>NC_134116.1:76204399-77571065 GCF_040939455.1 Microcebus murinus | reverse complement strand
CGTCCAGACAATTTTGCCCCGTGAAATAACCAACCTGTCACAGAGAACGAATGAGTTCTACAGCTTACGGTGCAATAGTATAATAACGTGCAACGAAAAGCTACTGAAAATGCGAGTGTCTCATGGCTCTACCAAACCCACATTTTATCATGTAGCGACGAAATTACATTCAGATTACATTTAGATCAGTTGAAATTAAATCAAAGAGAAAACAGAAACCTCACAGTGGAGAAACCTGGTTGCGATGGGCTGAATGTTTGTGTCCCCACGAAACTCGTGAGCTGAAATTCTAACCCCCGGTGTGAGGGTATTAGGAGGTGGAGGCTTTGGCAGGTGATTAGGTCATGGGGTCAGGGCCCTCATTAATAGGATTTGTGTCCCTATAAAAGAGATCCAAGAGCACTCCCTTGTGTCCTCTGCCATGTGTGAAGACACAGCGAGAAGACAGATATCTACAAGCCAGGAAGCTGGTCCCCACTGAACGCTGAATCTTCTAGCACCTTGACCTTGGACTTCCAGCCTCCAGAATTGTGAGAAATAAATTTCTGTGGTTATGAGCCGCCAGGTCTGTGGCACTTTGTTACAGCAGACAAACTGACTAAGACCCTGGTGGACACCCCTCTATGAGTGGCGAGGGTATCACCACCAATGATGCCATGAGGATGCCAGGTACCCCCGACATGACGTGACGGAAAGGGTACTTCACCTCTGGGCTACTTTCTCAAAAGACCTTAAATCCAGTATCATTATGAGAAAACCATCAGACAAACACAAGCTGAAGGAAATTTTGTAAAATGCCTGACCAGTGCTCTTCAAAACTTCCATGAAAAACATGGAAAGCCTGAGAAACTGTCACAGAGCACAGTAGACTGGGAGAATGACAACTAAGTGCAAGTGGAATGCCGGATAGGACCTGGAAGTGGAAGAAGAGGCATTCAATGAGCCTTAAATAAGCTCTGGAGCGCAGGGAACAGCAGGTGCTGCTCTCGGTTCTGTGGTTGTGGCAAATGCACACTAGTTACTCCCGATGTTACCAATAGAGAAAACTGGGAAAGGGACAAGCAGGAACTCTCTGTATGTTCTTTGCAATCTTTATGTAAATCTAAAAACTATTCCAGAATAAAAGGTTTATTTACAAAAATGAAGTGTGAATTTACATAACCCCCCCCTCCTCTACTGGTCCCAAATATCTCTCTGCTCCAAGTTGGTCAGTTGTACCAGGGTGAAGCAATGTCTGGGGCCCTCTACATCAGGCCCAGCTGCATATTCTTACTGAAATAGACCTCACTGAGCCATGGGACAAACCTGCAGAAAGAACTGAAACCATAGTCTGGTTGGAGATTCAGAGAGGCCAGAAATATCAGGGGAAATCACCCATCCATCCCTCCATCCACCTATCCATCCATCCATCCATCCATCCATCCATCCATCCACCCCTGCATCTCTCCATCCATCCATCCACCTATCCATCCATCCACCCCTGCATCTCTCCATCCACCTATCCATCCATCCATCCACCTATTCATCCATCCATCCACCTATCCATCCATCCATCCATCTACCTATTCATCCATCCATCCATCCACCTATCCATCCATCCATCCATCCATCCATCCACCTATCCATCCATCCACCTATTCATCCATCCATCCATCCATCCATCCATCCATCCATCCACCTATCCATCCATCCACCTATCCATCCATCCATCCATCCATCCATCCACCTATCCATCCATCCACCTATCCATCCATCCACCTATCCATCCATCCATTCATCCACCCACCTATTCATCCATCCATCCATCCATCCACCCACCTATTCATCCATCCATCCATCCACCTATTCATCCATCCGTCCATCCATCCATCCATCCACCTATCCATGTACCCACCTACTCATCCATCCATCCATCCACCTATTCAGCCATCCATCCATCCACCTATTCAGCCATCCATCCATCCACCTATTCAGCCATCCATCCATCCATCCACCTATTCATCCATCCATCCCTGCATCTCTCCTTCCACCTATCTATCCATCCATCCATTGCACACACTATACTTCTCACCTCCTTTATATCAGGCACTATGAAATTCTGGGGAGAAACTGATGAACAAAACATTGTCCTTCCCATCCTGAAGGTCACAATCCAGTAGAGATGACAAACAAAGGCACAGAAGATACTGTGTGATGGGACAGTGTTCTGATGAGGAGCACAAAGAAAGAAAACAGCCTCAGGCTGACAATATCTAAAGAACAATTTGCCTCGGGCTCTCATTGGTCCTGCCACAATAGTACTTACATCTCACATTTATATCATATATATTTACATTTATATAACTTTTAGTAGCAAAACTCTAGGATGCTGTACCTGTCAGGGGGATGTCTGAAAATGCACATGGAACATAAAATGTATCGATGACACCTGTGCAGAGAAGCAACATTTTTAGGTGACAGTCCAGCAACCAAGAGCTGTCCACCTACTCTAAGGTGACCTCCAAATGTCCCCATGTGCTGAGCTTCAGGGCAGAGGTTTTGGTGTGTGTGTGTGTGTGTGTGTGTGTGTGTGTGTGTGTAAGGGGTGCCATACGGGAGGCAGAGCGTTGGAGGGTTCTGAGCCTCCTTATGTTCTGTCACTGTTCTGTGTAGTAACAGATTCCAGAAAGCAACCATGAGAGCTCTGGAAATACAGTCACCTGTAAGTCTGAATCCTAGCCTTGCCTCTGAGCAAGTCTTACCACAGTAACACTGAGAACTCAACTGGCCATTCCAGGCAGCATAGAATATAAAAGAGTATTAGCAAGTAACATGGAATTGGATAACGAAAATATAAACTTCTCACAGGACTGGGAGAGACATTCCCTAAGCCATACCTGGCCAACAATATCAATAATTTCTTAATGATAAGGGCATGGAATTGACTCTAGAACCACGTGGTATTTTATTTTTTCATACATATTTATGATAAAGCTGATAGTTCTTTCAACAGTGCTGTGGTTTCTGTCATTCTCAAATAATTTTTTTAAAAATATTTCTAAGTTCTAAAGCATGGGCTCTTGGGTCAGAAAGCTTGGGTTCTAATCTGAGCTTTGTCACTTACAACCTGAGTGGCCATGGACCACCTAAGCAATCTGAGCCTAAGTGTAGTCACAGGCAAACCTGAGATTTGGCTTGGTCTTCAGAGGGTTCTTATAAAGTTTAAATGAGACACTGCAGGTGAAGCATTTTGCATTTGTGTTGCTAAAGTTAGGCACCTGGAATATACCTTTAGGTTACAAATAGACCCAGGTAATGATGAGTTGAGTAAATCAGCCTGTGACCAGATGGGTAGGACCGGGTAAGGAATCCATCTGCCTAACCCCAAACGCCCTAGCCCCCCAGAGGGTGGTGGCTTCAACAGGGTTCATTCCCATTCAGGTGTGTCCCATGTGATCATGCATGCGTGTTGTTTTCTCTGATCCTCATTGCAACTCTTTGAAACGAGCATCCTTTACCCAATTCTGCAGAGGAGGAAACTGAGACTCAGCATAAGGGTTTGTGCAAAATCATACAGCAAGGAGGTGGAGCTCCCAGAGCTTGATGTCTTTTCCCAATTTCTAGCCTGGGATTCCTACCAGGATAAACCACCTGCCAAACAGGCTACCATTTTGGACCTCCCTGGGACAGAACTGCCTTTGAGCTGTGCTTGAAAGCAGAGGCGCTTCCAGCAGTGTCCTCCCATGGAGGGGACAGCAGGCGCCCACTGTGCTCACAATGGCTCTTTCATCACCAGCCTGGGCCCTGTCTCTGTGGACCAGGAGGGGTCCCTCATTCTCCCTCTCGCCCTCCGTTCCCCCCTCGCTCTCTCCAACAGACTCTGCTGCTTCCCGCACCACAGCTTCAACCTGGAGCAGCCCCAGGCTGACGCCAACCGCGCCGTCAGCCTCAAAGTCCAGCAGACATCAACCCTCTGCAGCAGCCAGATGCGGAGACTCAGGGTAGGTCCGGCGGCAGTCACGGAACCTGGGAGGCGACAAACCAAACCCAGAAGAGGCCTGGGGCTGCACTTGCAAGAGAGCAGCTAAAGCAGCCTCTGCTGACGTCACAGACTTGCAGCCCCGTGGGTTTCTCTCCTGCCGTCCTGAAGAGCCCAAGCTCGTTCAGGGCTAAATCGGAAGCAGATGAAGTTGGTTGTGCCTCTTCCTGTCCCCACCCTGCTAGTGTCCAGTCCCCACTGGTTCATGCCATCCCCACCCCCCACCACGCTGTATAGACTTCCCAACCCAGGCACTGCTGCCTGCCCAGACCAAACCTCTGAGTATTTACACGTGTCTCATCCCTGATCAGAGTTTAGCTCAGTTAAGGCTGTCGTGAATAAACACCAGAATCCGGAGAGCAGACGCCTGGAAGCCCTCCTAATCCTGGATCCCTGCCTCTTGCTGCGTGCTTACTAAGCTATACATACAGTCTGTAAGTCAAGAAGGATTATGGTTAGGTTGAATAGGGATTTAGTCATTAAACTTCAGAGCATCAAAACTGAGCGCTTCAGTAAAGAGCAAGACATAAAGAACTACTTCTCCATTAAGTATCAAGCCTATATCTTTGCATAGGTCAAAAATATAAGTAGACTGAAGAAGGCTATATAAATAAATTCACAGATGATAGAGCCATAGTAAGTACAAAATTTAAAACTAGTTACTATGGGAAGTTAAGGCTAATATTTCCTTTGAGCGTGGAAGGCACTGCTATGCCCTATCGACTCAGGAACAGAATCTTGGGATAGAATAAGCTGCTGATTTGCCTTAGCATGCACTATTTTTGTGGCAGCAATTATATCAATCATGCTTGCCAACTATTCTCGATTTAATCATTCCTTCTGTTTTTTTCTGTGTTCTTACTAGTTCAATTAATTCTTTCTAACATTTATTCGTAACCTATGCCCAAATGGCACTGACCATCGTGACAGTGAGAAAGTGGGGAAATGGGCAGGGTCGAGGGGCTGACCCCAAATGTCCTGGCCAACAACAGTCCAAATCTCAGCAGCCAAAGGAACGTTCCAAATGCGAATTCACTCCGGGGCAGTATTCCTGTCCGCCTGACACGTGGGAAGCAGGGCGGAGGGAATTCTGGTGAGTAACTCATAGGCGGAAGGTGAGACTAGGCAGAGGTGACATTGGAGGGACAGCTCTGAGAGCATCATTTAGTTTGGACAATGACCCAAACACTGACTGCTTGTGTGGGGAACAGAGTTCAGGAGCAGGGGCCAGATTGCTGCCCGGAGCGGTTCTAGTGTCACAGTGGACCAGTTAGACTTCATGTTGCAAGTTTCGGAAAACCCAACCAAACCGGTTTGCAGAGCACAGGTGACGGGGGCTGCCCAGGTAACTGAAATGCCCCGAGGCCATCAGACTGTGTACGGCCTGCTCAGGGCCGCAGCCTTTCACCGGGGTTCTCCCTGCCTCCTCCCCACTCTGCGCTGACTTTTCCCTCAGCATGGGGATGTGTCCCTCTGAAAGGAAGAGAGAGTGGCTGTCCTTTTCCAGACGTGGCTCCTCTGGCTTGTTTTGGTAGCTGTCTGCTGTGTGTCTACGCGGAGCCAATGGCTTTTACTGACTAGCTCAGGCTGAGCCTTGGGACTATACGTTTCGTGATGGTTAAATTCATTTGTTAACTTGTCTGGGCCACAGGGTGCCCAGATATTTGGTCAAGTATTATTCTGTGTGTTTCTGCGAGGATGATTTGGACGAGACTAACATTTAAGTAGCAGACCAAGTAAAGCAGGTCTTCCTCCCTGACTCGAGTCGGCCTCATCCGATAGCCCAGGCAGAACGAAAAGGCTGATGCTCTCTGGGGCAGTAGAGAATTCCTCCTCCCTGACGGCCTTCGAACTGGAACCTCAGGTTTTTTTCTGCCTTCAGACTCAGACTAAAACATCAGCTCTTCCTGGGTCTCAGAACTGTCGGCCTTCAGCCCGGAACTCCACTGCCAGCCCTCCTGGCTCTCGGGCCTCTGCACCCGGACTGAAACCAAACTGCCTGCCTTCCTGGGTCCCTAGTCCATGGGCTCCATCACTGCATACACCAGTTCCGAATCTCTATGTGTGTGTCCATGTACACAGCCATTGCTTTTGTTTCTCTGGAGAACTCTAAGGACTATAGTACAATCCGGGGAACTAAAGGTGCTCAGAAAACTAATGCTTAAGACCCGTCATAAACCTCTTGACTATGGAGGTATGATTCCTTTCTAGAAGGGAAATCTGCATCTCAGTAGACTCACAGGAGCCCAGAGCTCATACCAGACACACTGGAACGGGGGGCAGCAAGACCGAAGGGCGGGACGCCAGGCATTGTCGGAACCGATGCAGAAGCTGGTTGGAGCCCAGGCTGCTCTGCTGAATTCAGGGGAATGACACTAGCGCCACTACC
This sequence comes from Microcebus murinus, assembly GCF_040939455.1. Taxonomy (NCBI): domain Eukaryota; kingdom Metazoa; phylum Chordata; class Mammalia; order Primates; family Cheirogaleidae; genus Microcebus; species Microcebus murinus. The sequence continues at coordinate 77,564,658 of NC_134116.1, read as the reverse complement.
ATTATTGGTGCAAGGCATCAGAGTAGCCTTTATCTGCATTGCTGCGTTTAACCTTCATAGCAACCCTGTGAAGTGGGTCTGGCTGTTTACAGATGAAGAGGCTACGGCTTAGAAACTTCCTTGCCCTGTCTCCTCAACTACTGCTCTAAGACGGAGCGAGGGAAAACAGGCACGCAGAGATGTGGACCATGGTCTGACCCAGCCCTCCGTGGTTTGGAGCCTGTTCTCGGCGTCTCTGGCTACACGTGCAAGCACTGTGTTGAATCAGATTTCATATTCCTTGCTGGCATTGTCACTGCTAAAGTTTTCATTGTTCTATATGTAATAGCATTTAGTGAGGAGGAGGCTCTTGGCTTAGTCACTCACTTTGTTATCTTTCTGGATGCCTGGAAGCCCTGTTTTTATGTTAACAAAAGTTTTAACATTACATGACCATAAAGAACTTTTGAGTAAGGGAATTCTCTCCCTGTGCACTTTAAAACAGCTGACCCTGCGTGCTCCAGTAGCTTCAGGACTCCAAGAAATGTGGATTTGCAGCTGGTTATGACAAAGTATTGCTGGTTTTATTGGCATAAATATGTAGCAAGTGCTTGTTACATTAATAATTCAATTTGTATGCTCTCTTCTCATTTTTTATAGAAAATAAAAGAAGTGCACATGTCCAATCAAGGATATAAAGGAATTGGAGAGAGTACATAATTAAACACACAAGTACATCATAAGAGAAAAAAAGTTGTTCTCTGTCACAGGGTAAATGTTTTCGTAAAATCATAGGAAATGGCTTGTAACTAACCCTGGAAAAACAAAACAGGAATATCTACAATCACTAATGCAAATTTGTTTTTAAAAGCCCCCGAATCATTGCCAAAACTGTCATCTCTCTTTAAGCACCCATTTGCAGAAGAGAATGGAAACTGTCTTTAAAATCTTGCTGCCAGGATAAACTCAAAGGAGCCTTTGCAGAAAGATAAATGGAAAATCAAGCATCTGTATGAACTGGGCACACAGATGAGTAATGTGCAAGTGGAGCCCTAGGCAGGCTGAGCTCCACACTGTGTGCTCACGTGGGGGCTCCCTGTGCGTCCGCGTTGCCTTGGAGATGAGCTTCCTGACACGGCTGTGTAGACTCGCTGCCTCTGCTGTGGCCCCTCCAGCTCACATGCCGCTGGGTCCCCTGAACTCTCGCTTCCGTCCCCACGGTTCACTTGAAGCCGTGTTCTGGGCCATCACCAGTGACCTACTTGCCCTACTTTCTCAACTCCAGCACTTCTCTGCACCTGTGATGCCCTTAGAACCTCTCCCTCATCAGCCTTGCTTTTTTCCCTGGTTCTTCTCCTGACTTTTGATGGCTCCTCCTCGGTATCTGCCAGCCTTTTTCCTTTTAGCATCCCCTTAGGTGTAGCCCAGGGTTGACCATCCCATCTAACATTAAACTAATGTACAGATGGCTCCTCAGCCCCTATGTCCAAACCAGATCGACTCTTGAACTCTAGACCTGAGTCTGCGTTAGCACTTCAGGCTGCACCTGTCCAACATGGAACCCATGAGATCTTGTCTCCTTGGATTTATAGAGTTATCTAAGGATCCCTGATATTTTGATAGCACCAAGTTGTTCTTTCCAAGACCACGGGAGAGCTTTTTGTCAATTTTCTAGATAATGTCATGGCACCTAGAGTCTTATCCGAGCCACAGTAAGACTTGGAAAACTCACCTTGGCAGCTGCTTCATCCACGAGGGCCCAGGCAGGCAGGTGACTTGCACGCCACTGGTCAGATTCACCTGCATGAAATTATGTTAGAGATTTAAAACAGGAAGTTCCACGTGGAATTTACCCTTGCTGGTGAGAGTGGCAGCTGAGGCATGCAGTTCTGGGGAGTGGCCGCCTGTCCTCACACGTGAGTGACATTGCTGCTGGTGGCTGTGGCAACTGCGGCCACATCTGTGCACATGTAGCCTCTAGGACTTGGTGACACCAGTAGCACGGTTTTCCAATCAGGCCCGTACTGTAGCATAATTTTGGGTCTTTCCTGGAAGTTTGGCCTTAAGCCCATCTAATATCCTTTAAATAAACTTCCGTCCTGCTCGTTTCTATTGCTTGCAACAAGAATCTTGACTAATGACTCATCAGGGAAGTGTGGGAGGGAGAAATAGTCCTGAGTGACATGAATATCCAGGTAGGCTGTGAACGGAACCCCCCCCCCCCCCCCGTGTGCCAATTATGCGGACTAAGGCATGATGGAAACTCTCTGAGACTTGCAACCTCGCATGCCCATAACCTCTGCTTCTGCGCCCGCTACTCTCTGTCTCAACCCTGATCCTTATCTCATTGCATTTTATACTTAGCACTTAAAAAAAAAAGTGTGGCAAAATACACATAAGATGTACTATCTTAATGATTTTTAAGTGTACAGTTCAGTAGTGTTAAGTACATACATGTTGCTGTTGTACCTCCAGGTACTTTTTCATCTTGCAGAACGGAAACCCTGTGCCCATTAGACACCACCCCCCTCCCCCCAGCCCCTGGAGGCCACTCTTCTACTCTCTGTGTCTGTGAGTTTGACCACTCTGGGGACCTCATGTAGGGGGAATCAGACAGTATTTGCCCTTTCGTGACTGGCTTATTTCACGTAAAGCTCATCCATGTTGTAGAATGTGCCAGCATCTCCTTCTTTTATTTTTGAGGCTGAAATATCTCATTGAATGTATGTACCACATTTTCTTTACCCGCTCATCCATGGATGGACATTTGTGTTGCTTCCACCTTTTAGCTATTGTGAATAATGCTGCTATCAGCATGGGTCTATATACTTAGTACTTGTAATACTGTTAATAATAACAACGACCACCCCTTACCTAGCACTTACCATGCATCAGGCACTGTTCTAACATACACTGTCTCCTTTAAACCTTGCACCGGCCCTGTGAGTTAGGAACTATTATTACCCACATTTTACCAATGAGGGAAAAAGAGTCACAAAACCTGCATAGGAGTTAGGGAACTTGCTCTGGTAACCTGAACCCTGGTGGCAAAACCAGGATTCGGTGCCGTAGTCTGGCAAACTCCACTCAGCTGCATCTGAATATTCTGCCTTTGGATCTTGGTCACTTGCTATGAGGATTATACTGACGTTGCTGCTTGGTGTTCACTGTGTGTCCCTGTGACAGGGGTGGGGTTCCTTCTTGCCGTTTATATCTGCACTGAAATGCTTTTTTCCCCTGGCGAGGCCTTTCTTGGCCACCCAGTCACTCTTCATCACAGCACCTGTTTTAAATGCATATTAGAGCCCTTGTTACCGTCTAACATTTTAGCATTCTTTTTTGTGCATAACCAGTCTGCCACTAAAATATAAGCTCCATGAAAGCATAGACCTTGTGCTGACTTTACACTGTGATATCCTCAGAGCCTGGATCTCTGCTTAGCAAACAGTGAGGTCCTCAGTAAATATTTGTTGGCTGAAACTAGGAATAATCCTGGGTGACTTAGAATCTTGCCACGATAAAACCAAAAATAAAGCCAATGTTAATAAAGGGGGTGGTGGAAATCTTTCTATGGAGCCAAGAGTTTAAATAAACTCAAGAGTTCAGTAGAATTTCTAGAATATCCTCTTTTTTTTTTTTTCTAATGACCACATGATATTCTGAGACCTTCTAGCTGTTGTGTTTGCTGGTGAGATTAGCTATAATGCTGGCATTGTTTCTAGTTTATGAAATTGGAAAAGTTATGACAAAGTTGCTTATCCAGCTTTGCAAAAGCTAAGTATTTAGTTCAAAGAAACATGAAGGTTGTCTGTAATTTCAGCTGGAGTTAACACGAGTGAAAGTTTTTCGCCTTGTCCTCCAACTCAGGAGTGCAAAAGGTGGCGTGGGCAGGGCACACCCCTCCCTCTGCTGCTGGCTGTGGGGACAGTCCGTGTCCCGTGGTGCTGCTTCTGCATGGGGGGAGGAGAGCCAGGGCCTCAGAAGCATTTGCTACCTTGCAAATTAGTGATATTTCTTTCCCAGTAGGTAAGAAATTTCTATAGAAGAAAGAATTTCAATAGAAGAATTAGGACCCAAAATAGTCTAGGATAGGGGAGAAAAAAATACCTAAACCTGGAAATAATGTGGTCGAAACACTCAATTTTCCATAAGACCTTCTGTTGCTATCAACGTCTTAAAACTTGCTGCCCAAACTAAGTTGGCCATTTTCTTTCTCTCTCACACACAGACATGTTTTCCTGCTTGTGAAACAGAGAAAAGGTTGACTTTGACAGTCATTAAGATTATTAGCACCATCGCTGTACATGCTTGACTGACAAGGTCTCAGAGATCTGTGAGTAAAACAGCAGAAACAGCATTTTGCAGGTTTTCACGATGCCCCCAAATGCCTCGTGCAACTGCACCGCATTGCGTGCAAACAACTGCGGCTGGAAATTAGGATCCCGATGTTAGAATCCGGGATATTTACTTTGTAACCCAGCCCTAGGAATCCCGTTTGGAGACATGCAATCCAACTCTATCTTCTATCCCTTCCGGAATAGAGATGTTCTGCTCTCTGTGTTCTCGGGGAACAGGCCAAGAGCAAGGCTGTCCGCTTGCCGGATGCTCAGACAGGGAATAGAATCCACTGAGAAATATTCTCTGTGATTTTTCCTCATTAAAGTTGAATGAAATACAATGTAGTGTCCGCACTGATCATAAACTTTGCAGACAAAACTCCTTGAGGGAAACGAGTGGCTCATCTTTCTGTGCCAGGTTGTAGCCTTGTGCCTGGTGGGAGCTCCATCGATGAGTGACAGACAATCGGATGACAGAATCAATCCACGGTAAAGCACTTCTGCGACTGGGCAAGGACTGAGGGCAACAGACATGAAAATAGATGTTCCAAGGGGTGGTCAAACTTATGGATTTTTTTGTTGTTGTTGTTTTATTTCTCTCTTCTTGTTTTGATATCATTTGGGCAAAAAAAGTAAAAAAAAAAAAAAAAAGCTCTTTGTTAACTGAGAAAAATGAATATAAACAAACCAGTAGAGTCTAGGATATAAAACCAGGCCATTTAGGTCTTGTGGCTCTGGTGCCCCACGGCCTGGGGTGACACTGTAGTGGACGCACGGTGAAGGAACTGAGGCAATGGGGATGCAGGGAGAGAGGGAAGGATTCCAGTCACAGGAAGACAAAATACCTAGAGACGTGAGCGCGTCACACTCTGTCAAAAGGAAGGTGCCTCCCCCCAGAAAAGAAGGCGGAAGTGGGGCAGAAGGCAGGCCCAGGAAGCAGGTGCAAGATGTCTCTAATCCTCTGGGATTAGCTGACACACGTCCTCATGCCAGATTGGCCCTCTTTAACCTTGCCATGTTCTTAAGAAGGACGAGCTTTCGGGTGGAAAATGGCACCCCCCCTCCTCCTTTCATATGCCGTTGGGGGGGGGGTGCTGGGTCCCTTATGGAGCCGCAGTTTTCACTAACTTTTGCTACTTTTTTGTTAAAATGCCCTCTCCTGTGGATTAAGAGAAAGTGGGAACATGTGAAGGAAGAGCAGCCACAACGTCAGAGTTGGGCTTGATCATGGCAAATGGATTCTTCCACTGTGTAGGCAGCGCCCAGCCTATGCATGGGGCCCCTTCCGAAAGTCCTCTGGAACTTGGAGCGAATTTTCCCACAGGAAACAGAAACAGGAATTAGGGTCTCAGCTCCGGGCCACAACGCTGCCTGACTGACTCCGCAATAGAGCTTAGCCGCAGTTCCAGGGGCCGCGTTCTCGGAACCCACAGCTGGGACCGTGTTTGACAAGTGCAGGTGCTCTCGCCGGGACAAAGGAGCAAAACAGAGAGTTGCATCCGCGTCGGGAGATTCAGGATGTACTGTGCCGCAGCACTTCAAACGCCGCGCCGTGGACCCCAACGCCACGTGTAACCGTATTTCCATGGGCAAATGCCCGCTCAGCTTCAATATTGGGTGTCAGATTCCATTCTTCCTCCTGCCGTCTGAGCCCTGGCTTGAAGCCTCACGAGGTGGCCCCTCTGTCAGTCCAGAGCCCATTTCCCAGTAAGGGTGTTCAGGAAACAGTTGTCACCCTGATCAATTAAGTTGCATTCTTAAATCCATAATCCTGAGATCAACTGCCCATCAGTATATGGGCGACTTGCTCATGTCAAACATGAGTCTATCATGCCAATTTCATGACGGGGTTTCGGCCCCGGCTTTCCCATTCATTCATTCATTCATTCACCCATTCAGGCAATTAAACAAATACCTTGCTTACTGTGCTGGGGACTGTGGACAGGACAGTTTGCAAGATGGACATGGCCTCTGCCCTCTTGGTGGTTAGCATCCAGTGGGAAAACCGGACAACCAAGTCTTCGCCCCAATAAACATGAAATTACAACTGGTTAGTGTGCTAAAGGAAGAGGCAGGGTGCTGTAAGTCTGTCGCTGGATTTGATCTAACTGGAGAATTAGGCACGGCTCCCCAGAGGAAGTGGCATTGATTTGAGACCTGGAGGATGAGGAGAAGGCAACGAAGGCATGTGCAAAGGCCCTGAGGTTGAGGGAGCATTGCTTGTCAGCCACAGTGGGGGGGTCACTGGTATACCAAGAACACTGGGAAACTGACATACATGAAACAGAGGGGACGTTGGGGAGGGAGTGACAGGGTCCAGGTCACTCTTTGAGAAGTTCACTCTGGCTTCATGAGGCAGAATGGGTCACAGAGAGGCCGGGATGACAGAAGTAAGAGGACGCTTGGTCTGGACTTTTCCATTTGAAAATCTCTTTCTTTGCTGACCTGGCTGAACTTTCTTTGCTGACCTGGCTGCTGACAGCTCTCAGAGGGCTTTGTTGTAGAACAGGGGTCCTCAGACTTTTTAAACAGGGGGCCAGTTCACTGTCCCTCAGACCGTTGGAGGGCCAGACTATAGTTTTAAAAAAAAAAAAAACTATGAACAAATTCCTATGCACACTGCACATATCTTATTTTGAAGTAAAAAAACAAACGGACAAAAACACCCGCATGTGGCCTGCAGGCCGTAGTTTGAGGACACCTGGTGTAGAAGTTTTAGCTGATAATCCTGACTCGAGACCAGGCAAGATGTGCAAATGGCTAACGACTCTGATGCTGGGGACTCCTGAGGGCTTAAGGTGTGGCCCGCCTGCCAGCTGTGTGTCCTGTTCTTTCCTGGGCCGGACTTGTTTTTTAATTATATGCATTTAAGGCATACAACATGATGTTTTGATATCATTATCTTGATATACATAAACGCAGTGAAGTGATTACTATAGCCTAGCAAATTAATATACCCCATCATCTCATATAGTTACTTTTCTTTTTCCCTTCCTTCCTACCTTCCTTCCTTCATTCCTTTCTTCCTCCTTTCTTTTTTTATTGGTAAGTGTACCTAAAGTCTATTCCCTTGGCAGATTAGCAGCGTTCAATACTATATTGTTAACCACGGTCCTCCTGTTGTGCATTAGACCTCCACACTCACTCGCCCTGTGGAACCACCTCTTTGTGATCTGCATCCCTCCGCCCCCAGCCACCCGTCCCAGGCCCTGCTTCTGACTCTCCCGAGAGGATGGTGCTTCTTGGGGCTACCCACACGCCGTTTACAATAAGTCTCAAAGTCAACCTGTGTCCCCAGCCAGCATCTCTCTGAAGATGCTGAGACTTCCCAGGTAAAGTCTGATGTTTTTTCTGGCTTAGAGATGGGTTGGCAGTTTTAAACTCCAGTGTCTAAAAATCGAAATGACAGCAGAAATGAGAAGGAATTTCATGTCAAGATACTCACTACCACCCAACTGAGGGAGAAATGAGAAACCGAACTGAGAATTCTGGAAAACCCAAAATGCTCTTGGGTTCAAAATTGCTTCTTGGGTTCCTTATCTAAAACAGGCAGCGCTAAGTCCCAAGCCCTTGTGACCCCTTTTCATCTTTGCCGTGCAACAGTCTGCCTCCTTCATCTGACCGCGTGTGGGAACAGAAGTGCCCGGAATGAGATTCCTGGAACACACCCCTGCAAGTTTCCTAGCTGTAAACAAAGGACTCAGGACATCACAGCAAACTGGAAAGTCCCCTGCCATGCAATGAATGGGCTGTGAAGAGATTAAGTAGGTACCAGCGACTCATGAGGAATTAAAATACATGGTGCTTGAGCCCAATCCCTGGCCACCATCACATGCCTCATTGCTTCAAAATGAATACAGTGCTCAAAAGGCACAGTCTCGCTGCATAAACAGAGTGGGCAGGAAGGGAAGCCGGGATCACGGTGCCCAAGCTTGTCATTTGCTCGCTGGGAATCTGAGCCCCGTCGGGACGGACTCTGGGATCCATTAGCTTTGACGTGCCATATGTCATTTAAGAAGGTAATTTCCCCTTAAGTTTGCAATTAGGTCTGGGATCTGTGGCCCGTGACCTCGATGCCACGGAGTGTTAATTACACCGCATGACGCGCTGCGTACCTCACCCTGTGAGTGACGGCTCAGAGCCGGACTCATCTTGGGCGGCCCGAGGAGTTCGGGGACTCCAAAGCACTTGTGCGTTTTGCACTTTATTACGTGGTGCCGTTGGGGGCTGCTCTTTGCTGATTTGCTTGTTTGAGTCTTATCTCCCTCCAAAGAGAGAACCAACCTTCCTGAGTGTTAGGAAACCAGCTCCAACACACCTCCCTGCTCCCCCCATCACCTGCTAGAACATACTCTCCTCCTAGCGAGTTCTCCCTGCTTCCTCCTTTCACTCCAAGGCTGTGGGGCAGCCTCCAGGAGGCGAAGGAGGAGAGTCCTGCATGAATGCAAATACATTTCGCTTCATTCATTCATTCATTCATTCCAGCATTTGCTTCCTACCTGTTGCGTGCTCAGTGACGCGGCTGTAAACGATGAGTGACCCTATTACTCATCACCCTCGGAGAGCTCCATTTTGTCCTTGCCACTGGATTGATGAGCAAAACGATTTGACCCATTTCAAGTAACTCTTTCCACAGCACACAATAGGGCTCATTACTTTTTTTTCTTTTTGGACGTAAAGTGAAGGGTTGAGTTAATCATACAAAATTCACCAACAGTCTATACGAGGCTTGTCTCTTGTTTTATTTTAATTTATTCTTGTTCTTTCACTTTTTTATCCCCCCTCCCTCCAACCCCTGGCCACCCACCCTAAGTACTCACGCTAGCACCTTCGGCTCACGTCCTTGGGTATGCGTGCATCTGTGAAATTATAATGTTGTTGCATGTCTGCAAACATTTTAAATTCACACCAATAGAATGATGCTATCTCATCTCATTCTCGCTTTAAAAAAAAATAACCAAGCTATGTTTTAAAGACCACTGGCTGCTGCTGGCGGTACCAGCAGCTCATTTTTCTGTCTGCATCACGGTCTTCTATCAGATGCAGCCACTATTGTCCCTTCCCCTGGGTTGAACCCCCAGGTGGCCGTCCACTTTCCACGCCCAGCAGCAGTGCTCTGACAGATCACAGGGCCTTGCTCTGGGCATCTCCTCCCGGGAGTGAGATTGACAGGTCGTGTGTGCACCTGTTGGGCTGCATGCTACCACACGCTCACGTCAGCTGCCCTTTCCTTTCTTCATATCAGGAATCTGGAATAGTGACAACGACAATGTCCACTGCCACTTATTGAACACCTACTGTCTGCCAAGGTCTATGCTAGTTGCTTCATGTGCAGGATCTGAAATGCTTGCATGTTCGCAGGCTCACAGCAACATCTCTGCAGCAGGTGAGGATGCTGAGATGCACAATAGGCCATCCTGGGGCAGAGGCGGGACGTGACCTGACACCTGTCCCTGGTGCTGAGCTCAGTGTGGTTTGAAAGGCATGTGTTAGCAAACGCACTGGGTTCGCTGTGTTAAAATACCATAACCAGCTGTGACGAGTGTGGAGGGAGGGGTAACCCTGGTGTGGACCTCACCTTGAGACGATCGAGTAGCCCTCTGGGGAGTTTTGTCCGCCGCAGCGGGGTGCTCAGAGAGCCCTGGACATTTTTATGCTCAACTACAGCTGAAAACGACATGAGATCTTTGCATGATTCCTGCATATATACACAACAACAAAAACAAAAACATCTAAGTAGTCTCAGCATGGAACAGCTGTCCTGTCTAGAGACTTCTTTGTTTATTTCGTAATATTTTAAATAACAGTAGTATTTCACTGTAATTTTTTCTCAGGGCTTCAGACTATAAATGTTTACTAGCCCAAGCCTTCTACGGTGCGCTAGGAATTACATAACAGCTTCCACTCCAGGGTGAAAATTCATTTGCTTTATAAAAACCTTTGTGTACGAGACGTTCTCTCCAGCCTTGCGGGCTTACAAGCCAATGCCAACGGCATCAGTAAACAACCTGGAGACACGGAGTAAGCTCTGTGGCAGCAAACAGAGATCTGCAGGGTAACGGAATAGAAATACGCCCCATGGCAAAGGCAGCCAGTGGGTAATACCACGTGACAGAGGGCACAGGTACCAGCAGCCTGCCACACCCAAAGGCCAGCCTCAGCTCTGTCTCCCAGGGCAGCGCGAGAAAACTGAGCTCCCAAAGTCACAACGGAGTCCAAGCAGGGTGGGCCAGGCCTGGGCCACAGGGGCTTGAGGTCAGACCAGAGTGACCAGGAACTGGCGGTGGGCTTCAGGCCAGCCCTGGAGGGAGAATGGTTAACTGGCTGTGGAGCTGCAGGTGGCTGGAGGTTTGTTAGGTTTCTCGAAATCTCTGAGCCTGTCCTCCTCCATCACCTACTCAGAGAATAATATTACAGGTGTCAGGGGAGCTCGTTTCGTAACATTCATCACGGTGGATTAAAACTTGGCTTTCTTCTGACCTGTCCTGCAAGGGCTGCTAGGAAAATCAAAGGGCGTCGCATTGCAGACAGAAAGACTGTGCGGCGGCTGTGAAACTCCACGTTCAGCCGGCGGGGGGACGGGAGCTTACAGCGACTCCCTTTGCTCCTAAGAGTGGTAAAGCTTTGACTGCTCATTTCCTGGCTGCTCCTCCCCTTGTCACCGGGCAACAATCCCAATCAGAGGAGCAGGTGCTTTTCTGACATTTCCTTAAAGCAGGGCAGGGGGCCAGAGAAGCATTTCTGCAGTGTGCAGCGTGCACAAATTCCACTCGTGCGGTTTTGCAAGAGCCACCGCACCACGCCCAGCACCTCTGTTGCCTGTGCTGAAAACAGAAGGTTTTTCTGGATTACAGTTTAACCAGCATGTTCCTCCTGCTCCTGGGAAAGAGAAGTTGGGGGGGGGGAGCCCGCAGTGACTGGAATGGTAATGAGCTCCCAAACCTGTTCCTAATGATCTCCCATCACTTAGCAACATGCGGGATGGGGGAAGGAAGGAGCTGCACGATTTCAGTGCTCTGGTGAGATGTGGGTGGAAGTAGGCGAGTGGGGCCGCTGGCGCCCCAGGTGCAGTCTGAAGAGCTGTTTGCTCGGTGGGGAAAAGGGTCTCCTTTGTGCGGTTCTCTCTGCTGCTTTCGAGAAGCAAGGGAGGGCGGAGGAGCTGGGCCCACGCAAGATCGAGACACTGCTTCCAGTGCTCCCTTGAGGTTGCTGGATGCCCAGGGGGGGACTGCAGATCCTTTCTCGGGTTTCTGAACGTGGCCCCAGCACACCGAGCACTCTCTGCACCCTGACTCGCGTCCCAGCCCTCTGGGCATTGCCTGGTTTTCCCTTCAGAATGTCAGGGCAACTTTGCTTTCTTGTTTTCCTCAAAGGAAGAAATATACCACGTGGTTCCTTCGCGGGAGACGAATTTGTGGCGACGGGTCGGTGCCAATCTGGGGTCTCCAGTGGAGTCCGGCAGGGCACACGCACCGCAGCTAGTAGTTGTCAGAGCCCAGTTTCAAATGGCTTTGGATGCTGTCCTAAAACCCACGCAGTGACACGTAAAAGCACATATTTCCCTTTCAAAAAATTCAAGCATAAATTTAGTGGTGAGCACATGTGGCGTTTGTTTTTCCATTCTTGTGATACTTCACTTAGAAGAATGGGCTCCAGCTCCCTCCAGGATAACACAAGAAGTATCAATTAGTTCACCATTTGTTATGGCCGAGTAGTGCTCCTTGGTACACATATACAGGTACTGTACCATACCATACCCGCAATATTCTGAAAAAATATATAAAACATTTTTGAATCGATTATTGCTAACCATTAACATAATTTCCGACAGTAGTTGTCTCTGAACAGTCAGAAGTAGAATTTTTCTCACTTCCTCTCTTGCAGTTTTCTGTATTTCCCATCAATGCATCAACATGTAATGAGAAAATTTGATATATATTATTTTTATTTGGAAAATAAAAAAAACGAAAACAAAAAAATTCAAGTCTAGGTCAGAGGAAACCTAGCTTGACAGCAATTTATAAGGAAAAGATTTGGGGATGGATCTTGTTGCATCACAGACCGATCACACGCTGCTAGGGGTGATAACAACCCGGCCCGCGTGTGCCCTCTGACCCGTGGGGCGGGGCAGGGGCGGCGGCGCTGGTCCTTAGCATGGGCCGTGGAGAGTGCGGCCCAGCTCTGTGCCCGAGATCAATGAGCAACACGGCACAACGGAGAAAGTCAGAGGGGCGGTTCGAGGCTAGAAGCCCTGCCACTTGGCTGCAGGGATGGGGGGGGGCTCAGCCCAGAGAAGGACACCGCCCGAGGGCCCCTACATCCCAGGGAGGGCGTCCACTCTGCAATCATGTGCCCTTCATGAAGCCTGAGTTTGCCATTACCTGCCTTTTCATTCACCTTCGTGTGGGCCAGCTCCCTTTGTGGGGAGGGGTTTCCTCCTGCGCTCTGCAGGGTTGCACTTGCTTGGCAGTTACAGGGACTCTCTAGCCAGCCCTCCTGTCCCCAGAGTTCCAGCAGGGGACAGGGCACACTTCCTGCCCCTTCAGCGTTCCCCAGCCCTGGGCGTGGCTAATACTGCAAAGCATCTTAACCAGGTCCCAGCTGTATAGTAAACAAACATCACAGGCGCTTTATGTTTTTTGGGTTTTTTTTTGAGACAGAGTCTGACTTTGTTGCCCAGGCTACTAGAGTGAGTGCCGTGGAGTCAGCCTACCTCACAGCAACCTCAATCTCCTGGGCTCAAGTGATCCTCCTGCCTCAGCCTCCCGAGTAGCTGGGACTACAGGCATGTGCCACCATGCCCGGCTGATTTTTTCTATATATATTAGTTGGCCAATTAATTTCTTTCTATTTATAGTAGAGATGGGGGTCTCACTCTTGCTCAGGCTGGTTTTGAACTCCTGACCTCGAGCAATCCGCCCGCCTCGGCCTCCCAGAGAGCTAGGATTACAGGCGTTAGCGACCGCACCAGGGCTCCAGGCGCTTTAGGGCTCAGAGAAGCCAGTGAAGGTTTCCTGGGAGACAGGAGCTTAAAGGAGGGTCAGATCTAAGCAAGCGAAAAGGGGAGGAAGGCAATCCTGGGCTGGAGGTACCGAGAGACAAGTTTGATTGTGAGCAGTGGAGAAGGCTGGAGAGAGGGTCAGAGGGCAGACGGCCACCAAGGCTGCCTAGGCCCCGACTTTCCTTATGTGAAGAAGGGATAGCATTGTCAGATTTGGCAAGTAAAAATACAGGGTGCCCAGTCAAATTGGAATCTCAGATACACAACAAGTAACTTTTAGTGTAAGTATGTCCTAAATATTGCATGGTACACGGCCATGCTAAAACAATGTATTTGTTGTTTATCTGAAATCTGTGTTTAACTGGTGTCCTGTACTTTTTATCTGGCAAGGGGAAGTCCTTGAAGTTGTATGAACAGGGGCGTCCTCTGTGTCAAGTTGGGACAACTCACCCACCTGTTGTGTGGCAGCTCAAGTTCAGGAGGAAGACCCCGAGTCAGGGCCATTCGTGGGGAAGCGATGGCCATGGCCCCAGCCTGACTACGAGGACCTCCGGCTGTGTTATGGTAAAAATATGGACGAAGGGATGGATTCACGGCAAGCTCAGTGTCCCGGTCAGCAGGGCTCGGCCACAGGCTAGAAGGGAGGCTGAGGAGCGTGGGGGTAGCAAGGATGAGTTCGAGGGTTGGGATCCAGGCTGGGCACAGTCACGGGAGAAATGGTGCAGGGGCAGAGGGAGTAAGAGGACACAGGGTGGACTTTTGAGTTCTCCTGGAGACACCCAGTGGGGCGGGCCGGCTGGAGGAGATGCAAGACTCAATTCCAGGGTGGGTTGGAGCTGTGGGTTCCGCAGTGGTGGCAGCTGAAGCAGGCCAGAGTGCGGGGAGACCTGCAGGGGACAGAGAGAAGCAAGGTCATACAGAGGCCGCCCAGGGAGGGAACAAAGCAAAATCTGGGGCTGGAGAAACAGGTTCGAGTCTCCAGTCTGGGCTGACAACTGAAGCTGGTCTCCCTGTGGCCCAGAGCAATTAGAAACATTTTACGTTTTTAATCAAGGCAAAAAAAAGTAAACACGGAGAAACAGCCATGGTTGCTGTCACAGGCTCCCTCCCACGATCACAGTGGGTTCAAATCTCCTGAATGCCCGGAAAGGCTTTTTGTCGGAGCCTCACACCGATGTCCCCAAAGGTCACAAGGGAACCCTGGCAATGTCAGCTTGGGGTCCGGAGTGAAGAGAAGGGCAGGGGCTGCCCAAAGTTGCCCCAGTCCCGGCCCGAGCTCCTGACCTGAGCCCGCTCCCCGCCCCACCCTGCATGGTCTGCAAAGGGCTAGCTCATAGCAAACTGCCAATCAGCCCATGGCCCGCCCTCCCCTCAAAGGGACTCACACGCCATGAATCTGGCAAGTCTGTTTTCTTTTAGTCAAGGACACAGGGAGAAAATACCTTGTGACCCTTTAGCCCTGAACAGCACCCAGAAACTTAAAAGATCCTGAAGGTTTCAGGCTCCTATGCAGGCGAAAATCTTTGGGCTTTAGACATTCCAACTGAATATCAAGGAGTGATTCCATTGTGAAGTCAGTGAATGGCAGGACAAACCAGGCATTACAGCACTGCCGACATACCCCTCCCTGCCACTCTCATTCCCTCTACTCCCCCCCCCCCACTTCTCTAGGTCACAGGGGGGTATGGGGAGACCCCGGGCACCCCGGGAAGCTCTTTGATCTACAACTTGGCAGTCTCCCACGAAGCCTGGCATTCTGGGAGGCCACCACTCCTCCCTCCCCAGGGACTGCTGCTGGTGACACAGCTGAGGTGGGGGCTGCCTGAGAAGGACCCTCAGGGCTGGTGGCCGTGTCCCCGGGCTCCTGGTCGGTGGCCATGCTCTTTGCTGACTGGTCACTGCCCCTGCAGGCTCGGGCCTCCCCCGCACCTCTCCTCAGGCTGCCTTCGTCCGACCACATTTAGTAACCATTTTATCACGTCTCGACAGCTGTGTTTTGCCCCCAGATTTGTGAATTAGCCAAATGCCTAGCTGAGATTAAAACACCCGGGTCACTCATGTCTGGCCTTGCCATCTTAATTCATTACATCATGGCAGATTGTCATAGGAGAGCTCAGGCTGAGACGTGGTCGTGGCAGACAAGGAATGTCTTAAGGAATGTGTTAAGTGCCACCTATGTGGCACTGGGTCCCCAGTCCCCCAAACAATTGGTTTTTTTGTTTGTTTGTTTTGAGACAGGGTCTCCGGGCAGATCTTTCACTTCTCAAACCCACCTGCTCTCATACAACTCCGCCAGCATGACCCTCTACCCTGCTGCGTCCCTGTCACCTCTCTCCCCTGGAGTCCTGCAGGGTCTCCCAGTGCCCCCCCCTTCCCCGTCCCGCTGGGCTCCCCTCCTGACGATGACAAGTAGGGCGAAACCTGCTCCCCGAGCATCCGCACCTTCCCCTGACCTCGGGCTCTCTGCCCTCCCTACCCTGGCATCACCACGAGTCACATCTATGCCCTCTGCCTGGAAATGCCACGTGACTGGCTCCCTCCTCCTGTGGGTCTCACCTGGAAGGCGCCCTTCTCAGAGGGCCCCCCCCCCGCCCCCGCCACCACCCCATCTACAGTAACGACCCCGTCCCTCCCAGGGAGGCACCTTGTCGACTGCCCTTCATGCTGCGACTTACGACAGTGTTATATCCCAGTGAGCCCAGCGTACCTGGGATCAGGTGAAAGCATGAGATACGTACGTGACTTATTTTTCACACCCCCGTCGGCTTTTATTACCTCCTTGCTCTTGCACAGTTATTGGTTGACTGCAATTGGTATTACCTGAATGGTAAGAAGAGATAACGGTTTACATTCTAGAAGCAGAAGAGTCCGCGGGAGGCAGAAATTTTAAAACAGTGGTGATAATGAAGTAACACGGAAAGCAATGAAGAGCAAGCGTTTATGAGAAGAACGATTGAAACCCATGATTACCTGAAGGTAATTAGAAAGCCCACGCTAGGGTCTGTTGGAGACGGCGTGCACACAGCACTATGTAGAGCTCCCCGGGGGAGCAGAGCCTGCAGTCTTTCTGCCGGCCTCTGCTTCTTGAAACATACCGTTCTATTGCTGTGCTGTTCATTCCCTATCAAGCTGCCACGTGTTGGGCAGCTTGGCATTTCCGCCTGTTTTAAAGTTGTAGCTTATAAAGAAGGTGGACATTTTTGGTAGTCCTCCACGGGCACCTGTATGCGAAGCTTCTATACTCCATGAACTCCGTGTGGACTTCCTGAAAAAGCTGGTCACAATCACAAGGTGGCTTGAGTCAGCCCGAAACACTAAGTTGAACTTTTCAATGTCTGGCATCTGCTCACTGACAGTGCAGATGATCCTCTGCTTACACTCGGAATCTGGGAGCACCATAGCAGGCCGGAATAATTAATCTCATTTTCCAGAGCACCTTGGTGAAACAGCCAAAGTGATCACATCTTGTTAGCAAGGTCACATTTTACTTGAGATAGTTTCCAAAGGGATGAACAGTCCCCCCCACTTTCCCACCTGCCCCTGATAAGCAGGCCCTCTATCTCGTATGGTTAGAAGGCCAGCAGCCTCACCAAGAAATGTCAGTGGTCTCTGCTGTGTGTCCCTTTGTCCCTGGCTTCCAGCACGGTTTGTAAAGGGTGAAAACAAATGTCTTTGGGCTCACTCAAGCTGTTCGTCCTTCCTGCATAGAATGAAAGTCAGAAAACGCCGAAATCCATTTTCCTCTCCCCAGTATTCCACCGTTCTGTGCCACTACAGATGCAAATATTCTACAGCCATCTGCTGATTTCATAGAAGGCCTTACAGTTAGTGACCTAGGTTTTCTTAAGGCAAAATGGCTTTCTGAAAATTGGGGTGAGGCTTAGGTAGAACTGGTCCACTAAATAGTTCCACAGATGCAAAGTGCAGGTGTATTTCAGGTATACCCACCAAAGAGCAGCTAGAAAGATCTGGCCTAAGTGCTCCGTTGGAATCTGATTGACTTGTTTCTTCTCTGCTAATGGGAGCAACTGTAGGGAGAGGCAATGCCACGGAGAGGAAAGAGAAGCTTTGGCTCGGTGGCTGTGAGGAAACTGCTAGAAAGGTTTATTTTAAATATTTTCTATTTATTTCAATGTTACAATTTTTTCTTTTAAAAAAGACAGAGACTTGCTCTGTCGCCCAGGCTGGAGTACAGTGGAGTGATCATACATCACTGTAGCCTTGGACTCCCGAGCTCAAGCAATCCTCCTGCCTCAGCCTCCCAAGTAGCTGGGGTATGGGCATGTGCCACTATGCCTGGCTAACTTTTTTTTTGTTAACATTTTGTAGAGACAGGGTCTTGCTATGTTGCCAAGGCTGGTCTCACACTCTTAGCCTTAAGTGATCCTCCCCCCTCGGCCTCCAAAAGTGCTGGGATTACAGACATGAGCCACTATGCCTGACCTGATGTCATGATTTTAAGAAAAGCCTGGCTGATTCTAGCATTAAAACACAGGACAGATGCATGGGGGAAGAGCCAGGCTGTGGCCATACTATTTGGAGCACTGTTTCTCATCCCCTGGGATGCTTATTGAAAGTGCAGCTTCCTGGGTCTTTTCCTGCTCTTAATATACTGAGTCTAGGCTTTGAGTTTGGCTTTTAATAATCTCCCTCCCAGAATTTTATGCACTTCTATCTAAAACTTAGAGAACCACCAACTAAGAACATCATGGAACTCCAATTTCCCACTTACAAGCAACATCTTATCCTGATTAGCGTAGAAGTTAAAAACAAAATTAGCTTCTAGCACAAACTAAATAATAAATGCCCACCTCATTTCCTCACTGTTAACAAACTCTACTTACCTGGATGGTTTCTTTTATATTGTTCTAATTCTCTTCCTTCTGCGCTTGGGCTCCTCTAAACTATTTGCATAACTCTTGACTGGTTTTCCCCACGAAAATGTTAACTTCTTCATGAATTTTTGAGTGCTTTAAAAAAACTCGTCTTCCTAGACTAGAAAAAAAACTATTATTTTTTTGCTGTTCTTGCGTTATGGCAAAAGTTAAGGGCAATTCTAGAATCGAATCACCTAGAATGAAAGCTGGAGCTAGTCTGTCTATACTGATATTAAAAAGGACAAGTGAATCAGTACAGATTCCCAGGTCTTCCAATTATCCACACAGTTTAGTCACTCAGCGTCTACACTGGCATCATCTTCTACCCAAAGCAGCCGCCCTAAATATAGAGACAAGCCACATGGAAGTGGTCTCAGAAACATTGATGGGCACAGAAATCACATAAGGATTTTGTTAAAAAATGCATGTTCCTGGGCTCCAGCCACAGAGCTTCTGATCAGTAAATCTGGAATTGGACCCAACAATCTCTCTTTCTAAAAATATAGGAAAACGCAACCTGCTTTTCTGTATGCTCACATAGAATACTTCACCTCTGGTCACCAAAATTCATGTTTTTTTCCCCCATATCTGAAGCAATTCTCTTCACCAGACACCAACTGAGTGTCCTATATATAACTCAGCCCGACTCTGCACTACCTCCCCGGAGACAGTGTCAGATCCCACCGGTCGAGGGCTCAGTCCCACAAGACTCCCCCCAGTTCAGGTGTCAATCACAGGTAGCAGGTTGTCATCTACACTTCTCACTGACTAGCTATACATCAGGGCTCTCACAACCCTTTCTTGGGTTCTGTCAACTTGTTAGGACAGCTCTCAGAACTCAGAGAAACATTTCCTTATGTCATTATAGGCGATATTACAGAGATACAGATGAATAGCTAGGTGCCAGGATGGACAGGACAAGGTATGGTGTGGGGTGGACCATGGCTCCGATGCCCTTTCTCAGGTCTCACCACTGTCCTAGCATCTCCACGTGCTCAGCAACTCTGAACCTCTCCAAACCCCATTCTTTTGGATTTTTATAGTGTCTGCATTCCACAGGCGTGATCGATTACGTCGTTGGCTGTGGCGGTCAACTCAATCTTCAGCCTCCCTCCCTTCCCTATAGGTTGTGGGGTGGGAGGCAAGTCCCAACTTTTTAATCATGCCTCAGTCCTTCCTGTGACCAGCCCCCATCCTGAAGCTACTTAGGGGCCCCCAGCCACCAGTGATCTCATTAGCAAGCAAAAGACACTCCTTACTCTGGAAGTTCGCAGGGTTTCACGAGCTGTGTGCCAGTTACAAAGGGCAGAGACCAAATATAGAAAAAAATTTCTTATTATGTCACAGTATCACACCTCTCATTCCAGGTGATTCTGGGCTCTTGGGCCAAGTCTTGAGAAAATGTCCATAGAGAAATATAATTCCTATATCTAGGGATAGCTCTGCAGTTCTTATCAAGCTTAGCCTTGCAAAATTGTGGCGGCAAAAGGAGAATCTGCATCACACAGCCAGCACATGCCCAGGAGAACTAACTTCCCTAAAGCACAACACAGGGAACTCCTGTGCAAGCCCCGCTTGCTTGCGTGAGTTTGAACGGGAATTAGCAAAGCTCCCGTCTCATTATTTGTTGGTGATTTGTATGTATGCCGATGAAAGATGTTCATTATTCAATAATTTTTTAGTATATTAGTAAAAATCTGTGCTTAATATTGTTTTAGAATTTTTGGTCCCTGGCCCCTCCCTTTTCTCCTCCCCCACCCCATTCCCCTTTCCCTGCCTGTGGCCCCTACCCTCTCCCCTCCCCTTTCCCAGACATGCTGTCACTCAGGATGCCCACACGTGTGCTCTGGTGTCCTGACAGTTCTAGATTTAAAGGGAAAGGTGTTGTTAAGGTCTCTGGATTTGAGCATATGGACATGGTTTTGCAGTAAATGTTTCTAGTGCTTCGAAGACAGTGACAGGTCAGGATGCATAATTGTTTACCTTGCAGCAGTGTAGTTCATCCTTTAGTTAAGGCTAAAGAAACGTTGGCTTTTAAGTAAAATGCCAGAAAATTGGCAGGTGTATTATCTCCACTGAGACTTTAATAGAAGTGTTTTTTTTTAAAAGAAGTGGTTGCATTCTTTCTTTTGAGGGATTTAGTGAGAAGCACTGCATTGCTGTCTTAGCAGATCCTGTGGTCCTCACACCAGGGTCCAGTGTCCTCCAGAGGCCGGCCTCCTCTGGGGGTGTTCTCACGTCCACACCTGTCCTCCTAGGCCCGGGGGTCCTGCGCTCTGTGCCGTGCGTGTCTGTCTGGTGCTCGCAGCGTTTGGGGGTCCTCCCTCTGGATGAGGAATACAGGCCAGCCTTGGTGGGGGCGGGGGACCCAATGTGGCCCCAGCCGCAGTCAGATGCTACACTTCAGGCCTCTCCCCACCCCAGAGGTTAGTTCGATGTCATCGTGTGGCCAAGTGATCCAGGTCGGTGTGAGGCAGACCCCGGGTGCCGCCTTCTGTGTGCTAGAATGTCCCGAACGGCTCTGCAGCAGGCCTGGACCTGGGCTGTAAGATTTGGAGGAAGAGCATGAACAGGTTGGATGGCTGGGGACACCTGTTGGGTGTCAAACCATTATTTCTACCTATCCCCAAGCACTATTTGGTGCAGCTTTGCAGGCACAGAAATGTCCTGTGCGCCTCTAGGTACACGATCACGAGGACTTTCAGGACAGCATTGTGGTCTAGCAGGGGGGAGTCAGGGTTCAGCGCAGAAAACCCAGGTTTTGACCACAGTTTCCCACTGGTACATTTAGTGACTCTGAATAAATATTTCTGCTTGCTCAGGGAAACATGAAAAATACATGAACATTTTAGAGGAGAATTAGATAACCTTAAAACTTTCCCATCACGAGCTATCTCAGAGTGCCAGTACCCAGCAGCGTGGGAAGGATGGAGTAGGGCCTGCCAAATGCTGTGACCCAACAAAGTGAGGGTGGGTGAATTTGTCACATAGGCCCTATTCCTATTGTATGCTTAAAATATTTCAGAAAAACAAACAAAAAGAAGTTTTAGTTGTCTTAAAAATTTATAAAACCTAACTTAATTTAGCCAGGTACAGTGGTGTGCACCTGTAGCCCCAGCTAATCAGGAGGCTGAGACAGGAGGATCACTTGAGCCCAGGATTTCCAGGCTGCAGTGAGCTATGATCATTCCTATGAATAGCCACAGCCCTCCAGCCTGGCAACATAGGGAGAGCTCATCTCTAAAAACATATATTTACTATTCATTAAGTGGAAGTGGATCATCATCATCTTCACGTTGCTGAGAAGGAGAAAGAGGAGAAGTTGGTGGCTGTCACAGGTGGCAAATGCAGAAGAAATCCATGTATAAGTGGCCTGCACAGTCTCAACTCGTGTTGTTCAAGGGTCAACTGTACTTTATTCCCTAATATGGTCAATTAATATTTATTGTATGGATACACTGTATTTTGTTTATCCATGAGTCAGTTGATGGACATTTGGCTGTTTCCACCTCTAGGCTATTGTGAAAATGCTACTGTGAATATCCATGTACAAGTTTTTAGGTGAACATATGTTTTCAGTTCTATTGAAATTCAGTTCTATTGGAATGGGATTCCTGGGTGATATTTAACCTTTTGAGAAACTGTCAGTTTTCCAAAGAAGCTGTACATTTCTACATTCTTACCACCAATGTATCAAGATCCAATTTCTTCACATCATCACCAGCATTTGTTGTTTCTCATTTTAATTAAAGCCATTCCAGTGGGTATGAAGTCATATCTAACAGTGGTCTTGATTTGCATTTCCCTAATAAGTAATGATGTTGAGCATTTTTTCATGGGGTTATTGCCCATTTATATATCTTCTTTGGAGAAATATCTATTCAAATAATTTTCCCATCTTTTAATTGGGTTATCTGTCTCTTTCTGGTTGAGTTGTACAACTCAACAATATTAGATATTAGTGCTTATCATTCTAGATAATCTTTATTGAATATGTGATTTGCAAGTATTGTCTCCCATTCTTTGGGTTGTCTTTTAACTTTCTTGATGTATCATTTTATTTATTTATTTATTTTTTTCTTTTTTTCCTGGCAATAGACTGATGGATGATGTATCATTTTAATAACAAAAGTTTTACATTTTGATTTAGTCCAACTTATCTATTTTTTCTTTAGTTGCTTTTATTTTAGGTGTCACATGTAAGAAACAATTGCCTAATCAAAGGTTACAAAGATTTATACCTATAGTCTCATCTAAGAGTTTTTTAGTTTTCTTCTAAGAGTTTTTAAGTTTCGGCTTTTACATTTATGTCTTTGATCCATTTTGAGTAATTTTTATACATGGCATGAGTTAGGTATCCAACTTCATTCTTTTGCATGTAGATATTCAGTTAGCCTAGCCATTTGTTGAAAAGAATATTCTCTCCCCATTTGATTGTCTTGTCACCCTTGTTGAAAATCAATTGACTGTAAATCCATGGAAGAATTAGCATTTTTATCCTGTGACTCTTGTATGTGTAATATGTGATCAAGTAAATGAGTAATTGTAGGATATTCTAGTTTTCTCATCTTCTCAGCCCTTAAAAACCAGTGTAATTGGTGTAGAAGAAAGGAATTACAAATGTAGTAGAAAAGATTTAAGTTCAAAAAACAATACAAAACTACATAGTCCTGAGTTTGAATTGGAAAGAATATAAACTCATGAGATGTTTCATCTTGGACAAAAGTAAGATATTTTCTAATCCTGTTCACTAGAGTGGTCTAGAAATAATGACCGACCCAGTAGCAATGATTATCTTCAGGGCCCATGTTGTGATCTTGAAATATCTTCTTCCCTCTAAAAGAAATTAGAGCTTCTTGGACCAATGTCTGGTTCTAGGGCTTGGGTAAGAAATATAAACAAGGAGTATCTTTTCACCCAAGGAAGCTCAGAAGCTATCAAAGGCTGTGGGCAATGTCAAAGGACTC
This sequence comes from Microcebus murinus, assembly GCF_040939455.1. Classification (NCBI taxonomy): domain Eukaryota; kingdom Metazoa; phylum Chordata; class Mammalia; order Primates; family Cheirogaleidae; genus Microcebus; species Microcebus murinus. Next base: position 77,541,497 of record NC_134116.1, on the reverse strand, counting down.
AGGAGCCAGCATGAAGAGGGTCTTGCCAAACAAAGACAGGATGATTTGGGTTTTACAGTGAATATTAACTGCAATTGATTGGAGCTCATCAAATGTATTTAAATCCATGAATTTTTTTTAAAAAAAGCAAAATATCTTCAAATTAATTATAATATTTTAAAAAATATTTTTAAATTAATTAAAATATTTTTGAAAACTAGCTGGTTGCCTTCAGAGAATGATAGGTAACCCATTCACTTTCTAGAAAATCTATGATTAGTGGAGAAAAAAAACATGCATTTATTCTACTTTATTTCTACATAAGATACCAGTTAGTACAATAAATGAGAGTAAGTATCTCCTTACAAAATCACCCTAATTAATAAATGGACAAGAAAAGATGGAATTAAAATATCGCCATTTTGTGAATCCCGATGAAATGGAAGTGTCCCGTGCTGGCCAACGGGGTAGTCACTGTGGATACTTAAGCCTAAGCTTTAATTAATTAAAATTAAATAAAAACTTTAGCTCCTCAGTCACAACGGCCACATTTCAAGTTTTCAACGGCCACATGTGCTCGTGGCTACCCTACTGGGCAGTGCAGATACGGAACATTTCCTTCTTGCAGAAAGGTCTGTTAGAAAACACCGAGCAGACATAGCACTGCGGAGTGGGAGACGGAACAGTGTCCTGAGGAGGGACCACGACACCGTAAGTCTTGCCGAAGAGCCCCACCGTGAGTTGGATCCAGCCTCTGGATCCAGCTGTCGCCTTCCAGGAAGCACAGAGGACAGAGTGATGCGCTGAACAGGATGATGAATGTGCAATCAGAAAAATCCAGGTTCCAGGGAGTTCTATAGGTCAAATGGCCCAGGTTTTTAACAGATGAATCATGAGGAAAAGAAAGGGATAAGGAGGAACATGCAGATTCAGAGAGACTTAGAAATTTTAAGCTGTCACATGTCTGTGAATAGACACTTGGATGAAAAAGCCACAAGAGAGATGCAAAGACGGGACTGCGCCAAAGGTCAGGGCAGCGGCTCCCGGTGGGGACGGGCGGGGATGGTGCCGGGGCTTGGAGGGCCCCAGGCGTGGCCAGCAAAGTTCTCCCCGTGGACCTGGGTGCTGGCGGCAAAAGTGCTCACCTTATATTGATAATAACTCGTTAAGCCGTATTTTTCTTTTGCATGGCTTTCTCTATCATTGTTTTATAATTTTTAAAAAGACAAAAAAAAAAAAAAAAACAACCAGGAATGCCTCATCAGGGCATTGTGCTCCTGACAAGCTCATTTCCATGATTTATGATCTTCAGATTTCCCTAGCGAACCTTTTTACTAAGTGGCGCCTGTATCCCCACTGCATTCACATGTAAGAAGATTACACTGCGCTCCTTCAGAGGCACCGCCCCGCTCTCTAAAGGAGAACAGAGCTTTTCTTTTTCTCCTGCTGTCAGCTTACCCATTTAGTTTTCAGACGAATTTACTTTTCAATAGCTCACGTGTCTTTAATGTGCTCGTGGAGACTTTGTTCTCCCTCCCCCTCCCCCTCTCGCTCTCACTCTCTCTGTCGACTGTTTGCAACAGAACGTGTTACCTTTAACCTTCGTCTTGTAATGTAGAATGTTCTGCTGGCAGACACAGGAAGATGATTGATTCGAGTCCATTTTCTTTAATCCTCACGCACTGAGGACTGAGGCCCTTAGAAGGATGAAACTGGTTTCCAAAAGTCGTGGGACTAGTTCGAGCCAAGCTGGGGCTACAACTTTGATCTTCTGATCCCCCAGTTCTGCTTCTCTCCAAAAGCCTGCATGGGAGACTCAGGCAGGTTTGCTCCCACCTGGGGGGCCGCACTCCCAAGATGCCCGTCGTTTACACCTTTGTTGTGAGATCCATCTCCTTGCACATCTTCATCCAAGCTTTCCTCCCTCTTCCTGGTGAACTTTCTTGCCTTCCAGTAAGTGTTTTGGCAGTAATTGCAATGGTGCATTCATGAATTTTCTTGATATAAATGTTCACTGGGTCTTATAGCATCGAAAAGGGGAAAAATTCATCTGTTTCATGTGACTGGCAGTATCAAGCATTATTAATGAGAATTATGAGCACCCGAAGAGTGCATGAGCAACAAATAGGTAAGGACAACCTGACAGATGCTTTCAAATGGAAACTCACATACACTTGGGGATGCAGGTGAAACTTTGCCGCAGGTCAGGTGACTTGTGCTGCCTCTGCTCCTCTCGGTGGCCTTGGCCCCCGTGGCTCCTCCACCCCACACAGGGGTGCTGGGCTGCAGGAGCCCATACCCTGCTCCAGCGGACAGCTCCCCACAGAGACGGGGACTTCCCATCTTGGCGTTTCCTTTTTTTCTCCAAAGTGTTCATCTGATGCAAGTTTTAATATAAAATCCCCCTTTTTTTCTGATTATCAGATTACATGCCTATTGTAACATTTTGAGAAATCCTCTAAAATATACAAAGAAAAAAATTGCCCGCTATTAATATTGTCCAACACTGCTTTGATTATTGACACCTGCTCGTGCTGTCTCCTACGCTCTGCCCTTCTCTCTCCTCTCCTCTCCTCTTCTCATCTGTTCCAGTCTTCCGCCCCCTGCCCTCTCTCTGTACACACACTCACACGCGTGCAGTTTCTAAGATCCTCTTACAGTTTACATGCCATCTCATCATGCACATGTGCCACGAACATTCTTTATGTTTGGTTAGGTAGTTTATTCTCAATTTGATGACACAATGACCATTGCTAGGTTTGTTTTTTTTTTTTTTTCATGTTTTAATGCCAACCCATGGTTTGCATATTATTTGTAATCAAAATTAAATTTTTTCCCTTAAGCCTGTTTATTCAGCTAAACTATTTTTTATTGTGGTTTTAAAAAAGCCACATAACATAGAACTTATTATCTGAACCATTTTTAAGTGTGCAGTACAGCAGTGATAACGATATACACATCGTTATACAACAGATCTCCGGAACTTTCTTGTCTTGCAAAACTGAAATTCTGTATCCACCAAACAACTCCCCCTTTCCCCCTCCATCAACCCCTGTTAACCACATTATACTTTCTCTGTCTCCATGAATTTATATAAGTGGAATCATGCAGTATTTATCTTCTTGTAACTGGCTCATTCCTCTTAGCATAATGTCCTCACGTTTCATCCATGTAGTAGTGTATGGCAAGGTTTCTTTCTATTGTAGAGCTGAGCATATTCCATTGTGTGTGTGTTGCACATTTTCTTTACTCATTTATCCAGCACTGGACACTTGGGTTGCTTCCGTCTTTGGGCTATTGTGAATAATATACTGCAGTGAACATGAGTGTGCAAATATCTCGATACCCTACTTTTTATTCTTTCTGCTATATACCCAGAAGCGGGATTGCTGGATCATCTGATAATTTCATTTTGAGTTTTTTGAAGAATCTCTATACTGTTTTCCATGGAGGCTGCACCATTTTACATTCCCACCAATGATGCACAAGGGCTCCAAATTCTTCACATCCTCACCAGCACTTGTTATTTTTTTGTTTTGTCTTGTTTTTTTTTTTTTATAGTATCCATTCTCACAGATATGAGTGATAGCCCATTTTGGTTTTCATTTGCATTTTGCTGCTGTATAATGATGTTGAACTGCTTTTCATGTCCTTATTGGCTATTTTCATATCTTCTTTGGAGAAATGCCTTTGAAAATCCTTTGCCCATTTTTAACTGGTTATTTGTTTTTTTGTTGTTGAGTTGTAAGAGTTCTTTATATATTCTAGATATTAACCCTAGATATAAATATATAATTATATATAGACATTATATATTCTAGATATTAATCAGTTACATGGCTTGCAAATATTTTCTCCCATTCCATAAGTTGCCTTTTCATGTTGTTAATTTTTTCCTTTGCTGCACAGAAGTTTTGTAAGTTTATATAGTCCCATTGGTCTATTTTTGCTTTTGTTGCCTACGCTTTTGGTGTTATGTAAAAGAAATCATTGCTGAGCTCTTCCCCTATATTTTCTGTTAAGAGTTCGGGTCTTACATTTAGGTCTTTAATCCATTTTGAGTTGATCTTTGCATATGGTGAAAGGAAAAAAACCCAACTTCATTCTTTTGCATGTGGCTCTCCAGTTTTCCCAGCACTATTTGTTAAAGAGATGAGTTAAACTATTGGTTTTTTTTTTGTTTTTTTTTTTTAGACAGAGTCTCACTTTGTTGCCCAGGCTAGAGTGAGTGCCGTGGCGTCAGCCTAGCTCACAGCAACCTCAAACTCCTGGGCTCGAGTGATCCTTCTGCCTCAGCCTCCCGGGTAGCTGGGACTACAGGCATGCGCCACTATGCCCGGCTAAATTTTTTTTTTTTTATATATATATATCAGTTGGCCAATTAATTTCTTTCTGTTTATAGTAGAGACGGGGTCTCGCTCTTGCTCAGGCTGGTTTCGAACTCCTGACCTCGAGCAATCCGCCCGCCTCGGCCTCCCAAGAGCTAGGATTACAGGCGTGAGCCACCGCGCCCGGCCTAGTTAAACTATTGTTAATGAAGTGAAATGGAAAATACCAAATTACATATGTTCAGTCATTTTGGGTGCCATTGTAAGGCATAATGAAGCCAGGAGAATCTCAGGAACTTCACTTTAAAAGTAATTGTGAATGTGACAAAATGGGAAATGAACAAATACAGAGTAGTTATAAACTTTCCCACATACTTCATAGATGCCAAACCCTGTTACCATCACTTTGCTTTCTTTGTCTATGTCTAGCCTTGACGCTTATTATTTGAAAACGCCAATAGTGTTGCTATTTATTCTATCACATATAATACAAAACAGCCAACCAGAGCACCAAAACATTATTCAAACATATAGGCTATAAATGTATAACTATACATCAGTATATAATTACATACAGATACACATATAGATGCACTACTTGTGTCTCTATATATGTACATATTCTGCCAACAAAATTGGCAGAAGCCGCTATTTTCCAGTGGCAGGGAGGGAAATGGGAGGGAGCAGAGGGGAAATGAGAGAAGGTTTACCTGCAGAGAAGCCCACACTCAGCATCTATGTCCCTTTACGGGGAAATTTCATCCTTTTTCAGAGTCGTAGGGCGGTTTCCAGAGCTGCCATCTCGTTACTCCTGTGGGGAAAAATGACAAAGGAGTGACCTTCCGCCCACACTGCTGCAGGTCAGAGGTGGCACTTCCCGGGTTATTAGCTGAGTAGGAGCAACTCCAAGTAGGGCTGATTCCAGCACTTTCCAGTGATTACTTACTTTCTCCTTGAGCCTTTCTGATTTTGCTGGCCTCCAGCAAACCTGCTATATTAAAAACACACTGGCAGTGGCCTCCCTCCCGACTGGCTTCTGCATCAGAAAGGCCACCGCCCGCCACTGGTATTCTCGTTCTGCGAAGGCAGCTCGCCCCTTTCTTACCTCAGTCCCAGCCCATCATTTTAACAAAGAGTGTTTGTTCCAGAGTCTAACTACACAGGGTAGAATCGAGATTGGTCAATTTAGCTAACGTCCAGTTTTCCCCTATAAGAGCATACGCTTAAGCCATCTGTTTATTGAATATTAAAAATAAAGACATTAAGAAAAATCACAAGACAGTTTTTAGGAGCTAGTGTTATTACTATGTTTGCAGTGCAAACAAGCACAGGGCTACTAACAGTGACGGTGTGATGGTTGGGCACCCTGTGACCTCCCAGGCCACCTCCGCACTTGCAGGGAGGGAGTCTCTCCTGTGTCGTGGGCCCTGTCAAAGTGCAGCCCACGTGGGCCTCTCAGGCAGCTTGTTGTCTGAAATGGATGATCTCTCATAAAGGATCTCATGCAAATTAAGTCACTTTGGGTAAATGGAATTGAAATGGTAATGATAATAGCTGCTGACATCTGCCTTAACTGTGACCTGGTTAGTCAGGAACTCTTGTGACATGATTGCATCTCAGTGACACAAAGGGTTGCTGATCAAATCTGATGCACCCCCCACCCCCAATCCCCATCTTTACCCCCAGAAGCTCTTGCTCTTATGTGAGTTTCCACCAAGATGTTAATGGCATTCCCACGAGGCAGTCAGTGCAGTCAGCCGGCCAGGCTCTTCCAGTGATGGAAGCAGCCCCAGTCCAGAGCTGGGGACAGAGCTATGCTATAAAAATGTGTTCTGTGTTTGTTAGTGTTTTGTCTATACCTTCATTTAAAAATGTTTTATTATGTATTTTATTTATTTTTTGCTAGAGTAGTTTGAGGCAGACATCTTGCCACATTTCACTAGAAATATTTTATTGTGCAGCTCTAAGGGGCAAGGATTTTTTTTTTCAGATGTATAACGCCAATGTTATTTTATTCTAAATAAATGAACAATGAAAAGAATGTGTCTGTTTTCCTTTGTGTCACTTATACCTCAATTTATAAGGAGAGAGAGAAACAGACAGAGGCCAACTGGGGCAATGCAATAACGCACTTGGCCCAGTGTCTGCCGTGTATTAAGGGCTCAGTAAATGGTCGTTATTATCAGCATTGACTATAATTTATGCTTCATAGTTTTAGAAAAAAATTTAAAATGTAATTATATCCACCATTCTCAATCTATATTCTCTTTGAGGCATATTTATTGAAGCAAAAGCCTTCGGGGATTTGTCTGCTATGCGCTGGGAGAGGAAAGTAGGACGATGTCCAGTTGTCTAATCCTCACCTCCCTCCAGTCCACACACAGGCCACTGACCCCAGACAGCTGTGCGTGTCCGAGCCAGGCAGGGCGAGCTACTCGTTGCCTGGCTCTGTCCTGGGCCAGCACTATGCTGCCTTCTTGCCTTGTCTCAGCAAGAGCAGCGGCATAGGCTGAGTGAAGGATCTGGCGCTATCACCAGCTCGTGGGCTCAGATGAGGTGTGTTCATGAATGAACACCCATGAAGCCTTCTCCACTAGGGTAGCAATGACAAAGATTGCGGACCCTCCAGCCAGGGCGTCCAGGCTCAAAGCCCACCCACGAATCATGGCTCCCTGGGTGAGTTACTTGACCCATTTGCCCCTCAGTTTCACATAGTTAAATAAAGATAATAATGGCGCCCACCCCAGATTACTGTAAGAACTAAACGAGCTAATTACACACAAAGCGTTGGGCACCGCAGACTGTGCCTGCTGTTGCTATTTTCAGTATGCCAAGCACCACAGGTGATGGGGAGAGAGGATTGTTGTGTTTTTAATGGTTTTACAAATGAAATTACTTCTGTGAAACTGTTAGAGAGGAATAGAGAACAAGTTTCAGAATGGCCGTGACGGGCTGTCCACCACTTACGCATGAGCCGAGAAAATTCCAGTAAGGAAAGGTCGCCGTGGGGTGAATAGTTCCGCTTAATTGAATGATGTAAAGACAGGATGCATCTATTTAAGGAAAGAGTGGCATCTGACAAAAGGATCCGTTGATCTCTCCCCATCTAATTTAAAAGGAACCTGTTTCTATCAGTCTGTGAAATGAAGAAGCGATTTAGTCCGCCCAGTTTTCAAATAGGTTTGATTTAAAACTTTTCAAAGCGGGCATAAAGTTACCAGTCCTTAAAACACTTTTCCTTCAATATACTTGCAATGGAAAGCATTTTATAAACACACAGAGATGCAAGCATCCTCATCTTCACAGACAGATACACCTTGGAGACAATAGTTCCTTAGAAAAAAGAGGATTCCTTTTCATTTGCCCATTCACGTACAGTGACAATGACAGGGGCATATGCAATGCAAATAAAATATCAGGTAAAGGTCCTGCCTTGGATGAGCTGAGTCTAATTAACAAGGCAAAATTAATTGAGGATATATCTAAATAACATAAGAACAGTGCTTTGCACATAGTAGTAGGTGCACATCGATTTCAATACACTAACGTGTTAGCTAGTTCATATTTTACCATGCCACTTGGCTTGCCCTGGATAAAGTCCTGATTCCCTCTCCTGGCTGCAGCCTCTCTGTGCAGCTTGCTCTACTCACTCGCCCAGTTCACGGCCAAAGGCCGGGCCATGGCCTTTCCCACACTGTACTTTGTATGTTCTTGTTCCTCTTTTCTAGAACGATGCTATGTCCATTCTCTCTGCTTGATGAGCTCATGTCTATTATTTTAAGAGCTGCTTAATTGTCATCTTCTCCTCTCAGGCCTGTTTGCTCCCATGCAGGAGTCACTTGGTCTTGAACTTGACTCATACTCCATCACAGTCCTGTTGGCTTCTTAACAACTGTCTCACGGGTCAGTTTCTGCCCTGTGGCCAGAGTCACCTGGGACCCCCAGCAGCAAGCACACGGCGAGAGAGCCTTGTGGACACTAGATAAATAGATGCTGAGTGTGTGGAAAAAGAAAAGTGTGGTCTGTGAAACAGCTAAAATAAGCCTATAGAGAATGTATTTTAGATGGATAAAAATGGAAAAAAGGATAGAAACGTAAAGAACTTGAAAGCTGTCTGTTATGGGCTGGATTGCGTTCCCCTATAATTCATATGTCAAAGCCCTAACCCCCGACCCCGTCCCTCAGAGTGTGACTGTATTTGGAGATAGGGCCTTTAAAGAGGTGATTAAAATGAGGCTGGCAGGGTGGGCCTTGGTCCAATAGAGCTGGCGTCCCGTAAGAGATTAGGGCTCAGACATGTGCGGTGGGAAGACCCCGTGCAGACACAGGTTGAAGGCAGCCACTGCAAGCCAAGGAGAGAGGCCTCAGAAGAAACCAAGCTTGCCAACACCTTGATCTTGGACTTCCGGCCTCCAGAACTGTGAGAAATGAATTTCTGTTGTTTAAGCCACCCAATCTGTGGTACTTTATTAGGACAGCCCAAAGAATAGTTCTAATTAATAGAAATCTGCCCCATATTTCATTTCTCATTTGTTGGAAGCCAAAAGTTATTTTTCGCCACACTAAATTTTTCCTGGTATATGAGAATGTAAACTATCCCACCATCGAAGTTGGTGGGCCTCGATGAGAGATTTTTTGGTTTCTTGTCCTTGCTCTCACTTCAGCTGAGCAAGTTTTGCAGCAGAGCCTACTGGTGCATGGCGTAGCGGTGGGCCAGCCTGTGGCAGGCACAGAACAACTCTCGCATTGTGTTTCCCTGGGTCTAAGTACCAACAATTCAGCGATTGTTTGCTTCCAGTACAGAATTCCCGGGTGCTGGGGCCGACAGAGTTGGCTCTCGGTCCAGAGCAAACTTAACAAACAAGTTCAAGGTGAGGGCCATGTCCACTTACAGAGATCCCACATTGCAGCTATAAAACCAAGAAGCTGCTAAAGGAAATGAGGATAATAGGTAATCTTGTAGAGAAAGAGACAACAAAAGAAAATTTGTGTTCCTAAATTCATTAAAGATTCCAGATCAAGCAGATCAGGTGTGTCTCAACAAATGTGGGGTCATGGATTCAAAAGGTAACCACGTACTGAAGCCTGTGGCCCCTTCTGAACGCTTGGGGAATTGACTGATAGGATTTTAGTTACATTTCCTCTCTGAAAACTATATTTCTGGGAACCTTCAGATTAAGCACAAACATGAAAGGATGATAAGGGCAGGGGGGGAAAAAAAGGAAGAAATTTCTGCTTGCCAGAGCAGTGGAGGGAATAAATAAAGCTTTTACAACTGTATCAGGGGAAGGAAATACTAGAAATTAGAGTAGATATATTCCATCTAGGAAGAGGCTGAAATGCAAGATGATTACAAAATGGCCAGGTACTCAGATGCCCTTTTGAAGTCTTTTAACGACAACAAAAAAGTAGTTTAAGGCTGGTTTCGACCCAGTTCCAGTGTCTTGGGCGGGGCGAGTGGAAATGCGGTATGTACACGGGCATGACGAAAGTGGGACCCAGAGGGAGAATTTACCACCAAAATCTCAACTGCGGGGTCCCAGGCACCCAGAAAAATGGCCGCCACATGTTTAAAAAATAATCAAGACCCTAGGAAGGAATAAAAAACAAACATACTCACTTTTGACTTAAAGAAGCCAAAGTTATTAAAAAACAGTGTCAATTCTGTATTTATGAAAATTCATAGAGAAAAACCACCTCCCGCCCAAAGGTGCCTCAACGCCGACTCCAACGTTCTTGTGTCTCTGTGTCTGCGAATTCCACGTGGGAAACAGAGCAGCACAGTGATGGTCTCTGCATCAGCTTTTCTTCCCATTAGTTTTAGTTTTTATTGAAACTAGAGATGCACATGGTAAAGAAAAGACAAAACAAAACAAAAACAGAACAGGGGAGTAGAGAAGGACTGCCCACATCCCAGGGGCAGCCTCCTCCAGTCAATTCTGTTTTAGATGTAGGCGGTAAGTCTCATACCCTAAATAAGACACGTGTGTTGATCCACTGGTACGTTCACTTCGGGTGATATCTTTTGAGTCTCTGGGATGAAAGCTGTTCATTTGCATTCTCCTGGGCACCTCTCCCAATTTTAATAATTATTATGCTTAGTTCTTGTCTTAGTCTGTTTGTGCTGCTATAACCCAATGCCACAGACTGGGCAATTTATAAACAACAGAAATTTATTTCCCACATTTCTGGAAGTCCAAGATCAGGGCACCAGCAGGTTCTGGTCTGGGGACAGCCTGATCTTGCTCCCAAGATGGCACCTGGCTGCTGCATCCTCAAAGGGGACAAACAGCACGTCCTCGCAGGGCGGTAGGGAGGGAAGGGGTGAACTTGCCCCCTCAAGCCGTTTTATAAGGTCACTAATCCATGTGGGCTCCCCCCTCAGGATTCAATCACCTCCTAAAGCCCCCGCCTCTTAAAACCATCACAGTGTTGACTAAGTTTCAGCACCTCCAAGTTGGGGGACACATTCAGACCACCACAGTTCTTCTGTTGGTTTCCTTTACACTTTTGTACCTGAACTGGAACCTATTTCTTGTTGCTTCTGTGTTGGACTTGACTCCCCCAGTGTGCCGTGTTGCCTGTCTATATTCAGAGCAGAGTCCTTGGTTATTCACGTTGGAATGGGGAGCCTGCCTGGGGACCCTGTGTTTATGCGGGCAGGACCCGCTGACTGTGGGGACTTGCTTTAGGTTGAGCTTGTGCAGAGCCACTACCCTCGCAGCCAGGATCGTCCCAAGGCAGTTTATGTATTCTCTCCTTAGAACTGCAGTTGGAGGCCCAGGAGCAAACGCGGCTGCTGTTCGCTGCGGCCTGGGCAGGCTTCCAGAGTGCGCCCGCCCGGGGCTCAGCACCTTTCCTTGTTCTGCCCTTAAAGCCCGCTGGCCCCAAGCCCAGAGCTGGGGGTGGCGGTAGGTTTGTCAGCAAGGTTGACTCCCACGTTCTCCACCCTCCCAACCCCCTCCCGTGAGTATTCCAGGATGCAGTTTACTGCACTCGGTGTCACCTGTCAACACACTTGAGTTTGCTTTGTCTCCCAGAAATGTTTAAAATCTCTTCCACTGAGAGTAGCCCAGCTCCAGTTCTCTTCACTGTCTGTTGTACGGCATTCTCTTGTTTCCCTTACTGTCGAGTCTTAGAGGAAGGTGAGGTGGAGGCGGTGCAGGGAGGCCAGGTGGAGGCGGTGCAGGGAGGTGAAGTGGAGGCGATGCAGGGAGGCCAAGTGGAGGCAGTGCAGGGAGGTGAAGTGGAGGCGGTGCAGGGAGGTGAAGTGGAGGCGGTGCAGGGAGGCCAGGTGGAGGCGGTGCAGGGAGGCCAAGTGGAGGCAGTGCAGGGAGGTGAAGTGGAGGCGGTGCAGGGAGGTGAAGTGGAGGCGGTGCAGGGAGGCCAGGTGGAGGCGGTGCAGGGAGGTGAAGTGGAGGCGGTGCAGGGAAGCCAGGTGGAGATGGACCAGGGAGGTGAGGTAGACACAAACACATAGTCTTTCTCTCATAAGTCAGCCATATTGAATCAGACACAGAACCTGTAGAAATTCAAAAAAATGAGCTCACACTTATACATACCTTTGTGGAGCCTTTTTTTCCACTTAGAATTATGCTCTGAAGCTACATCATTGTTATTTTTTAAATCTCTGCATAGTATTCCACGGTCTGGACAGAACGCAATTGACTTATCCAGCACCCCGATGTTCTGGGCATTGAGACTGTAAATTGTACTCTGGTAGATAATCTGTAATGAATATTGCTGTCAGTATCATCTGTACACGGCACTGACTGCTAGGATACGTTTCTACAAGTGAAATTGCTTAGTTGAAAGGTTGCACATTTTTAAGGCTTTTGATTCACATTGCCAAATCTGACAAAGTTTCTATCAATTTTTCACTCCCATTCCATGCTAGTACCAATTTCATTCCAATCTCAGATGCCATTATACATTTAATCTTGCAGATCTGGCAGGGAAAAATGTCATCTTATTTCAATTCAGCCGTCCCAACCTTTTAGGCACCACAGGCAGTTTCGTGGAAGACAATTTTCCCAAGGGCCCCGGAGGGGGCGGGGACGGGGAAGGAAGCTCAGGAGATAATGCGACCACCTGGAGAGGCTGCAAATACAGACAGCATGGCTTGTCGTGCAGCAACCCCTGTCCCTTCCTAAGTTTCCTGGAAGACAGTTTCTCCACTGCATCGTGGGGAGGAGGGTGCAGGGGAGGTTGGGCAGCGAGGGGCCTGGTCCCTAACAGGAGGCCACAGTCAGGCCTGGGGGTTGGGGATGGCAGCACTGTATAATCCAGCTCTAGGGGGAATAGGCACTTTGTTCCCTTACCTGTGCTGGCCCCCACGAGGAGGTGCGCAGCGGTGGGAAGGGAGCACGTGGAATTGGAATCAGAATGGACCGCCCCGTTCTGCGTGGAGCCCGCCTCTCCCGGACCCCTGTCAGCGCTGCCAGCCCTGAGCTATGGTCAGGGAGGGGGCGAGGAGGGGAGGGAGGGAAAGAGGCTGCTGCATATCAGAACTCTTCCCCCCTGCAGTGGGTTCCACAGGGAGCCCGGGAAATGAGGACAAACCTCATAGAAGTAGATCCGAATTCACTTATACTGAAGTATGTCCATGGGTCAACTCCAAAGCCCTGGTCCTCCCGGCTGCTGTAGAGACAAACTGCTTCATTTGAATCTGCATCAGCCCCCTGGTCTGGGCCTACACTTTGCTGACACCTAAGGGAAAGTAGTGGAGAAGCAAAGTTTGTGGGTAAATGACCATTTATTATTCACTCATCAAACCTGTGCTGAGCCATTACCACATGCAGGGCACCGTGCTGGATCTTGGAGGCACAGAAGAGAGACAACACGCCCCTGCTGAAGAGGTGCTTGCAAGCTATTTGAAGAATGAATATGTAACCCAGGATAATTGAGCAATAATTTTATATACCATAAAGCAGATTACACATAGAAGGGCAAATCTGCCCAGCCAATAACCAACTTGGGATAAGGGAGTGAAGATTCAGCACCAAGGCTTTTGGACCCCTGCTGAAGACTGAAATATGTTTGCATCATCTGTGAATATAGCATTTTCTTGACTCTTCATAAAAATAATAAAAGAGACTAGGGAAAAGATATTTCTGATTTCAACAAAATAAACTCTGTCTTCCGTCCTCTGCATCTCTCTTGCTAGCACCTTAGTTCAGACACTCAGTACTTTATCTCGACCATGGATTTGGCCTCCCTGAATCTATCTCTCCATGGGGGCTTTCATCATGTCCATATTTTTATGTAGTCAAATTGATCTTTTTTCCCTTCATTTCCTGATGTGAAGACACTTTGTATTACCTGCTTGGTCATGATAGCTTTTTAAAAACCCATTTTTGGAATTTATTTGTTAATATCTCCTTTTTAGGTATTTTGCCTCCATGTCCATGATCCAGACTGACTCATAAAGCCCCCATTTAGGCTGTCCTTGTCGATATTGGGATTGGGGTTATTTGAGTCGCATTCTCACTTTTCCACTCTCTAGATCAGGCGTCCTCAAACTACGGCCCTCAGGCCACATGCGGCCCACCGAGGACATTTATTCAGCCTGCCAGGTGATTTTGCCGCCGCTGCCTGTCCTGCTTAGCAGCCGACTCGTCCCGGGCCCACAGTGCGCATGTGTGGAATGTGCGCCGCGCTCTCCAACGGCCCTCCAGCGGTCTGAGGGACAGTGACCTGGCCCCCTGTTTAATAAGTTTGAGGACCCCTACTCCAGATTGTTTGGAATGACTTAAGTGGTATTGTCCTTGGAGAGTTGGTGAGTGGTAGTTCTTTAGCCTCGCCTTGTACCTTCAGCCGAGGCACCTTCTCTACTTGGCTCCCACGCACTCTCTCCATCATCCCTCAGTCTCTCGTGAGGCGGAAGTGCCTTCCCTTTCTGCGGTCCCGCCCACCGTGCCTCCTTGCAGACCTGTGACCGTGTTAGTGGCTGAACACCAATGAAGACAGACTGTGCTCTCCTCTGGCCTTGCGGCAAAGCCGTATGGCTTGTTCTCAACATTTTCTAGCTCCAATAAAAACCTCCTCTGAACTCACCGGCTCAGTTCGCTGCTCTGTGCTTCTTGCCCCCACAGCACCTTATATGCACCTCTGCACAATTCCCACGCTGCAGTACAATTAGTCATGCACGAGTTTTATCTACAACCAGAGCTTGAGCTCCTTATACATTGTGCTTTATTCATCCTTGCAATTCCCATGCCTGGGAATTGAATTCTCATGCTTAGGCACAGCAATTGCACAGTCGCAGTCCATTCTTGCATCTTATTTCTTGGGCCAGGCACACAAAAAAGACAGGAAACATTTGTTGAATAAATGAACTAAATGTTCTGATCAGTTAAACACAAAGAGCTCATTACGAATCTAATACACAGTAGTTACACTACCAGCATCTAACCAGGCGGTGCCGATGTGTCAGTCCTCCTTTCTGCCATCCACTGTTCCCTGCCTCCATGGGCTGGAGACTCAGTCTCCCTCTGCAAGTCCTTCAATGCACCATGACTGTATTATTGGGTCTTTGCTGCATTGCTCTGAATTCTTACCCATGCATTTGCACTCTTATGCTATTTCCACAGCTCTGTCGCCCAGGCCTCCTTCCTAAAGCTCAGATTCTTTAAGAGCTTTCTGGAGTTCTACTGCCTTAGAGTTCACTCTGGCAGACTCCCTTCACGGGAGGCTTGCTTACTGCAATGAGTCATGGACAAGAAAGTCTGGCTTCCGGGAAGCTTGGGTTCCAGGAGACAGCGTCCCCAAGAAGTAGAACAAATGCTGGAGCTGAGGAACTTCCAGCTCTCTTTCCTAAAGTGTTCCTGAAACCCTACTTCATGTCAACTTTAATATTTAGTCTGGTAAACAACCATGTGTGGTTTATATCTGAATATGCCAAGGGAAAACGTTATGTCTTTACATCGGTTATTTAATATCTTAGGCAAAAGTTGTTTTGGTTTGCATCATCCTTAGTAGTGACATTAATTCTCCTTTGAATGGGATGTTTAATAAAGCAACTTCTCTAAAGCAAGTGTGTTATCTTTTTAAATGAAACAAGAAAATAAAGCAGGTTATATAAACACCAGATCAAGTACCGAGGATGTGTTATGAATTGCGAAGTGGTCTCTGCAGTTACGGGTTTGCTCTTTCATACAGATTACATGAGTAATGAAAATGTTTTCTACATGTCTGGATGTGGAAGAATAATTTAAGTTCTCATTAGTGCTTGCCCAAGAAGTGCAAAGTGCTCACATGCAGTGTTGATTGGCAAATGCAGTCTTCGGGTAGACTTTCTGGTTCAGACGTGCCGCACTGGCTCTCCAGAAACAGCCTGTCGAGAGACTGCTAACCAGTTCCTTGAAAGCCCACAAAAGACTGATTGTTGTTCCTCTTTCTCGTGGTCTGTCAAATCTGATGGTGAATTTTGCTCGTCACTTCCTGAGAGATAGCACTGATTGCAAACCAATATGTGAGGATATGGAAGCTAGTTCAGCCTGCATGCCTGCATGTGTACGTGTGTGTGCACTTGTGTGCATATGTGTGCACATGCATGGCTGCACGTGTGAACACGCATGCCTGCACGTGTGTGCACATGCATGCCTGCACGTGTGCGCACGCATGTGGAGAATGTCATGGCAGGGCCTTACCTCCACAGAGCACTCGGCGAGCAGGAAAGAGAGCTGGACAGCACGTCCTCAGGCCTGGTGCCACCTCCTCAGCCCCTCCCTTGGTCCCTCAGACTGCTGCCCTGGCTACAGCTGTCGTTTTTCTACTTTTTAATTCAGGTGATTTCTTCCATTTTTGATTTTTTATTCTGGAAGCGGCTCAAGATCACTCACACTCTTGGTTTTGTTTTGATCCCAGCCCAGGCTGGATCCTGGAGACTCTGACTGGAGGAATTTCCAGAAACGCTCTCGCAGGGGAGAAGACGAGGAATCCGATTGGCCACACATGTTGCCACACAGGAGAGGAAATGGCTGCAGAGGACACTGGGCCCTGCGCTTTTCATACGGTGAAATTAATAAAGACATTAAGGAGACGCTGGGGCAGGACAGTGTCCTGGAACAACACAGTTTTGATCCCAAGTATCACTTGGGTCTCCCAGCCTCTCACAGTGGCAGTCCCCGCAGCAGCAGTGACGGCTGCATTGGTCACCTATTGCTGCATAACACACCACCCCAAGACTTCCGCTCACAACAACAGTAAACATTTACTGTCTCAAATAGTTCCAGGGGGCCAGAGACTGGGGCCTGGCCTGCCTGCACGGTTCTGGCTCAAGATCTCTCAGGAGGGTGCTGGCTGCACTCACGTGACGGCTTGGCTGGGGACGGAGGAGCAGCTCAAAGGCAGCCCACTCAGGTCCCAGGCAGGCCGGTGCTGGCTGTTGGCAGGAGGCCTCAGCACCTCACCGCACACGTGGACTGTGCACAGGGCTGTCTCAGTTTCCTCACGGCGTGGCAGCTTCCTGCAGAGCAAGGGATCCAAGAGAGGACGAGGCAAGACCCGCAGTGTTTTTATGACCTAGTCTCAGAAGTCATGCACCTTCATTTCTGCAGTGCCCTCTGGGGGTCACGGGTCAGCTCTATTCACTGTGGGGAGCCAGTGCATGGGCATCTTAGTCCCTTTGGGCTGCTATAACAGAATAGCATGGACTAGGTGGCTTATAACAATAGAAATTTATCTTTCGCTGTTCTGGAAGCTGGGAATTCCAGGATCAGGGCTTCAGCAGACTCATTGTCTGCTAAGCACCTGTTTTCTCATAGGCAGCACCTTCTAGCTGTGTCCCCATGACTGGGAGGGGTAGATGAGCTCACCTGGGCCCCTTTAATACCACTAATCTCATTCATGACAGCTCCACATCCCAAAGCCCCACTGCCTAATACCACCATCCTGGGGGTGAGGATTTTAACATATGAATTTTGGGTGCCACAAAACATTTAGTCTGTAGCAACAGGCCCAGCAGGAGCAGGCGTGCATGACGGGGGCATCTTGAGGACCAGCTGTCACATTACCATGTCCTGGGTATGTGCTTTCTGCCTTGTCCTCATATCCAGCTCTTTATCTTCATTTACCATAGACAGCTCTCACAATGACTCCATCTGGTAGTTAGTTTTACCCTCATTTTACAGAGGAAATGTCTCTCAGAGGGTGATCAACCTGCCCAATAGCTCACAGATACCGGTGGCTGAGGTAGGATTCCAACCCAGGTCCAACTGTCCCCAAAGTGTGAGGCGTTCACCATTGCTGTAGACTGAATCGTATGTTGGATTTGTATGTTGAGGCCCTACCCCCAACGTGAGGGTATTTGGAGATAGGGCCTTTGGGAGGTGATTAGGTTTAAATGAGATCCTGAGGATAGGGTCCTTCATGGTGGGATTCGTGCCTTTATAGGAAGAGATACCAGAGAGCTTGCTTCCGCTTTCTCTCCCTGCCATGTGAGAAGGCAGCCGTCTGCAAGCCAGGAAGAGAGCCCTCACTCGGAACTGAATCAGAACCCTGTTCTTGGACTTCCCAGCCTCGAAAACTGGGAGAGGCTATTATTAGAGCCAGCCAGTCTATGGTATTTTGTCATAGCAGCCCAAGCTGACTAAGGGAACCACTATGCTCTGCTTTTAATTCTTACATTTATAAAGACAGCACAAGATTTTTGTTGCAGTGTAACAACTGCACCCACGTTATAGATTGAAGAACTGAAATCTAAATATAGATTGGATTTAGTAATAGAGGGCATATGTGGGCTGGTGTCAGTTTCAGGAATTAAATGTCCATGTTTTGACCTTTTCTAGGTTTTCTTCTCTCTTTTTCTGGCTCTGCCACCTAGTTATCTATCTCTGCCTTTGCTGACCCATACCAAACTGTGTCGGATTAGGACTATTATGCCACTACCGATAATTCTCAATCTTGGTCTACAGTTTTGACAAAACTTCATCACATGTATTTCTGTGTGTCTTTAGTGAATTTTTTGATTAGTTACTGCACAGATCTGGGAAAATTATGGAACTTTAGGAGGTGTGCTCATCTTCCAATTCCCTAGAACTGCTTGTAATATGTCCTTTTTCTCTGAGCTTTCTTGCTCCAAAAGGAAGTTTCCTGAAATAGTCTTTAAGTACCTTTAAAAAGAAAAAGAGAAAATAGGAGAAAAAGAAAACCACCCCAGACCCCTTCCTTTATCATTCAGTGACAGTCCTCTTGATGGATGGCCGAGGGGAGTTTTGCTGTTCATGTCAGTCACTTACGTTTGGGCTGCATAGATCCAGCTTAGAGTTGGGATGCCGTTATGTAAAGAAATAATTTTTGTTCACATTCTTGAAAAGTATGTATATCTTATTCCGTTTCAACATTATAATCGGGTTCCTTATGAAACCTCCCATCATGAAACTCACATTGTAAAAATTATTTCATTTTTCAAAAAAAAAAATGGCCTTAGAAAAACTTGAATAATGTTAGTTTTCCTTCGAGGGTTTCCATAACATGTCGTCTATTTTTCTAGCTATCGGTTCCATTTGTTCCAACCAACTACAAATTATACATTAGTTGACCAAAACTCTAAAGCAGAAAACCAGAAGCCCCAGTGGCATAACGAGGACGTCCAGAATAGCACACAAATCCGGGCCTGAGCATGGACCACGCCGTAGAAGCTGTGCCTGAAAGTGCTCACCCATCACCTTCTCCTCTTACCCACAGTGGTCTGTTACTCCCCAACTAATGGATAAGTTGTTTCTAATTTACAACAGGGAAATGCATGTGCAAAAGACTGCTTATGCATTCATGAAAATTGCACGATTTGTGTGTGGGCAACTCTTGGCACGTGCGGCTTGTTCGTACACGATGTATTCGGGAACAAAGGAATTCCTAAGCACATGACACTTGACTCACTGCAGTATAGAATCACTACAAAGCACATATCAAATGTGCCCCATTCATTCCTCCGTGCTTCTAAACTCAGAACCTGTATCTGAGTTTCCCAGGGAGTTTGTCCCAACGCAGATTACTGGGCCCCCGGCCCCACAGTTTCTGACTCAGTGGGTCTGAGGTAAGGGCTGAGAACTTGCATTTTCAACAAGCCCCTGGTGGTGCTGGGGCAGCTGGGGCAGGGACCCCGCTTGGAGAACCACACGTGATTCTGTTTCTCGAGAAGAGACGCCACATCCAGCCCTGCCCATCGCCAGCCCCTGACACGATGTCCACACATCATTACCTCTCCATAACTGTTAGTAATAATAACGACTGTAAGCACTGACTCTTATTTGGTACTTACCCCGTGTTAAGAACTTTGCAAGGGTTACCTCATCTAATGCATACAGCTCTATCAGGTAGATACTAACTGTTTTCCCATTTTACAGAGGGAAAAATGGAGCCTTGGAGAGGTTAAGCACCTAGCCCAAAGCCTCACAGCCAGTTTGCAGTGGGGGGACAAGGAGAGATGTTTTGGGGGTTGAATTGCAAACGTAAAAAAGATCCCTGAGCAATCTTCCCATTTTGGTGGCTGTTTTCAAGTTCTTATCCAATCTTTGCCAAGGATAAACCAAGGAATATTTTAAAAGAAGAAAACTCTATATAGACTCAACAGAAAAGTTTTCAAGTTGATACTGAAAACATCGAAATATAATACTTTTTGAGGGGCAAAAAGTATTGACCAGACTTGCCTTTGCAAATAAATACTATTTTTTCTTTGGTAGACATTTTCCTATGACCCAGATGTGTAGGCTATCACCTTCATGGGGCATTTATTAGAGCCTCTTCTAAAGAATCCCTTTTGCTCCAACCGAGGTGAATGTCTGTGATGGCCTCTGGCTTGGTGCCAGCCTCTGTCACTAAAGGGCCGTCCAAAGCCACCCATGACTCCCTCAGAAGCACGGAGCCCCTTTTCAAGTTTTGCCCATGGTCTGTGTCTTCTAGTTTAGCAAAAAAGGTGCACATGTTGCTGCGGGGTGGCGTCTTTTTCTTATCTCCCTGCTTCACTGTAAACAAAGCTCTTCTGCAAAGAGCTGAAGCGCCTGCCTACCGCCGACTGCTAAAAAGCCCGGGACAACCGGAGCCCCTTGCAGGGCAGAGCTAATTCTCTCGGGCCCGTCTGCGTGTCGCTAGGAGAATGCTTTGAGGGACCGTGCTGAGGGTAAATGGCGTGGTGTTTGCACAGAATTCCCATGAGCTTTCCCATCAGGGATCAAATGCTGAAGCTGTCTGCAAACAGCCTGTAGTCTCCTAGCTGTCCCACCCTCGCCCCAACACAGCGACGAGAAACAATTGCCAAATGGCTGCTGTCCAGCCGATCTGTTTATTTCGCCTGTCTTTGGCGGGAAAATTGATCAGATCCCCCCTGCTGGGACCTGGTCTGGCACTAAGGCAATCCTCCGCCCCAGTCTCCCTCTGTTCCTCCCGCCCACCCCAATAAAATCCCAGAATTCTGTTTTCCTCCTCTGTAAAAAAAAAATCGGGATGCTACGACTACCGCTTAATTTCCTAGGCAATGGTCATGAAGAAGAAATTGGAGGGTGACTACAAGGCAACCGCAGAATGTGAAAGACTCTTGCCTTTGCAGAGGAGTCGTTCTGGGAGGGTCGCCTAGGTTACCCTCTTTGCTCCTGCTGTTTTGCTCTGGAGGAGATTTATGGCTTCGGTTGTCTCTCCGTTGCCTTCGTCCCTGACAAGCACAGCAGCAGTAGCAGCCGCAAGCCAAGTCAGTTAGGTTTCGCCACGGTTCCTGCGTGGCGAGCAGTGTGTCTGGGGTCAGACTGCCTGGATTCAAACTCTGGTTCTGCCACTCACTAGCTGTGTGGCCGTGCACAAATTACTGTGCTGCCCTGTGCCTCAGTTTTCTTCTCTGTAAAATGGGGACCATAGTGGTACCCAGTTCCCTGGGTTCCATGAGGAGTAGATGTTCATGCTTACAAAGCGCTTAGACAGATTTTGGCCACAAGTAAATACTCCATAAATGCTTGTTGCTATTACAAGGGGGTCTGGGGAAGATAATAATGCACGATGCCAAATGATAAAGAGGAAGTAGCGGTTTGTCCTGTGTTGCTGGCTTTTTCTTTTTTTTTTTTAATTAAAAAGAAAATTACAAAACCAATAAACGTCCGTTGGGGAATAGACAGGAATGTTTAAAGCAGAAAATAAGTCATTTAAAGCTCCTCCACCCAGAGATAACCATTGTTAATTCCCTAACAGATTTCCTGTTTCAGGCTTTTGAGATAACCTGGGCAAACCCGGCCATGGGAAAGGAAGGCTCAGAGCCCCCGGGAGACGCTGGTGCCGCCTGCCGTGTCCCCGGCTTGGGGTGGGGGCGGGTTGGGTCCCCTTGGTCCTGGGCACACACGAAGTGGCTAAAACCAGCCTCCGTCAACCCTCCGCCACGCCTAGCCTGTTTGGGGCTGAGTCGTGTAAGCACCAAATAACATGTCGTTTCATCAAAGCAAAAGCAGTTATCTGAGCTCATACAGAGGACGCAGCTGATGATTTTGGGGTTTTAGAGGTTTGTTTGGAGTATTAAAATGGATTTTGTTTGTTTGCTTTGGGTCTTTTATCAACACAGCCTTAGAATCTCTCTGATTCCTCGTCCATAAGATTGGGAGGGAAACGGCCACCCTTCCTTCGCTTAAGTTCCTGACTCCCAGGGAACAGGACACAGTCTAGGCCCGCAGCTCCTGGGTGCTCTGAAATGACAGGAGGACAGGACGGACAGAAAACGCCGGCCTTGGCTTTCTGGGGCGGCCACAGAATAGCAGATCTTCTCCAAGGACGCTGGGTCCTTGGTGGAATCTTCTAGACTTGGGTGGCAATGGCAGTCCTGGAGGTGGGTGTGTTCACAGGCCATCAGACTGGTCTAACTGGACATGGGCCCTCAACCTCGGCAGCAGCTCGATAACCCGTCTGGTGGGACCTTTCAAGTTTCCTTTAGCTGTTTTGCATGGTGCAGATCTCGTTTTGTCCACTGTGATGAACAAGAAGGCATCATCACTCCAACTTTTGTCTTTCTAAAAAACATACAGTGTTTTTACACAATCAGTGCCTGGCCCATTTTGTGAGTGCCCTAAATGCCACGCAGACCAGGCCAGGTGTTTGCAGTGGGATCAGAAGTTTCTAGAATATTGTCAGTTTTTTGTTTTGTGTTTTCCCATCACAGCCTGCCCGCCTCGATTTGTGGGACCGGGTCTGGCATTTATTTGGTAAAGGATCACGTGCTTGAAAGAGACTGAGACGCCCTCGCAGGTGGTGGAGGGCAGACGCAAACGGGGAACCCTGGAGAGTGGAATGGCAGGGTGGGGGTCTCCCGGTATGGCTCCCCGGCTTTGCCATTCGTCCCCTTTCTCCTCTCTCTGGACCCACGCCCTCTGCTCCCCACAGCTCCAGCTCGAGTGCAGAGGTGGCCGTGGTGGCACTGGCCCCGGAATCCGCATTTTTCTGGCTCAGGGCCACCTCTCCGGATGTCCCAGGAGAGGAGCCTGCGCCGGGCACATGCTTCCCCTAACAGGGGCAGAGAGAGAAGACCCCCAACTCAGAGCAGGGGAGCTTCCTCTCATTCCTAATGACAGTCAGCTCACCGTGTTGGGAGGAGACGCTGCGTGTAGGGAGGGCAGAGGCGGCCGGGCGTGAGAGAAAGCTCGTTGTCCGCTTCACAGAAGCAGGTGAGCGGTCAAGTGGCGAAGGGGTGGCAGGAGTGTGTGCCACCAGTTTCTCCTCCATGTCTCCTTCGGCAGAGAGAAAGAATCCAAATGGTCCTAAAACTTCCTTCAACGCTTGCTAAAACTCACCAGGGAAAGGTCTAGTTGGTTTGAGGAGTTAAGAGAGGATGAAGCAGGGTTGCCAGTCCACCTAGTGCGAGGGCGAATTCATAACCAGGGAATTCCTTCCTCATGCTTAGCCCACGGCATCGTGATTCAGGGGATGGAAGTTTTTCTCGCCTGGAAGCAGAGTGCACCCAGAGGTGAGGAAGGAGGACGAGGGCAGGTGTGCTCTGGGCAACCCCAGGTGGAACAGAAGGCCAAAGGGTCTGCTGCACAAGCTTTCTGCAATTCCGCTCCCTGCTCGGTCCGCACACACCGCAGGGCTCCCCTCGGGGATGGGCTTCTTGGGGGCAGGAGCCTTTGCCTCCATGACGCATGGCCGAGTCTGGGGGTGGGGATGCCTGAAGGTGGGGTGCAGCCTGGGCCCTGTGGAGGAGTTTTGCACAGCACGAAATTACTGAGACACAGAGGGACTCAAAGTCAGAGCTTGTGTCATTACCGCCACGCTCGCACCAGCGGCTGGCAGACTGCTCCCCGGTAAATGCGGAACTCCGAGACCAGTTTCACAGTCTGTATAAATGAAGTGTGCGATACTTACCTCATTCCGTCACTGAGGGTTTAATTAGCACATACCAGAGTGGAGGTAGAAATGCCAGTCAATCCTGGCAGAAAAGGGGGGTAACTGGAAGAATGTTTAATAAAGGAATTATTTACAAAGGTGTGGCGGGGATGAGGGGATGGCGCTCACCCTGGGCTGGTGGCAGCGGGGTTACCCTCTCCAGGTCTGAGGGGAGGGGAGCGGGGCGTTGCCAGAACCCACCTTGCAGGTACCCTGGGACCTTTACTCAAAGGGACAAAGCCAGCCCAGAGTGACGCCAGCAGCCAGCAGGGAGGGGTCAACAGCAGACGCCGCCCCTTCCCCCTGCGTCCTTCCAGCTCCCTGCCTGGGCTCCCACTGCTCAAACCCAGCCAGGAGCCACAGGGCACCTGGGGCGGGCTGCACGGGGCGGCCTCTGGGACACAGTGCTGCGGGCAACAGTGAACTGCGCAGTGAACCGGGGAGACAGAGGACAACCGGCACAGGAAGTACTCAAGAAATGAGATCAGCTGTGATAAGTGGCTTCAAGCTCAGCTGAGAGCCTTTCCAGCCCAGGACAGGAAGGTTTCTTGAGAACAGGGATCTTTGTTTCCCAAAAAGCATTAGCAAATCCACCACAGACAGCATGGCCGATCAGTGGCTGCTGGACGGTCACCAGGCTCTGAAAAGGGTACAAGATACTGGCTTGGGAGCAAGCTTAACGTTTGAATCTAATACAAGGCTCAAAGACGATGGTGTTAGGCATTTAAATCGCACATCAGGGAGATACGATAGGAAAGGCACCAAGGCATCATGTCTGTTACGACTCTATCCATTTTTTTTAGTTTTTTCTCTTGAATTGAGTTTGCACGCAAGTACTTCTCACTCTCTCGTTGGCAAAATGACAGTGTAATGAACAAGTAACTGACTGTGAATTGCTTTGTAATCCAAGGGCTAACCCGTGTGCCACACAACTGTCTCTTAGTGTGTGCAATTTTCTTTGAAGTGGAGGGGGAAGCTTTTTGCTTGCAGGGGGAGGCTCTGAATGGACAGAACCTCTAATGTATCCGCCGCCATAAATCCCAGGTGCTGGGGCTTCAGTTGGAGGAATAAAGCGTCTTTCACAGGCAGCACCATAGTGGTGTGTTCCAGAACCGGGACCCTTGCCCTTAGAATTGGATTCCACAGTGGCCGATCGGACACTTTCCCTGTGCTCCAAGGGGTGAATCTACACATGGGAGAAGAAAGGACATCGTGGCTGCCGTCCCCAGAAACGCTCCCCTGTGTCTGTCCCCTGGGAACTTGCCTAACCTGCACTGTAAGCAAAATGTTCTAATGCATTAACTTTAATTTATTCAAGCCCCAGTGCATGATCAGATATCTCTGGCTTTGGTTGGCTGGTTGGAAAGAAGAATAGGACTGAAAGGTCGTTAGATGGTAGGGCGGAGTGATCAGGAAAGTACACTGGAATGAGTCACGCTGCTCAGGCCTCAGGTGGCTTACCAAGCCTGTCCTTACCAAGTGTCCCAAACTAAGGCTTCCAAAACCAAGCTGCAACCAGGACCCAGGAATCTGTATTCGAAAGCTCCCCATTGGTGTGGGCAAGCCTTGTTTTAGAAGCAGGATTCCTGGGAGCAAGGGAACCAAAAAATATATTTAAGGAGGATTTGAGCATAAAAAGTTTCTACCTTATAAGAAACTACCTACTTGCCATGAAAAACATGATCTCAAGTTTAACCACTTGCATTTAACTTATTTCTAGAATAATTGCATTGTGCTTACCTTTCTTGAGATGTAAGATTGTGCTACCAATTGATCTTTAAAACCTGGCAAGAAAACAAATGAACTAAAAACTTTTTTCTACTCTTTCTACCACCCCAAATGAAGTGATGGTTGGCTCTACTAGAGTCTTAGACCAAGCGACCTCATCTGACTGCTGCAAACTCAGTGGCAGGTGCATCACCCAGGAAAATGATCCTTCTCTTTTGTTGTGAGCCAGTGAGCACCTCTGACGTATGCACTTCTAATGAGCATGCGTTTTAAAGAGGTGGCTTCTGCAATGCAGGCTTTATACCCAAAGTCCCGTGGTGCTGGCTGAAAAGAGGGACTGGCTGGACTTTGGTGCCAGGGTTCAGTGTGCTTTCTGCAGCCCACGCTAAGATGCTGGGGGTCAGAGAAACAACAGCCAGTAATGGAAGAATTAGTGAGAAATCTGTCCTGTAGTGGTGGTGGGAGGGAACTGGAGTCCCAGACCTGGCTTTAATGCTCACGTTCCCACGGTTGAGCGACGGTGAGCATCTGCAGACCCGCAGATGTGCAGGTCTGACGTTCGCTGGAGGCCTCGCCCTGCCTGATTTTTGCCTGAAGTAAGAGGTGATGGGAGCTGCCCCAACCCCACCCCCGTGTGTGCAATAAGAGGAAGAGTTGGTGGCTTCTGATCCCTGGCCTAAATTTCTGCCTGTGTCTGCTTTATGTACTTAGTATGTCCAGAGGCCGTGTGCCGGACACGTATTCATCATCCAGGACTTAAGCAAGCACACTGTTTGGTACAGAAGTCCCCAGCTACAGACTTTTCCCGGGAATGAAGCCCAGCCCCGAGTGAGCCAGGCCTGCCCCGGTCCCTGCATGGTGAGTGGCGCTATGGCTATTGTCCTTGTCCCCTGGACTAAAGATCCACACAGCTCCTCTGGAGTGGGGCCGTGGGTTAAAAACCTCAAGACTCTGGCCTCAAAGGTCAGGACCCCTGTGGACCCTGGCGTCCCAACCCGTGGTTGCCTGTGCTGCTTCCTGATGTAGAAGGTCACCCGGGACTCCCTCCAACTCCTCAGCAGTTTAGGGAAGTGCAGAGAGGTGGGCAGGCGGCCTGGAGGCTGCCCCACCCCACCCCTTCCTTCCGGATGTTTTCCTTCTGCCCCGAGCTGGCAGGGAACTTGCAGGCTGACCTCACCCCCTGCTCAGGGACTGTCCTCGCTGGAGGTGTGCTTGGCCCATGCTGGTGTGTGTCCAGCACCTTGTGTGGAGGGACTCATGCCAGGGAAACCGCAAGTCCCCAAACCCAGGAGCTCACACTGGAAACCACTGGCTGACACCAGGGCTTCACATAATAGGCCCATGATGCCGGGACCGCATGATTCTAGTTTGAGAAATGTGGGTACCTGCCTATAACTAGGGAGAGGAGACTGCTGAGCAAATATGGACCAAACCACGGTCCAGCCGGCCGGAGAGAAAGCATGAATACGAGAAGAGAGAAGCAGGAAGAGGTCAGAGATAAAGGCAAAAGCAGAGTTGATGAGAATCTTAGGAGAATGTGGGAGGGATAGTCAGTGTTCTGATTTATGGACCACATTTCAACTCATTAGTTAGTGTCATGAGAACAAGATGTTTATCAGACAAGACCAGAAGTCCACAGGATTAATCATTCCATGTCCATGTCCCCTAAGCAGACAAGTGAGTAGCTGATTGCATGGTGAAGGTTTAATCGGTTTTTTGGAATAAAACACAGACCACGTGTGGAGAAGTAACCACTTGTCCTGTGACTAAGAAAGTAGAAATCAGCGGAATCTGTGCACATGCCATTGTCCGGACCTAAATAAATGCCTGTCTAAGTGTGGGGACTGTTTTTTGAAATCTTTGCTTTTTTCTCTATAGGCTTTACATATATGTAGTCTTAGGAGTTGAGAATCGCTATAGGTGAAATTGCTTGAAAGCTGTCTAAGAGGCATCTAGTGAAAACAAAACAAAAAGAAAAAAAAGTAAAAATAATGAAATTTTTTAAAAAAGGGAACTGTTTAAAAGCAAGCTCCGGTGAGCTGTGGAGGAAGGAGATGGGGTCTTCGCAGGGGGCCCTCACTGCATCCTGGTTCACTTCCTCTTCATTTTCAGAGATAAAACCCATCCTAAAGGACAGGGTTTTCAGTGAGGAAATTCGGAAGATTTTCATATAAGCTTGAAAGTGATCCAGAAAAGAAATTGTAAAAATGCTCTGGATGAAGACTGCATTATTAAAGTGCTCTTACTGGGTAGCTACTTTGAAGAGACCAACGTTTATTTGGGTTTTTAAGTTCTTATGCATTTGTTTACAGTAAAAAAAAAAAAAAAGGAAGAAGAAGATAAGCGTTCCCATCCCACATGGATGTATCTTGTCTAGATCAAATCGCCCTCTTCCCTATACTTCATTCTGCTTGGACTTACGCAGAAAGCAGGGACCCTCCTCGATCCACGGCCAGGGACCAACCAACCCACAACTCAGGGAGCAGACTCAGGAAACCTTCTGCCCAAGGCATCTCCACTTACCTGACCAGGGCACTGGACTCACACGTCTTATTCGCCTCAGTAACCCCAGGACTGGGAAATAGCTCAAAATCAAGACAGATGTGATCAACTTTACCTACTTCCAGAAGGTAAAGTCTGGATGCTGAAATACTGGAACTTACAAAATGTCCCAGTGGCTCATGAGAACAATAGGACCATGCATTTAAAATGGGAAACAGAAAACCCAGATGAACACAGATTTCCTATAGTTGTGCAAATTAGTAGATCATTGTCCTGTCACTCATCTGAGGAAAGAGAAGTTTTGCTGAGGAATGGAGGCAACCACTGTGTAGCCTGGCTCTTTCCAGAAATTGCAACACTTTTGGGGTGGGGAACTCTGGAGAGAGAGGGTGAGGGAGTGACAAGGCAGGTGTGCTAGATGACAACATAAAACAGGGAAGGCAGACGGGAGAGGCACAGGCAGCTGTGGCAGACACAGCCAGTCCTCTACTCTCCCCATTTCCCTCATAAAGTTCGGATTTCCTCCAGGTTGGAAATGTGCCCAGCTTGAAACACCCAGCTTCCCTGACTCCCTTGCAGCTAGGTTGACTGTGTGCTGCAGTTCAGCCAATGAGATTCAAGTGGAGTCCCTGGGCGGGGCTTCCAGAAAAGCCACTTAGGGGAGAGGGAGCTGACAGGCACCACTTTGATTTTTGCCCTTGGCCCTTCTCCCTTCTCTGTGGACACAGAGCATGTATGTAGTAGTGGAAACCATCTTGCCACCACCAGGATGAAAGCCCCCTGCTGAGTGTTAACAGGAGAGAAATAGGAGGAGCCTGGAATACCTGCTGGCATTGTGGAGCTGCCACGTCAGCCTGGGGTGGCTTACCTCCAAATCTCCTGCTGTGGGAGCACAATCCACCTCTATCTAGTTAAGCCGCACACTCAGTCTTCAGTTCCCCGGGGCAGCTGAATGCAACCCTGACACCCACTGCACCCTGGCAGAGCAGGCCCTGGACAGAGAGCAAGATGCCCGAGTTCCAGTCCCGGCTCTGGTCCTCATTTGTTACTGTGTGCCCTGAGGCAAATCGCTCCAGACCCCAGGGCCTCAAACTGGGGGTAAAGAAACTGTCTAAAATAGCATCTCTTTGATCTAGCAATCTTATTACTGGGCATCTACCCAAAGGAAAAAAAGAGACATTCTTTTAAAAAGACATCTGCACTCAAATGCTTTATGGCAGCACAATTCACAGTTGCAAAGATGTGGAAACAACCCAAGTGCCCATCAATCCATGAGTGGATTAATAAAATGTGGTATGTGTACACCATGGAGTTCTACTTAGCCACACAAAAAAAAATGGTGATCTAGTACCTCTTGTATTATCCTGGATAGAACTGGAGCCCATTCTACTAAGTGAAGTATCTCAAGAATGGAAAAACAAGTACCACATGTGCTCACCATCAAATTGGTACTAACTGATCAACACTTAAGTGCACATATAGTAATAACATTCATTGGGTGTCAGGCAGGTAGGAGGCGGGATGAGGGGATGGGTATAGTCACACCTGATGGGTGTGGCGTGCACCGTCTGGGGGATGGACACGCTCGAAGCTCTGATTTGGGTGGGGCAAAGGCAATATACGTAACCTGAACATTTGTACCCCTGTAATATGGTGAAATAAAAAAATAAAATTAAATAACATCTCATAGGCTGTGTTGAAGGTCAGAAATTATTTGTGACAGTGGTCAGAAATTATTTGCCGCCGCTGCCTGTCCTGCTTAGCAGCCGACTCGTCCCAGGCCCACAGTGCACAGTGACATGTGCCTGCAGTCCCAGCCATGCAGGAGGCTGAGGCAGAAGATCCCTTGAGCCTGGGAGTTTGAATCCACCCTGAGCAACAAAGCAAGACCTTATTTCTTAAAATAAAATAAAATAGATTAATTGAAAGCATTAACATTATTAACAAAGTACAGAAAAGGGTGAATTCAGTTAAGTCCAGGCTTAAGCAAAGACATTAAGACAATGTGGCATTTGGAATTCAAAGTGTAGGAGGAAACCTCATACACAGCGTACGAGGCTATCACGGTTGAGGCTGGGGAGGGAGCCCACATCGGCAACGGCTTCCCACTCGCTCTCAGCGGGCAGATGGGACCAAGAGACACTGGTACCTAAAGACCCTGTTGGAACAGACAATAGTGGGAGATCAACCCACTGCCCCGAAACTTTCTCTCTGCCCAGCTGCTGCACAGAATGAAGGGAAATAGGAACTTGAAAGACTATTTGCCCCAATAAGATTAAGTTAACCTGGTAGAGACTGTTCAAACCCGCCATAACTGTGCTACCTCCGAGTGGAAATAGTGGCTCTTGGGACATTTGAGATTAACTATAGAAAATAAAGTTATATTTCTGCATGTTCAGTGCCTGCACCCATAGCTACAGAGGGGTTAATGTCCGTGGACACAGGGAACACAGACGGACTCAGATCTGGAACCAGATACCCCTACTGAGCTGGTGCAGGAAAAGCAGGTCATGCAGGTGAAAGACAATAGCCAGAGACAAGCAGCAGGTGGTAGGCAGGCCAAAAGGTGTACGAAGGTAGGTCCCACAACAGGTGGGTGGGTGGAGCACAACACGGGCAGTCCGGGCGGAGAGCTCTGGAGATGTCAGCAGGCGGTCGGGGCGGGAAGACTGGCCCCACCCACAGAACCAGGGCACAGGGGACGAGTGGCAGACAGTAGTGCCGGGGCCACGTAGAGGCACATGGCAAGAGAATGCAGAGTTATGGTCCAAAGGGGTTAAGGGATCAAGTCAGGGACATGGCACAAGAACTCATCTCTGGGATGTGGCCTCCAGGAGCAGTGACGGCCCCATATGGAACCAGACAGCCAGCGTGTTGAATGTGTGTTTCACTGGAGCGTCTAGCCAAGGGCTGGCTCCGGAACCAGAGGCCGTTTCCATGTACTTTCCAGGGGAGACGTGCTAGGTTGTGTTGTTGGCAGGAGGTGG
The DNA here is from genome assembly GCF_040939455.1 of Microcebus murinus. Taxonomy (NCBI): domain Eukaryota; kingdom Metazoa; phylum Chordata; class Mammalia; order Primates; family Cheirogaleidae; genus Microcebus; species Microcebus murinus. The sequence goes on along the minus strand of NC_134116.1, from coordinate 77,510,623 downwards.
GGAGTGGGCAGAGGGGGAGGGGGGAAGAGGGGGAGAGGGGTGTCAAATGGCCCAAACCAGGGGTCTTCAAACGTTTTAAACAGCAGGGGGCCAGGTCACTGTCCCTCAGACCATTGGAGGGCCGAGGTGCACATTCCACACACGCGCACTGTGGGCCCGGGACGTGTCGGCTGCTAAGCAGGACAGGCAGCGGCGGCAAAAACACCCGGCGGGCCGGATAAATGTCCTGGGTGTGCCGCATGTGGCCCGAGGGCCATAGTCTGAGGACGCCTGGTCCAAACAGAGGAGCGAGGTAGAATGGTCCTGGGTAGCACACTGCCAGGCACAATAAGCCAAGAGGACTTCCAAAGCCATGTCACTGGCTGTGGGTTCGGGCCCAGGGGATTTCCCTCTCCGGTGTATGACCTCATTGCCTTTACTCGAGGAGTGAACAGTGGCAGACGGTGCCAGCCCCCTTCCCCGTGAGCGGTTCTGCTGCGGGAGAATCCGGTGCACTGGTCAGGGGGCCGGACAGGCCCCAGGCTGAGTCCTTGCTGCTATGTGGCCCAGAGGCAGACTGGGGAGGTGGGAGGCACTGGCTACATTGAGGTTGAACCGACGCCAGGAGAGGCTCACCTCTCTTTGTCAGTTTAGGCCAGGTCTGGATCAGCAAAGGGGCATTGCTGGGAAAGGCTTTCAGGAGAGAGGAGAATGGATGGGGCATTTTGCGGGGGAACAAGGGAACATCAACAGAGACCCTGGATATGCCATCTTGATAGAGCAGTGTAGTTCTTACTAGTTAAAGGACCACTGACTTCTAAGAGAAGCCCAGGAAGCTCCATGAAAAGCATGAACCTTCACGCATCGTGCGCGCCAATTTCAGAGGGGCAGGAACACTCTGTGAAGGATCCTTGCTAGACCAAGAGACAGCGTCCTTCAGCAAGACAGTGGGTCCAGACTTGTCAGCCTCAGGTTCCTGCTGCAGATATAACAAGAGGGGCCAGGAGAGGCGCTCAGATTTTCACCCAGCGTGGATGAGAAGTGAGATGGGACATTGCATCTTGAGCTGGAAGCAGCCTCTGCAACCCGTAGGAAACTGAGGCGGGCAAGTTGGAGCAGGAAACCCTGGGTGCAGAGTCAGCCATAGGAGGCTGTGGGTCACAGTCTCCACCCTGGCACTTTGTCACTTGAAGATCTTGGCAGGTCATTTGACTGCTCTGGGTCTCAATATTCCTGTCCACGAAAAGGGAGGGGCTACTCTCTCCTTTTCTGGGTCCTTGTTCACTGAGATGACGCAGACGAAAATACACTGTTGGTAAAATGTGATGTTCTGTTTAAAATGTAAATCATACCATCCAGGTTCCCTGCTAGCCCCAGGCCCGTAAGGACAAGACTTGGCCTTTCCGAGCCCAGCAGTCTTGGCCTCAGCCTCCCACTCATTCCTTCCAAGGCCGGGGGAGAAAACCCCATGCTGTGTAGTGGTGACCCACCCTTCCAGCCGCTGGAAGTGCCAACGTTGCTCTCTGAGCCTGTGAGACGTGAAGGCTTTGCTCAGTGGTCTTGTGGCCTCAGTGTGGCTTCACTCATTGCTATGGGCTGAATGTGCACCCCCTCACCACCAGAATATCACATGTTGAAGTCCTAATCCCCGAGCCTCGGGATGTGACCATAGTTGGAAAGAGTCATTGGAGATAGAATTAGTTTAAGATGCAGTCGTTAGGGTAGACCTAATCCAACATGACCGATGTCCTTATAAAAAGGGGACATCTGGACACAGAGACATGCAGAGAGGGAAGATAGTGGAAGGACACACCGGGAAAGACGGCCCTCTGCCAGCCAAGGAAACAGACTGGAACAGACTCCCCTCACAGCCCTCAGAAGAACCAACCCTGCCAACGTCATGATCTCGGACTTCCAGCCTCCAGAACTGTTAGAAAATTAATTTCTGTAGTTTAAGCCATATAGTTTACGATGCTCTGTTAAGGCAGTCCTAACAAACTAACACACCCATCAACTAACTGGGGGGAGAAAAGCTACTTTTCCTTCTCTCCTGTATTTCCCTCTGATTTGCAAAAATTGGGTAGAAGACAGTACAGTAATTTTAAATGTGTATGGAGATATATTTTAACGGAAATTTAAAGGCTGTGTGTCCCATAAAATTATATTTGTTCAAGGCAAGATTGGAAATTACATAATGTGCTTTGCTTTCGCACTTTAAGAGTATCTTTAGCTAGCATCCATTTTCCCGAGGACGACGAGCTTTTGGCTAATGCTTAGAGTGACTGCCGGGCGCAGGGAACCACGCCAAAATGCTCTCGGGATTTACTGAGCGTGAAGACGAGGATCACGGCATCCTCTGGAGCAGAGGTCCTCCAACTACTACGGCCCGGCCCGCGGGCCACATGCAGCCCACCGAGGACATTTATCCGGCCCGCCGGGTGTTTTTGCCGCCGCTGCCTGTCCTGCTTAGCAGCCAACTCGTCCCGGGCCCACAGTGCGCATGTGCGGAATGTGCCCCGCACTCTCCCACGGTCTGAGGGACAGTGACCTGGCCCCCTGTTTAAAAAGTTTGAGGACCCCTGTAGTCTGGAGCGACCCCTTTGCCTGAACTCAGGCAGGCACGTTATTAGTCTCACCAAAGTTTGCAAATCTAGCACGATGTGATAGAAAACGGGGGTGGGGGCTACTTCTCTTTAGATGAATCTTTTGATCTCAAAACAAAGCGTTCACTTTGCCGAGCAGAATTAAGAGGTTCTGGTTGCCTTGAAACAGCAGTCAGCCCCAGGAGTTGCTCAGAGAACATTAAGCTCCCTTGGGCTGGTGTGTGGGAGGGAAGTTTTTCTAAGCAGATTATTAACAGGAAATTATTCATCTGAGTTTCTGAATGGTCTTTCATGGCCAGGCCAGAAAAAATGCCTTCGTTTTAAATGAACAATAATGGACAGAAATAACTAGGAAATACTCCGAAAGATCTGCAGATGAGTTCTGATTCTGGGCTGCCCAAAGCTAAGTTGCTGGGTTTTAGGGGCCCCATGTCCACCAACCTGTGGGCTCTCTGGGTCCACCGGGCCGGGACAGACGGTCCTGGCACGAGGCTGGCACATAGAGGCCCACAGGAGATGGCGTTTAAGGAACGCTGAGTGGACGAGCGGATTTAGACTCAACAAATCTGGGTAGCGGATGGAAATTTGACTAAATATGTTCATTATTTTTATGAGGGACGAAGCCACGTGGCTCAGAGACACGTTTGGACGTCTGATAATTGCCGTGTCAACTTGGCAAAATCATTTCACTTCTTTGGGCTTCAGATCCTCATGCATAAGCCGGCTTCTGTCTCCTCCAACTTTGAAAAGGCCCGTGCAAAGACCTTCCTAGGGTCAGGGTGGGGAAAGGCCGCTGGACGGAAATGAACAGACGGGGGCTGCGCCCTGGGTTTGCCCACCGTTAGCTCAGGGGCCTGCCGTGAACACAAGCTCCTTCCCGCTTCTGAGCCTCAGTTTCCCTCTCCTGTAAAATTAGGAAAATAGAACTCGCTTTAGGGATTTCCATGAGGAATTTATTATATAACAGAGAAAGTATCTTTTATTATAAAGAGTTGTAGAATGTAGTATATGTTATCGTTTTTAATTACTGGGGTGGGATTTTCGAAGGCCTTTGTTGATCTGTATTCCTTTATGAGATGGTCAGTCAGGTGTGGCCACAAGAGGAGACGCAGGAGAGGCACAGGAGGACAGGGTTAATCACACCCACAGGTCCTAGGGGCAGGAGGTGCAGCACGCTAGGCAGGGCTGCACAGGGAAATGCCCAGGTGGAGCGAGCAGAGGACAGGAGAGGGGAGGTTTAGGCTGTGACCTTTATTGAGATTTCCTGGGAATGACAAAAAGGGACAAGGTGAATGGTTTAGGACTGGCTACTTTGAATAATTTTGGCAGGTCTGGGGCTACAGGGTGGGTGGTTCCTAGTTGCCTGGTACCTGCTCTGGGATGCCCAAGGCAGAGAAACATTGTCACCTGGGCTGAAAGGCCAGATGCCCCACTGGTTAATTTGCATATCAAAGACGCGCTCCCGCTGGGCCCTCTGCTATCTCAAAAGAATTGACTAGTCCAGGGAGAGGCTGTCTCTCCCCAGCCACAAAGGATTTTTAGGATGTCAAAACATCATAACATACAGAAAAATTTAAAATATTTACAGCACAACCTTCTTTAAAGACAGCTTAAGGATTATCAAGAAGTGATATCAAGAGGTAACGTGAAGTATTATGAAGAAGTACCGGGCTCTCGATCTGTTTTATGTGCCCCTTCGGGGTGAGGGCACAGGGCAGGGCAGGGCAGAGGGCTGGTTTTAGCTGGATTCTGCAAAGGCCGCCCCGGGGATTGGTCTGACCACTGGTTGTTACTGTGCGTTCTTGAAATATGACTCTGTACCTTTTGAATCTGATCAGTTGCCCAGAGATTATTTTTAAAGTATTACTGAATAAATATTACCAAAATGTTTCTGAGAAGGCATATGCCAGTTTTACACTCCTCTTGTGAGGTTTTAGCTGTCAGCTTTCCTACCACTGGGCCTGCACTGACTATTGACAAGATGTTGAATTTTTGTTGCTTTAGTAAAAGAAGGACTGCATTGGTGCTTTAATGCAGGTTTCTTTAATAATTAGCAAGGCTGAATGTATTTGTCCTGTGGTGGTTTAATAATTGTAACTGTTTTGGTTGTAAAATACCTTTTTATATTGTTTATCCATTGGCGTGTTATTGGATTTCAGCATCTTATTTGATGACAGACTTGTGTTACTCTTAGGGCTGCTGTGACACATCATCACAAACTGGGTGGGTTAAAGCAATGTAAATTTATCCTGGCACCGTTTGGGGAACTAAACGTCAGAAATCAAGGTGGCGGCAGAGACACGCTCTCTCTCAAGGCTCAGGGGAGCCTCCTTCGCTGCCTCTTCTAGCTCTTGCTGGTTGCCGGAATCCGTGGTGTCCCTTGGCTTATAGAGACATCATTCCCGGCTCTGTCTCTGCCCCTGTGTGGCTTTCTCCCTGTGAGTCTGTGCGCCCAAACCTCCCTCTCCCTATGAGGACACCCGTCAGATCAGGGGCCACCCTACTCCCACATGACCTCTTGGTAACTCGACTACATCTTGGAAGACCCATTTCCAAATAAGGTCCCACTCACAGGGGCGAGGACTCCAACCTACTTTTTGGGGGCCACCATTCAGCCCACAACAACACTTAAAAAGAAAATATGAGCAGGAAGTTCTTCTGACAGACAAGGAACAAAACACTGGCAGGTGAGTGATATGATCTCAGAGGGAAATCTGTGTAGGTTTATGACCATCTGTCGTATGAGGGGACTGCAGAAAGCCATGCTCTCCACATTTTAAACTATTTGGATTATAAAGACATGTAAATTCATGGTAAAGATTTCAGGACACTGGTTACTATCAGAGCTATAAAAATAATTTCTGGCAGTCTGGCCAGGTAGAAACATTCTACATCAAGTCGGTGCTCTGGGTTTTTTTCCTGGTTCTGGCACTGCTTAGCAGCCCGCCGTGGAACAATTTACTTAACTGGCATATCTGTTCTTCCTTCAAAATTTGTAACATCCAAAGTATAGCCACTTGTAAGGCTCCTTTCAATCCTGATAACCTACGACTGCAAATGTCATCACAAGTTCACTCCATTTGCTCCACTTTTCTCCTGTTATGTTTACAGGGGTAAACAGTTCTTCAGTTTTGTGGCTCGTAAACACAAGCCTGGTAGTTTAGGTTAAAGTGACTTTATATTCCAACCATTGTTATCCTTGAATATCACGGCGGGCGGGCTCTGGGGAGGTCAGGAGCTCCCACACACTGAGATGCTCAGATAATCAATCCTCAATTTGCTTTCCCTGCAGGAAGAGAGGATATTTTCAAACTATAAAAGGCTCATTGATGTTGGGAGTGGAACTAGGGATTCAGCTATAGAGTTTTCATCTTCAAAGCCCTTTCTGTATAAACAAGAAATTGGTGGGACCTGGGGTAAGAGATCCCGGAACCTGAAACAAAAGGGTCCGATGTGGAGAGAAGCAGAACTCCTTGGATCAAAAGCCAGCTTGTCCCCACTGAGGTCAAATGTCCTTGTTCAAAAGTTTGGTTTTATGTGTACTTCTGCCCTGTGTATGTCCTTCTGAAACAAGACTCTGGAGTTTATTAAATACGCAGGACTAAAATTAGGGAGCTTTTTTTGTGAAACTTTGCAGTTTTAAGTGAAAAAGCCAAGAATGATGGTATAATGAGGTGGGCCCACGAATTCTAGCTTCATTTTCTAACTGCATTAGTGACGAACACCACAATTCACATCTTTGAGGATTGTCTACCACATTTTTAACATTAAAGCCAGTACGGCTTACCTGTTTCAAATAACATTGGAGGAGAGTGGTAAGAATCAATATTTTAAAAATTAATGTATTAAGTTCTCTGAAGAATTCTAGCAAATGTCACTTTTTGCTATTGGGCGCTGGTAGTGTTTTTGAACCTTCTGCCCTTTCCTGCCTCCCTGTACATTCTAGCCACACTTGACTTCTTGAACATGTGAGATTTCACAAGTCTAGCCTGCCGTCCCTTCTGTGCCTGACAGACTCCCACCTATTCCTCAAAGCCTTATTTGACTTCTGCAACTGAGCTAATGCTTCTTTCTCTCTGCCATGTTCCAAAAACACTTTGCATGTTCCTTTCTGATAGAGCTTATCAGCATAACATAATCACCAGGGCAGTCTCTGTTAGATGTGAATACTCCATAGGGGATGGTCTGAGTCTTGTCTATCCTTGCAGCACTGCTAGTGCCTGGTGTGCAGGAGGTATTTTATGGATTGTTAAGTAAGTAAGAAACGGGGCAGCCCATAAAAGTTGTGCCTTTTATATAAATAGCTATGCAGCCTCAGATGGTTAAGAAAAAGAGGTCCAGAGATATCATTAAGTGAACATTGTTATTTTTTCCTAATTCATGCCCCACTTCAAGGGCAGTCATGTGCCGTTTCAGAGCAGACTAACCATGGGTCTGGGCACGTCTGGTATTCTCCTTTTCTTCAGAACTGCCGTTTAACCTGGGCCAGCAAATGGGGTGTTAGGTCTTCACAGAGCTGCTATTTACCCACCTGGCTAGGGCATCTCAGATGAACGGGGTAGAATCGCCTCAAAAACTGTGTTTCCAAGAATGAGCTAAACAGGGCTTAGAAATACGACTGCAACTGTTCTGGCTTGTGTGTGGTTATAAAAAGTAGACCGGGCAGTGTCTTTTCCCATTTGTCCACTTTTCACCAGCAATAGTCCAGCAAGCTTTTCCACAGTGCGATTTACAGTCTTGGATAGTGCTGATCGTTTATAGGGAAAGCCTTTTCTTTTAGCTTTTATTTAAGAATAATTTTGGACTTAAAAAATGTTGTAAAAATAGGACAGAGGGTTACTGTTTATCCTTCTCCCCACTCCCCCAGTGTCCATGTCTGACGTACACACAGTGCAATGACGGAAGCCCAGGATCTGAACAGAAACACAAATACTATTTGCTGATCTGCAGGCCTCTTTCAGAAGTCGCCAATTTCCCCACCAACGTCCTTTTTCTGGTTCGGGATCCAAGCCAGGACTACACATTCGGTTCCGTTGTCAAGCTGAACTGCTGTCTCCAAATCGCTCCAGCTCTCCAGGCTTCCTTTGTCTTTCATGACCTGGACACCTTCAAAGAGAGCCCGCCATTTACTCCCTCACTTCCAGCTTGTCTGGTGTTTCCTCGTGTTAGAGTAAGGTCGTGCATTTGGGGCAGAAACACCGCCGAGGAGATAGTGCGCCCTTCTCAGAGCATGCAAAAATGTTTACCTGGACTTTTCGTGTGAGCGTTGGAACTTGCCCTTTAAAGAAGTAATTGCTGCTGCTCTTGTTGTTGTTCTTCTTCTTGGCATTTTATATTCTTTTTATTTCTTGGAAGTTGGGTAGTAGATCACTCAAAAGACTCAGCGTTTGGAATCACAATTCATGGACTGAGGTACCTTGGGGGAATGCTCCTTTCCCTGCCCCTGGGGAATCTGAGAAAAGACTGGGCTGGTCGTCCTTGTCGGCACCCAGGGGCCTTGCTGGAGCAGCTCTGCGTCCAGTGTCTGGCCTTCCCTGCGGACAAAGTGCTTCCCAGGTTGGGTTTGCACTGACGCCATCCCTGAGACCATGGCTTGCGTCTGCTCCTTCACCTGGGAGGTGAGCCCAGCAGCACCTGTGGGAGGACAGGCATGAGCAGGAAGGGAGGGACGACTGAGGCATCTCACCCGCAGCCCCACCTGTGGTCAGGTGAGGGCCCTGCCAGCACATTCCTCTTCTGCCATGGGTCCCTTCTGAACTAGAGGATGCTTCCAGGTGTAGAGTGGAAATTCTAGAAAGTCCCGATTGTTTAAGACAACCGCAGGTGCCTGGAGATAAGGGAGAGGCACGGATATTGTCCTTTCTGCCTCTCCCTTCCTCCTTTCTTATTTTTCTCCTCCCATTTTACCCAATATTAAAAGAAAAGAATCAGCTGGGCGCGGTGGCTCACGCCTGTAATCCTAGCACTCTGGGAGGCCCAGGTGGGTGGGTCGCTCAAGGTCGGGAGTTTGAAACCAGCCTGAGCAAGAGTGAGACCCCCCGTCTCTACTAAAAATAGAAAGAAATTAATTGGTCAACTAAAAATATATAGAAAAAAATAGCTGGGCATGGTGGTGCATGCCTGTAGTCCCAGCTACTCGGGAGGGAGGCTGAGGCAGGAGGATCGCTCGAACCCAGGAGTTTCAGGTTTGCTGTGAGCTAGGCTGATGCCATGGCACTCTAGCCCGGGCAACAGAGTGAGACTCTGTCTCAAATAAATAAATAAATTAAGTAAAAGAATCCTAAGTGGTAGATGGAGTGGGATTTCGAGGGGAGGGCATCAGAACAGAAATTTTGTTTTGGTATGAAATAAAAATCCTCAGACACTGGCAACACTCTACTTCATATGCTTGTTTATATTTTGAATCAATTGATGATTAGTGCTATTTTTCTTTATTACTACAATGAGTGACCCAAAGCAGAAGAGAAAAATGTGTTTTCTAGACTTAACAAGTTGTTCTACTCCAAGTTGTGGGCTTTCTTCCCAGGCTTTCCAGCTGTGCTGTGAGCCACAGAGAGAGATGAGTGGCCTGAACTTGGGGATGTCGCGATACCACCCATACCTAACTCGAAACTCCCTACAAGCAGAGAACACCCAACACTGGGGATTTAACACTTTTCAGAAACTGGTGACTTGATGCCACATCTTGCAGTAACACCGTCCCACAGGTCTGAGATGGGCCCCCCAAAACTACGAGAAAAGGCTTACGTTGGGGGCCAGAAACATGCAGCTTTAACACTTTGCTCTCTGGCCAGATGGCCTTAGCAAGTTGTTCCTCCAATTTTCCCATCTGTAAAATGGGAATAACAACCCCTAACTCATGTGGTTGTGAACAAGATACGGTCACATCAGTGAGAAGTGCTCCGTCCAGGGTCAGCCAGAAAAGCTCTGGGCACATGGAGGGCGTGGGGTGGGTGGGGGGAGAGGCAGCTTCCCACTGCGTCTCACACCTGGTGTTGCTGTGGGCTGATCACGCTCTATACCGGAGGGTCCCCATAAAAGCCTGTGAGGTCTTCATTACAGTACCCCCGCATGCAGAGTAGAAGCTCGGTTGCAGAGAGGCTACACTCCTGCCTCTGGGCATATAACTGTAAGTGGTCAAGGCAGGATTTGCACCCGGGTCTGTCAGATGCTGTGATCCACTCTCCACATGCCTCCGTACACCACGAACGCCACACCAAAGTGAGAGGACAGTACTCACCTCCCCCATCCCGTCCCCCCACATCAAGATGGACGACCAAAGAGTGCCTTTTAGTTCTACATCCTATGCCCAAAAGCCAAGAGGAAAGAAAGGGAACTAACATCACTCAGCACCTTCTATGTTCCAAGCACCATGCCAGCTGCTACCTGAAAATCTTATTTAAGAGGAGTTGGAGCACAGCGAAACCTAGCCCTCCCTTCTGGGGATTGCACCGTGCACAGTGAGCCCGAGTCGGCCGGGGAGAGGCCTGGGTCATGCACAGCCGAGCAGCTCTCAGGGTGCTCTTCGTCCCTGCAGGTTGCTGCCATCATGCCCCTCGCTCAGCTCCATCCTGGCTGCAGCGGCCACAGAGAGTCAGATCCCACCTCCCCAGGCTCTGGCCAGCGTGGTCTACCTGGGGTTCCCGTGACTGCCACGAGAAGCCACAGAGACTGGGCTGTAGGTTCCGGGGGGAGCAGCAGGTACTCCCTGCACCTGCCTGGCTGTCGAGCCCCTTGCCTTCGTCTCCCAGGTCCTGCTCAGAGCTCTCCCCTTGGACTTGAGGTGCTGACCCCTCTCCGAGAAATCCTTCATTCCTTCCAAATTCGGGTGAACGTGTTAGTAGACTTATGACCACATGGAGGATGAGGAATCAGAGGTCCCTCTGGTAGGAATGAGGTGGTGGGAAGAGGAGAGAAAAGGGGCATTGAGTGTATAGTTAGGACGGAAGGTTAGAGCATAGGCCAGGCACGGAGGCTCATGTCTGTAATACCAGCACTTCGGGAGGCAGAAGCGGGAGGATCACTTGAGCCTGGGAGTTGCAGGCCGCAGTGGGCTGTGCTGACGCCACTGCACGCCAGCCTGGGAGACAGAGCAAGACCCTGTTTCCAAACGAATCAAAGAAGAAGAAAGGTTAGAGCAATTAACCAAAGTGATCCTTATGTCTGAAGCGGGCAAGTCAAAAGAAATCTGACGTCACTGTATAATTTGGGTGCCGGGGACGTTAGGGAGAGCGAACGCTTGATTAAAATGGGTAAATCCTACCGCTTTGGAAGAGTCTGATTTTTCACAATAGCCACAAAATACCAAGTTAAATGGATAAAGGTGATGATCTAACTTCTTTTCCTCTATTAAAGGGATTAATTAGGGCTGTTGCTAACAGCTGTGGAATTCTGGGAACGAGCTGGAGGATTCCAGCCAAACAGGACTTTGCAGGGTCTTTGAACAAGGTTTAAAGTATGTCCCTTCAGGGGAAAGGAAGTCTGTCCAAAGACACCGTAGCATCCTCCTATTGCATTCCTCTGCTGGTTCTCCTTTCACTGGAGTCCGCAGGGGACATGAATTGAGTGAGCCGCTAACAGATGTAACAAAATAATCCCAGACCTCAGTGAGAAGAGGCAGGGGTGGAGTCTGGTACCTGGGCAACAGCACTTGTGTAGCTAGATTGGACTGAGGAACAGCACAGGGACTGGTCAGTTCTTCTTCTCATAATTCTCGGGGAGTACTAATAGCTAGGTGAGAGCTGTCAGCCTCTGGCCGGGACAGTCTGGCGAAGCGGAAAGCCAGCCAGCACCCTGAGCGCCGGAACGCCGGCTCGAGGAGGGCAGCTGTCGGTGGCTTACTCCCTGCTTCCCACGGCTCTTTGACCAACGCAGGAAGGCTGGGGAGAGGCAAGCACGATCAAGGTGGCGAGATCCAGGTGGCATGATCAGAAAACAGGGAACCGCTAAGTGCCAAGCTGGTGGTGTGGCTGGGAAGGCGTTAAGACCAGGAAGGGGAATAATCCTTGTGGAAGGCGCCGGCCAGGACGTCGCAGCTGGGCCGTCGAGAGAGAGAAGGCTTCTACCGGTGGAGGAAGGAAGAGGCTGTTCCAGGTGGGAGGGAGAAAGTGGACGAGCCCTCCTGAACTAACGGCACGTGTAAAACGCGAGGCCCAGTCTGTCTGCAGCTGAGCGTCCCAGGAGCGGGGTCATTCGACTGCACGGGTAGCATGGGGTGACTACGGAGTGCTTTGAAAGCTGGCCAGAGGAATGTGGGCTTGGGAATCTTTGCCGATTACACAGAGGGGTGGCAGACAGGGAAATGGCATTTTAGGCAGCACCTATCCACATTCTACTTAGGACAGAGGGGTCGACAGACTCTGGGTATCTCGATCCCATTGGCAAAGCCGGCCCTAATTCGAAGGTGACTGCCAGGGATGAAAGCCGGTTGAATCTGGGGACTCCAGCCCCATTGGCAAGGCTGGCGTTCCCACTGTGGAGTGGACATCAAACTCTGTAAGCCTGGCACGATTAAGCATCTGCCTCAACTCCCTTGATGTGACGCTCACCAAGCGTCCTTGCGATTGGCAGTTGCTTCATGTAGGCAGGTCTACACGCAGTCGGTTGGTTTTCGTTTAAAGATAGGAATTGATAACTGAGATTGATAAGGAGATGAACAATGTAGTCTATAGTGTTATCTACATACTGTAATAAGATAAGAAATAATACATAAACTGGCATAATTAACATAGAGAAGTGTAGGCTAAAAATAGCCTCTAAAATGTTCTTTTGGATGATATTGAGGAAGTGTACAGAAATTTTAATACATTTTTAAAAATTGCCAATAATTTTCTTACTTGTCATAGGTATTTTTTGAGTGTCATGATTATGTTATACACTTAATTAGTATATACCTTTATATCTAAAGTGTTTCCCATTATGGATGGCTACACACTGTGGAATATCTCATTCCCCAGATGGGCAGAGATTTGTTTAATCCCTCCTCTAATTTTGAACATCTGTGCAAGTTCCAGTTTTTAAAAGACCTTATTCAGACAAGAATTTATTTTTTCTTAGAAAAACCATGCATTCCACATGGAAATAAAGGAATGGAAACATTTGGGGGATTCTTGACATATGTCAAAAAATTCTTTTCCCAATAGTCTTCTAGATGAATTTATTGTTAATATTCGCCACGGTCTGTAACTCCAAGCACACTTTGGGTAAAAGATGATACCTGATAGTTAAGATAACTTTTTACCACTAAGAAGAGAATGTTTTTTCCACTTATAGTAAAAATTGTTTCAAGAAGACGACTCTGACTAATTGGCATGGCGGGGTGATGCATTTCTAGAAACTGAGGCAAAACATGATGCAGTGAAAGTAGACAGAAGACAGAACAATGACTCTAGTTAGTAACTTGATATTGAAAGCAGTGTCAGCCCTTCTTTTAATTGTGGTAAAATATACATAACATGTTACCATCTTACCCATTTTCAAGTGTATAAATACATTTACGTTGTTCTGCAACCAACACCACCATCCAGCTCCAGAACTTTTTCAAACGGAAACTTTGTACCCATTAAACTCCGGCTCCCGACTCCCTCCCACCCCCACCTCCAGCCCCAGTGTTCCCCTTCTGTCTCTATGAGTTTGACTGCTCTAGGGACCTCATATCCGTGGACTCAAAAGTATTTGTCCTCTGGCGTCTGGCTTATTTCATTTAGCATAATGCCCTCCAGGTGCATCCATGCTGAAGCAGGTGTCAGAATTTCCTTCCTTTTTAAGGCTGAGTAATATTCCATTGTGTGTGGGTTCCGTATTTCCTTTCTCCACTCATCCATCAGTGGACTCTTGGGTTGCTTCCATCTTTTGGCTTGTGTGAATAATGCTGTTATGAATATGGATCTTGATATTCTATTAATATATTCTATTAATATAAATATCTATTCAAGATCCTGCTTTCAATTATTTTTGGTACATACCCAGAAGTGGAAATGCTGAATCATATGGTATCCTACCTTTTTTGTTTTGTTTTTATTTTTGTTTTTTTGAGACAGAATCTCACTCTGTCACCCCAGCTGGAGTGCAGTGGCGTCATCACAGCTCACTGCAACCTCAAACTCCTGTGCTCAATCGATCCTCCTGCCTCGGAGGATCCATCCTGCCTCCAAAGTGCCAAGATTACAGGAACACAAGGGTTTTTGCTTTTGTTTTTGTTTTCAAAAATGTATGCATCACATCCGAAATACCCATAAAGTTGAAAGAAAGCAGGCGGGGTCTAACTTGGTGCTGTACAGCCTAGTTGTTTTGGCAACCCTAGAAACATTAACTCACATCAGTTTTCTGCTCAGTTACACTGTCTTCCTGGGTCCCTTCAGGAGACTCTGACTTGATGCACCAAATGCAAACACTTGGTGCGCACTTAACCAAATTATGCTACGTTACGATGTCTGATACGATGAGCACAGGCTAAATGCAGAGAGCGAGTTTGGTTGGAGAGATGAGAATCATTGCAAGCAACTTTTTCTTGTGCCCAACCCTTTTCTTGTGCCCACAGCTGCTGACAACGTCCACAAGGCTTGATGGACCAAACAAATTGTACAGGCAAAAAACATAAACAGGGTTCATTCTGTCCTCGCAACGAGCGTGTGTGCAGAGAGACCGGGAGACGTGAGGAAGGCAGGGAGGGCAGGGGGAGAGGAGGGGAGCTGCTGTTCATTCCGGGGCAGCTGCTTGTGTGCTATCCGCGGTTTCCACGAGCGTTTCTAGCAGGAAAGGCTCTATGCCCTGCGTGCCCCGTGAGAGGAGGACTTTGTGATCCGGGGGTGGTGACTGGCCTTGGAGGAATGTAAACTCCATCCACAAACAGAGAGGGAGAATGAGGACGTGGATGTCATGGTTAAACTGTCTGAGACTGAAGAAGAGAGTGGGCAAAAGGGGAGCGGGAAGAGGCCAAGGAGCAGAGGGGTGTCCTGTCTGTCCCTGTCCGTTGTCACCACGCAGCGTCATCTCCACGCTGGGGATCCCCGTAGTGTTTGCTGACTATAGCACTCGTCCCATTCGTGGGTCCTGAAATCAGTGTAGTGAGCTTCCACCAGAATTAAACGGGGCAGAAGAGAGAACAGTGCAATGCCTCTCATGCCGCAAAGGCCAGCATTGTTTGCAATCCCGCTTCACGTTCCTGCACGCGTCTAAGTGGACTGTGAGGTGAAACACGTTTCTTCCTGCGGGTTGTTGCGGTCAGGCGTTTGAGAAACACCTGCATTTTGCCATCGTCCACTCCCAGACGCCCCTTTCCATCAGTGAGGATGTCGTGTCCTTACCTGGCAAGGACAGACTCTAAGGAGACGGTCCCTGGTTGACTCTAGGGTTGGCTAACTCTCTGCCACCACCTCCTCAGGAAGCAGGGATCACCCCGAGGCCCCCCACACTCCCAGGACTCTGTCAGCTGTGGGGTAGCGGACAGCCCTGAATTTAGAGATAAAAACTTGGGTTGGAATCTCAGCCACTTACCAGTTGTGCGGCCGCAGATATGGCTGCTTAAAGGACTCTGCAACCTAATTCAGTCCAATTTAATTCAACTCGTGTGTCCTGAGTGCCTACTGAATACCGGCTGATGATCAGACAAACGTATGAGTCTAAAAGACCTATGGGGAAGAAAGATGAGGGGATATTTAATTCTGCTCGTAGGCAGGGCAGGATGTACCGTGCAGGCTGTGCCTCAAAGAAGGAAGAGCCTTGAACTGCCAAGTGGAGAGAGACCACTTGAACAGTCTTTGCGGGAAAGGCAGAGAGACCACCGGAAGTAGCTTCACCGGCGTGGGGAAGGAAGCCCCTGGAGCATTTGGGGAAGACATCCAGGCGGGGAGCGGGGTTGGTGCAAAGCCCGTGGATGGGTGCGAGGGTTGGACGGGGGAAAGCTGACGGGGCCGGGTCTTGATGCATCTTGTAGGACCTGCAAAGGAACCTGAACGTGCAGGTGCTGAGGCACGACAGGCCCGGGGAGTGTTTTGGAAAGAACCCACCCCCGGCGGCAGGAGGGGCATGGGGGCATGGAGGAGGGCCACTGAGGCAGGGAGTCCTGCAGCCCATGGAGGGAAGGCCTGACAGTGGGGGAGCGCAGACAAGGGGACCTGTCCCAGGGAAAGCCGGCGTCTGCTGGACTGTGGCAGCCTGGAGTGTGGCCTGGAGGAGGACGGAGCTGGCAACTCTGAGGTTCTTGGACAAATGGGAGGACGGTCATGTGAGAGAAAGTGGCGGGCGACCACCCCAGGCTGTGAGGGGAAGAACGAGGCCCGGCTTCTGGGTGCCTCAGTTGTCCTCCTCCTGCCTCTGTCTCCTTTTATCTCACCCCCTCCACAATATCAGCTGCTCCAACACCCCCGTGACCCCCGTGCAGTTTATCCCCCACCCCAGCACCTGTGCTCACCCTCCTGCCACTCCACACGTCCTCCGTGTCTGCAGCTGGCCCTGTCCCAGACCTCCTGCCAGTCATGCAGACAGCAGCGATGGCCTCGGTGACACTGCAGCACGTCTTCAGCACTGTTGGCAGTCAACTCCCGTGTGACGTCTCTGAGCAGTACGAGGACACTTTCTGGGAGGCCTGCAGGTTCTGTCTCTGCCAGGGTTCCATCATAAACATTTCACGTTACGATCAGATATATGTCCGATCCCAGATTACTTCAGAATTGTAATAAATGATTTCATTTTTATTATTTATCTTCTATTAACTCTTTGCCTATTTCCATGTACATTTCTACTTATTCTTAAGCGAGCACTACACTTTTGTGTTTCTGGCAGTCCACTGAACATCTGATTTCCTTTGACTGTTTTTTTTCGTACTTAGCCTTTGATTCTGTGTTTTTGTTTAAATCTAAAAGGCAAATCTAAATCTAAAAGATTTGCTTAAATCTAAAAGGCAATGCCCATCGCTGAGGCATTTTTGTGAGGGCAGGGTCTGGAGCTCAAACTGTGGGAGTTCAAATACCAACTCTGCATAAGTCGCCAACCTCCCTAGAGAGGCCTCAGCTTCCTCATCTGTAAAATGGGAACATTAGCAGTTGCTACCACATAGGGTTGTTTTGAGGATTCAGTGGGTAAAAACATGTAAAATTCTTAGAATAGAAGCTGGTACATATTAGGTATTTAATAGACTTCACTATGTTTGCTCTCTGTGTGATCCATAACGGTACTAAGCATTATATATGCTCAATTAATTCAAATGATACTACTGAACTGACATTGTACATGGCCCAGGACAAGGGCCGCAAAGGGGAAGGAAGGGTGTATTGCTGGAGAGACTTGGTTCAGTTCTCAGGGAATGTATAATTTTACAAAGGTGGCGAGGTTTTCTTAGAAGTAGCAAACTCAGGCAAAATGTGATACATGCTGTCTTAGTCCACTCCAGCTGCTATAACAAAATATCTTAGATGGGTGATTTATAGACAACAGAAATTTATTTGCGCACAGTTCTGGAGGGGGCTGCTGGGAAGCAGCGGATCAAGGTGCCAGCAGATCCGGCATCTGGAGAGGGCCCTTTCCGCATAGGTGGTGCCCGAGGCAGAAGGGCGAGCAGGCCCCCCGAAGCCCTTTTATAAGGGGCTAATCCCATTCACGAGGGCAGGCACCTTCAGACCATGGTACACACGCCATGAAAAGCACAGGCAAGGCACTGGGGGACCAGGTGAGTCCTGGTGAGGGATGCGGCCACTGTCCTCTGTGACTCCTCATGCCCACAGCTCCCTCTGATGTCACCCCGTCACACTGTGTGCAGTGACCTCCTCCTCCTCTGCCTCCCCCAGACCGTGCGCTCCACAAGGGAGGTCCCCGCCACTGGCGTCCCGAGCAGCGTGCGCTCTGTGCCAGTGATGGAATAAAACATGACGGTGCCCCGGCCGCCCGCGTTCCAGTCCCCCAGCGTCCTACACCCTCCTCTGTGTGACCAGTGTCTGTGCTCACAGAGAGATGACGCCCAGGGCCTTTTCAAAATCATGCTGTGGATGATGTCTCTTTGTCACTCACCATTACCCTTTCTTCAAATACAAGCTGCTCAGTCATCAGGCTTGCATTCGCCGGTCACTCAGAGCAAGGTGCCGGAGCTAACAATGCTGAATGATTCAAAGTCCCCGTCATGGAGGAATCTACACATCTTGAAACAGTCTTGTCTCTCTCCTTCCCTCCCTCCCTCTCCCTCTCTGTCCCTCTCTGTCCCACCAAATGTTCATGGCCCAAATGATGATTATGTCTTTTCTTTCTCACTTTTCTGTTTTAAGTTGAAACTGCTTTTTTCATCTCTGTGATCCCTTTATGTATACACAATGCACAACGTAGTTGAATGTGATAAAGGCAAATGTGTGAAACAGACGCAATTCTGTGCGTGTGTGTGTGAAAAAAATTCTATATTACATCTGTGCTCATGTCTAATTATGATCTCTGAGTTGGGACTCAGGCTCCCTCTCCAGATGGTGTCCCTTCAATTGGATTTGATTTCGTCTATACCCCTATAAACATTAAATCAATATTATAGCATTCCAGGGCGCCACAAACACACGAGCTGCTTGGCAAGGAGTCCATGTTAGACTGGCCCACGAGCCTTTGGGATTCCCAATGGGCCCTGTGTTCCTGGCGCCTCTGCTGGAGCCTTGGGCTGCGTGGCCCAGGTGGACAGCCCCACTCCCTGCATTTCCTCCGTGCTGCCACCAACACACTCTCCTCATGTTCCAGTTCATTGCCTTTCTTTGTGCAAGGGAACTTGTTCCTGCCAGGTAGGCAAGGAATAAATAATAGAGCAGTGGTTCTGTTAATATCCAACAGAAAAGTGAGGAAGTCAACAATTTAGGACTCATAGTGAATAAAAAACATGCTCCTTAGACGAAGAAATCAGCAAAGGTAGCCAGGGCCGCTTTCAACAGAAGACACGTGGTGGAGAGAATGATCCAGAGTAGTTGCAATGAAGAGTACACAAACTGTCTGTTAAAAACAAATCACAAATATCCTCCACGTGTTGAGTTGCAATTCCAGTTAGCTTTAAGTTGTGTAGGAACAGCATTTACTTTATGTGGATCTATGCAGGAGAATAGAGTCTAAAAGAAGAGATCGTTTTGAAATATTTGTAGAGAATGATGGCCGTTAAAAATGACTGGGGTCGTGGGTCGGTGGGTGGCTCACTCCTGTAATCCTGGCATTCTGGGAAGCTGAGGCGGGAGGATCACTTGAGATCAGGAGTTCAAAACCAGCCTGAGCAAGAGGGAGACCCCCGTCTCTACTAAAAATAGAAAAATTAGCCGGCATGCTGGATGTGTGCCTGTAGTCCCAGCTACTCGGGAGGCTGAGGCAGGAGGATTCCTTGAGCCCAGGAGTTTGAGGTTGCTGTGAGCTAGGCTGACACTGCTACACTCTGGGAAGTGGCCTGGTGGGGCGTGATTGAGAGAGTATGGAGTTTGGAACTCACCCCTTGGGGTGTGACTCCCAGCCCAGTCACTTCTGTGTGGCCGGGCTAGCAAAATGATAATAAATTCCCACTATTAATCAAACAAGTAGTATTTTACGAAGACATGTAGGTATGCTCTCGCCTAATATTCACGACAGCTCTGGGTGGTGGGTACTGTTGTTACCCCTGTTTCTCTGTGGCTGCGTGACTCACAGCCACACCTTTCTGATGGCTGCTAGTTGAAGACTGACCCAGGTCCCAGAGGCTGCCACGGCGCCTGGCCAGGTGGGCTTCTCCAGCAGTGACAGTCTCTGCCTCCAGTCTGCTAAGAAGAGGTCTTACGTACACAATGTAATCTTGGGAGTGGGAGTGACATTCTATGGCCTTTGCCATGTTCTGTAGTTGGGTGTGCATCATAGATTCTGCATTCAGGACGAAGGGGTGACACGAATGCAAGATGTATGTAGAGCCCAAAGTACACTCTCTCAGGGAATACAGCCGTCACGAGCATGAGCCATTTCAGCGTTATTACTTGTAAACATTACCAATTTCATCCTGAGACATGTTCAGGGAGCAGTGTGCATATCTCAAACAATGCAATAAATCCGAGAAGGTGCCAGAACCCCGGTGTTTCTAGATTTTCTGTCTAAGGACTGCTCTAGTTGAATCTGGCCAGGTGTATGCCTTTACCACTGTTTTCTTAAACTCTCATGCATACGGTTTCATTTTTATAGTTCATTTCCCATAGCACGTCCATTTATTCATCCTCCCTTGCTACCCGGGTCCAGAGGCTTACCGTGAATATTCCTCAGTGAATGTTCCGGTCTGTCACGTTACTGCGGTATCATTGTCTCCTTAACCTGCTCCTCGCTGTCCGCAGGCTGCGTACGAATGAACGGTGGGTCGTCTTGTTCAGGCTCATCTGTCCTCCTGCACTTCTGGAGTCAGTGGGGGAAAAAAGAATTAACTCGGGCTTTAAAATGGGAGAGTTTGGGCAGAGCTGAAATTTAAAACTGGTCACATGATCCGCCTCAAACTATGGTCGTGGAATATGGTAGTTATCAGGAGTTTGCTTAGGATTTTGGAGCTGAAAAGAATTATTGTTTTAACATGAGACATAAAAATCGGGCAGAAAGAACTGGCAGCCTGCCTAGACTGTTAGATGCCTATTTGCAGGAACTGGTCTCTATTTTTTAAGTGTATATTATATTTATTAAATTTTTCATTATTATACTTTTAAGCATGTAACAGTAACTAATAGTGTATTATCATTATTATTATTACTATTATTTTTATTTGCTAAATACCTAGTACCCACTATGGATCTAGTGTTGTGGAAGCTCCCAAAATAAACAAATAAAGTTAAAAAAAAATACTGCTTTCAAGGGGCACATAATCTCTTCAAATGACACTACAACAGAGGTTTGTTTGCAGTCTTAGGGCTCCACCAAGTATGAAGCATGTAATGCTTCCCTGGGAAGTCAGGGAAGGCTTCCAAGAAGTGAACTTGGGTGAGTCTTGGCAAAACCCTGGAGTCCACGAGGAGGACATGGGCTCTGTGTGCATACCCTCCGCAGCTGTTTTTATTGCATGCTCTTTCAGGCCAGGCTCAATTCTTTACATAGATCATCTCATGTAATCCTCCCCCTGCCCCCGCAATGCAGGGCAGACATTATTATTTCTACGTCACAGATGAAGAAACTAAGGTTCCAAGTAACTTGCTCATGGCCGCCCAGCCAGCAAAAGGTGAAAGGAGGATTCTGTGTAAACCCTGCCTGCCTCTGCTGCTGCCTGAGTCCCAGGGGACAGATCTGTCCCTAAAGAGCATTAGGGCCCACTATGTACTGGTGACAGAGTCCAAGGGAGAAAACAAAAATTGATAGACAAGGATATCAATCGTGAAAATTTAATAAAGAAGGCAGGACTTTAGGAGTTACTTGATGAAAGCCAAGAGGAAGACTGCTCGTGGAGGACTGCTCTGGAGAGCCCTCCTCTCCAGCGCTAGTCCAGGCACCATCGGACCCCAGGTTCATTGTGTAAAGAGGGGCCAGGGAAGGGGGCAGCTCACAGGGCTTTCAGAACCACGCTGGGGCCAGTCAGTTGCAGAGACAGCTCCTTCCCCCCAAATCCCAACGGCTTTGTGCAACTTCTGGCCTACAGATTAGAAAGCTAGGGACTTTGTTTTTTTAAAATTATGGTAAAATACACATAAGATTTACCATCATAACCTTTTGTGGTTTTTTTTTTTTTGAGACAGAGTCTCACTCTGTTGCCCTGAGTAGAGTGCCGTGGCGTCAGCCTAGCTCACGGCAACCTCAGATTCCTGGGCTCAAGTGATCCTCCTGCCTCGGCCTCCTAGGTAGCTAGGACTACAGGGGAGGGCCACGATGCCTGGTTAATTTCTCTATTTTTAGCAGAGACAGGGGTCTCCCTCTTGCTCAGGCTGGTCTCAAACTCCTGAGCTCAAGCAATCCTCCCGTCTCAGCCTCCCAGAGTGCTAGGATCACAGGCATGAGCCACTGTGCCTGGCCACCATCTTAACCATTTTTAAATGTTCACTTCAGTGGCATTAAGTACAGTCACATTGTGTAAATACCAGCCCCATCTACCAACTGAACTCTTTTCATATTGCAAAACTGAAATTCTGTACTCATTAAGCAGTAACTGCCCACTCCCCCACTCCCAACCCCTGGTGATCACCATTCTACTTTCTGTCTCTATGGATCTGACTACCTAGGAATCTCATGTAAGTGGAATCACATAGCATTTGTCCTTTTGCGACCATCTTACTTCACCTAGCAAAATGTCCTCAAGGTTCACCCATGTCGTAGCATGTGTAGGATTTCCCTTCCTTTTCAAGGCTAAATAATATTCCATTGTAGGGACAGGCCACATCTTATTTAACCGATGCACCCCCTGATGGACACTTAGGTTGCTCTCACCGTATAGCTATCGCGAGCCATGCTGCTGTGAACGCGGGTGTGTAGGTAGCCGTTTGAGTCCCTGCTTTCTATTCTTTTGTGTGTATGCCCAGAGGTGGAATTGCTGGATCATAAGGTAATTCCATTTTTTAATTTCTTGAGGAATCATCATACCTGTTTCTTGTAGTGACTGTGGGCTCCCTGCCCATCCACATTCCCTCCAAACCCAGCTGTGACGGCGTCCCTGTCTGTGAGCTACAGGGAGGCACTGCAGACGGTGCGCTGGACTCCGCACTCTCTGGTCCCATTGGGCTCCATGCCCCATTTCTGGGCAAAAGGCAGGGGGAATGCTTTCCTCTCTCTGCCTAAATTAATTAGACCCTCCCCCTCCCCCAAAGAGATACTTATGTGCTAAGATAATCTGATAAATGTCAAACCTGATTCTATCATCCTAGGAAGCTTCAAATTAAAAACAAGTCTGCTCTAATAAACCATAGAATAAAGGATGGCAAACCCTCCTTATCCATTCTAATCAAAAGTGACAGCCACCATTTATTGAGCATTTGACCACATGCCAGGCAGGGAGCTAGGACTTCACATACGTTATCACACTCAATCTTTACCACAGTGCATTGCAGATAAGGAGCCGGTTGTAGCCAGGTTAAGTAATTTTCCGGAAACCACAGGGCTGGAGAGTGGAAGAGGCTCTGGCTCTCTTGCTCTCTTGGGAATTGTCTTATGCTCCAGGGGCAGTTGTGGGCCCCTTTCTTCCCCTCCCACCTTCACAACCAAATACAATGCTGGGGACTGAGAGAGGAAGATAAAAATATCAGTGATAATACTGTCAGTTGGAAAATGTGTGCACAATTCATGCTCATAATTCCTTGGTCCCCGGGCCAAATCTGGACCTTTAGTGACTTCCCAGGTGAAAGTCTTGTGTGTGGCGTGCAGACACTGACCCCAGATTGCTCCTTGCAGTAGTCCTGGTGGAAAGGTTAAAAAAAGAGAGTGAATCCTCTCTGCTGTTAATACATTAGGTTCGTCCACCAAGCAATCTTGCCAATGGATTTCTGCAACCAGTCAAGTAACTCTTCTTCTACAGAAGGTGGGGCAGAAGCCAGAAGGGTTACTTTGTAGCAGCTCTTCAAAGAAAAAGCTTAAAATGAGGAAAAAGGAGTTTCCTCTTCCCTTGTCCCTTCTGAAAAACCCCTGGCGAATGGGACTTTCAGCAGATGGAACACAGCAACGCTTCTTTGGAACCCTGGGGAAGCTCACAGCACCGTTTATTTCAGAGTGTTTAAAAAACAGGAGCGTGAGATCAAATCCTGGCTCCACTCATTACTAGCCGTTAGACCTGAGATCATTCTTTCTACCTCTTTGAACTTCATTTTCCACCTATAAGATGTGAAAGATCACAGTCCTGCAGAGGTTGCTTTGAGGCTTTAAGGAGATAGTGAATGTAAAGGACATGGCATGTGAAGTCCTGAATAAACACTAAGGGAAAGACACATTCTGATTTCATAGATGTCATGTGAAAAAAAGGAAAAGCACTTCACACTTGTTAAAACGAGGTTGTTTCTATCCCTGGACTCTGTCCTGCAGAACGGGGCAGTGTTGTTATAATGAATCTCAGGTGAAAGTTTGGCATTGGCTACTAGCAGATTCAGCTGCCGGTCAGTGTTGAGTACCAGCTGATCAAGGCAAAAGGCCAGAGACCCTTGGAGGTTTCCCACTTGTGAGGAACAACAGAATGCAGATGTCAGCCTTGTTTGCAAGGCTGTGAGCCATGGCGGGCAATGTGGGCAGAGAGAGCCGCTACAGGGGACTTAGGTTTTAAACTTAGAAGTCACATTGTGGTTCCTGGTACAATGATAGAAATAGAAGGATATTTAGGTATCTTTGGTCTTAATCTCTCATTGAACAAATTAGAAAAGTGAGGATTAGAGAGGGTAGGTGATCTACCCACATGACACAGAGCCGGTGATGGAGCTGGTGTTAGAGTGCCCAGTCACTCCATGTCAGATCAATGAATTTTCTCTCCAACCATCCTGCCTGCCTCTAAAAGGTTTACAATCTGAACCCAGAAATAGCTTTTATCCCAGGAGCTCAAGGTTTCCACTGAAAAATGTAGCTTTTAGAGGACAGGAACTAACAATTACCAAGCACTTGAACCCGCTAGGATGATACCTTGAGTCTTATGTGGGCTAAAGTTTTAATTCTACAGTTGATGCAGAGATAGGGTACCACTGTCATCTGTTCATTTAAGAGGAAGCGGAAACTCAGGAAGGTACTGGCTTGCCCAGGGTCACACAAGGTTTCAAGGAAGCAGGATGCCTTTAGGCCAAGTCTTGTATTTTTTAATTTTTTTGAGACAGAGTCTCACTCTGTTGCCCCGGCTAGAGTGCCGTGGCATCAGCCCAGCTCACAGCAACCTCAAACTCCTGGGCTCAAGCGATCCTCCTGCCTCAGCCTCCCGAGTAGCTGGGACTACAGGCATGCGCCACCATGCCCGGCTAATTTTTTCTATATAATTTTTTTTAGGATTCTACAGAAATCCATTTATCTGGCCAGATGGTGGCTTACACCTGTAATCCTAGCACTCTGGGAGGTGAGGCAGGAGGATCGCTCAATATCAGGAGTTTGAGATGAGCCTGAGCCTGAGCGAGAGCAAGACCCTGTCTCTACTAAAAATAGAAAGAAAGAATAGAAAGAAAAAAAATAGAAAGAAAAAATAGCGTTAGCTGCACAACTAAAAATATATAGAAAAATTAGCCGGGCATGGTGGCGCATGCCTGTAGTCCCAGCTACTTGGGAGGCTGAGGCAGGAGGATCGCTGGAGCCCAGGAGTTGGAGGTTGCTGTGAGCTAGGCTGATGACGGCATTCACTCTAGCCTGGGCAACAGAGTGAGACTCACTCTCAAAAAAAAAGGCAATCCATTTATGTATCTGAGGGCCAGGCTTATTTTCCCAAGGACATGGTTTCAAGGACAGTGTTTTCTTCACTAGAAAAAGGATTGCATGTAAATTTTAATAGTGGCTTCCAAGCAGGCAACAGTATTCTTTTGAAACACAGATTTTTGTTAGATAAAAATCAAAATGTGCTCCTCAGATTTGTGCTAATTCTAAATAGATAATAAAAATCCCTCATTTTAGTCCTTGATATTCTGTTTAAATAATACTAAAATAGATTTCATTGTAACATTTATGAGTGCTTCATGCGGATTTTGTTAAAGTTATGTAAAGTAGAAATAAAATGGAATATTCAATGATATCAGCCTTTCATTCTGTTTCTAAAATTTTCCAAGGTTTAGTTTTTATAACATTTTTTTTCTATTCTAAAAATATATGCTCATTGTCAAACATTTGGGAAATTTCAATAAAAATTCAAAGAAAATAAAATTTGCCCATATTTCTACCAGCCAGAGATAATTACCATGAATATTTTGGTGTGTTTTATAGACTTTATTTTTTAGAGCAGTTTTAGGTTTACAGAAAAACCGAACGGAAAGTACACAGTGTTCTGATCCACTCCCTCACGCCCCCTCCCTCCACACAGTTTTTCATATTATTTACATCTTTTATTAGTGTGGTACATTTGTCACAACTAATGAGCCAATATTGACACACGGTGATAAACTGAAGTCCATAACTTAGGAGGTTCACACTGTGTTATATGGTCTAGGGATTTTGACAAATGCATAATGATAGGTACCCAACATTATGGTATCATACAGGGTAGTTTTTCAATATCTGAAAAGCAAATATAAAATTAATTTTGACTTTTCATTGCGTAATATAATTTTATACATTCTTTAGTTTCAAAATAGTGGGCTTTGTTCTTCTTTGGTTGTAGCACATGCTTATAATAGTATGGTGGCATAGAATAACCACCGAAGAAAGGAATCATCTAAAAAACTGCACTTTCTAAAGGGGTGCATCTGTGTTCATAGTTCCATTAGGTGCTTGTCGGGAAACATCGTGGAACACGCGGGCGCAGACCCCAGCGCAGAAGGGTTTGCTTGCCCTCCGTGGGTTTCGTGTGAATCAGCGGTTACACCTGGAGCACAGCAGCAAGGTGACAGTCCTTGCAGTGGGGTCGCTGAAATCAAGTCCGCGGAAAACTTGCCCTAGGCCCTGGGGAAACCAGCAGGTTTGAAAATCCTCACCTCGCGTTTTCCTTGGCTGGGAGCGCAGCCCCAGGGCCTTCTCCCCGAGTGCACTCCTAGCCCGGGGGTGGGGAGGGGGTGGGGGGGTGGGGGGGAGTGCGCAGTTGGGGGCGGTTGCCCAGGCAACGCGGCGGCTCCTCCCGCTCCGGGAGAGGCTGGGGGAAGAACCCGGTGCGCCCGGGGTGTCGCGGGGACCCAGGCCGAGGTCGGTGGTGCGGGGGCGCGGCTTGGGTGGCTGGCGGGAGCTGGGCTGGGGTGGTGGTGTGGCTGAGGGGAGTAGGAACCCCACTGGGGTTGTGGGAGCGGGCCAGGGGCGAGGCGGACGGGGGTAACCTGGTGGGCGGTGGGAGTGGGGGTGGGGAGCGGCTGCAGAGTTGGTGGGGGAGAGCTGGGCCGGGGGCGTGGTCTTGGTGGGTGGAGCCGCCAGGGGCGTGGCCTGACCGGGGGGGGGCGGCACGGGGCGTGGCCTTGCTGGGGGGCCGGCACGGGGCGTGGCCTTGCTGGGGGGGCCGGCACGGGGCGTGGCCTGGGGTATAAGTGGCGGCGCCGGGCCGGGGGCGTGGCCTGGCGGGCCCGCGGCGGCGTGGGCGGGGAGCCTGTTCCCCGCTTTCTCCGGCGGCGGCCCGGGCTGCACCCAGCTCCGACCCGAGCCCGCGGAGCCCAGCTCCTCTGGGAGCGCGGCGCGCTAGGGGCGCAGCCGGCTCTGGGGCGCAGGGACGCCCTGGACCCCTGACCTGGGAGGCTCCGCCGAGGGGAGCCGCGCGAGGTGAGGCTGCGCCGGGGGCGCGGGGTGCGGGCTGTGCCATAGACACCGGGGAGGAACTGAGCCCTGATCGCCGGCTCCGTGGCTGTAGGACGTCCCCCGGGTTCTTGGAACGCGCGGGGCCGCTCACCTGTTGGGTCTCCGTGTGCGCTCCCTGCCCGGCCGAGTTGCTGGCGCCTCCCGCCCGCCCGCAGCCTTACCTCGGGGGAGGCGTGCGTGCGGTGTGCTTTCGGAGCCCGCTTCCAGCCGGTCGTCGGGGAGATTACCCTGAAACTTTACCCGCGCTCCCGACTGGCCGGGCCTGGCCCGTGCGGTTGCCCGGGGAGGCGAACAAAGGTCGGGGAGCCTGGGGGCAGCCGGAGCCTCCCCCAGTCACGCTCGGCTCCGTCCCGCCGCGTGACGCCGCATCCAGAGGACCCAGGCGGGTGCAGTTGGAGAACTTGGCTTAGAAAACAAGTTTCTCACCAGGTGCTAGGTGCGTCTCACTCCAGCAGAAAGGCGCTGGGACCCGGCGTCTCCCGACTGCAGGGAGTGAGTTGGCTGAGCTGGCTCGGTCCCATTCCTGTTCGGGAGGTGGGGAAATCTGTACACCAGCCCCGGGAAGAGAGAAGCCCGCGGTGCTGCTGGTGTCAGAGGGAGCTCAGGTGGCCTGTGCTGGCGGGCCACCCGTCTGACTGTGCAGAGTTACGGAGCTTGAGCAAATTGTCCCTCCCTCCATGTGCAAAAAACCAAACCAGAGCAAGCAAACAAAATCTTCTTGGTCAGTTGCTTCCCAGCATTGGATGATGATGTTGATAAATAGAATAATAATTTGAATTTATTCAGTGCTCATTACCAAGGCTCCCTCTTATATTATCCACCTTCCACAAGGTTTTCTGGGCACCGCACCTCATTTTCTCTTGCCTAGTGTTTTCCTCTCTATTAACTCCTCCAGATCTCCCGGTTCTTTGCACTCTTTTATTCCACGTGCTAACAGCAGAAATTTCACTCCATTTCCACCCCACCCCCAACACCTTTCCCAGCAAATTCTTCTTTTAGGTTTAATCCCTTCCTCCCAGTCTTCCAAACTTCCTCACTGCATTGTTCTCAGGTGCCTGTTAATTATGCACCCCTCCATGTGCTGCAGGCCCTTGTCCCCCACCTCCCTCATTCTTTAGAGTTTTATGTGGCTGTTTCCTATCATCCAGTATTCTAATTTTCATCTACCTCCTTTAGCCCTAGACTTGCCGTCTGTCTACCTCCCCCGCCAGGTCTGTGCCATCCTTCTTTATTTGTGCTCCTGTGCATGTGCAGGCTTCTTCCTTGTTCTCCGAGTTTTTCCCACAGGGTGCTTTCTCCCCTTGTCCCTACTTCTCCCTAACAGGTGCTTTCCCCAGCCACAGCCTGTGGCCGCCTGCACAGCACACCTGGTCTCAGGTCCTTGGGTGGTTTTCAATACTCCATCAGCATCCCTGGGTTCCTTGTCCTGTTTCCAAGCAGCCCTCCATGGCTTTGCAGACATCACCCACCGTACCCCCCCAGAAGGTCTGGGAGCGTGGGGTGGAGAGGGGGTGTGGGGTGTGGGGTGGAGAGGCAGGGCGTGGCTGCACTTCTGCAGGAGTGCTCTGGATTTCCAGACCTTTGCATCTGGGGCTGCTTCTGCTTGTTTGTTTTCTTACCGAGGTAGTATGGAAGTAGCACCTTATACATAGTTCTTAAAAATTGTTGACGTTGATAGTAGGTAGCGTTTGTCAAACTGAGTGTGTGCTGGGCGCTGTTCCCAGGGCTTCACTTGCAGCAGCAGTCATTTAAAATCCTCCTCACATCCCTGTGATGTCAGGTCTAGTGCTCTCCCCATTTTACAGATGAGAAAAGGGAGGCTCAGAGAAGGTAATCACAGGCGGGTTTCTCACGGCCATGTCTTGATGGAGGCCCTCTTCTCACCAGGTGGTGGAGTTTCCTTGCCATGTGACCTCTAGAACTCAGATGTGCCTGGAGTTCAGCTTTGGAATTGAGGTCATTATTTGACATGTTTTATTTAGTCTGCAATGGACACCAGTCGAGGGCACACACTCTATACCTGTAGGGCAGCGCACGGGGAAAACCTAATGCCTTATGCACCTCGGAAAGCCCGGACAGTGCCCAGGGTGTCAGCTCTGCCTCGTGCTCAGCCTGCTGACCCTCAGCAACAGGAATCCCTGAAGAAAGAGGCACAAAGAAGACCATTGCCAGCTGTCACCTCATGTACATGGACAGTTCCGTTTCACTTTAGCTGGACAGAACTTTTTGGTCCCTGACAGCCATGTGACTTTGCGAGGCTTGTTCATATCCATTTCATTATGTAATTTTAAGGCCTTGCTCAAACATTTCTTTGTTAGTCTTCACTTTCCTAGGAGTTGGAGGCAGTCGTTTCTATTTTACAGCAAAAAAGTAGAAGTAGAATATACACTTTGATAGCTGGAAGGGACCTTACATCCCACAGATGAGGAAACCAGGGCCCAGAGAAATAAAATCAGGTATCCAAGGGAAAGAAAGCATCAGCACGGTAGTGCTGGCCCTGGGACCCCGGTCTTTGGACCTCTGGTCCTGGGCTTAATGCCTGGCCTCATAGTTTGGTGGGTTGATCTCTCTGCTTGCTGCTGAAAGCAGCCAAGCTTCTTCCTGTTCCCCTGTGCTAAGAGGCATTTGAAGGATTCACTTAGAATGGAGCTCATCAGTGCTTTTCTTTTTTCCTTTTTGTTTGAAAGCTAAGCGTATTAAAAATGTTTGCTTATGAGGCATGTAATGACATAAATGGCATCATAACGTCGCAGAAGCATAAATTCAAATGTTTTAGAAAGAACTGTTATTGTTTCCAAAACAGCAGGAAGGAACACCAAAGGTACATGGCTTTCTAGGGGGAAACCATATAATATATGGCACTTTGAAAATCAGTAACTGGAATGTTTAATTGTATTTTGCATTTGCAGAGAGGAATGTGGGAGTACAAAGTGCTTATGTGATTTTCTTCATCTCTGCGTAGCAAGTAAAACAGCAGTGGAGGGGAGTGTGGAATAGTTGCTGTTTCTGTGTTGGCTCCCCTGTGCCCAGGCGGTTGCCTGGACTCCCACTGGGTCCTCCTGGCGCTGCCTCTGCCCCCTTCCCAGTTAATCCCTTTCCTGGCCCCTCAGGGAGCCTGGAGCGTATTATTCACTCATGATGCTCAGCTTTTTCCATGTCGGCCCATCTTGAGAAAATTAAGCCCTGGTGCCCTAACATATGTGCTGTATGCAATGCCTTCACTTCTCTCCTACCCTTCTACAAGGAGATGGGTGATCCTGTCCCATCCTCAGGAGAAGGGAGGAAGCGTTTGCATAAGTCATCCTCTGTGTTCTGTGATGCAGATGAGGATTGTTGGAACTGAATAGCAAACTAAGTTTCTCTGTTCCCTAAAGGAAAGGGAGGTTCAGGGAGGCTGTTGTGGCCTAAGCCCCATGGTAAGTGGCAAGACTGAGATTCAAACCCAGGGCTGCTGGGCTTGGCGATCCATGTGCATCCTTTTACGGATCTATCTTCTCCATAGCTGGTAACTCCCTGGGGCAGAAATGGCATCACAGGTCCTTTCACAAAGCAGGGGGTTCCTGCTTGCTGAGCTGAAGGTAAAGCTGGACAGGAGGGGCCAGGAGGGACCAGGGACCAGGGGACGAGAGCCTGAGAGCTCAGAGGAGTTCCAGGTCCAGTCCTGGCTCTCCCAGGGGTGTGGCTGATGCTCGCTGTGCCCACAGGAGCCCCGGGGAGCTGTGGCAACTCCGCCCAGTGTGAAGGGAATGGTGTGTGTTTTCTTCTACATAGATGCGTGGTTGTGGCAATTTGCTGTGGTCAGGATGTCAACTTTTGTGGACACAGGTAATGACCCATGTTGTTCCATTGTGTTCTAATGTCCTGGACGTAGGACCGTTACCTCTAACAGGACCTTAAAGGACCTGCTTCCCTGGTCAGCAGTCACCTCTGCGCATTTCCTTAGAGCAGGGCCACTCTGGCTCTGTGGGACACATGCGAGCTCGTGCACTGTAATTTTAGGGACCATGCACCTTCCTCAAAATATCTTCCAGGCTGGCCGCTGTGTGTGGACTGAGAACCTCACCAGCATCCTCACCCTCTGGATCCAGCCTCAGGATTGGGGAACCTTGCATGTCTAATCCGGGAGAGGGGAAGGGCCGGCCTGTCCCCGCTGCCCCCATGAACACCACGGCAGGGTTTGTTTCTGGAGACTGGCAAGCTGTCCCTGGAGAAAAGTAGAACACAGGTCTGAACTGGCCAGACTGGAGAGTTCCGGTGGAGGGAGGCAACCTGAAAGATCTCAAGCCCCCAGGTCCCTTCCTCAGTCCCTGGCCACCTGGCCACCCTGCCCTCCTCCCGTCTCGGCCCCTCCCAGAGGCCCTGCTTTCACTGCAGGGAAGGGGCAGTGCTTGCTCACTGCCTGGGACAGGTGCAAGGGGAGGGCGAGGCCGGGCTTTTATTCCTGCAGCAGCAGAGGCAGGAGGCCGGCCACGAGGTGCGTTCCTGGCGTTGCAGATCAGAACTTTGATCACAGCCTTTCAGAGAAAATAGGAGCAGTGAGCAGTCTGTTGTAATTCATTGTTAAAATTACAATTCAGGCTCGTTACGCAAGTTTCTGAGGTCAGGCCCCAGTACAGCGTCCCCATGGATGATAGAGACAGGCAGATACATGTGTCCTGAGTCCTAAGCAACTTACACACGTAGTTTTAAACACATCTGATTTGTATGTTGGGACTCTACGGCTGAAGGAAAAACGGCCCGTGCTTCAGAAACGTGCTCTGTTTCCACCTTTCCCAAGGGGTGGAGTGCTCTTACGTGATGTGTGAGCTGATAGCTAATTCATCATGAGTCACCTATCTGGGGATGTCTGTGGACCCGTAGATACTGCCACCGCAAGTGTGAGTGGCCATACCTTTGTGCTGGTTTGGAGGGACAGATGCATGCCTGACAATTACCGTGCATCTTTTGTGTGCGAGATGCTGAGGATGGAATTGTTCATCAGAAACAGCCCCTGTTTCCATGAAGAGGGTCACATTCTCGTGTGGAGGGAGTGTTGAATATGTAAAAGGAAAGTTGTGAACAGTGCCGTGGGTGTGGCGGTCAGTTTATGCAGAGGGTGCTGCAGATGCACAGGAGAGTTCTAAGGTCCAGGAGGGCTTCTTGGAGGAGGAGCTGAGGGAAGCCTGGGCTGAATCTTAGCGGGGGAGTGAGCAGGCTGGCAGAGGAGCCCACAGAGAGGCACTCCAGCCTGTGCGGACAGCATAAGCAGAGAGGGGGAGTTGGACTTTGGCTTGGTGACTCCAGAGCCGCTCGAAACAGTTCCGTGTTGCCACACTCCCAGGCTTGTCAATCGTGACTGATTGTTTGCGCCTAGAGCATGGCTCTAGCATTAGCAATATTGAGGGATTTGTTAGGAAAGCAAATTCTAGGGCTCTCCCCCAGACCTACTGAACTAGCAAATCTGTGGGTGGGGCCCAGGGCTGTGTATTTTAAGAAGCCTTGCGTATGATTTTCACGCATGCTCACTCTTGAGAGCCACCATGTCAGAGCATACGCTTTCCAGAGGTCTGAACAGCCACTGTCTGGCTGCCTCACCGCATTCCAGAGGTCAGTCCCCGGGTCATTACCTGTGTGGGCTGTGTGTGGTTCCCCTCAAGTAGACAGCCGTCCACCTTTCTTTCACCTCTGTCCTCGGGATACATCCTGACGGTTTCTTTTGCCCACCTTGCATTACCTGAAATGATTCCTTAGTGTTTGGCAGTCATCAGACAACCGCTTAGCTCTGCTGCTTATCAACTGTGTGGCCTTGGGAAGGTCTTAACCCCTCTGTGCCTCAGGTGCCACATCTCTGAAAAGTGTAGGTAGTCCCTGCGTTGGTCCCTTTCCGCTGCTATAGCAAGATACCTTAGAGCGGGTAACTTATAAAGAACAGACACTTATGCCTGCAGGCTGGGAAGCCCACGATCAAGGTGCTGACGTTCAGTGTCTGGTAAGGGCCTTCTTGCTGCTGCATCTTCATATGGCAGAAGGGGTCAAAAAAGGGCAAAAGGGACGAACACTGAGTCCCCACGTGGCAGGAGAGATGGAAGGGCCAGGCTGCTCTCTGAGTCCTCTTTTATACGAGCACTAATCTGGTTCACGAGGGTGGAGCCCTCATGCTCTGATCACGCCCCTGAACGCCTCCCCTCTGCATGCCGTAACCTCGGGGTTTAAGCTCCAACATAAGAATTTTGGAGGGGCACGTGCATTCAAACCATAGCGGTTCCCATCTCTCGGTAAGTGTTTCAGAAACTCTGCTGCGTGTTGGAATTGTCTGAGAGTCTTTAAAAACATGGACGCCTACTGCCACCCTCCAAATACTGTGCTGGGTTTTGGGCGTGACCTGTGGGGGGGAATGGTTGAACGGTTCCCAGGTGCAGTCAAGTTTGGGCACCACTGTCACAGACTGTGGTGAGGAGGAAATGGCTGACCATGGTGACCCTTGTCAGAAGCGCGGAAGAGTGTGCCTGGCTGGCACGTAGGCAGCGCTGGTACCCATCTGTCTGGTGAGGGAGGCGGCGACGGTTTTGTGATGGGAGGAGGAGGCAGTGGCCCCAGTTCAGTCGTTGAGTGGTGAGTGCTTGTGCAGAGTGGAGCGCATCTCAGCTTGGAGGTCTCCTGGTGGTCCTTTCTTGTGGTCTGAGAGTTGGGAAGTAAAATAGGTCTGCGTGTCTAATTCTAGAAGCTTCCGCCAGGCTAAGATGCGGACGATGACGCTGGTAACAGAGAACGCAGGACCGGCCAGGTCAGACTTCCAGCACGGGGCGCCGTTTCCCTCCCCTCTGTATGGTTAAAACTTGAATTCTTAGAATAACCAGATTCTAAAATCACGCAGTACCCACGCTCTACCGTGTGAATGGAAATGTTAATGTGACCCGGGCGGCCCTGCCTTCTCCAATCCATCATTTGCACGTAAATGTGCCAGTTTTCGAACACACCCAATCCATCTCTACACTTTGTCTCTTTTTGGCACCTGATCTGTCTCCTAAAATCTAAATGTCATTATGTTATAAATTATGTATTTCTGAACATTATTTGAAAGAATGTATAATCTTTCTGCATATCTTACCCTGTCATAAATATTCATTCCATCGTCATTCATTATTTTACTCATTCAACCAATGTTGATGAACACCTGCTTCGGACCAGGCACTGAGCTAGCAGTCTTATTGCTTTCCTACTGTGGGGAGACGACGTCAGCATGTACAAAGTATTTCTTTTGGTTTTGATTTATAATGGTAGCCTTCTCTATTTCTGTCTCTTTTAGTGACATAATTACTCAACTTTAATAATAGAACATCTGAAGGACATTTTTCATGTTGACTTCATGGGCCTTCTTTGAACCCTGCTGAGATTAATTAAATCAAACCCCATGCAACAATTATCCTAAAATATCCTGACAAGTTATTTAAACAGAGTTTACCCAGGACCGTAAGACCTTGAGTAAGTGACCCATAGCAGAGTGCCCTTGCAGTCAAACCTGGGACCCAAGTTTAAGTTCTTTCAGTTTTTAGGTTCTTTCAGTCCTGCGAGTATGTGCAAATTAATTCTATAAATGAGAAATATATGTGAATTCATATCTCTAGTTTATGATTTGCTCTCTTGCAGAAAAGTTAGATTATGTTTTTTGGTTTTGTTTTGCTGTTCAGGCTCGCAAGTAACTGATGTTTAATGTTAGATTGGCCGCAGTGCATTTAAATGTGTGTTGTAAATGGAAATAATTGATTCACTATATTTGTTCTGCTGCTTAATTCCTAAGCAAAAATCTACCACTGGGGCCACTTTTGTATAGCCAGCACACAAGCAGCTCAGTATTATGGTAAAGACTGGCCTCCATTGTGTGGTCTCTCCATTATCACTCCCGTTACCGCAGACTGAATAGGGTTTAGAAATACAGGCCTTCAAAGGACTCACCCTTGCTTAAATGTTCCATGGATGCTTCTGAAATAACATCCCTCAAACCCTCATTCAAACAAGAAAGAAGGAAGGGGATGTATTAATATTCTGCAGCTTCAGTTATAATCAAAAGGATTATATATTTAAATAAGAAAAAAATTGCATTTTAATTTTAAAACTTGAGGTTATGTAATTGAAAATATACTACTAAAAAAAAAGAAAAGAAAACCCACCATAGTATTCCTTAAAATGGTGTATTTTAAGATCTGCCAGACCTGCTTTCTATGCTTTTTCTACCTTTGACTTTTCTAAAACAAATCCGAAATCCCCAGAGTGGGGTGCTCGGCTCATCTTACTGGAGAGCCTGCTTGTTTGGCCAAGTGAAGTTCAGTCCTGGCGTTGAGGTGTCAGGCGTGTCCCCGGGCCACTCCGGTTTCCTGCACTTCCTAGAGAAGGCTTGGGCTCTTCGCTCTGTTGTGTCCCAGTTCCAGTTCCTCGCCTGGTCTGTGGGGGCTGGGGGAAGCAGCGGTGCCCTCTTGCACCGTTGAGACATGGGACGAGCTGCTGACCACGGAAGGTCCCTCACTGGGTCCAGTCTGAGACTCCTGGTCTCACCACGTGAATCAAACAGTAGGATTCTGAAAAAGGAACGTGGCAGCTTCTTTTGACCATTGATGTTTTCATGGCAAGCTGTGGCAAGATGCAAGTGAGAAGACCGAGATGGAAACCTGGGGCTCGTGGACTCAATCTATTTGGGTTATTATTTGTAGTGTCCTCGAATTCTGTTCTCACCAGCCGGTCTGAAGACAAACAGCTTTGCTAGACGTTGAGCCACCTGAAGGCAGATAGACGCCTTCCCAAGACTCAGTCCTTGAGATGCCACGGAACCCTGTAATGCCCCCTCCCCAAGGTCACCTTGGCTCCCAGAGCATGGAGATGCAGGTCTTGGTGGGTCCAGTTGGGGGGGGGGTTGCTCCCAATGTGAGTCTCAGCAGTAACCCAGGTGACACTCATCTCTTTCTGCCCCTTCTATTGTCACCTTCTCTCATTAAAACTGTGCAGAGTGGGAGGAGAGTGCTGAAGACCTCTTCTAGACTTTGCTTCATAGCTTAGAACCTTCTAGAATCTCCTGTTTCTGCCATGTGAGGCTCAGGAGAAGGGGGAAAACACAGGTGGCTCAGTGGGCCCCTGCCCTGCTCTCCTGTTTGGCTGCTCTGCCTGAAGGTCACCTGTGCTTCTTAAGAACAAATGCTCAGGGCTTGGAGAATGCTGTACACTTCTGTGGCATGGATGCCTTTCCTCTGATGCAGAGGTAATCTCGTAGGAGGGACCCAAGAATTCTTCCTGCTTTTTCTAATCCTTATTTTGGTAGAATCTGACTGCCTCATACCAAGTGCTCACCCTTATTGTGTTCTGCCCAGAAGCCTTCAGGTGCTACACAGAAGCAGGAATGGTTTGGCATTGCAAGGTTCCATGTTCAGTTCATCACAGTTTAGGTCTCGAATGCGTAGAGGTGTATGGGTCAAATCATATAATACCAATACTATAGCCACCGCCTAAATGTGTCTGATTTGGTCGCATAGTTTCTTAAATTTCCATACTGGCATGTCTGAAGGAAGTTTATCACATTGACTTCCTAGGGGCTATTTTTAAGCCTGCTGAGATTAATTAAATAAAACCCCATGCCACAATTCTTCTAAAGTGTGTAGGGGCTTATGAAATTTCAGTGCATGCTGAACCACTGAATTTGAGTCATCTAAGTAGATGGCTACGTTTTTTGTTGATGTCTTTCGGTGGAAGTCTGATATGCTTTGTACATTTTTGTGGGTAGACACTGCTAGTCTCTAGCAGTTTCACTTTCGCCCTGGGGTGAGGAATCCCTCAAGGAAGAAGGAAGTGCAGTGAGCAGGACCAGCCTGTTTTCTAGGCTTTCCTGGAGAGTCCCCCCTCCACACAGTGCGTCTCCGTTGTCCTCAGGTTGGAACTTCTGAAGAACACTCTGTATCAGTTGGAACGCTTTCTTCTGAGATAGTGGGTATCTCTGCAGATCTGTCTGGGATGAAAAGATCGTTACGAAAGGAGCCTGGTTCCCAGCACGGGTTCCCGGGCCCTTGTTCCCCTGAACCGGGGCAGCCACCCGCTCTGGGTGTACTTCCAGGGCAACCGAACGACCCGGGAAACGCTCTCATCATTTTTGAGAGAGGATTAAAAAAAAATAAACAACTACTCTTCAAAGCGTGCGTTTGTATTGTTGCTCCTCTCGATTTAGGTCCATGTTCCTTTCTTTGGCCTGTGGATGTCCCATTGCTCCTGCGCCATTTGTTGAAAGGGCTGTCCCTCTAGCATGCAACTTCTTTTGCTCCTTTATAAAAAAATCACATGGTCTTTCTTGCGTAGATGTATTTCTGGGTTCTGTCTTCTGTTCCATTGATCTGTATGTCTGTACCTCAGCCAGTATCACAGTCTTGATTACCGTAGTGATCTAAATATTGAAATCGGGTAGGCTGACTCCTCCCATTGTATTCTTCTTTTTCAAAATTGTCTTAGCTATTCTAGCTCCCTTTTCTTTCTTTATAAATGTTAGAATAATCTTCTCTCTAGCTACAAAAAATCTTGCTGGGATCTGATAGGAATCTGGGGAATAGTGACATCTTTACTGTGTGTTGAGTTTTCTAATCAATGAACACAGTTTGTCTCTATTTATTTTGATCTGTTTTTGATTTCTTTCATCGGCACTGTGTAGTTTTCAGTATACAAATTCTGTACACGTTTTGTTAGATTTACATCTAAGTGGTTCATTTTTTTGAGTGATTGGAAATGTTGTTGTATTTTTAATTTTGGTGTCTACATGCTCATTGCTATATACAATTTAAAAAAAGTTTAGCTTATATCCTACAACCTCGTGGAGCTCACTCATTAGTTCTTGGGTTTTTTTTTTAAATTTTCTTTTGTAGATTCCTTGGAGTTTTCTATGTAGGCAATCATGTCATTTGAAAATAGGGTTGTTTTTAATTCTTCCTTTCTAATCTATATGTCTTTTCTTGCCTTATTACACTGGCTATAGCATCTGTCTTTCACCATTAAGTGTAATGTTAGCTGCAGGGTTTTTTTGTAGATGCTGCTTATCAAGTTGAGGAAGTTCCCTTCTATTGCCGTTTTTCTGAAAGTTCTTTCTTTTTAATGAAGAATGGGTGTTGAATTTTATTAAATGCTTTTTTCTATATCAATGAATATGATTATGATTTTTCTTCTTTAGCCTGTTAATATGGTGGATTAACATTGATTGGTTTTCAAGTACTAAATCAGTCATAGATTCCTGGATTAAACCCAAATGGAATGAACCCCACTTGGTCATGTGTATAATTATTTTTATATGTTGCCGAATTCTCTTTGGTCAAGCATTTTTGTGAATATATTCATAAGTGATATTGGGCTGTAATTTTTTTTGTACTGTTTCATCAGGTTTTAGTATCACGTTAATAGTAGTGTCATAAATTGAATCAGGAAGTATTTCCTCCGCTCACATTTCCTGAAAAGATACTGTAGAATTGGGGTTAATTCTCCTTAAACATTAGGTGGAATTCCTCAGTGAAACGACCTGGCCTGGAGATTTCCTTTTTGGGAGTTTTGAAATTACAAATTCAGTTTCCTTAATTGTCTAGGGCTGTTAAACTTACCTGTTTCACCTTGTATGCGTTGTGGTGGTTTGTGTTTTTTGCAGCAGTGGTCCATTTTGTTTAAGTTATCAAATTGATGTGTTTAGAGCTGTTCATATTATTGTTTTGATGTCTACAAGGTCTGTAATGATATCCTGTTTCATTCTTGATATTGGTATACAATGTTTTCTATCTTTTTTCTTTGTTAGTTTTGCCAGAAGTTTTTCAATTTTATTGATCTTTTTGAAGAACAACTCTGTTCAACTGATTTTCGCTATTGCTTTCTATTAGCAATTTTTTTTATATTTGTTCTTACCTTAATTATTCTTCCTATTGCTTGCTTTAGGTTTCTTTTACTCTTTTTCTAGGTTCTTGAAGTGGGAGTTTAGATTATAGATTTGAGATGTTTCTTCTTTTCTTATGTGAGCATCTTGTGCTATAAATTTCGCTCAGGGCAAGCACTGCTTTAGCTATGTCCCACAAATTTTGATATGTTGCATTTTCATTTTCATTCAGTTAAATGTATTTTTAAAGGTTTCTCTTTAGACTTCCATTTTGGCCTGTGGATTATTTATTTAATAGAAATGTGTTGTTTAGTTTCCAAGTGTTGGGAGATTTTTCTGTTACCTTTTTGTTATTGGTTTCTAGTTTAATTCCATTATGATTGGGGAACACGTTGTATAGGATTTAAGTTCTTTTAAATTTGTTGAGGTTTGGATTAGGGCCCAGGAGATTGGTCTATCTTGATATATGTTCCGTCGGCACTTGCAAAGAATGCTGTTCACGGGTGGAATGTTCTTTAGCTGTCTGATCCTGTTGGTTAGTGGTGTTGGTCCTGCAGTGGAGTGTTTTGTTGTAATGGTGTTGGTAGTGATGTTTGTTTTTTGTTTCTTGTTTGGGGTTTTGTTTTTTTTTTTTTTTGGCAGGAAAAGGGGACTAAAAATTGGACAGCAGAAAATTTGAAGTCATATTGTCCAGCAAAAATAAGTTGGCTAAAAGTCTACATCGCCAATTTAGGGAAATTTTGACAGTCACCCAGGAAGAGAGAAGAGTAAATTTTCTTTTGATAGTTTAGGGACCAAAGAGGGCCATTTCATTGCACCATCATTTTAGAATTAGAAAATCTCAAGAAAGTCAAGCTTTATCTTGAAAAACAACTAAACTTGCCAACTAGGACTGGAGGAAAAGTATGTGTTTCAAGGTTGCCTAGATTGCTTCTTGTTGAGTAATATTTGAAAGTTAACCGCCTTAAGGTTTACTTGTTCCATCATTAGTTTAATTAGACCCAGAACAGGGAAATGGATTTTTTTATATAAAAGCTAGCTTATTCATCTATTCTGAACAATTTGTTGACTCCTTCTTCTATTCCAGACATAGTGCTAGCCCTTGAGGATGTGGAGAGATATGGATCTAAGTATCTTGTTTCTTCTCTCACAGAAGAGAAGCTTAGAAATCCCAATGGCTTCTATAGAGAGTGATTACTAGGAGTAAATTCAATTTTGAAGATTATTTTAGTTTTAGATGCTGTAGCTTAAATTTGAAAAGTGGCATTAAAAATATTTTGCAGAAAAACTACTCCATGTTTTATTACATGGCTACATAGTCACTCTCAATTCCAAATTCAATTCAAAATGCAGTGGTTTTTACACGTCTCCTGTGTTGCCAGGCTTGGAAGTGGGTGCAGGGGCTCTGAGCTTGTTGGAGTAGGTCTTTCTTAAATCTGATTGTTGTGAAGACAGGGGCCAGGTATGCATTTCTGAGGCTTTATATCCATTTTTGTTTTATTTCTTAAGAAGTAGAAGCCTCCATGTAGTCTGGAAAAATTCATTTACATCTGCCATTTCAGTAACATAACTCTATAAGGACTATCTACACTTCATGTTGAACTTAAATATTAGTACGAACAGATCCGGTATCAGTTCTGAAGTGACCTCATGTGTTGTAAACACACCATTGGTTTAACCTGTTTTACCAGGTTCAACTTCAGAAGGACGGCAGAGACCTTGGTCTATTACTTTTTGTGTAATACATACAAAAAGTTAGAAAGTACAGCTAAACAAATCATAGTATTTGCTCTCTCTTTTCCCCAGGACATCATTATTTCCCTTTCAATATCTGCTTTTCAGATCACAAAAACATGTTATTTTCCCAGGAAGCCAGGAGCCAGGTGAGTCCAAGGGTAGGTTAAGTATACTGGTTCCTGGCCCGAGTCCCAGAAGTGACCCTCAGTCAGTCTTCTTTCCCTCACTTTGGGGCCGTTTAATTTAATTTACTGTGTTTTCTGTGACAGTGGAGCCTGGTAATTTTCCAAAGAAACTCCATATATCTAAATAAATAATAATATGATCGGTTGATTTGCTATTAATTGTTAACAGGCGGCAAGCGCATGCCGTATTATATCATTTTATTAACAAGCCGCCTCCTTTCTCCTTAGGATTAATCTAAAAAGAAGTTAAAAATTGTATTGTCTATTGAGCTTCCTTATTACTTCTTAATTCATCAAAATGTAGTGGACATCACCACTGCTTTACTTCTGGAGTTTTAAGTGAAATCTCTCTGTTCTTAAATATTGCAGATGAATTTCATTTTTTAAAAAGCCCCTGTGTAGGCCAAACAAGGCATGGGTGCTGTCTTAGTCTGTTCTGGCTGCTGTAACAGAATACCTTAGACAGGGCGGCTTAAACAACAGGAATGTGTTGCTCACAGTTCTGGAGGCTGGAAGTCCAAGATCGAGGCCATGGCAGATCCAGCGCCTGGTGAGCGCCCACTTTCTGGTTGTAGACGGTGCCGTCTCACTGTGTCCTCACATCCTGGAAGGGGCAAAAAGTCTCCCTTGGGCCTGTTTTATAAGGGCGCTAGTCCCATTCATGAGGGCTCTGGCCCCATGACCTAATCACCTTCCAAAAGCCCCACCTCCTAATACAACCACCTTGAGGGTTAGGATATCAACATACGAATTTTTTTTTTTTTAACTGAGTATATCTGCTCCAGATTAACATATAACTTTTTTTTTTTTTTTTTTTTTTTTTTTTTGAGACAGAGTCTCACTTTGTTGCCCAGGCTGGAGTGCCATGGAGTCAGCCTTGCTCACAGCAACCTCCAATTCCTGGGCTCAAGCAATCCTTCTGCCTCAGCCTCCCGAGTAGCTGGGACTACAGGCATGTGCCACCATGCCTGGCTAATTTTTTCTATGTGTTTTTAGTTGGCCAATTAATTTCTTCCTATTTTTAGTAGAAATGGGATCTTGCTCTTGCTCAGGCTGGTTTTGAACTCCTGACCTTGAGTGATCTGCCAGCCTCAGCCTCCCAGAGTGCTATGATTACAGGTGTGAGCCACTAAGCCATTGTATAACTTTTGAGGGGATGTAGAATTCAAACAGTAGCAAGTACTATGAAAGTGAATCCAAAAGCCAATGCTTACCACCTCTGACGATCCTCTTGGAAAACATATTGAATTAAGAGTAATTTATTGAGCTGCGTTGAGATATGGGTGCAATGAAGGGGTAGACATTCCGATATGTCTAAGAACAGCCGTCTCTATTCTTAATGTAAGTGCTTTTCTGACTATACTCTTATGATATCACTTATATATAGTTATTAATAGTACTAATAAGAAGTACCCTAAGAAATGAGCTTACCATGTGCCATGCATTGCTAGAAAGGTATTATGCATGTAAGTAAGGTGAACAAATTGAGGATCAGAAAACGTAAGTAATGACCCAAGCTGACCGGGTCTGCCTAATGGCCAGGCTGAGACTGTGACCCAGCACCTTGTTACGGTACCATTTCTGCCTGTTTGCCTTCTGTCTATATTTAAGAATTGACACCACAGCCAAGTAACTGGCCTCATTGTTTCTTTTTTAACAGCTTTGTTGACATATAATTGACACATCACACAACTCCTCCTTTTAAAGTGTGCAGTTCAGTTGTTTCAGTGTGTCCACAGACTTCTGCTGTCATCCGTCACCATGGTCGATTTTAAGACATTTTCATCACCCCGTAAAAGAAGCTCTGTACTCATTAATAGTCACCTCCCATTTCACCCTAAACTCCCAGCTTTAGACAACCACTAATGTACAGTCTGTCCCTATAGATTTGGCTATTTTAGACATTTTATATAAATGGATTCATACAATGTGTGGCCTTTTGGGTCTGGCTTCTTTCACTTGGCATAATGTTTTAAGGTTCATTCATGTTATAGCATGGTTCAGTACTTTTTATTGCTGAATAATGTTCCATTGTATGTATATACCACATTTTATTTATTTATTTAGAGACAGAGTCTCATTTTGTTGCCTTCTTTTTTTTTTTTTAACCACATTATATTTATTCATTCATCAGTTGATGGCCGTTTGGGTTGTTTGTACTTTTTAGTTATGGATAATGCTACTGTGAACATCTGTATATATGTTTTTGTGTGGATGTATGTTTCCATTTTCCTTGGGTATATTCCTAGGAGTAGCATTGCTGAGTCATGTGGTAACTCTACATTTTTGTTTTGTTTTGTTTTGTTTGAGACAGAGTCTTGCTCTGTTGCCTGTGCTAAGAGTACAGTGGCGTCATC
This sequence comes from Microcebus murinus, assembly GCF_040939455.1. Classification (NCBI taxonomy): domain Eukaryota; kingdom Metazoa; phylum Chordata; class Mammalia; order Primates; family Cheirogaleidae; genus Microcebus; species Microcebus murinus. Next base: position 77,467,608 of record NC_134116.1, on the reverse strand, counting down.
ATAGCTCACAACAACCTCAAACTCCTAGGCTCAAGTGATTCTTCTGTCTCAGTCTCCTGAGTAGCTGGGACTATAGGCACATGCCACTACACCCGCCCTTATTTTTCTATTTTTTGTAGAGACGGTGTCTCACTCTTGTTCAGGACGATCCTGAACTCCTAGCCTCAAGCAATCCTGCCTCGGCCTTCCAGAGTGCTAGGATTATAGGTGTGAGCCACTGAGCCCGGCCCCCATTTCCAATTTTTTAATTGGGTTGTTTGCCATTTTGTTGTTGAGTTGTAAGAGTTCTTTATATATTCTGGATATTTGACTCTTAATCAGATATATGATTTGCAGGTATCTTCTCCCATTCTGTGGGTTCTCTTTTCAAGATTGTTTTGGCTGCTCTGAGTCTCTTGAATTTTCTTATCAATTGTAGGTTCAGCTTGCAAATTTATGCCACAATTTTGATAGGATTGCATTGAATATGTAGATTAATTTGGGGCATATTTCCATTTTAACAATATCAAGTCTGTAATCTATGAGTCCATTTATTGAGGTCTTCTTATACTTCTTTCAACAGTGTTTTGTAGTTTATAGAGTATAAGTTTTAGACATCTCTTGATAAATTTATTCCTAAGTATTTTATTCTTTCTGATACTATTGTAAATGAAATGGTTTTCTTAATTTCCTTTTTGGGTTGTTCATTGCAAGTATATAAAAAATGTGATTAATTTTTTTCCATGCATCACTTAACAACGGTGATATGTTCTGAGAAATGCATTGTCAGGCAATCTCGTAGTTGTGTGAACAATCATTGAGTGCACCTAAACAAACCTAGATGGTACAGCCTACCACACACCTTGGATATGTGGTATAGCCTATTTCTCCTAGCTACAAACTGTACAGCATGTTACTGTACTGAATACTGTAGACAATGGTGGGTATTTGTGCATCTAAACATAGAAAAGGTACAGTAAAAATACAGTATAAAATATAAAAAGTGGTACACTTGTATAGGGCACTTACCATGAATAGAGCTTGTTGGACTGGAAGTTGCTCTGGGTGAGTGAGTGTGAAAGCCTGGGACGTTACTCTGTACCGCTGTAGACTTTAGACTGTGTACTTATGCTATACTAATACAAAATTATTTTCTTTCTTGAAGAATAGCCTTGGCTTACTATAACTTTTTGACTTTATACACATTTTAATTTTTTCCCTCTTTTGTAATAACACTTAGCTTAAAACATATTGTATAATTGTGCAAATTTTTTTTCTTTATATCCTTATTCTTTATATCCTTATTATATAAGCTTTTGTCTATTAACTATTTTTCTTTTAAAACTTTCTTGTTAAAAACTAAGACACAAACACACACATTACCCTAAGCTTGCACAGGGTCAGGATCATCAATATCACTGTCTTCCACCTCCACGTCTTGGCCCACTGGAAGGTCTTCAGGGGCAGTAATATGTTTGGAGCTGTCACCTCCTATGATAGCAATGCCTTCCTCTCGAATACCTTATGAAGGATCTGCCTGAGGCTGTTTTACAATTAACTTTTTGTTTTTAATAAACAGAAGGAATATACTCTAAAATAATGATAAAAATATAGTATAGTAAATAAGCCAGTAACCTAGTTGTTTATTATTGCTATCAAGTATTATGTGCTGTATGTAATTGTATGTGTTAGACTTTTACATGACTGGCAGTGCAGTAGGTTTGTTTGTCACCACAGACACAGGATAATATGTTGTGCTATGATGTGAGGGCAGTTATGACATCACTGGGTACTAGGAAGTTTTCAGCTACATTATTTATAGTCTTATGAGACCACCGTAGTGTATGTGGTGCGTCATTCATCAAAACATCTTAATGTGGAGCATGACTATATCTTTATCCTGGAACCTCCTTGAACTCATTTGTTAGTCTAATAGTTTTTTAGCATTATCTTTAGTACTTCTTCTGTGTAAGATCACGTCACCTGTAAGTAGTGACATTGAATACAGTTTTATCTCTTCCTTTCCAGTCTGGATTCCTTTTTTACTTTCTTGCTGAATTGTCCTGGATAGAACTTCTGGAACTATGTTGGATGGAAATGATGCCAGCAGGCATCCTTGTTCTCCATCTTGGGGGAAAAGCATCCAGTCTGTCACTATTAAGTGTGAGGTCAGCTGTGGCCTTTTTGTAGCTGTTGTTTATTGGCTTGAGGAAGTCCCTTCTACTACTTGTCTACTGAGTGTTTTTATTATGAAGGGGAGTTTAATTTTTCAAATTTTTTTGTGTCTATTGAGCTGATCTTTTTTTTTTTTTTGGTCTCTTTATTGAGAATGATGTATTATATTGAATTATTTTCGAATGTTAAACCAACCTTGCATTCTTTGGATAGATCCTACTTGGTCACTGTGAATAGTAATCTTACATGTTGCTAGGTTTGGTTTGCTGGTATTTTGTTTGGGACTTTGGTGTCTATATCCGTAAGAGATACTCATCTGTGTTTTCTACTCTTGTGATGTCTTTTTCTGGTTTTGTTATCTGGGTTATGCTGACATTGTAATAAGTGTTTGGCAATGTTCTGTCCTATTTTGTTTTTTGGAAGATTTTGTGAAGAAGTGGTATTTATTCTCCTTATTTGTTTTTAATTTCTGAAAGGACCAACACAACCCTTTTATTATGCCATCATATCCTTCTTTTTCTTAGCCACTCAAGAGTTTTCATCTTTCATGGACATATGGTCAAATCCTGCCTCTTCCACGAAGCTTTCTTTGATTATCCTGCCTCCGAAGCTGCTGTTATGCCTGAACTCCTACAGTTAATGCATAAGGCCCAGTGACGTAATCATGAGCTAGATTGTCACACTCTCTGCGTTTCTTGCTTGCTCCTTTGGTCTGCTCCACTGATCGTGAACTGCTTGAGGGCCGTGACTGGGCTTTCAGCTTCACTTGAGTGTCCTGAGGTACCCAGCACTTTGCAGTAAGGACAAGTAGAACATTTTGTTCAATTATGTAGATTTAAAGACTCTGAAAAATCTTATTCAGGATTTCCTAGTGTGTATGAGTATCTCCAAATCAGATAGACATTAAGAAATATCTTCATATGAATAAACATCTTTATGTACTTTGTGTATCTATGTATATATAAATATTTACACAGTCATGTAAATAATGACTATGCACATTATTTCAAACATAGGCCTAAATATCGTTAAAAGAGAATTTGGGAGGCAGTGTTCCTGGATTTCAGTCCTGGCTTTCTCATTTTGGGTTAAATACCGGACTCTGAGCCTTTTTCTTCAGTCTGGTTTTCTCATACATAACATGGAAATTAGTATGAGAACTAGAATAAAATATATAAATTATTTAGCCCAATACTTGATGCTAGTAGACACTTGATAAGTAATGACTGACAATTGATGACTTAAGCTCCTTTTAAATTATTAACCATATTCTAATACTTATATTCTAACATTAATTCTAGTATTACCCATGTTCTAAAAGTAATTTGAAATAATAGATGAATTGGTTCAAAGTCTCCGATTTTGTTTAGTGGCTGATTAGGTGAAATTTTAACATTCTCATTAAATTCTTTGACAAAGGAGTACTCTGTTTTCCCTTTTAATTCTCTGGAATGTCTTTGAGCTGTTGTTAAGGACTATCATTTCTCCTTGGCCATAATTATTGTGAGTTCCTGAGGAAGTGCCCAAAAGCATGGGCTGCAGGGTCAGATAGCCTGGGCCGCCCTGCGGACCTCCCCACGTCCTCCTCTGTCACACGCGGAAAAGTCTCTGCTCCCTAGGGTCCTCCTGAGAATTCAGAGAGACTCGGCAACAAGCACTCTGCACAGGGCCGGGCATTCAGCGGGTGCTGCATGTTAAGTAATTGTGTTTTTTGTATACTCTTTGCCTTCAGCACCTCACATGGTGTCTGGCACATAATAAATGTTTGAATAATTTTTTGTTGAAGTTATTAAGCTGATTGTGGAAAGCTTCTATTCAGAGATTATTTTTTTTTCTTTAGGAAGGATTCCTGCATTGGGAAGGAGGCCTGGCTGGGTGAGATTGAACACCTGATTCTGGATAGGCCGAGAGTCTTAGAGTTGGGAGAGATCCTTTTACACCAGCCTCGGTTGATAGAGGGGATGATCGAGGCTGCAATGCTAAGAGTTTATGTGATGATATAGTTATTCTTCCTTAAGAATATATCTCTTTAACTTTTAGAAATATTCCATTTCTGGCAATTTTGCCCTGCTAGGGTTAACCATATTTAGCCGTGCAGATGTTATCAGTGTTAGAAAGACTCAGTAGGTTGTTCCACTTCATCAGCCTAAACAAAGCAAGTCCATTAAACCAAACCTGATGAGACCAGCAGCAGCTCCTGTAAGGAACACAGTGGTGGCATCGGCGCCCACGGTGGGTTGTTGGCACGCAGGGCACCGTTATCTTTATTGGTACCTTTGGGGTGAGAGTATGTGAAGCTTCTGAGAAGGGCATCTCCTCACACGTGTTCCTTATTCACGTAACTTGCTAGGAAGGATGTAAGGAAGCCTGCTACATGCCTGAATGGCCTCAGTGTGGTGAAGTCACACTTTGTGAGGTAGTTATTATTATTGTTATTATCATTTCCAACACACTCTGAGGCTAAATTTTCTCATCTAATTTTCTTCCGTTTGCATGTTGAAGTGTTTTTGGCAAAGGGCTGAATTTTTCAAATATAAAGTCACATACACTGGGCCGGGCTCGGTGGCTCACGCCTGTAATCCTAGCACTCTGGGAGGCCGAGGTGGGAGGATTGCTTTAGCTCAGGAGTTCAAGACCAGCCTGAGCAGAAGCAAGCCCCTGTCTCTACTAAAAATAGAAAGAAATTAGCCAAACGACTAAAAATAGAAAAAATTAGCTGGGCATGGTGGCGCACGCCTGTAGTCCCAGCTACTTGGGAGGCTGAGGCAGGAGGATCGCTTGAGCCCAGGAGTTTGAGGTTGCTGTGAGCTAGGCTGACGCCACGGCACTCACTCTAGCCTGGGCAACAGGGTAAAACTGTGCCTCAAAAAAAAAAAAAAAAAAAATCACATAAACTGAACATACATTTTTTTCAAATGTAAGTCAAATGTGACACACACAAGCTTCCTTCAGGATAGACATGAATTCTTTACTACCTCCCTCTGGAAAACAAGACTGAATGGCTGGCTGGGCACGGTGGCTCACACCTGTAATCCTAGCACTCTGGGAGGCCGAGGCAGGCGGATTGCTCAAGGTCAGGAGTTCGAAACAAGCCTGAGCAAGATCCATCTGTACTAAAAATAGAAAGAAATGCATTGACCAACTAAAATATATATATACGAAAAATTAGCCGGGCATGGTGGCGCATGCCTGTAGTCCCAGCTACTCGGGAGGCTGAGGCAGAGGATCGCTTGAGCCCAGGAGTTTGAGGTTGCTGTGAGCTAGGCTGACGCCATGGCACTCACTCTAGCCTGGGCAACAAAGTGAGACTCTCAAAAAAAAAAAAAAAAGACTGAATGGCAGAACCAGGAACGTTGGACAAGGGCCTCGTCACACGTTTAACTTTACACAAAAAAGCACAGTGTCCCAAGGTTGACTCTGTGCAGAAAGATTTCAGAGAGGCACCAGCTGAGGCTCCCCTTGCTTTGCAGTGGTCTCTGCTCTAACAGAGACCTTTCCTGCCAGCACCCCTGTGCTGAGCGAGGCAGAGAGGTCAGTGGATTCTTCTCTGACTGAGGCTGGAGATTTTTGGAGGCTCCTTCTCATCCTGATTTTGCTGTCTGTGATTTTTTTTTAAAAAAAACAATTCCGGAAGCGTCCTCTGACACAGTGCCGCACGGTGTTTTTCCCGTGTTGGTTCATTTCCTACGTGCAACACGTTGAGCAGATGTTATTACTCCCAAACTCAGAGCGGTGAGCGAAGGCGGCTTCCCTTCCCAGGACGGCTGTGAGAAGAAGCTTGGAATAAAGTGCAGAGTGAAGAGCTATGAGACTTCTGCGGATTTTTTTCTTTATTTGTGACATGTGCCGACTGCTGTGTTTGAATGACTGATTGTGAATAGATAGGTATCTGGTACCCGTGCTTGCCGAGAATGCCTTAATTTGGAAAGTCAAGGTTAAAGTCATCTGGATGTTGAAACTCCATACAGAAAATTCTCGGGGAAAAGTTTTTAGTGCCGTCCTGAACCCGGGTAGCCAGTTTGCTTTTCTTTTGTACCCAGAACCACTGAGCTCAACAGAACCGGCAGGTGCGGAGTGGACCCAGGGTGGGCTGAGCAGTCACCAGTCCGGGAACGTGTGGTCACCGGCGTGCGCCCTCACGCGTGGGGACGGCGGGGGAGAAAGCATGACACGCACAGCCAACCAAATCCCAAAGATGATCACTTTTTTTTGGTTGTTGTTTCCAGTCTTGGTTTTTCTAGAGTGTATATTTAACTTGTTGATTTTTTGCCCCCTCTGATGTGTAATTGTTGTTATAGATTAACTTAATGCCAGGCAACAGCACGAACTTACAAATCACAGCGGTGGGTTTTCGTATTCTGTGCAGGACAAAGTTCAAAGCTCTGATAATTTCATGGTCTTGAGCTCTCCTGCCAAGTGGCTTGACCTGAAATAAAAAATCATGCCTACTGTGCTGTGACCTCTGTAGTGGCATTTTCAGGACTTGAAAAGGTAAGAGGGGTCCAGATTGTTTTTTTTTTTTTTTTTTTTAAATACAATAGTTCTTTAGTTATCTTGATGAAAATCAGAGTTAGAGGAAAATCCATTATTTTATTATTCTGAGTTTCAGGTTGTAAGTGGTAGCGTCTACAGAAAGTGACCGCTTCTTTACTCTTCTAGAATCTGAGTAGATATATTGGTGTTTCCTTGGGAAATTGCCTACGCCTTTCAGAGTGGGGACTGGGAACCAGTGTTTGGAAAAGTACAGGCATGTAGCTTTGCTTTTTATTCTCCTAGGATCTGCTTGCTCCGTGATTGTATTTATGGCCGGTTTGGGCACTTCCCCCCTTTATGTAGTTCAATATAAGCCTTTCCTAATAATGAGGACCGAAGCACCATACTGGGACGTGCGTTTGTGGAGCTGGGTAGATGCTAGTTTGCGTTACAAAAGACCGCACAATAAATGCTTTTGTTTGTAACCGTGCCCGCCACACGTGACAGGCCCTCAGTAAAGTTTTATCGCTTGCTTTATGAAGGATTTTTCTCACAAGGGATTTTATTTATTAGCAAAGTACTGCCATGAGCTTGATTTTCAAGAGCCTATAATTTAGATTTTTCCTGATTCAAGGCTATAATTTATTCTAAAGCTATCTGGAGATCCATTTAGGGAGACATAAACCTTTGCAGAGAACTTTTAAGGGACTGAGATTTGAAAGGGCCAAATTAAGTCATGACTTTAATATTACCTCTGGAAATAATTACTCCTTTAATTTTAAATCCATTAATAGTCTTCTGTAGTTTTTGACACCGTGATTATTGGTAAGTCTTTTATGTGGTCTTACTTCAGAAACCTTAGGCAAATCATTAGTTTTTAACATAACAGGCATGGTGTTTTAAATGTCATATGATGTGTTTTATTGAATGTTTCTAATTACCTGGATTTAATTTAGAATACATACAAATAAATGCATTTTTCGTTCGTGCCCCCATGTTAGGCTTCTCCAGAGAAACAGAACCAATGGTGTGTGTGTGTGTGTGTGTGTGTGTGTGTGTGTGTGTGTGTGTGAGTGAGTGAGTAGAGAGGGAGAGATTTTAAAGGAGTCGGCTCACATGATTGTGGGGGCTGGTAAGTGCAAGATCAGCAGGGCAGGTCCTAGGCTGGAGATTCCGGCAACAGTTGGTGTTTTAGTTTTGAGTCCTAAGGCAGTTTTGAAGCCGAATTCCTTTTTCCTCTGAGGACCTCAGACTTTTCTTCTAAGGCCTTCGACTGATTGGGTGAGGCCCACCCACATGATGGAGGGTTGTTTGCTTTCCTCTCAGTTTACTGATTTAATTGTCAATCACGTCTAAAAAACAAAAAAAGGCCGGGCGCGGTGGCTCACACCTGTAATCCTAGCACTCTGGGAGGCAGAGGCGGGCGGATCGCTCGAGGTCAGGAGTTCGAAACCAGCCTGAGCAAGAGCAAGACCCCGTCTCTACTATAAATAGAAAGAAATTAATTGGCCAACTAAAAATATATAGAAAAAATTAGCCCGGCATGGTGGTGCATGCCTGTAGTCCCAGCTACTCGGGAGGCTGAGGCAGGAGGATCGATTGAGCCCAGGAGTTGGAGGTTGCTGTGAGCTAGGCTGCCGCCTCAGCACTCACTCTAGCTTGGGCAACAAAGTGAGACTCTGTCTCAAAAAAAAATAATAATAAATAAAAAAAAAAAGCCCTTCCCAGTGACACCTAGACTGGTGTTTGCCCGCACTGGCCACCATGGCCTGGCTAAGCAGACACACAGAATTAACCATTGCAACCTCCAAGGGAGGAAAAGTGGGTGTCACCGTGTACATGAAGAGACAGAGAAGTCACCTTCCCTTCACCTGCTCACATGATGTAGGTAATTACAAGGTAAAAGTGGGAAATTGGGACGTTTGGGGGTAGGCGCAGGAAAATTTGGTGCCCCCCAACCCCCAGCAATTGGGGATCACTACTGGGACCAAGGTCAGAAGTTTATGGTACGTCTCTGACACACACAGTCTCATGCCACGTGTTTGCTGGGGCTGATGATAATCTTCGAACAGAAGTGGGTATGGGACAGGGAACGGCAGCAACGGCCCGGTGAAACCAGTGGCAAGAGTCTCCTAAATCGCAGAGCTGAATAAAAACAGAACAGTGATGCTCTCTGAGTCAAGATCCCAGCTGAAAGGATTTCAGGTCGTCCTCAGGGTCTAAACCGTGCCACTGTGAGAGGCCCAGTAGCCGAAGAGAAGTTATTTACCTTTCAGAGTTTCTCAGCCTTCAGTTTGAGGAACCCAAAGAAGAAGCATAGCAATGATTAATTCTCTGCCTGGAAAATGCAGGTTTTAGAGAGAAGCGCCCCACAGGGCACCTTATTTGAAATGAGCAACAACATTGTAATGGATCAAACTGAGAAAAAGGGAAGGAAGACCAAGAGACAGGTCCAGAAATAGTAGAGTGTTTGGTTTTTGTATATCCTCCGGAAATTCTAATTGGGTAATTTATCGAGAAGGTTGTTTCCTTTTTATGAAGGCACATTTAATAGGCTGTTTAGTGAACAAGAGCCTCAGTGCAGGTCAGGTGTGTGGGCATAGGTTTATGCAAACTGGGAAGAACCTACAAACTGACTTTGACTCATCCTTTTCTCTGAGGCTGCCCCAGCAAACACCAGGTGGCATGTTCTGACACTCCCGCAAGAAACTACTGTTTTCAAAGCAGTGTCACCTGTTTTTAGACCCTGTGCTAGCACTGCCTGTGCACTTCTGGGAAGTTCGGAGCCCGTGACGTCTTTTGCTGCACAAAGGCGAGCCGGCCGCAGCTGGATCTGTTTCTCTATTGCGGGTTCATCCCCGGAGGCAGCAGGCCCAGCTCTTCCAGGTAGCCCTGCCCACCCGCAGTTCTCGGCCTGCTGGGTTCACCTGCAGTCATTGCCGTCATCTCCCCACCCTTCTCCTTCTAGAAGTTTGGCGGGGGCTTGGGAAACAGCTACAGACATACCTCGTTTTGTCGCTCTTCACTTTATCGCGTTTTGCAGATATGGCATTTTTTACAAATTGAAGGTCTGTGGCAACCCCTGTGTGGAGCAAGTCTGTTGGCAGCATTTTCCCAACGGTGTGTGTGTGTCTTTGTGTCATATTTTGGTAATTCCCACAGTATTTCAGACTTCTTCCTTATTATCATATCTGTTATGGTGATCTGTGATCAGTGATCTTTGATGTTACTATCGGAATAGATCTGGGCTGACACGAGCCACACCCATGTAAGACAGTAAACTTCACCCCTAAATGTTGTGTGTTCCGGCTGCTCAACTGACCAGCTGTCCCCTGTCTCCCTCTCCCTCTCCTTGGGCCTCCCTGTTTATGCCCTGAGACCCAGCAATATTGAAATTAGGCCAGTCCGTAACCCTACAGTGGCCTCTGAAGTGTTCAGGTGAAAGGAAGAGTCACACGGCTCTACTTTAAATCAAAAGCTAGAAATGGGTAAGCTTGGTGAGGAAGACGTGCCAAAAGCAAAGACAGGCCGAAAGCTAGGCAAACACTTTACAGCAAATAGTTGGCTAAGTCGTGAGTGCAAAGGGAAAGCTCTTGAAGGAAATTAAAGGAACTACTCCAGTGAACGCACAAATGATAACAAAGCGAAACAGCCTTATTGCTGACACAGAGGGAGTTTTAATGGTCTGGATAGCAGGTCAAATCAGCCACGACGTTCTCTTGAACCAAAGACTGATCCAGAGCAAGGATTTAGCTCTTTAATTCCATGAAGGCTCAGAGAAGTGAGGAAGCTGCAGAAGAAAAGTCTGAAGCTAGCAGAGGCTGGTTCACGAGGTTCATGGGGAGAAGCCGCCTCCGTAATATCAAGTGCAAGGTGAAGCCGCAGGTGCTGGTGGAGAAGCTGCAGTGAGCTATCCTGAAGCTAAGAGCTAGCTAAGAGAATTGATGAAGGTGGCTGCACTGAACAACAGACTGTCAGTGTAGATGGAATAGCCTTTATTGGAAGAAGATGCCATCTAGACCTTTCGTAGCTAGAGAGGAGAATGCCTGGCTTCAAAGCTTCCAAGGACAGGCTGACTCTCTTGTTAGGGGCTAATGCCGCTGGTGGCTTGAAGTCGAAGCCAGTGCTCATTTACCATTCTGAAAAGCCTGGGCCCTTAGGAATTATTCTAAATCTACTCTGTGTGTGCTCTCTAAATGGAACAACAAAGCCTAGATGACAGCACATCTTGTTTACTGCAAGGTTTACAGAGTATTTTAAGCCTACTCTTGAGACCTACTGCTCAGAACAAAAGATTTCTTTCAAAATATTACTGCATATTGGCAATGCAGCTAGTCACCCAGGAGCTCTGATGCAGATGTACAAGGAGATTAATGTTGTATTCCCGCCTGCTAACACAGCATCCATTCTGCAGCCCATGGATCAAGTAGTAATTCTGACTTTCAAGTCTTCTTGGTTAAGAAATACATTTTTGTAAAGCTATAGCTGCTGTAGATAGTGATTCTTCTGATGAATCTGGGCAAAATAAATTAAGGAAATTGAAAACCTTTTGGAAAGGATTCACTATTCTAGATGCTGTGAAGGGCATTTGTGATTCATGGCAGGAGGTCAACCTATCAACGTTAATGGGAGTTTGGAGAAGTTGATTCCAACTTTCATGGATGCCTTTGAGGGGTTCAAGACTTCCGTGGAGAAAGTAACTGCAGATGTGGTGGAAACGGCAAGAGAACTAGAATTAGAAGTGGAGCTTGAAGATGGGACTGAATTGCTCCAACCTCGTGATGAAACTTGAATGGATGAGGAGTTGCTACTTATGGATGAGCAAAGAAAACGTTTTCTTGAGATGGAATCTGCTCCTGGCGAAGATGCTATGAACACTGTACTGTTGAAATGAAAACAAAAGATTTAGAAAACTACATAAATTTAGTTGATAAAGCAGCAGCAGGGTTTGAGAGAGGATGGGATGATTCTAATTTTGAAAGAAGTTCTACTGTGGGTAAAATGCCATCAAGCAGCATTGCATGCTACAGAGAAATCTTTTATGAAAGGAAGAGTCAATCGATGAGCAAACTTCACTGCTATGTTTTTTTAAGAAATTGCTGCAGCCACTACACCTTGATCAGTCAGCAGCCATCGACATTGAGGTGAGACCCTCTACCAGCAAGAAGACTACCATGTGCTGAAGGCTCAGATGATTGTTAGCATTTAGCAATAAAGCATTTTTAAATTTATGTATATTGTTTTTTGCACATAATGCTACTGCACATGTGACAGACTACAGTATAGTGTAAACATACGCAGGGAAACCAAAAATTTCATGTGACTGGCTTTATTGCGATATTTGCTTTATCGCAGTGGTCTGGAACAAACCTGCTCTGTCTCTGAGGTTTGCATGTGCTTCCTCTTCCTCTCCATGCATTGTTTTTTTCTAAATCCTTTGCATTTAATGTACACCTCATTAGAGTTATGAAAGCACATTCTAAGTCAAACAACGATCTGTTAATTTCCAGTGCAACAGCGTTTTCTTGTACTACTTCTTGTTTCTCTGAAACCCTTAATCTCTCCCTCCTCCTTGCAACTCTGCTTGGTGTCTGTGACGCTTGCTACCGCGATTCTTCTGTCCTTTCAGTCTTGTGCCTTTCAGTCTTCCTCCCCTTTCCTACTAAACAGAGCTGTCCTCTTGGACGCTGTCCCAGTGCTCTCTTCCTTCTCGACTGCAGCCTTCGCCATGGCCACACCTGTCCATCACCTTGCCCCCATGCACTCCACATGTCTCGTGGGCCCCTGTGTCTCTTTTGAGTCAGGGCGCACAGTCCTGGCCGTGGGTGCGTGTTTAATGTGGCGGGTGCCTGAATGTTGACGGAAGCGCCGATCCCTCCTCTCACGAGGGCCGAGTCCCCCGGGACTGCGCGCCTGCCCCAGGCTCCGGAGCACGGAGATGGGCTTGTCCACGTCCGGGTGTGACTGGGGCCAGGCTGGTGGGGAAGCAAAGGGGACATGTGATTGAGGGAGGGAGTGCCATTGAGGCAGACCTTGAAGGTCATGAGAGGATAACATGGCAGAAAGGGCCTTCCGCGTGGGCGGAACAGGCGAGGGCAGGAGCCACTTTCAGAGACCAGGAGGGGCCTGGGGGACTGAAGCCTACAGCGTCCCTACAGCAATAGGATGAGATGGCGTGATTCCTTATTCTTCTTGCTGTTTCCGAGTCACCAGCCGCTGTGTCTTGTACGCTGTGAGTGCTCCCTGAAATTCCTGAGACTGGTTTGATGTCAGTGTGTGTGTGTGTGCGTGTATGATAGAGGCCGGGCGAGGAGACTGACTTTCAATCCTTCCTGGAACAGGAGCTGTTGCCAGTTGTTGAGCGTGGTGTTGACCGTGGTTGTGGTGACCTTTGGGAACCTTTACCTGGCATTTGGGCGCTGGATGGATTGAGAGTAGGAAGACAGAAAAACGAGAGCAGGTCGTGGGGAGAAGGGACACAGCTCTGAGGTAGGGTGGTGGCACGGCAAATGGACTGGACTACAGAGAGGACTGCAGAGACTGGGGTGTGGGTGGGGATGGGTAAGGACAGGGAGAGAGGGAAGTGCCTCTGGGGACACCTGGAGAGCTGAGGTGGTGTTGACAGAAGATGGTTTGGTGTGGGTGTCTCTGTGTCTCTGTGCCGGGGACTGCTGAGCCGGCGGCTTCCGCTGGTGCTCAGAGTGTGAGGGGGACTGCTGAGCCGGCGGCTTCCGCTGGTGCTCAGAGTGTGAGGGCGGGGGTGGAGGGGTTGGGGGGGGCTCCCCAGCTGTTGTCAAGACGGTTTCACCTGAGAGGAGCTGAGAGTATGGGTGACGCAGTCACAGTGGCCACCCAGGTACCTCGAGTGGCTGGAGAAGCCGGTGGCTGGAGAAGCCGGTTGCGCTTGGAACCTGGGGGGCGATGGGGCAGAAGAACTGAGGAAATGGGCGGGGATGGAGCAGGAGCCACCGGCAGGAAGGAAGCCGGGAGCAGAACCAGTGGTCACAGCCCCAGCGCCCTCAGTGGGATTCTTTCTGCAGAGTCCGTTTGATTTGGCACTTGGAGGTGCGGCGGCAACAGCAGCAAGGGCACTCTGGAGCGCGGAGGGCGGCGGAGGGGCCAGTGTGAGCACGCAGCCACTCGCGCCCCCGGCAGCTTGTTGAGCGCGCCGGGCGTCAGGCGTGCGGGGCGAGGACGCCGCAGCCGTGAAGGAGATGGACGCGGACAGTGTCTGCACAGTGCGCAGTGACACGACTAACCGGGGCATTTCGATGCCTTGCTGTAAGTGTAGAGGGAGGACGTTCTGAGGACCACGGAAACACAGAAGGGAGGCGGAAACTTGAGATGAGTTTGTAGAGAGGACTCCCCTTCCCAGCTGTACAAGGCGTCCACCTTGCCATCTTGTCCCCCCGGGGTCAGTGGCTGAGTCCTCGGTGGGTGCCTCCCTCATCTGTGCTGCCTTACGGTTAACAGGACTCTAGCAGCTCCCCTCGCAGACGGGGGGCCTCGGAGCACAGAGATTCCAGGTCCGTGAGGCTGCAGTGGGACGTGCGTGGAGTGGGTGAATCGCAAATGATGTAAGATACCAATATGTAAAATTATTTAAGTGTGCCATTAAAAGTGTCCCAAACTTTGCATCATTTCGAATGTATGATGTAAAAAAGAAGAGGAGAAATCCCATTGAGGTTTCTCTTTTGTTTAGGGCCTGTAAGAGTGGGACAGGAGCTGGAGAGGAGAACTCCCCGGCCAGCACTGGCAGAGAGCAGCGCCCAGCAGTGTGAACACGACACACCGAGTTGCCGGGGAGGCGGGACGGGACAGGACCGGACACGGGATGGGACAGGACAGGATGGGATGGGATGGGACGGGACGGGACAGGACGGGTGCTGGAAGTGCTGACTGCATTTGCTACATGTGAGTGCCAGTCCACGCATAGTAAGTCAGGGACCCTGGAAATGGGTTACTAGTTCTTCATCCAGCCTCCGCTCAAGTGAATTTTTAAAAGATAGTTGTTTTTGCATCTTAATCTGTAACAGTTTTAGAACTTGGTAACCGGTAACCGTGCACGCCGAGCTCCCCGTCGGCCCTCCCGCCGCAGACTGGCTGGGTCCACTGCTCGCAGGTGGGAGCACAAGCATTTCCTCTCCTAACGCTCGCTGTTTATTCTACGGCTGAATCATTTGTACACCGTTCAGAATTCTGGCTGCTTAAAGGTGTGTAGAATCATGACCTTGCTTGTAGGAATTTAATCAGTGTTTTCATCTGTACCTATCCAAGGAGCTCACAGTGGTTTTCTTACCTGACGGACAGTTGCAAAATGTTTGTTTATTGGATCGGGAGTCAAGCAGTGCTCCTTGTAAAGATGAATTAGGACGAAATTCATGGGAAATGGATGATACAACTTTTTAAAACAGCTTTATTAAGATATAAAGACATGGCCGGGCGCGGTGGCTCACGCCTGTAATCCTAGCACTCTGGGAGGCCGAGGCGGGCGGATTGCTCGAGGTCAGGAGTTCAAAAGCAGCATGAGTAAGAGCGAGACCCCGTCTCTACTATAAATAGAAAGAAATTAATTGGCCAACTAATATATATAGAAAAAATTAGCCGGGCATGGTGGCGCATGCCTGTAGTCCCAGCTACTCGGGAGGCTGAGGCAGGAGGATCGCTTGAGCCCAGGAGTTGGAGGTTGCTGTGAGCTAGGCTGACGCCACGGCACTCACTCTAGCCTGGGCAACAAAGGGAGACTCTGTCTCAAAAAAAAAAAAAAAAGATATAAAGACCATAAAGTTCACCCATTTACAATTCAATAAATGGTTTTTAGTGTGAATACAGAGAGAGAGAGAGAGAGAGAGAGAGAGAGAGAGAGAGAGAGAGTTGTGCAACCATCACCACTAACTGTTTCCAGAACAGTTTTTCCATCTCCAAAACAGAGTCCCTGTACCTGTCAGCAGTCATTCCACATTTCCCTCTCTCTCAACCTCTGACAGCCACGAATCTACCTCCTGTCTCTACGTGTTTGCCTATTCGGGACATTTCATATAAATAGAATCATACAGTGTGTGGCCTTTTGTGCCTCACCTTCTTTTACTTAGAAAATTATTGCCAAGTTTCATCCACGTTGTGGCATGTATCAATACTTCCTTTTTGTGGCTGGATAATATTCAGTTATGTGGATATATTAAATTTTGTTTATGTCTGCATTGGTTGATGGATATTTGATTTGTTTCTACTTTTTGACTATTATGAGTAATGTTGCTATGAACATTCATAGTTTTTATGTGGATGTAAATGTTCAGTTCTCTTGGGTATCCGTATACCTAGGAGTGGAATTGCTGGGTCATGTGCTAACTCTGTGTTTACTGTTTTGAGGAAATGCCAGACTATTTCCAGAGTGGCTGCACCATTTCACATCCCCACCAGCAAGCAATGTTAGAGGGTGTTGATTTGTCCACATCCTTGCCAACACTTGTTTGGAACAATACAGTATTATATCAAACTCTTAATTATTCGGGGGCTGGTTATCTGTAAGGTGGGTTTTCTAGGATTTTTGTTTCTCTTTCTCTGTCTCCCAAGTTACTGATTTGATGGTTTTAATATCTAGTTTCACTTCCCTGGAGAAGTGAGGGAGGGCGAGTACATAAATTGGTTAATATAGGTACACATTAACACCTGTTAACAAGTTGATTAGAAAGGTTTGGAAAAGGCAGAATTCGTTAGCTAAAGTGATATTTGGATTCATGGCAACCTCTGTAGGGCTGGGGTTGTATTCTTGGGTACTATAATAATTTGCAAATTTTGTGTTTTCATTTTTAAAAATGTTAAAGACTTCATTAAGCACGTTGCATGTTACCTAGATGATCGCTGTGTAGGGAGAACTGCAACTTAATTTTAGTGCCTTCATTTGCGTTTGAGTTTCATCCATTGGTGCCAGCAAATTCAACTAACAATTAACAGCAGTTAACCTAATGCAGAGTTTTCAAAGCATCTGAAAGGGTCTGGGATAATTTTTCTGAAAGCTTCCTGTATTACTCAGGTTTGATGAAGAGTCCCGTGGTCAGTCTCTCATGGTGGTCTCAGAAGAGCCCTTGCAGTGGTGGTGAGATGCCATAAGCAGACATGACTTTGAAGTGTCACACTTCCATCTTTTGAAATTCACATGGAATTTGTATTGTTTCATAATATTCACATAGTTTTAATATTAAACGTCTTAAATGACATAACATCAAATAAGAATACCTGCCCCTTCCCCTGGCATACTAAAAAAATGTTCCGATTTATGCAGAATAGATTTTTACTGTCCTTTGCATGTCATCCATTCATTTAATAGATGTTTATTGACCCCTGCACTAGGGATATGAAAAAATAAAGATGTTCATTCTCTTTAAGACTGTACAAGATACATGAGGAAGCAGCACTGAGATGTGATGTAGGAGATCAAATACCAGGGAACAACATAAAATGAAAAAGACTTAGGGATTCTGTGAGAAAGATTTGGGGCAGGGTGCTTAAATACTTGTAAGTACGTTGTGGAAGATGACAGTTTTACGTCTAGAAGGTCATGAGTGTATGTTCCAGTTCCTACGCTTGCTGTACGACTGTGGCCAAGACACTTACCTTTCCTAAGCATCACTGTGCTTCCCCAGTGATCATGCGTGTTGGAAATGTCTCGAACTAGATGAGTTTTGAGTAGTGGTGTGGTGTGGTTGAGAAGAAGTCAGATCCTGTCGTCCCATGAGTGTGTTCAACTCAGACATCCTACTCTGTGGCGTTTAGGACTCTGACCTCATGTGTACAGTGGAGATAGTCGGAGTAGCATGTGGAACCAGAGAGAAGCACAATTAGACCATTTCTGGTCTTTGTACGTTCGTGGGCATTTGGCGTGGGATCTAGGGAATGAGTAGAGCAAAGAGAACATATTTAGGTGCTATAGAAGCTAAGTAGGTTTATGTAATATATTGCAATATAATAATAATAATAATATGTAGAAAAGCAAAAGAGAAAAGAAAGATTTTCTGCTTTATGGAGTGGAAAAGTAGAGATGAGGAGAAAAGAGGCTTTTGAGAATCATCACTGTGGGTTATGATGATTTTAGAAAGTCAAGTAAAGATTACAGTTTATTTTAAAAATACTTTTGGTTTCTTGGTGTATTTGTTTATGCACATGAATGGTCTTGCACGTGTTTGGCACTTAGTGTTCAATGAGTGTTATTTATTTTTCTGGAGAAAATGGCAAATTGGTAGAGGGTAGTATGTTTCAGGAGACAATGATGGGCATGATTTCTAAATGATTAGAATGTTAGATTGACTAGGAAAAAAAAGAAACAATTTGAAGAGAAGAAAGATAGGAGTTTGAAATGAGCAACTAGCTGTTGGGTGTGGAGTGAATAGTGATCAAATATATTGGAAAAGCAGAACTTAGTTTTTTAGAAATCTTAATTTTTGTGATAAAAACCTTTACTTGTTTTTATTATTTTCCAGTCTTTAGAAAAGACCCACATTTAGGTGGGTCTTTCTTTGAGAGGAAGACATATGCCTTTCATTTACTCTCCAAGTCCTCCATAACCCGTAAACATCTATAACATTCATGTGATAAAACAGTTTCGAGGGTAAAATAATAGTGACGTGAAAACTATGACCCAGTGTAGACTCAATAGAAAGAAGTTGTGAAGATGGAAAGAGTACACAGGGCAGTAGTGGTCGAGTATAGAGTAAGTATATTAAAGTACAGCTTTCACGATGTTGGGACATGGCTCCCCTACAAATATATTGTGAGCACATGTCAAACATTTATTTAGCTCATTAACGACGGACCCAGCAGGGTGTCGCAGCTGGCTCATGGGGCGTTGAGGAGCAGAGATTTATACAGTCTGCCGGGAAGGGCATGTTGAAATGTCTGCTAAATTAGAGACAAAACTGGTTAACGTCCTGGAGGAGGGCAGTCAAACTGTAACCTTTGCAGTTATCATGTCTGAAAGATAGACGCTATTTACATCTCTACTGGACCAAAAAAAAAAGTATCTACAGATTAATCTGTAATTTACATAATCAGGAGTCCATAGCAAGTCAAAGTCAGGTACGTTCTCCTAGAGAATGAAATAATCCTCGGGCAGACCAGCCAGACCGGCTCTCGTGTAACGTTAAAAGGGCAGGTGGCCATCCTCTGTCTTATTTCCATGTTCTGCCTAATTTTCAAAATACGCGTTAGCGTTACAGGGGCCCTTAATGATCACCAGAACTACCGGGGTGCCCTGGACTATCCGTCGTGTCTCCAGCTCTCTCGGTGGGCGTGGGGTCTCCTGGAGGCAGATTTTTCTCCTGGGCTGAAGTCTCCCAATAAACGTGTATTTGGCTTCTTAAAAAGACACCTGTTGTTCTTCCAACTCCTCACTTTCCCACTTTTCCTCTCCTCCTACCTCGTTTTGTTTCTAAACTAAATTGGACTAAATGTCAGGTGGCCGTTGCCTTCTCCCCACCCCCATGCAAACATAGATTTGCAGGAAGTCACTTTGTAATAAAGCAGCAAGTCCATTTCAAGTACAAATTGCTTTGCTGGACATTCCAGAAAGGAGGGGGAAAAAAAGTCTAGCGGTCTCTGAAACCCTTTGCCATCAAGTCCTTCAGACCTAGTTAACAAAATCCAGCTGGGTGCAATGGCTCATGCTTATAATCCCAGCACTTTGGGAGGCTGAGGCAGGAGGATCTCTTGAGGCTAGAAGTTCGAGACCAGCAACATCTCCACGCACACACAAAAAATAAACAAATTACCCAGGTGTGGTGCAGCTACTCAGGAGGCTGAGACAGGAGGATCGCTTGAGCCCAGGAGTTCCTGGCTATGGTGAGTTATGATGAGGCCACTGCACTCCAGCCTGGGTGACAGAGTGTGAGACCCTGTCTCAAAAAAAAAAAAAAAAATCCACAGGCGTTGTTTAGTTTGGCTTGGGATTACTATGGAAGTATTACTGTTTTTCATTCTTATGGCAGTTCACATCAGTTTTCTGAATAAGTGTTGAGTGCAATTAAAAACTGGATGTATGGTTAAGCAAGAAAGTGAGTTTTGTTTCACAGTCTTTTTCTTTGTCCCTGTTCTGCAAAGCCGAGGTAGCAGTGTGTGGGCCTCTCCCATGTGTTGCCCTGAAGACATGGAAACTAGTAAGGTTTCTGTAGGTGTCAACAAAGTTAGATGAATACAGCAGGATGTCAGATGACAACCGGAGCCAGCTTCCTAAAGGAGCGATGCAGGACCTTTTCTGCTATTGACATAAAGATTATATTTTTAGAGTATATATGATATTAATCTATTCTTGGCCATAAAAGCTTAAAGTTGAAGGAAACCCCAGGGATTTAGAATCCAGCACCCCTGCCACCTGCAGGCCATGACTCCCAGTCACTGGGCCCTCCTGGAGGTGGGACACCTGGACCTCACTAGGTGGCACGCTCTGTTTGTAAACAGCTCTGGTTGTCAGTGAATTCTCTGTCACAGAATGAAAGACAACCTCGTTCAACACACTGAATCTACCAGAGGGTGTGCATCTGCATAAATTTCTAATCCTTCTTCCATAGGAAAATCACTATGATATCTTCCCTAAAAGTTGTATTTTTGGAGCTGAGTGTCTCAGAATCCTTCTGTTGTTGGTGAAAGGATATGAGTGGCAGGTCATTGCATAAACTGATCTGGGTTTGTCTGTGTTTCTTTCGAGATGTGGTCCTTAGAACTGGATATATTGCTTTAAATTAGTGTGGGTTTACAGGAGGATGGGGAAAACTTGCCTGTCTTTTCATCCGAGCTCTACTTTTGCTGTTTGCCTCCCAGGCTAAGAGTGTATTGGAATTTTCAGTAGGTGCGTGACAATGTCAGATCACATTAGCCACCCAGGTCACTACATCTTTGGGTTCTTTTTCAAGTAAGTTACTTTCGTGTCAAGTATTCCCGTCTTAGCCATGCATGGTAATTTTAACCCAATGTTTTAAACCTTAGCTGTGGAATTTTATTATAGTAATAAACAATACCATTCATACGAATCTATATCTTAACAGAGAGAAAGAATAGTATGGTATTTGAGTTTAGCACTGGAATCAGACCATCTGGGTTCAAATCCTGTCTCCTTTGCTTATTTCTGTGTGACCTTGAGATAATTAAATGTGATCATTCCTGTAAGGTACTGAGAACTATTATTCTCTTTGCCAGACTGGTACAAAGGTCTTCATGGGCAGCACTGATGAACTGCAACTTGATGAACAGTATTGTTATCCCTCCTTTATTTAGATGTGGGAAATGAAGCTCAGAGTGGTTAGGTAACTTGTTCAGGGACATGGAGTTCCTGAGTGGTACAGCAGGAATTTGCACACTGGTCTGATGCCAGATGGTTGACACACCTACTTAGCTGACCTCCTCCCACCAGAGAGGTAACCATCCTTCTGAATTTGGGGATTATCAACCCCTAACTCCTCTTTAATGGTTTTACACATGTAAGTATATTCCTAAACAGTATTTTTGTTTATATAACTGTTTAGGAGAATACGCATAATGTGAGGTGTGAATATAAAGCAGTTTTATTTTTTGCTTCCTGTGATTCCCTTAAATCACCTCTGTGATTGGTTCCTCTCCTACCCTTGCCTACCTTTGAAAACTCAAGCAGGACTCTTGACTCTTTTGGTCACTTTTGGGTCATAAAAATCTCACAGGCATTGCAGGTTTAAAAGAAAAAAAAAACACAAAACCACTCACTTCTGCAATTGCAACGCTCAATTTCATATAGTAATCCAAACTTTAATCTTGCTTTAAAATCAAGGCCATTGATACGGGCAGGGTGTGTCTTCTCTCCTTGTTCTTTTTCTTCTCCCAGGAATACTGCAGTTATTGTAAGCCCTTTGCTCTTTGATGTAAGTTTTAAATTCAGCTAGTCAAAGGCACTGTCTCTCACGCAGAGTTTGCATTTTGATTGGAGGTGGTTTTGAATCTTGAGGTTGCAATGGTATTAATGTTCTCTTTGCCTCAGTGCTTGTTAGCGCTGGGGCGGGTGTCTGAGCCCTCGCCTAGGTGTGCTGGGAGCCTCTGTGTGGTGTACAGAGCTCCTGTTGGCCTGTCTGTGCCACTCAGCAGATGTTTGTCTGCATTTTTAGAGCAGTTTTAGGTTTACGGAAAAGTGGATCAGAAGGTACAGTTCCCAGATGCACCTGTTCCCCTGCACACAGTTTCCCCTGTTGTGAACCTCTTGCTTAGTG
Source organism: Microcebus murinus (assembly GCF_040939455.1). Taxonomy (NCBI): domain Eukaryota; kingdom Metazoa; phylum Chordata; class Mammalia; order Primates; family Cheirogaleidae; genus Microcebus; species Microcebus murinus. The sequence goes on along the minus strand of NC_134116.1, from coordinate 77,445,760 downwards.
ATATGTATTTGTTAGAAATGATGAGTTTATATTAATAACACTGTTAACTAAATTCCATAGCTGACATTAGGGTTTATTCTTTTTTTTTTTTTTTTTTTCTTTTGCCAGAGATAGCAGTGGAGAAAGGGTTTACTCTTGATGTTGTGTATTCTGTGGTTTGGGACAAATCCATAATGTCATGTATCCACCATTATATACCCACCCTCCTAAAACTCCTGTGTGCTCCAACTGTCCGTCCCCACCCCCCAGCCTTTGGCAACCGCTGACCATCTTAGTCTGCATTATTGTCTCTTCCAAAACGTCACCTAGTTGGGGTCCTACAGTCTGTAGCCTTTTCAGACTGCCGTCCTACACTTGGCAAGTATGCATTTAAGTGGCTTCTATGCCTTTTGTTGGCTTGACAGCTCTTTTCTTTGTAACCCTGATAATATAACGTCCCCCTGTCTGGATATGCCACCGCTTGTTTGTCCACTCACCTGTCGAAGGACATCTTGGTGGCTTCCAAGTTTCGGTGCTCCTGAATAAAGCTGCCGTCGACACTTCTATTTGCTTTTGGTTTCTAGGTCCCCATCTGTAAACAGAGACATTGAGCAAAAGTCTTTTTGTCATTTCTAGTCCTCAAAAGTCCCGTCTGTGAAGAGAGCTGACTAGGAGGAACAGGAGAAGGAGGATGGGCGACAATCTGAAGTCAGACCAAATGGTCCACTGAGGAGGAGGAGGATGGTGGCAGTGGGGGAGGGGGCGAAGCAGGCTTCCAATGAGAGGAAGTGACTGGAGCTGAGAGCGGAGCTGAGAGCGTGAGGGTGGGAATTAGTGATCTCAAAACACAGAACAAAATCAGGAGTAGCAGAAAGTCACAGCTGGAGGTGGAGGAGCCCTACCTGTGGGCTGTGAGCGTGGCAGGAGGGGGCAGGTGCTCAGCAGGGTTTAGCAGTGGCAGCCAGTGGAATCGTGGCTCAGTTTGCAGGAATAATTGTTCAAGCTGTCACCGATATTGCACGTAGAGGTAGAAAGGAAGGACTTGCCGGGCGGGGGGGGGGGGGCGGGGAGTGCACCTGTAATCCCAGCGGCTTGGGAAGCCGAGGTGGGAGGATCGCTTGAGCCCAGAGCGAGGAGGCTGCAGTGGGCTGTGCTGGTGCCGCTGCACTCCAGCCTCAGAGTGAGACCCGCCTCTAAAAAGGACCAGAAATGGGACCCAGCTGTGTCTATGCGGCTGGCAGCTGGCAGAATCAGCTTGGAATGATAACAAAGATCAGACTTCGGGGGTAACCCTCCCCGAACAGTATCCGAGAGGGCCCTGGGAGCGTTGCCTGGTGCCCACGCTCTGGAAAGGTGAATGTTATTCCGAGTCTGGCTGAGGGTGGTGTGCACAGACAGCTTGCTGGCCCCGAGAGCAAGGGGGATGGATGAGATACCGCTCTACCTTTTGGATCACACCCAGGGTATATCCTGAAGATAATTTTTAAAGAGCCTTCCTTATCGGGTTGTTGGAAAGGGCCTCTCTCTTGGCTCTAATCAATGCAAGTCCAAGGAAGGAGGAGGGTCGTGCCGTAGAGCTGCGGTCCCCGGTCCCCAGGTTGTGACCTGTTAGGGACTGGGCTGCACTTTACCCCTTGCCTGAGCCTCCCTTCCCGTCTGTGGAAAAAATGTCTTCCATGAAACTTAGGAACTGGGGCTGTGGGGTGCACAGCCGGAGGTGAGTCCTGGGGGAGCCAGCAAAGTTTCGTCTGTACACAGCACTTGCTCCCGCCACCGCCTGCACCCCTGTTTTCCCCGCCAGTCTACCAGAAAGTCGACAAATTGTCTTTCGTGAAACTCGTCCCTTATGCCAAAAACATTGGGGACCACTGCTGTAGAGAAAACCTGCGTCCAAACAGGCAAATAACTAAGAAATCAAGAGGTTCCTTTTTCAAGTTCCTAAAAAGGGTGTTAGGAAAACTCCCGACAGAGAAGACCTTTCTGAGCTTGTTGGTCATTGGTGATGTGCATGGAAAAGGTGTGCAGTATGTCGCAGGCTTTTCCGAAGAGTGGATTTGGGAAGTGTTGAACCTGTTAAGAGTCCCTTATCTGAAATGCTTGGGACCAGAAGTTTTTCCAATTTTGGGTTTTTTTCCCCAGATTTTTCAATATTTGCATTCTATTTGCTGGTTGAGCATCCTTCATCCAAAAATCCCAAATCCTAAGTGCTCCATTGAGCATTATGTTGGCCCCAAAAAAGTTTTGGATTTTTTTAGCATTTCAGATTTTGGATTTTCAGATTCGGAATACACAACCTACATTGTAACTCTTTTGACTGAAATCCATTACCTGAACACTTAAATACATGCTTGACCTTGAATTATGTGACCTGTTGTCTGAATCTTCTTCATAATGTTTATTAGACTGTTCACAAGGCAATTATGATTAATTTATATCTATTTTTAATGGCTTCATTGAGATATAATTTACATACCATAAAATTTGCTCACATTAATTATACAATTCAATGATTTTTAGTGAATTTTACTGAGTTATGCAACTATAAGTAAGTGCTACTACCACTATAGTCTAATTTTAGAACATTTCCATCCTCCTCCAAAAAAACTTCATGCTCATTAATCATCCCTGCCTGTTTCCTTCCCAGCCTCTGGCAGCCACTGTCTGTTTTCTGTTTCTATGGACTTGCCTTTTCTGGCCATCAGTATGTCCATACACTCACTTAGCATAATGTTTTTAAAGTTCATCCATGTTGTAGCAGTCTTCATTTCCATACCTTTAAAATAAATGACTCTACCATATTTGACGTTTGTATTCTTGGATACATCTAAGTTTATGCTTCCTTTTAAAAGGTAATAGGTAAGGATTTCATCTTGTGTGTTGTGAGTTTACTCTTTAATTTTTCTGTGATTTGATTTCAGAAGGACATTAATAATCTCCTTCTGTAGAAGAGTCTGGTCTTCCTGCCTTTGAGCCCCAAAGCCCTCTTTGGTTTGCAGAGCTGTGGTGCAGCCACACTGAGTGGGTGGCCCAGTGGCAGTAAGTCTGCTGTCCGTGATCACAAAGGACCAGTGGTCCTGCAGGGACTGGTGCATTCTTGAGCCTCACCCAGGGACAGGTGTTTCTTGAGAGCTTTCTCCAGGTGAGAGCTGGCCTCCTTTGGGACACATATGTTCCTTCCTTTTTAGCTTCCCTTATACTTTAAGGTACAACATTAGGGTGCTCCTGTGACTTTTTTTCTGTGTGTGTAAATTGGGGATGAAAATTGAAATTGAGGTGGGAGGAGGGAATCTTGCAAAGTAATAGATCCAGTATTCCTATTCAGAAGACAGAGGTGGAAGAAAGTGAGAACTGTCTCATTAGGCAGGTTTTCCCTTTTGTTCTTCATCTCTTTTTACATTTCTTATTATTTGAAGCAAGAAATTCCCATTAGGCAAAGGTAGCAAAGCACTCCCAGGTGATTAGCATTGTCAGAAACACCGTGTATTTTGTGAAATGAAAACGGTATCTGACTGAAGCGTTCCGCTTGCTTGTCCAATGTAGGAGCAGAGAACGTGATAAGGAAGTGGTAAAACCCTAACGCAGGCAGCAACGTGGAGCTTCTGCATTTATGGTGAGACTTTTGCTGTCCAGGTTTCTGAACTTGAACTTGAAGTTACCTCTTTTCCAGGCCCCCTCCTCCAAAAGCGTAAATGACCATCCTACAGAGGACGTAAATTAGTGCTGGGTCATCTCCACTTAACAGAAAAGGAAGAAATGCTGATAATGTAACACTCAACTTTTAAAATATCTTTTTTTCTAAATGACATACGAAGAAACCTCAAAGGCACCAGCTACATTTCCTAGTCTGTTTTGGTGACTGGTTAGTCAGGTATCCAATCAATAAAAGGGACAGAACTCCATAGCCCTTTGCACTGTCCCTTTGAACATTTCTAGCAAGGATCAGACATGACAGAGGTCTCTCCCTGCCACACCTCTAGGGGGACAGTCACGTGTGTGGGCAAGAACATATAACTTCAGTAGCATGGGGCCTTGCGATCTTTTCATGGTGACTCCCACATGCAAGAATTGGGTTAGGGCATTTTCTGGGGCTTAAATTCGGTGGGTCCTCCAATTCTCAGGCATGTTTCCCTTTTTTCTTGGGATGTATGAGGGAGAAAAAGCTGGAAAGACTCTTTTTTTTTTTTGATATTATGAAGTACAGATACTTGACGAGCAGACATTTTGTAGGTTTTTCCACGGGAGAGTGAGTTTACCTGGTAGACACCTGAGCCTAATGTTCACAAAGAGGCTCTGAAAGTTTCAACAAATATCATTGAGCTGCTATTAGGTGCCAGGCACTGTGCTGTGTGTGTGTGTGTGTATATATATATATATATATATATATATATGCCATGGCTAAGGGTGGCTAGACAGGTCCTGTTGTTAAGAGGTTTGTGGTCTAGTGTTAGGGGAGCATCAGTCATAAAAACATAACTTTATGTGGTGTGGTGTGTGTTGGATGAATTGGTGAACAGCGTCAGGGTCTAATATAGGAGTTGTCAGTGTCAGGAAGCCACCGGGGGAATTTTACTTCCTGAGAGTGACGTTTCCTGTACGGAAGCTCATGTGCATGTTCAGATTGTATGGACTAATGGCCAGGAGCTAACCGGGATGCCTGTTATGTGTCAGTCACTGTCACAGGAATAATAATATTTAATCCTCATCACAACCCTCCAAAGTCGTTCTTACTGTTGTTCCCATTCAACAACATAGAAAAACCTAAGGAAATATTAAATGTTCAGGAAACTAGAGGATAATTGTGAATCTTCCCGAATCAAATATATTTTGGAAATTTTTAAGTAATCAAATTATTAAAAGCATTGTTTTTATTTTTTGTTTTAGACAGGGATTTCTTTATTTTAGTAAAATTTGTCAAACATGAAATTTACCATTTTAAACATTTCTTGGTGTATAATTCGACAGCATTAAGTTCACAACATCCACATTGTTGTGCAACCAGCCATCACCACTGTCCATACCCAGAACTGTTCCATCTTCCCAAACTGAATCTCTGTACCCGCTAGACAGTCACTCCCCATTTCTCCCTCCCCCAGCCCCTGGAAACCACCATTTGACTTTCTGTCTCTATGAGTTTGACCACTCTAGGTACCTCATATACGTGGAGTCAAACAATATTTGTCTTTTTGTGTATGGTTTATTTCACTTAGTATAACGTCCTTCATCCATGTGATGGCATGTGTCAGAATTTCCTTTCTTTTTAAGGCTGAGTAATAAATAGTCTGTTGTAAGTATACACTACATTTTGTTTGTCCGTTCATCCATCCACGGACATGTGGGTTATTTCTCCCTGCTGGCTATTGTGAATAATGCTGCTGCAAACATGGGTGTACAAATACCTGTTTCAGTCCCTGCTTTCAATTCTTCCGGGTATGTGCCTGGAAGTGGAATCCCTACGTGTTTAATTTTTTGCAGAGCCGCTGTGCTGTTTTCCACGGAGGCTGCACTCGTTCACATTCCCACCAACAGTGCACAGGCGTTCCGGTTTCTCCTTGTCTTCACCAACACCTACTGTTTTCTGTTTTTTGGATAATAGGCTTCCTTCACGGGTGTGGGATGGAAAATGTTGTTTTTTTATAAAGACGAATGTTAGGAAAAGAATGTAAAATGTGTGTGACTTATCAATCATGGAACTTAGAGAAATTTCCTGCTTTCAGTAACCCATTCCCTCAGTCCATTGCCCAAGGCGTGAACTGGCTGTCCCCAGCCACCTGGGAGACACAGAGGCTGTGGCCAGACCACCTGTGCACCTGCTGGCTCTTCCACGTTCTACTGTGTGGCCTTAGGAACTCACCTCAGATTTGTGCATCTGTGAAGTGCCCGTGACAGCAGAGGGCAGGAGGGCATGTCGGGAGCAATTCAGAGGGGAAGTCCGCGCAGCACTGCCTCCTGGGAGCTGCTGAAGAGCTCTCAGCAGGGAAGTGACGAGCCTTGTTCTTGTCAAAATTGGCTCGGCAGTTTTGAGACTGAAATTCCTTTGTCAGCAGGCTGGCGAAAGGGCAGTTAATGTCAGGGGAGGCTCAGAGTCCCTGAACTTTCAGAATGGAGGACCTGGTGGCCTCCCAGAATAGTGAGGACACTGGGGCGGGGGCTGGGAGGGGAGCAGCTTTGTAACAACAGGTTCCTGCAACAGGAGGTTCTGTTGCCAAACAGGCTGATTAACCTGCGTTCCGTAGTCCTCTTGTTTAGACGCACGGCGGTTCCAACTCCAAATTGCCCTGCTGTGGAATAAAACAGCATATAGATTGTGCTCGAGGAGGAATATTTGAAATTAGAGTCTAATCCATGGTCTCCCTGTGCTGCCTGCACGCCAGCGAGTGAATGTGCGTAGCGTCCGAGCTCTCAGTTCACGGTGGGAGGGTGGGGAGGGAACTTTCCAGACTGATCTTTACCTACAAATAGGTGTAACCCTCTGGTCTGGGGGCCCCCAAACGGTCTCAGTGCATGGCACCCTCATGTCTCAGTAAGTCTTTCACAGAGCCCTTAGGCCAAAGGAAATACCTGACAGTTCCATTTATTAAGTAGTTTTAATCCGCTGTCTAAAAAGGATGCTTCCATGTGTAGAGAGAAAGAAGAAGAAAGTCAAGAAGAGCTTCAGCCGCTTCATAAATTTTTGTGCTTAGTGTATTTAATCTGAAGTCCAGTGAGAGCCTCAAGAAGTGAATACTGTATTCACTCCATTTTTAAGGATTGGATGTCAGTGGTTTTCTTTTATAACCTGAAGTTTATCAAAACCATGTGAAAAACACAAAGTTCCTGGGAAATAGGGTTCACTAACTATGTTGCTGTTGTCCTCTCTGGCCAAGATCCTGATCTCCGGGGGGGGACAGGCTGGTGTTGGCCCCAGCAGTGTTGGTGAGCTTTGCACCATTTTTAGCTGTGGGCTTGTCATATGTGGCCTTTCTCGAGTTGAAGAACATTCCTTGTATACCATATTTGTTGAGAGCTTTTATCAGGAAAGGATGTTGGGATGTTGAAGCTCTCAAATCCTTTTTTGTTTTGTTTTGTTTTCTGCATCTATTGAGATGATCATACGATTTTTACCCTTCATTTTGTTGAGGATTTTTACATCTGTGTTCATCGGGGATATTGGCCTGCAGTTTTCTTCAAAGTCCGCACATTTAGAACAGAACTCGTTGTCTTCCCTCCCCTCCTGCTCCCCCTCCAGGCCTCCGTAGCTCAATAACTGCATCTCTGTTGGACCCAGCCTGAAACCTGGAGTCACACCCATCTCTTCCCCACCCCCTCCTCACATGTTCATTCGGTCACCAAGCCATGTTGATCCTGTCTCCATCACTTCCCCCTGTCCCATGGCCACCACTCAAGTCCACGCCACCGTGTCTCGCCCTGGCAGCTCTGATGGCCTCCCTGCCTGCTTCTCCTCCTCTTGCTGCTGAAACCCTGCTGTGGGTTCCCAGGACCCTTAGAGTAAACCCCAAATCCTTACCACGGCTTACAGAGGCCTAGGCTGCCCCCACTGCCCTCCAGCCAGGGCCTCTGTCTCAGGCTCTTGCTACCCCCACCGTCCCCCGCCTCTCTGACATTCTGATGTCACGTCTCTTCTGAAGGAGGCTGGTTAAAGTGTCATAACACCACTAGGACTCATTAGTCATCTCCCTTCCCACCTGGCTGGGGCACTCGGCTGGCTGAGACGGCGTCTGCTGTTCCCCATGCTCCGCGTGCGTCTGCCCAGTTCCCCCAGACAGGAAGGACCACAGAGAGACGTTTGTGGAACGAGTGAATGAATGAACAAGTGCTGTCTGGTGGGAGGTTCTTTTCTTGTTAAAGGTGAAGGAAACAAACCACAGGAACCTCGTTTAAACGGCGGACCGTTCCTTTCTAATCTACCTTTGCTCAGATGATGGCAGCCTTAGGCGACTTTGCAGGTGCTCTCATCTGCACGGGCCCTGAAATGCTGATGTAACCGCCCCAGGGGCAACTGAGGCAGTGATCATTGCCAAACCACCTGGCTGTGTTGCATCAGGGCGCTTGGTCTAGGAGGACTGTTGGGACCGAGAGAGTGGGTTGCCCTGTTGTTATAGTTGTGAATTATAATTGGAAAAGAAAGGAACCAGCAGACATTGACAGGCAGGTTTTTGGTTTTGTTTTTTGGAGAGGAGGATGAGGGAATGGGTGAAGCCAGGGTTGATTTTTAGATGAAATTTGAATATAGTAAAATGGGTCACATTGAAGCACACGCCTGGACGGCCACTTGGCCAGATACTGAAGAAATGAAAGCCAGGCTTTGTTTGGTGGACGGGTGGCTGAGCCTCTCAGTCTTGCCGATGACTTGTAGGTAGGCGCTCTTGCCGTACCACTCCCGTCCCCGGGCCCTGGAGTTGCTGCCATTGGGAGGAACAGCAACAGACAACAGCCAAACAAGCAAAGCAAGCTCAGGATGTGTTAGAGGTGCCGTGAGTAGAAGGCGTGTCACCTGTATCTTACAGGAGCTGACTACGCTGCAGGTCTGACCTTGGGGTGGCAGCAGGTCACCGCAGAGGAACCGTCAGTGAGCGTGCACCTTTGTGCTGGCCTGCCCGGGTTCGCCCCCATCTCCGCAGCACTGGGGACAGAGTCTTGGCTGAGCAGTTGAAGGAAGGGGTGGGCACAAGGCAGACGTGACCGCTTGTCTTACGGAGCATCGTGGGCTGAGAGGGTGAGAGCAGCTCAGGGCAGGATGATCGTGCAGAGAGAGGGGGGTCAGAGGATGCCAGAGACACGGGCACCTGCTTTACAGTACAGCGAGGGGTCTAGAAGGAGGACGATGCCCTTCCTCACGCATCCTGCCACTGTTCGTTCACGTTTCTGAGCCAGAGAGATCAGGTTCATCTTCTCAGGGAATTATGAGTGTTCATTCACTTCAGTCTGTTACTAATGGATAATTTTAATATAGCAATCCTATTACTATTTTAAACATAGTTTATTTACACGATGAATTAGTGGGATTGGGGAGATACTATGAGGATCTTACAGAAAATGTCTTAAAAGTCTAAACAAAGAATGTATAAATCAACATTTAGAATGCTGCCTGTTCAAAATTTTGAGATTTCTGATGTTCATATTTCACAGCCAGGGTTGCAAAGAGGCCTAAAGGCAGAGGTTATCCACATTCATGGGGAAAAGACAGAGCTATTTTAAAAATGAAATAATGGCATTTAGTATCTATTTGGTTTCAGTGGAGCTCTTTGGGGAAAGCCATCACATCCCCCCACCTCCGCCCTGAGGTATCCCTTTGCAGTCCGTGCCACCGCACATGACTTGCATCTGGCCTTGACCTTTGAGCTGCAGACGACTGTGGGAGGTGGAGGCGCTTCCACCTGTGAGTCACAAAGCGGATCAACCCCAGAGCAGCCACCTGTGCCTGTGGGTGCCCTTCCTGCACCGCAGGCTGCCTCGGTGCAGATGCGTGTGTGCTGAACCTAAACGCATTGCCTCTCCAGCAGAGTGCTTCGCTCTTTTTGATGTAGAAAGTTCGCTCTAGAATTTCATTTTCTATTAACAACGACCTATACCTATCGGCTTCGTACTCTACCTAGGAAGGTGCCGTGCCATGAGAATAGCTAATATTTCAATAAGAAAATTCTCTTTACAGTGCTTGTTTTTCTCCTAACAGCACTGTCAACTACTCTCAAAGACATTTGAGGACCCCATTGAGAAAGCTGAGGTCAAATGTCTTTGGTGACTTTCCCAGGTCACATGACAAAGCTAGTCAGAGCAAAGAACCCTCGCCCTGGAATTATGAGCTTCAGCCACTGGCCGTTCTTCTTCACCTAAACTGCCCTCACCTGGACCTTGGTCTGAAACTGAGAGGGGCACTCTTGGGGTCTTACCTGTCATCACTGGGCTCTCAGCGGCACATCTCTGTTCTCTTCCTAATTGCCTGGGGACTCCCACCTTGGAATGCTGCTGCCCGGTAGAGGGTGACCCTTGTCCCATCTCGCACGCTCCACTTTCCTGTTCTGGGTTCCACATATTTTAAGAGTTTGTAATTCTTTAGGGTTTTTTTGGCACCTAAACTAAGCTGGTTTTGAACTTTTCTCAAAAGATAGAATATATACCTTTTTTCATTTCAGGCCCCGCCAAGCCTCTGGCATATTTAAGATGTTGTCAAGCTCCTTGTGAGAGGAGCCACGGCAGTGGGGTGTGACGGCAGGATGTTCCCGAGTCCCCTGTGTCTGTGATATTGCAGTGCGGTGTCCCCCAGGGACGGGCTGGTGCAGGTGGGGTGTGGGTGGGGGTCCTCTGCTCGGGGGCAGTAGCCGGTGGCTTCTGGCTTTGTTCATCGGTGACATCATCCTGCGTTGCCATCTCGCGTCTCCCCGACGAGGGTGTGCATGCCAGGAGGCGTGAAGGGCTCTTGGGGGAACAATATCCAAATGTCAGTTTAATTAGAAAAGGACAGTTTAAATGAGGCAGTAGAAGGCGACTCAGCAACTGCTTTAACGTTTAAAACTAATTTGAGACTCTGAGCTACTCAGTTGAACAAAGCTGGGGAGAGGGCTTTTCTCTGGGCCCCGTCCTGGGCGGTGGCTGAATGGGCTGCTGGGACATCCCTAAATTAAGACCTAATTGGCTGCTGGGTGGAAACCGAGTTGAAAGTTGACTCGGTCCTCAGAGTGCAATGTTGCAAATTGGGGCTCTGCCTGGAAGCACACTTTATGCAAAAACAAAAAAACTTGAGCACCAGAGTAAATGCAGGGAAAATACAACACAAATATATGCTGTTATACGCAGTTATTAAGTATGTCTAATTAAACACTCGATGTAGAAGCCGCGCTGTTCCTTTCAGGGGGCTTTCTGTGCTGATGGCACAAGCAGTGTCTCAGCCCAGGAGCCCAGTGACGCATGGCTGCAGACTCTGGCCAGTCTGCCTCCAGCAAGCAGAGACATTGTTTTTGCTCCAGTGACCTTCAAAGTGCCTTCAAGATTGGGGCCATCCATCTGGAAACTTTCATCGCTCTGAATGGCAACCGTGGGGGAGGCGCGGTCTCCGTGGTGACATCAGTTTTGGCTCCGGTTGCAGGCATTAGGTAGTCGTAACTGTGAACTTTGGTGGTTACGGGGGAAGTGGTGTTTACCACGAGGAAGGTGGTGGACTGGGCTGAGCTGTGAGGAGTCGGGACACACGGCCATCCTCACAGCTGCGGTGGGCAGTGGCTCTCCTGAAGCCTTCCTTCCGAGATGGCCCCAAGAGAGGGAGCAGGGGGGCTCAGAGGCTGTCACTTTGCAGGGTGGGGACAGGGGCAGGGACGGGCAGTGTGGAGGATGCCCAGACCTACCTGGCCTTGCATCTCTGGCCACACCTGCCTGACCTGACCCCCAACATTAGAGGCAGAAGGAAGATTTCCCTCTTTGGTCTAAGGCCCGCCTGGCAAGTCCTCTTCTCCCCATCCTGTCACCCCAGAGGACTGACAGAGGGAACCTGCACCCCCATCTGGGGAAACACCATTCTCACCCCCTGTGCGTGGCAACCCAAGACAATCGCTCGCTTGTGTGAAATTGACACCTTTCCCAGAGGTGCGATTATTCAAGCTTCTCCACTAGACTTCTATGTGTACTCTCAATTCACAAACATTGGACTTCAGTGATTGAATACTTAAATGCAGCCAGAGCTACTGGCTCCTTGGAAGCAACCCCCATCTCCTGCACAGAGAGGCCCTGAGGGCACCAAGTCTGTAGGTGAGGGGCCTTCTTCCCTTTGCTGGGCTATGTATATGCATATATATTGGGGCTGGGAAGGAGAGGGAATGTGTCTACCGTTAGGATTGGAGAGTAGGGAAGGCAATGGCATCCCTGGGATTAGAACCTATGGTGAACCTTGCATGCAGTCTCCTATAGAAATGTTGTAAATTGTGGTTAAATTCAGTGACAGCTGTATTATAATTTGATGGACTGATCTAAAAATATAATATTTATTCCTATGTGGAAATAGATTGCCCATGTAAGTAACCCTGTGGAACACAACCTGTCTGTAAATGTGGGGTGCTGGACGTTCCAGCGTCTGGCCAGACTTCTGATTTCAGTGGGGTTCCAGGACCTCTCGGGAACACAAGGGGAGAGTGACGCCTCCCGTCCAGCACGTGAGAAAGGCGTATCACCATGTGTTATACTTTAAAGACAAAATATAATTTTATAGAAGAAACATTATTTTTCTGACAATCACAAGTACCTTAGGATCCTCTTGGAACTTTTTTTTTTTTTTTTTTTAGACAGAGTCTCGCTTTCTTGCCTAGGCTAGAGTGAGTGCCGTGGCATCAGCCTAGCTCACAGCAACTTCAAACTCCTGGGCTCAAGCGATCCTCCTGCCTCAGCCTCCCGAGTAGCTGGGAATACAGGCACGCGCCACCATGCCCGGCTAATTTTTTTATATATATATATATGTTAGTTGGCCAATTAATTTCTTCCTATTTTTATAGTAGAGACAGGGTCTCGCTCAGGCTGGTTTTGAACTCCTGACCTTGAGCAATCCGCCCGCCTCGGCCTCCCAGAGTGCTAGGATTACAAGCGTGAGCCACCGTGCCCGGCCTTTTTTTTTGAGACAGGGTCTCACTCTGTCGCCCAGCCTGGAGTGCAGTGGGTCATCACAGCTCACTGCAGCCTGGAACTCCTGGGCTGGAGAGATCATCCTGCCTCAGCCTCCCGAGTAGCTGGAACTACAGGAACGGGCCACCGCACCCACCTAATTTTTTTACTTTTGTAGAGACGAGGTCTCTCTAAGTGGCCAACACTGGTCTTGAACTCCTAGCCCCAAGTGATCTTCCCACCCTGGCGTCCCAAAGTGTTAGAATTATAGAGGTAAGCCACTGTGTCCGGCCCTTCTTTGGACATGTCTTATTCAGCTTTTGCTGATTAACATGGAGACTTATGGATCAAAGTATATCTTCCTAATATGTACATTTGAACATTAATTTCAAAGACCATATTTTAAGTGTGTTATGAAACATTTATAAAATTCTTAGTTATCATAATAACTCAGATATACATTTTTTGTTATCTGAACATTTAAATCACTAAACATTGGTAGACAAACTGATTACCTATTAAGATGAAATATCTGTATTGTTAGTTAAAAAGTGACCATTTGGCTATAATTATTAACAGGTCAGTATTTACTTTCCTATATTATTACATTTTTAAACTGAATGTCTAAAAAGTTGTTTATAAAAGTTAGATACACTGTTGCAATAATAGGATAAATTTGAACTTCCTACTACAGGAAACTCTAGTTGCTAACAATATTACAGTTTTTAAAATTGTTTACCAGTACCATCAAACAATAAAGAGAACATTCTGTTTTATGATTAAAAACGATAAATTGCAGTAGTTTCGAAGAACCACTGTGAAACGAATTGAAGGCACTTTTATGGTTTTCAGCACTTTCTCTCTTTATTATATTCCTTCTTCCTAATAGCATCAGTGGCCACAGTTGCTGCTAAACATCCCACGGAGCACAGGGGCAGCTCCCAAAACAGAATTCCCTGGCCCCAGACATTAGGGTGACAGACAGGTGTGTGAAACAAGTGCTGTTGCCTCCTCGCAGTCAGTCTGTCATTCCGCAGACTGAATGCTGAGAATACTGAGTGAAGGAAGACATGCCTTCTGCCTTCAAGCAGCTTTTCAAAGGCTTCTGAGACGTGGGTGGGGAAGCCAGACAGGGCCAGCAGGGTGACAGAGCAGGACGGTAGGCGCTGGCACCGAGCCACGCCCGAGCTCACGGAAAGAGCATCTGAGTTGGAGAGGAAGGGAAGGAGTTTTAGGGAAAAGCGAATTTGAACTAATAAAACTAGTTAGGCAAAGCACCTAGCTATCAGTCAGGAAAGGAGAAGCGTCTCTGGGTATTTCAGACAAAGAGAATCTAACCCAGGGGCTGTCTTTGCGCAGCTGACAGAGAAGAGGAGACAGTGGGGAAACTCAGACACGCAGTAGCCGAGGCTTTTCCATCCTCCTGGGCTGGAGGGGTGAGGAGGAGAAAGAGGTGGTGTCACTTGAGCCAGGGACTGGTGCCACCTGGCAGGACTGGGCACCTAGGAGGAGGGAGGAGCCACCCAGCAGGGGCTGGAGCCAAAGCGAGGCACCAGGGACACTGTAGACGCCGCAGCTACTGGGAATGTCCCCTCCAGCAGGGAGAGTACCTGAATCGTCTCCACCACCTTCCCACTGGGCAAACTTGGCCAGAAGCCATTTGTCAGGGGTGTCTGGGAGTTGTGGTCCCCAAGCACAGAGAGACAGCATGGCTGGAGGGGGACTGCAGGCAGGCAGGGACACACCGCAAGGCACAGCAGTGTGGAAAAGGATCCCTGTAAATGGAGGGAGAGGTGTCGGGCAAGGCCCAGGAGATGCGACAGCTCGAAGTCCAGGGGCAGCCAGGGCCCCTGGGCTGGGTGACAGGGCTCCGCGTGTGGTTTGGGCGGGACCTGGCGGCAGAGCGAAGATGGGCTGGAGGGAGCCAGACTGGAAGGCAGGAGATGGGTCCAGAGGCCGAGGCATTGGTCCAGGTGGAGGCAGTCTGGGCTGGGAGGAGGCGCTGGCTGCCCTCCCCCACACTGGGTGGGTGAGAGGTGCAGGAGGATCACTTAGACTGGGTGACAGGTGAGATCTGCAGGGAGAGGAAGATGGTGACCCCAGGAGGCGGCAGTGCTGGGGCTGGAAGCCCACTGTTCCTGGGACCCCCACCCGCTGTGCTTCCACTACTAGCAGCAGTAGGAAAGCACTCAGCCTCGCTGGGCACCATTGTCCCAACTTCACAATGAGGCGAGGGATGTTGCCCCCTAAGGCGGTGTTCTCTAGTGCTGTGATTCAGGGATCCACACTTTTGCTCTTTTGGCATTTCAGATTTTATTTTCTTCTACTGTCATATTTTCTGTAATTCACATTACAAAAACCTTGCTCATTTGTACATTTAATCTGGTACAGATTCCTCAATTTCAAATTCAAATTCTTACTTAAAAATTACCAGAGTTGTTTTTAGAGAATTCTCACTACAAGTAAAAGGAAATGTTCTGTTCTAAAGTTCATAGATCCCAGAATCCAGATTGTCGACAATGGATTTCACAAGTATTCCCATCTATAATTCTTTCTTGTAGTTCTGTTCATAAATATCTCTGGCAGAGTTCCCACAATTTATAAGACTTCCTACAAAACCACTAATTGAATTGGGACTCTTGGTTAGTTAATAGAGGTCAAAGTATTAGTTCTAAATAATGCAACTTGGTATGTTACTCAGAAATTCCAGGAAAAGCTTTTTTCTGTGATTTTCAGTTTCATTCTTAGCAGCACACAACAATCACATTGTTCAGCTCATGAACAAAATAGTCACTAGTCTTTTAAAAAGCTTGTTGCCCCAATTAGAAACTCAGATTTTCAGCATGTATTTTATGAAATCTGAATCCTAGGACTTATTTAAGTTTTAAGCAAATACGTAAGAGTTTTTAGTGTTATAAAAATTTGAATCTCTTCACTCTAGAAAAATATAGTGGAATATAATGACTTGTTATCTTGGTACAGATTAGACAAGGAAGACAACTGATATCATTTCACATAGAAATAAACTTAAATAATCTGTTTGTAAAGCGTTCAAAGAGTACACAGTCTTGTTTGAAGCCAGCCGTATAAAACCATCATTATCATTCTTTTTGGTAAAACGGTTTGGTGAGATGCCTGGAGGCCTGTGGAAACCCAAAGTAAGGGACCACACTCATTCAGGGGGGGCTTGTGAAGAAATTCCCAGAGAAAGTGGCGCCTGCAGTTGGCCACAAAGAATGAGCAGGTGTTAGACTAAGGGGTACGCAGGCTTTCTAAACCTGCTTTCCCCTTCATCTCTGCTACCTCATTCCACTGAGCCATCCTTCCACCTATACTGTTCTGCTTGCTGTTGGGTGATCGGCTATCCCAGTTTGCTAAGAACTTTCCAGGTTTCAACCCTGAGAGTCCCACATCCTGAGATACCCCTCATCTCTTGGGTCTGCCTGGGCAGCTGATCACCCTAATTCCTGCCTCCCAGTCATACTATACCTGTTCATGACTCTGTTCCTTTGCTTATGCTAGTCTGTTACTTCCACATTAGTATAGTGGTGAGCAAAAATGGAAAAAAAAGAGTAACCTAAAAAATAAATAGGTAAAAAATAAAAATACATTCCCAACCAGCCTGAGCAAGAGCGAGCCCCCGTCTCTGCTATAAATAGAAAGAAATTAATTGGCCAACTAATACGTATAGAAAAAATCAGCCGGGCATGGTGGCACATGCCTGTAGTCCCAGCTACTCCAGAGGCTGAGGCAGGAGGATTGCTTGAGCCCAGGAGTTTGAGGTTGTTGTGAGCTAGGCTGACACTATGGCACTCTAGCCTGGGCAACAAAGCGAGACTCTGTCTCTAAATAAATAAATAAATAAATAGAGGCAAAGAGGAACACAGAATGGGCTATTCCCTTATCGCTGCCTTGAATTCATTCTGGGGTGTGCATAGATTGTGGCACCCAGTAAAGGCTCATGAATCAACTAGGTGGTGGATGGAGACATAAATGCTGGTGCCTCTTTCTCTATGGATGGTGCTGAAGCACAGACCACTGAAGTGACTTACTCAAGATCCACGTGACAGTACTAGGGTGAGCAGTTAGGGCTACTCCCATGTCTTCCATAGAACATTCTCGAACTACCCAGCATTAAATCAGGTGTTTCCCTGCACCCCTTGAGCACTTAACACCGGGTCCTCCTCAGTTATAAAAGGTCTCATGGTGCCCTCTAGTTGTGGTGTCAATGAGCTGCCCTGGTCAGCTGAATTACAAGGTGGGGGATCGTGCCTTGTCTTCTGTGTCCAGAGCAAGTCATCATCGTCAGACCACCACTGGCTCTCAGTATGCAATCAGTGGACTGGACTCGACTGTTGGATTCAGCTGTCCATTTCGTTTCAGGATTCTGAGGTACAGAAACAACAAAATTCCCTACCTTCCAGAATAGGTGAGGGTAGACAGGTGATGCCAGATGTCTGTCGGATTTATTTCGGAACTGGTTACGGGCTTCACGTCCAGTCTCAGTGCAGAGATAATCCAAGCCTCTGCTTCTGTGGCCCATTCAAATGCGATTCGCGGCCCCTCGGGCCCCTAATTTCTCCACTGGAACATTAAACTGCAGAGGTCGTGCTCTAGCCCATCCGTCTTCTGACTAAGGGAGCTGCTGATGGCCTAAGTCAGTGTAGCCCCCCTTGTCTCACGTGGAACCAACCCTTTAACCCTTCAAGGATGTCTGTCCCTGGGAATCCCTCCTCAATGGACATGATGTCAGGGCACATAAAAAGTGAGCCCATCCAGAACGTGGGGCATAGCGGCAGATGAGACATACTTATTTCTCTTTGCATGAGGTCAAATTCTGCACTTGAGAAGGGTAAGCTAAACTGGGATCTAACCTCAAGGTCTTTTAACAACGTCGCCCTCCTCCTCCTCTCCTGCCTTTTGATATTGCCTTGAAAGTAATGGCCTTGACTGGCGTCTAAGGACTGCTGGGATTTGATTGCAGTCAAGGTCATGAGGCCCTGGAACTGGAGTCTGATGCCTGGGGTGCAGTCCCAGCTGTGCCTCTCTCTGTCTATTAGTTTAATGCATTGGAGAAGAGCATGGGTTTGGAGGGGACAGCTGCAGGACCCCAGGGAAATGACCTAACCTGCCCAAGCGTCCATCTGGTTGTCTGTAAAATGAAAATCATTCTGTTGACCTCGTAGGTTTTCGTGAGTACTCAGTGGCATGATGTTTTCAAAGACCTTAATGTGGGCCCTGACACATGTATAGTAGGCACTTAAAAACTGGTAGTATTTTATGGTTATCATAGTCTCTCATTCATTCATTTATTCATTCAATAACTGTTTATTGAGAACGGGAGGCCATGACATTTAAGCTAGCACTTTAAGGCTGAGCACATCTTGGCCTGATGGGAAGGGTTAAGAAGAGCAGCCTTTTTCACTTTTCCAGAGAAGGGCATGGTGTGGGATGAGGATGAGAGAAGGGCATGGACACAGGTGTATGGGGGAAGGGCATGGACACAGGTGTATTGGGGGAAGGGCATGGACACAGGTGTATTGGGGGAAGGGCATGGACTCAGGTGGGTGTCAGGGAAGAGCATGGACACAAGTGTATAGGGGAAGGGCATGGACACAGGTGTATAGGGGAAGGGCATGGACACAGGTGTATGGGGGAAGGGCATGGACACAGGTGTATGGGGGAAGGGTAAGGACACAGGTATATGGGGGAACGCCATGAACACAGGTGTTTGGGAGGGAGAGCATGGACTTGGGTGGGTGTCAGGGAAGGGCATGGACAAAGGTATTCAGTCCATGTGACTCAGGTGTGTCTGGTTGTCAGGTCATGTGGGAGGAGGGAAGAAGGTGCAGTATTTGTTTAATTTAAATTCTGCAGCCAAGTGGTGGCTCACACCTATGATCCTAGCACTCTGAGAGGCCAAGGTGGGAGGATCGCTTGAGGCCAGGAATTCGAGACCACCCTGAGCAAGGGCAAGACCCCATCTCTATAAAACAATAGAAAAATTAGTCCCAGCTATATGGGAGGCTGAGGCAGGAGGACCACTTGAGCCCAGGAGTTTGAGGTTACAGTGAGCTCTGATGATGCCACTACATTCTACCTGGGGTGACAGAGTGAGACTCTGTCTCAAAAATAAATAAATAAATAAATAAATTACTCGTCCGTCAGCAGCATCCTCTTATCTCTCCATTCCCTGGCCTGTTAGGATCTACTGAAAAAGCCCCTTGCTGATGCCGTTTCCTTCACAAAGCTTGTCCTCATGCTTCCTTGGATTAGTCCCTCTCACCCTTGTGTCCCTGTTGCACTGTGTGACTTTCCAAATTTTGTAGCCATATTGCAGCAGTAAGCAGCTGAGAGCACTTTGGTCTCGTCTCACCCCCTCCCACTAGTGCCTGTGTGTGCTGAGCACTTGGGTTGCGTGGTAGCTGTTTTAGATTTAACACGGGCTGGCATTTTTTTTTTTTTTTTTTGGAGACAGAGTCTCACTTTGTTGCCCAGGCTAGAGTGAGTGTCGTGGTGTCAGCCTAGCTCACAGCAACCTCAATCTCCTGGCTCAAGCAATCCTCCTGCCTCAGCCTCCCCAGTGGCTGGGACTACAGGCATGCACCACCATGCCCAGCTAATTTTTTGTATATATATATATTTTAGTTGGTTGGTTAATTTGTTTCTATTTTTAGTAGAGACTGGTCTGCCCAGGCTGGTTTCGAACTCCTGACCTCCGGCGATCTGCCCACTTAGGCCTCCTAGAGTGCTAGGATTACAGTCGTGAGCCACTGCACCCGGCTGGGCTGGCATTTCAATGTGACACTTTTTGAAAGAGTTGTGCAGTTTCCTTTTGGTGTTCCATATGTTTTTCTTTTTATTTCTAATGACGAGAAGACACAGTCTTGAATAATGCCTTGATATTTTCATTCCCCCAGTTTTGCAAGTTTTCCTTAACAGGTTTCAATGAATTCAAGAGTTTCCCATCATACTGAATGCAAAACCCATCACTGTCTTTTTTTAGCGATATATATTTGCATTCTTCCCTTCAGTTTATTATTAAATGAATTGAGGACAAGAAGTAACATTTTAATTTAAGTGGTTTTTATTTAATCAGCCCTGTCATGGGACATGCCTTTTTTCTATTAGCAATTGTTAAAATAATTGGCCCGTGTACAGAGGCTCCGGTGGAGGGCAAATGGCTAACGCCTGTGCGTTTTCTGTTGCAGGCAGTGGCCTCCGTGGAGGAGCCGGATGGGCGCAGCGGGTGGCAAGGCCAGGCTGGCGGCCGCGCGGGAGATGCAGGTCTGCAGCCGGGGCCGGTGGACGCCGCCGTGCGTGTGGCCGTGAACCAGGCCGCCCTGTGGCCCCCGGCGCCCCGGCCTAGGAACATGACAACAGCGCAGAACGGCCACGGGCCAGGTGCCGCACCCATCTGCACAGTGTCCGAAGTGGCCAAAGACGCCAAGATGGTGACGTCCCCCGCGTGGCAGAACGGAGGCTGCCGCGGCGGCGACGCGGACGCCCAGGAAGCCCGAGGGAGCCCCTCCAAGCTCGTGCGCCTCTTCTCGGCGAGCCGCAAGAGGACGGGCGAGAGGCCGCGCTCCGTGGTGCTGGTGGGGAGGTCCTCCACCTGGAACGCGCTCGCCTCCTTCCGGAAAATGGGATCCTTCAAAAAACTGAGGTCCTCAGTCCTGCAGGGAATTCAGAGCCGAGAGGGGTCGGAGGCCTCCAAGGCGGATGCTCCGGAGCGTGACCCCGGGAGACCCGCCTGCAACGGCGCCGTCGTGGGCGTCCGGGCCGGCGACGGCCCCGGGACGGGGGACGCGGGCGCGTCCGACTGCTCGGACCCCGAGGACGGCGACGACGCCTTCCAGCGGAGCACCCACCGCTCGCGCAGCCTCCGCAGGGCCTACGCGCTGGGCCGGCTCAGCCTGCGCGACGCCCCCGCCGCCGACGCGCCCCCGGCCCGGCCCCTGTCCGCGCTCGCGCCCGAGCCCGCCCCGCGCCCGGTCCCGGCCCGGGGCCCCGACGGCGGCATCCGCAGGAAGAGCAAGAGCACCGACAACCTGAACTTTCTGAAGAAGAGCTCCTTCAAGCGGAAGTCCACCTCCAACCTCGCCGACCTCAGAGGGGCGCACGAAAAGCCGCCGCCGCCCCAGCGGACCCTGAGCAGCTCCTCCGCCGACTCCGAGAGGCTCGGCGCGGCCGACAGGAGGACCAAGCGCTGGAAGAGCCCGATCAGGGCCAGGGACTTCGACAGGGTCCTGAGACTGGTCAGCAACGTGACAGACGCCGCCTGGAAGAGGGAGAGCCCCAAGAGCGGGGCGCCGGCCCCCGGCGAGGCCGCCCTGCGGCTGCGGCTGCACAGCCGGCTGCACGACGACTACTCGCGCCGCGCGTCCGGCAGCACCGAGCGGGACCCCCGGCGGGGCACGCCACCTGCGCCCGGCCCCGCCGCCCCCTGCCCCGCCGCCCCCGGCTCCCGCCCGGCCACTCCCCAGTGTCCCCGCGCGGACGTCGACACGGCCGTGTTTCCTCTTGAAGCCAAAAGCGCCCGGGGATCAGTAAGTGACAGTCCTTGTGCCACCAGCTCCTCATCTAGTTCGCTCGCCCAGGAAGCGTCCAGCAAAGACTCGGATGAGCCCAACGCAGGCAGCCGGTTTACATTTGACCTGGAGCAGCCTCCCACGCCTCTGAGGCCCACCGCGCCCAAGCCCCAGAGCCCTAAGAGCCCCGGGGCAGGGAGTGCCACGTGTCCCAACCACCAGAGCGCACTGTCCCTCAGCTCAGTGGAGAGTGGAGAAAGGGCAGAGGACCCCGCTCAGAGAGAGCCAGCGCCCGCGTCCCCCCAGCGCTCTGTGCAAACCACGTGTGGCGATGGGGGCAGCGGGGACCCTCAGCCCAGCCTCAGCCAGGCGGCCAGTCCAGAGGAAAAGAAGGAGGAGGTAAGGGCCGAGGTGGGGTCTTCCCATAGGCGACCCTCTGCGCGGGGGGAACTTGCGCAGTGAGGCTCTTATCTCACCCGGACGTGTCCATACCGCACAGGTGTTGCCCTTGGTCCTGCACCTGTCGAGGCTAGCGGCTCCGTGCTGATCATGTTGCTGTCACAATTATTAGTGGTAATGGGAGTCTCAAGTCACTGTTTACCAAGTTCAGAGTAATCTCGACCTCTTTTGAAACAAATTGCTAATGTGTGAAATTCCCTTAGATGGATGGAATTTAGCGCACCATTCATTCAACAGATGCTGATTGAGCACCTGCTTCGGGCTAGATTCTGGGGGACGAAAAAGTTGACAGAGCCCTCTCTTCCACTCCATACAGCATTTAGGTGCTCTTGAGTTTTTCGTTTTTGAAAATTTTTATTACCCATATCTTGCTTCTTTATACTTTAAGCTATTTCTGTATCCTTTCCAGCAGAGTATATAAAAGTGAAATCCTTTGTGTTAAGAGATGGTTACATGTATTAAGTCTGTTTTGTTTCCTAGGAATGAATTAGGAATGTGAAGTTTGGTACCTGTCAACCTCTGAAGGATGCTTGAGATTTTTATGATGGTTATTGTACTTATTTTTAGAGTAGCTCATAAGCATCTCATGAATTGAATCAGCTAATAACTGTCAAGGCTACAAGAGCAATGTTCTTTTCATATCCTGTCAAACATCCAGGCAGCTTTTTACTGTACAATTTTCACTTTATAAATGCATTCAGTAATATTACCTTACATAGCTGAAAGATGGGGAAATGCATCCATGTGTATATATTGCAAATTATTCTTTGCATACATTTCTAGATTATTTTGCAGGTATAAATTGGTATTTGCCATAGAAAATATCCCCCTAGCACCAATCCCTAGAGAGGACCTCACCTTTTTCTTAAAGACTGCAGATGCATGATTGCATGGCAAGGTTTGCAAACTCAAGAGGCACGATAGCCTCTAAGATTGTCCATTTTTGACCTTTGCTACACAGAGAGACCTAGATGGTAGGACCTTTCTAGAAAGTAGAACTGTCGCAGAATACTTAAGGGGGTCCAGATCAGCCTCAAGGATCCCTGCTGCCGAAGGTCCCTGGGCAGCCAGAGAAGTGAGGCTGCCTTACTCTTTGTGACTTCAGGTTTGTGTGGAGAGTTCGGGCCAGTCTGTCTTTCAGAGGTCTTGAATATTGATGACCATTTACTCATTTGCATATTTTGAAAAAAGCCTGTACAATGGTTGTAAGGACACAGGCCTAGTTGCCAGCCTTGGGAAGGATTTCCAGCTTTGCCAACTCTGGTTTGCATAATTGGCCAAAACCTTCGCTGATTCCTGGGTGAGATGAAGTGTAACATTCCTTCCACTAAACACCCTGGCATGCCCCACTGGTGGTTTGGAAACCTCCTGCCCTAAAAATAGGGCTTTGTGTAAGTCTAGTGGGTTCTTTGTGTTAAAGGTGGAATTTTATTTTCTTCTTAAGAAAGTTAGTAAAAGAAAAAAAAAAATCGTTCAAATATTTTATTCCTGAGTGCCTATTAAGTAAATACGTGCAAGAGTTACTGCCTAACTTAGTTAATTGCCAGGGTGATTTTTGACCATTTTATGGTTTTATATGTATATTTGCTATTCTTAGTTATATATAATTTAATTTCTACCCACAAAGGATCACCAAAGATAGAAAACAGAAGAAACATTATATTGACATTCAGTTAATTAAAGGTGCATACATGTTGATAATTCTACAAATTTGCCTTCAGATGTTCATCACTTTAACTTGCATTTATTTCCTCAAAATTCTTATGTAGTACATCAAACTTCCTCTTGTACTTTTAATGTATATGTGAAAAAGAGAAAATATAGTGATGGTTTTACCCAATTTGCATTTTATATATTGGCAACCTTCAATGTTACTTGCAGAGAAGTTCTTGTGAAGTATAACCTGAAACCTTCTCTTTTATTTTGACATTGAGAAACAGATTACAAATTAAAGGAAACAAACAAAAAAGTCACTTTTCAAAATGCAAGAATTCAGCCTTCATGAGTTAAAAAGTTTTTGACTATTTGTATTTTGCCTCTTTATGTATACATTTATATTAATATATGCTTTAATGTAGCCTCTTTACACATACTTTATATATTTTGCATTACAAAATTAAATTTCCATCATGACTGTGTTTTAATATAGCATGTTTTTATTTAGCTTGTTGATGGGATAGTTCCACTTATGTTTAAAGCAAATTTAAAGTGTGTTTATTGTTGAATGTGAAAATGTTGAAATCAGTGTATATTATGGTGTTAAAGTAAATATTATAGTGTCAATAAGGGAGAATAATTTTTATTTGGAATAATTGATAACATACAACACTCAAATGGCAAAATAATTTTTGAAAAACCGTAAGCAGTTTAACAAGATTGTGTGTCGCTGTGAAGAAGAGCAGGGGAAATGTCATGCTACTTTCATTTGTAAAGCACGTTATACTCCTGCCACCTAGTGGTGAGCTCTGTTGCATGAGCAGTGGTCTGCTGAGAAGTCCCTGAACTTGTCCTGACAAGCTGGTTTAAAAATGCAGTTTGGCATTTACTCATTGACGGTACTACCTGTTCTCTTATAAAGGCATAAGCACGGGAGTTTGGAGTACTAGTGCTTGTTTTCCTACCAGTGCACGGAGGAAAGGGACCGCCCTCCCCTCCTGCTCGTGCAGTCTGCAGTCAGTAGTTCATGAGCGTTGAAATATGGCATAGAGCTCTTTTAAGTGAGGACCAGTTGTACCCCTTTCCAGGCAGCTTCGGTAAGGCGCAGTGTTGGTAAAGGTTTCTAGTTTGGCTGGGACCCTGGGCTGCCATTCAAAAACATTCCAACCTTGGCAAACAGGCAAACTGTGGAACATCTCTTGGTCCTGGTGTTGTCAAGGGTAGCGTGTGCAAGAACCAGTGAGATTATGCACGTTGAATACTTAGCCCACTATTTTAACACTGGCTGCCCCCGTGTGGTTGTAGCACTATCAGTTTAGATGATTTTTCCATCCTAGATTGACGTGGCTTTTTAAGACAGGGGGGAGTTAATGTCATTTTTTTCCGTAACTCTTTTGGTACAACGCTGTGTTAGAGTCTCACGGGGGACTGGGAAATTCTTTAGCGATCAGTTTGGCCTCACATTACTTTTAAAAAATACACGAGGGTTAAGTCGTAATGTAATCTGACATTTATATGTTCATTCAGTCGTGCACCAAACCGAATTTGTTGGGCACCTACCGGGTGTGAGTGACCAGTTGTGGCTCTACAGGGAATGTGGGTGGTACCAAGGAGGTTTTACACACGCCCAGGTGTGTCTCATTCATGAGAGAACTGTGCGGAATGGATTAAATCCCACAACAGGGGTAAAAGCAAAATGCCGTGGGTTTCAGAAGAGTGGCATTGCTCACCCACATGCCAAGCAAAGGAAGGCTTGATAAGGGTGACGGAATCTGATTTGAAGAGGTGGGGTCTCTATGGGTAGTTACGGAGAGAACGGGGGGACATTGCAGTAAGATGCACTAGCTTGGGCACATGGACAGAGGTTTCCTGTGACTGGAGAAAAAGGGAAAATAACGTCATTTCATTTGATGTAGGGGAATCATCCAAATTATGATAAAATCGAGTCTATTGCATTAAGGGAAGAAAGCCAGGCACACAAAGATGAACACCGCTTATTCTCACTCACGTGGAAGCCAAAAAGTTGATCTTGTAGAAATAGAGAGTAGAATGGTGGTCACTAGAGGTGGGGAAGGACGGGGGAGGGAGGGTGGGAAGCACGTGGAAGAACTTCGTGTGCGGCTGTCACCACAGTCCAGGTAAAGAACTCCTGCGTCACCACGAAAAGTTCCCTCAGGCCTTTTGCAGTCAGTCCCTGCCCCCACCCAAGACCAGGAAACTCCTGAACTACTTTACGTCTCTACACTTCTTAAGTGAATAATTTGATGACTTTTTTAAATCGGTGGAGCTGTGCCGCATGAGCATAGCATGACAATGTATGTCACCACTGACGGATTTTAGCACATTTCTGTCACCCCAGAAAGAAGCCTTATGGCCATTTGCTGTCACTTTCTGGTCCCAGCTCCAGCCCCAGATGGACTTTATGTGTCTATAGATTTTACTTTTTGGACATTTCATAGGAATAGAATCATGTTAATACGTGGCCTCTTTTGACTGGCTTCTTTCACTGAGCATGTTGTTTTCAAGGTTCATCCAGTTGTAACATGACCAGTGCTTTCTTCCTTTTTAAGGCTGAAAGATACTCTGTTGTGTGGATTGACCACATTTTGTTTATCCATTCATCTGCTGATGGACACTTTGGTTGCTGCCACCTTAGGGCTATTATAAGTAATGCTGCAATGGACATTTTCATGCAAGTCCTTAAGTGGAAATACACTTCCTTTCTCTTGGATAGGTACCCAGGAGTGGAATTGCTGGGTCATATGCCAACCCTGCATTGAACTATTTAAGGAACTGCCAAACTGTTTTCCAAAATGGCTATACCATTTTAGATTCCCACCAGCACCGTGTAAGGGTTCTCGTTTCTCCCCCATTTCTTGTCAGTAGTTCGTATTGTCAGTATTCTAGATTCTAGCTTTTCTTGTGGGTGTAGAGTAATACTGCATTTTGGCTTTCATTAGCATTTCCCTGGTGACTGATGATGTCGGAACATCTTTTTCCGTGCTTATTAGCCACTCTTGTATGTTATTTGGTGAAGTGCCTATTCATTCAAATCTTTTGCTCATAATTTTACTGCATTCTTTGTCATCTTATTATTAAGTTTACTTTCTTTATATATTCTGGGTGCAAGTCCTTTATCAGATATATGATGTATTCTTCAAGGTTCTCCAGAGAAGCAGAGCCAGTAGGATGTATACGAGATTTATTATGGGGCTTGCCTGGTGTGAGGATGGAGGCTAAGTCCCCAGGTATGCCGTCTGCAAGCTGGAGAACCAGGAAAGCCACGGGTGTAGCTCAGTGTCAATCCAAAGACCTGTGAACAGGGTTGGGGAGTGAGGTGCTGCTGTCAGTCCTGGAGAATGAAGGAGAACCAGGAGGTCCCGTGTGCCGGGGCAGGGGAAGGTGGGTGTCCCAGCTTAGAAAGAGGGGGAACTCTCCTTCCACAGCCTTTTGGTTCTCTTTGGCCCTTCCAAGGATTGCATGATGCCACCCACGTTAGATCCCAATGCACATCTCTTCCGGGGACACCCTCACAAACACACCCAGAAATAATGCTTTGCCGGCTATCTGGGGAGTCCTTAGCCCAGGCAAGTGGACACATAAGATTAACCATCACACAGGAATTGCAAATAATGTCTCACAATCTGGTCCGTCTTTTTATTTCTTTTTAATGATATTTCTTGAAGAGCAAACGTCTCAGGCTTTGATGAAAATCTAGTTACCAAGTTTTTTGTGCTTTTGGTGTTAGATCTAAGAAATCTTTTCCCATCCCAAGATCACAAAGATTTTCTCCTATGTTATCGTCTGGACATTTTACAGTCTTAGCACTTACATTTATAGGCATGCCCCATTTTTGGTTGTTTTTGTTTGTAACGCGATGTATGTAGAGCGAATTTTTCTGCATATGGACATTCAATTTCCCACCTCCATTTATTGAACTGTCCGTGGTTTTTACACTACAGAGAATATAAATGCCCGTATTCACTAGGTTCGTGTGCATTCTCTCTGATGAAGAGGTCCTAGAGTTTGAATCACAAAAATTATAATTGTAGTTGGAAAGATAATTTTTAAATAGGATATCATTTGTGCTTTAAAAAAATATTCTTCTAATGAATTTAACATTTTTAACGGAAATATCTGCCTTGTGATGACTGTCAGTGTTTATATTTCCTAAATAGCAACTGGGGTTCACATTTAACAGATACTATCCTCTCATGGATGGCTTGTTAGTGTAGGGTGAAGAGAATTAACGCGCTTTCTATTAGTCATGTTTGTGCTAGCTTATGCTTGGTTTCTCTTAGGGTATTTTTAGTTTATATTTGTTTGTTCTCTTTCTGCAGGAGAAAAATTCTTAAAGAGAAAAAGGGTCTTTTACAGAAATACTCGAGTCATAGAACTCGAGATCATGAGTCTAAATGTGAAAGTACCTTTATACTTTAACAATGGAGTCATTTTCTAAGTCAGTTTCTCATAAAGAAGCCTCCACTTGCTCTGAAATGTATATGCTTATTATTACCTAAAAAGACACATCTTTTCCTGTGGAAAGTTTCAAAGTATTTCTGAAGGGGGGGCTCAGTGTTTGGCGGGCTAATATGGAACTTTATAAACTTGAAAAACCACTTCTAAGCTTATTTCTAAAAATCTAAAGAAAATAAACAGTTTTGAACTTTCCAGTGGTTCATTTCTGGAATAGTTTCTCTCTGGCAAGATGTCATCAAGTAAGATTTTTCCATTAAAAACAAAGGGGGAGAGGGAATTGGAATCTCGCACCTGTATACATGAGCAAGATAGCAATTGCCAACTTGCATAGACATTACCATAATGACCATTTATAATCCAGTATAAGTGATACACTGCATCGCATAAATACCATGCATATTGAGCTTTCTAAAGCTTATAAAAAACTTAAATGATGTGAACAAATACTATGGTATTTTCACCAAAGTTTTCTTATTTTCTCTTAATTATTGCCTTGTTTTACTTTGTGCATAGGTAGTAAGACCTTGCACGAGTCCTAAAATACAGAAAGGTAAATTTCAGTGTTCTCCAGTGGCAAATTTTAGCTTGATGACTGAGAAATTGATTCCAGTATGTATGTTTCTCTCCTGTTCTAATTTTCTCTTCTTGAGCTTCCCTATAATAATTAAGATCAAAGAGAGTCCCGGGTGGGAATTACTTTCCAGCTGGCTTGGGGACCCATGTTCATTTCCATGTGTCTGCCATGATAATTGGAAGGAATTATAATTATTGTTATTTCTTTGGCAGAGTAGCGTGAGTGCAAATTGCCACAAGTCACTGTGTAAACTGAACATCACCCGTTTCTTCTACATCTAACCATCTGAGAACAAAAGCCACCATTTGGAATGCTCTATTCATTTAGAAAAATCACAGTGAAGCTGAAGGGAGGACTTTAGGTACAGCAGGAGAGGGAGAGGATGGAGCGCTTATGGCTCTTCTTTCTGTCCTACACTGATCTAGTGACTTCCTAGGAAGCCGGGATCCACGTGGTTGCCAGACATCGGTCCCTACAAAAGTGGTCTCGAAGCTCTGTGGTGTCAAATGCCATAGTTGGACTATGCAGTAGAGCTGCACGGTCCTAGTTTATTACTAATCAGCTGTATGTCTTTAAGAAAGATACTTGATCTACTTAAACCTCAGTTTCTTTAAAAATGGTGATGATAGTGTCTACCAGGATTAAATGAAATAATGCATGTAAGACATGTGCCACAGTGCCTGGAACATAGTAAATGTAATAAATGTTAGCTATTTTCATAATAATAATCATTGTTATCATTAAAATTGCTTCCTTTGGTCAGACACTTCAGCATAAACCAGGTAAACTTTGCAAATTATGCACTACTGAAGTTCTGGCGAGAGTTTCACTAAGTTTGGAATGAAGACCACCATGGGTGCAAGCTAAAGGTGCAGCTTCCTGAGCCCTGCCCAGACCCACTGAATTAGGGTCCCCTGGGGTTAGGCGCAGCAATTAGGACTGTTACCAAGCAACCCAGGGAAATGATTTTTGCCACACTAAACTTTGAGACCCACTGTCCAGGCTGAGGCTCATCTAGGTGTGAAGTATCTTGTACTTGAGTTAACCAGGATAGATGATTTATCAAAGAAATACTGTGATTGAAACAAGAGAGGCATTCCAGGAATAAAGATGGCTTGTAACCTTTTTTAAAAATTGAACAATATTATCAATTAGTTATATATGTCTATAGATAACAATTGCTTTTGGCAAAAAATGAGATCACAGCTTTTCAAGCAAGAAACAGTGCAATAAAGAATTTGGTTTAAAATATGTTGAAGGCCAGGTGCGGTGACTCATAGCTGTAATCCCAGCACTTTGGGAGGCTGAGGTGGGAGATTGCTTGACACCAGGAGTTTGAGACCAGCCAGGGAAATGCAGAGACCCCCATCTCTAAAATAAAACTTTTATTAACTTTTAATTAGCAAAAGTTCTTCACGAAACGCTATTGCATTTGATTCTCACAGCCACCCTGTGACCTAGATTATTTTTGTTTTTGCTTTAACAGAGGAGTTAAACTGAGGCTTGGAAAAATTAAAGGACTATCAGAGCTGGGCCTATAGCCAGGTCTCAAGATGGGGAAGGAAGGAGGCATCTGCTTTGCAATCTAGCATGCAAACTCACATTCTCACCATTTACTAGTTGCCTGATCTCTGGTGGAGTCACTTAATCTTTAGCAATAAAGTAGAATTAAAAGTACCTACTGTAGAATATTTAAATTAAATGAGATTCTCAGCAACAACAACAACAAAAAATAACCCAGTTAATAATAATTTATTATTATTAATAATTTAATTATTATTAAAATAATAATAAATATTAAATAATATTAAAATAATAATAATTTATCAGGCACTATTGTAGACTCTGGGGACATTCAGATAGTATTGAATAGTTTGAAAGAATCTAAATAGCTTCTTTCATGAGATGCTCAGATAAATAAATGCTATGCATATATTATAGTGGTTTTAATTGAGGCACAGAAAGGACCTACTCCTTCTGAGCCCAGGGGAGTTTATGGAGTTTTCATATCACAAGAGGTGATATTTGAACTGAATGTTGAGGAATAACTCTCAGAGGTTGATGAGGGTCACAATGGTATCTTAGAAGGAGCAACATTTGCTGCAGTCCCCCCTTACCTAAGGTTTGTGTCTGCGATTTCAGTTACCTATGGTCAGCCGTGGTCTGAAAAGAGATGAGGACAGGACAATAAGGTATTGAGAGAGAGAGACCAGATTCACGTAACTTTTATTAGGGTGTATTGTAATTGACTTATTGTTAGTTATTGTTAATCTCTTACGGTGCCTCATTTGTAAATTAAACTTTATAATAGGTATGCATGTATAGCAAAGAACATAGTATATATAGAGTTCAGTCTATCCATGGTTTCATACATCTACTGGGGGCCTTGGAACAGATCCCCTGGTTAAGGGGGGCACAGTTCAGTTGTATGATTGCATAAGGTACATGTGTAGCAAATGGGGAGGCCTTCGGTGTGGCTGGAGACAGAGGTGGAAAGACGTGGGATGAGCTGGTGAATGGCCCGGGGTTCTGTTGTAGGTAATGCCCAACTCTGATCACATCTGTGTTTCGGTAGCAGAGTGGAGGATGGATTAGAGACGGGCACTAGTGAGGAAACTGTCGGAGTAGTTTCAGGAGCAATGAGGGGGGCTTGAACTGAGTGAGGGAGGAACAAGTTCCTCCTGGCGTTGAATGACCGACAATGTGGTGAGTGTCCATAGAACATGAAGAGGAGGGAGAGCTAGGACACCTGGTGCATGGTGACTGGGTGTGTCAGGTATCCTAACTAAAGTGTAAAAGGAGTTTGGGGAGAGAATTGAGTCACGAAAAAAGTGTTACTCTGCATTCCGATCCAGGAGCCTTCAGGTGTCCGTGATGCTAAAGGCCCTTGGCCTGTCTGTGGCTTTGGCTGCCTGTGCTGTCATCAGCGCCTTACAGTGTCAGCGGTGCTGCGAACAGAGCCTTTCTGCACCTGCTTCCACTAGAGAATAAACTGGGACCTTCTTCCTTGCTCCCCATTCCCTTTCTCCTCTCCTCCACGTTCCCTTTGCCATCTCTCCATACTGAAAGCCAAAACCAGCGTTAAGAAATAAACTCGAGCCAGGTGCGGGGGTGCGTGCCTGCAGTCCCTGGCGCGCAGGAGGAGGAGGTGGGAGATCACGTGAGCCAAAGACTTTGAGGCTGCAGTGAGCCACAGGGTCCGTGTTGGTGGTGACAGCCCCTCTGTGATGTAGGGGAGGCAGGAGAGGTGAGGGACATGGGACATGGCAGGGGGGTGGCATGGAGTTTATCCCCACCACGTGGAGGTGAGCTCAGCCTCTATCTAATATTCTAAGTCTACGACAGTGATAAAATTTTTCCTAAACAGTGTTAAGTGCATTTTTATGTTCATGGAACTGGGCTAAGCGTATTAGGTGTTCTCTGTGAACTTGAATAATTTGCATTTGCAATAAATGACCTCATCAGTCTGCAAAACAGGTGACAAGGCCACAGGCTCAGCAGCTGTGGCCGAAGCGCCTTTATCATCAGTTCCACACACGCAAGGACGGCTGGAGCATCCAATGTCTCCACTGTGCTCTCTTTCACCTCAAGGGAGATAAGAAACAAATTGTTCAAAATGTTTAACAGATGTCCGAACTGTTTCCTGAACCCCAGGCACAAGGCCACAGCTTTCCAGATTACAGTAGTTTCTCATTTTTTTATTTTTGGGGGGAATCTTAAAAAATTCCAGAACAGCTTTTGATGAGTCGCTTGTGTTAATGTTTGTTATCAGAATTCCACCAACCACTGAAGATTCTTATAGTTTAAAGCCTTGCATCTTAAATGAAAGACGCAGTGCATTTGTAAGAATGTAACACAGTGTTACTATTACTATTTATTTTTTGCCTAAGCGCCCAGGGAAGACTGACACAGTAACACGGTGTACTTACTAACACAGTAAGTGATGTGTCTGTCCTCCTGTTGTAACATGCCTGGTCTGTTTCTTGCTCAGGACCTGTCTAGACCCAGGCCAAGCCCAAATCTCAGTCCTGAGAAGGGGAGAGATGGTTTTAGGATGGTGTCTGTCCGT
This sequence comes from Microcebus murinus, assembly GCF_040939455.1. NCBI lineage: Eukaryota > Metazoa > Chordata > Mammalia > Primates > Cheirogaleidae > Microcebus > Microcebus murinus. Next base: position 77,413,434 of record NC_134116.1, on the reverse strand, counting down.
TTTCAGGACAGCGCCTGAACTAGCAGAAACCCTGAAGGGCGCAGCGGGGCCACCCTGCACACGCGCCCCGGTGAGGTGGGCCCTGCTCGGCTATGGGGAGGGCGCTTTGCTATTTACTTATTTCAGAAGTGGTCAGAGGCCACCCCTGCTCTCCTCCCACTTGCTTTGGCGATTTTGCTCCTAAGGAATTCCCTCCCCTCACATAGCTGTTTCTTCAAGTAGCCTGAGTGACTTAGGAAGAGACACAGGAACCAGGGGAAAGTGTCAGGGGAGGGAGGCTCGGGGTACCTGCGGGGAGGGCGGGCCCGTTTCTGGGCCCCTCCCTGAAGCTGGGCTAGTGCACCCCCACTGCCCCCCCAACACACACACCCCACCGTTTGGAGACAGAAAGAGCGTTCCTCCTACTTGTTATAAAAATTAAGGACAAGAAACCAAATATGATTCAGTAAATGAAACAAAATTGACTATATTTCAGTCCCATGTGTGATCAGGTGAGGGGAAAGGTCACGGCAGTACGGGGAGAAGGGAGGGGACAGAGGAAGGGGTGAAGCAGGACGTGGGCTGGGAGGAAGCAGTGTGGACGGGTCAGGCAGGTGGGCACATCCATGTACGGACACACACTCGCGAGTGGAACGGCGGAGCGGCAGGAACCGCAAGTGCAGAGCTGTGTCAGCGATGAGCTCATGGAAGCTTTTGGGGAGCAGCATCAGGTGGTCTTAGTATTTTTTGGAAGTGGCTGCTGGGGGTTTTTGCCATAAACCATAAAACCATTTTCCACCTTTCTTACCTCCTGCTGCAAATAGAGGGGTCATGTCTAGTGCCAGCTTTGCAAAGATGAAATTAAGTGCCTGCACTGTCTTGCATGGCTCCTATCTTTCAGTAAATCCATTGCCTTCTTGTCTCTAAAATGGGTATAAAATAATAAAGTCATCTTATCAGAAAATGTCATTTTAGGTATATGTTAAAGCAGTGTGAAAATTTAAGATTAAATGTAACACATTACCCCTTTGGTGTTAAAAATACCACAAGAATATGGTAATTCTTGTGGATCTTATGCGCTCCATATATTTACAACACATGATAAATGGGCCTTCCTGAATCAGAGACCAGAGACAAAAGAAAAAGAAAAAAAAAGGGCCATGCAGGGTTTTTTAAAATTATGACACATTAATTTTCATTTAAGGGAAATTAGGTAATGAGGTACAGTTCTAAATAATGAAATACTACTTTTTTTATTTTGTCAGATATGAGGCCTAAAATTTCATTTCTCTGGAATTGGAGCACACAGGCTGGTCCCACAGGCTACTCTTAAGCAATGTTATCTTTTAGCCTGGGAGTTTTAACCTGGGTTTATCCAAGGACATGGGTAGAAATCAGGAAGTATGGATTTTATTTGTATTAGCCTCTAGCTAAAATGTAGCACTTCCTTCAATTATGAATGTAAGCATCAAACCAGAGCAGCTTTAACAATACCTGTAATATTATCTGATCACAGATCTTTTTTACATTATATAACAGGTTTTGATGATTTAAAAAAAAAATTTTTTTTTAGAGACAAAGTCTTGTTTTGTTGCCCAGGCTAGCATAATCACAGCTCACTGCAGCCTTGAACTCCTGGGCCCAGGCGATCTCCCACCTCGGCCTCCCGAGTCTCTGGGATTACAGATGTGAACCACTGAGCCCAGCAGGTATCTTGAGATGTCTCTTATACTCATCAGTACTTGATAATGTGGCAGTTCTTAGACCTAGCACTAGTCTTGCTAATTCACCTGTGGCATGTGTTACTATATTGCCTCCATCGGCTTATCTCTACAATCCTCTCTTAGGTTATTTTATGCACATAAAAATAGGATTCCGAGAAGGGGTCTGTAGATTTCACCAGACTGCCCAGGGCACACATACATTTACAAGAGCCTCTGATAGCTGCCCTTCCCTCTCTCCTCCCTCTGATCCATCCCATCTAAGGGAAGGAAAGCCTACAAAGTTCCATTTTCCTTCTGCAAAAGCACATGCCAGGGACGCAGGCTTGCAGAATGGAAAGCACAGAGGTTTGGAACCAAGCAGACTGGGTTGCACAATGGGCCCTTCCCCTTTCCGGCTCCATCAATGTGAGCAAGGCATTTTATTTATTTTAGCCCCGATATCTTAATCAGTATAAGGCCATAAGTAGTACCTGCCTCCTAGGGTGGCTGTGAAGATTAAATAAGGTAAGGTGTGTGCCTGGCATAGGTCCGGCGTGTCGTAGGCATTCAGAAATTGCAGCTTCATGACAGCCGTTGTTGCCGTTGCCCGCAGCCTCCACCGAGACTGCTCCCATTCCCCTGCGTCTCTGTGACCATGTCAATTGCCTGTGGCATCCTGGGAAAGCCCGGGAAGGTAGCTTGTTATGTTGACATGCATCCTCAGAAAAACTTTGGCTTGTTCAGAGTCCCTCTGCTTTATTATTTTTTTTCAAATATTCATAAAGCTTCTTTAATTTCCTTGCCTGTAACATTTGCTTCTGAATCACCTTGCTGTGTTAGTTTCCAAGGGTTGCCACACCAAATTACCACAAACGAGGTGGCTTAAAACAACAGGCGTTTGTTTATTCTTTCGCCGTTCTGGAGGCGAGAGTTTGAAATCAAGGTACCGCCAGATCCGTAATGCTGCCGGGGCACTAAAGGAGGGTTTTTCTTTGCCTCTTCAGCGTCTAGTCGTTGCGGGCAGTCTTGGAGTTCCCTGGCTTGGAGGTGCACCACTCCAATCTCTGCCTCCTCTAGGCCTTGTTTGTTTTTGTGTTTGTCTGGGTGCAAATTTCCCTCTATTGGTAAGGACACCGGCCATCGGATTGGGACCCACCTCATCCAGGGTGACCTCATTTTAACGTAATTACATCTACAAAGATCCAGTCTCCAAATAAAATAAAAGGTTGCATTCACAGGTATTGGGAGTTAGGACTTCCAACATCTTTTTCAGAGACACAAGTCAACCCACAACGCTCTGCCGTTTGACCCTCTGTGCTTCACTTAGGTCAGGCTTCTTTCTGTTTGGACATATGTGAAATCGAGTTAATAATTAGCTTTCACTGTATTTTCAAAAATAATGTTTTAAAGTGGCTGGGCGTGGTGGCTCACACCTTTAATCCTAGCACTCTGGGAAGCTGAGGTCGCTTGAGCTCAGGAGTTCAAGACCAGCCTGAGCAAGAGCAAGACCCCATCTCTACTAAAACATAAGAAAAAAAATTAGCTGGGCAACTAAAAATACAAGAAAATGTTGGCCAGGCATGGTGGCGCATGCTGGTAGTCCTAGCTACCCAGGAGGCTGAGGCAGGAGGATTGCTTGAGCCCAGGAGTTTGAGGTTGCTGTGAGCTAGGCTGACACCACGGCACTCTAGCCCGGGCAATAGAGTGAGACTCTGTCTCAAAAAAAAAAAAAAAAAAAAAAAAAAAATGTTCTCAAGTGCCTACCTGGAGGTAACATAGTCTGTATTGGCTTTTTGTTTTCATAAAGCGAAAAAAAGAAACTTTGTATAGGGAAACATGTAGTACTAAGGAAAGCACTTAAAAATATACAGAGAAGCAAGAGTTAAAAGGGCGGGGACTCCACTGAAAAGTCTGTTTACAAAAGTTTACGATTTGGGTGTGAATGGGCTGTTGAAGCTGATAGAGGCGGGATTGATCCACTGGACTGGGCAGAGCTGTGGCGTGGTCACGTAGGCAGGACGCCAGAGAACATGGACATGGTCAGCTGCCTGCTGCTTCAGTGTGTCTGTGGCCACCCCCTGCCCACGCCTGAGGTAGGTTCCCGGCTCCTTGGAGAGGGTTGGTTGTGGGCACGTGTGTGTGTCTGTAGATCCCAGTATAATCACAGTCAGACTGTACCCCTGGAGTGAACCTGGTAGCATTTCAGCAGTGTAGGAGTTTTCCTAAGGATGTGGTTTTGGACTGTCCGTCAAAGTTCAAATTTGTTTGACAGGGAATTTCACGCTCTTGTGGCTAGCTGTCAGTATTTGAATGTGAGCTTAAATCTGAGAGTTTCTCCCCATCCTACCTTTTATAATTTTGCTGGGAGTAAAATGACAAACATTTCAATTTTATGTATTATTCTGATACCTGACTTTTGCTATTGCTAGAACACCCAGTACTTTTCAGAGGGCATGTTTTCAACTTTTTTTTTTTTTTTATCTTCAGTGGAACTGTATAAATACTGCAAGGAGAATTACAGTGGGTCTCTCTATGTGTTCCACTGTGCTGACGCTGAGGCATGACATGTTAAAGGAATAATCCTGTGCTCTGTCCCCTACTGTATACAGGCCTGCCTTGAGCACACCTTCCCATACCCAGCCTCAGGCACTTCCTGGAATATTCCCTTATTTTGGGCACCACTGAGAAAAAGCAGGCTGCATATTGCATAAGTGCAAAAATAAAAACAAGATACCCCCCCAAAACACAAAAATAACCCCCAAAAAACTGCACGTACATTTGTGAGCAGTTAGATTTCTTGCCTGTGATTTTGTTGTACATCTGTTTTTCTAGCATGCTGTTTTTGAACCTTTTTATCCCAGGGTAATAACATAATTGGGTTTATTCTCTCGGTGTAGTGAAGTTGTGCCATTCGATTCAATAACTTATTTAAAGTATTCATAATAATCGTTTTCATATAGAAAGTAATACTAGCTTTTCCGTGATTTTTCTCGTATTTTCTGATGGTGATGTTGGGAAGGAAAAACTTCTCCTCTAGGCTCAGTTCTTGGGGGCCTGTGAATTAAACTGACAAAGGATAGATGTCTATTCGTGTGTACGTGTGTGTGTGTGTGTGTGTGTGTGTGTGAGAGAGAGAGAGAGAGAGAGAGAGAGTTCGCAGAAAAAAGTGAGGCAAAGAGGCAGCTAGAATAGGAGGCTCATGTACCATCTTAATAGGGGAGAGGGAGAGGGTAGGGAACTTAAGGGGAAACAAATGACTTTTAGGAAAGATAAATGGGCTTTTGGGAGAATGGATGAGAGATATGATGGTTTTGTGACAATGTTTAGGTGTGGGTTCTCCTCTCTTCCCTGGCGAAACAACTCCCAGGAGGGATTTATGGCACTTGAGTTCTTTCGGGAGGTTCCGCTTTTGGGCAGATAACGGAGTTCAGAAAAAAAAACAACAAAAAAACCCCCTATTCTCAAATGCTTTCAGCTCAAAATCATTTTCATGCCACAGTGGCCTATTCTGGACCCCCTTAGCAGTGACAAGGATTAATGACACCACCCTGGACGGTAGGAGTCAGTAGAGGGCAGCATCAGCGGAGGTTGCTAGGACAACCATTTTTGGGGAGCAGAGGTGATGATGTGGCATTTCGGGGGAAACTTCTGAAACGGAAATTCCAAGGCCCACTTTTTCGTGTCTTTGTTGCCACTAATTGGGTGTGTGGCCCTGGGCAGGTCACTTGGCTTCTTTAGGTCCCAGTGCTCCTAATGTGAGAATTGAGGGGGTGGAGTGGGGGACCCCTGGTTCCCTCCCTGCCTCCTCGCTCCTCATCAGTTCTTTGCCGCACAAGGTCTTAGCGAGCACTTAGACACGCCAGGCTGGAAGCCACGAGGCCTGCGCCACAGGTCTTAGGTCCCCGTTGTCACTGGCCATAGGTGTGTCTGCCTGGGCCACCACCACCCACCGCCTACCCTTCTTCAGGCCCAGCCAGTCCGGGGACGATCAGCGCTGCGTCCCCAGCTCTGCGGGCCCCTCTGTCAGAGCCCGCCTTCCTGGCTGTTCTGGTCGTCCTCCCCGTGCCCGTGGCCCGACAGCCCTTTTTGTTTTTATCTTTAAATAAGGGACAGGGATGGAAGAGTTGCAGGTGCCCTGGCGGCCTCGCAGGCTCACCGCTGGTGCCTGCCGCCACTCTGCTCCCAGGGGGCTCTGGCCAGGCTCTGAGGGGTCTGCCGAGATAGCCCCAGCTCGAGGCAGGCTTGAACCCTGGGGACGTTACTCTTGGGCACAGCTTTTCTTAAATCCTCTGATAAGGGCTATCTTATCACGTGGCATGTCATCCTTCCAAGGACCTGCTGTTTCCTAATGAAGAGTTGCAGAGTCAAATTGCAGAAGTTCAGTAACTTGCCTGGGGTTACGTGGCCCGGTTCCAAGCCTCACGCTTCTTTCTAGCACATCGTGTTGCCTCTGAAACAATTACTTGAAAAATTAGAAAGCGTTGCCTCATGTAAAGCTCATAGAGTCTTGAGCTGGGGGTTTTTCCAGGCTAAACTCTGAGATGCGCTGTCCCCGTCAGACCGCTGCCCTGAGGCTGCGGCAGGAGCCAGGGGACCCCGAGTGCTGAGGGCTGGGTCCTGACGGCCGTGCACTTAGTCCTCTGGAAGCACCTTCCAGTTTTCCGCGGTGCGCACTGTTGCAAGGAAGGAGGTCCCACAGAGCCATGGTGGGTAGCAGCGCCCAGTCATTTCTCCTCCTGGCTAGCCTTCGGGTCCCCAGGCTGCTGTCCTGTATATTTTGGGGGACACCTACCCCCCGTTAAGAAAGTGCATTTTAGGCCGGGCGCTGTGGCTCACGCCTGTAATCCTAGCTCTTGGGAGGCCGAGGCGGGCGGATTGCTCAAGGTCAGGAGTTCAAAACCAGCCTGAGCAAGAGCGAGACCCCGTCTCTACTATAAATAGAAAGAAATTAATTGGCCAACTGATATATATAAAAAATAAGCCGGGCATGGTGGCGCATGCCTGTAGTCCCAGCTACTCGGGAGGCTGAGGCAGGAGGATCGCTTGAGCCCAGGAGTTTGAGGTTGCTGTGAGCTAGGCTGACACCACGGCACTCACTCTAGCCTGGACAACAAAGTGAGACTCTGTCTCAAAAAAAAAAAAAAAAAAAAAGAAAGTGCATTTTATAAACTCACGATGGTGCTGATTTTCCCAACGTCTTTTATCGTAGACGCCATCATTGGACGCCAAACATTACTATTTAATTTATGGTTTAATTCAGCCTAGAATGAAAGATGGATTTGGTCATTTTAATCCAAATAGTTTCAGCTGTATTTTCACTTTCTATTACACACGTAACTGTTTTCAATAAGCAGAGCTGGGGTGGGTGGGTAATGCATACAGCTAGTTTCTTTTTTCTAACACCTACTTGGATATTTGCGCTCACCTAACCTGTTGGCGTTTGAAAGGTTGTCCCTGATGAGCCCTGGAGGCGAGGCTCGTCCCAGGAGGAGGAAAGGACGGAGGCCCAGAGGATCAGCAGGAGGAGATGGGGCTCTGGGCAGCGGCCGCGGCCCCGGCCGCTCTCCGACTACAGCCAGCTGGGCAGCCGCAGCCTGTCCATTCCCGAAGACTCCATTGCGGGGGACCCCCCGGAGGAGGACCGAGCAGACGGGGACCCCCAGGCGAGCGCGGCCACTGCCAGCCCTGCAGACCAGAACGCCTCCCTGGGCTGCCCCCGAGGAGCACGGAGAAGACGCCCCATTTCTGTGATAGGTGGGGTCAGCTTCTACGGGAACAACCAGACGGAGGAAATAGAGACTCTTCTGACCCAAGTAAGACCTGGTGTGCGTGCGTCTCCCACGGCCGGCCGGCCGCCACCAACCTCCAGCCTCCTGGCCTTTGTCCCCCTGCGAGCTAAACGGGATGCTGCCTCTCCTCCTCCTTTCTCCTGCAAGGATGACGCCACCCACTCACTGCCTCTTCCTCCTGGCTTTGTTGAAAGCCGTGCATGGATGCAGACTAACCACCTGACACGGGACGCCTGCTACTAATCTTTCTTTCTTTCCTGGAATCTCAGTAATAGGTGAAACTCACTCGTTTGCTCTTTGTTTCTGAATAACTCGAGATTTTAACCAGCGGAGGGTAGCAGTGCATATCTAGTGAGCTTCCTCAAAGAAGTCATTCTTCAAAAAGAAAGTTGTTGTCCATTGTTAAAAGGCAAAGAAGAAAATAAGGATGTGTATTTTTTTTAGGAGATAAGAAAGTAATCTTTTCTACCATTTTCTTTAAGTTGTGACTTTGCAGCTGGTTTGAAGATAGAGTAAACGTTTACCATTTGGTCCCTTGGTATATTTTAGTAATTCAGAAAGTATCAGGTACCCAGTGAGCACTTTGAGGATATAAAACATTTAATTAAAGGCCCTGTCTTGGAGAAGCTTATAATGTATTTGGCCAGGCTAATACCCTGGCCATGGTCAGGTGTTCACAGAACAGTATGTGAGTAATGTATATGCCCACGTTCATTTTTAAACCTGCTACCTGATGTCATAAATAACCTGTAAAATTCTCCTAAAAAGGAAATTCTATACAGCATTAGTAGTGGACCGCATGTTTATATTCTCCCTCTAAAGCCCAGTGGAGTGGTTTATAGGAGGCACTCAAAAACTCTTGTTTAATTCAATTGAATTGAATTCTTAAGGTAAAAACAAATGGAGTCAAAGAATACCATGAAATCTTTGAGAACTTTTTTTGTTTTAAGATGCTCCACTTGCTAGGAAATAATTCTGAACTAAAGCAAATTGTAATCTGTTTTAACTCAAAACACGGCATAAAAAAGATCTAATGTGTTTAGAAATTATTTCACTTGAGAGCATCAAAAAGGAATGCAGTGAAATAATTTTCTGCGCTATAATCTAATTCAAGGAATTGGGTGGGAAAATCCTAAGAAAACCTAAAGAAAGCTCAACCCACTGGGCCTCTACTACGTAGTTACAGTTACTATGGAAAACCAGAAGGGCATTGTAGATAGTTCTAAGGAGAGAGACCTGGGTGAATGCATGAAAAACCAACTCTTCTTTTAAATAAAGCTCAACTGTCATGTCAGTTTAGTGAAGGAGGAATTGTCTTCAGGTCCACACACCATTATCAAGGGCCTGCAGGTGCCAGCTCAGTAGGAGGGTCTGCAGGGGGAGTAGAACCAGGCTGAGTAACAGGCGAGGACTGCAATCTGTCACCTGGCCGCGTCTTCAGCCCCTGGGCAGGCATCCTCCTAACCTCTTCCTCTGCGTCTGTGTGAGAACTCCACCGCTTTCTAAATTTACCTTGCTCCTCTCAGACACCTCGCTTTCACCTAGGGTTACCTATTGGCGGCATGTCGCTGTCAAATGAAAGGAAGTTTGATGCCGCCAGGCCAGTGAGCTGATAACGATTGCTAAAAACCGTAGAGTAGCAGCGAATCGCCACTGAGCCTGGGTGCAGCCTGCAGCTCTTGGCAGGGCTTGGAGAAACCACTTCACATGTGTGAGTGGCTTCGAGGCGAGAGCGTTGTGCATGTGAGTCGCTTGCAGGAGCCGCCACTTCCTGGCACCTCTCACAGCTTTCTGCTTCCCTTCCGCAGCCAGCAGCCAGGCCGCCCGTGCCCGCTCACCAGGTGCCGCCCTACAAGGCCGTGTCGGCCCGGTTCCGGCCCTTCACCTTCTCCCAGAGCACCCCCATTGGGCTGGACCGCGTGGGACGCCGGCGGCAGATGAGAGCGTCCAACAGTGAGTCTCAGTCCCCCGCCCCCTTCAGAAATTGCCGGGGAACCATCCGTTTGACTGTTTGTGGTTCGCCTAAGGTGCCCGGGTGATTCTGGACGTTTCGTGCCTCCCTCTGGGCCAGGGTGTTCCCTGGGAGTGAGGACGACGGCTCATGCCGGGAAGAGGGCGCTCTGCCAGCTGTCCGGGTGGCTGCCCTGCACCTGCCCAGGTGGCTCTGGGTTTGAGAACTTTGCTCCTCCCTCGGCGTCTGCATAGCTGAGTTCCAGCAGGTGGCGATCCCAGTAGGAACTGAGTCCCAGGCTCAAAGTGTCAGCGGGGCTGGGTCTTGGGAGGGTTGTGCGGGAGGACCTGTTCCAGCCTCCCTCCCAGCTTCTGGTCGCCTCCGGCGCTGTGTGGCTTGTGGTTGCGTCACCGTGTCTGCCTTCATGTTCCCGTGGCGCTGTCATGGCCAGATGTCCCTTTGTGTGAGGACACCAGCCTTACTGCGCCTGAGCCCACCCCGAGGACCTCATTTAACTTGGTCGGCTACAAACATGATGTTTCCAAATAAGGGCACACTCCGGGCACTGGGAGTTAAGGCTTCACCGCCCGCCATCCGAGGGGACGTAGTTCAACCAAAAACATATACCGTGTTTGAAGCCTTGTGCAACACGTACCCATGCGGTCAAAGATTTTAACAGAGTAGGCAGAAATAAAAATAGATTGTGGGCGTGGTAGGAGTATAGGGGACTTCTCCAGCTCACCCACATGCACAAACAGCCTACTTTGTGTTTTCCCTAACACTGGTTTTTGCTTTTGTCGTTTTTAAAACTTTTTTAAATTTAGGATTCTTTTGTTGAAAAGCAGCAAAAACTGACCGGCTAGCTTAAGCAGAAGGGGCATGTGTGGGAAGGGTGTCAGGCACACCCAGAATCGGTGGGGTGGCTGGGAGCCAGGCTGGGAAAGGGCTGGCAGTCAGGCTGCTCCTGGGAGCTGAGGGCTGCAGGAAGGCATGTAACGGAAGACTGGCCACCTCTGGGTACAGGCGAGCCCACCCTGTCCTCTGTCACTCACCCAAGTGTCAACAGTCCCGGGATGGCGGAGCCAGCGCTCCGTGTCCACCAGCTGGCGGCGCTGGATCGGGGAGAAGGACTGGGTGCCTCCAGGGACCCCCGGCCTTTCACATTTGGAAGCCGCTGCCTGGGTTCCCTGTCAGCTGAGGCTGAGTACAGGAGAGGGGACGGAGGTCGTGCTCCCAGGAGTTGTGAGAAACACGGATAGATTCTGGATGGGTCTCACCTTTGTTCACTCATTTACGCATTCAGTAACTAGCTCACCCTGTGCCAGGTGACAGCAATGAATGGAAGAACAAAGCCCCTTTAATCACTGACATTCTAGTGAGAAGATCATAAATTAACAAGCATTAAATGGTATAGCAGACAGTGCTATAAACGAAAATAAACCCGGGCAGAGGCATGCACTTCCAAAGAGCGTCACCCTACCGTAACGCACCTGTCCCACAGATGATCGAACCTCCCCCCCCCCCAGCCCCCATATCACCGCAGGGTGTCGAGGCTGGGACTCCCGGTGACAGCCATCCCTTCTGCAGTTCCCTGGCAACGTCCCTTCAGTGTTTATGACCTGAGGTGAATTTAAGCAACACACTCACCGTAATGGGAGGGGCGGAGGGAGGGAAATGAGAAAATTTGGGAGACGGCAGGGAATAAAGTTTACATTCCAGCATTTGAACAGATTCCGTGAGTCTGTAGGTAGGATTCTCTTTGGTGCAGGTGGTTGCTCTGGGGAAGATGGCCCTGGGTAACGTGAGCAGGTGGGGGCAGGCGAGGGGGAAGGCCACCTCCCCGAGGAGGTGACGGTGACACAGGGGTGGACAGTGGGGAGGTGCATGGGGGCAGCGAGGCGGAGCGGGCCCAGGAGAAGGAGCTTCAGATGCCCAAAGTCAGGCAGGACCGCGATGTGTCTGAGGTCCCCGAGGGGGCCAGCACGCGCCTGGAGCTCAGGGAGCACGGGGCAGAGGAGGACGCTACCCAGGGGTAGCTCCGCGTGGCTAGAAAGGGCACCGCAGGTCACGGGAGGAGCTGGGCGGTTCTAGTGGCGCAAAGCCGAGGCCAGCGGGAGGGCAGTGCGTGCCGATCCCTGCTTCCCAGAGGAGGGCGGTTCTGGGGCGAAGGCAGAGGAGGGGAGGCTGATTTGAAGGCCGTCACATGAGTCCGCTTGAGGAAGGATGGTGGCGGTGGCCACAGAAGCCGTCCCTGTGTGTTTTGGGCACTCGTTTCCCAAGCCGTTCCCGCTAGAACCAGCCCGGTTCCGGGTGGGCGGGCCGGGGCTGCGCACGCCAGAGGAAGTGCAGTTCCCCTGGGGGACTGATCTCAGCTCCCGCAGAGGGAAGAAGACGTTTCGCAGGGGTATGGTTAAGGGGGCCTAAGAAGCTGCTTCTGTGTTTACCCCTCGCTTTGGGGCCCCGTCTCGGGCTGTGGGCGAGCCTCGCCACCTCAGTCACCGGCTTGGAGCCTGCGTCCCGCCGGGGCAGCGCGGCTGGCTCGGGGCGTGTCTCCAAGAGGCCTCTGTGACTCCGTTTGTTTTAGGCCATTATGGGATGTGATACGGTGGGGCACACACCCCTAGCCGTGGAGTGCCGTGGACATCAGTGTCGTGTGAGACACGACAGCATAGCAGCCTTCAGCAGGATCCCGCAGTTGCCCGGCAGTTATGGAAAACAAATCCGCGTCCAGCACAAGCGGCTCCTCCAGTGAGGACAGATCGTCGCCCCTCTATTATGAGAAGGCCACACTGCAATCAGCTTTCCGCAAGCAGCTATCTGGTTCCCCGAAGGAACCGTGTCATTAGCTTTGTTGAGGGGAAGGCCCTGGCTTCCTGTGGTCCTAGCCCAGGCTCAGCGTCCGTTTCTGCCACCATGGCCTTTTTCTTTTTTCCCTTCTCTTTATGAGCCCACTGAGCAAGCATCGAGGTGACTAGGAAAGAAGACTGACATCTGCACGGCGGGACACAGCGCTCCCAGCAGTGCTCAGCAGCCTCTTTTGCAGTAAGGAGTCACACGGGTCAGACATCTTCGCACGCTCTGAGTATACTCCCATATATCCGATCCAACCCCCTTCCCCAAACCAGTCCCCAAGCCCGTTTTGCGCTTTCCACGTCCCCCCAGGGGACTCCTAACCAGGAGTGCACACAGCTAAGCTCTCCCGAGGCCATCTCTCTTTGCCACTGGAGGGGTCCCCTGTCTTGGGGACACAGCTACCAGCTCAGTTCCTCCCCCCCCACTCAAGATCTCCAAATCCATAGCGAAAGGTTGGTTAACGGATACAAGAGTAACAGCTGGGAGGAGTGAGTTCTAGTGTCCTGTAGTATTTTAGGGTAACTACAGTTAACAATAATTTATTGTTTCTTTTCAAATAGCCAGAAGAGCGGATTTTGAATGTTCTCAACACAAAGCAATGATAAATGTTTGAGGTGATGCGTGTGCTAATTACCCTGATTTGATCATTACACAATGTATACATATTCCAAAATACCACTCTTTACCCCAGAATTATGTACAATTATTATGTGTGAGTTAAAAATAATGATAAAAGCAAAATAACCCTCCAAATGAAGAGATGCCCACAACTAAATTTTTCTCAAAATATAGAAAATTGAACATGAGCAATTTAATTTTTTTCTTTTATTTTTAAAGAAATGGAGACATACTTCTAGGTAAAGCGAGCTCCCCCTTTGAAACCTGGCACTACTGAGCTGTACTCTCTCCTGGCAATTGGTATTTTTCTCCTGCCCTGTTAGTACCTGTCTTATCTCTGACGAGCCCATGCAGTCCATGGAGGAAGGTCACGTGGAACTGGCTGAGTAATGTTTATTGACTCCGTGGGTGTGGCGTATGAGATAATAGAATCAGCATGATGAATCTCAGTAGCAGTGATACATCTCTTTATGAAGCCCACAGAGGGAAGGCTGCCAGCCTGTAAAAACTGTATTGCTTTTTGGTGATGATGATTGTGACTTCCTTTTGCCTGGCTTTAGGAAGGGTACCTGTGCTGTTAGGACTTTGTCCCAGAACATTATCTTTGCTGCCTTTTGCATTCTTCTTTAATGAAGCTTTTCTGTTATGTTCTTTGAGATGACTCATTGCATCACGGCTTACCTGTGCTCCCAATTTTCCCATGCTTCGGATTCCAGCAATATTTCTTCCCTTGCCTACTTTGTATATTTGGATCAGAAGTCAAATTTGATAGCTTTCCAAAATTCTTAGCTTCGTGTCCGTTTCCCTTCTCTTTCTACTTATTCTATCCAGAGTTCAGATTACTTTGTTTTTGTGGTAGGCCAAGTGACTTATCTTCAGTATCTCATCAAAGCGAGGAGACCCTGTGTGACCCTCTGAGTGGCCACACTGGAGGGGGTCTCTGTGGGTCACAAGCGAAGTACTTAGCCAGCCCGTGCGCTGAAGTCAAGAGATTTGGGTGTACCACTTTCAAAGAAAGATTTCCATCTGTTACACTTTTCTAAAGCCCTTTGGTTAGCCAGTAAGTACTGTATTAGAACATTTAGTAATAATTCCAGGTAATAAAGGAGAGAAAACAGGAAGATTAGATACAGTAACAACTAGTCATAAACACTAGAGAAAACGCCCTTCTAAAGGGATACAAACATGGTGGTTGGACTTTTCTATGGCTTTAGAAATTTTTTCTAAGTTAAATAATTGCTTGATTTGATTTTTAAATTTGTTTACTTCTTTTGCGTGAACATCGTCGCTTTTTGCAAGCTAGGAAAGAGAATCAAATTAGCGCAGTCTTGACCCTCTGGTGACTTGGGCTGCATCTCTCAGTCCTCACCAGAAAGATGTAATAACACGAATTGCTAATTAAGCAAGTCATGGAACTAAATCGTAACACCCAATCCACATTTTTCTTTAGGAAACAACCAAAACCCCAGTCCGTTAAGGGCATGCTATGGATAAGGAATGTCTTAATCTACAGCGGGTGGCGTGAGCCAAATTGTAGCAGGACGACCTGTCTGGGGAGCACAGTGGGGCTGGCTGGGGACGCTGAAATTTTGAAAACCTGCTCTGAGGTCCTAAAAATGCCTTGTTCTGCTGTCAATAATAAAACAAGTACGGGCCGGGCACGGTGGCTCATACCTGTAATCCTAGCACTCTGGGAGGCCGAGGCGGGCGGATTGCTCGAGGTCAGGAGTTCGAAACCAGCCTGAGCAAGAATGAGACCCCGTCTCTACTATAAATAGAAAGAAAACTAATTGTCCAACTAATATGTATAGAAAAAATTAGCCGGGCATGGTGGCACATGCCTGTAGTTCCAGCTACTCAGGAGGCTGAGGCAGGAGGATCGGTTGAGCCCAGGAGTTTGAGGTTGCTGTGAGCTAGGCTGACGCCACGGCACTCACTGTAGCCTGGGCAACAAAGCAAGACTCTGTCTCAAAAAAAAAAAAAACCAAAAAAACAAAAAACAAGTACAAGTATTGCAGATGCCCTGAAATCTACGCAGGTCTGCAGCAAGAACACGAAGCTAGCCTGGGGAATAAGATACTTAAATTTTCAAAATAAATTCCTGAGTAATAAGAAATCCAGCATACTGCATTTTTCCTCTTGCCACAAGAACAAAGTAAGGACTATTTTAAAGAAATAGTTCATTTCTTAAAAGGGTGGCAGCAGTACTTTCTAGAACTACAGAGAAACTTCCTGGTTCCCCATATGGTTACAGTGTTGCTGTTCTTCCATTGTACATATTCATGTGGAAAACCCAATTAGGAGCTCTTTGCCAGGCCGAGGAGATAGGTAAACTAGCGCGCGCCCTAGTTAGCTAGTTGGATGCTCAGTTGCCGTCTTCTGGGATGGACCCGTCTGTATGGGTAAGCCATAGTTTCGATAAACATCTGCAAACTGCCCTTGGGCACTGGCTTCAGGCCAGTGTCTTAAACTTGGCTTAGTCCCTCTGTGACCTCCTGCCACCAAGCTGGGTGCTGGTCCTCACAGGTCAGCCGGGTAGCTTTGGGGTGCCACGCAGGGATGCGTGGGGGTAAACCCTGGCTGAGCCGGTGAGAACCGGAAAGGCCCAAGCAGAAATGAGTGAGCTCCGGAGGCTCTTAGGAGGTCGCTTCTCATAATAGATCCCTGAATCTTCCTGCCGCCGGCTGTGGCAGGCCGGGTCCCGGTCCCAGAGTGGGTTGGGGCGAGGGGTGTTGGCCCACGTGGCCATGGTCTCCGCCCACCACCCCCCACAACTACCCCAGAGCCTCACTTGGTTATTTTTTTTTTTTTGCTTTTTTTTCTATTCCCTCTTTAAAGCAGCTTAGTTTTTATCACTTGTGCTTTCTTCATCTGGTAAACCCTTACACAGATTTAAGTACTAAGACATTTCCTCATGTGTTCGGGGCCCAGAAGCTTCCAAGTCCAATTGGAGATTTTCATTAAGGGGCCGACGTTATTTCTGAATCTACAACTCCGTTTCTTCTGTTTGATTTCGTGCTGAAATGTATACAACCCTCAGAAACAGAACTACTAATTTATGTATTGATTTGCTTATCACTATTTAGGGACTAGTGTTGGTTGTAAAAACACATGCATTCAGTGTTATTATGATACATTAATAAGCTTACAATTATTGGGGAATGCTATAGGATCTGCCATGAGGGCCAAAATCAAACAGCGTCACCTCAGGAAATGTCCAAGGTGCCCTGAAACCTTTCTGGGTTGGATTTTCAGTGTTCTCTTGGTGGCACAGCTACTTCCTTGGTTTTATTTCACTTAACACACGTATAACCTATTATGTTCCCATCATGACTGAGGCATTGCACTGGGGGGCTGGGCTGTCAGGAGGGAGCAGACAGAGAATGTTCTTGCAGGGCTGCCAGGACAGTAGATGGGAAAAGCCATCGCAACTGTATCAACTGAGGGTGACTGTCAGGTCTGGAGTGTCCCAGGACTTCCTGGGGGAGATGACATCAAAGTGGAGACTCGGGGAACGCAGGGTAGCTGGGTTAAGTGTGTTGTTAGGGCGAGGGTGTATTCCAGGCTGAGGGAACAGCGTGTGTACGGGTGGAGGCAGAGGAGAGAGTGCCTGGAGAATCGGCGAGCAGGGCAGCCAGCAGAAACCACCTACCCAGGCCCACCCTGATCAGGCCCAAGCTGTCCTCCATGCTTCTGCAAGGCCAGCCGGCCGTGCCCGAGATACGCCCCGTGCTTGCCTTCCTGGGCTGCTCTCTGCTGCTCTCACTAGTTGTGACCTCACCTGGAGTCCAGGGCATGACCCCAAGCCTGTTTGGGCAGTTGTATTTATTATTGTGATTATGGAACTTATGCAGATATTATGTAAGCAAATGCAATGGCAATGTGAGACTGAGAAGAGAGATTCACATCTATGAAAATGAAATAGGTAACATTGGGGAGACTCAATAAAATTGAATTGTTAAAAAAAAATTTCTGTCAAGTTAGATGAGAATTGGCAGCTTGGAAAAATGGAAGAATCGAGGAGTCCGCGCTCTGATTGCTTCATCAGTGTCTGTGGTTTTATTGCTAGACTTGAAAGAAGCCAGAACTGGAAATCACGGTTGACGCACTATGGGTGTAGATTGTGCAAGAGAGAAGGCAGAATTCCAGTCGGATGATCGTGCACAGAGAGCCCCGTCCCACACCAGGACAAAGATGAAGAGTTGCACCTTGATACGTTTTAAGTTAAATTGCCCATGTCAGGAACACGCAGATCACTTTTTCTGCCTTAGGACTTTTAGGCAGCCCGGTAGCCCCGGGTGGGAGGACCACAGCTGCAGGTTCCCGCTGCTGCAGCAGGATGCAGATGAGGGGAGCTGAGAGGCAGGCCTCCACCAGAGGTCTGGCTGCCTGAAAAGGGAGAAGGAGCCTGGGGCAACCACCGGGAGCCACGAACAGCTTTTAAGTGGAGTGAGATGGTCAGCTTTGCATTTAGACAGGTCACTGGGCAGGTCTTGGAACAGAGACAGACCTAAGGAGTCTGTTGCCTAATCAAGTGGCAGCCGAGCCCTCACCTAGGAAAATGACAGTAGTGCTGCAGAAATGAAGAACTTGGAGGTCAAGCTAATTGCCTGGATGTTTGGGGCGAGGGAGGGGGAGCCCGCCCTGGCACCAGTGCCCGGGAGATAGGGAGCATGGGAGAGGAGCGCGTTGGTCAGGGAGCTGGTTCCGATCCAGGCAGGTGGAGTTGGAGCCGCCTATGGGACAGCTCGGGGAAGATAGCACCACCCCGCAGTTGGCTGCAAGTCTCTGGCCCGAGGAGGGAGACCCACCCACGCTAGAGGTGAAGATTGGGGAAGCATCAGCAAGGTGGATGGCTCTTAAAGCTCTAGAAAGGAGTGTGGTCATGGGGCGGGCGGCGAACCCTGAGAAGAGGCTCTCAGGCAGTGCTCTGAGGTCCAGCAGCTTTGGGGGACCAGCAAAGGAAAAGAAATTCACAGAGAAGATAGAAAAAAGTAGCGAGACAGGTAAGTGGTGCTCCAGATGTCAGAGGAGGTCAGGGCTTAGAGGAGCAAGGGGTTGATGCTGTCCACTGAGACCTAAGTGCTAAGAGTGAAAAATAGCCCTTGGATTGAGCGGCAGGGAGTTGCTGGGCGACCTTAAGAAAAACAGTCTGGGTTCAGCGCCAGGGCAGAGCCAGAATGCAGTGGGAGGGTTTGGGGGGAGTTAAGTTTCCAGATTGAGGCATTTTATCTATTTTGCTTAATCCGTGTTGACGGATTTCTGATTTTATAGTAGAAAATATCCCTTAAAAGCTAAGGATGGGGTTGAAAATGATTAATTGGGCAACCATGTTAAAAATATTGTTTTGGCTTTATGTTCCCAGTATGTGAAAGCTCATTAACATGAACGTGTCAGTGTTTATTCAGAAGAAATAGTTACGGTTAAGGAGACATCAGAAAGTTTTATTTTTTGACGTAGAATTTATATAATACCCCAACATTCAGGAGTGGGGAAATTTAATCATAATAAGTGCTTATATAATTTCAAATTTGATTTTTTTTGATTACATAAATTGAATAATTAGAAATTACTGCAGCATATTTACTTGAAAATTCTTGTAGTGAAGAAATTTATTAAAAGTCTTTCGATTTGGTTTTTGCTTGTTTAAAACAAAGAGAGTGGGAGAGGGTTTCTTCTTTCCTAGTTGTTTTGGTGGTGGTTTTAAAAACTTTTAATTTGTTAGAAATAACAAATTTATGCTATTGATAGTTTCATTAAATACATCACATGTTTCTGTTTTCACTTAAGATAATCAGTAGAATAAAGCAGCAAGAATCCCTGATAGATCAAATGACTCCCCAAAGAAAGGGGACTCATACAGTTATTCTGGCATTGTTCTAATTATTGCTGAGAAAGTTAATTTCCTTATTAGCAGCCTTTTGAATCAAAAAGTGAGACTGTAATCCCAGTCTTCTATTGACTAGCTCTGTGACCTTGGGCAAGTCTCTTAACCTCAAAGTATTAATGTCTCTGTAATGGAAGAAATTATTATCTTCCCCACAGATGTGCAGAAATGACCTGGTGCACCATAAGCACGCAGCAAATATTGCTAATTAGTTGCGCAGGGGAGAAAGGCAATGATGAGCAGGGAGCTGTTTATGGTCAGAGTTCCAAGTTGACGCATTTAACTGTGCTAACCAGCAGCTTAACCTCAGACACGTGACCTAATCTGACAAGTCAAGCCCTAGAGCGCCAGGAGTCTATAGGGAACAACATTCTGTTTCATTATCCAAATATAGGTTAAACAAACTCAAAATATATGTATATGCGGGTTATTGGGGAGGGGGGAAACTTAGCTGACTCTTTTCCATTGATTTTCTGGAATCAAAATATATTCATTATCTAATGCTTTTTCAAAGTATTACCCAGAGACTCCACTAAATTTTTTTGTTAAAGGGAAAGGAAAAAAGAAAAGAAATAGCAGGTGTTGAGGTGTGTGTGATACCTTTGAAATGATTTTAAGCACACCATAAAACCTTTTTGTTTGATCTCTTGTGTTTTGGATTATCTCTTTCTGCTTGTGCATTTCTTTCAAATCACTTTTCACAAGTTTTCTTTTAATAAAGAATCCGGGAGAAAATCAGATATTACTTGCTTAGCACCTGCTTGAGAGCTGCTCTGTAACTGAGCCCTTAGGAAAGCTGGTTGCAGAGTTGGCCACCAAGAAGTTTGATTGTGAGGTGTGGGTGCCACGCGTCTTGCCTGCCTCCCTTCCCCGGCTCCCTTCCCCTTTCTCACCCCACTTTATACTCATGCCAAAGGGTATCGAGTGTTGCTTGTACAGTTACCCTTCATTCTCCAAGGAGGGTTGGTTTCAGGACCCCTGAGGGTGCCACAATCCGGGAATGGTCACATCCCTGCTATTACATGGTGTGGTATTTGCATATAAGCTACCCACATCCTCCCGTGTACTTTAAATCATCTCTAGGTTACTTATAATGCGTAATATAATGTAAATGCCATGGTTGTTGTACTATATTGTTTAGGGAATAATGACAAAAAAGTTCTGTCCACATTCAGTACCGATGCAATTTTTTTTTTAACGTTTTCAATCTGCAGTTTGTTGAATTCACACATGGCGTAACCCATAGATATGGAGGGCCGACTATGTTTATTTATAAAACAAGATGAGTCATGTTGTTCACTTATCAGTAGGCAGTACTTGTAACAAAAGTGTTTTCCTGACTGCTAAGACTATACACAGTAAAATCCCTGCCTTCTGACCATGCTATGAGACCACATGGATTCCAGAGGTGGAGGAATTTAGAAATTATAAAAGGCTTCCATGTTCAGGGATGGGGATTACAAAAATTGGTTTAAGTGCCTGCAACCATATTGCCTGCAAGTCTCAAGATTATATTAGTTCCAACAGCAATTATCTTAGCTGATATTCCATGCCTTATCATTGCCTATCGTCAAGACTCTTAAAAAGGAACATGGTGTTCTATTCCTTGCCTTAGAAAAACATAATAAAATCTTTAACATTTTTCTAGCAAACTCATGACATTTTATCTCCTAGCAATTAAAACATTCTCAGTTCTAAATCTTGCATTTGTTCAGATCTTTCTAAACTACTAAAATTAAAAAGTAACAGTTCTTCAAAATATCATGTGTCTAATTACTAAGTTTCAGAAATTGGATTTTGAAAGGAGAAGTAAGAATACCAAAAGTCAGAGGAAGGACAGCAAAAGATCTGAACAGCTAGCAAACAATCACCAAGTCCCAGTACTCTGCACAGGCTTACTGTGGCCTGATCTTACAGACAAGGAGCCCGAGGCTTAGAAAGATTCTGTAACTTTTCCTCCCTCAGCTAAGCAAGATTTAAGCAGGAGATAATGGGGCTGGCATTCAAACCAGATCAAATAGACTTGCAAGTACAGATTGCTTCCTGTTCCCCTCACTGTCTCCCATGTGTTTCCTCCATCACCAAACACAAAATCATCTCATTTGCTTGCACAAAGGTTTATCTGTTTGGGGCGGGTGGGTGTTAAGACCATGCCCTAATAATTGCCTTTTACTAAGACAAAGAAAAAAGCGAAATTCGTTCAAGAACCTATTTTGTTCTTGTTATGTTTGAAACATGCTCAGTTCTAAGGGTCCAAAGACAACTAGATACAGAAAAGAGGTGAAATCTTTACTAGGCCTTGAAGGATGAAAAACCCAGCGGTGCTTTCAGAGGACAGGAAGGCAATGGCACTCAAACGAAGGAGGCACCTTTTCTTTTAATCGGCAATTTTATGTTTGTTTCTGCGTGAATCAAGGTTCTAAGCAGTGCCCGGGTACGGATTGTCTTGTTGGGAGCAATTTTTGGAGAGGGCGGGGTGTGGAGTTAGGGGGTCAAGGATGAGAGGGTTTATTTAAGCCTCCAGGAGCAAGATGTTCCACGGTTTTGTGTGTTCAGGTCCACGTTGCTCCAAGTTGAAAAGCAATCGCTATGAAGGCACAAAGAGGCACTTTTTCCTTTTTACTGCGTTCGAGCACTCACCGGGCGGCTCTCACGTGGTGTGTTCTTGCAACTCCGGCTCCATTTCCTGTGTGCCGGGTGTGATTGTGTCCTGTGTTTCAGTGTGAATATTGTGTGGCAGCTGAGTGATGTTTCTGTCACACCCGCACTGAGCCTGCCTCTGCCGCCCAGGAGCTGCCAGCGTGCTGAGACAGCAGCCACCACCGTGCCTCAGCACACCCTAGAAAATGTCATGTCGTGCGTTACGTTCCATGCCTTTCAGATTTCCCTGGAAAACAGCATAACTGTGACCTGTAGATTAATAATAACGTTTGTCTTTAATCCATTCAGCATTAAGGGATCCACTCTGGGCACTGCATGATTTATGCTAATGTACATTGGCATAAATGTCCAATGTCATTATTCATAGGTCTGAATAAGTGACAGCAAAATGCAGCAAATTTCCTGTTAAGGAATCGCCCACCCGGCGTTAGAGACTGCAGCCCCACATCAGCTGTGGGAGCTGGCAAGTGACGTACGTAGGTCCTGGTTATATCACTCTTGGTTCTGAGCAGTCATTGCCCATGTGGGCACTTGGGCTGTGGCCCAGTCCAGCCAGTGGCAGCCAGAGTTAGGGGTCGTTGGCTGGTGTGGTACCCATCCTTGACCCATTTCTTAAAACTGGCAGTAGTGCTTTGCCAAAGAACCGTGTGACTCTAACCCCTGGGGCCTTGCCCTGTCTAGCACCTGTCCTGCAGTTCTTAGTATCGCGGCTATATCTAAACCTAGTGGGGACGTAAGTTTCCCAGGATATTCCTGTGTTCTTGGGTATCTCTATACCCTGTAGGGCGGTTGCCACTTTGAGGAAACAGCAGAGAAACAGGTAATCCTTCTGCACATAATCAGAAAGCAGTCATTCGAGAAAATATATGCCATATTGTACTTACTGTAAGAGGATATCAGGAAATTAGAGTTCAGAGGGACCTTAATGAGCACCTGATCAATCTCAAGAAAGAGTCCAGGGAGGAGTAAGTGGTAACCACTGCTTTGAATCAGAGATATCGATACTAACTTACTTCTCCTATAGTTTTATGGCATTTCTTTCCCATATATATATATAAATAAATATATAGAGGGTTTGGGGGCTGCTTTGCCAACAATAACTTAAATTCCTATATCTACAGAATAAAAATGATCATAATATCCTATATGTTTTCAGCATTTATTTTATTCTCTTTGGTTTCTGAGTGTTTGATGTTAATCTGTAATTTGAACATCTCCACTCCCGTGGGACTGATCCCTTTGCATAATCCGTTCAGTGTTGCTGGTAGTGTTTGCAACTCCCCAGTCTGGTGATGCAGTGGTAGCTTGACCAAACAGAATAGATTCATTTGGGGGCAGTAGAGGGAGCAGGATTTTAAGACTTCTTTCAACTATGCATGAGGTTTTTGTTGATCTTTCTTATTGATCTGGTAAATGTGGGCTGTCATCACTAAAAACTTTTTAAAAGGCTAAAAACTCAGATCTCTTTGTTCTATCAAAGCTACTACTACATTAGTAGTAGCTTCTTCCAAAAATATCTTGGAAGGGTTGTTGGGTCACATCCTTTGAGAAGATGCCCCGTTTCAATGCAGCTTTTGTTTATTTACCTTTTTTCCTTCTTTTTATCTTCATTTTGTTTTTTTTTTTTTTTGAGACAGAGTCTCGCTTTGTTGCCCAGGCTAGAGTGAGTGCCGTGGCGTCAGCCTAGCTCACAGCAACCTCAAACTCCTGGGCTCGAGCGATCCTTCTGCCTCAGCCTCCCTGGTAGCTGGGACTACAGGCATGTGCCACCATGCCCGGCTAATTTTTTATATATATATATCAGTTGGCCAATTAATTTCTTTCTATTTATAGTAGAGACGGGGTCTCGCTCTTGCTCAGGCTGGTTTTGAACTCCTGACCTTGAGCAATCCGCCCGCCTCGGCCTCCCAAGAGCTAGGATTACAGGCGTGAGCCACAGCGCCCGTTCATTTTGTTTTGAGTGCACAGTAAAGTGAGCTTACTTGGTGAGTGCCTCTGGTTTCAGATCCTGCAATGTCAAGGCTCTTAGTCTAGTGCCCTGACCCCATCTAAGTCCTTGGGAAACAGAAACTCTCTTCCTTGTCAGACACCAGTGAAAAGTGAAAGTGAGTGAAGAGACCTGCAAGCCAGTTCTAAGGAAATGTGTCAGTGAGTGTGTTTGCTTTTTGAAAACCAGCAATTTTAACAACAACAAAAATTAGAAAATAAAAACTATCTGAATTTTATTTGAGTCCTGCTGGAATTTAGGCATTGTTAGAATGGAAACCTTTTAGAATTAATTCCCACTTTTCACTGCTTTGTGTCTCAGTAACTTTCCATGTTTCACCTCTTCGTTCTTATTAAAACCAGGGCTGCTCACTCATGCCTGGCAGAACTAAACTCCATTAGTTTGTGAATCGATGAAGAAAGCCCACTGACATTCAAGATTTTGCCTCACAGCGGCGCATCTCAAAACATGTTGCACGGTTTCCTGAGTTGCCTAGAACAACCCTTCCCAAACCTGAATTGCATTTGGATGACCTGGGATCTTGTTAAAATGCAGATTCTGGGGCCAGGCGTGGTGGCTCACGCCTCTTGTAATCCTAGCACTCTGGGAGGCCGAGGCGGGCGGATTGCTCCAGGTCAGGAGTTCGAAACCAGTCTGAGCAAGAGCGAGACCCCATCTCTACTAAAAATAGAAAGAAATTAATTGGCCAACTAAAAATATATAGAAAAAATTAGTGGGGCATGGTGGTGTGCGACTGTAGTCCCAGCTGCTCGGGAGGCTGAGGCAGGAGGATTGCTTGAGCCCAGGAATTTGAGGTTACTGTGAGCTAGGCTGATGCCACAGCACTCACTCTAGCCTGGGCAACAAAGCGAGACTCTGTCTCAAAAAAAAAAAAAAAAAAAATGCAGATTCTGATTCCACAGGGTGGGATCTGGGAGCCTCATTTCTAACCGGCTGCAGGTCATGCCAGTGTTGCTCGTCCATGGGTCCCACTTTGAGGGCCAGGGCCAAAGAATAACTTTCTTTGGCATAGTAATATGTGTTATTCTAAAAAGAGAGTTTTGTGCCCAAATGAGATTGGGAAATGCTATTTTAAACATGATTACACAGTTATCTATTTGGACTTCTTAGAGCCTGTGATTACTACTGAACCCTGTGGATATCCAAGAAGTAGATACAGTATACAGTGGTTTTGAAAATTTTTTTCATGAAGCACATTATGCAACTAGTTTTCTATGAGATTTTCTTAGGAAACTTTACATGATAGAGTAGTCTGCTGTGAAAAAGTTCCAAGGAGTCTTTTGAGTCTTATAAATTCAATAAAACACCACCTTTATTGATATTAAGTAATAGATACACCCCTATCGAATGAACTATCTATTAGACATCTTAAATATTTGACTCTTTTAAATCATCTTTTAAAAATACTTGGTAAGATTTGAAGCTGATCTGGATGTGTGAGTATGTGTGTGTTTCACCTTTATTGTGGGTTACGGAAGCTATGAGTTCCCCAGAAAACTTCCCCCAGCTGGACGTAAGGGTGGGAAGCAGCAGATCAATAGCAACAGCCACACATAATTGGAGGTAAGAAAAGCCTACAGCATGGCACGCGGTCAACTCGGGTGTTACAACTAATTGCGCAACTCTGCGTTCTGAGTTTGGGCTCTGGTTTCTGTGCAAACTAGCATGTTGTTAAGGGGCCGGAGGGTTTTCGTAGAAACAGTCGCAGCACGACAGTTAAACGATTATTAACCCCTCATGAAGTGCCAGTGCCGTTCGAAACGCTTTGTGATACGTTTTTGAATAACTCTGTGGGGATTGTTGGTGGTCCGGTCGTATCCCCACTCTGCAGGTGAGGAAACTGAGCTGCCTGCGGACATGGAAACTTGCCCTAACTTGGTTATGGGAGAGCAGACTTGGAACACAGGCAGTCTGATTCCAAAGCAAGCCCACCACTGTAAAGCATGCATTTTGCTAATTGGCACTGTCACTTGTTTGACCCGCATTTATTTAGAGGTGACTGTGAGGTCATTAGTTCTTCTTGTTCATAAAGTTAAAAAGGCAGCGTCTTCCTGTTATGAGGAAATTGAAGGAAGCACACTACTTGCTCATAGTTGTTTCACAATACAAAAGAAAGACTTGCTCATTGCAGTTAATTTGGGAAATACAGAAAAGTTTAGAGGAAATAAAAAATAACCGATAATATATTATCTAGAGAGAACTTCTTTTAAGAAAAACAATTTTCTTCATTATAGAGGATATGTACTGTACATTACAAAAGATAGACATATTCCTTTTCACATAGTAAACACATATTTACCTTTTAAGCGAAATCCCTCTTTTAAAGTGATTTTGTAAATGCACAGCTAACTTAGTATCATAACTCAGATTTTTGTCATACCATAATGTGAAATCCTAACTCCATTTTTGAACTTAGCCACCCCTGTGCTTTTCTCCCGTGAAATAAATACCTTTTGAAAAGCTCTCTGAAAGTCTAACTCAGGTCTGGGCATTCAGTTAAAAGCAGCAAACACATTTCCACCGCCTCCCTGGAAGGCTCTCGGCTGCACCCGATAGGCTCGTGAGTATGTTTGGGTTTGGAGTGTGTAGGTGTAGGTTTTGCCTTGGTTTAGAATTTCCTCCCCGACGGTGCCCACAATGTGGCTGGAGTCACTGGCCGGCAGTCACAGCGAGAGAGAGCCGGGAGCCAGCTGTCGGCTTCTGGGCAGGCTCTGGCGGGGAATGCACACGGCGTCAAAGCAGTGAATAAGCGATTTCTGCAGTTCCCCAAGCCGCGAGCCTGTGCGATCTCACCGAGGCTCTGAGGACCGGCTCCTCAGTCACGCCCCAGCCCCGCTCTGAATGTGGCTGTTTTCCAGACAGAAGGATGGTGGCTAGAGGGGAAATAGCAAGATTTTGGAGTCTGGAAAGCCTTCACATGGGTACGTGTACAGGGAACGGATTATTCTCTCCTGCAACATTGCTGATTCGACTCTTTCCTTTCAGAGTTGCGTCTCTCTCCCTCCCTCTCTCCCTCCCTCTCTCTCTGTCTCTGTCCTGCCGCTTGTCAGGTGTGAGCCTGCAGGGGAAGCTTGCTCTTCCTGGGAAAAGGTCCTGAGGGTAGTTTTAGTTGTGGACATAGTCAAAGAAATTGGTTTTGTTTATGGCACAAAAGTTTGTGTGAAATGGAAAATAGTAGGAGTCAGGCATGGACCATCCTTCATGAGTGATGGGCCTGGTTTTTGCTGCTGTTATTATTGCTTCTATTATATAAAATTCCTTTATCCAAGAGGTTATTGTTGGGGCATTTAAAAATGTTCCTTGCTAATTTAGGACGTGTGAGGTTTTAAGGTTATGAATGGATTTTTTTCAAAAATACCGTTTCTTGTTTTCAAAAGTGATATTGCCTGGTATTCGCCTATTCCATTGTGCTGTATCTCCCGCTTTTACTTTTTAGTGTTTTTGTGAGTGTTGTCACCTGGACTAGTTCCCACTTAAATCTGGAAGAAATGTCATATTCTCACATCAGGAAGTTATAAACTCTAATGCACATGTTTTTTAAAAGGAAGTAAGAGGAAAAAAATACTTTACAGACAGAATTTTCTCTGGCTGTTCCACATGGGTACAGTGGGATGCTTTAGAAACAGATCCTGTCTCTGTTTTTGTCTTAAATAGATGCCAGGAACCGGGGCCGCAATGAATGAGATCTGTAGACGGCAGCCTGAGGCAGCCTGGGCCTGTGAGCGGCGCAGTGTGCAGTTTGTGCCGCGTCCTTGTTTTGATTGGTCTCCTCGCGGGCCGGGAGAAAATAGGGATGTGGTTATGGCTTCTGTGTCTGGCGGAGTATCAAAAGGCCGGCGCGTACTCCGTTCCGCTCGCCAAAATTTAGAAAAGGAAGAAAAAAAGTTGCCCCGTGATTTCTATATTGAGAACACAGCCCACACGAGTGGCGGGACGGGGCACCAGGCTTGGCCGGCGGGGTCAGGGGTCGGGCGTGTGGGGGCCCCTCCCTGCGTGGCAGGTCGGTGCAGCCGGTACATGGGGGGCAGGGCCGTGGGTGGCCCCCGAGGGCTGCTCCCTCCACGCCGCCAAAGGCACACAGCAGCCAGCGTCTGCCCTCCCAGGCTCTGTCCTTTCGGGGATTGGGGGAGCCCTGCTCCCAAGCTCCAGCCTGGCTGTCAAGAGGAAGACACCTGTGCCCAGTGCCAGCGCTGCCTGGGAAGGCCGGTTCTGTCCCAGTCTTTCATTTTCTTCTGAGAAGTGCCTGGCCCGGTGTGTGCCAGGGACGGCTGTTTCTCACATACTCGCTACTCTGAGCAAATACATACAATGGAACGACAAATGCAGTATTTAAAATACAGAATAAAGCTTGCCAGGGGTGGGTTCTCTTTCATTTGCCAGCCCTGAGAGGGCAGGGGCAGGGGCGGGGTGGGGCCCTGAGGGGCAGCCTGGCAGCTCCCAGGAGGACAGCCCAGACCGTGAGCTGCGGTCCTGTCCTGTCTGTCCTGTGGCCGCGAGCTCAGTGGGCCAGGCCCCAGGCAGGCTCGTAACAGGATGGCGCTGGAGCCAGGCACACCTGGGTTTGAACCCAGCCCCACGACCTGGGAGCAGTTACTTAACCTTGAGCCACAGTTTCCTCCCTGATAAGCAGACAGCAGCAACCCAGGATGCTTGTGCGGCTGGGGAGAGAGGACCCATGTCAGGCTGAGCGCAGAGCTCCTTGGGCGGACGCAGTGAAACTGGGGGGCCGTTGCCCAGGGTTGTCCCGAGGCCGGCGAGGCAGCTGTCGGGAGCCGGGGGGACGGAAAGAGGCCAGCAAGAGAGCCGGCCGAGTGGAGGAGAGGGTACCAGGTGTCAGCCAGGATGGACAAGGGGAGCAGCACCTGGCTGAGAAGAGGAGACAGCTGCCACAGGACAAGCCAAAGGTAAAACCTGAGGGCTCGTCCAAACCCCGGGTCTGAACTGGAGATGGGACAGAGGCTGAGCTCTGAGAGCTGGAGGGAGCAGAGGCCCCGGCTTGGCTGGGGGGATGGAACCCCATTCTGCTCCCAGAGGTGGGCACAGAGGATATGGAGCCCTTTGGGGTTGGCTGCCCAGGGCACCTGGCCTGACCTTCCCACCCTTAAGATGGCCCTGGATACCCATCTTACAGATAAGCACAGTCAGACGATTTCTTTCTTTTTCTTTTCTTTTCTTTTTTTTTAGACAGGGTCTTGCTCTGTCACCCAGGGCTTGAGTGCATAGCTCACGGCAACCTCAAACTCCTGGGCTCAAGTAATCCTCCTGCCTCAGCCTCCTGAGTAGCTGGGACTACAGATGTGCACCACCACACCTGGCTGATTTTTGTTGTTGTTTATAAATGGGGTCTTGCTACATTGCCTAGGCTGCTCTCAAATTCCTGGCCTGAAGCAGTCCTCCCACCTTGGCCTCCCAAAGTGCTAGGATTACAGGTGTGCATTATGGACTTCTTCTTCTTCGTCCTCTCTCTTTTTTTAAAAAATGATATAGAGCCATATACAAGCCAACTTCAGAGCAAGCTTTGGCTTTAGATTTAAAGAAGGGAAAATTACGGGGAGTTTCCTTGATTAAAATAAAAAACTGACTAAACCATTTGTAGAAAAAGAAGTCCACTTTCAGGGGTTTAGTATAACTTAAGCTCAGTCATGATGTCACTTACTCCTATCAGCTTGGAGCAGCAACAGTCTACACGGCCTTAAGTTAAATACCGATGTAAAGCTAGACGTTGGGAGAATTATTTTTAAAAGCCCCTTAGATGTTATAAAAAGGTTATCACTGAGGGTTAGTATGTACATTTCTTGGACTCTTTTTTATCATCTTATTGTCGATATGTTTAAAAGTTTCAAAAATACTGTTTATGGAGAATGGCTTGAAAGTCTAGATAAGACATAGTAGAGACTTTTCCAGCAGTAACATTTTACATTCATGAAAGATGAAAATTTCATGCTTTAATTCAGTCAGCCAACACTGACTAATTAGCATGTTCTTTGTCCTTGAGAATGTCATCACTGAGGTGGGACTGGGGTTATGGAGGGACAGGCCCATAAACAGCTAACTTAAATATAACACCTGTAATGGAAATGTGACAACTATTTTAAAAGAGGTAAACCTAGAGTGTTTCGAGACCGTTACTGCGGGGCGAGGTCAGGGAATAATCGGGAAGGAGCTGAAAAATCATGGACTCCCCCACCAAGGAGTGACAGTGAAACTTTTGAAGGATGAGTCGGAATTTGATCAGCTGTTTTGGGCGGGGAAGCTGCTCCAGGTGGAGAGGTCAGCGTGGATAAAAGGATTTTGTCCTTTTCGTTGGAACAGGGAACATTCACTGGTACGAAATGGCTAACTCAGGGGTTTTCTACCGATGCCGATGCAATCAGAATCTATTGCCCGGCAGCCTGTGGCTCTCTGGGTTGTTGGCCAGGCAACAAAAGGCACACATCCGGGAACAATCCATGCGTGTGGCCGGTTTAAGGAAGCTTAGCCTGAGGGTGCAAGGGTTAGCCAGGTGTCAGAGTCACTTGGGGAGCTTTTGAAAATGGATTCTCAGCAAATATCCCACCACCCACCCACCCACCCAGTTCAGTGGCCCAGGGTAGGGCAGGACCTTTATCTTTCTGAACATTCTCCATGTGACTGGGTGCCAGGGGCCCTGGGTGTTTGGGAACCACTGCAGAGGGGTGGACCAGGTGCCCTGGAAGTCGTGTGGCATGTTTTGTGACCTGGATTGTCCTCTCTGTGTGCATTTCCCTGGCTTGAGAGTCACCCTGGGAGACCAGGAGTCTGCCCCACAGTTGAGCCCACGGAGCCCAGCAGCCTGCAAAAGCTGCCCACAGCCGTGAACGCCAGCTGCCGTGAATGCGAGCTGCCGACCTATGCTTGCCACTTCCGTTTTTCGAGCTGAGAAGCCAGAATGGCTTATCTCCACCCCGAGGTGGCTGGCAGGAGGGGCTCTGCAACACATGTTTTTAGCAGATTACTCTAAGTGCGGGAATTTCCCTGAAGTCCAATGAGGGGAAGTCCCCAGCAGGGAGGGCCGCAGCTGGGGATGGAGCAGCCCGTCAGCAGTCGGTGCCTGTGATGGAAACGGCAAACGTCTGCATGGCCTTCTTGTCCGGTGCCTGATTGCTGGTTCGCATCTCCCTTTTGTCTGACAAAACACTGCCACCTCCGCCCTGGCGTCACACCCTCGCGGGGGCCCCCAGCACACCGAAGGCTTCCCCATGAGAACGATGAGAACGTGAAGGTGCAGAGAGGCGTGGCTGCCCCGCGAGGGTCACTAGGACTCCAGCTGAGGCCTTGGGACTCCTGGTCCAGGGCTTCTGAGAGCCGGTCCCTCTGACCAAAAGCCCCAAAGTGTGCAAAAGCAAGCCCCACGGGAAAGAGACCTGCTCTTTGTGCCTTGAAACCCCCCCTCCAGGCCAGGGGCTGTGGGCCTGTGCTCTGCGTGTGCTGATAGGAAGCTGCGATAAAACGGAGGTCTCCACTGTGGACGGGGTGTGGTATCTCATGTCGTAAAAATTCACCTTTAGAATCGGTTGTCAGGTGTGGTCCTGTCACAGCTGTCAAATCTAAGTTCAGACAGAAGAATGTCACTATCCTGAAGAGTGTCGAAGCTGTTTGTTGCTGGCCTTTTGTTTTTCCTGTGCCTTCTCTGAGTGCACTTGCACCCGTCCTACTGGCCAGTGTGGCGTGTCCTCTGTGGCTGCCACGCTGCTTGCTGGGGTTTTCCTAAAGCTGCTCTGGCCAGGACTGGGCAGTTGTCCCCGGCCAGCCGGCGGCTGCAGCCTGGGGCTGGTCAGCTCATCCAGGAAGAAGGCGGAAGCGGGGAGAGTGGACGACGTTCGTGTGTGGGCAGGGCTAGTGGGGCCGGGTGCTGGGTGCTGCCGCAGGAAGAACAGGCCCTGGCACCGTGCCCGGGAGAGCAGGAGGACAGCGATTACAGGAGCGACGAGTAACCAAGGGCATCATAAATTCATTTTATTATGGATGTGGCACGGAGAGCGCCGTGGAAAGATGCATGCTCTCGGAATCGCCCCCAGCCAGAGGGGTGCGCGGGCTGGGGTGTGCAGCGAGCGCTGCTTGATGCGGAGGGATGTGCTCACACCTCTGCTCTCATATTGGTTAGCTAGGAGTCGGGGTTTTAAAACTAATCTCAATTTGGAGCAGTCTTTGCTCCGTGTTTACGAGGTTATGTCCCAAAACGGCTTGTCCACACCCATATTTTCAACAAAAGCAACAGTGCGGTTGGTGAGGATGGATCCCTTGTACACTGTTGTGGGAATGTGAAGTGATGCAACTGTTAAGGAAAACAGTACAGAGGACCCCTCAAAAAATTAAAAATAGAGCTATCAACCAGCAACCCCACTTCTGGGCATCTATCCAAAAGAATTGAAAGCAAGGCCAGGCGCGGTGGCTCACGCCTGTAATCCTAGCACTCTGGGAGGCCGAGGCAGGCGGATTGTTTGAGGTCAGGAGTTTGAAACCAGCCTGAGCAAGAGCGAGACCCCGTCTCTACTATAAATAGAAAGAAATTAATTAGCCAACTAATATATATGTATAGAAAAAAATGAGCCGGGCATGGCGGCGAATGCCTGTAGTCCCAGCTACTCGGGAGGCTGAGGCAGGAGGATCGCTTGAGCCCAGGAGATTGAGGTTGCTGTGAGCTAGGCTGACGCCACGGCACTCACTCTAGCCTGGGCAACAAAGTGAGACTCTGTCTCTCAAAAAAAAAAAAAAAAAAGAATTGAAAGCAGGTCTGGAAAAGATAATAACAGCATCATTCACAATAGCCGGGAGGTGGAAGCAGCCCCAATGTTCATCCACAAATGAACAGGTAAACAGAATGTGTTGTATGCACACAAGGGAATATTATGCAGCCTTTAAGAAGAAGGAAATTCTGACACCTAGTACATATGGGTGGACCTCAAAGACATTATGCGGAATGAAATAAGCCAGTCACGAAAGGACAAGTACTGTATGATTCCATTCATATAAAGTAGCCAAAGTAGTCCAAACCATAGAAACAGGAAGTAGAAAGGTGGCTGCCCAGGAATCGGGTCAGGGAAGGCGGGGAAATGAGTGTTTAATGGAGGCAGGGTTTCAGTTTTGCAAGATGAAGAAGTTCTATCTGTTGTGCAAGAGCGTGAACATGCTTAACACTACTGAGCTGTAGACTTAAAAATGGTTACGCTGGCAAAATTTAGTGTTATGTGGCTTTTTATCACATAGGAAGGAAGGAAAAAGAAAATGGAATAAAATTTACATTTTTATTATTATATATTCGTTTCCCCTGATATTGCAGAAGTACACTTTGAGAATTTTAATAGCCCTGCGCCATGGAAAATTCCCCTAGAGAAGAAGCCATCAGTGGTTATTAAGTCAAATGTGTAGTTGAGGATTTTGCAGCTGATGGACATGAGTGCAGCGGCCGCAGCGCAGGCCCAGGGGTCTGGCCGTGGTGCAGAGGCTGCGCGGCCCAGGGGGTTTGCGCTTCGGCACTCCGTGGGGGCACGGAAGGTTTCTCATCTGAACTGGCAATTGCTGTTTCCCCGTGATCAATTTGTAGTTTAATTGAAAAACACTCACTGGAAGTGTTTGGCACGCGCCGGGTTATTATATAGGCACAGGAGAGTCGGGGTACCGAGTGCTTAGAACCAGCTGCTTGCACGGTGCTCAGTGAATACCTGTCCACGGTGGTGCCGCAGACACTGTCCAAAGCCTTCTCGTGATCCACCTCGGCCAGAGCCGTTTTCTGGGTGTTCGTGACAGCAACTCAGAGACCATCCGTGTTCCAAGTCCACGCCTCTTTCCAGAGGGTTTTATTCCACCACCTCCTATAAAGGTTTCACACTTTTTCAGCAGATTCCCCTTTTCATTAGACTCCTGCGGATTGTGGATTTGTACATGATTATTACTGGCTTTCCTTTTCTGTACTGACTTTCACAGTGACAGCTGGATAAGATGGCAGAGAATTGTCCCTGGGAAACCATTGTTCAGTGGCACTTTGAGGAGAGAAGGTGTCATTTTTCAGGGCTTTGCTCTGAGTAGGGCCCGGGCGCCTTTATTTCGCTGAGAGCTTCGCTTTTTTCTTGGCTCAGCCATGGCTACAATACGATAAGGAAAGATGCCGGTGGTGCCAGGCAGTGCCAGATCGGGGCTTGCTGCTGCGTCTGAAGATTCCTGCTGCCTTGGGCCCGAGAGACCAGGCGTCTGTGTATGCTCCCCTCGCCCGGGAGCGTTCGAGCATTCCAGCCAATTAGCAGTGCAGTCGTTGGGCCTCGTGGTCTGGGCGCTGCTTCGGGCTTAGGGGAGGCTTTGGGCCTCAGTGCTGTTTGCTTTGTAGTCTGAGACACACTCGTGCATGGAAAAATTGTTTTCTTCCTCAAGACTTCCTCCCCTCACCCCCCCCAAACGCACGCGCACACACACACACACACACACACACACACACACACACACACACACACCCACACACACCAGGAAAGTGCACTAGACGGGCAGCCTGATGTTCTCCGCCTGCAGGGGCTCTGACCGCAGCCTGGGAAGCGGAAGTTACACTTAAATAGAAGCAATCACCATGTGTCGTACAGGCCCCAGTTCACTCCGCAGCCAGCACCAGGCCTCCCGCCGCACCCCCGAAAGGGCAGACCGGGACACGCACACACACGCAGCGGGCTCGGGCTCCCCGCAGGCCACCCGCCCGCACCCCCACAGCGCTCTCCCCTCTCCCGCGGGCCAGGTCCCGCCCTGCCCCCGCCAAGGCTGCCGCCTCTCCCTCGGGAGGCCAGGAAGAAAGCCAGGGGCCCAGGAGAGGGGGCCAAGGCTGTGGACAGCTTTCGTCCACTTCTTGCCTTTGTGCTCAGGTCCAGGAACCTGTCCCTCCCTGCAGCCCCCGTCTCCAGGCAGCTCACTCTCACTTTACCTCCCAGACACAGGCCCTGCCCTTCCCTGGATGAGGCTGGGGACGGGCAGGGGAGCGGGTGTTGCCATGGGGAGAGGGCGCAGGGCAGCGTGCGGTCAGAGCCCGGAAACCGGACAATGTCCGCGCCAAGCGCTCTCCCTCGCCCTCGTCGCCATCAGCCCATCCGAGGCCCCCTGGCTGTCCCGATGCCCAGTGCACAGCTGGGCGCTTACACAGCTGGGGCACAGATGTGCAGACCCAGGGCCGTGACTCAGCGTGGCAGGTGCTGTCACAGAAGTAAGCGTGGAGGGAGGGCCAAGGGTGCACCTGGCTTCCGCTGGGCTCACAGGAGGGTTTCGGAGAGGAGGTGACGGCAGCTGTGTCGTGGGGGTTTCACTGCAGAGGGGACACTGCAGGCAGCAGGGCAGCGGTTGGAAAGCATGGTCCCTTGACCACACCTGGCTCAGCAGGTGCAGCTGAGAGGTGCTGCGTCCAGAGCTCGGGCACCTGGACAGGGGCATCCGAGTGGGAGGTGGCCGCAGCGCAGTCTGAGAGGAGGGGCTGGTGCCAGGCCGGGAAGGGGCCAGCGGCCACGTGTCCTCACCTTTCCGTGCTCCCTCCACCTGCTTCACGTGCTCCAGGCCACTCTCTTGTTTGTTGCCTGGAACTCCTCATGGTCACAGGAAGAGCTGAGAACCCAGTGCATAAGATAGCACCGTGTGGCTTAGCTCACAGCACTGATAACCCCCCATCGCTGCGAATGTTTTTCAACAGTTTTCATTTCTCTAGTGTAAGAATTCCAGGTGCTGTTTACAAAATCTGATGCTCTCAACAGCAGCGTGGCAATGGGGCAGAGGGCAAGCAGGAGGGCAAGCAGGAGGGCAGCCTGGGGCTGGCATGGAAAATGCATATAAAATATCTCTCCCCAAAAAGAATTCTTTAGTTTAGAAAGTGGACCCAACATCCCAGGGTGAAGTCCCTAGAGAAGTGGATTTGCAAGTGGATTTGAAGAAAGCAAGGGCAGTGGCACGCCATGCCATCCTGAGCCATCACCATCCTTCCTGCCACGCGGGCCCCTCCCTCCCGCTTCCCTTTTCTGTTTATTCTCCCAGGGACTCAGGATTTTGTGAAACATCGTGGGCTGGGTCCCTTTGTTGCTCCAAGCATGGGTTTCAGTCCGTGATTTCTCCCCAGCTGCCCACTGTGGCTCCAGGCTCTGCCCACCAGCCCTGCCCCCACACAGTAGCAGCCCTTCCTCGGTCCAGCCCTCATGGCATCTGACACTGTCACCACAGTCCCTCTGCCTTACTGAGGCCCAGCTGTGGGTCAGGGAGGCAGGGGCCTGACTCTGCAAAGAGAAAAGACGTGAAACTCAGAGAGATGCAGTTGCGGGGTCTGGGGCCTGTGCCTGCAGAGGGCCGGGGCGGGGATTCAGACCCAGGCCTCCGCGTCCCTGCAACCTCTCCTGTTCCTGTGCTGTGTCAGGGGACTCTACTCAGGTCCTGCCACTCCCTTACTCAGCACCCCGGCAGAACAGGCCAATGCTGAGCTCTTACCGGGAGGCTCTCCACGGCACGCCCCGCCTGTCCTGTCCAGCTCATCTTTCGCTAGATGCATCTGAGTCCCTGTCGCATGTGCTTCAAATTCAGCCACCTTCAGTTCTCAGTCAAGGGGCACCTCAATCTCTGAACAGCCAGCTACCTCTTCCATGAAGCTGCTCCCTGTCCTCTTCACAAGGCGTGGTCCCTTTCCCTTTAAAACCCTCCTGCCACTTGGCGTGGACCTCCCTTACTATATTCCCGTTTTCTGGCTTGAGTCATCGGGTTTTATTTTATTTGAGTCATTTGGGTTTTATTACCTCTGTCCCCTCCACCCACCAGTGTCCACTCCAGCCTAACCAGAGCACTCCTGGCCCCTTAAGGACAGAGCAGTCTGTTGTAGCTTTGTGTCCCCCAGTCCCTGACAGTCATTCCCCTGGAGAAATAGTGATGGAGACGTCCCCGAGCAGGGGAGTCTTAGGAGAAATAGTGATGGAGACTTCCTTGTGCAGGAAGGCTAAGGCCATTGCCTTAAAGGAGAAACAGATCTCTGTGACTGACTATGCATTTAGTGAGAGTAGCTCATTGGCTGGTGCAAGAAGGAAAATTTAACTATCTAAATCAGGGGTCCTCAGACTTTTTAAACAGGGGGCCAGGTCACTGTCCCTCAGACCGTTGGAGGGCCGTTGGAGAGTGCGGCACACATTCCATACGTGCGCACTGTGGGCCCGGGACAAGTCGGCTGCTAAGCAGGACAGGCAGCGGCGGCAAAAACACCAGCGGGCCACATAAATGTCCTCGGCGGGCCGCATGTGGCCCTCGGTCCCGTAGTTTGAGGACCCCTGATCTAAATGGTGGTCAGTTTAAAACAGTGCCCATCCTTAGAAGATGTTTCTTTCTTTTTTTGGTAAAGGTGCTATATAATTCTGAATTTTGACACTGAAGAGTTCCAAGCCTTTCCTCTATGGACAAACAGTAACGACGACTGCATGTTTTCACTTAGGATACTATGAGGGCTTTTTGATTGTACTAATACTCTTGCCCTACAGGTAAAAAACGGAAGCAGAATACTTAATTGCAGTTTTCACTATCTTTACCCCTCAGGCTCAGCAACACACTGCTTAGAAACATTGTCATCTGTATTTATGTGTTTTATATCCACTTTGGAGAACAGATTTCCAGTTCAATCAGAAGTAATTTGCTCGGCGTCGTTATAACTCCCACAATAACCTTGTAGGGGCAATACGTTGCACCTCTCACGGATGTGCCACTGAACTCCGGCTCTCGGCACGAGCTGCTGCTACCTTTGGATTAATATCTCCGTACAGATTTTCTAACAATTTCTTTTTCTGAGTAAGATAAAAATGCTTACTTTCTCTGAGGGACTATGTCATCAAAGGTCGTTTGGTTTTTGTTATATGGAAAATTTTTGTTAGCCGTGTCTTTGAAACCGTGACTGTTTTTTTGTTTAGTTTCTGCAGATGGAGGTACTGAGTCCTCTGCCCTAGTCGATGACAACGGCAGCGAGGAGGACTTCAGCTATGAAGACCTCTGCCAGGCCAACCCGCGGTACCTGCAGCCGGGCGGGGAGCAGCTGGCCATTAACGAGGTACTGGAACTGCACGGCACGGAGGCGGAGACTGGATACCTGACTTCCAGGGTCCGCGACCACTTCAGACTTTGCTCTCTGATGATTTTTTAATAATATATTCTAATCAGAACTCTGATTAGAACGACACTGTGATTTTCTGGCCATTGTCCAGGAAAA
This sequence comes from Microcebus murinus, assembly GCF_040939455.1. NCBI lineage: Eukaryota > Metazoa > Chordata > Mammalia > Primates > Cheirogaleidae > Microcebus > Microcebus murinus. Next base: position 77,375,782 of record NC_134116.1, on the reverse strand, counting down.
CTTAAGTGCTTAAGCTTTCAGGATAACTGAGGTTCGTCCCTGTCGGTAGTAAGGGCTGCAACCCTCAGCGTTTGGGTAGTGCTTTCCAGTTCATGAAACTGCCCTCCTTTCTTTGTCCCGTGTCGTTCTCACGACTGGTCTAAGAGGCAACCGTTAACGCTCGTTATCCGCATTTTAATAAACACTCAGGTGAAGAGGTTAAATTACTTGCTAGCAAAATGGCAGAGCTGGTATTAGCCACGTATTTCCCACTCCACACCTGGTGTTCTTTCTACCACGAGATAGCTTCGGCCCTTTTTACAGAAACCTTTCTGGAAGACACCTCCAGCTTTTGGTGTTCTTGAGCCGAGTGTGTGGTGCGCCACTTCTCCGTAAGTTGGCGTGTCCACTGAGGTCACCAGCTGTCACCGTAGGATGTGATACAGTATGTTTGTGGGAACCAAGGAGGTGTGCAGAAACACCTGCCCTGCAGCCGATGAACGGATGAGCCACGCCAACTGCCACATGTCCCTAGGTCATGCTGCGATCTCTTTAATTGCAGTGCACTATAAAGCTAGATAGAAAGCCTTACATACACACGCGAGCACTATTTTCTTATGTCATCTATGACTTTTTTTATCTGTATACTTTTTTTTGATGTGATTGTTTTTAACATGCCGAAAGTAATAAGTTATATCTTGTTTCGTGTCTTTTATGTGCATTTTTTCATATGGCAAAAATGGTGCGTCGCTTGTGCGTCTAAGGCTAATCCTCTGCTAGTTGAGTATGTGTCGCCTAGTGTTCCCTTTATATATATCACAATTCTACGTTATGTGCTTTATTAATTTCCAGTAAGATTGCATTTAGAACTACATCACCTTAAAAGAAAAAAAAAAAAAGCTAGATAGAAAGCCTACTTGAGCTGTGAATGGTATATGGAGAATACACGCCGGGTCACGGTGTGAGGGGCTTCCTGTCACACCTGCATGACGTTAGAAGGCTTGGCTCTATAACCCCTACTTTGGCTGCTCAGAAATCGTTTTTGGAGCGAATATTCCAGATAGTCAGGTTTATTAGATACCTGAACCACAGCCCATGGAGCTGTGTATACAGTTTTTAAAAGGCGGATTTGGGGTTTCCTTTAAGAGCAGGTAAGAGATGCCGCCTGACCTTGTTTTCCCCAGCATGCTTCCTCAGTTCATTTTGCGTCACCCGTCCAACAGTCCAACACGGGGGTGTCCCAGTGAGACCTAGAAGATGTCAGCGCCACCCTCGCAGGCTGGCTCTGCCCGCCTGTGTCTGCGCTGAGCGCACCCGTCTCCGTTTCAGCTGATTGGCGACGGCAGCGTGGTCTGCGCGGAGGCCCTGTGGGACCATGTGACCATGGACGACCAGGAACTGGGCTTCAAGGCCGGTGATGTCATCCAGGTTCTGGAAGCCTCCAACAAGGACTGGTGGTGGGGCCGGAATGAGGACAAGGAAGCCTGGTTCCCCGCGAGCTTTGTCAGAGTAAGTGGGTGGCACCTTGCGCTGTTCGCAAGCACCTGTCCCGGGGGAGCGGCAGAACCGTTTCGGGCCAAATCCCAGCCTTTATACAGACTCGCTTCTCTTGTCGTTGTTTCTAATCGACTGTAAGAAATCAGGCCAGGCGCGGTGGCTCACGCCTATAATCCTAGCACTCTGGGAGGCCGAGGTGGGCGGATTGCTCGAGGTCAGGAGTTCGAAACCAGCCTGAGCAAGAGCGAGATCCTATCTCTACTATAAATGGAAAGAAATTAATTGGCCAACTAATGCATATATAGAAAAAATTAGCCGGGCATGGTGGTGCATGCCTGTAGTCCCAGCTACTCGGAGGCTGAGGCAGAAGGATTGCTTGAGCCCAGGAGTTTGAGGTTGCTGTGAGCTAGGCTGACGCCACGGCACTCACTCTAGCCTGGGCAACAAAGTAAGACTCTGTCTCAAAAAAAAAAAAAAAAAAAAGATAAAAAAATTAGGTAGGGCCACATTAAAAGTTTTAGCGAAGGCACACGAGTCGTTTGGCACGGCCGAGGCTCTGCGAAGCCGTAGAGACGCAGGCCGGGCCAGGCTGCGTTGTGACTCTCCCCAGAGATGCGGAGCCCCGGGAGGTCTCCCGCCCCGGTTCTGCCCCCGTCCTGCCCGGTCACCTGTGGCCTGTCTGTGTGTGCGCCGCAGCTGCGAGTTAACCAGGAGGAGCTGTCGGAGAACTCCAGCGGCGCCCACGGAGAGGAGCCGGACGAGGACGCCGGCCACGGCCACCACAGGCACAGTGAGAACAAGCACCAGATGAGGACGAACGTCATCCGGGAGATCATGAACACCGAGCGGGTGTACATCAAGCACCTCAAGGACATCTGCGAGGTAAGGCCTCAGGCCCCGGCCCTCGCGGAGGCAGCGCTGGGCTGCGAGATGTGCCCGCGGGGTCTCCTTCCCGCGCCACCTCCGTCCCGGTCAGACCCTCGCAGGTGCACACGCTTCCACACGCCCCGTTTCTCTCCCCTCCGTCCTGGCCGGTCCCCTGCACAGACTGGCCCGGCACCTGCCGTCTGCACTGCTCAGCGTAGGTGACCGTGGCTGTCCTACCCGGTGGCACGGCAGTCCTCTCCTAAGGGCACTTTGCGACTATCTCTTTCAGGACTTAACTCCTGAGGTTATTTAAAGTGAGTGGTTTTCATAGGAGGCCACACCCTGGCTTGACCTTACAAAGAATCACAGGGTTGTCACTGTCTACAACCCACTGCCCCCAGCCGCTGACTCACAGGCGAGACTCTGAGTCAGTTAGACACAGGCAGGGGTGGGAGTTGGTTTTGTCCGGTGAGGACCCAGAGTTCTGTAATGTCATGATATTCTACTTGGCAGTAAGTTGTATAGTCTTGTCCTGATTTCAGAGAACCGACCATTAGTAGATGTGTATCTGAAAGAGAGAGGTTTTTTCCTCCTGTGGTATTTTTTGTTTTTACGGGTTTTGTGTGAGCACCGCACTAAGCTGTTGTTCGCCCGGCACAGTCGTTCCAGCTGCCCCGGCTGTGGGTGCTGAGGTCGGCACTGTCGATTCGACGGTGACCGTTCAGCACCGAAGACAAGCTGAAGTCCGAGAACTGCCCGTCCTGTAATGGGATTAGCCAGCCACATAGACGTGCCCGTGTTTAGCTTATTTGTGCCAACTATCTTATTCCGTTTAAATGTATGGGGGAAGAAGTGTCCTTAAGGTGGCATTTAAGGAAAATTAGAATAATTGCTGATAATCATTGAGCATTGACTATATTCCATCCCTTTACCTGGATTAACTCAGTTAATACAACATTCTCACCAAGCAGGTCCTATAAGCTCCCTAATACAGATGAAGAAACTGAGGCATAGAGAAATTAATTGGTGGAGTCGAGATTTACCCCAGAGCCTGTACTCTGAGCTATCACATACAATTTATAGTTTTTCTGTTGAAATTCATATGCAATAGTGAGTGGTATGTGTTTTAGCATGTGGTCAGTGTGGTGTGTTTAATGACATGATGCTATTTGGCAGGTGACTGTTACCTGCATGGATTGCCTTCTCTTCCCATCCCACTGACTCCTACCCCAGCCACGGAGGATAAGTGTGGTATTGTACACAGAGAATTAATTGGTGCTCTTAATTAGTGCAGGCCTCTGATAAAGATCTGCAGATTTATGCTGTCCACAGAAAGTGGGCGGTGGTAGAGCCCTTGGGTAAGACGTCCTTGGCCGCCTGCGTGGCTGCAGTGCGCGGTGAGGGGCTGTTCAGCAAGCGATGACACCGAGTTTGACAAGTCTGCCCAGCCGTGAAATGGAATTAGGGATGGGAGGACGACTATCTTAAGAGTTTGGGAAAAGTGTGTGACAATACCGCTTTCTGAGCTCTGGTATTTAAAACTTGTTTCTGGGAACGTCATATGATTTCTTGGATTATATTAACAAATCCAACTGTATGAGCCCTTTTTGCTTTCCTTTTCTTTTTTTAAACATCTATGGCAAATTATAGTCACAGAAGTATCTCACCAGGGACCCACAGAGGTTTAAAATAATTTTCACTAATTCAAATCCACTCCAAGATCATGGCTTTAGGACCCCAAAACTGTATTATTCAAATTAATATTAATAATTTCTTTTGAGTTTCCAAACAAACACTAAAAGTTTACTTTTTCTTTTTGTATTTTGCAGGGCTACATCCGACAGTGCCGCAAGCACACGGGAATGTTCACTGTTGCACAGCTGGCCACTATTTTTGGAAACATTGAAGATATTTACAAATTCCAAAGAAAGTTTCTGAAAGACCTTGAGAAACAGTACAATAAAGAGGAACCTCACTTAAGTGAAATAGGATCCTGCTTTCTTCAACATGTACGTCACCGTTTCTTCTCAGTACTAATAACATCCGGTTAAGTAGTAATTTTGTTTCCTTATTTTCAATTTAAAAATTAAAAAAAAAAAAAAATTCTAACTTAACATATACCCATGCCATAAAAAAAGTAATTTTGAAACAAGTCTTTTTTATTTTATTTTTTGTTTGTTTGCTGGATTAATTTTCCATCAAATGGAGATGTCTCTTATAAGATTAAGTCGATCGGTTTATGTGATTAATCTTTACCCAGATATCACAAGTCTGTCTTTTCAAATTTTTTTTTTTTTTTTGAGACTGAGTCTCACTTTGTTGCCCAGGCTAAAGTGAGTGCCATGGCGTCAACTTAGCTCACAGCAACCTCAAATTCCTGGGCTCAAGGGATCCTACTGCCTTGGCCTCCCAAGTAGCTGGAACTACAGGCATGCACCACCATGCCTGGCTAATTTTTTGTATATATGTTTTTAGTTGGTCAGTTAGTTTCTTTCTATTTTTAGTAGAGACGGGGTCTCACTCAGGCTGGTTTTGAACTCCTGACCTTGAGCGATCCACCCGCCTCAGCCTCCCTTTTCAAAATCTTTTTATGTAGTCTGGAATTCGGAGTAATTTCTAATAATAATCTAGAGTCTCTTATATTTCAAGCACTTTTTTGGGGAGTTTTCTTATGATTGCCTATTACTGTTTAATACTAAAAGATTTCAGAGGAAGATTTTATTTTGGGCCCAAATAGAGAACAATAAAAGTAATGATAACAATGATAGCAACACCACCTCCTTCACTTCCTGGGTGCTGGGCCTGGTAGCATCCTAGAGCTGCAGGTCCTCTGGGTGGATCGATTTTAGTAGCTGAGGATGATGTTTTGGAGGCAGTGCAGGTGAGAAGATGGGCCCCGTAGGTGGCCTGGGCATATGTGGGACTTTGTAACAGGCCTGCCTTTGTGGCCAGCGCAGGAGGTTCCTGCAGAGGAACAGTGAGAGAGAAGCTGTGGACCAGGTCAGGTCGGGCCGGGGTGGGCTGGTGGCCCCGGGACTGTGTGTCTCTCCGCGGTGAGCAGGAGAGTGTTGCTGCCACTGGGGAGGGGCCGAGGCGGCCTGGCCTGGGGACGTGGAAAAAGACAGATTGTTGAAATGGGTATTTTTAAGGAAAACCCGACAAGACTGATTGTAAGCAACAGAGAAAAAGCAGCAAACAAAACTGCATGTAGGGTTTTGAGTCTCAAAGAATTAGCACGTGGGTTAGGAAAATCTGTTTCCCAGGGAAAACAGAGTTTGGTTTTGGGCGTGTTGCGTCTGAGCACACGGAAGCCCCAGCCGCGGAGCTGGGCACGGGCAGGAAGGCCGGGGGTGGACGCTCCAGTGCGCTGCCCAGCGGTGGGGGCGAGAAGGCCACACTCAGGGCTGAAGTGCCTCGGCGACTGCACCCTGACAGTAGAGGAAGGGCGGGGGAGAAGCCCGCTCCAGAGCCCAGGAGCAGGGTGGGCAGGTGGTGCAGTGGAGGGTGGCAGTGGCCTCAAAATGAGAAGGTGGGGACACGGGGGTCAGCGGAGGCCTCTCCGTCTGAGGTGAGAGGGTGACAGGGTGACGTGTGTGGCAACCAGACCTAGAGCATCGAGGAGGAGGCGCATGGTGAGGAGGAGAAGGTGTCCAGTGGCACCTCCTGGTCAAGGAGTCTGTTAAAGTGACGTGATGAGGCAGGAGAGAGCCGGGCGTCAGAGCAGCACCCCCTCTTCTCTGCTGCTGTGTGGTCAGGTCACAGCTGGGGGCTGGAATGGGACAGGCGTGCAGACTCTCAGAGCAGCCCCCCTGGCCCTGGGAGAGCCAGCGAGAATGCCCCTCCCGACCTAGGAGACCAGGGCAGAGCAGCGTGGGGAGCCGCCCTCCTTGCAGGAATCAGCCCCCTCCTTCCCAGGAGTGTCCCTTAGAGGGGACCGGGGTGCTGCCTGTCCCTGTCACAGCGGAGCCACCGCAGAAGCTGACGCAGCTGTGCTTTGCCCTCCGCAGCAAGAGGGCTTCGCCATCTACTCCGAGTACTGCAACAACCACCCGGGCGCCTGCCTGGAGCTCGCCCAGCTCATGAAGCAGGGCAAGTACCGCCACTTCTTCGAGGCCTGCCGCCTGCTGCAGCAGATGATCGACATCGCCATCGACGGGTTCCTGCTCACGCCGGTGCAGAAGATCTGCAAGTACCCGCTGCAGCTGGCCGAGCTGCTCAAGTACACCACGCAGGAGCACAGGTGAGGCAGCCACAGCGGCCCTAACCCTGCAGGTAGCGCCTCCCGGGACAGCAGTGACAGGCGGGCTTCAGCGCCAGCCTTACCCCTTTCAGCCAGCTCCACGGGCGACGTCTTCGGATCATTTAGAATGCGCTAGCCCTTGCAGTAGGATCACTGAAGAGCCTCGGGAACAGCCGTTCCTAGAGATGGGGAAACAGAGGGCTAATTCTTAAGCCACGTCATGAGCTCGTACGTGGGGATTTTTGCCGAGTTGTTATTCCTTACAACTTGCGTGTGTCGTATAAAGACTGCTTTGTAGCTACGCAACAGTTAACAAACAGACCTTTTCAGAAGAAAGGGGCCGTGTGAATACAGCTTCAGAAGGACGTTCCTCCTCTCCCCTCCTGTGCCGCTCAGGGTGATGCCCAGCAGCAGTATTATTTAGGGCTGAATTATTTAGGGCAGTATTATTTAGGGCTGAAAACTTACTTTCTAGAAGGGGTGAGGATGCACAAACATTTGAACCATAGCCGGGTAGGGGCTGGAGTAGTTTGCAGGGTTTGGCTTAGCAGACACCCAGGCCGAGATGCCGAGGCTCTGAGCCCTGCCTGCCGGCGCCGTCTGCGGCCCCTGCTCCCTGCTCCCCTCTGCCCTTGCGCAGGGCCGCTTTCCACGACTGCCCAAACTGACTGCTCCATGTCCCGTTCAGCGTGCTCTGTGTGCCTGGCCAAGCCCTTCTGGGCTACCCCCAGCGCTTCTGTGCTTTGAATCGCAGCTTCTTCTGAACAACAACAAAACACAGTCTCTTTAGTCTTCCTTGATTATTTCTGGATTGTTCTCAGGCCCTTGTTCCCTAGCTTTATGGTCTCTTCTGGGGGAGCCAAAAAGTTGTCCCTTGCGTACTTAATGGCAAACTGTCATTTTCCCACGTGCCCAGAAGCCTTGCCGTGATTACACATAAGATACGCCCCTTGGTCGGTATTGGAGTGGGCAGGCCCATATTCTGTGATGTGGGAAAACGTCACTGCAGCGTGACCCAGCTGTTTGGTGCATTGAGGTGGCAGGGCTTGGTTTAACTGATCAAGTTCTCACCTGGCCAGCGGGGACAGGACACCTCCTGTGTGCTGGACTCTGAGCCGGACGCGCAGAGGTGCAAGGTTCCAGGCTAGAGCTTGTTGTTCTAGGGAGAATCGAGCCACGCAGGCTCCATGTCACGGGCACCAGCCTTTCTCTGCACCTGCAGCTCTTGAGCAAGGGCTCCTCTTGCAGGGTCCTGGGGAGAAGAGGGAGAGAGAAAAGGGACTGTACCCAGAGGAAATGTCTGTGGCAAACCCATAGTTCTGGGATTTAACTGCTAAATGTCTCCCTGTAGGGAATGAAGAATGGGTCATTCTTTTGTCCTGTGAGCCTCCGAACTCCTGCAGAGGGACAGGGCTTGAAAAGGGACCCTTTTTACAATTAAACTGGAAGGCAAAGCTATAAGAGGTCTCTGACCAATGGCCCAAGATATGGGTGTGTTGGTTTAAAGAATTAGGATGAATGGAATAAGAGAAAAGAGTTCATCGAAATAGATAAAAGAGAGCTGTATCTAGTTTTTTTCTTTTTCTGACAGAAAAATGAGAAAAGTTTAGTGGAAAAAAATTAGGGAAGTCAAGAGAGCCACAAATTCAAAGAAAAAAAAATTTTTTTAGTTGTAAATATGTCCACAAATTTTTGAAGAAATTTTAAGGAAAGAATGAAAAAGCATCATGATAAGGAACCAGAAAAAATAAATAAGAGAATTAAAAGCAAGCAAAGTCTTCTTGGAAGACTCGGATGGGCAGCTTAGTGAGTTCCAAGGTGGAGACACTGTGGCCAGAAGTCCACACGTCACTCTGCAACTGTTGGCTTTTCTCTTTTCAGGGCATTTTTCACTATGAGCATTTGCAAATTAGTTGAAAGGAAATGACAGAAACAAAACAAAACACTTCCTTAAGTAAAACAAAGCAAAAAAAAAAAAAAAATCTAAAAACCATTACATTCTGCCTCTTTTCTGGAATTGTCCAGTGAAACTTATTTTGCACCCTTTCTTCAGTGCTGGAGGCCTCTCTGGGGGTTTTGTGCCCATTCTTTCGGCAGCCCCTGTGTGGCATTTTTGTTCCTGCTTTCTGCTCTGCTTCTGAGTGTGAGCAGGCCAGTCTAGACTGCAGGGCCTGCTTGGTGGGGCAGTGCCCAGCGACTTCCTGGAGCTGAGCCTGAATTGTGTTTGGGAAATAGACGATAGAATCTGCTTTTAAGGCTTTTTCCCCCTGCTGTGCAGGCTTCTAATGCATTCCAGCCAGGCTTGCACTGGCTCTGTCTGTCCTGGAAGTCACCACAGGGAAATAGAAAGTGCAGCTCATTCGCTGGGGGGTTGGTTTACACATCCCCAAATTATTAACACTGAGCACGACCTCAACATAAAACTTCCAGATCCTGGACGTGCTCTGTTCTAGCCTGCGTGTTTCAGTTTTCCCAGTTTTCCCAGCAGGCTTGGGGGCAGGTGCCTGCTGGGGACAACATTTTGGTGTGATGCAACTGAGTGTGCAGAATGCACCAGGAATGCAGGTGTGTTGTGAGGCAGAGGCCGTGTTAGCATTTCCATAACTCCCCTGTCCTCTCCTGAACAGCATGAAAGATGAGACTGGGAGCAAATAATTACTCTTTAAAATGGTTAGTGATTTTTAAAGTACTTCATATAGCAAAACTGGTTCTATCAGAATCAAAGCAGTGATAGACTGTTCTCTCTGTGTTCATGAAAATAATCCATTATCACTGTGACTAAAACTTATTTCTTGTGGCATTTACTTTCATTCATTGTGATTTCTGGGAAATGAATGAAAACATTCTTATTCCAAAGAATTCTGAATTGCATTGGGTCAGCTCCCTCAACCTATGGCAGACTGTAGTCTATTCATGGGGGAATAGGAAAAGGGAAACAAAGGCCGTTATTTGAATGCCACTTTGCCTAGACTGTTGCTATAGAAAGCAGGGATCCAGTCATTTTTGTCAGCCCTCATTTGCAAGGTCCATGTTCGAAGATTAAAATTAACTTCCCGTCTTGCAGCGATTACAACAATATAAAGGCAGCATATGAGGCCATGAAGAACGTGGCATGCTTGATCAATGAGCGCAAACGCAAGCTGGAGAGCATAGACAAGATAGCCCGCTGGCAGGTGTCCATCGTGGGCTGGGAGGTAAGTGGGAAACGCCCCCCCCACACGTGGTGCAAATGCTCCCTCCCTCCCTGCACCTTCCATTGGCGTACTTTAAAATCCTGTGATTCATACTTTATATACTTGGCTTTAATGGTGTATATATACTATTAATAGTGTATTTTGAGGCATATTGCTGGATTTAACACACAGCTACTTTATAGCCCTCCTCCATGAAGGAATAAAATCAGAGGCATGTCTGCAATCGATTTTTTGCTTAGCTGGCATCTCCTGTCAGAGAGTAAGCTCCATGGGACAGCTGGAGGACACTTCAGATGCAGCCACGTAGCACAGGGGGTAGTAGCATGGGGGACTCTGGAGTCACCGCCTATGTTTGAATGCTGTTCAATCTGGGCAAGATACAATCTTTTTCATCCTATAAATTTGGAAGGAAACTATTACCTGCCTTATGGGCTACTGTGAGCATTATAGAAGGCAGCACAAATACAAAGCTTGACACAGCCCATAATAATGGTCCAACAAATACATTCTCTCTGTCTACATATTAATATACACACACATATTTATTTGTAAAAACAATGACAGTAGCCAGCACCTGTATTGTGTTTACCGTCTACATACACGAACTCATTTAATCCTCTCAACAATCCTATGAAGTAGCCACTGTTAACTACCCCCATTTAACAGATGGGCAAACTGAAGCACAGGAAGGTTAAGTAGCTTGCCCGAGGCCAGCACAGCTAAAACGTGGCAGGGCTGGATTCAAACCCAGCTGGGCCCGACTGCAAAGTCCATGCCGATAACCTCTCTGCTCTGCTGCTGTTACTAAGAACAACCAGCTGGTGCCATTCCGATTGTTTGTAGACCAATTCAGATTATCCTACATCCATTAATTGAGCAGAACTCATTCTCCCAGAGGAATGAGAAAGTTTGGAGTGACAAGTTAGGTTTTTAACTGAAGTAGGTGATAGCATTGAAAGTTGCTGGGAAATACCAATATTACAAGGGCCTTATAAGACGTCTGGAGCTTGGACGGGAACTCAGGGAACACGAGTCCCAGTCCCTTACTTTGTGAGGGAAGAATCTAGGGCACGGCATTGCTCTGAGCAAGTGAACAGAAGAACTGTTTTGGAGTCAAGCTCTTTTGCCTCCAAAAAACTTTGTGTGTGACCGGGATTAAAGGAGAACAAAATCTTATAAAACAAAGCCAGTGTCATACCAAATACCATAAAGTCACACTGGATTTGTGCTTTTCCTTTTGATCTTGGATTCTGACATTTAGGGGGGATAGCTCGTCAGAAGTTTAATGTTTCTTGTTGACAATTTGTCATCTGGCCTTTCGTTTTCAAGACCCTAAACTAGTTGTTATTCCAGGTGCTGCTCTATACCTGGCACAAAACGGGAAGTCTTTAGTTCTGTGTTCCCATACGCTAGAGCCTCCTGATTGCTCACGTGTTTTTGGGGGTCAGTCTGGGTCAGTCACCCTTTTCAGATCTTAGCTGGATTGCATAAATTCAGCATGTTTCAGGTAAGGAAAACACTTCAGATAACATAGGGATACTGTGACATTTTCTCATTGAGTAAGAAAAAAAGAAAAGAAAGAAATTTCACGGCCAAGGAGACCAGTAACCGAGGTTTCGATGGCCGTGGAGGCCCTGCCCACCTGTGAATGGGGGCAGGTGGTGGGCAGCCTCAGGTAACCAGAAAGTCTTGAGAAAAGCTGTGTGAGGGGCCTCTCCCATGTTCCTGACACCTGAGGAAATCAGAATGGGCAGATCCTAAGGTGTGCTTTTATCCTTCCAGGGACTAGATATCTTAGACCGAAGCTCAGAGTTGATCCATTCTGGGGAACTGACCAAAATCACTAAGCAAGGCAAGAGCCAGCAGCGGACGTTCTTCCTGTTTGACCACCAGCTGGTGTCCTGCAAGAAGGACCTGCTGCGCAGGGACATGCTCTACTACAAGGGTCGGATGGACATGGACGAGATGGAGCTCGTGGACTTGGAGGATGGGCGGGACAAGGACTGGAACCTCAGCGTGAAAAACGCCTTCAAACTCGTCAGTAAGAGCTCGGACGAGGTTCATCTGTTTTGTGCCAAAAAACAAGAGGACAAGGCCAGGTGGCTGCAGGCCTGCGCGGACGAGAGGAGGCGGGTGCAGGAGGACCAGGAGATGGGTGAGTAGCCTCGACCCCCAGCACCCTCCTTCCCACCACCCCCGGCCTCTGCTTTCCGGCCTCGTTCTCTGGCCCCACGTGCCTGCTCTGCCCCCGCCCTCTCCATGAGAGACCAATCCCGCCATGGGGGAAAGAGACAGGACTTGCAAACCCTAAATACTTGTAACCTTGCTTAACCGAGACAGGCCGTGACGGGTGTAGTTACTACGTTTCTTCAACACTTCCCTTGTGTCAGACACCCTGCAGCACATTCATAGAGATTGTCTCATCGACGCCCTAGGAAGTGGCTACTGTTGTTATGCCTACTTTACAGATGAGAACATTGAGGCTCACAGAACCGGCCCACTCCTGAGACAGGGCCAAGTAGCTTTTAAAACTAGCCCTGTTGTCCCCAGAGACGGAGCCACACTGTGGTCACTCTCGCCCAGGCCCTGGGAAGTACCAGATGAAGCTGGAGGCTTCCCCCAGCTGTGCCGTCGCAGAGCACTTCCGCTGACCTCGCTGCCTGCGCAGCCGGTTCCCACGCAGCGACTCCGCCCGCCGCTTCCCCATCTCTCGCGCTTGTGAAACTGGGGACCCTGCGTCATAGATTGCGGTTAAGACAGTCGCCCCTTCGTGCTCAGGGTTACGCCTCTGCACTTTGGTCTGCCTGCCAGCGTCTGGCCTGGAGGCGTGGCGTGGCCCCGGGGGACGGAGCTGCTGTGCCTGGCGTTCGGGATGGCAGCTCCACAGTCTCCAGGCCCCCGTCCCGGGGCCTCCGAGCTCCTTGGGGTTTCGAGCACCAACAGTTGAATGGGAGTCAGCCCGAGTGAGCTGAGACCTCAGGTCACGTGGGCCAGGGTGGAGGCACAGACGTGCCCCTGCCCCACCCTTGCCCACGGCCCTGAGCAAAGCTAGGCTGGACCAGGAGGTGCCCTATCGGACTGCCCCGGCCCCAGCTCTAAGCTCGGCTGTGGATCGTGGTCTCGCCCACGGGAGGTTTTGTGGGACCCTCTGTTAGAGTCGGAAGGGATTTACAGGTGGGTCAGGCTAACTGCCGTCAGTAGCAGGAATCTCCTCAGATACACTCTCAACAGGCGGACGTCGGCCTGTACCCGGGACTACTCTGCGATACGGAGCTCCCACCTCACAGGCGGGCCCTTCTACCGAGTGTCCTGCAGACTAAGGACATCTGAGTGCCAGCAACTGCTGTATATTATTGGTGCTGATTCTGGGTCCCATTGGAATAAGGCCAATCACTCTACCATGCCCAGAATTCTGCAGATAGTTGCAGACTAAAATGCAAAATCACAACATCCTAATTTTACCCTTCAGGTGTTGTGGTCTAGTGCAGGCCCTGCAATCATTTGTAAGTCGGACTGTTTGGATTTGCCCTGAAACAGCACTGCCTGTTCACAGGGGCATCCTAAACACTTTCCACTCTGCCCTCAGTGGGAGAGAAGGGGGGCCCTGCTGTGCAGTGCTCAGAAGACGCGAGTGTCTGAGCGAGTGTGGGGCAAAACAGGACACAGGTCCTTGCCTGGAGTGTCATGCCAGTCTCAGTGCCCGATACTTGGCGTGTGGCTGGACACCAGAAAGAGTGCCGTAAACCAGGGGGAGAGCCGAGCCCCAGGCCAGGCCTAGAGGGCCTCCAAGGCCGCAGATGCCAAGGGCGGCCAGGGAGCCCAAAGCAGACGTCAGGAACAGGTGGCCAGGCCTGGATCAGCTCCGCCTAGGTAGAGCGAGCGCCTGCCTGCAGGAGGAGGGCTTCCCACGGGAGAAGGCAGCAGGATCCGGCATTCAGCTCAGCCTGTCTCTGTCTGTCCCCACGTCCTGACTGCAAGGCCGAGGCGTCGTCCCATCTCCGGTTTTCCAGCTCTGGCGGTTTCACGCAGTTGGCCCACTGCACGTAGCGTTGCCACGCTGCAGAACTTTATGCAGAGCGGAGTGCAGGCTGTGCAAGGCTGGGGTACAAAATCCGGTCCCCGTTACTCAGGTCGTGCCTTTGTCAGGGTCGAGCCGCTGACTCCCAAAGCACCCGCAGCATGCAGGCGGGCGGGCCCGCACCCTCTGCTGTGTCCTCTCCTCCCAGGACCTCAACCTTAGCGTTATCACTGGGGTGACCGTGTGTGAGCATTTGCCCAGGAGAGGGGGCTCTGACTTCCCCCAGTCTGTGTGTGTCATTATTAACAGCACTCGTTTCGCTCTCTAAAATGCCTGGGTCTGGAGGGGAGTTCTGTGGCCGTCCCAGTGAGGATCTCGCCACCGTCTTGTCAACCTTCCCCCTCCCCTGGGTCTGTGAGGAGCAAGGTGTTTGCCCCAGGTCACGGTGAATACCTGGGTGCTGACACGGGTGGTGGTGCAAGTGGTATTCCAGGATGTGTTCCCTGGCTCTGAACATGCAATTTCTTTCTAAACCTAGGAATGGAAATTTCAGAAAATCAGAAGAAACTCGCCATGTTAAATGCTCAGAAGGCAGGACAAGGAAAATCAAAAGGTAAGAGAAGGCTTCGTCTCCTTAACGTGTACGAGTATTCTGATAAAAGCGAGGGGGAGCTGTTAGCCTATGGCCGGCTCTGAGCAAAGGAGAGAAGTGCGATTTAGAACTCACAGGGACAGATCTGCAGTAGGGGACAGTTGAAAGATAGCCTGCGTCTGGGTTTGCACGTGCATCGGTGTTTGCTCCCGTTGGAAAGCGGACATGGGAAAGGTCTCTAGAGGGCGTACCAGAGGGTTGTAGACCTTCCCGACCCTGAGGGATGATGGTGTTAGTCCCACCAGGCCACACGGCACCAGTCTGAAGTAGGCAAGGACACTTGCGTTTTGGGGGCATGAGAGGAGGAAATCGCCAGCCCAACCTGCTTGTCAGCTGTAGGCTGGCTACATTCTAGTTTAGGTGAGAAAAAAGATCTAAGAAAGTTGAGTACGTCAGGCAATGATGACCCAAAAGGAAGACACGGGAGCTTATTTAAAGCAGCGATTCACTACTGTCTGTGCACATTGGAAGCACTGGGCAGCTACTCAGGAACACTGCTGCCAAGGCGGCATACCCAGGGGTCCTAAATGCACAAAGATTTTTCCGCAATGCAAATGACACAAATGATCTATTCTAGCCCAAAAGGAATTCAATAATAAGGGGTTTTATTCTAAAAATAATAATGCATTGTATTCTTAAAAACTTTCTTCAGGTCAACATTCTACTTTAGAAAGGGATATCCCATTCAGTATTTTCCTAGCTGAAAATGCAAAAACAAGGGCCAGTTAATCCCAGAACCATGACAGGCCATCAGCAAATGGGCCAAGAAGAATCCGTCACCAAAACGACGCTTAGCATTCCGTTGCTCTTCCCACACAGATGCAGATTTCCCCCCACTAAGTTATAAACCTCTTCAAGGCAGAAAAACCCATTTTTTTTAATTTCTTTTTTTTTTATATATATATGTCCACTGGTAATGGCAGATGACTAGTAAATATCAGTTTGTTAGGACTTGTTAGTTTCTGTCCGTATCTTCTAAGAGTCCCTCGCCCGCAGCTAGGCACTGAAGAATGGACTGAACACTAACGTTGATGCGTGGCCACCGGGTTGGCCACTTTATGTGGGTTATCTTATCTCTTCCTTCTCATTGCCTGCAAGATGAGGAAAGCCTTACGGCAAGTCGGGGGCAGGGGCGGCTTCTGAACCAAGTCCTGCCTCTTCCATCACGTCATGCTGACTCACACGGTCACCTTTTGATCTAATAGCTGATTTTAATACACCTTTTAAATGACCTGTGCACAGATTTAAAATGCCTACTCTGGGCCAGGCACAGTGGCTCACACCTGTAATCCCAGCTCTTTGGGAGGCCGAGGTCGGAGGATCACTGGAGCTCAGGGGTTCGAGGCTGCAGTGAGCTGTGATCGCACCACTGCACTCCAGCCTGGGCGGCACAGTGAGACTCTGTCTCTAGAAAAATAAATAAATAAAATGCCTCCTCTCGTGAACCAGTTTTGATGAGAGCAGTCCGGTACTGGGGCACTGTTCTGAGTGCCTCCATTAACACATTTAACTCCCATAGCAGCCAGTAGGTATTGTGATCCCAACCTTGGAGATTAGGGAACTGAGGCCCAGAGAAATCAAACGGTTTCCCCCAATCAACACAGCTCGTAAGTGGCAGAGAAGGATTTGGGCCGAGGCAATACAAGCTCCGGGCTTTCATTCAGAGCCTTTCACTGTTTCTCATCCTATCAGTGGGGTTCCGATTCTGCCGCTTAGTCCTCTGCGTGGCCGCAGGGGAGCCACACGACCTCCCTGGCTTTCAGTTTCCTTCCCTGTCAGTTTGGCATGACGGTCCCCTCCTTGGAAGCTTCTGGGAGGACTCAGTGAGATCACCTGTGTCGGGCTCCACACGCATAATGAGTCTTTCTCGTGTAGCTACTAGAAGTTCTGTTGGTTAATGTGAATTAAGAATCAGCTAAGAATTTTGAGTCTTGGCACTTTTTTTTTTTCCTTTTCAGTTAACAAGTGACCCTCAGTCCCTGTCCCGTCTTTCTCCCCCTCGATGCAGGCTACAGCGGCTGCCCCCTGGCCCCGCCGCACCAGGGCCTGCACCCCCTCCACCAGCGCCATGTCACTGTGCCCACCAGCGTCCCCCAGCAGCAAGTCTTCGCCCTGGCCGAACCCAAGAGGAAGCCTTCGCTCTTCTGGCACACCTTCAATAAGCTCACGCCTTTCCGGAAGTGAGAGCCGGAGGCCGTGCTCCAGCTGAGGCAGTCGCAAAGAGGAGAACCAGTTCCGTCTCTTCTGCGCTTAAATCCAAGGCAAGTTTCTCGGACCCAGTGCTGAAAACTTCTTTTCGGGGATCAGTGAAAGAGAGAAGGACTTGGACTCACCTTCAGCCTTCAGAGAGACCCGGCTGCCTTCACGGAAGGGCGGAGAAGGTCGGGACGCACAGCTTCATCCTGCATGAGAACCCCCTCGCCCCGAGACCCCCGCTCTGAGGTGGCCGAGACCCGGGATCCAGTACGACGCTCCCAAGGGAACCCTGAGACGGGCCCCCGCGAGCCTCGCCCACCAGCGACGAGCAAGCTTCCGCTACGGTGCCCGCACAGGGGGTCTCGAGGGGTTCAGTTCCTAAGGAAGGACTAGATTAGAGGATCCCTTTTGCGTTCGAAGGGAGCCGTGGGGACGAGGTTGGTCCCCTGCTGTCTCTTGCTAGCGCGTGGCTGGGCGCACCCAGAAGGTGAGCTCTTACTCCTGTCCATAGTATCCGGGAACCTACCGCTGCTGTGAGACGGCCGTGGTGTTTCCTGGTGTCTTCTGAGTCCGCACAGTTGCCAAACGCTAGTCCAGGCGGCGTCTTGCAAGATTCCTCTTCCTGCACGCAAAGGGGAGGAAGCCATCACCTGGCTGCATGATCTGCAACCCGGAGTGACTTAAGCATCCTCAGGGTCCTGCTGCTTTCCAGACAAGGAGGGAGAAATCCTGCTGCACGCTGGGTTTGTGCTTAAGCAGGTCCTCTGCTGCCTTGAGTAACTCCACAAGCAGAATTCGTGTCTTGCCCACACGCCATAAGAAACTCTGCCATTCAAACAACTTTTGGAGATATAAAAGCCCATTTGCTCTAATTTTTATGACAAAGGAAGTATGAAAATGCACTGTTGGAAGGCATTCTCCAAGGGCATCCCTGCCCTGCTCCTGGCAGCCTCACCCAATTGTAACAAAATTACAAAGACACATACAGGTCCACGGAGAAAACACGAGGGGGCTGAAGCAGTCCTGCTTCCTGGGGGATTTGAACCCGCCTTCGTCACATGAACCCAAAACAAAAGCACGTGACTGTGCCGCCATATGAATGTTGGCAGATTTCCGAAGACTAATTCTTTACAAGAGATCTTAACAAAATATCGAGGCTTACAGATAGCGGTCGCAACGAAGGCCACACGGGCTGATACCTGCGGACAATAATCTCATTTATTTGTTTGTGTTGTGCATTCTGATGAAAATAACTTTTAGCTATGTCTGGAGAAGACAGGTTCTGTAAGGGAGAATGCTGTTTCAACCCACTCAGTGCCCTGGCTGAAAGATGTTGTGTCACGTGGTTTTGGGATTTCTATTGGAAAAGCTCCCTTTTGTATGCTCCTCCTGCAAAGTTCTTTCTTCTAGTAGACCCGTACTTTGAGAATAAACAAATCTGTGATGTCAAAGACAGAGGTGTAGTCTCCAGTCTCCAGGTGTGTGTTCCTCCATTCTTCCCGGCCTTCCCTCCCCGCATCCAGAGCTATTCCGTGACGTCCCACATCAGGAAAACGTACCCCTGGCCCTCTCTGGGAGGCCCTGAGAGCATTCCCTGACTGTTCTCACCCTGCTCTGCACCGTGGCCTGCCTGCCTGTAGGCAGCAGTGCTGAAGCATTGCGGTGCCCTGCGGCTCCTGAGGTAGAAGTCGCTCGGTGAGGAACATTCTTGGGAGGTGCTATGGCGTGTGACTGTGGGTATGTGTGCGTTTACTTCTCGAATAGACATTTCAACTTTAGTTGTATTTGTATAACTGACCTTTTTACTAACAAAATACAATGATATATTTTGGAAACTGTACTTAATGTGCTTTTCCCTGACACCTCAGCAATAACCGTGGGGGTCTCTGTGCTACATAGAGCTGTTTGTATGTATAGCAATTTTGAGCAATTTTTTTAATGTGATATAAGACTTGCTTTAAGGAAGTAAAGAGAATCTTTTGCTTATGTTACATTTTCAGTGAGGATTCAATTAAAGAGTCACTCTTAGGGCTTCCAATTTCCTAATATTCACTCATGGGCAAATGAAGAAGAATGCTTTAAATTTTGTGACCAGTCCTAATTTATTCCCCAGCTGAGCCCTAACTTCCGGTTCCCACCTACCTCCATGGACTTCCTAACAGAGAGTCATGAATACCAGGATGTGTTTTTGTTAAGTCAGGTTCAATTCAACTCCCAGGGTTGTCCCTGTCAGTTTTATACAGTGTGAGAATCACTTGATCAAATATCTGACCAAGTAGAGTCCTACTTGGGTTTTCAGGTGGTTTTGAGAACTGCTAATGTATTTTTTAAAGGATAGAACATCCTTTGACTTCTTGAAAATCTGTATGTCTAGCTTGGGTTTTATTTACCAAATACCTGAGTTCTTCAAAGAATGGAAGGCCCAATTTTTGGCTTGATTTCTCATCTTTGCTTGCCAAACTTCCTTCTTGATTTAAGTCACATGTTCTACTTGGAAAGAAGAAAGAAACAACAAAGAGCCTCCTAAGTGGATCATGTGTGAATTTCATTGGGACTCTCACTCCCTCCTGTCTTTCTCTCTTTTTAACCTTCCATTACATAATATGGTTAGGCCAAAAAAAAGGTGACATAACATTTTGGCAAATTTCACCTATTCGTTTATGTTTCCAGAATTTGTCAACTTTGCTGAAAGGCAGTTCAAATGGCCTTGGGTCAAAAGCAACCTTCTCAATTTTGGTCACACCTAAAATGTATGATAGTCCTATAGTACATTATAACCAACCATAGAATAGAATATTTACAAATTCCTGGAGTAATGTCCTTCTTTGTCTTTGGCCTGCAGACTAGAATGAGGGTGGCAGCAATTTGCCAGAGCTTTCCTGGGACACCATCTGTGTAGTTTGCCTTCATTAGATCTGATTTTTGTTTCCCACTGGTAGATGTGATTTTGTAGTTGAAAACATTTCGCTACCATCTAATGCTATTTCCAAATATTGTCGTGCCTTTTTATACTTAATCCAGATGAAGACTAACACCATGCCTGTTCAGGAAATCCCTGCATTCTACATTGCTGTTATCTAGACACAAAGCAGAGGCACATTTAATTCAACTATTTGGTTTACAATATAAATCTTTTGTAGAAGCCAGGTGATCCAGAAATCTCTGCATGCCTAAATTCCTGATGTTTCTCCATACAAATCAACTTAATTTCCTAGCAGAACAGAACAGCCTAATTACATGGAGTTAAGGGGAAGCATTTCTGCACTATTATTTCATCAAGGAGGAGAGAAACGTAGAAGCGTCCCTCACGGGACGGGGCCAACAAGTATGAACAAACGTCCCTTCATTGGCTCACGGGCCAGGGATGCTGGACACAAACAAATTCTGGGTTAAACTGCTAGCAGACCAGTTTTCCCTGTAGTAAGTTTAACCTTACAAATTGTTCTCTCTGTTAAAATTTCCCTTGGGTAATGGCTGTTGTTTCCAGAATGCAATGAAAGTGGAATTCCAAAGGCCTTGAAAAAAATGAGTGGAAACCAGTTGGTATTGAAGGAAAAGAGCAGGAGCTTCAATATTTGATGTAAGTTCGCCCAGCTGCAACATACTTTTCATTGTTGCCTTTAGTCATCTCACGGGCATTGACATTTTGTGCTTAGAAAATACTTTCATTCTGTAATTTAATAATTGGTCATTTTTGTAAATATTAACATGCCTTGTGTATGACTTGCTTACCTACTTTGCAAGGCTTTTGGCAACCTTTTAACTCATGAACGACGTGACTCAAGGTGATGTTTTCTGTCTAAGTCAAGCGATGGCTTCCAAACCGATGAATTAGCTGTTGACAGCTAAAGTACGGTGTGCGAGATTGCTTTAACTTGATATGTATTTTTGTTGACTGAAGTTTTTTTGTAAAAAAAAAAATATATATATATATATATTTACAATGTTATTTGAATGATTTCTTGTAAATGCTGTGAATCTATATTTGTTGTTTTGTATCTGGATATTAAAATTAATTTGCCAAGCCGGTTCTCGCAATGCATTTGAGTAGCAAAATAAGATAGATTTAAAAGAAAAAAATAGTGAGTGAGTGCCAGGAGAGTTTCTGGGGTTTGCAGATGCTCTCCCGCCCTGACATTGTAGACTTCTTTGCAGTAGCAGTTCATCCATCGTGAGCTCCCTCAAACCACCAGGGAGGTGGGGGAGAAAGAAGGTTCTGAGGGGAGGGAACCTAGAAGGCTGCTTGACTTGAAAGATGTCACTAGACTGGATGCTGGAGTGAGATACAAGTGACACTCGAAGTCAGCCCTACTTGGTGGCTGCAGCTCCTGCAAGGAGTGACCAAAAGCAGGCGAACAGGACGCGTGTTCTGTGTGTGCCCTTGGACGCCACAGCTGCTGACGGCCCCCTCCCACGGGAGGTGGGCTAGTGGGCCTGGTCTCACCCTTGGGGGGTGGGGTGGGTAAGAATTTCCTTCTCTAATTAACAGCTCAGAAAAGCTAAGTCAATAGCCCATTGTTTGCTGTGACTAATCAGAAAAGGGTTCCTAAGAAGGTTGCCAAGCGGCTACTCCCCACTTTTTGTTTACTCCTAACATCCCCCTCCTTCCCACAGCCATCTGCTGCCCCTCCTGGGGCTGGATCAGGGGGGCGGCGGCTTGGGTGGGGCAGAGGCCGAGAGCCCCGGAACCCAAAGAATGCCTCAAAATGGCACCGTGTATAGGAAGGAGTGGAAATAAAGAGCGTGTAGTGGCATTTTCTTCTGCAAGAGTTGTGAGGAAGATGGACCCGTGGACACAAGCCACTCACTCTGAGCCAGAGGCCTGGGGTGGGGGGCTTCAGGGCGGCCCACATGGTGGAACAGGCAGGGGAAGGGGGCGGAGAGACGCCTGGGGTGGAGGGGTCGGAGATGAGGCTGCATGGGTGCAGAGGAGCGGCCAGCCACTGGTGCCCAGAGCCCGCCTGCTACGCAGGGACTAGAGGGGTCTGTGGGTTTAGGACCCGAGGCAGAGCCAGCAGTAGGATGGCCACGAGAAACCAGATCTCAGCTCAGTTTATGCCATCCGTTGGAATCCTCCCATCACCCTGGGCCCTCAGCATTTTGGCGGCTGTAGTGATGAGGAAATTGAGGCAGAGTGAGAGTAAGTAGGGGGCGGGGGTCAGCTCTGCCCAGGGGGGCTCCATGCCCCCTGCGGCCTCTGCCTCCCGACTCAGGTCTCCTCTGCACCTGGGGGACAGCCTTGGGTACATTTATCCTCTTGAAGCTATTTTTAAGTTTCAGATAAATGTTAATAGACACTTAAGAGGAAAAGTCCAGAATCACGGTCACAGGGCATGGAACAAATGGTTGCACCATGTCCTCGTCTGTCACAGGTAGGTGTGCATGCGTGAAGGGAAGGGGCACTAAACCGTTACGTACACAAATGTCTAAAATCAAAAGGAATTACGTACACAGAAGTTTGAAAATCCAACTCAGTGACAGCAGTTCAAGGTTCCAGGATCCAGGTAAGACCGGGCCACTGTCACTGTCTTCAGTTTTGTCCTATCACCCATCATTGCCCCAAGGTCAACTTTGAGAAATTGCCAGGTAAAGGCACAAAAATCACTGTGAGCAAGAAACCTGCTGTGGGGACTCCTTCCTCCAGACTCCACTCGAGAGAACACCTTGAGTTCCCGCATCTGATTAAAAGAGGAGCTAAGTTCTCTAAATCAAGTGCTGCTCGTAGAAGATGCTACCTGACTCAATTTGGCTGTAATTCTTGAAGTTCTTCCAAGACATCGTGGGCCTTCCTCTGTTCCCTCCCCTTCCTGCTATTTTTCAGGCATATCCACCAGAGAATTGCATGGAAGGAAGGCGTGATTTTATTTAGTTTGCCCTTGATTCATGGTTTGCACAGCACCTGGGTACGGCCTGCAGCCCTGCGGTTCAGTAAGTGCACTGGGAAAGGATTTCTTTACATTCAATCTAAGGTATGTGGGTCGTAGAACAGCTCTTACATTATTAGTGTTGGATAATCCTGGTTAATTATTTGCAAAATAGATGTCTGTAGAGTTTGAGGTCAGGGTAAGCGGTTCCCAAATGCACACTTGAGGAAGAGGCTAAACAGGAGATAAATGCAGATTTTTGAATTCTTCTGCCAGAACTCTGCAAACTGTCTGGGAAGAGGAATAAAAATCATAAAATAAACCACAAGAATAGCAGACCTTTATTGAGAGCTTTCTAGAGAAGTTTATAGATTATTTTGCACAGATTGCAATGTGTACGTTTTTATATTTATAACTATGCTAATTTGCACAGCATAGTACAAAACTCTTCAATATATATTGAAGAAGAAGCACATAAAGTGTACAATATATACAACATGTGGAAGAAAATATATTCAGTGAAGACAACTTAGAGATATTTGGATTCTTAGACTATCAGATGTAGGAGGACGTTAGTTCATTATTTGCATTTTATGCACAAGGAACCTGAGGCTCAGTGATTTGGAGGCCCTGGCAGGTCTGTATTAAATCCTAGTATTTGGGGAAGTAAGAGTCCTGAAGAGTGGTAACCCTTAACCTTGGCTGTGACTTAGGGGCATTATGTCCTTGGAGAAAATTAATCAGAAGGGCCCTGGGTGACCCTTTATCAAGAGATTCAGTAGTGAAGGAGAAATATAGGTAAAGCATAGGAGAGTGACGCAGACATAAGAAGCTAACTAAATAAGAACCTATTTTATCTGGGACAAAACAACATTAACTCCAAAGTCATTTGCAGCCTATGTGCCTTTGCCCCTCCCAAGTCAGTGTGTCAGACTTGAGATCCCGGCATTCTGCAGAATGTTTGCATCTGTTCTCTGTGCATTCACAGTGATTGTCTTGATGCATCTAAGACAGTGACCGTTGTCAGTTTTTAAATATGTTACCTGAAGGGTTGGATGCCCAGTGCGTTCCCAGCAGCTCTGCCGCCTGGGCTGACCACAGATGCCCGCCAGCCTCCCTCCCTTCTGATGCACAGCCTCACCTTGGGCAGCGGGCACCTTGCATTAGCCAGGAGGTGGGCCTAACTGTGTGTCACGGAGACCCCCAATAATAGTGGCTTAAGCAAGTTAGAAGTATATTTCTCTCCCATGCTCTCATGTCAGCTCTGGGCTGGGAGGGAAGGTCTGGTCTGCACAGTCATCTAAGACCAGGACTTTTCTATCGCCAACTGTTGCCCTTTTTCGAGGAGTCCAAGCCACCCCCCACCCTGTGCACACAGACACAGGAAGAGGGAAAGAGCCCGGGAAGGCCACACCCTTTCCCTTTAAGGTCTGGTCCACAACTGCACACATCACTTTTGCTCGTTCCCACAGCCCATAATCTAGTTCCATGGTTATATCCAGGCTGCAAGGGAGGCGGGGAGGTATAGTCTATCATGGGCAGCTAGGTGCGCAGCTAAAATTTCTGTTAGCACGGGGACAAAAGTGAGAAGGGATGTTGGAGATGACCAGCAATCTCCACGAAAAGCATTGACAAGGGTCAGATTTGATACCCAGCCACCTCCCCAAGTGATGAGCCACACGCAGTTGGGACCAGGATAATATTCCTTTCATTCATTCATTCAATAAACATTTGACCTGAGATACTGAAAACAAGGAACTGGAAAGATGCAGTCACTGTCTTCAGAAAGCTCCAACCCAGGTTGGTACCTACTAAGTGATCACTAGTCTTGGCATGGAGAACACGTGGACTCGGGGTGGCAGGAAACCAGGTGAGAGAAGAGGGAGGGAGAGACGGTGGGAAGCAGAAGGAGGTCCCAGCTCCAGTCCCTTCCGGAAAAAGACCAGACACGAGACTTAAAAGTTGAGGGGCTAACTGTGGTTGAACTAAAATACAACTGAGAGTCCAACTCATAGCTTTGTGAGAGGCACAAATATTGTCTTTTATTTTTCAAAATAACATTAATATAATTTCTGCTATAGTCCTAGTGCAAACCCTCAGTGTTCTACGCTGAGGTGCGAGCCTTGCAGATTTTCTTGTTAGAAAGTGCCGCGACTTTGGAAGTGCCACTGTGTATTTGGAAGCGCAAAGTATGTTGGGTTAATCAGAATCATTTGTGGAAGGGTTTCCACGGTCTCTAGGCAAGCTTAGACACACTCTGCGCCTGCACGGAGCTTGCAGAACTAGTGAAAAAAATCACAGAAGGATCAATGTTTGCTGTCACGCTGGCTCTTCCCTAGCTGGGGAACAAAATGGAGTTTGTCCTAACTTGAGACCTTTATGATCTTGGGATCTTTTTATTGCTGGAATAATTGTTGTACATTTTGAAAAGTTGGAAGGGAAAATAATAGAACCCTCAACAAAGGTTAGTTGGTGGCATTTAGGTTTGACAGCTACCAGCCACTTCTGAGTTAAACAAGGGAGTCCGGTGTAGATTATTCATGGAATTTGTTTCTAAGAAATCTCAATTTCCTGAAATGGAGTGAGTTTGTGGCTTCAAAGGGAAACATCTGTACTTCCTTTCCCCAAAATGCTCTATTTGCATCAGACTGCACCCTGTGAGATTTCCACCAGATGGTGATATAGCCCTTTGGATGACAGAGACTCACGCTGGTTTTAAAAGGTGTATCTCTAGAAATATTTGTATAGCACTGTAAAAAGGCATTGTTTTTTGAAAAACTCCCATAACCCCACCATTCTACAGTAACCATATTCATTTGCATATATTCAGTTCTAGTTTTTGTCAATATGCAGATATACATAGGTACATTCATCATATACATGGCACTTTGGTCTATATTTTAAAAGTTCAACACAACATATATCTTTTATGTATTTCTATGTGACCTTCATAATTATTTCAGTAGTTACATATTTTGTACTTGCTAAACCTCTCCCCTATTGTTATACATCATGTAGTGTGCACTTTTTCACTATTACAGATAACGCTGCTGTTAATATCTTTGGCACACAAGTTTTGGATTCTTAAGGAGAATTTTAGGGATGGGTCAAAGATATAGATGTCTTTTGTTTTTTAACTTTCCAAAGGGCTGTCAGATTGCACTGCCGTCGGCGTTATGTGAGGGTCTGGATGCTGCCCAGTTACACCCATCCATGTTTTTATGTTTTGATTTGTTTCTTAAGCCCTAAGATATCTACCACGATATATTCATTCCATTCCACTAATTTGGTCAACCTACTTTTCCAGGTTAAATATGGAGTATAGGTAATACAATAATGAGGAAAATAAAGCCAGGTGAGAACCTAGAGTTTTAATCCTACAATGATACCAACAAATGTAAGACCCCCTCATGACAGGTGCCATGGGTGAGAGGACATGGTTCCGTGCACCCCGTAATGAGATGTGGGTCCTACAATCCAAGTTTCACATTCCTGTTCCTTCGAGGTCTGGCATATGCTCTTCCCTCTGTCTGGAACCCTGCCAAGCGCTGTCTCAGCCCCCGATGAGGTCGGAACACAAATTAATAAGTGCGGTTGGGGGGCAGTGTTTATAGAGAGAAGGACTTGAAAATGCACTTCTCCCAAACCGCGGGGACTTCTGTGTGTGCACGTGTGTGTGTGCCCTTCTCCACAGTGCTTCCATACAAACAAGGCCTTAAGAAATACATCTAAACATAGTAGGGCTGCTTGGAATGCTTTACTATTTTTAAAACTTTTAATAAATTAAATTTAAATTAATTAATCAAATAATTAATGATAAATGAATAGATTGATTTAATAAAATAAATTTAAATAAATAAATTCAAATAAAATTTAAATATATTTTTAAAATTTAATTTTTTAATGTTGTTAAAATGTATATAACATAAAATTTACCAGTTTAACCATTTTAAAGTGTACAGTTCAGTGGCATTAAATACATTCATGTTGTGCAGCCATCAGCTCTGTTCATCTCCAGACCTTTCCTTCTTCCTGACCTGAAACTTAGTACACATTAAACAACTGGCATGTCCACCTCTCCCCAGCCCTTGGCAGCCACCATCCTCCTTTTTCTTTCTATGAGTTTGACTACTGTAGAAACCTTGTGTAAGTGAAATCATACAGATGTGTCTTTTGTGACTGGTTTATTTCGCTTAGCATAATGTCCTTAAGGTCTATTCATGTTGTGGCATGTGTCACAGAATTTCCTTCTTTTTTTTTTTTGTTTTGAAACAGGGTCTCATTTTGTTGCCCAGGCTAGAGTGAGTGCCATGGAGTCAGCCTAGCTCACAGCAACCTCAAACTCCTGGGCTCAAGCAATCCTCCTGCCTCAGCCTCCCAAGTAGCTGGGACTACAGGCATGCGCCACCATGCCCGGCTAATTTTTTCTATATATATTAGTTGGCCAATTCATTTCTTTCTATTTATAGTAGAGACGGGGTCTCGCTCTTGCTCAGGCTAATTTCAAACTCCTGACCTCGAGCAATCTGCCCACCTTGGCCTTCCAGAGTGTTATGATTACAGGTGTGAGCCACCGCGCCCGGCCTTCCTTCCTTTGTAAGGCTGAGTAATATTCCATTGTGTGGCTAAACCACATTTTCTTTATCCATTCATCTACTAGTGGACACTGGATTGCTGTTGTGAATAATGCTGCTATGAACACGGCAGCTCTGTTCAAGTCCCCACTTTCAATATTTTTTGGAGGTATGTGTCTAGAAGTGGAATTGCTGGATCAGATGGTAATCCTATGTTTGCTTTACTATTTATAATGTGCTCACCTGCACATGTGACCAGAGTTGGTCTTTACAACAGTCCTGTAAGGTAAGTAAGCATCTTCTCGTCTAGGTAGATTGGTAAATGGAGGAGTATCCTGGCCTTAAACTTGGCTTTCTTATTGATTGTTCATCATTAAGAGTGTTCTTGATCACCTGTCACCTTCTAAGGACAATGGTCTTCTCATGTAACCAGCTTGGTCTGCTACCAGGTTGCCCTGTCCCCCTGGCCCTGACCACTCTGTCCAGGTCTGGCCAGGTGTGGGTCTGAGGCAGGGGACAGCCCATCCCCTTCCCACCGCAAGGAACAGAGGCTATGTCCATGGCACCAGCAACAAAGTCTTCTCCTTTTGGTTTCTGTTTCCCTCTTTCAGTTCAGAGTCTGTCATCTGAGCCATGAAGATCTGCTGGCTTCTGCTTGCTGCTGGCATCTGCACTGGGAACATAAACGCACAGGACACATGCAGGCAAGGGCACCCTGGCGTCCCTGGGAATCCTGGTCACAATGGTCTGCCTGGAAGAGATGGACGAGAGGGAGCAAAGGGTGACAAAGGGGATGCAGGTACTCACCACCTGGCTGTGCCGGCTGCCCTTCCACCCAGCCCTGCCTTCCTTTTATCTCATTCATGCATTCATTCATCATCCGTGGAGTCCTCCGCCCATCTACTCGCACCTCTTCCAGCCAGCCACCCGGCCGCCCAGCAAACACTCCCTGAGGGCCTGCTCCCTGCCAGCGTCTGTGCCGGGTGCCAGGGCAGAGCACCGGAGAGGACCGACACGAGGAGGGCTAGATGTCGGGATGACCCACCTGGAGGCCCCACAGTACCCAAGGGTGCGCTTAGAGACCAGCTCTTAATGATGCCCAAGTCATAATGTGTCCGTGTCAGTCTTATCTTGGGACCTACAAGCTGGCCCAGCCTTCTCCTGTCACCCCGAAGCCGGGTCGGTGGTGCTGAAGTACGGGGGTCTCTGCTGCTCTGGGAGAGGCCAGAGTCTGGGGTGACACGTGGCCTAGTGAGCTCTTCTACTGCCATGGCCAGAGCCACGTCCCACCTGCTGACATCCACCCCTAGCCTGTGGTCAGCGGAACTTCACTCACCTGCTATCCCAGGGGGCTCCACTGCCAGCTTGATCAGCGGCATTTACCACCACTCTCAGGTGCTAGAGAGATCCTTCCAGAACCTCCCTTCCATCCCAAATAGTGTCTCGAAACCATAGTCAGCCGTGACGCCCCGCACGCAGCTGATTTCAACTCTTGCCCATTTTCCTCTTCTCCGCCCAGGAGAGCCAGGACATCCCGGCAGCCCAGGGAAGGACGGAGCGAGCGGAGACAAAGGAGAACGAGGTCAGAAGTTTCCGTGCTCTAATTCCGAGCTGCCCAGGATTTAACAATAATTAAGTGCTTCCTACGGGCAGGTCCTTGACGAGGTGCTGAGCATGTTCCAGCGGTAAAGGCGACGCAGTTCTTGCCCTCCTGAAGCAGGCATCAGTGCAGGGATTGCAAACTCTTTCTGAAAAGGGCTGACAGTAAATACTTTTGGCTTTTCGGGCCAGGTGGTCTCTGTCACTGCTGCCGACCCTGCCGCGGTGATGAAAACCAGCTGGAGATGCTGCCTCGCTGGGGGTGGCTCTGTTCCGGCGAGGCTGTGTGCCACTGCTGAAATTTGGATTTCCATGACGCATGCAAACGTACACGTGACCATTTAGACGTGTAAACCATTCTGCTTGCGGGTCATACGGAAGTAGGCGGGAGGCTGGCTCTGGCCATGGTTTGCTGAGCCCTGCACTGGTGCGTGAGCGCTGAGGAGTGGCACGGAACTGTCACTCAGTGCGTCTGGAGACACTTAGGTGGTGCCTAAAGGGGAGGGAGGACTCCCGCAGGTGACAGGGAGGGAGATAGCAGGGCAAACACGTGTAGCTCTTCGTGCCATTCGTGTGTTTGTGCTTTTTGTGTACCGACTCACTGCAGCAGCTGTGTACGCCAGGTTTATCCCGATTCTCTAGATGAGGGAGCGGGGGCACGGGAGGCCCCCTGGCACCCCGTGTGCGGAAGTGGTGGAGACAGGACGGAGCCTGGCATTTACCCCCAGAACCCGCGCCTGCAATCCCTGCTCTCCGGTCCGCGTGGAAGGATCGGGAAGCAGCGAGCGCTTGTGTAGGATGATGAGCCGCGCAGCGTAACTGGCAGGTGGACAGGCTGGCAGCGCTGGGCAGCAGAGAGCCAGGAGTGCCAGCTTGAGGGACTGATCTTGTGTTCACTCCCTTGAGGAGGTTTTTGGGGGCATCACACAACCAGGGCTTGAGTGTCTATCAACCTGCCTTCTGCAGGTCTCCCCTGCCCTGAAGAGCATTTGCCCTCAAGCACCGGCATCACTGAGTAGCCAACACGTGAACGTAGGTGATAAAGAGTTGTAATTTCCCATGTGAGCCTTGATTCAGATTTAGTAGACAGGAGCCCACTAAATTGGGGTGTGTGTATGTGTATAATTTGAGAGTAAGTGAATTCCAACCCTTGTGCATTCACTGAACCTGTGAGCTACTATTGTGTTTCATTTGTATGCAGAATAATAGAAAACCAAAGTTGTTCACAAGAGACTGTTTCACAAACCATCTCTTTACTTGCTCTTTCTCTAATAGGAGCAGATGGAAACGTTGAAGCAAAAGGCATCAAAGGGGATCAAGGCTCCAGGGGACCCCCAGGAAAACACGGGCCAAAGGGCTTGCTTGGTCCCATGGGAGAGAAGGGCCTCCAAGGAGAGACCGGCCCTCCGGGGCAGAAGGGGGAGAAAGGGGACGTGGGCCCCCCTGGCAGAGAGGGCCAAAGGGGCCACACTGGGCCTTTGGGCCCAACTGGCTTACCTGGCCCCGTGGGCCCCATTGGAAAGCCCGGCCCCAAGGGAGAAGCTGGCCCCGTGGGGCCCCAGGGCGAGCCGGGAGTCCGGGGAATACGAGGCTGGAAAGGGGATCGAGGAGAAAAAGGGAAAATTGGTGAGACTCCAGCCTTGCCCAAAAGCGCTTTCACGGTGGGGCTCACAGTGCTGAGCAAGTTCCCGTCTTCCGATGTACCCATCAAGTTCGACAAGATCCTCTATAACGAATTCAACCATTACGACGTAGCGACGGGGAAATTCACGTGCCATGTCGCCGGGGTCTACTACTTCACCTACCACATCACTGTCTTCTCCAGGAATGTCCAGGTATCTCTGGTCAAAAATGGGGCGAAAGTACTGCACACCAAGGATGGTTACATGAGCTCGGAGGACCAGGCCTCTGGTGGCATCGTCCTGCAGCTGAAGCTCGGGGACGAGGTGTGGATGCAGGTGACAGGAGGAGAGAGGTTCAACGGCCTGTTTGCCGATGAGGATGACGACACCACCTTCACAGGCTTCCTTCTGTTCAGCAGCTAACGACGCAGAGTGGGCTTGCTGAGGACATTACCAGAGGAGTTTACTATACTAATTCCTGCAATTGTTGCAATAACCGTAAAAAGGTAAAAATAGGAAAGTTATTCCTGAAACTGATTCCCATGTAACTTGCTATCTTTTTAACAGTGAGTTTTAAAATACCTGCATTGTTTGTTATACATTATTTCATATTTCTCATCATTCCCATCGTCTGAAGAATCCTTCGCATGTATGTTTCTCGAGGGAAGAGGCGTTTTGAGTTGATTTTAGTGCCCTAAGGAGCCGTTTATTGCTCATCTGTGTTTCTGAGGACATTAGGGAGAAAGGAAAGGAAAATGTTTATTCCATTCTGTGGCTAGTAAGAGCTCTAAGCTGGTGACTCTGCAACACTCTAGAAAGCTATAAACACTGTTCATTTTCTAATTTAGGTTTTAATCACCATTCAATCCAACAAACAGCTGTTGGTAACTATTTGCCAGGCTTGGATCTGTATTCCTTTTCTAGGTTTGCCGTAACAAAGTTTGCAAACTGGGTGGCTTTAAACAACAGAAATTTACTCTCCCACAGTTCTGGAGGCTGGAAGTTTGAGATTAACGTGTTAGCAGGGCCATGCTCCCCCTGAAGCTTCTAAAGGAGGATCTGTCCTTGCTTCTTCCAGCCTCTGCCAGCCCCCTGCACTCCTTGGCTCGTGGCAGCATCACTCTAACCTCTGCTTCCGTCTTCACATGGCGTCTTCCTTCTGTATCTGCCAGTGTCCACATTCCCTCTTTTTACAGGGACACCAGTCCTGTTGGATTAGGGCCAACCCTAATCTGGTATGACCTGTTTTAATCTGATTACATCTGCAAATATCCTATTTTCAAATAAGGTCACATTTATAGGTACCAAGGGTTAGGACTTCAATGTGTCTTTTTGGGAGACACAATTCAACCCATAACTGTCTGCCCTCTGGCCTCCAAAAGTTGATTTCCTTCCCATGTGCAAAACACATTTACCCCATCCCAATAGCCCCAAACATCTTAACAATTTCAGCATCCACCCCAAGTCCCAAATCTCATCATCTATCATCTACTCAAAGTCTCAAGTCCCATCATCTAAATCATTTAACGCAGCTATAGGTGACACCTAGTGTGTGACTCATCCCATGGCAAAATCTCTCTCCATCTGTGAACCTATGAAACCAGACAAGTTATCTTCTCCCAAAACAAAGTCCCATCTTAAAAGGGAGAAATAGGAAGGAAAAAAGAGATCACAGGCTGGGCGCGGTGGCTCACGCCTGTGATCCTAGCACTCTGGGAGGCCGAGGCGGGAGGATTGCTCAAGGTCAGGAGTTCAAAACCAGCCTGAGCAAGAGCAAGACCCTGTCTCTATTATAAATAGAAAGAAATTAATTGGCTAACTAATATATATAGAAAAAATTAGCCGGGCATGGTGGCACATGCCTGTAGTCCCAGCTACTCGGGAGGCTGAGGCAGGGGGATCCCTTGAGCCCAGGAGTTTGAGGTTGCTGTGAGCTAGGCTGACGCCATGGCACTCACTCTAGCCTGGGCAACAGAGTGAGACTCTGTCTCAAAAAAAAAAAAAAGAGATCACAGGTCCTAAGCAAGTCTGAAACCCAGCAGGGAAAGTTCCATTAGATTTCTCTCACTATTTACCTTCTAAAACTTTTAAATGAGCTATGCAAGAGGAAAAAAAAAGTTACTCGGCAGAGACTCCAAACGGAATTATAGTTACAAGTGTGGGATGGGGATGGATTTACTGAGAGAGTAGGTTAGGGGGGAAACTTTCCTTCAGGCCTACACTGGGCATTTCTTGTTTAGACAGAGAGCATCTATTTCCCCTCCTTCTGGGAAAAGCATCCTAAAGTCCACTCCCAGGCCAAGCCTTTCAGATGGAGTGGACTCCACACTCTGGGGTGGGCGTGGGAGTCTGGCCTGGCCAATCGACAGCACCTTCTTCTGGCCATGGTGACCTTTTCTGCATGGCGCTTGATCCACTCAGAACCGATGGGATGATAGGATGCAGTCTGTTGAGAAAAAGACATGCTCATTTTCCCTGACGTTAGAACTGGGAGGATGGAGGCCTGAGGCTGCTGGCATAGAGCCTCAGGATAGAGCCGAACAGAGCCGGAGTAACCCAGCCCCACGGCGAGGGTTAGGCCCCCAAATCCAGCTGTACCTCAAGGCAGGGCGCTCCTTGGACCATCTTGTCCCGAGCGCTGCACATTCTCTTCAACCAGCCGGATGCAGGTGGTGGTGGCTGTCACTACTGCTTCCATCTGAAAGAATCTTACGTGGCCCATGGTCCAAAGACAGGGGCGGCATGATTATAGTGGAGAAAGCTCAAGACTAAGAACTGAAGTATATGGGTTGTTGTTCCAGCCAAGACAAAGGAATTTGGATGCGGTGAGTTACTGAGCTTTTCTGTGCCCCAGTCTCCTGGACAGTGGTTGGTTGAGCTGAGCAATTCTGCACGGTCCCAATCCGCCTCTAAAATTTTGCAAGTAATTACATATGTTTAAGTTAACTTGATACACTTTTTTCTATGCTAAGAATTTAAACCATATGTATTCATAGAATTTGCCTAAGCAAATAAAGACTACTGGTGTCCTTTGAGTTTGAAAGAGTCATTCTTGCCATAATTTGCTAGTTCCTCATATCATCTCACTGTAAAGGCTAGCTTCCTCAAACCAAAAACGTCCCCACTGGGTGATGGTGCAGATGGATTCTTTTCCTGGCCTGCCTGGTACCAAATGGTGACAGTTAATTATTCACATATATATTGATTGTTATTCACCTCGTGGTGCTGGTGTTAGTCTCTAATCCCTGGGGTAACACTTGAGGGCAACTAACAGAGAAGCACAAAGGCCCGGGATCACTGAATATTTAAGATAGAGCATTTTCTAAGCCACAACCTGAATGTGTTGTCTGGCAGAAATGTGCCACTTGAAATGGAATTGTCCCCAAAGCCGTGGGATTTATAGTCATTCTATCCCTACTGCAACCAGGTCAACACGGACTTATTCCCCAGGAAAGTGGGATTTTTCTGAATCATCACTATAAGCAAGCAGCACTGCTGTAGATGCAATATTTAAAAATTACTTGGTAGTTATGGAATATGTTGGAAACCTACAGAAATAGAAATAATGTGTTTCTAAGTATTTTATTGGCTTTCCTTAGCTTGTATTTCCCATGGAACAGAGCCAGGATGGGGTAAAGCAAGTGAGGCCCACAAGGTGCAAAATTCATGGAGGCATTGCTCTCAGGCCTGACCCTGCCCTGCCCCAACAGCGAGGGAGCACCCCTGAAACTCTGCACCCCGCTTCTCACCTGTAGTTACAGAATGACTGACCATTCTGGTTATTGGGTGTCCTCATTCCTTGGCTTTTCTGAGTTGTAATAACCCAGGTTGTTTTTCCCCTGTGCAAAGTCTGATTCTGTTAGGGCCCCAAAAGGGAATATCTTTGCTAACTCCCTTCTATTAGGAACAACACTTTATAGGCTGAGACAGGCATAAGGAAAAAAAAAACGCAATTTATGACTAGGACAAAGGAAACAAGTTTTTATAAAACTATTTTTGCAGGGTGAATATAGATGAGATGTAAAACACAATTTAAAGGACTTTAAGGGATAAAGTTGACTGGGGAGGGTGTTTAATCTGCCATTTGGGATTATTTTTCATTGGCTGTCTGTGAATCTGGAATGCAGTTTTGAGCAGTCTCATTATGCCAGGCTCTCTGAGACACAAGATACCCTGTAAACCCTAGACCCGGTCGTCATCCACTGATGACTGAGGGCGGTGCTCAAATGTTTGCATTATAAATGGTTGGTGCATAAAATCTGTTTGGGCTAAAGAAAGCCTCTCAGAGTTAAGACTTCTTTTTTAAAAAGATGATATTTTGTCAAATGTATTGATGGGTTTTCTTTCCTCCATGACCCATTTGCCTGCTTGCTATACAGGCACTAGGTCTGCCATGACATTGGGTCCCCTGAGAACCAACCAGTGACATTAATCAACATAGCGTTAGGAACTTGGGGGTTTTAAATAACTTTAAATCTTCGATTAAAAAAAAAAGTAGAAAATGAAATCACAAGTTATCATACAAACACAATAGGAATTTATAGTTAAGTTTTAAAGAATTTTATAGGTACACTATGGTACTTGTGTTAACTATATTACAATTGTTGTTTATCGTCATCATCATCATTATCAACTGGGCTTTTTCCCCTCTACCAGGCTAAAGTTAAAAAAAAAAAAACCTACATTTTAAAATTCCTTATATTTTTAGTTGACATGTAATAATCGTACATAATGTATGAGATATAGAGTGATACTTTGATGCATGTGTACAACATGTAATGATCAAATCAGGGTAATTAGCATAGCCATCTCAAACATTTACCATTTCTATGTGTTGGCAACATTTCAAGTCCTCTCTTCTAGCTATTTTGAAAGATGTAATACATTGTTGCTAACTATGGTCACTTTACTGTGCTGTTGAACATTAGAATTTATTCTTCCTACTTAACTGTAATTTTGCATCCATTAAACAACCTCTCCCTATCCTCCCCTCCCCCTACCCATTCCTACCCTCTACAATTCTATTCTCTACTTCAATGAGCTCACTTTTTTAATTTTTAGCTCTGACATACGAGTAAGAACATGCAGTATTCATCTGTCTGTGCTTGGCTTATTTCACTTAACATAATGCCCGAGAGGCTCATCCATGTTGCTCTGAATGAAAGGATTTCCTTCTTTTCTAGGGCTGCATAGTATTCCACATTTTCTTTATCCACTCATCTGTCGATGGACACCGAGGTTGACTCTGTATATTGGCATTGTGAATCATGCTGCAGTAAACATGGGGTGTGTGGTGCAAGGATCTCTTTGCTACCCTCATTTCTTGTCCTTTGGATAAATACCCAGGAGTGGGAGTACTGGCTCCTATGGTAGTTTTATTTTTAGTTGTTTTTTTTTTTTTTTTTTCCAAACTCCATTTAAAACTGGAACTTTAGAGAAGCTTCCTAGACTGCTCAAACCGTATGGGCAATGTTACGATGAGCAAAGCTTTACCCTAGGACTAAACATTCAGGGTGACATAAAGCTCTGAAGGGACTTCAAATAAAGCATTTTTTTTTTAATGTAGTGGTTCAAGATGGAATAAAACGGTTTACTTGGGTTCTTGATCCTTTGCAAAAGTCACACCTCTGGTACCCAAGGCAAAAGAGCCATCCTTTTCATTAGTTCACGGAAGACCTCAGCCCTCCATACCCTCCACGCTGCGACACTGGTTTGCAGGGATCACGGGGTGTCTGGTTCCCGCGTGGGGAAAGCTGAGGCAGAGACGTGGCATTAGAGCGCGCAGAAGGCTGCAGCAGCAAGACCTCCTCCTGCCTACTCTCCTACGAGGTCTCCCTGCCCGGCTGCCCTTGCACAGAAGGGGGACTGTCGGGGCCGGACCCAGGAGGAGACTGCACGCAGCAGCCCAGCCCACGAGGCCAGAGAGGCGGTTCCCTGGGGCAGCCCCTGGCCGGTGCAGGCCGAACCTGGGAGTGGCTCCAGCAACCTCTCCTCCCTTTCCCACCCTGCCTACCCAGGGGGAGCCTCTCAGAGTAAAAAACACCTTCCTGTTCACAAAACCCCTTCCCTCCCTCCCTCACCCCTGCGCACTCCTGTGCAAGCCTCCTCTCCTCGAATCTTTTCATTTCCGTATCGTTGCTTGAAATTTATATTGTCGATTATTATCATAATTTTAGAAATCGAAAGAGATGAAGATCCACAGGTAGTTAATTCACTCAGTTGCACACAACCGCAACGCGCGGATGCACAGTCATTCCATTTATTTAATTTAACCCGTTTTTTTTCCGAGTGGGGACACATTGGTTGGACAGACTGGCTCGACTGCGCGGCAGCGGTCCCGGGTCCTGCCCCAGGCTCTGTCCCTGAGTCGGGTCGGAGGAAGCTCCGAGAAGCACTCACTCCCGGCCCCTGCGGGAACTGGAGCCTGTAAGCAGGCTTGGCCCGCCCGGCCGAGCCACGTGGGAGGGCAAGGGCAAGCCCTGGCCGTTCCTTACTCTGGACACACGGGGGCGCTAACACCTCGATGGCTGCCAAGAAGGCGGCAAGGCGACGCTCTTGCCCTCGGGACGTCGACGTGCCCACGTCCTGACGGCCGCGCGCGCCCCGACCCGGAAGCGCCGGCGTCACGCAGCGCGGCGTGGGCCGCTGCCTTGGAAACGCAGAGCGCTCGCGCTCGCGGGCCGGGGTCTCGCGGCTGGGAAGGGGACTGCTTCCAGGTCACGATGCTGTGTGCCCGGAGGCTGGGCGGCCTGGGAGCCCGAGCAGCGGCTCCGCGGCCGGGGCGGGCGGGCCGGGGCGTCCTCGGAGCCGGGATCCGGGCCCGGAGGGTCAGCACCACCTGGTCCCCGGTGGGCGCCGCGTTCAATGTCAAGCCCCAGGGCCGCCGCCTGGACCTGTTCAGCGAGCGCCGGGTGAGCGGCGCGGCAGGGGCTGTCCTCGCTGCCCCGAGCTAGGCAGGCCCCCTTCTCCGCGCAGCCAGCGGCGACGCGGGCCGGGTCGGCTGGGGCTGGCAGGGGCCGGGCGGCGAACCCGCCTCCTGCGGTGGGGTGTCGTTTTTGCGCTCTTGTTGTCCTTGCCGGCCACCTCCTCATTCGGGGGCTGGGTTTAAAGGGGGCCGCACAAAGTGTGGGGTCCGGGACCTGCCTCTGCGCGAACCCCTAGCCCCAGGTGGACTTACTATAGTTCGCGGCGGCGGCGAGTCGGGCCTGCCGGGCGCCGCCCGCTCCCTGCACTCGGTCCCGCCCCTCTGAAGTCCACTTCCGCTCCGCCGGGCGCTGCTGCCGCGGGAGGCCCGGCCCTGTGCGTTCGCTGAAATTCGCCGTCAACCTGCCTTTTTGCAAGGACGCGCCTGCCCTCAGTAGTGTAGTGGTCATTTCGCTGATGCCCGAAATTCCATCACTCATTAATTTATTATTTCATATCGTTGGGCTTTCTTGCTTTTCTTTTAAAACTCAGACCTGTTGAGTCTGATTTCCTGCAGTGCAATGGAGTTGATCACTTTTCATTTCTTACCCCAGGAAGTCACTAGACTGAATTATTTGGTTCTTATTTCTGTATCCACCCTGCTTAGCGTGGTGTGTGGCAATAAGTAGGCACTCAGTAATTATTGAATCGAACGAATGAAAGATGAAAAGAAGGCAAACTTGGAGAGAACTTACCTGATGCCTGTTCTACTTTGCGTTTGTAGATTTTGTGCATTTTAGGTTAAGGGTTACTTTTATCTTTGCCTGTTAAAATTTCTTCGTTGTGCCACTGCCTTTCCTATAAAGAAGAGTCTAGGTTATGGTTGCAGTGAGCTTAAGGGTGTGTTTCTTATTTTGTCACCATCATTAGCTTTGTCTATTTAAAAAATGTTTTGTGTGAAATTTGTTACACCAGCTGCCGTAAGAGCCTACTCTGAATGTTGGTGTAACATAGTTGGTAGTTTGAGAAGGAGAGCTACCTGTAGGTATTTGGGTTGGTAAACTATAACTAATTTTAGCTTTATTACTTTTTCATTTGTGCATTATGATTTTAGGCACTGATAACAGATTTTCAAATTTCTGAATTGGTTTTGCCTAAAAAAAAAAAAAAGTTTATGAGCCTTTTTAGCATTACCTTAGAGCAGGCGTCCTCAAACTATGGCCTGCAGGTCACATGCGGGTGTTTTTGCCCTTTTGTTTTTTACTTCAAAATAAGATATGTGCATAGGAATTTGTTCATAGTTTTTTTAAAACTATAGTCCGGCCCTCCAACGATCTGAGGGACAGTGAACTGGTCCCCTGTTTAAAAAGTTTGAGGACCCCTGCCTTAGAGTCTGAGAGTTAGAATTCCTAAGAGCAGGATGGGGAGGTTTTACTGGGAAGTAGAAATAGCCTGTGCTTGGATCAAATTAAATCAGCGTAAAGATTAAATTTATTTTTGGTGCTTATTCTACTTTACTCCCAACTGTCTTTCATTAATTTTCTTCAGCTTGTATTTTGAAGAGAGGTTAACAGCTTAACTTCATACATTCCTTCTTGTAGAAGTAGTAGGCCTTATAAGGCTTGAAGTTTTACCTGTTGGGGTTTCCAAAAATCTATATGTAAAACACCTACAAAGTTAATTTATAACAGTTAGCATCTGCTCCATTCATTGGTTTCCTGCGTTGAGTTAGACATTATGTTGGTTAGCTGGTTAAAGAAAAGAAGGACAGGGCTCCTGCCTCTAGGAGTTCACCGCCTCAGGAGAGAAGACTTTCAAACAGAAATCATTTAAAATTTAATAATAAAGAAGGTAATAATAGGGAAGTATGGAAAAATGTGAGCTTCAGAGATATACAGGGCAGGTTCAAATTCTGGCTTTCCCACTATTAATTCATGACCTCAAACATGTTTTTTTTTTCTGACCTCTTAAAGCATGTTTCCTTATCCATAAAAGGAGAATTATGTACAAAGTAACTGGCACATTTCATGGCATGCAGTAGATGCATATTAAATGGTTTTTTTCCTGCCTCCCTGAGTACTCTAACAAGTATAATTGAACTGGTACAAGAGGATGATCATTCCCATTAGATTAGTGATTTTTATTTTTGTCAAGATATTGAAATGCCTTTGGAAATATAAAATTTGCTGCCAGTTGCAGCCTATGACGTGGTTTAATATGTTCACTAAATTTTTCTGACATGTCTATGCACTTGATAATCAACTCATCCACACTATTTTATAGTTGTAGAATAATTGGTGCTATGTCCTGAGATCTTACTCTATGTCAGACATTCTCCTTAGTACTTGACATACACTTTCTGACTTAAAACCTCTATCCACACTGTGAGGTATGTATTGTCATTTCCATTGCACCTGCTGAAACAATTGAGGCCTAGGAGGAGAAATAAGTTGGCTGGGATTACAAGCTAATAATAACAATTATAGCTAACATCTTATAAATGCTTTCTATGTGGCAAGGATTATTTTTTTAACATATGTTATCTCATTTAATCCAGCCACTCTGAGTTAGATTCTGCAGTAGTGACAGCTGGATTTTGAACCCCTACCATTCAATTTATGTTTTTTAGAAAATAATTAGAAATTGAAGAAAAATTATATTCTTAAAGCATTTTTAGTCTAATTTATGGGGAGTGTGAATGTGGTATCTTTGGTGACAGGTATAATTAAATGAATCAACAATGAAAACCAAGATTTCCTTTATGAAAAAAGTATTTTTAGTTAATACAAAAGAAGTTATAAATTGGACATGTTTTTTGGTTTTAAGGGTCTTTTTGGTGTTCCTGAGCTCAGTGCCCCAGAAGGATTTCATATTGCACAAGAAAAAGCCTTGAGAAAGACAGAATTGCTTGTGGAGCGTGCATGTTCTACCCCGCCGGGACCCCAGACTGTCTTCATTTTTGATGAGCTCTCAGATTCCTTGTGCAAAGTGGCCGATTTGGTAAGAAGCTTTGTTTAAGACTTGAAACTACCTCTCTTTGAAGCTATTAAAATTTAAGTGACATTTATTCTTTGTTATTTAAGATCAATGTTAGACTATAAGGTTAAAAGTGTCTGAACCTATTTGAGATCGGTTAGGTACCATTTGTTATGATGAAGTACCATGTTTCCCTGAAAATAAGATCTACCCATAAAATAAGCCCTCGCAGGATTTCTAAGCATTTGCGCAATAGAAGCCCTACCCCGAAAATAAGACCTAGTGATGGACGTGGCTATGCATCCTATCTGCACAACCCATGCATTTCGTGGAGGGGCAGCCCTTCTCATCTGCCCCATGAGAGCTCTATTTCTTGACATGAGAGATTGGGGCCAATAGTTCTAAAGGAAATAGAGTTGCAAGAAATTCAGGATGGAATTAGGGGGTTGGAGAGTTATGATGATGTTCCAAAAGAAGACGATGTAACTATATTTGAATAAATGTAGATTGTTGTACTGTACTTAAAAAAAAAACACATCCCCTGAAAATATGCCCTAGGGTGTCTTCTTGAGGACAAATAAATATAAGACCCTGTCTTATTTTTTGGGGAAACACGGTATGTCATTAAGAATGGAAACATGTACAGGAAAGGTGACATTTAGAACTTGTACTTTAATATGTATATTTAGTAAAATACATATGTAATAAAAAGAGGATTAGTAATACAGCAAAGACTCTTTGTTTGACAAAGGTTCTTCATTTATGAAAGCTTCTAACAAAATTCTAATAGAACATTTTATGTGTACATTTATAACAAAATTCTTCTTTTTCATAAGAGGAGTGAAACTAGTTTTTATAAATCTTTTCAGGAATGCCTTTTCTGATTAAAAACAGTTTTGACATCAAACTTTATTAAAGATTTAAAAAAAATTTTTTTTAAGTTGAAATAGAAGTATACCTAGATCTCTTTACCAAGAAGCTCATTGGTGAGATAGCATGATTTTCTATCAGCCCACAAGAGCCAATTCTTAATTGCTCCTAACAATGAAAGCAATTACTGGTGCACATAATCCAAAATAGTGATCATTCATGATCCTGTATGTGTGGTATTGGACTATATTTTTCCTCACATTGATTCAGTGTTAAGCACCTACTATATGCCAGACACTAAGCACTGAGGCTATAGTCACAGATAAAACGGACCCAATCTCTGACTTCATGTAGTTTATATTCTGGTGTTAATTCTCTTTTTAGATCTTACGAGGCCATGGGCCCTGGTAAGAGGTTTCCCTGGATGAGCTGAGATAACCTCAGCGTATCTCCATTTTCAGATGAGGGAATAAAGGCCCTGGGGGGCGGGGTGTGAAGTGACATGCCGGATGTCACATAGCCAGCGTGTGGTGCAGCTGGGCTGGACGTCTAGGCAGTGTGGCTGTCGAGTTCCAGTTACCATTCCAGGGCTGGCTGCTTGGGTCAGACGAACCTTTACCTGGAGAAGTTGGAAAGTTAGTTAGCCTCCCCATCTTTTAAAATAAGTATTTATGTATTTTCAAAATTACCGTACAGTAAAATCGACTTCTTTGGGGGGGGTAGTACAGTTCTATGAATTTTAACTCATATGAATTTGTGTAACCACTACCATAATCAGGTTACAGAGCTGTTCCATCACCTCAAAAAGCTCCCTTTCTAGTCACACCACCCCTCCCCTCTCACCCCTGACAACACTAATCAGTTCTCCATCCCCATATAATAGTTTTGTCTTTTCTAGAATGTCATAGAAATGGAATCATCTATTCCTTTTGAGACTTCTTTCACCCAGCATAACACTTCCCTATTTTTGTTCTTTCTGCTTTTGCAGAAAATTTCCTTGAGTTGAACAGTAACACCTTACAGATGATCACCATAAGCTTCCCAGTTTTAAGGAAACTGATAAGGTGTCTTATTTTAAAGGGTTTTCCATGACAGTGAAATTGCAGGCTCTGGGTGGTCAGTTCTGTTTTACTCGCCTGTGTTCTGTCCTTCCAGTAAGTACAGAGGAGATGTTTTTGAGGTGATGAAGGAGCTATGGCCATGCACTGCCAAAAAAGAGATCTTGCACCTCCTCTCCCTGATTGTGTCACTGAAATCTGAAAAGGAAAATGTATGTCAGTAATGTCACTTGGGAATAATCAAGTACAGTCAGCCTTCCATGTCCAGGGTTCTGCACCAACCTCAGATCAGAAATCGTTGGGGGGAAAAAACACATCTGTACTGAATGTGCACGGACTTTTTTTTCATTAGTCCCTAAACAATACAATACAACAACTATTTATGTACCATTTACATGGTATTAGGTATTATAAATAATCTGAGATGATTTGAAGTATTCATAGGTTATATGCCAATACTGCACCATTTTATATCTGGGACTTGAGCATCCTCGAGTTTTAGTATCCCCAGGGAGATCCTGGGACCAGTGCCCCACAGGTACTGAGGGACGGCTGTGTTGG
Source organism: Microcebus murinus (assembly GCF_040939455.1). NCBI lineage: Eukaryota > Metazoa > Chordata > Mammalia > Primates > Cheirogaleidae > Microcebus > Microcebus murinus. The sequence continues at coordinate 77,333,112 of NC_134116.1, read as the reverse complement.
CTTTGGCAGTCAGAAGTCCCAGAATTCACGGTGTGTTTGTTGTCTCTGTCTTAAACAGTGTTCTAGGATTTTTTTTCTACCACATTTCGCTTTTATTCTTCACTAAAAGAATTTAACTTCTCTGCCCTATATCTTGTCCTAATTTTAAAGTTTTTTATATATATGATGAATAGTAGTATCTTATTCTGAAAACTTAAACTGTAATGCGATTTATATATATTACTCTCTGGATAAAGAAATTCAAAGATGCTTCTTCCTATTTGAATTTTTAAGATATTACCTGTAAGTAAGATCAGTACCATTATAAGGTGATAGTTTTATAAACTGTAAACTATTTCTCACCAAATAGTCATTCTGTTTTGCTTTCTTTTTCTTTTTAAATACAGTTGTTATGTAATGGAACTGTTTTCATCATCACTATTACAAATCAGTTTTTAAAATGTATGCTGGAGTTTTAAATTTTCACGTTGAACCTAAATTCTACAACATAGAGATTACTAATTTACAAAAAATGTAAATTTTACATAGATCATTTTTCAGGTTTTTTAGTACTAATGTCATATTGTTACCTATTGTTACAAATGTATCAACCTATGGATTTAAATGTTTTTGTATTAAAAATTATTTGATAATAAAATTAGGAAATTTTATCTTGTGGTGATTTTATTTCATATTGTAGTTATACATGTCTTCTTGAAGAATAAAGAAAATAAATAGTATTTCATAGTTCCCTTGCATTTTTCTTTTGCAGTGTAGTACACATGTAAACTGAAATCTAATTTTATATGATTTAATCTTTAAAAAGAATAATTCTCAGTTTAATTGTGATGGTTAATGTAGCAGCAGCAGTAGTAGTTGTGTACCATGTTACGTAGGGACTGTGAATTCAAATTTCATTAAAAAGGCTATAAGGACAGTGTACCTTTGTTTTCTGCACAAAGACTAGAATGTAGTTAAATTGGTTTTGAAACTATACTATGTGTTTATTTAAAAAAATAACCTCTAAGAGTTGTTCTCTGGAGCCAGTTTAAATTAACATGTTAGAACCATATTGCAAAGAATTTTAGTTAGAAAATTTTAGAATATTTGAAACCAATGCCTGCTAATTTGAACTGAATATGCTTGGTGTTTATATTTGAAGAATATGCTTGGTGTTTATATTTGAAGGAGAAAAACTTTTCTGAAATAAAGTTAGTAAAAGTATTTTCTTTGGAATGAGACAAACTTGGCTTTAAGGAGTAACAGAATCAATAAGTGTTCAGAAAGAAGCTTCTTTGCCTTTCTCGTTTAGGGAAAATTCAGTAATGGAAATGCGCAGGTCAAGCCAAATGGCACATTTTAAAACACAGGTTTTCATTTTCGCCCTCAGATCCTGGAAGAAAGCTTTCCATCAAATTCCCTTTTGGTTTTGTCTTTCCCCTTTATTAGGCCGATTTTGTGAAAATTGCACACCCTGAGCCAGCATTCAGAGAGGCGGCAGAAGAAGCTTGTAGAAGTATCGGCACCATGGTAGAGAAGTATGTGCTGTTCCCTGCGTTCCAGCGTTGGGTGACTTGATTTCACGGACTTGAGCTGTGGCAGTTTTGTCCACAGCGCTCCCAGCAGGGTGGGAGGTGGTGTGCGAGCAGAGGGAGGGCTGGGGGGCAGGCCATGAACACTGGGGCTTGAGGCTAGATATTTATTGTTCTCTCAGTTGGTTCCTTGTCTGTAAATGGGGCGGTCAAGTTAACCCTGCCTCTTAGAGTCGCTGCTGTGCGGATTAAATGAGGCAAATGCAAAGGGATTGTACAGTGTCAGGCATCTAGCAAACATCAGTGTCCCTGTTATCGACATTATTGTTTAACCTTAGGGGAGGGTTTTTTCATACGTTAGTAGCAAGCTGGAGTAAGTAGATTATTGCTTGATTAAATTGCTGTTGCACCGATGGCTGTGGGCCACGGGGCAAGAAGCCAGAATGGCCCATGCACCCTGCCCCCGCAGTCCCTGTCGAGCTGGGATTAGGGGAGTCTAGGGAGACTGTAAAACCCTGTGGGAGGGCCGAGGCAGGCCGCTGGCTGAGGCTAGGGTGGAGTGAGGGCTTTTAAAGTGATTCTGAGGTAAATGTAAATGTTTTTAAGCCGTTTATGAGAGCTCCATAATGCTTGCTGAAATAACTTAACGGTGGGCAGTGCTATGTTCCAGAGAACTTAGGGGCATGGCACCATGCCAGGCAGAATAGAGAGCTGGGGAGAGTCCCGGCTTGCCTGGCAGGAATGTACGGTGGGCAGGACTATTTCAGACACTGGAAGTTGGAGGAGGAGGAGGGTGCCGGCTTCTCCAGTTAGATGTGGCTTCCCGAAAGACGTTCAGGATCTTCCAGCTGCTGCTTTTCCCTGGATTGAGCAGCACCTGCTCACTTGGGCACAATCCGTGTGACTTTTCCTATGGCCATTGAAAATCAGCTTGAGGGAAGGGATTAAACTCTTTTCACAGCGCAGACACTGGGCAAGCTGAAGGTGCTGGCCCTGGGGACCCATTGGGAGAAAGAGCTAGTTAGAGCGGCCGTGCTCTGAGCACTGTGCCCGCCAAATTCAGGTGTGGGTCTAATGGATGGCACTCTTCATTTTGTGGGAAGTCGGCAGGGAACCGCAGTTGGTAGTGGTTGGACGTGGTGTCGGCAGCGTCTGTGATCTTCACTCCGCGTGGAAGAGCGTTTCAGTCTATTCAAAGTCCAGTCCTAAACCAGCATGCACAGCCTCTCCTAAGCTTCGCTCTGTTTCCTCTAAGCACCGTGGCGCATGTTTTCCTTTCGTCTAACTGAATCATCCCTTAGCTAACTTGTTCAGTCGATGTTTGAAAAGTCAGGATGATTTTAGGTCCATATGGAAAATTGATTTATTTTCCAGTAGTAGTGGGGGAAAAAAAAGCCTAAAATTAGGTGCAGTTGTTGAGAATTAATGCCAAATGTAAACTATAGACTTTATCTCAGTCTTCCAACATAAAACACAGTGGGAGATGTGCTTGTGTTTCTGAAGCGGGAGCACTGCAGGCCTCATCTAAGTGGCCGTCCTGCCGCCACGGTGAGGCTCCGTGGGCGAGCGGGTCGGGAGGGGGCGGGCACCACGATGGCTTTCTTCCTGACCCCTGGGATCCATGCCTGGGAGCCTGGCCCTTCTTGGTGAGTGCTGTTTGATTGATGGTGACTGCCTCAGTTTCCTTGGTGTTCTAGAAGGCCCCTGAGAACAGTGGCGACAGAAACCCTTTGATTTATATAAAACTTCAGCTTTTTTATTGTGAACCGAGGAACCAGACCATCCTTGAGTTTCTGAGTAAGAAGAACTGGTGGATACTTCTTAAAACCTTGTCCCTCCCGGAGGGTCCACCAGGCCGGGGATGGATTGTATCTAAACCCAGCTTACTGTTTGGCTCCGAGTTCCAGGGCTTTCTGGCATCTTTGGAGGAGGGACTGGGTTCCTGCCAGGGGTCCTGGGGGTCTGGCTGAGGCCAGTGCTCAGCTGTGGGCCCTGTGCTCCCCAGCTCTGGCTAAAGGCTGGCCGGCACCACCATCTCCCAGTTGCTATGGCTCATTTAATCTTCATGGCAACCTCAAGTCTAAATCACTTGCCCAGGGTCCTGGGGCAGTAGCAGGGCCAGTCTTGATCCTGGGCGTGTGTCTTCAAAGCCATGTCCCCAGCTCTCCCTGACGGTGTGGGCCAGCCACTCTCACCCACGTGAGCACAGCTAGCCCATGCCCTGGGGTGCTCAGTTCAGGACTGAGAAATCTTTGTGTTTGTTCATCCTCCCTCCCATCTTCACTCCTTTCCTTTTATTAACACACACACACACACACACACACACACACACACACACACACACGGCCATTGGCATTATTGATGAAGGGAGCTAGCTCTCAGATCACCAGTGACCACATTCCTCCCCTCCCCACTTCCCTAACTGCTCTTCCTGCCTCAGCTGTTGACTGTGGATTTAAATTTATCTGTTCACCTTCCAGAATAGTTAGTACCTCGACGCTTTTTCTAACAGATCGCCTGTCCCTATACTGAATAGTTCAGTTTCTAAAAATGGTTATGCTATTCCTGATCCAGATGAAGGACTAAAAAAGCCATCTAACTTCTGGCCTCTGGGAATGTGTATGCTACAATTGAAACCATTCTTTTGATGTAAAGTTAAAAATAAGGTATTAGGAAGTAATTTGATTTTTTTATTTGTAATTTTTCTAGGTTGAACACAAATGTGGAATTATATCAAAGTTTGCAAAAATTACTAGCTGATAAAAAACTTGTGGATTCCCTTGATCCAGAAACCAGGTACTCACTCATTTCTTTGCACTGGTTATGACTGTGTCTCCAGAGGTGAGGTTGGGAGACTCCACCCAGGGCCTCTGCACTTGCAGGCCCCTGTCTGGAAGGTTCTTCCACAGGTATCTACACAACCCCTGCACTTTCTCTAGGAGTCCACTCAAATGGTGTTTCCTCCAAGGCCTTTCCGCCAGGTCACATTCCATCGTCTTACCCTGATTTATTTTTCTTCATAGCCCTAAGCACGTCCAGCATTATGTTATCTATTTGTTAATTGGTTTATCACCTCTGAACCTCACTAGACTGCAGGCTCCTCAAGGGCAGGGACTTGCTTTGTTCACTGCTGCATCCTTAGCACCTCCAACGTTCATGGCATATGATACGCGCTTACCCAAGGAATGAGCTCCTGTAAGCAGTTGATAATTACACCCTGCTGAGTTCCATGATTGATCCCATCAGAAGACATAAGCAAATTGCTTTTATTTATTGGATGGATGTCAAGATCCATCCAATGATTTGCTTTGGTTCATTAGATCTGTGGTCCCCAACCCTTCGGCCGTAGCCTGGTACCAGTCTGTGGCCTTGCTGGGAACCGGGCCGAGCATCACTGCACCACACACCCCTCTCTACCTACTTCTGGTCTGTGGAAAAACTATCTTCATGAAAGCAGTCTCTGGTGCCAAAAAGGGTGGGGACTGCTGCATTAGATTACATTTATTAATCTAAATTGAAAGGGCCTGATTTTTAAGTCAGTACATAAGAATATTTGATTTGGACCTCGGATATCTCATTCCTTTGCTAAATTTATTTATAAAATAAGTATAGTAGGGTTTATCATAAAGCTGCCTATAAAATATTCATGTCATCATGTAAAGATTAATTTGTCTTTCTTACCCATTTGTACCTGCTTACCTGGTTTTTATCTGTGGGATACATCCTTTGACAACTTGACTCTCTCTCCTGCTTCCTTCTCCTTTTCTGTCTCCATTTGGAGCTTGTGACCCCAAGCTCTGTTCTACAGGTTCCAGTTAATCAATCAAATCTTGCTGTTTATCTAATACGTGCATACCGTGCCATACAAGTAACACAATGGGGCTCAGTTTTTGAGGGGTTATTTTTACCTGACTGGCAGGTAAAAATACCTGCAGGTACATGCAGGTACTTTGTCTTGTTTCATTCCCTTGACCCTGATGCTCAGGTGACCAGCAAGGCTAGCTGTGTCATCAGAGTAGTTACTTTCATTGTAAGTTTAGGCTTGGGCATTATATTGCCTTCATTAGCAAAGCAAGTAAAAGTTGAATACCTATTAATTGTGCCAGATTTATACTCAGCTGGTACTGACAACAACAAAAATTGTTGAAGTAAGGTTATCCATAATCTGACTTTATTAAAGATTGACATTTCCATGTTTACATATAAAAATTATAGAGGACAAGCAGACTATTTTAGATACAAAGGACTTGTACTAATATACCATATTTCTAGATGTTACTAAAAATGCCAATAGGAATCTTTAAGTAATGAGATGATAAATACATTGGGAAAAATAAACTCAGTAGAATAGCAATAGTCTAGAAAGGAAAAGCAACTTGGAAGAAAAGAATTTGAAGTAATAATTATCGAAAGATGGCAGTTGTACATCATCAAGATTGTTGGTTAGCACCCAGAAAGAACTATATTTTAGAACCTTGTAATGATAAAGTATAAGACAATGGCTAAAACAAGGAATTGTAGGCTTAATAAAGTATCATTTCTGATAAGTTAGTGTACAGAAGTAATTGTTTAAATTGAGTTACTCATCTTATTCTTAGATGCAATCCTTGAAATATTAGTTCCATGAGATATTCAAAAGTTTTCTCAGAAGGGTCCCATTGGTCTATAAGTTTGGAAAAATGATATATAAATGTATTTCTTCCATTGGAGAATTTTAATAGTTTAGGGTCTCTGAGAACTCTAGCCATAAAAAAAAAAAGAACCTGTTTAACTTGGGGTTTTCCAAAACCATTACAAGCTTTCATGCATGCAAAGAGTATAACAAACACATACTCCAGAAAATATAATGGAGGGGAAATCCCAGGCACAAGAACAACAAAAGCTGTAATAAACATAGGAATAAACTCAGGAAGGCAATAAGTGCAGAACCTAATGCACACACACACCTAGGAATCATGCAAGGTGATAGAAATGGAGAAACACTGTATTCTTAGATAAGGAAGAAGAAAGATCAGTAGCGTTCTATGCCAGTCTGTAGGTTTAATGATAGCCAATCCATATCTAAAGAAGATTTTTTTTGTTGTTAATACTTAAAATGAGGTCATATAGAATAAATGTGCCAGAATAGGTAGGAAAAAATCTGATAAAGTAATAAAAATGACTTAGAGTAAGCTTATTATAAAAATACTCTGTTTAAATAACATTCCACTTATGCCAGAATAGTTAATTAGACCAATGAAAGAATAGTACAATTTCAGACACTGACACCGATATATGTATTTAGTTTGTGATAGAAGTATCATTTCATATCTGTAGGGAAGGACTTGGTTTTCAGTAAATCATGTTAGCCCAATTGAGAACCATTATGGAAAAAAGAAGTTGATTAAAGATTTAAATTTTTTTAAGAAATCATAAAAATACTGATAATCTTAGATGTGGAAGGTTTTTCTTGGCATGATACCAAAGTTGTACCACAAAAGTAAAGATTGATTGATTTAATCATGTAAAAATTGCAAACTATGGTATGCCAAAACCCTTCCACATTAAAAATCAGGATACACAAATGCAACAAGTATTACTTATATGGCAAAGGATTAGTATATTTGCTATGTTAAAAGACCTTAGTAATTACGAAAAAAAAAAGGCGAAAGCAAGAAAGCAAACTGCCTTATAGAAAAATGGACAAAGGACTATTTTTGTGAAACTCTCATTTCAAAAAATAAGGAATAGGAACAGATGGTCATTAAACTTATACCAGTGTGTCTTGGGTATAACACTTATGGTAAGTGTGAAGTGGCTGGAGGTGCAGTTCTAGAATTACCCTGCCTGAGTTGGATGTTGGTTTCACAGCTCTTTAAGCCCTAGTGTTCTCCTTTGCTAAAGAGGAATAGAAAAGTACTTCATAAGATTACGATGAGGTTTGGATGAAATAATTCACGTAAGCCCCTTTGTTCACTACCTGGCACGTCATAGTCACTTACTAAATGGGACCTGCCACCATTAAAGAAAGGTAGAATAAGGCAGAGAGCCCATCAGTTGACAAAGTTGAAACAGAGTAAGAAGAGAGTTGTTCATGGTTTGGGATAATGGATGCTCTCTAGTTAAATGTAAACTGATAAATCTTGAAGGTGGACAATTAGGTAATATATATCAATGTGCATAGTTTTTGATCAATTTAACTTCTTGGAATTTATCCTAAGGAAACAGGGTAAAGAGATGTATGTAACAAAGATTTTTTTAAAAATCATATCATGGTTTATGGGAATGGGAAAAATTTAAACATTCGTGGTCCATAAGACAGAATGTAATACAAATATCAAAAGTCAAATTTTTGAAGAATAAAGATACGGAGAAATGTTCAATGTTTGTTATACAGTTTTATAAGAAAAAGCAAGATACAAAAAAGCAAGATATAGTTGGATCCCAGTTATTCTACATAAGTAATATAAATTGAAAATAGATTGGAAAGAAATATTAACACAAGAATTTTAACAGTGATTTTCTTTGGTGGGATTAGTGGTTTTAATTTTTTCACATTTTTCTATAATATAGTTATTTTATACAATATACTTCTATTGTATAATGCAATAAACTTATATGATAAATTTCCAGCCCCAGTTTATCAATCTCTGCTATCTTTTTTTCTCTTGCTAAAACAAATCGAAAATACCTTTTTTGAAAAGGAAGTATTATATTTTTTTAGGCTATTTAGGGAGAGAGACCAATATGAGGTGGAGATGATGGGGACAGCTTGGGCCTTTAGTGAAGCACCTTATATTATTTAATAAGGAAGATAAATGACTAAAGTGTTAACATGGTCTACTGAATTTTCAGAATTTTAGAAGAAATGTAATTCTGTTCATTCAAGGTTTATTTGACACAATAATAAGGAAGAGAAATACATTCATTTTGAAAAGTCAAGGAAAGCCAAAGAGTAGGTTAAATATTTGGTTAACTTACCTCCAGAAAAAAAGTAGTTTTTTAAAAAAAATATTGTTGACAGAAAAATGTGTTACACTTGAAATTGGTTCTAAGCATGAAGCATGATTAAAAAGAAAGCAAACAATTCTCATTAGCCAAGAAATTCAGCTTCCGGCACAGCATCAAAGAATTTAATATTCTAAATAGCTGCTACTAGTTGGAAGAAAAACTGAAAATCTCATGCAGAGAGCCTTTGAAAAATTGTCCAAGTATAAAAACTGTTTTATGTTTTTAATTATTGGGATTTGGATGGAGTTGAAATAAATAAGTAATTATTATAGTGGTTTTCACAGGTTTGTACTCTCTGAATAAAGAATAAGCTCTTACATGAAAAGCTAACCATAATTGTCAGCTAGATGTTTTGCCGACTTTTAGGGTAGTAAGTGCCTTGTTTGAAACAAACAAACAAATTGTGTATGTGTGTGTGTTGAAACAACTTTTGGCAGTAAGGTTCAAAGGGGCTGATTTATTTAAAAACAAAATCAATTTTTGTTATATGTTATAACCTGGGGCTCATTTTATTTGTAGGCGAGTGGCTGAACTGTTTATGTTTGATTTTGAAATCAGTGGAATCCATCTAGACAAAGAAAAGGTACATCTTCTTTTTTTTTACTCTTCCTATTTTATTGACATTTAGTTGGTATCCTTGTTGCTACGGTCCTTGTATATGTTGCTTGAATATTATAAAAATGCTCAGGTCTTTTTTCTGTCATGAAATTCTTCTTTAGGTTGTGTCTGAGTGTAGTGCTCCCTGGAAGTTGGCCTATCACCCCATGATAATTCAGGGTTAAGAAAGACAAGACAGTTTTGATGTTTTAGATGCCATGGAATTATGATGAGATGGGCCATCTCAGGAAAGACTGAATAGAAAAGCTGATGTCATTGCAGGCGGGAAGCACAGGCGCTATCATTAAGACCTTTACATGAGTGTATTTATATCATACATGTCTTTGACAGAGCCATACACTTTTGTTCTTAAAGTAGTGAGCACAGGTTTTATGCTGGGATGGATGGTCTCATACGTCATGCAGGCCCCTTGTTTTACAGATGTGGAAACCAGGACAAATGATTTGTTCAGGTTCCCATCGTTCTAAAGCTGGCCACTGCTCTTTCTAGCACATGGCATCCTGAGACACCAAGTCTCAAGCCTCAGGGTTGGAAGAATGGAGCTTGAGGGGGGGGGACCTGACACCACTGAAAGACCAGCCTGCCCCACGGCATCTCCCCGACCCACCTACTGGCTAGACTGTTACGGTTATGCTTCTTTTTTTTTAAAGATAAATGTTTTTCCTAATAAATATAGTACAATTAAGCCACTTACCTATGAACAGAAATTAGTTTATCACAATATCTTAGAAAGTAGAAGGAAAGGTCTTGGGGATATGTATCGCATACAATGGATATTATCATCTTGATTGGTGCAGTGTTTGGGGAATGCTGGAGCCACTCACACGTGGCTTTCGTGGCTCAGCACGTGATTCCTGGTCTGACCTCGAGCCGAGATTTGCCTTCCTAGCAGCCCGTGAGGCTGATGGGCTCTACTGTAAACTCACATTGCCTAAAGTGACCAATTTGCCCCTCTCCAAACCAGTTAGTTCTTCCTTAATACCTCTCTGTAAAATAAAATTCTGGAGTCAGGTTGTATTTTTTCCCTTCCCAGTATTCTCATATCTTCATTAGTGACCAGGTCCTTGGATTGTTGCTTTAGACCTGTATCTATCTGCATCTCAAAAACAAATCACCTTGAGCCTTATCACCAAATACCTGGGCTGTCCAAAAGGCCTTTGTCTTCTTAACACTCATAGTGATTCCATCAACTGAGCATTTGCTATTTTAAAGCATATGTTTTTCATCAAGTCTTCACAACACCTTTGAGGTTGTTACTACTATGATTTCTGTTTTGTGGGGAAAAGAAACTGAGGCACCTGGAGATTGTGGGAGGTAATTCTGTAAGCCAGACAGACTCTGGAGCCTGTACTGCCAGCCCTGCCCATCGGCTTTCTGCTGGTCAGTCTCACCAGAAAGACTAAATATTGGATTCATTTTCTCAGCTGATTGATTTGATTGTTATTCTCCTGCCCAGACTCTTTTGGTGACTTCCCATTGTCTAGTGAAATTATAGAAAACAAGAGTTCACACGTCTCTCTGAGCTCCTGTGCAGCTCATCACACTGGTGCCCTCCCCGTGCCTGGTACTGTGGCTTCTTCCTGTGCTGCTCAGCAGCTTGCCTGGCTGAAATCCCAGGAATCCTTCACCTTTGGGTCATGTTGTCTAGGAAGCTTTTATCAGTCCCCCAGGTAGAATTTTGCATTCATCTGAACTCACATTTTACTTATTTCACTCATACAGCATTTATCTTTAACTGCCTTTTATTAGTGATGCTGTTATTGCATTGCTTATCTAAATTATAGGCTTTGATAAACCTAATAAGGACCAAGGAGCAAGAGCATGGATCGTGGTTTTCCATGCATACCAGTTTTTGACTCAATGTAATACGGAATGAATGTATGTTGAATCATAATAATGCTAGCTAACAATCAAGTTTGGTATCTTCAGAAGGAAAGTTGCTAATAGAGAATATATTAATGGTTTTATTGTTTTATATAATCCTTCATGAAAGATACTTTCAAAACTTTGCTGACAAATAGTGTATGTTTCACCGGCATAAACATTGCTGCTTTTATCTAACACGTGTTCTTACAGTATAGCTGCTCTTTCCCAGCAAGCAACTCTCCATTAAAGATGCAACTAAAGTAGTCCTGCTGAATTCCTGTCTCTTGTAACTCCCATGGCTGTTCTCAAAGGTGCTCCACTAGGACAGGATATAAGGAAGACATGATACTTTTTTAAAAAGACAGATCATAAAATAAATCCACTAACATAATCTACAAACCATAAAGCCTATATTTTTTCCAGTTTATTTCTTATTTAAATTTTTACTTTAATGTCTCGAATATAATTTAAAATCTTAAAATTAATTGAAGTATATAGTTTTAAACATCGAATAAATAACAATTTCATTAAATTTTTAGAGAATTCAGAGTACTGCACATTTGATGTTATCTCAGAGTGATAAAATGATATGCCTAGCAAATCATTGAAGTCAGGAAGTGAACTCAGTTTTTATTTTTCCAAGGATTTTACCAAGTGATAAAGTCTTCCAAATAAGTAATTCTTATCACGTTTTAACTTTTTTTTCATAGCAAAAGCTTTGGGGAAAATTTTGGAACTATATTGTCATTTCCAGATCTCGGTCGTCCTTTATGTTATTCCACTAGTTACCATTAGGGGGTGATGAGTGGCCACACCAGAAACGAGACGGGCAAAGAGAATCTGGACTATGAAGATGTTGGAGTCTCTGAAAACCTATTTTTCCCATGAAATTGGAATTTTATATATCTTTCCAGATATTTAGAATCTGTTAATAGCTATCAAACCTCCCTCCCCTGAGCAAGATTTGTGTATACTTTCACCTGAAGCTACTCAGGAGCCCCGTCCAGAAACCTGTCAAGTTTTTTAGTAACGAATAAATGAAAATTCATCCCTCGTCCTCTAGTAGACCTGACTAATTATGTGGACTATAGTTTATATTTCATTTTAAAACATTTGTGGCCACCCCTTTGATAACACCTGTTGTTCTCAGGAGATTGCGTGTTATGAAGGTGTGACTGCAGATTCAGCCTACACGGCCATGCCTGCAGTGTTCACACCCTCATCACTGAGGCTGAGGGCCTGGTGGCAGCGAGGTCCATGTGTCACATCCCAGGGACACAGAGTAGATGGCGGAGCCCTTTCCTCTGGGGCTCTAGTCTGCTTCGCTGCCGTCATTCTGCAGCATCTCAAGCACATGCAAAATCAGAGCCTTTACAGTGCACTTCCTGCTTTCTGGGTGTTCACTCTGCTTTTGTGAAGAATTGTATTGATGACTTTCCTTTCCCTCTGTCCTTTAGCCTATCTTTTAATACTGAGTATCTTTTCAAATTGGTCCTTCAAATACTTATATTTTTTTTTTAGTCTAAACGTACTTTTTAAGTGTCATATTGAATAGATCTAACCATCCCACTGTTCTTTGACTCACTTAACAAAGGGGTTTGTCGGGGGACAGAGGAAGATGCTATATTTTTAACAGTGTTAATTTCAAAGATTAGTTCTACAACCCAGACATAAAATAGAACTCTAGAAGTTATATAAATTTCAAAGCATGAAAATAGAAGTTACAAATTAGAAGTTACAAATAGAAATTACAAATCTTAAAGCATGGAAACATTAGAAAACCATAAGGATCATCTTTTTGTCAGGATATTAAATATCTGTCAAAAATAGAATTATTTAAAATATATTACACATTTATAACAAATAATATATTCAGTAGATTAATTTTATTTAGTATATTTAATATGTTACCAAATTATATAATTCAAGAATATATATATATTGATTTGCCACCTTTATAGGTTATCTATTAAATTAATTGTGAAATATTAATTTGAAATGCCTTCAAATAACTGCTGTTCCCCCCATATATAGCGTAAAAGAGCAGTGGACCTTAATGTTCAAATCTTGGATTTGAGTAGTACATTTCTCATGGGAGCCAACTTTCCCAACAAGATTGTGAAGAATCTCTTACCAGAACACATTCGCCACAACTTTATATCTGATGGCGATCACATAATCATCGATGGTCTCCATGCAGAAACACCGGACGACTTGGTATGTGTATTTCATTCTCATTATTGTTTAGGTGCCATTTGTGTGCTACTGTTTTGATTTAAAATTTAGAGATAATAATACCCTTGAAAACCTTGTGAGCCTTAAAAATTTAACTTGTGGGATCATTAATTCCATAAACACTTTGAATAATGAAAATGGTTTAACTACTTGTGTCTCATAAAGAACTCCTTATTTTTAAAGTATAACAGCAATGATTGACATTCTAGACTACTGAGACTTTTTAGTGCATATAGGCTTTACTTCACCTGGTTAAAGGTGCTCTGTGACAAAGAGATACATGCATTGGGTAGAAGTTTGTCCCACCATACCCTAGGACAAGTACTCCAAAGCTCCAACCAAGTATGCTGTTGCATCCCATGCTATTTTATGACTCCAAAAACTTTATTCATCTTGTGTAAACTGTTACTTTATTTTGATAGCAGTGATCATCTGTAGATAAAGTGGTGAGTGTTAAGCCTGAGTTATTGTTGCATAAGACTTTATGTTGTGGTATTTATCTACTTCACTATTTACTTTTTAAATATAGGTTCGAGAAGCTGCTTATAAAATTTTTCTTTATCCCAACGCTGGTCAGTTGAAATGTTTAGAAGAATTGCTCAGCAATAGAGATCTTCTGGCAAAGTTAGTAGGGTATTCTACATTTTCCCACAGGGCTCTCCAGGGAACGATAGCTAAAAATCCAGGTAAGCCTGTTTCTCCAACTTTTAAGGACAAAATAGGGGTTTTATGAAACAACTTCTGATTTTAAGCCATCTATAAATTAGTGTTCTATTATTAATACAGAGTGCCATTTATTGTGATTTTCTACATATTTTAATGGGACTGGTTTTTAAGGGGAGCTAATAATTTGGCATATATTTCATGTACATGTTGAAAGTAAATCATAACTTAAACTTTCATTTGATGCTAGTTCAGATTATTTTCATTTTAACTCAACTAGTTTCTGTGATCAATCTAATAAAATTAATTAAATTAGGGTGAGAGGATGTGAAATATCAAGGTTAAATGTAGGCCATATAAAAACACATTGTTCTATAAGCCTTCTCTTCAGAGGGAAGAGTACTGCTTGGGAAGGTCTGTGCTAGGTGTGGGGGTGGGAGAAAAGTGTCTTTCCTTGGGTTAGTAATACACTTGTCCTTTGCTATGTTGTGTTCTTTAGGATTCAATAATGTCTAAGAGAAAATGTTATGTAATAAAAATGTAAATGTATATAATAAGTTTTTTCAAAAGTGTTTATTAAATTCCAGTTGTTGGCCAGGCACGGTGGCTCACACCTGTAATCCTAGTACTTTGGGAGGTTGAGGTGGGAGGATCACCCAGGAGTTAGAGAACAGCCTGGCAATAGAGAGACCCAGTCTCTACAAAAAAATTAAACATTAGCTTGGTGTGGTGGTGCACCTCTGTAGTCCCAGCTATTCAGGAGACTGAGGTAGGAGGATTGCTTGGGCCCAGGAGTTGGAGGCTGCAGTGAGCTATGACAATGCCACTCACTGTACTCCAGCCTTGGCAACAGACCGAGACCCTGTCTCTTAAAAAAAAGAAATCCAGTTGTAATTTATGCAGTGAGTTGTGAGTCAGGAGTAGGGTGATTGTGCTGGTGGAGCTGTGTAGATTCAAGATCAGCTGGGTCAGTTGCCACAGCTACTCAGGAGGCAGAGGCAGGAAGATCGCTTGAGCCTGGGAATTCGAGTCTAGCCTAGGCAACATAGTGAGACTCTAACTCTACAAAAAAATTTTTTAAAGAGATCTTGGAGGTCGAAATTATAAGACTTAGTTAGGGGATGAGAGGGAGGAGGAGACAGTGTGACAGATGCCCTTGGTTTCTGGTTGTGCATCTTGACCCTGGAAAGAACTCTGTGTGCGTGAAGGTCACATCCTTAATTCTATCCTGTCTTTATGCCTTCTGTATTCATGTTCGTGTTCAACTTTTCCAAAGTTCTCTTAAATCCACCCAATTTTAGTTCTCACTCTTTCATAAACAGCCATTTACCTTGACCTATCAAGGCTGTCTATTAAGCCACAGGTACGTCACACTCATTCCAGCCTGGGTGCTATTGCTCATGTCGTTCCCATGTGAGGAGCAGCTTCCTCCTCCCAATCTGTCTATTAAAATCTGATCCAGTTTTCCAGGGCTCAGCTCAAAACCCACCTCTTTCATGAAGCCTTTTAAACTTTTTCTTTTTCTCTGGACTCCCTTGTCCCCAAACCCTTAAAGCACTTAACAATTTGTTTCTTGTAATTTAGGTCCTAAATAGACATTATATGTATGTCATGTATTATATGTGTATTTTTTTATTATATGTTTTTCTGTTGTCCCTGTTGTTACCAGTTTGATTACAATAGTACTGTATTTTAATTTTTATATTATTATAATATAAAATAATAATGATAGAACATTATTCAGTGCTTACTCTGTTAGGATCTTATTTAATTCCTTTGAACCCTTACAGAGTAGGTATTTGTAGCCATGTCATAGATAAGGAATCTAAGGTTAGGTTTTACGGCTAAAAAATGGCAGGACCAAAACGTATAAACACAGTCTAAATTTACAATTTTCTATAGGCTACTTGAGACCAAATACTGTGTCTTTTATATCATCTGCATCCTCTATTTTCATTCATTGATTCAACAAACATTTACTGAGTGCTGCTTTATGTCATATTATTCTAGGCCCTGGAAATGAATCCATATATATAAAGCAGATGGCAATTTCTATCCTTACATAGCTTACATTCTTATGAGGGAAGACAGTTAAGAACAAAGTAAGTAGGTAGAAGTACATGGCATGTTATTAATTTTAACACAAACCGTAGAGAAAACTGAGCAGGGGTGGGGATAAGGCATGAGCGTGTGGGTGGTGGTGCAGTTTTAGACGGCATTGTCAGGGAGGGCACGCTGAGAGCATGGCATGTGGGCATGCTGTCGTCAGAGGTGCAGGAGTGAGGCTGTGGCTCTCTGGGGGGAAGAAAGTTCCAGGTAAAGGCACCAGAAAGCGCTGAAATATTGAGGCAGAAAAGGCCTGCCATGTTTGAGGAAAAGCAAAGTGGGCAGAGTGGCCCCAGGGGAGCGAGTGAGGGGAGAGTGGAGACACCTGGGAACAGACTGGCGAGGGTGGCCTTACGCAGGGCCTTGACCGGAGCGCCATGAGAAGTCACTGGGGGGTTTGGGCAGAGAGGTGCAGGGATACAACTTAGACGCTAAGGGTTAGTTGTGTGCTGCTGATATTGAGAGTGGACGGCCGCAGGGCAAGCGTGGAGAGACCACTGAGAAGCTGTTGTGCGGTAACCACGATGAGAGACGACAGCATCTTGACCAGATGGCAGCAGTGAAGGTGGTAAGATGTGATCAGATTCTGCGTATGTAGTATTTTAAAGAGAGTTGAAGCTTTTGACCTAAGCAAGTAGAAAGAGAGTTCCCGTTAGCTAAGATAGAGAAGACCAGGAGCCTGGTTCTGTTCCAGTGAAGTTTGAGATGCCAGTTGAGGTTCAAGTGGCAACGTTGAGTAGGCAGTCAGAAGTACGAGTGTCGCCTTGAGACAGTTCTGAGCTGGAGGTATAAATCTGAATCTTTGTTTAAAGTCACGAGACTCTCTGAAGTCACCAGGGAAGGGCACTTATAGAACAGAAGTCCAAGAACTGAGCTCTGGGGCCCTCGAAGTTTAGGAGGTCAGGTGTATGAGAAGAACCAGTGACGCCCACCAAGAAGGAATGATCATTGGAAAAGGGGGAAAATGAACGGAGCAGGTGTCCTAAGACACATGAAAGAAATGTGTTAGGGAAGGCAGTAATCAGCTGACTCACATGCTGCAGCAGGTCAGAGGGCAAGAGGACTGGCTTGCCCATCAGCCCAGGGAGTGCGGATTGGAGCTCCCCGGGCCTGCAGCAGCTACTACAGGTGCCATTCCTGGGAAATGACCCTTGTTCACTAAGCACTTGGTGGAGTGATATTTTGCAGTAGCGGCTGTTGTACACGTAGTCACATAGGATGTGCCCCGTGTCTCTGTGGGATTTAAAATTTAGTTGAGGAGCCAGGTATATACATATAAAGATAAATAATAATACAGGTTGGCCCATTTTCAGTGCCAGTTGAGTAGTGCAGACAAAACAATGCCCCAGGATTTCAGGAGCTTGGGAAGTTTGCAGATACCTGTGTGGCTGTGGAAGGTTTGGTGAGGAGTGGAACCTGAGGTGCAGAGTGAAGTGACTGTCAGTGGGGAGCAGAAAGGAGGCAGGAAGCGGGTAAATGAGGTGAAGGCCGGCACTCGTGTGACCGCGAGTTAGGAAGTAGCTGTGCAGTGAAGCATTGAGTTATTTTCAGGGGGTTTCAGCTTCAGTCTTTTTAATATGATAGTTTTCCAAATAGATAAATTGAGGCAGATTCTTCATATATAAGGTGACTAGAGAAATAAAATGGATGAATGTTAGTAAAATATGGTTATGGTTATTAAGAAATAGAAAGCATACACAGAAATTTGTATGAGAACAATTTTATATGGCCTCTGGTATGATATCCTGAAATGAAATTTCATTTTTGACTAAATAACAGTTTTTTCTGAAATTCCTAATGCTGTTTAATCTGGTACATGAGGCAGTGTTTTCGGAGTTAGTATATGGAAGACTTGTTAAGTATTGACAGTGGAAGAAACCCAGTGGTCCGGTTGAGGTTAGCCTCCGTTCTTTCCTTCGCCTTTTATTCCACTCAGAAAAGAGATACCTTAAATTCAGAGAGGGTAAGAAACTTAAACCCTTATGAATGACCATCTGCAAAATATAAAAACAATGTTTGAGGAAAACTAAAATACATATGAAAGTTCTATACACGTAAGTCAGTGGCAAAAAGTGCTAAATTCAAAAAGACACACGAAACATTTCCCATCATGGGAAACGATGGTAATTCTTCTACATTGCCTTTATGGATTTGTAAATTATGACGACTATGGCTAAAGTATTTTAATACATACTTTTAAAAAAATTCTATTAGAACTTAAATTTTTAATGTTCTGATTTTGTTCTGTTTTCTTTTGGTATTGATCCTGAGTAGATTATTCTACTGTCATATATAAAAATAGAAATCGTTACCCAGAAAAACATTGATTTTTAAAATTTAAGTTTCAGGAATGTATACTTCTAAACTGTAATGATTTTCCTGAACAAATCAGAGTCTAGCTATCTCTTTAAAACTTAGACAATATCAGACATATGTAAGACACTTGTTTTTTTCATCTCTGCATATTAATAAATAGAAACACATTGAAATTTGGGGGTTTTTCTCTAGCCTCCTATTAACTCTTTTAATTTTGGGATATTATGTAAGGCTTTGGATTATTACTATGTCAATTTAATTTGTTTTTCTAAGAGATCATTGTCATCTAGAAATATTTATTATATGCTTGGTATATGTTAGCAACCCTGCTTCCCTTTGAAAATCATCACTTTAATGGAGATGTAATGTATAGATTATGATTACTACATTATAATTTTAACAGATATGTTCTTTGTATTTCACATAATTGAAGATATTTTCTTTTGAATTTCATTTTTAGAGACTGTCATGCAGTTCCTTGAGAAACTATCTGATAAACTTTCTGAAAGGTTAGTTTTTATTCTGTTTAGTTTTTAAAGTTGTATGTTATTTAGTTTTTTAAGGAAGATTTATTAAGAATTAGGAAGTGACCTGTTAATAATATGAGTGTTGGAATATGGGGTCATATCTGTGGACTCTTCAGCAGGTACTCTTTACTACAAGTCGTACTTTGAAAGGACAGAGTTATCTTCCTAAATTACCAATCTTGAAAACTTAGGCAGTCCCCACTCATCAACCCATGGTCTTTAGGACCATGTTATTCATATGTAGTTTAAAAATTCTTCCAAAACCTTTTTGAAACTCTTTATTTTGACTTGTACTATTAATTTTATAACAAGTTTATAAAGTAGTTTTTCTCTTCTTTTGGCCTAAATACAAGAGGCTTACAGATATGGTAGATTAATATGTGTTTTAGTTTTCATGTATTTTAAGAATGCTCTCAGTGTTTGTAATTTTAAGTTGAAGTCTTTTCTTCTCTTCGGTGAGTGCCTCTGTTGTACTCCTGCTCTCCCTCCTTCTCCCCGGCCCAGTCCCTTAGATTGTACACTTGCCATTCACTGGCCCTATTCTAGGGCTTAGGTGAGGGATGGAAGATTCCAGAAAGAGGCACGTTGTGGTTTTTAAAAGAGGACAATGTTTTCCTCTTTTCTTTCTTATAATGCTGTCTAAAATTTTGTTTGCCTTTTTGTCTACACCAACACATTCATTTTAGCTGAAATTTCTGTTTTGGATTATAATATAAACTTATGCCTTAGAACCCATTCCTCTCTAGTTTGGATTATGTTTATAAATTCTAAAATTTTCTTTTAATAATTAGTGAATCACTTTCTCGTTGATATAAGCAAGAGAGAGTGTTAATTATGTAATAGAGACTTTATTCTGCTTTGCTTTGTTGCTTAAATGTTAGTTTTCTTTCTCTACTTGTGTATAGCTATAGATCATATTTTGAGCAATAAATATCTCCATAATTTTACAGTTATATATAGGAGTTAATTCTAACAGACATGTTATATTCTACAAACATTAGGTATATATTTAATTATTGTTCAGCTAGAATTTTTCTATAGGGGAACATTATGACTAACAATCTTAAATATAATCTGTATTAATATTCTTTTACAGAAATAATTTGTTTAGTCTCTTAACTTTTTCAGGTGTAGCAAAAAGTAGTTTGCTAATTAATGCTTTGCATGTTTCTGTAACATTGCTAGTTTTTCCATACTTTAGTGCTTTTGAGACATGTCTACCATGATGCTTTTTAAGGTAGAAATTGCAGTTATATACTGATTTATATATTGTTTCTTTTAACACTTATGTAAAATTTGGATTAATACTGATTTACATTTGCACTACTAATTACCTGTACTTTTATCATGAATGTTGGAAAGTAACATAAGCTGGTTAGTTCTTTCATAATGTAAATATTAAGATTTGTCCTAGCAGGTAAAGATAAACCTGTCTTACAGAACTAGAAAAGATTTTGCGATGATACAAGGGATGAAAATGAAGCTAAATCCTCAAAAATTTGTAAGTAACTATTTTGGAATATTTTTGTTATAAATAGTTTGTCAACTGAAATCATTATCTTGTGATTCTGGAACTTTCTTTTGATATGCTAGAGAGCTACCTAGTCTTATTTGCGATCCTTGGTTTTGCTGAACAAAGGTGTTGAAATATTTGACTTGTATGTCTGAGTATGATGTTGCCTGGAAATACACCGTTTTTGTTGATTATTTGACATATTGTGTGTGTGCATGTGTGTATCATAAATATATGTTAACACTGTATTCCTGCAGAAGCTGCTTCATCCTGTGGAAAGTTGGGTTCTCAGTTTGAAGCAGCCTTTAAATGCTCAGGGGAGGCTTGATCTGGCAGGTGGCAATTGTAACCATCAGTGTTAACGTTGCAGTTTACTCATTTGTTCACTAATTTATGGCTCAATGAAATAGATCATTATTTGACTGACAAAGTAGATATTGTTTTCAATCTTATGATTATATGATCTTACTTATATGATCTTATAGATTTGGTACTGTTATGGCCAGAATGCTGCCCACAATTGGGGTGCCCTGGGAAGTGATGAAATTCTATATATTAGGACTCTTTCCCCTTTGGTTCTAGGGCACGACAGAATTGCTGGGCTTGTCTACACCATTCTTTTGTAGTTGCTATTGTTGGTAATTTTTGATTTGGTCATGGTTGCCAGAGCCATAGTCAGAGGGAAGATTTAGGGAAATGGGCCTCACAGATTTAGACACGATCTACCAGCTTCCCAGATATAACCACTAAGAAATAGGTTATTCCTATCAAACTCAGAGATTTATAGAGTAGCATGTCCATCTGTTAATTTATGGAAGGACTGTATCTAGCAAAGTAACTAGTATTAGTCATTTGTACATCTTGGCTTGGTAGGTAGGTCCACTTAGAAAACTAGATAATAGATCAGTAGATCAGAATTTAGTTTGGTGAATATAGAAACAAAAATAAAAAATAAAATATGTCACCAAAAGCTATTTGAGTAAAAGCTAATAAATCTTGAAACTATCCTTCCTAGATATTTTTGTATAGCTTACCAATAAAGGTTATTTAGCAGATGTTTGTGAAGTACCCAGTCTTCGCATCAAGTCCTTGTTTTGGTGAATGGTGCCACCGTTCACTGTGCTGCCCTAGCTGGCACCTGCGCTTGCTCTAGACCAGTGGTCCTCCAGGTGTGATCCCTGGACCAGAAGCAGTAGCTTCACACGGGAGCTTGTTAGAAGTACAAATTTTTGAGCCCCACTTCAGACCCACTGAATCAAAAACTCTTGGGTGAGTCCCCACAGTCTGTGTTTCCACAAGCCCTCCAGGGGATTCACACTCCCTTACCCCATAATTGGGTGTTAGGTCCTGCAGCTTTTGCCGTAGCCTTGGTTGGGATCATTGTTGACTTTTCACCCAGATTGTGTGTCACTGTGGTTGCCTAACTTGTTTTCTAGCCTTTTGTTCTTGCTCCCCTGAAAACCATCCTGGATTTGAACTGGTTAGCAATGTGCCTAGCCCAGTGTTAGGCATAGAGTTGGCACTCAACACTTATTTGAACTGTGAATGAATACATTGCAACCAGGGGGATTTTTCTAAAAAGCAGATCTCATCTTGTCACTTTCTTGTTTAAAATTCTTCAGTAGCTCCCGGCAATTCTTTAATTTCCTTTCCTGTTGCTTTACTTCTCCCACTAAGCCCTCCTCATCTGGCCCCTGCCTGCTTCTCTAGCTTTGTCTTTTGCTTCCCCTCCAAGCCCAGTTAGTGTTCTTTGTTCTCTCCTAATACCTGTGGGATGCTCATGTCTGCTGTTCACTTACTTTTGCTTTCTTTCCTTGCTTTGCTTTCTTTTACTCTTTAATTCTAACTGACATTTATGTGCCAGCCATATAAATATGGTGGGCAGCTCCCAGTCATTCACAAATACCATACACAGGAGCGCTTTCTTGTCTGGATTAACTAACTGCTCCTGTCCTAAAACTCAACTCCAAAACATTTGCTGACCTTGCATTGTGATTTAAATGTCCTTCTCATGGGCTGTGTTTTATATGGCACAATGTAGACATGACATACTGTCCTCTGATTGTCTAGTCACTTGTCTTTTCTGCTGCCTAGACCACCAGCTCCTTGAGAATAGGGACCGTGTCTTATTTGTTTTTATACCGTTAGAACCGGTACTCTGGCATCCAGCTGTGGTTCATAACCATCTGTTAGAGGACGTGTTTGTCAGGAACTGCACCGTGGGGCTAGACTTTCAGGGACACATTTCTGCCCTTACAGTGCTCATGAGGAGAAGGAAAACAAGCCTACAAGTATCTTCTACCACCATCCCGTGGTAGAAGTATTATCATGAAATATGGGAAAGATCACCTTGTTATTTGAGGAGGTAATGCCTAAGCTGAAAACTTAGAGGGTAGTGGTAATGAGGAGCGGCCAGCCTTTGTGCCTTCATCGAGCTCTTGCTCAATGCCAGGTGTTCTGCTTAGCAGTTTAAGTGCATTCAGCAATCCTATTTGGGGGGTGCTGTTGATTCATTCAACAAATATTTGCTGAGAGACTCCCATGTACCAGGCGCTGCTCAGGGTGCCAGGATATAACGTCGAACAGTGCAAAGTCCCTGTCCTCATGTAGTTTACAGTCCGGTATGGATTGAAAACCTGAACCCAGGCAGTCTGGCTGCACTGCCTGGTCTCTTCACCTGGACACCTGTGGGAAGGATGATTCATTCAGGTATTCAGGCTTTCCCTTCTTTTAGTATTCAGTACCAGTCTTCAAAAACAACTATTATTACAATACATCTTTATGACATATTTTCTTTGCCAAGATTAGAGTTAATTCTTCCTTAGTTACATTTTAAATTGTTGCTTTCATTTTTGAGATCTACCCTAAGCTGCTTGCTTAGATTTAGAAGGAAGCTTAATCTTACCTTTAGCTCCCTAATCTTATCTACAGTATGTTTTATGGATTAATACATTGGTTACATTTTGGGAAAAATTTTATCATAGCCAATTTAATCCATTAATGTTGACTTTGGTGAGTTTATATTTTAGAATGACATTTGTTTACCTTTCCCCTAAATTCTGGGTTAGGTCTTACTCACACCTCTCTACCCATTGATTACAGGGAAATCAAAATAAGGAGCCAGCTTTTTCCTTTCCAAGCTATACATTTTTAGGGATTTTATGAAATTTTTCTGATTTACATCGACAGTAGCTGCTTTGCATTCTATAAGCTGGCTGATTTATAATAACTAGTTTATGTTTCATAAGCTGGCAAAGTTACTGATGAAAGTTACGTAACAGTCAATAGCTTTCATAATGATGAATTATTCCATTGTAGGAAGTAATGCCTTGGGATCCCCCCTACTACAGTGGTGTGATTCGTGCAGAGAGGTAAGTTTTTCAAGAAATAGCCATATATGCATTCATTAGGGATATGAGATCCCTGCGAAGTTTGATATGATCGTAAACAAAAGCTGTTGAATAAAGGCTACTGACTCCCTTTCCCTCATGTCTACTAAAAGTATAATATTGGAAAGTCTTTCTATTGCTCACTGACTTTGGAGTCAGTACTTAGAGATCCTTGGGCCCCCAGGTAGGTTGAGAGATTTTACTCCTCCACGAACCACAGAGACGAGGGTCTCCTGGTCCAAGTCCACCATGAGAAAGAATGGATACACCAAGGCAGCAGGGCAGTGTGGCCGGGGCAAGTCCTGGCTCCATCACTTAGTGGGATACACGATCTTTGGGAAGTTACTTGCCCTCTGTACGCCTCTCACTAATATTATCTATACAATGGGATTTATAATAATCTCTGCTTCATAGATCAGGCATAAGTGAGAAAATATATTAATAGTGACATAACATAGAAAACTTTGAAACCAGGTAAAAAAAAAAAAAAAAAAATAGTGACATAACAGTATTTGATGGAATTGGCCATTGGTGGACATCCTTCTAGGATATGGTCCACTCTAAGAGATGCTTTTTGGGTGCTGTCTAAAATATTTTGAGGAGGAGTCAGTTATCCCTTAAAAATACTCATCTGAAATGTATGAATGTATCAAATGAGTTGTAGAATGCTCCTCCTCCACAGTCTGTGATGATAATGAAGAATCCTGAAACAGGGAGGTCCGTCTTGCTGGGCTCCACAGCGTCTCTGCGTCCAGGGTGGAGGAACCCCACATCTGGCCGTTTTCTTGCTTCTTCAAGGTCAAGGGGTCACTACTGCCTTTAAAATAAAATTGGAGCTATCATTCAAGACCTTGTGGGGTCTGATTACCATCCATTTTTCTTTTATGAGAAACAAACACACACACCCCCACGTTTGTTCTGACTTTTCTCCCAATGCTGCTCTTCCTCCACAGTTCCCCTCAGCCACCCCACTTTCTGTCTCAGAGACAGCACCCGTGCCTGCCGAGCGGTAGGGTTCCTTTGCCGCCCTTGTCTGTCTTACACACTGTGACATCTTGCCAAGGGTTTGTGAAGCCTCCAGGTCTGTGCTAGCCTCATGCAGCTCCTGGCCCCACCGTACTCACAGCCTATGTGCTACACGGTTGACCTGTTAATTACGTGTTCTTGTGGACACGCTACTGTCTCGTATGTTGAGAGTGTCTTGTCAACCATATTTTAAAGCTCTGCAGAACACACACTCTGGGCACTCAGTAAATACGTATTGGCTGATAGCCATTACTCAAGCCTGTATCTAAACCAGTAATTGGAAATCACTATTAAAAGGAATCCAGTGATGAGTTCTTTTGGAAAGAGGCTGTCATATTTTTTCACAAGACATTTTTCGTCCAGCAGATTTGTTGAAAGCAGTGTGACCCTCTGGAGGTCTTCACAATGCTCACTTGTTGACGGAGCCCTCTACCTGTTCGATTATTCTTTGAAATCACCAAGTATACTGTAACCTGCCTTATAGTCACACGGGGCTTTAGCTTATTTTAATTAAAGTTTCAATAGCTATTTACTTATTTGGCTATTAACTCAGTAAAAAACCAGGAAGAGGGGTACAGAAATACCTCAGAAGGGATTATAAGACTTGGGGGTTTTAAACATCTACTTTAAGTAGCTTAACATGCAAATAATCAAGTTTTGGTTCGAGGTTTCAATAATCTTGATTGGCAAGAGTGGGCTGAGAAGCACAGGTGATGGATGAGAAAAGAAAGGGAAAATATCATAATTTGGTTTTAAGGATAGAAGAGTGGAACCAAAGTGAAGATTACTAAATCATTGTTAAACTCATCACCTTTCAAGTAAAGACTTAAATGTGTGCTTTGACACAAAATGAAAAGTAAAAGGGGCTTTCCTTGATTTGAGCTTTTCTCAGAGTTAACCCCAGGGACTTTCTTTTGCTTTCATGTTAAATACTTCAGATTTATTTCAAGTTTCTTAAATGTCTGCCTAAAGAAGAGACAGAACTTGTTTAGAAGTAGGAGAAAAAATTAACATGTTTTAAAAGTGCCAGAGGTTGATCTGGGAAGATACTGTAGTGGGATAAATGACTGTTGGTAAATCTTCAAGAACAGCTCATGTTTTTCTTTTTCAGGTTTTAATGTAAGGTTCCTCATGGAGGAGTAAATTTCTTTCAAATATGAAAAGTATATATGAAAGTATTTGAAATTAAATTTTCTTTTTCAATAGGCAGTACATTCATGTGGCTCAAAAAAATCAAAACAATGTAAAAAGTATTCATTGATCTCATCCCTACCTCTGCCCGCAGAGGTCACCATTTTAAAGTTTTTTAAAGCATCCTTCCAGTGTTTGGGTCTTGTCTACGTCTCTTCCTCTAGAGCAGTTGCCCACACCTTATGCCCTTCCTGCCCCTTTTTTCACATTATCAGCAATTGTTGAAGAGACCAGGCCATTTGTCCCACAGAATTTCCAACCTTCTGGATTTATCTTATTGCTTCCTTGTGGTGTCATCTCACTGGTTCCTCTCTTCCTATCTTTCCTGTAAGCTGGATGTTAAGGCTAACGCCTCGATGTTAAACATTTCCCATTTTTGTCATGGACACCGTAGCTGATAGTGTGTACTTTGTGTCACATCAGAAGACATGTAGTATCACTTGCCCCACCACGGGCGGTAAGAACATAGACCCCTGAGGGACAAGACGGAAGCCAACATGATCTCTGCAGTCTGTGGTTAGGGTTTACTCTCTCAACTAGAAAGTGATTCATGTGGTGTTATTGGCAACATGAAAACATCTAGTTTCCCATTAGTCATTCACCTAATGGCGTAAACGCCCATTGATAGTTCTTGTCTGAATAAATATTAATAATTCTTTCTTTTTCATTACCAATTTTCAAAATGAGGATTTATTTTAATAGTTTGCTGAAGTGAATGGGTGACAAATGAGTATTTTTTGGCTTTCTCTTTTTAAAGTGTATAAACTGATGGAATTCCATTGATTCAATGTGTTTCAATCCGAAACAGTCATTTTGGGGTGGATGCCAAATTTGTCATAAGTTGGCCAATTGCACTAAAAATTTTTAATGCCTTGATTTTTAACTCAGTCTTTTAGGAGCTTGTGCAGTGAGACTCAAAATACTTGTGTTTATTAGTCCCAGTTGATTTTGAGAACCAGTTGCAACATCCCTGCAGGGCAAAGGGGGTGGCGATTTCTGCAGTTCTGAGTCAGGAGTCTCTGTGACCCAGGGAGAGGTCTGAGAATAGGTCTGCTACTGGGCTCAACAATTGCAAGAGGGTTGGAAAAGCTCCTGGCCACTTGTTCTCTCTCACCAGGTTTTCTTTCCTTTCTGTCCCAGGACACACCTGAACACCGGCTCACAACATTTCAACATCTCCCATGCAGTTCTCCCTAAAGCGAGCTGCAGCACATTTGCATTATTTTTGGTTATTCTGTCACTATTCTATATCAGCTATGGTTAATTGATTTCACTTATTGATATATTAATATTTGATAAATTAATTTCTCATAAAGAGTTGCAGCCTGTGGGTGGCCATTCCAGGCAGGCTGGAAAGCGGAGCCCTGGACAGAAGCCAGAAACATGTGCTTCCTTACTGATAGAATTTAAGAAACTGAAGTAGAGACTGTTGCAAATATAGGTCTCAGTACTGTAATAAGATTTGGCTCTAGCCTCCATGGTGAGATTTCTACCACCTAGTGCCACACTGGTGTGTTATTATCGATTTCTCTCCCTAAAGTCAGGCCTACTGGTTCACTTTCCTGCTTCTCTAGGATGATGGAATTGCACTCTCTTTGTTTAATTTTGATTTCTTTTAACCACAATTTCCAGTGGCCTATAGAGCTAATCTGCACCATTGAGGAAAATTATTCTCTGATTACCAGGAAGTTTGGCTGGAGCAGTTTTCTTACCTCTAACTTCAGAATTCAAGATAGGACCAAATTGGCAGTGGTGTCGGTTCTTTATAAAATGGAGGAAAAGAAAGGTCTTTATTTTCAGTACTACATAATTACTTGAAAGGCAAATAGGTTTTCAGTATCCTCCAATTCTTTTATTGCTACCTTACCTTTGTTTAAGCAGATAAAACAGTAGCTCTCCCTGTGGCTTTCAAGACTAAACATTTCAAAATGTCATCCAAGTATAACATTCGAATCACTTAGACAATCATTCTTAATGCCAGAAACATTCTGTTTCATTTTCTTTTGATAAAGTTAAAAATAGTTTCTCTGACAATGTTGCCACATACTCTGCTCTTTTTAAGTGTGCACTTTCCCTAGCCCACACATGTCCTCTGACAGGCCCGCCCTTATTCTGTGATGAGCCTCTGTGAGCATTTGCCATCTACTGCGATGTTCTCTCTCACACTTGCTTTCACTTACTGAATAGAATAAAGTAAGACTGAAGCCTGTGTTTACCTGCAGTTTCAGCCTGGATTCATTGACTGCACTTAATTGTGTTTTATCTTTTCATGAAGTTTGATGCCAAGATTTTTAGAAATAATATCCAACTTCTTTCTTTACCTTAATTCCAGGTGCATTGGAGGTTGAAATACATGCCTGACTCATAGATTGTGCTTCATAAATACAGTGATACATTGATTTTTCAAAAACTCAAATTACAATGATGAATTTTTCAGTTGAACATCTCTCTGTGCTTATTCCAATCATAACTAGTGTACCTAGTGAGGATTTTGATATATTGTTAAATTCTCTTGTTCTTAATAAAAAAGACATAATTATATTTATGCCGTTTTACCATGTTGATAATGATACGTTCTAGCTCTTCCAAAACTGAAAGTTTGTAAACCCATATGTAGCATATTTTTAACCAGAATAGCAGAGCATTCCGTTCATTTCCTGTGGAGGATAACAATTTTCTTCCTCTTTCTTTCTTCAGAGGAATCAAAGGAATCTAGAGATACCTTCCTTGTTTCTGGATATAAAAAAATAATAGTAAAACTCTAAAATTAGAGTCTGGAGTGGTGACAGGTATAGCCCTGAAACCAAATCCTCAAAATACACTTAAATTTTACTCTCTGTTAGGCTGTGGCTCTGATGTGCTGTGAGGTTGTATGTGTCACCTGTAGTACTTTTCCACTGTCTTGGGTCTCTGGATGATAGAAGAAAACGGTCTTATATGTAGCACCTGTACAAATAAGGAAGTTGTGGGCGCAGATGCTGTGTCCAGGTGTTGGCGGGCACATCTTGACCTCGTAATGCTCCGCTGAGCGTGGCGTGGACGGCCACTGGTGTAGCGCCCTGTGGGGTCCTGAGTGATAGTGAGGCCTGTGACCCTGACTCGCCCGCTGTGTGTGTGCCAACCTTTCCCACTGTGTTGAAGACGGGAGCTGAGGGCATAGGGAGCCGGGGCCTCTTGGCTGGCAGGTCATACAGGACTGTTCCTTGGGGCCCCTCAGACCTGGTGTGGTTGAAGCTGCTGGTGATACCTTCTGGCTTTTTGAATCTCTTCCACGCTCTCTGGACCTTCTCCCATTCTGGCTCTTCTTCAGGAGGGAATTCGCCTCCATTTGGTAAGAGGCACTGAGGGCGCTGCGGACATGCAGGTGTGTGCAGTCTCTTTCTCCATGGCTGAGGGGGCTAGGTAACATCTAAGGCCATCCTTGCTTGAGTGAGCTTGTCTGCCCTATTGCTGGAATTCCACTGAGCCTTTGCTGGTACTCTTTCTTCCGCCCCGAGTTGCCCTTCCCCCTCCACCAGGACCCTCATCTTTCTGGGTGCACCTCAAATGCCGCCTCTTCTTTGTAGTTTTCTTTTATCCTTCTGTTCCGATCCTCTCCCTTCTGGCAGCGCAGAATTGACCGCAGCCTCACCTTGGTGCCAAAGCCCTGCGGATGCTTCTCCTAGGCCCCCTCTGCCTTGGATTGGTCGTTCTGTGTTCACTGCTCTGATCCAATGACTCTGCCATCCACGCGTTGCCCAGGCCAGACACATGAGAGTTGTCCTAGACTGTTCCATCTTTCTCATGCGCCCTCCAAGTCCAGTCCCTCACACGGTCCCAAGAAATTAACAGCTCAAAGAAAAACAAATCCAGATGTGCCTCCTCCCCAGCCCCACTGGCCTCATCCACACCCTGATTAGTTCGTCCTCTGCAGCACTGAGGTTTGCCCCGCTGTCACTGTCCCTGCCTCCCCTCCACTCCACCTTCCACCCGCCCACTGTGCAGCGTTCCAGAGAGCGTCACTTGCTGCTCTGTGGGCTACAGACCAGTCTCCCACATGGCATCTGTAAACAACACATTGAGTGTGTAGACATACAATATTAGGAATTCTGTTTACTTTTTCTCATCTCAACTTATAAAATTTCTCCTTTTTGTTTTGCAGCGTAGCAGAACAATAGCACATACATATACTTTCTAAATGTACTTACAGTAAGGTTGAGTACTCAAAAGTTATTTTATTGATGAGGTGTATGGTCAGAAAGTTTATAGAGACCCTGAACCCAACCACAGTGTCTCATTCCGATTCCTCCTCGGGGTGTACCAGGCCCTCTGCTCTCTAGCCCCTGCCTACTTGTTCCAGACTCTTCTCCCTTTCTTTTTTCTGCATCATGAACTGTGTCATATTTAACCACATCGTTTCTAGAAGTTAAAAGGCTATTTCATGCCACCACACTGTTGCTGCACTGTTGGTTCTGGCCATAATTCCTTACTACTGTTCCCTCCCTCTGTCCCTCATCCCTACCTGCACCCCCCTTGTGAAGCCCCCTGGAGCTGCCTCCACTCCACAGGTAAAGTCATCACATCCTCCTTCGCTCTCCCGCCGTGCAGCTCGTTCATTCATTCGTTCCGCATGGTCTGTTGAGGCCGACAGTGTGCCCACCGCCCCCGCCCGGGCCACACGGCGGCGCAGTCGGGTCCCTTCTCTGTCTCCCTCACTGTAAGCTCCTTAGAAACAAAACGCGCTTCCTCCCTTTCCTCCAACACCCAGCGGCTTTGTGGACAACGCGTCTGAATGAGTGACCCAGCGCGTGAGGGCACTGGACCACTAACGTCTCTTTCAACACTGGGATTCTGTTTCAGCGAAAACTGAGCAGAAATTAATTTGTAAATTTGTGGATATCTACAGCCGAAATTTGTTATGCAATTTACGTTCGTTCAGTGACTCTAATCATTTAGTAATACTTATAAGTTTGTGTATCTTTATATGTATGTATAAATTTGTATATATTTTGTGAATCCCAGAAAATGGCAATACAATGAGCCCCTATAATTATTCTAGAGCCATTATTTTTTTCTGTGGTTATAAATTTTAGCCTGACTTAATGACTAAAAATGAACATTCCGATCACACATTTTGGTTTTGCTTTGGTTTATGTTGGAATATATAGGACATAAAAAAGTTATTTTGGGGTGAAGAATAATTAATCTTACCAGTTATATTGTCCTTAATTTAAGATATATAACTATAAAACAGATAACTTAAGATCTGATTGTTTATATTCCAGACATGTTTTTTCATAAATGAATTTTTTACTGTATTAGAACTTTAAATTCACTTAGCATGCAAAATATTTATGTGCCGCAAGTCATAACCTTTTAGAATATTACCCATCTCATAAGGTAAGGTTTACCATTATAACTAGCACTGGTCACACTTTGCATACAGTGTGTATAAAGCAATGTGTGTGGGGGAGTAACTGAGACAGACTGTGTGACTGTGGAAGAGTAAACAACCTGAACAGGACAAAGATGAGGGACCCCTCTGTCTGCCTTAATTACTGCATCACTGCTCACATTGCTAATAGTTACATGTCATTCTTCTGAATTGGGTCTGAAAGTCCTTCAAATGAGAGAAATATACCTTTATGTTTGAATCTTCTTTTTTTAAGCTACTGTGATCCTAAATATTAAATGAAAAGTTAACTGAGTTTACCTTCAGAAATTGAAATACACAAAACTGCTGTTG
This sequence comes from Microcebus murinus, assembly GCF_040939455.1. NCBI lineage: Eukaryota > Metazoa > Chordata > Mammalia > Primates > Cheirogaleidae > Microcebus > Microcebus murinus. Next base: position 77,301,436 of record NC_134116.1, on the reverse strand, counting down.
AACCTCTCTTCTTTCTCTTAGGTATAATATCGAGCCCAGTTTATATAGCCCTTTCTTCTCCCTCGGAGCATGCATGGAAGGCCTGAATATTTTGTTTAACAAACTGTTGGGGATTTCCTTATATGCAGAGCAGCCTGCCAAAGGAGAGGTGTGGTGCGAAGATGTCCGAAAACTGGTGAGCCCCCACTTAGCCTGAGGCAGCGTGCTTTATCTTTTCAGTTTGGAGTAGAGTCTGCAGCAGTTTCATCTTTAAGTTTGCTTCGCCCTGGTTGAGTGTGTCCTGTCTAATTTCTGTTTCATAAAAAAAAAAAAAAAAAAATCCAAATTGCCACTTTTGATTTAGGGCACTGTGTAAAGGATCTAAACATATGAATAGGAGAGTTAGTTCTCTAAAATAAAATTTTTTTAGGAAGCTCATAGAAGGTTGGATCTTTGTCTTCTTTAATAATAACTTCAAGCCTCGAGTTCATCCTTCTTCCCTTAGGGCCCACTTTATTTGAGGCATGAATATTTTAAATTTTCATTTGTAAGATTAGAGGCTTTCTGGTGCCATGTGTTTATCACCAAGGCTTTATTTGTTGTGTTCTTTCATTTTTGCTGACATCCTTACCACGCTCTGATTTTTTAACTATGTTTCAAGGAATATAAACTGTCTCATTGTCTCTAGGCCATGTTTTGTGAGCACAGAGTAGGTGTGTGGTGGGATTGAGAGGAGAGTAGGGGGGCATTTTATCACTGCCTTTACTTGCCTCAGTGTCTATTTGAATATTATGAACTTCCACAAAATGACAGAAATTGATAACATGCAGAAATATGATAAAAAGGAAAACTGGTAAGAGGACACTGAAAGGACAGATGCAGGGGAGGAAGAGGTTGCACCCGATCTGCAGGACGTGAGCTTCACCAGGGCGGCAGCGCTGTTTGGCGGTTGTGCTCACTGCTGTATCCCAGATGCCTTGAACACTTCCTGGCACTGAGTAGGTGCTTAATAGGTGTTTGTTGAATGAATGAATATATACTTGCAGGAAATTTTAAAGCACAAATTATGGTTCTCTGGGATATAGTCATCAAGTTCTTAAAAGACAAAGAAGCCAAGATGGAAACTAGTGGTTGAATCTCTCCTTTAAGCTGTGTCTCTTTTATAGGCCTGTTTTGGAGAGGGAATAAATAATGATATTACTGATTTTCAGCTGAAGCTGGGAGCTGCATTTGAAAACAACAAGTTTTCAAATTTATGGGTTAAAATTTACATGGGCATATGTCATGGCATTCTAAGATTTGAAGAAAATAATAATGTTGCTGCTAAAATTGTCCAGCCAGCACTTCTTCCTAACTCTTGTGGGTGTTTGGTTGGGGTAGTATAGAGGATTGGCAGTCGGGACAAAGGGCCCTCAGTAGGAGAACTTCCTCTCCTGGACACACAATTCCCAAGTCAAAGTCATTGGAGAGGTGGAGCAGAAGAGGATGGGGTTGGGGGGAAAGAGAATCTATCTCGAGATATGGTGGGGTGCAGAAAGTAATTAAAATGTCTATATGTGTGGCTGTGGATGTTTAATATACAGATTCTGACATTAGGGATGCTTTTTCACTTTTAGAGTGTCTGATGGCTCCATTTACCACTAAATTTAAAAATTTTTTCTAGGCTGTTGTTCATGAATCTGAAGGATTGTTGGGGTACATTTACTGTGACTTTTTTCAACGAGCTGATAAACCACATCAGGTGATCCTTTCTTTATACACTGGTTTCTAGATGTGACCAGCAGTTCATTTGTATTAATGTAAGCTTTATATCGTTTTGTGAGCTTTATATCACTTTTATAATTCTGCAGTATTTAGAAGTTATTAATGATAATTACAAAATATATAAATTTGAAATTAATATAGAATTTAAAAATAAAAAAGGTTATGGAAATAATTATCGCAATCTATGTTTTTCACTTTTATCTGGGTCATGGTGTTAGTGATGGTAATAATGATAGCTGACATTTTATGAACCCTTATTGGTGCCAACCAGTGCACTAGGTCCTTTATACACATCAGTCATCTCAACCTTTTGACCAGGTTCTAATGTTATGAGGAAACTGAGGCCAGAGAAGAGGTTAAGTTACTTGCCCAGAGTCACACAGCTAGAAGTGGTAGGATTTGAAGGCAAACATTCTGAGTAGAGCCCCAGCTCTTAACTCCTTTTTCCTTACTTGACAACGAACCTAGATTAAAGCGGCAGAAGGTATGTCCACATGGAAACCTTACCAGCCACCAGTTAGCTGCTTATGGGGAAGACATGAGGCTCCTTCCTTACCTTTAGCTGCATGTCAGGTTTGCTGGTCAGGTACCTTCAGCAGTTTTGTGCAGCTTGATGGGAAATAATCAAGAGTTCAGGTTATAAGTTATAACAGCAATAATGGTACCTTATATTTGAATAGTGATTCACAAATTCCAAAGCATTTGCACAGATGTGAGCTTTACGAAATCTGGACAGCCACTATGGGATTTGACAAGGTGGCACTCTAGAGATGAGGCTCATAGAGGCAAATCATTTTCTAGGATGATTTGTATGTGTCAAAGGTGGGACCAGAGTTCAGACCATCAGACTCTGTGTTCTTCCTCTTCGCCTGATCGACTGGCAGAGACTCTGCTTTAGTGATTGGGAGCCCTGGTTCCTAGTAGTCAGGCTGGGCTCAGGTCCAAGATGCAGCAGTTCTAGCTCGGTGTCCTTGGGCATGTTACTTAATATTTATTTCTAAGACTCAGTTTCAGTTTTCTCATCTGAAAAGTGAGGTACATCTGCCTCACAGGATTGTTATGAAGAATAAGTGATACAATGCAAGTGAATTGCAGCGTAGTGTCTGTTCCAGAGTAAGTTACTCCAGATTCTTTGTTTATGACAGTTTAGAGCCCATGACTTCCAAGCAATAAAGACAAGAGACATGGAGAGTACCTCTTTGTTCATTATCTGACATACAGTAGGGACTCAAAAATTTGTGTCCTTTTCCTCAGTAGCTGATGTCTGTCCCCTCCCCTTACTTGTGAATGTCTTGAGGGCATGGATCTTTGATGACTTTGTTTCCAGCATCTGTATGGTTTGGGGATGAATTAATGAATTAATCAATATAAGATCAGAGTATTATTGGTGTTTTAAAAAATTAAAATTTTAGCAGAATAATTAGTGTCCAGAAAAAGTATCTAAAACTAAACCGAATAAGAATAGGATTAAGTTAAAGTATAATTTTGTATTTATTATATTATAATTTTATATTCATTAAGACTGTTTTACTCTTTATGTTTTCTGATTCTCAAAGGATTGCCATTTTACAATCCGGGGAGGCAGATTAAAGGAGGATGGAGACTACCAGCTCCCAGTCGTGGTTCTGATGCTCAATCTCCCCCATTCCTCCAGGGGCTCACCGACTCTGTTAACTCCTGGAATGATGGAGAATCTTTTCCATGAAATGGGACACGCTATGCACTCTATGCTGGGACGTACCCGCTACCAACACATCACTGGTGAGCCACAAGGAGGGTTTCTATTTAGTACAATCCTTTAAAAACATGTATTTTCTTTTAAATTGGGAAAAGGGCTTTTTGTTGGGAAAATCTGCTCATTTAATAATGTCCCCTGGTCCTTTATCTCAGATTGCCTCCTCTTGTCCTTCTCATTGTTATGCAACATGATCTCCTTATGCTTTTTTCTGTCCCTTTAACAGCTGTCACCAAGGAATAGGTCTCAGTTGTCTATTTTTGGAGTTTGTGCCTATTTTAAAGTGTTTTGTGTGGAATTTAAGTTTGTGGCTGTGTGTGTGTGTGAATGAATAAATACGGATTTAATATTTTCTTAGTACCTAGCACAAAGTTAGTGAGGGAATAAGTGAGATGGATGTTGCCTCTGTTTATCCCAAATCAGTTAAAATACAAAACAAAGCATATTTTAGACGTATGATGAAATACTTTTTATTTTTCTTATACTTTACCTTGTAGATTTTTATGCTGATATGTGGCCATATTGAATGATATTACAGACTTTCCTTTTAGTTGTCTTATCTCTAAGTCTGAAGCCCACCATCATATATGGCCAGCATTAGAGCACCTGGGACATTTTTGGCATCTAGTATTTATTAACTAAGTTGACACACACAGGATTTTGGACAAGGAGAAGATATTTGAAAAGACTGTAGGTGGGCTGAACAGAATCATAAAATGCTACCAAAAGGTTCTTACAGGATTTGTTGCTTTAAGTAATTTTGAATTTAAAATATTGCTTTGCTTCACTGAGGATTGACTGTGTTACAAAAAAGCAATAAATGAATAACATAAAGTACTTTTAAAACAAAGGAAGTATGAAAGCATTAGGTAATGGAATTCAGTGAATTAAATACAAATGCTATATTAATTTAAAAAATGTTTTAATTGGTGTTTCATGTATAGCTAGCATAGATGAAGACAGGTTTGTTTGTAGAGGGTGTGAGCCATTGCTTTATAAGGTGTTTTAGCAGCTGTGCAAATATTTTGTTTTACTTTTGTTATAAAGGAAAATATATAGGATTATAATAAACTTTTCTGCAAATATGTACAATAATTTTATAGAAGTGAAATATTGATTTAATGAATTAAAGCTTATCATAGTTCATCAGAAGTCCAAATAAAAGTTTTAAAAGAGTACATAAAAAGTAAGATAAATATGTCGATTTGATTCATGCCAACATTTTTTCTTCTTTTTTTCCCTCGTTTTAGGGACCAGGTGCCCCACTGATTTTGCAGAGGTTCCTTCTATTCTGATGGAGTTCTTTGCAAATGATTATCGAGTAGTTAACCAATTTGCCAGACATTATCAGACTGGACAGGTAGGAACACTAATATTGTCATATTGTCCTTTGGATCGTGATAGTCGGTTTTTGTCACTTACTGGATAATGTTTAACTCCTCCTGCTTTTTCAGTACTCATCCTCTCCCAATACAGATTCCCCTTCCTTTTTTTAAAGAGAGGTTTCACTCTGTCACCCAGGCTAGAGTGCAGTGGCACGATCGTAGCTCACAGCAACCTCCAACTCTTGGGCTCAAGCAGTCTTCCCGCCTCAGCCACATGAGTGGCTGGGACTGCAGGCACATGTCACCATGCCTGGCTAATTTAAAAAAATTTTTTTAGAGATGGGGTCTTGCTCTGTTACCCAGGCTGGTCTCAAACTCCTGGTCTCAAGTGATGCTTCTACCTCGGCCTCCCAAAATGCATTTTTCTTTTATCATGTTTTTTCCTGATTTCTTATCTTTTCTTTTTCCAGACTGTAGTATCTTAGTCCCAGCATATAGTCATATATTGAAAAATAGCTACCCTTTATTATATGCCCAGTAATCTGCCATTTAGTCCTCATAACCATCCCATGAGGAAAAGCACTTTGTACCTATTTTCCAGATGAAGAAACAAGCTCTATAGTAGAACAGGCTTTCATGTCTGTCTCACTTCAGAAAAGCCTTTTCTTCTGAATACTTAGTCTTTTAGTCTGAATTTTTATGTTGTTTCATAAAATTGAACTGCAATGCCATATTTTGCCAGTATACTCCGCACATATATGATGCTTAGACTGAAAATTCCTTAATTTTGAGGTTTATGTTTTTCTTTCTTTTTTTAAAATGCTTTTCTTCACTTTCTGTTGAAATTTTTCTGGTAGAATTATGATATAATAAATTGTTCTAGAAAAGGTCTTATTTCTGTGGTTAAGAGCTTTGGGTTTTTGTGTTAGACTGACTTGGTGCTTCCTTTTCGACTTTGGATGGTTTTCCCATTTTTGTAGTATCAATTATAAAAACAACTACCTTATAGGTTGTTGTATGAATCAATAAGTTATAATATTTTGGGGGAAACACTTTTCTATTATCTAATATACTTTTGTTCTTCCTACTGTTTTTCTTGTTTTTATTTTCTTTTTTTGGCTATACCAGTAGGTATCAGATGCTATCTTAGTTTCTACATGAAAATTGTTCAATAATAGAGTAAAAACTGAGTGGTGTGAAGAGACAGAATTCAATTGATTATTAACCAGTAGTTCTTAATTATTTATCATGTACTAAAAACCATACTGGACCCCAAATGAAAGAGTAACATTGGTCTTGTCAAATAAAACTGAAATCTGGACTTAGCATGGAAAGAATACTTGAAAAGACTGTTGCAATCAGGGGAGTCAGGACTATTACAACAAAAGTAGGGAGACCACTGCAACAGGGAGAACTCTGTCCAGGGTTTAGATTAGTGCATTGTAATTATGCAGGTTTTTAAATTAAAATAAGAGATACCTTACAATTAGGTAGCTGTAAGTTACCAACATCATGGCATTTACTGTCTACTTGTACATTGCAAAGTATACTCTCCCCCTTTTCTTGGGACCATGACTGTGTGGTGCTTTGTTACATGCGGGGGAGGAGGGGTTCCCCCTCAGAGTGCCCCTCCCTGGTGCTAGTTTAAATTATATCAGTCTTTGAATCCCTAGCACCTAGAATCTTGCTTAGCACAAAAAAAGCACTAAAAAAATTAAATGAAGGAGTGAATAGAACTAGAAAAAGAAGGACCGAAAACACCTTTATTTTTGACTCTTTTTCTGATTATGTTTCCATATGCATAATATGATTGGGTCATTTTTCTTTCTTTCTTTTTTTTTTTGAACTGGATTTGATCTAACTATTGTCAGCTGTAAAGAATGAGTTTCTGGATAACTAATCTAAGTGAGTCTTCATCATAATCTATTTCGGTTATCAAGGTGGCAGAACTGAAATGTCTGTGATCCAATCAACTACCCATCCATTATCCTGCAAAGAATTGCACTGGGAATTAGGTGGGGTTGGCCAATGACATAGAAGCTCATACCCCATCAGATAGTAGCATGACCCATCCATGGCTGCATATTTTGGGGGTTGGGCTGGTTAGGAATTCAGCAATTGCTCCCTCTGTGAGGCGCGTTGGAGCAGAGCCACATGCACAGTGCACGGGCCCTGGGGAGGGCCCCCAACTCTACCTGGGCCTCCAAAGAGGAAGTGCAGGAGGAAGGAGGTCTCAGGAAAGTATGTAGAAGGGGGATTCACCAGGCAGCTGTCAGCAGCCCTTACCTGTTCCACTAAAACATATTTAATGAGGATATACTAGGGACAGAGGTCCTTCAGTCAGAAAACACTTACTGAGTTTTTATTATGTACCAGTTACTGTTCTCAGCATCCGAGAAACAATCAAGAATAACTCAGACAACATCCCTAGCGCCCACGGCCTTTAATCCAAAGGGAAACTGAGGCAGAGCCAAAGACTAAGGCATTCTGGCTGGAAGAAAGAGCCTGTGAAAGGCATGGAGCAGTCCTCTTGGTGGCAGTGGGTGCAGCTTAGGAAGGGGGGACAGGGAAGGCAAGAAAAGACAGAGGACTGCAGGTGGGGGCAGGTGGCAGAGGGCTGCAGAACACAAGCAGGAGTTTGGACTGAATCCTGATATAGGTGGAAAGTCGTTAAAGATTTTTAGGCAAGGAAGTGACATAATCAAATTTTAGTTTTAGGAAAATAACCCTGGTGTCAGGGAGGAAGACGGATTGGAGCGTGATGAGAGTAGAGTCTGAGAGAAGCGGTACTCAGGCCGCTGAGCTGCCAAGGCTTCCTGCAGAGAGTGCAGTAGCACCAGCCTCTCTGGTCGGAGGGCATTTTGTGCCAGCTGCCCAGGAAGCACCCTGGCCTCGTCCCCTGCTCCTCTGGCCCTGCCGTGCCTGCCTGTCTTGTCTCTAGAAGTCGTTCCCAGCCTCCGCACTCCTCTTGCCCTGCACACCCTTTAGTCCCAGCTCCTCTCCCAGCACCCCCTCATGTTGCTGGAGTGATTTTTCTTGGCATTGTTTGCACCAGGCTTTGCTGTCTCTTAATCTTGAGAGTTGTGTCTGCTCCTCCTGGCCACTGGCTCTCACCCAACTCTGCCCCACCCATTTTCTCATCAGCCCTTGGTAATCAGCTTCCCTGGGCTCCGCCTTGGGCTGTGGGGCCCGGCTCAGCCCCTAGCAGGGCCTAGGTGAAGGCTGCAGATGTGTCCTCGGCCAGTGGGGTGGCAGGAGGGGCAGGATGCCAGAGCCACAGGAGACTGACCTGGGGGGACATGTGGCCAGTTAGATGTCGGGGACAAAGGGGAGGACAAGTCAAAGCTGGGGGTTCCACGGTCAGAGAATTCTGGTAGGGGGTCAGGTTTGAGAGGGAGGACGCAGAGTTCTTGTTTTGAGTGTACCAACGAGCATTGGCATTGTCCAGGAGGCCACTGTTCTGCAAGTCTGAAATTCTGGAGTTAGACACTGCAGATATGCGAGATAAATGGCAAAGAGATGGTGGTTGAGATATAGGGAGATTAGAAATTTCCTGTGAGGGAAAGCAAGACGTGTCTAAAGAAACCAGCATGGTTAGGAAAGGAGTGGTCTGAGGAGCTTAGGTACACAAGGTAAGAGGAGGACACACGCAGGTGAGGGTGACTGCGAAAGAGGAGCACGAGCCTTTCGGAGTAATACTTTTGTTTTTTTAAAGTTAAATCTTAGGCTGAAATTCACCACAAACACTAATGTCAATTTTTTAAAAATTACTATCTGCTTATAGAACAAATAGAATAGCAAAGAAGGACTAGAGCCACTGCTTGGTGGGTGATGTAAACAGTGGAGAGCCTCCCAATGCCTGCGTTCTTCTAAATTCTTCAGTAAGAAGAACCATTTTTGATGGTTCTTCCTAGATGCAAGAAAACCAGAATAAGCTCCCCCCTATAGATGAGATAGGAAGATAGCAGTAAGCTGCTTTGAATTAATTCAAGTTTCAGACTCAGAATACTTGTCCACTGCCCTTAGGGGACTTGCAGACACAGTCTCTAAAGAATTTAAAATAATTTTGTGATTCCATGAAGGATGGAAAGCATGCCCAAAGGCAAGAGACGTGTAAATGCTTTCAGCTTCGCAAGGGCTTGCCTCTTCTTGTCACTAATTAAAACACTAAGTGGCTTGTTTTTTTGTTTTTCCTTTTTAATTTTAAGGGCAGTCCTCCCCTTAAGGATAAGGAGTTAATTCCCTAAAACCCAAGTCTTTGTAAGTAAATGATATTTAAGCCCATAAGGAAAAATAACAGGGTTACATCTTTATGCTTAATTTCCTATCCTGCTGCATTTCAGGAAAGGATTTCTGTTTTAAACACCATGAGATGTATTCCAGAGAGCTCTTAGATACAGCGTAATCTATCAGTGATCTATTAACATCTGCAGGCATTTTATCTGAACTAGAGCACAGCGTGGCCAATGAATCCCACGTGCTGGAGGAATGAGCAGTATGCTTATCAGATCGCAGGTGCCCCGCAGCTGTCAGAGATAACATGCCAGAGGTGCTCGTCTGAGATCAAAACTGTCCTGACAGGCTGCAGCTTCAAAGCTGAAGCAGAATTTATTGTAAATTAATCTTAAAATCAATAGCACAAGCATAGGAGGAGTACACACTAGACTTGGTAGCGGTTCAGGTTTTGAGACACAGTAAAGTTAACAAGGATCAACAGTTTGATGGCGTTGCCCCGCAAATCTCGTGCAGTCTTAGTTGGAGCTGCAGCGTCTGAGCACCTAAAGGTTATTGCCCTCTTCTCAGTTGGGCCCAACCGTCAGCCTTACCTCTTCCCAGTCGCTCCCAGTTAGCCCAGAATTATCTGTGGGCCGCCTCGTGCTTCTGGAAGCATGGTCCTGGTCCTTTCCAAACCTTTCTGAGGAGCACCTTCTTTTGTTGTTATATTTTGATGATTCTGAAACTGGGATCCCTTGTTCGCTACCTATTTATATCTAATGGTTTTATTGGTCTGTTTTCTGTCGCTTATAACAGAATGTTTTAACTCGGTACTTTATAAAGAAAAAGAATTTATTTCTTAGAGTTATGGAGGCTGAGGGGTCCAAGGTCGAGGGGCTGCATCTGGTGAGGCCTTCTTGCTGGTGGGGACTCTCTGCAGAGTCCCGGGTTGGCACGGGCGTCACGTGGTGAGGGCTGAGTGTGCCCGTGTGCTCCAGTCTCTCTTCTTATAAAGACACCAGTCCCACTTCTGTGGTAACCCATTCACCATTAACTGTGAATGGATTAATCCATCGTGAAGGCAGAGCCCTCAGGACCCAGTCACCTCTTAAAGTCCCCACCTCTCAATACTGCCACACTGGGGATTAGAGTTTTGGAGGGGACAAGCATTCAAACTATAGCAATGGCATAGTGTGTCCCCTCCCCAAATCTGTTATAAAGTCAAAGATACTCTACAGTTATTGGGTTCTTGGGTTTAAGGAGATAAGATAGTCTTACCCCTATACTAGCATTGAAAATGCTGAGCACCTGCATTATGTAGTCTGAAAGCCTGACCCTCGACTCCTCCTACGGTTGGAATATGGTTTGTCCTCAACAAACCTCTGCGTGGTGGTGTTGGTAGGAGGTGCCTTTAAGAGATGATGAGGTAGTTAAGATGCAGTAATGTCTTTCTCTCTTGAGACTGGGTTAGTGCTCGTGGGAATGGATTAGTTCCCTCGAGAGCAGGTTATAAAGCAAGGTTGCCTCTTGTGAAATACCCTTTTTGCACAAGCTCTGTTCTCCGGTTGCTCCACCATGTTTTCCTAAACTTCCTTTCCTAAACCTCCTTATTAATTTGAATAATTTATCTATAGAATTTTAAAAGTTTTTAAACCATGTTTTGACAAAGCACAAGGCCCTCTGCAGAAGCCACCAGAGGCACTGCCCCGTCATGAACTTCCTAGCCTGTAGGACCGAGAGCTAAATAAACCTCTTCTCTTTACAAATTACCCAGTCCCGGGTATTGTTGCAGCAACACCAAGCGGGCTAAGGTACCCCCATCCCTAAACTAGCCCCATGGGGAAGGGGAAACTGGGGCTGACTCTGGGTCAGGTTTGAGGTTGTGGTGAGCTATGATGATGCCACTGCACTCTAGCCTGGGCAACAGTGAGACTCTGTCTCAAAAAGAAAAAAAAAAGAAATAGTCCTATGTTAGGCATGTGTATCTCAGTTTATGGCCTGTCTTTGCACTTTTCCTTCTGGTATCTTTTGCTGGACTTGTTCATTTTATTGTTGAATTTAGCAATCTTTTCTTTATAGTTAATGCTTTTTGTATCTTAAGAAACTTTTTCTTTAGAAGTCATAAGGATATGTTTCTGTTTTCTTCTAAAATCTCTATGTTTTCCTTTAGGTTTTTAATGAAGTTGGAAATTCTTTTTATGTTTAACATAATATGGGAATCAAATTTACTTTCTTCCTTATGGAAGGAATTGTCCCTGCACCATTTATGGAATAATGTATCCTTTCCTCAGGGATATATTATATACCAAGTAGCCACATAAATGCAGCAGTCTCTGGGATTTCTCTTTCATTCCATTGTTGAAGCTGTCTTGATACCAATGCTATACTGTCTTTATTCCCATAGCTTTGTAATAAGCCTTGATATCTGGAGCGACAAGTCTTCCTCCATTTGTTCTTCGAAAATTGGTCTACTCCTGGACCTTTGTGTCCTGTCATACACATTTTAAGTAAAGTTATCTATTTTCTTGAAAAAACCTGATGAGAGTTTGGTTGGAATCACATTTATAGATCAATGTGGGGAGAACTGATATCTATGAATATTGTCTCTGTGAATCTACAAATATGGCGTATCTCTCCATTTATTAGGCCCTTTTTAAAGTCTTGGAATAAAGTTTTCAAGTTTCCTTCTGAAGGGCCTCCTTGTTCAACTTTTTGGGGGCTTAGTCCTACATGCCCTACCTTTTTGATACTCTAAGTAGTATATTTTTTAAAATTACATTTTCTAATTGTTTCTAGTGTTTAAAAATGCAGTTTAGCCTTTATTACATATTGATCTTATTTTTAGCAACCTTCCTAAACTTCCTTATTAATTTGAATAATTTATCTATAGAATTTTAAAAGTTTTTAACCAGATAGGAACTCCTGCTGAAAATAATGACAGTTTTGTTGGTTCTTTCCAATCCATGTGTCTTTTATCTCTTTTCCTTGTCCTCCTCCACTTACTGGAGCCTCCTGTACAGTCTTGTGCAGATGGTGTGTATGGGTGGTACTTGTTTTGCTCCTGGTTTTTAAAGGAAATATTTCTAATGTTTTACCATAAAGAAAGATGTTTATTACAGGTTTGGTATAAATGTCAGAAAAAGGAAATTCCTTCCTATTTCCAGTTTGCTGAGTTTTTTTTTTTTTAATCATTCGTGGATATTGCATTTTATCAGATTTTTTTCCTGCATCTTGTGAGGTATTGGATTGTTCTTTTCCTTTAATCTATTAATGTAGTGAATATTAATGTGAAACACTAGGCCACCTTTGCATTCCAGAATTAAATGACCTTGGTCCCAGATTATTGTTATTTCTTAATATAGAACTGGCTTTTCAGTTTGCTAATCTTCTGTATATTGATGACTTTTGCATTTATGTTTAGGGATTGGTTTATAATTTTTTCTTTGCCCTATTCTTTGTTAGTGTTCATATTAAGTATAAGTGTTTTTTATAACATTGTAATCATCTGTTCCTTAAGACTTTGGCAGAATTCATCTACAGCAGTCCCCAACCTTTTTGGCACTAGGGACTGGTTTCATGGAAGGTAATTTTTCACTGACCTTGTGGGAGTGGCAGGGCAGCGGGCTGGAGGTGGCCTCAGGCATTGAGGCACTGCCAGTCTCCGGGAGGTTGGGGACCACAGATCTGTAAAACCATTTAGAGTCTGTTATTTTACTCTGTTTTAAATGAACGATTCTTTAATAGTTGTGGGAGTCTTTGGGCCTTCTTTTCGTCTTAAATAAGCTTTGCTAAGTTGTAATTTTCTAGAAATTTGCCCATTTAATCCTAGTTCTTAAGTTTATTGGCATAAAGTTATTTATAGTATTCTTTTATCCTTCAAATCCTGCTAAATCTATAATTATGTCCTTTTTCATTCCTAATACTGTTTTCTCATTTTTTCTCTATTAATCTTGGCAGAAGTTTGTCTACCTTATTAGTATAGTTGTCTCTCAGTATCCGAGGGGGATTGGTGCCTGCACACCCCCCACCCCGACTGTGGATACCAAAATACACGGCTGCTCAGGTCCCTGGTATAAAATGGTGTAGTATTTGCATATCATCCCATAGACTTTAAATCATCTCTAGATTACTTATAATACCTAATACAATGCACGTGCTATAGTAAGTGGCTGTTGTTTCTACTGTATTGTTTAGGGAATAATGATAAAGAAAAAGTCTGTACATGTTCAGTACAGATGTAATTTTTTAAAAAGTATTTTCGATTTGTGGGTGCTTGAATTCATGGATGCAGAACCCATAGATAAGGAGGACTGACTGTATTTTCAAAGAGCTAATGCTACCTTTGTTTATCCACTCTGTCGTTTGTTTTAGTTGATTAGTTTCTGCTTTTATTATTACTCTCTCCTTCCTCTGTCCTTGTTTTTTTCCCCCGGTTTCATAAGGTGGACACTTGGCTAATTAACCTGCAGTCATATTTAACATGTGCATTTAAATTTTAATACTATAAATGTTAGATTACGTGATGCAATGCTTTAGCTATGTTCTATGATTTTAATACAAAATATTTTTAAGGTTGCTAATTTCCATTGTAATTTCTTCCTTGACTAAGGACTTGTTTAGAACCATAGTTTAAAATTTTAAACCTTTGCAGGGGAGTTATCTTTTTGTTATTGATATCTAATTAATTGGTCTATCTGGTATTAATTCTTTATGGTTTGTTAATATTTATTTAATGACCGTGTGTGTTGTCGGGGTTTCTCAAATGTTCCATCTGTGCTTGAGTAGATTGTCTGTTTTCTAATTGTTAGGTCTGGAGTTTCATACTAGTCTGTCAGCCTTTTAATTATATTGTTTAGATCTTTGTTATATAACTAATTTTTTTGGCCTAGAAAAATTGAGAGGTACAAGTCTTCTACTAGGATGATGGATATATCATTTCCCCCTTAGTTTTATCCGTTTTTGCTATCATATTTTGAGAATTTTTTATTATTGCATAAAAGCCTACAGTTATATCTTCCTAGTGAACTATTCCTTTCTTCCTCATTTGTTATCCTCTCAATCTTCATCTGCTTCCTGTTTTAAATTCTTTTCTTCTGGTAATTTTGCAACCCCAGCTATATTACTAATCACCAAATATAGGCAATTGATTTTTGAGAGAACCTGACATTTTTCATGTAGTTTCATCCATTAGCTGCTACACCAAAATGTTTGCTGCTCTAGTTATCGTTCTCACCTATTACTTACAAAACAGTAAGTAATAGAAATTAGTGATTATTATTTTATATATTTTCTTCTTATTTAATCCTATCTAGTAATCTGTGAAGTAGATGCATAGTAGTCCTCATCTTGTAGACACTGAGACTTAGGTTAAGTACTTTGCCACAGATCACACAATAGTAACGTGGGGAGCAGGGTCAGTAGATCTATTAGTTTCACATCAGAATTTCCTTAAAGTTCTGTCAGGGTTGATCAAATCAGTGCTATGATAATTGTGAGTATTTTCCTTTTGCAGTCTTTTCTAGACAATTCCTTAATATATTAGGAAATGGCCTACCCTTCTGACAACATGTCTCTCGAAATGACAGATCCATATCCATTTTTGTGTTACTTTTAGAACAGTAAAATTCTAATGCAAAAGTAGCTTTAGAACTGTTCAGTCCTGCGTCATTATAAGATTTAGTTTGTGAAAATCAGCCCAAGGCTAAAATTGCTTAAGTTCTATTTCTAAGGAGACATACAGACTTGTAATAAACCTTCTCCTGTCATTCTGTTTCAGGAGATGTGAATAAGGATAGAAGGTAAACATTACAGTACAATTAATATTAGATTAGCTTTGGCAGGTGTAAGTTTGTTTTGAACTTTTCTTATTTTCAGCTTTAATGTTTTTCAGTTATGTCTAGACAAGAGTATTGAACAGGAAGATAGAGATGGATCTGACCCCACCACCACGTGCAGGTGACCTTAGACTAGTCAATGAATTTGTCTGAGATTTTTCTGCTCCTTTATATCCAAAAAATTAAATATTTAGAAATTAAAAATTCATTATGCCCCCATACCTACCTCAAAAATTTTAGTCAGTCAAATTTAATAATGTATACAAACTGTAAAACATGATATTATTGGAATTTTGGGTTTTTTTTAAGAGACAGGGTCTCACTTTTTCACCCAGGCTGTAGTGCAGTGGTGCAATTAATCACAGGTCACTTTAGCCTCCAGCTGCTGGGCTCAAGCAATCCTCCTGCCCCAGCCTCCTGAGTAGCTGGGACGACAGGTACATACCACCATGACCAGCTAACTTTTTAATTTTTTGTAGAGACAGGTTCTCACTTTGTTGCTCAGGCTGGTCTTGAACTCCTAGGCTTGAGCAGCCTTCCCGCCTTACCCTTCAAAAGTGCTGGGATTACAGGTGTGACCACTGCACCCAGCTGGAATATTTTTAGAAAAAATGGAAGTTAGATCTCTATCACACATTAAAATGTTTAATGTTGAGCCCTATAAAACTCAAGCCATCTGACCTCTGTTTCTTTGACTTATTGGTGGGTCTGTGATAACATATAAGCATTTCTAAAGGTTCTTTTGTCTCAGATCATCTTATTTAGTCTGTTAGAAAACGCCACTCAAAATCAAGTAAGTGAAAAGCAATATTTCCCATGGATTCAGGCCTGATATTTTGTCTCTTTAGGCCCAGACAGCATTTCATGATATTGATTATGTGCCATCTGGATTACTGGTTATATCAAAACAGGTTAGTTGAGACATGCTGCGATTGGTTGTTTTTCCATCATAGACACGTGCGGAGATTTAGTGCCCTGACACACAGCTTGGGGCGGGCATGATCAGCTGGGAAATCAGAGCTGCTGACTGTCGGCCTGGGCAGCTCGGTACCTGGCTTTATCCTCTGAAGTATTTTCTTGTTTTGGATGACCGTGTCCCAACAAGTTTTCTGTCATCAGACTCAGTGTGTTCCCAGAGGACATCGATGATAGTTCTTTGCTTCAAGAGGAATTGAATCATTACCATAACAAGGATTTGTACAAGAGAATATCTTAACTTTTAGTATTTATGTAGCTTCTACCATAATATTAATAAATTTTCCCAATAGTCATAGATAAGAGAAGGTACTTTATCACAGGGACTTGGCTCTGTAGGAATTTGTTGCTGAACTTTTAACATAACACAATTTAAATTGTACTAGTAAGATTGTGAAATGAAAGAAAATGTCTGGCAAGTATATGAGGTTACATGCTTACAAGTTAAGCTCATGGCAAAATATTCAGAGAATTCAAGTGATACCAAGTTTGCTAAAGCATTTGCAATTTTTGGTACATTATTTCTAAAATCTTCCCAAAATGTTATGCTGTCTTGGTATAATAGAACAGCTATTACTATTTTAATGTTCTTATTCCCATGTATGGTCAATAAACACTGCACCTTTTGCTTATTATCCCAAGAATACAGTCAACGACTTCCTCCTTTTGGTTAGGCAGGTAGCATAGGCTATGGACAGTGTTTGGCTCATATGAAGCACTCTAAGTTAGTTGTTAATAGGGTGACAATATGATCTATTGCCCCAGCCAAAATACTTTTAAGCAGGAATGGGGTGCTATTACTGATCATACCAATACAGCAGTCCTAACCTAAGACTGCCAGGCCCACCTGCATGTGTGGTCACCCAAGCTATGACAACATTTGGAAAGTCAGACGTGCTGGATACAGGGACCTGAATTTCTTCCGTTTAGTCAATATGTGTCACATGTTGACTGGCTAATTTTTACCTCATTGCATCTTCATGCTAATTTTGTTGCACAGGTATTCTTACTCTCATTTTACAAATGAGAAAACAGGATACCATGAGACTTCCTTGAAGTCACAAAGCGACAAAACAAATGAGTAACAATAGAAAACAGAAGACGCTAACCTCAGACCCACTCCTCTGTCTTCACACAGTGCTACCTCCTTATGGAGAGTTTTTCTCCTTGTAAAATTAGAAAAATTTAATTTTGCTCATATTGTTTTTCGAGTCATTGCGATGATTATGTTTTTCTACATCAGGGCATCTCAAACTTTACCATGCATATAATCACCTGGGCGACTGGTTAAGATTCTGATCGAGTGAATGTTAGGTGGGTCCAAGATTTTGTATTTCCTAGAAGCTCCCAGAGGATGCCTGTGCTGCTGGTCTCTACTAGCTCTGGGATTCGTGTAGTTGGGTAATTATCATTCTTATAATTCATATTTAAGCACAAAAATTGTAACTTTGAGCTAGAAACCAGACTTTACCTTCTTGACATAAGAAGGTCAATTTTCTTGTCTTTCATTTTCCCTTTTTGGCCATATTGTGTTCTGACATTAAAAAAAAATAATAATAATAAATGAGCACTAGGAGTTAGCTCTGTGCTCTGCCTAATTACTCCCTGACCATAAGGGAAAGCAGATAATGTGCTCTCTTTTGTGCGCTCCACGCACTTGCATGAGTTAGAAATGGCCGCTCTGAGGAGGGCAGTGGGCCTGGCCCGGGCAGGGGCTGTGGTGGGAGGCCCCACAGCCATTAGCAGAACAGCTGGGGCTCTGCTGGCCTGGGAGAGGCAGTGCGGAGGGGGAACAGAAAAGAGCCGAAAAGGAACTTTCTAAAGAAAGTGGGTACAAGTAGGGGACTGGAGAGAAGCATAAAGGTCAGTGAGAATAATACAGCTGTATTTATGCCTTTATTTCTCTAACAGGTTTTTTTTAGAAACATTTTTTCTTTTATTAGTGAAAGTTTACCAACTCATTTCCCAACCAGTGTCCTGTGTTTTAAATCACCTGATTATAAAAGATGTACAGGGTAGGGGGACAGGTGGTTAGCAGTTCAGTGGGTTTCTATACTCTAGAAGGGAGGACTGTTCATAACTTAATGTGCTAATTTGAGCTGGGAACCCCCAGGAAAGGTGTTCACCTGAGTGAATATCCTGGGCAGGAGAGTCTACCTGCTCGACTGCTGTAGCTGCTACCCAGAGGCAGGGCCTCTCTCCCCGAGCACGGGCGAAGGGGCCAGCATCAGCACCGGAAGGCCAAGTCACTTCACTTATTAACTGCTTTCTGCAGGTACAAAATTACGAGTGTATGACGAGGTTCTCAAACTTAATTTAGCTACTTAACAGAGCTTTTAACGACGCATCTTGAACCTCTTCAGGAAGAGATATACAATATACTGTTGGTGGAACATTATGAAAAGGATGAAAAGTTCTTTTTTTCCTGTTTCCTTTTTTCAATTAAGTGGAAAATTCAATTCACCCGTATCTCAGACAAAATATATACCACATAGAGATTTGTGGTTCTCTGTCTAAAACTGGGATCAGATGTTTTAGAATTTAGAATTTCTTAGATTTTTAGAAAATTAAAATGATTTATGTTGTCAAAAGACAAAATTAACAAAAACTTTATAATAGTTCTAGCTCTGATTGGCTTTTACCTGCAATTCATGAATAGGGGCTACCTCCATTCTACAAAATAGAATGAGGGCTCCTATGGGCAACAGCAGGACAGTGGGTTCATAAGTGGGGAAAAGGAAACAGAACAATAGAAAAAAGAAGCTGATTGGTAATGTCAAGTTACTCTCAGTTGCTTTTCTGTAAGGGTTAAAGCAGACAGGACTTCCTTATTACGCTGACTCAGGTAGACTGGAATCTCTTATTTTCAGGAAAAACTGTTCTGTTTTGGAATCTGTTTTCTAAAGCTTCAGATTGATTATGTGGCATTTAGCAGGAGTGACTCCATTTTGGTTTGGTTTTGTTTGTGCAGGAGCTCAGTCCAAAACAATGGTCTCCCATAATTTTTGTTTAACAGTATACTATAGATTTCAAATTAAAAAAAAAAAGCAAACAAACCTAGCGGGTTCTGGCATAGTATCCTATAGTCAATTGCATTCATATTTCTGCATATTCATAAAGTGGGATAAATGTTTCTAAAAGATAAATACTTTACAACCTCACATTTATCCAGGTCAGGTTTTGCCATCTAATATTTTTTTGGTCAAATGTATGAAAAGCTTTCAGTCTTCAGACCTGTCTGGATTATGGAATTCCAGATAAGGGATCTAGAACTATACTCAAAGCAATTAGAATAAGGCACATCATTGAGTTTCCCTCTCTACTGTTAAATTTTGGCCTAAAGCTGCCTCCGTACATATTTTAAGTTTGGCCCAAAGATTTCTCCATACATAGTGAACTGTAACCTAAGTGGATGTGTAAACAGACCATAAGCTACTCTTGTACCAAATCAGAGTTTCAGCCGGTCACAGGGGGCCAACTGTTCAAACCGTGTTCAAATGAGACAAACACTGAGCTGTGACCAGTCCAGCTGTTCTGTACCTCACTTCCCTTTTCTTTACGTCACTTTCCTTTTTCTGTCCATAAATTTTACCCGACCATGTGGCACCCCAGGAGTCACTCAGTACCTATTCTGGTTTGGGGGATCGCTGACCTATTCATGAATCATTCTTTGCTCAATTAAACTCTGTTAAATTTGTTTAAAGTTTTTCTTTTAACACTGCTTAGCCCACTGGAGAACCCAGAGCTAAATTTATGGCCTAGCTGTGAAAATTGTATGGAATTACAGGACACATGTTTTTATGTGCCTGACCTCATTTTATTTTCCTACTTTCATTTTTTCTTATCTCTAATTTCCTCATCTTTTAACTATATGCTAATTGCATATTCAATACATAATTATATTCCCTGAGTTTTTTATTACCACTACTGATCCTTTTTGGAGAGGAACTTGGGAGTATCAGTAAAACAAATTTTGCGTGGCGGTACTTTGGCCCTCAAGTGGCAGCATACCTTCATTGCATGATTAAATTTTGAAGGATAATTAAATGAACGGAAAATGAATCAATAAGTCTAAAGTTGCACGACTATAACATACATCACAAACTCTTCCCACCTCCTTGTGACACAGGTATCAGAACTGTAATCCTTTTGGGGGCAGAGGATGATATTTTGTCCTCTCTGACTCAGGGCTGGCTGCGTCTCCATGGAACCTCCTGGCAGCTCTTCTACCTGTTTCTTCTGACTGAGCCCGTCCTTTCCCCTGTCACCTGTACTTCCCTTCCTGCTTTTACAGGAGCCCACCCAAAGCCGCCATCGTCTCTTCTCTTTTCTGTATCTTTAGTTCTTGTCTGCTCTGTGGGTCTTGCCCTTAAGCAGTTTTTCCCTAAACCTGCTTAAGCATTCCCTAACCTTAAACAAAAATTTCACCCCTTGTTCCCACTGCTGCTACTGCCTCTGTCCCCAATCCCAGCTCCTCAGTCTACTTCCAGAAGCAGGTAAGGGCTGGCCAGGGCTTTCCTAATCCACTCCTGCCTTCCTCCTCTCTTGTATCCTCACTGCCGGCCAAAGGAATCCTTCTAGAACACAAATCTGACCATACGATGTCCTTGCTTAAAGCTGCCCAATGGCCCATTCGAGGTGGCCTGCGGGTGGAGCCAGGCTTGGCTGGAAAGGCGCCTCCTCCTTCCCTGCCCTCCGCTCCTTCCCTCCGCCCCAGCAGCCCTGGTCTGTCTGGCCTTTGCACGGGTAGTTTCCTCTGCATGAAATGCTTCCTCTCCCTCCCGCCCGTCCCTCTCTTGTCTAGTTAACTCCAGCTCATTGTGCAAATCTCACCTCTCCATTATTTCCCCAGTGAAGCCTTTCCAGGTCGTGGCTCTCGGGCCACCCTTCTGTCGCGCCTTTCCTCCCAGCACTGGAGAATGCCGGCTGGGAAGCTGTTGGGGGCAGGCCTCCTGTCTGCCGTTCAGCACTGGCGTCCCTCACGCCCAGCACACGGTGCTCACCCACAGGGTCTTACGTGTGTTAAACAAGAAAACGCCATCCTTCCATATATACTTTTTTTGTGAAAGTAAAACTGTTAAAACTAGCATGAATCCTGTCAACATGGGATAAAATATAAAGCAAGGCTTAAAGAAACCTGAACATTTTGACACGCTATTGCCAGATATGACTTAACCGAATCTTGACTTTTAATAATCCTGTTTGAGAAAATTTTTCTTTCCTACGAGACAGGGCACACCCCTGTTGTCAGAAAGCCTCAGGCCTTTGACCTGTCCCAGTGCATATCTCAGCTCTTTAAAATCGCCTGTTCTGCCTGGTTTGCAGTTTTGCTCTGCTTCGTTTGGGTTTTTGTTTGTTTGTTTTAAATAGCCAAATGGAAAGGGAAAGCGGCAGGTGTATTGTCTGAGCAGTCATGGAGTCCCGCTGTAGTCTTTCACTTGAGGCCATTTCCTGACTGTTACTCTGTGTTCATCCATCCTGCAGCAAGTCCTTGCGGAGCGTCTGCCCCTGCCAGGCCAGGCGCTATTCTAGGCGCTGGGGGTGTTCATGGTAGTGGCTCAGCTCCCTTTCCAGCAGACAGGCCATGTTCCTTTTCACAGGTGGCTAATTTATGTCACTGTACCACTGAGTAACCTGCCATCGGTCTTTATACAACGTGTTTCTCTCTTTAGAGAGGCTTTTAGCTCAATTAGCTTGTAAGTAGACTTGTATAAAGTGGTAGCTTTCTTCAATAAACATCAGTATTAATGATTTTAAAGTAGAGTAAAATTGAGCAAAGTACTTCCAACTACATCATTAGTTTATTTTTAAGAGGATCTGTATATTATAGGATTAGGCCTAATTAGTCTCACAGAGAAAGCCTTAAATTATATAGGGACATTAAACAGAGTGTCCAAGCTCTGCCATACTTTCAGGTTGGAAAATGAAAGAATCTGCAATTCGTTATCATGCCTATTCTTTAGGATGTCAGTTCAGTTTTAATACTGCCTGGCACCATGAATTATAATTTATTTTTTGGCATTTTAATCTTTTAGTCCTATCATCAGTTACGTGCACTTACAAATCAAGAGAGTACTTGAACAGGCACTCGTTGGTAACAAAGGAGCAGAAAAAGTATTCCCCTTAAGGTTTTAAATAGATTTTTAAAGATCAGTGCCAATATCTTAGTTGTATGTAATCCTGTAATTTCCTATATAAACTCTTATTTGACAATTAGTGCTTTTTGACATTAAATGAAATGTCTTCATTCGTGTTCTTGTCAACTAAAACATTGAAAAGTTATTTTAAAACTGTAATGAAATTCTATTGTTCATTTTTTCCTTTGTTATTTTTAAATTTTCTGACTCATAAGTATACATAGTACAATGGCTTATTAATATATACTCACATACATATTCTTTTGTTTTGTCAAGCCACTGCCAAAAAATATGGTGTCTCGTCTTTGTGAATCTAAAAAGGTTTGTGCTGCAGCTGATATGCAGCTTCAGGTATGTATATATTAATACTTCCGTTATGAAGTTCTCTAGCGTCATTATCCCAAATAAATATGTAACTTGAAATTCTTCCCAACGATACCTATTTATTATAATAATTACATTGCTAAAACATCTTTCATCTGAGTTCAAAGAACTTTACCAAAATCGACTCATTCAGCCTTCACACTGCCTTTATGAAGTAAATGTTAAATAAGATTATTTCCCATTTTTAGTGGGGAAAATCAAAGCTTAGAAAAGTTACATGTCTTTTAAATCACACATTTAAGCAGCTCAAACCCAATTACACATATATTTATTCATTTTGTATCTTTTAAAAAAATTTATGTTTTTAGATGAGACTTTTAAATAGTAATTGCCATTCGTTTTAGATAATATTCAAAACCAGTTTCCAAGGTTTTCAGATGAAGACTAGAAACATTTTGTGAACCATCTGGATGCCAGGTCTGCATGATACCATATGTTTAGATATTTGTAATTACTGAGATTGTTTATGGAATTCTTACTCTTTGTCAGATCTTGAGAGTTATATAAACATAGCCTAAACACTCATCTTTCATCTTAGGCAGTATTCACTTTATAATGATCCAGTTACCTATTTAAGAGTGTAACCACTATTTAATTGCTTTATAGTTTTGTAAAATTCAGTCCCTAGAAAGTAATGAATGAGCGCTGTTTTTGTTGTACCTTAAATATATATTTCAGTGAAGAAAATCCATTATGTAGACAAAACCATAAATTTACATTTGATTTACATTATTCAGTGACTATTCATATCAATGTAATTAAAAAGGACTTCTGAATTTTTACTTGGCAAAAGTTTTTTGATTTGCTGGTATCTTTAGTAGAAGGCCTGCCTTTTAAAATCTGTGTTACGGCTTTCTTCTTGAATAGTTGTTCCAATGATTTTTCTTTTAAAATGGAAAACTAGCTTTTCCTTCCTCAACCTCTGAAAAGAATAACCCCCAGAGAAAGAGAGAGGCAGAGAAAGAAATTCCTGCCAGAAGAGCTGCCTGTGCCCACCTTTCATATTATATTTGTGCAGTCCAGACAAATAAGATAGAAAGGAAGTGAATTGTTTCAGCATTCTAAGGTGGTATAAGCAGTGTTTTAAAAATTGTGAATTTTTATTATTTTGTTTTCAAAATAGGCTCCTTACTTTGGAGGGGGTCTCTGAGGTTCTTGGTCCCAGGAATGCATGACTCCCTGGGTGGGGAAGTAGGCTCGTGGCTTTAGAATTATTTAGTTTGTCAGTGAATAAGCATGAAATAAATGCATATTTAATTTATTTTGCTCTGCTTTTGTAATTCAGAAGAAGTCATTCTATGTTTATATCTTTTGTAAAAGGCATAAGTGAAGAAATAAAGCTCCTGAATTCTGATTTGTTTATACACTGGGGCAAAAAACCTACCTCAGTTGAGGTTAGAATTTAAGAGTTTCAATTCCCAATAATTTACTCTGTTAGAATATAGATAAGACATGAATGAGTAATTTTGGCTTCTTGGTTATCTTTATGTATTGTTACTCATTATAGAATAGAGAATTGAAAGAGCTATATTTAGCTATATGTTTAGATTACCAGTTAGAGGAAAGCAATATTTATATTTAGAGGATGTCTATATTTTTCTAGGGAAGCTTTAAACTTAACTTTATAATTTAGAACCATAATTCTATATCTAGGTGAAGCCAGAAGCTAGAGGTCATTTAAATTTTTTCTTTTATCCAAACTAATCCTCACTTCTTTCAAGCCAACAGCTGCACATTCTCTATACATTCCATTTCTGAATCAGAAGGATACATATCAGAAGCATCACTGCATGTCAAAATATTTTCTTTAAAATGAAGCATTTTCTACTTTCTTGCATCAGGTGAACTCTACACAATGCTAAGTCAAATGTTCGAGTCAATATTCAAAACAACATTGGAGTCAAATGTTGCAGTGAAACAGTGCTTTAGATTTTCTATGCAAAATTTAGTTTTCAGTACTTTGTAAACAGCAGATTTCATATTCAAACTTTCCTTAATGCTTTCTCCTCCTACTGTGTTTCAGTGGTCTGTATCCTTTATTCAGAGAGGTACATGATTCTTCTCCCCTGGTCACCTAGTTGAGCCTGAATTGCCCCAGTACAGCTTATGTTTTCTTTCCCCTTCCTGACACCAGGTGTTGGGGTCTAGCTCCAAACTCGCCAACAGCTGCATCAGAATTCTTTTTAATGTCTCTACTCACCAGATGCTGGATTGCTAATCCTCACGCTCACCCAGCCTATTTAAATTTTCTTTCACCTTTTACCACAAAAGTAGGATTCTGACCATTTCATTTCTTTCATTTAAGCTATATCGGCATTCCAGGAAGAAAGCAAACAGGACTTGTTAGATCCAGGGGATCACAAGTTGTAACTATTTATTTTTTTCATATTTCTAAACTACATATATACTGGCAAAGTTCCAGTTTTGTGGTCACGAATTTAATTTGCTCCATTGTACGTAAAGAGTACTTTATGGATACAGTTCAAAATTCTTTAATATCCTTAATCATGAAAAGGTTCAGAGCATTGCTTTTAATCTTTAACATGATCTTAAATGTGGCATGAAATATATCTCAAACCATTTAAGTTTATTTTTGTGAATGTTTTCAACTATGATTTATAACTGTTATTCTGGTGCACTTAGAGCGTCTCTGGTGTACCACATCTGAGCTGTGAGGATGGACTACCAAAACTAAATAGATGTTTTCATCCATCTAGGTCTTTTATGCCACTCTGGATCAGATCTACCATGGGCAGCATCCCCTGAGGAGGTCAACCACAGACATTCTCAAGGAAACACAAGAGAAAGTTTATGGCTTACCCTACGTTCCAAATACTGTGAGTCCAGCACTTTGATTCTGTCGTGTGCGGTTGAACGGTTCTGTGGGTGTTTCTGTAGCTTGTGATCACCTTCCTCTTGCAGGACAGGAACCCCCACATTTATGTTGAGGCATCCTGTGGGGCAAATGTTAGAAATTGCCTGGCTCATTTAATGTCCCCAACCATCTACTTACATGTCCTTATTTTACTTCCTCTCACAGTATTTTTCTAGATTCTAAGAAAGGAGGGATTAAAAAGGCCATTGGAGTTAGTCTATATTCTCCTTTTCGGTTGTTTTTCTATAATGTGAAAAATAGTGGTATAAAATGAATGTGATTATCAATCCTAAATCATTTTCATTGTAAAAGAGAATTAACATTTATTGACTGCCCTATGTTGTACCAGGGATTGTAGTAGATTCTTTACATATCTTACCTCAGTTAGTCCCCCATCAGCATGGAGAGCAGGAATATTGTTACCATTTATCGAGTTCTAGGTGCCAGACTCTAATTGCTTTGGGGAAAGATCTGTAATTTAGCTCTTAACAAAACCTTATAAATCAGGTAATAGCCCTATATCTGGGGCTTATATCGAGGCTCATACACATCACGTGTCTTGTCTAAGATCATGTAGGTAGTTCAGTGATTGTGTTGGGATTCAAAACCAACCTCAAGCTTTTTTCATTACTCTAAGGTTCCTGTAAGGAAGCCAGATATGGTGGGAAAAGTATTGGCTGGTGCAATTAGCACCGCAACTGACTCTTATATTACCCAGGGCTCTCTCAGTTGCAAGTAATAGAAACCCACTGATACTGGCTTAAGCAGGAAAGGAAAATTTACCGAGTGTAAAGGGAATTTACCAAGTGTCGTAGCTGAAAAGTGCCAGGGGTCTTCAGGTAAATTGGATCTAGGTCTCCCACAATATTGTTAGAAATGTTTCTCTTCTTTCCACTTCTCAGCAGTGTTTTTCTGTGTGTGCATTCAGTCTCAGGCAGGCTTCCCAGAGTGGGTAGTGTGGTGACTACCAGTAGGTCCAGGTTTATGTCCTTCTAGCTTATTCAGTCTAGGAGAAAGAGAGGTAATTTGAAAGTGCTCTATAAACTATAAAAGAGAGAAAAAAATAAATAAATGTCAAGTGGTTTTATTTGTTACAGGATTGGATAGCAGAATATGTTGTGCTAAGAGGTTAGGTTAATCAAAAACCTATAATTGTCCACTAAATCTTCAGGTCCTAACAGTCAAACATGCATGGAGATAGTTCATATTTACCAGACAAGTAAAGTAATAGGGTATTTTATCTTCATAATGTGCCTTGTCGTTTTTTGATTGTCTTAGAAGCTTAATCATCTGTTCCAGATATATAATATTAGTAATGCTAACTACCTATTTTTGATCTTACATATTTGTTCTAATGCCATGTGCTTTCGAGCTCTTGGTTATCTGTATTAGTGAAAATTTATAGTGGTAAGAACAACTTTTCATTCATGGGATAAATAATAGTAACAATTGCCTAGCTTTTTCCAGTTTATAGAGCATTGCCTGATTTGTCTGCTTTTGGACTTGTATGGTTTTGCGCTTATTTATATTCTTCTTTGCTTATTTTTCAAATGGCTGTGAGTTAAACTGTATTGTAGTTAAAACATGGCCAGTAAGTAGTAAAGTCACAAGAAGACCAAAATTAGGAGGAAGCGGGTGCTTTCCAATCTGCGAAATGTCAGGTTGACTGAAGTGCTTGCCCTCCGCCTTTCTTTATCTTAAGTACGGTAATATAATAATATAGCTATGCCTTTTTTAGAGGAGAACTCAAACTTTGTTACCATTCACATTTCTTCTGTGTAATCATTTAATATACAAAGATGATGTAATAATGGCAACCAAATTCTGAATCAACATCCATATATCATTTTAACTTAAAAGGAAGGATGATACTAAGCCCACTATCCCTGTCCTGCTTCCTTTTGAGGAAATATAGAGATTTATCTTCCCGCTGGGATTGTTTCCCCTGTTCATGTTCAGTAGCCATGCCTCTTTGTGAAAATTGTTTTCAGAGGTCTTTAGAAGCAGCATAGCTATATTTAGAGAAGAAAGGCATTATTTTGAGCCCTGCTCTTTTTTTAATGTCTGAGAGTTTGTTTAGGTTTCCATAAATATCCTACTCTTCCTATTAGAATCCTCTGCATTTCCTCATTCATTAGTCAATTCTTTTATTAAATTAAGCCTATAACAAACATTCTCATAAAAATAAAGTATAAGGCCAGGATGCTCATTGGAATTCTTTAATGAAGCATTTATCAGGATAGTAAGACAAGGAAAGCAGAAGCCGTAAGCATTGGAAAGGAAGACACAAAACTGTCATTATTCTGATGATTATCTACAGATAACAATCAAAGGTAAAGGTAAGTTGTTAAAATTAACGAGAGTTTCCAACTTTTTGGATAAGTAATCAATATATAAATATTAATTCCATCACCATTTATGAGCAACAGACACTGGAAAAGAATCTTAAAGATACCATTATGGCAATAAAAAGTATAAAGTACCTACTGAAAAAATCTTTTTTTTTTTTTCCCAGAATTTTATGGGAGTACAAATGTTTTGTTACATGAATTACTTTTGTACAGTTCAAGTTAAAGTTATAAGTGTGTATGTCACCCAGTATGCATTATACCCGTTAGGTGTGATTTTACCGTCCCCTCCTCCTCCCTTTCACCGGCTTGATTTCCACTGAATTTTACTGCCATATGTGCACATGAGTGTTGATCTTTCAGTTTCAATTTAATAGTGAGTATGTGCGGTGTTTGCTTTCCCATTCCTGCTTGTAGAAAATGATAAAACTTTGGTGAAAGATATTTTCAAAATCATAAATAAGTAAACTGAACTGTATATACGGAAAGGAAGATTTAATATCAAAAATATGTCCATTTTTTTCTAATTAATCTAAACATTTACTGTAATGCAACTGTAATATAATTTTGTTTGTTTGAGCCTAACAAGCTGATTGTACAATTTTATATCGAAGAACAGTGGCCCAAGATAGCCAAGGCAGTTTTGAAAAACAGCAACAAGTTGGTGGACTGGGCCACTCAGGACTCAGATAAAGCTGCAGGAGTTAAGACAGTGTGACACGGGACTGGGGATGGACAAATGGAACAATGGAAGAGCACCAGAGCCCAAATTAGACTCAGGACATTAATGGACTCTTGAATATAGACTAGGTGACACTGTGGATCTGTGGGCAAAGAAGGAACTTTTTTTTTTTTTGAGGCAGGGTCTCTGTTGCCTAGGCTGGAGTGCAGTGGTGTCATTTTAGCTCACTACAACCTCAAACCCCTGGGCTCAAGTGATCTTCCTGCTTCCGCCTGCCAAAGTGGTAGGATTGCAGGTGTGAACCACCACACCCAGCCTAACAAATTTTTTAAATGGTGCTTTAGTGATTGATTATCCATATTGAAAAAAATTACATCTCTGTCTCATACTGCACACAAAAAACAAAGTAGGTTAAAGCCCAAAGGTGAGAAGTAAAGCTTTAAAATTTTAGAAGATAATGCAGAAGCATGTCTTTATGGTAGTCTTTTTTACATTCCCTACAAGTATCTTATGTCTTCCATACAGATGCTCCTTAACTTATGATGGGGTTACATCCCAATAAGCTCGCCATACCTTGAAATATTGTTGGTAGAAAATGCATTTCATACACTTCACTTACTGAACATCAGAGCTAGCCTAGCCTACCTTAAATGTGCTCAGAACACTTACAATAACCTATAGTTGGGCAAAATCATCTAACACAAAGCCTGTTTATCATAAAGTGTTGAATAGCTCATGTAATTTATTGTATACTGTACTGAAAGTGAAAAGGAGAATGGTTGTATGGGTACTTGAAGTATGGTTACTACTGAATGCGTATTGCTTAAACAACATCATAAAGTCAAGAAATCATAGGTCCACTATGGTAATGGTAAGTCAGGGATCGTCTGTATACAATACAAAAAGCATTTAACATAAAAGACTGACAAATTCAACTATATTAAAATTTTTAAATTGAAGTATTGAATTTAATGGTTAAATATTAAAATCTGTTCAAAAATATAAAAAATAGTGAAAAGAAAAGCTACAGATTAGAAGTAGATATTTCAACACAAGTAACTGGAAAAGAATACTTTTTTCCTTTTTTTTTATTGTAGTAAATAACATGTAACATAAAATTTACCATCTTGGAGAAGGATATATTTTTAAAGTACTTTGAGCAAAAGACATGGATATGTAATAAACCATGTGAGATGACCTCAGTATTACTCAGGGAATGCTAATTCAATATATTTTACTCTTAGAGTTTGGCAAAAAATAAAATAGTTGACAATACCAAATGTTGGCAAGAATGTAGAGTCACAGAAACTCTTCTACACTGCAGGTAGGTGTGCAAATTGGCGCAACCACTTTGTAAAAGAGTTTGCCATTGTCTATGAAAGCTGGATATGGACGTACCCTATGGCCCAGCAGTTCAACTCCCCTATATAATTTTGAGGAAGTGTTGTACTTTCTGAACCAGGTATACTTTTCTGTACCAGGTATTAACAATATAAAGATTTATAACAATGCTGGTTTGTAAATGGTTAAAAAGGGGTGGAGGGGTTGGGGAAGTATTCTGGAAAGAACCTAAGTAATTGTTAACAGGGGAATGGATAAATAATTTGTGGCATATTGGGCAGAAGATGGATATTCGTGGCATATTGGATAGAAGATGACTTTATAGCTTTTTCCCATGCAGAATAAAAGAGTGACAATGTTCTGCCTATAAACTTCTCTCCAGAAATTGTTTGTCTTGAATGAATCCTTTTATTTCCCCAAATTAAATAATGAGAAAAGGAAAATATAATTTTGAGAACCTAAAGAGCATGCATAATATTTATATATTTGATACAAATTATATGTATATAATGTGATCTAAACTTTTAGACAGTTATTTTATATGTGTCTATATTAGCATTTCTTTAAGTGCATTAATAATTCATCTTGGGAGTAAAGTGTCCCATCAGTTCTATTTGAGCAATACTGGTTTAAACAGCATTAAACTGGCTTCTCTACTGTAGGACTTCTCAGAATCTGCAATGTGGGGATGAACATTATGAGTCTCTAGTGCTCCTTCCCCACACATATTAATGTCTTCATGGATAATTTCTAGGTACCAGCCCTATGTAGGTCATATTTTGGAAAACTACATTTACATTACTATAACTAATGGGCAGCTCTATCAAAATTTCATATTAAATAATGAGTGTTTACAAGTCAATAAATAGCCTTATTGTATCAGCAGTTTATTAATATTTATGTGAGTGCTAAATCGCTCTGTATAATATATAGACAAATTTAATTTTTTACTTTACTTGCAATTCCATCTAACAGTAGTTTGATGCTAGAAATTCAAAAGTTCCTGCTTATTTGTGAATAGAGGGTAATTATACAACATATACCAACAGGCCAGTCTTCTGTTGTTACTACTTCTCTTCCATTTAGAGTAGTGTTGTGTTTTGTTTTATTTAGTGTTGTGTTTTGTTTTTTATCTTAATGACAGTCTCTTCTCAGAATATTTTTCTAAGTGATTGCATGTCTCTGCTATTTTCAATTCAGAAAATAGAAAATGTTATATTTTTGTTTTTACGGTATTCCAGGTTTATGTTTTTCCCTTGCCACTTACCTCTGTAGTGCAACTGAGATATAGTCATGTCTGGGATGAAAGTTCTAGGCTGTGATCCTCCAATTCTGTACTAATGAGTATCTTTCCAGTACAAAACAAGAATAGCTGACTCTCTTGATAGACTACAGTTTCTAAAGATCTGTGAATGATGCAGTTTATTTTAGCATTTTGAGCTAATTTTGTGGCTTGGTAAAACTTTGTCACCAGCACAGCTATTCTCAGAATGACAGTGTTCTCTGAATAAATTTTGGTGCCCTGGAGACCATCTTTGTCCCTTACCAACCTCATACTGAAAACAGTAATATATACAGAATAAGATAGTCCTAAGCACTGTGAGTCTTCACATGAAAGTATCATAATCATATGTCTAAGAAAATTATCTTTCTTCACAACTCATAATTTAAAATTCACCATCTTGATGGTATGAAATTTGTTTAAAGCTAAAATGAAAGTTATTTGGGGAAAGCAGTTACTGGGACTGAAGGATATGTTGATACTGGGTGATTTTTCTTGTTTAGCACAAACACTAACCTAGAATGAAAAAAAGACGTCTTTCACGTGAATGGTATTCACTCCACATTTAGGTTTCGCCTCTGTGTCCAGCAACAAACTGTCATATTATAGTGGCACAGTGTTTACATTGGTTAAAAGTGACATATCCATTATTCCAGTTTGCCTCAGGTAGGGGAGAGGAAGATTTATGTAATCTTTATACATCAGATACCTATACCTGTCTTTGAGCAGGTGTGTGCTGCAGGCATCCTGGGGAAATAAGCATCTGATGTGCTGCAGTGTGCCGGAGGTGCATCCATTCTGAAAGGCTGCTGCTGCTGGAGGCTGGTTTCTACTAAGACTTATTTCTATTAAGTCTAATTATATATTAATAGAGGTGATACATGTATTTCACATTAAATGTAATTCTCTTTCTCTAGCATACCCTGTTGTTAGAACATAAAAAACAGCTGAAAAATGGGTTAAATTTAGACACACCAAAGGGCAAACATGCTTATATTTGTTATTTAGTGTAAAGAAAACTATTTCCAAATCCCAATTTATATATATATACATTAATTCAATTCTATTACTTATATTGTTATAGATAATTATACATTATGTTTAATAATTGATATATTTATGACATATTTATATGTTCCATTTTTATTAATTACATGCTGCACACATTTTAGATGATAGGATATAGCAGTGAATGAAACAGACCCAAAATCTTTGCCCTCACAGAGTCTGTATTAGAAATGGTGTGTTTTCAGATGTGTATACATTAACTGATTAATCATTATGTCTGGCTGCTCTGCCAAACATCTCATTATTAAGCAAACCATTTCTTGAGCCCATCAAGTTGCTTTGAGTTGTGAGCACATGGACTGAACATAAAGCTGGGCAGATGGAGATGTTCCGGAGCATATTGCAGCTGGCACAGAGGATATGTTGGGAGGAGTTTTTAATTTCCAGTGGGAGGCTCCTTTCCTGAAACATTCGTGAGCAAAAGAGGTGCCTTCCATGTTTTTATCAGGCTCCTGCGTTTTCCTCACCTTGCTGCTGTGGCGACCTACACCTGTTTGTGTAAAGTCAGCAAGTGGTCCTAGAGCCATCCCCTGCATAGGCAAAGAAACAAGGTGGCCAGGCAGAATAGAAGAGTGGCTTAGAGGCTCCTGTCAGCCATCAGATAGACCTGGGCATTTGGTGCTTGTTCGATTGGGAGGTGGTGATGAAAGAGGAGTGGGGATGACACCCACTGTTTTAATCAAACAGGCTATCTGTGGGGCAGGGGATGGCATTCACTGCAACACGGAATGCAGGAGGGTGTGTGCTGTATGGGGCGAGGGGTCCAGGGATGATGAGTTTTGTTTGACGTGCCTATGGAATCTCCAAGTGGAGATGAACAGCGTTGGGTCAATGAGTCTGAAGCCTAGAAAACAGCAAGGTGGGAGCTCTGTA
This sequence comes from Microcebus murinus, assembly GCF_040939455.1. Lineage (NCBI taxonomy): Eukaryota > Metazoa > Chordata > Mammalia > Primates > Cheirogaleidae > Microcebus > Microcebus murinus. The sequence goes on along the minus strand of NC_134116.1, from coordinate 77,268,619 downwards.
GATCTGGGAGTCCTTAGTCCAGAGAAGGTACTGTAAGCTGTGGCAGTGGACAGCATGGAGCAGGGAGGTGGCTGGGCAAGATGAGGGGCCATCTAGGGGATGACATCGAAGGTGGACAGGAGCATCTATCAAGGGGCACAAACTAGGTCAGCCAGTGTGGTTGGTATGATTTCTCACTGGAACAGCCTTTTTTCAAGTACTAGCAAAAACCAACATTGTAAACATTATTTTCTTCTCTGTTTCCACTACTGCAATCACAATGGTATAATGCTCTGCTCTGTTCTATTATTTTAGTGTTACATTGGCTGTATGGTGGCTTGAAATGTCATTTATGGAACATTTGTTTTGGATGTGTGTTCTGAGTTCCCAAATAACAGACTAATAAATGAACTCCAGCATATAACTTATGTGTAATTTGAGGGCTTTTCATGTTGAAATTGCTTGATTTTTAGAGCAGATTCTTAAGCTGACGTTGCTGTTGCCATGATTATATGTGCAGGAAAGCAACCGCCGATTTACCAGTTGGGAGATGGAGTGCAACCAGTGGTAAACCCAGTTGTTTACACAGTGTGCTCATCCCAGATTAACTTTCAAACGGAAACCATGTGAAAGATGGGAGTAGGAAGATGAAATGAATCTAATGGAAAAGTGCAGAGAGATTTTGAGAGTACTGTTATCATATTTACTTTACTATATGGAGTTTTGTTTTATATTTTAATAGTTCCCAAAAGAAGAAAAAATGAAAACACCATGAGAAAATGGCATTACTGTACACAATTAGGGTGTTAAGGCTGTGATTTATTACTGCTAGAGTTTATTTTCTTTCCTACTCACTTGATAGTCAGTTTTTAAGAATGTCTTTGTTCAAAAAACATACGTGGGAATATATACAGAGAGAATACATGAAAATAGCTGACATCCGAGCATTCAAGCATGTTAAAAATTGCTTTTATATTTTTTATTTTAAATGTATATCTTAGAGCTTTTCAAGGGCAACTTCACAATTTTAGCTAAGTTGTTAATGCAAAAGTGCATCACTGCTTATTGACCTTATGTAACATCAAGTATATAATGATTTTATTTTAAAAGCTTTAATTTTAGAATAACTGGTAAGACATGATTTCTGCCATCTAGATTAAAATGGCAATCAGGTTTTCTCCAATTCTTTATTTTTAAAGTCAGGCTGGTGAGAGAAACTGTGATCACGAGGGGAGTCTTTCTATAGAAGTTGTAGGGCGACTGGGCCTTCACTGTTCTTATGTCACACTTGCTCAGCTGCCGATGCAAAGTGATGATGGCATAAGGGTCTCTTTTTTTAATATGTGAAAAAAATATTGTCTATTAAACAATAGGACAGGAGCCCCAGAGTGGTTAAAAGTTCAATTCTCTATCTCTCTCCAGAGTGTATTTAACTTAAATTATTTGGTAAAAATGCTTATTCCTCCTATTTAATTTTTTTTCCCCTGGGGAAGAAGTTATGTTTCCTCCCATTCTTGTGCCCCAGCTCTCCTGCAAATGGAAAATCTCGTCTGTGAGGTGAAGGTACTTCCCGGGTTGAGCTAGCTTGGAGTACTTGATGTTGCTAAGCAAACGTTAGATTAAAGAAAACAATATTTATTTTTGTTTTTATCTTAAATACAAAGACCATATGGTGCACATCTAGAAACACCTAAGTGGTTAATTGCATGTTAAATTCCTTTCCTCTTTGGCTGCATAAACAACTGAGAAAATATTTACCTTCCCTGTCATGCTAGGTTTATTTATGACTTTGTAACTAAAACACAGAAGTGCTATAAATTGAAACTTTAATCTCATGATTGACTCATTTTCTAAAAATTTATATGGTTTCAGTTTGTGGGACAGCTGCAACTCTAGATTTCACTGATTTAAAACAGGAGGAAATTATGACTACCCGGGTTGTTTTTATAATATAGTCCTTTGAGCCAAATCACCAACTTTCATTTTTGAATAATGCTGTACTTTTTTTTGTTGTTGTTGCCTACAGTTTGACATAGGCTAAATACAATGAATCAAAAGTCCAGGATATTAGAAGTTTTTCTTTACTAGGTAAACTTTTTATCTTAAATGACACACACATGTCTTTTAGATTTAGGCTATTTACCTCTCTGGAAGCTTTTCTCTAAGGTACATCACGTGCTCACCTCCATCAGGAATGTGAGCAGAACACAGGACCTCACGATTATTCGATTATTTCGTGGAGGATTATTCACGGAGTGTGGGCTACCCAGAGGGCTCATTATGATGCCTTGTCACCAACAGGCACTCCAAGGGCAACATTAGCAATATAAGGAAGGCTCCAGTTGAGTGTTACTAATTTTAAATTTTAATTATATTTTGAGTAAGTAATATATGCACATGCTTAAAAGTTCATAAGGTGTCAGAGGGCTTACAGTTGTAAAATCTCCCTCCTACTCTGGTTTCCCAGCCCTCAGTCCCTTTCCCTGGAGGCAACCCATGTTACTGTTTTTCGCACACTGATTTGAAGATAGGATTACCTCTGTTAAACATAAAAACATAAAATTTGCAGCTCTCAGTAACTTCTTTCTCTTGCTGTTCTTCCTGCCTTTTCTCCCGGATAGGCCAACCCTAGACTGGAATTACAGCCCTTCCCCTAAAGTGTCCTCAAATCTGCTTTGCCTCTCTAAATCCACACAGTATTAGCGAGCAAAGCCTTTCCTGGATACGAATTTGACCATGACAACCCTCCCCTTAAAACCCTTCAATGGCTTCCATTGCCCTTAAACTAAAGGACAAAGCCCTTTGCCCACCCACGGGTTCCTGCGAGGTCTGGTCACTCCAGCTTGCTCTGGCTGGACACACCCTGCTTCCTTGGCACCAGGTTCTTGGCACTTGTTCCCTCTGCCGGGAGCACTCTCTTTCCTGCTCACTTTGCCTCAGCTTGAACTGTCACTTCTCCAGCCCTGGCCAGTCTCTTATGCAATCTCAAAGCACTGGGCTCCTTTGGTGCATATGGGTCAACCCAGTTTATAATTTCCTGCTGTCATTTGATTAATATCTTCCCAACTGGGTGAAATTCACAGGAGAGCGAGGCCCATTTCTCCAGGGCCCTGAACAGATATTTACCTTGGCAGGTACCCAATAAATATTCACTGAAGATTTTTTTTTTACCTTTTTGAAGCATAATGTACACAAAGTACACAAATCCTAGTAGACAGTTCAATGAATTTTTTAGAAATATATTTACCTGTGTAACCACCACCCAGATCAGGATATACAGCCTTTCTAGTAGCCCAGAATGTCCCTGTCACCTCCTGTCAGTCAATGTACCTTCCCTACAAAGGCAACCACTAGCTTTGCCTGTTTTGATCCTCCGATAAATGGCATCATACAGATGTGTGCTTTTGTGTCTTGCTTCTTTTATACAGCATGTCTGTGAGAGTCGTTCTTTTTCATTGCTTTATTCTACTCGTGGTATGCCACAGCTTACCTACTGTACTGTCGTTAGACATCTCAGGTATTTCCACTTTGGGGTTATTATGAACAAAGTTTCCGTGCATATTCTTGTATATGTCTTTCGGTGGGCATAAACATTAATTTTGTTGCATGAGATAGAGTATATTTCTGTTTAGTTTTAGTGTAGCTGTTGTCAAACGGTGTTTCAAAGTGGTTGTCATGAGTCGCATTCCAGGTGACAATGTTTGGGTGTGCCATTTGCTTCAGGTCTTCTCTAGAAGTTGATATTGTCAGTCCTTTTAATTTCATCCTTGAGCGCAGAGCATCATCTCACTGTGGCTTTAATTTGCATCTTGTTCATAACTAGTGATGCTGGGCATTTCTCCACATGTTTATAGGGCACTGGACTGTCTCTTTTGTATAATGATTTTTGCTGCAATCTGGGTGAAATAGGAAGCTGTGGAAAGGCAAAGGACTGACAGATTGAATGTGAGGTACAAGAGAGATGAGGTGAGAGTTGTTGCAGGGGTTTCGGCCTGTGCAGCCCAAAGGATGGTGTTGCCATTGAGGTGGAGAAGACTATGGAAAATGTAGGTCCATAAGGGAGATCAGGAGATAAATTTTGGACACACTAAGTTTGAGACATCTATTAGACAACAAGAGAAGATGTCATGTAGGCAGTTGGATGTCCAAGTCCAAAGTTCAAAGGAGCAGTCTGTGCTAGTGATACCAAGGAGTTATTCATGCACAGATGGTGTATAAAAGCCAACGAACTGGGTGAGTTCACCCTTAAGAGTGAGTATAAATGGAAAAAGTCTTTTTAAAAGATGAGCTTGGGGCATGCCAGCATTTTGAGGGCTAAACAAAGAGGAGGAACCAGAAAAGGCAAATGAGAGGGGAAAACCAATGAGGTAGGAGGTAAAAAGAGAAGACGGTGTCCTGGAAAACAAGTGAAGAAAGTGTTTAAAGGAGGAGCGAGTGATTGTATCAAAGCTACCATTAGATCAGGTGAGCTGAGAGCTGAGAATTGGCCATTGGATTTAGCAATGTGAAGGTCGTTGATGACCCAGATAAGAACGGTTTCAGTGGAGTATTTGGTGGGACAGAGGCTGAGTGGGTGGGTTTCAGAAGAAACTGGAGGGAGAAGAATCGGGGATGGTGAGTGTAGGCAACTGTGGTGTGTTGCCTACAACACAAGAGCAAGAGAGAAACTGGGCGTTAAGGAGGTTCAGGTGAGGTAAAGTGAGGGTTTGGTTTGTTTTGATTTTGCTTGACTGATTGATTTCATTTTGACTTTTAATGAGAGGAATAACAACATGTAGAGGCAAATGGGAAGGATCTACTAAGACTGGAAAGCTGGTGGCGCAGGAGAGAGAAGGGAAAATTGCTGGAGTAGGTGAGAGGGGTGGGATCTTTTGTGCAGGGAGAGGTGTTGGCCTAGCTGCAGCCACGCCGTGTCTGCGGCACGTGAGCAGAGACACGGGCAGCAGGGAGATGTGGCCGTGGAGTGCCCTTCGCCTGGCTTTGCTTGGTGCAGTAAGCAGCAGCATCACGAGCTGCGAGTGCGCATGGGCTGGTGGTTGTGGCGTTTGCAGAGCGAGGAGCAGTGCACAGTGGTCAGTGGTCGTGTGGGGGGCAGGAGAGGCAGTAGAGTGGAGGTCTGGCGGCGCTAAGGGCTCACTGGAGGTTAGTGCTGCTAATTTGAAACGAGCCGTGCAGGTACGGTGCTGAGCATTGAGCAGGGCCATGGTTCTGCCAGGTGAGTACAGTGATGCGAGAGGAGACTGTGGACCTGAGGGTTATGCCGAGAGTGACAATGACCGACTGTGAGATTTAACTGGCTAGAGAGGACAGTGAGCACACAGGGGATGTTTAAGTGACCCAGTTGATTGTTACAGCAGCTCAAGTTGACTCTGGCATGCAGTTTAAACTTTGTTCACTTTTGTTCATCATTTTTCAAGGACCTTTACCACTGTGTGTAAGGCACAGTGTGTGGGTACTTTGCACACCGTGGACAGTGTGCTTGACATTTATCCACATGCCGAGCTCTGCCTGCCCTTCACCCCAGTGTGTTTTCCCAGGCTCCGCGTGTGGACTCCTGCTCTTATTTGGAGTCAGTACCTCTACTCGCTCTGAAATCCTTCCCCAGAAGCCTATTTTCTTAGCCCCTACTCCTGTTCCCCTATTCCAGCCCCCACTCCTGTTCAAGGTTCCGTACCCACTTTTCAGTATTCTAGAAAGACTGTAGATAACATTTTGGATGCATAGCTCTTTGTGCACTTGACTACTTTAGCCTTAAATTTCTAACAGTGGACTGCTAGGCTAGCAGTTGACATTCCAATACACATTGCAAAGTTATGCAACAGATTAGGTGGTTTTCCCTTGAGAAATCAGCAGCGAGGGCTCCGTTGATAGCACTCATTGCTGATTTATTTTAATTTTTGACATTCTGATACAACACGAATACTGTAACTTTGCTTGGAATTATTTTATTACTGGTAAAATCAGTATGTTTCCCTATTTTTTGTTATTGTCTATATGGGGGAGGGTGAAGTGTCTATTTTTTCATCTTCCCATGTTTATGTTGATCTTCCTTTTCCTATTGATTTTTTTTTTTTTTTTTGCTTGAGACAGAGTCTAATTCTGTCGCCCTGGGTAGAGTGCAGTGGCATCATCGTAGGTCACTGCAACCTCAGATTCCTGGGTGCAAGGGATCCTCCTGCCTCGGCCTCCGGCGTAGTTGGGACTACAGGCATGTGCCACCATTTGGCTAATTTTTCTATTTTTAGTAGAGGCGGGGCGGGGTCTCACTCTTGCTCAGGCTGGTCTCAAATTCTTGAGCTCAAGTATCAAGTAGTCTTCCCACCTGGCCTTCCAGAGTGCTAGGATTACAGGTGTGAGCCACTACCCCTGGCTCCTATTGATTTTTTATAGGAATGTTAACCATTTATCCTTCTTGTTATAAATATTTCACCCATTTTGTTATTTATCTTTCAACTTCTTTTATGATTTTAACGTTTAATAGGTTTTATTTTTGTTGGTTTGCTGGTATGTTGTTAAATCTATCAGACTTTTCTTTCAGTTTCCTGTCATACCTTAAAAGAACTTCTTAACCCAAGGTTATTTAAGTTTTTGCCTATATTTTCTTCTAGTACTCTTATGATTTTATTTTTTACATTTAAATCTTTGATTATTTAGATTTATTTTGGTGTAAGGTATGAGGTTTAGAACCAGCTTTAGTTTTTCTAGTTGGTCCTTAAATAACTCATATTTTCCCCACTAATTTGAAAAGGTGTTCTTTGTCAGATGCTAAGTTTGCATATACAAGATTGTTTCTGAGCGGTCCATTTCAGGGTTTCTTGCCTGGGCTAGATAACCATTTCTGGGTTTTTATTGCTGGTTGGTTGACTTTGAATCCCGATGCCTTTGCTCCATTATTGCATTCACCTGCCTGTTCCCATCTGGCATGTATTTATAACGGTCTTCTTAAAAGTCCTTTATACATCTTTTTAAATGAATTTGTTTTAAAATTCATTCACCCTCACTTTTCTAGCTGATTATCATTGATACATAAGAAAGTTATTTGTTTTAGCTTGTTGATTTTGTGGCTGGCTGTCCTAATGACATATACTGTTTTTGAGACTTGTCAGACTTTAGGGGTTTTCTAGATATACATCTCTTACAACATTTATAAATAATATTTTTGCTGCCTCTTTCCAATATTTATAAGTTTCCATCTGCCCTGGACTGATTCAATGACCTGAATTTCAAAAATAATGCAAAATAATAATATAGAAGGTGGACATCCTTATTTGGTTTATGGTTTTAATGGAATGGTTCTGGTTTGACCTATGACTTGAAAGGAAGCTAATATGTGTGCATGCTTGAGAGAAGAGAACATCCCAGGAAAAACAGTGGCACATTCAAGTTACAAAGACAGGAGTGAGAAAGTTACGTGTGGAAACAGGTTGTATAGAACTGAAGCTCTGTGTAGAGGAGTGACAGTGTGAGTGAGGTGGCCCCTCTGAGGAGGGGGAGGCTGATGAACATGATGGGTAGTACAGGAGTACAGTAGAGGGTGGCGCTCTGGAATCAGTGGGCTAGGTTGAGTTTTTAAGCGTCAGATCTTCACCAGTGAGATGATGATATCTACATCGTAGGGTTATTGTGAGGATCCACTGAAGTAGTGGATATCAAAGGCACTTAGCCCAGTGCTTGGCACCTGGTAAACACTGAGCTAGTGTCATGTATTATTATTATTATTGTCAGTATAATAAAATGATGTAGAGCTTGAAAGGGGAATTTAAATGATAAAATGGTGTGTGTGAAAAATAAAATCATCAGTTGTATGTAGGATGGGTCAAAGCAGGAAAAGCAAATTAATAGACTGAAATAGATGGGAATCTGTGTGTTCAGCATTCTTCCATTGGGACAGCCATCTGCCAGGCCCCCAGAGGCCCAGTGATAATGCGCAGCTAGTTCTTTGAGTTTATTATGGCAATTCATGCCCTTCTAAGACCACATGTCGTTATTGATGTGTTAGAATAGTTTATCTTGGTGTCTTTTACACATCTTGATTTATAATGTATATATTTAATAATTATAAAAGAGAGCAGTTATTTGCTTTCTTTAATATACATTATCTTCAGATTCCTAACTAGGTGATGATGCAATCATTCTTTTCACATGTGTATGTTTTTTTGTGTCTTGGGGAAGCTTTGAAATACTTGCTGATTTATGGAGAGTGAAAAGTGAACCAAACATTCTCAGAACATTTAGAAAAATTCAGACACTTAAAAGCTAAAATCAAACAGTATTAGAAATGATTTATACAATTGCAGCCCTAACTTTTTTCCACTTAAGCCAAGGAACAGTCTAAACAACACTTTCACACTGCTAAGCCCTTTAAATGGAAGCAATAGATGTCTATAAATCAAATGATAGTTTACATTTATTTCATAACCACTTTTTCTAACTCATTTGTCCTCTTAAGACTTGGTGTATCCTCTAAAAAGTTGAACCCATCCTATATTGCATTTAAATTAATGTGAATAGAGAAATACATTAAAAGATTTTAGAGACTAGTATGCTGCTACAAATTAGTTTAGAGAAGCATAGCATTTATTGAAAGAAAGTAGGGTAAAACTAGATGCTGTTGAGCTGGCTTATTTGAAATAAGAGAATTCAGCTGTAAGCTGGTTCATCTCAGTGGTGAGTAGTAAGGGGATCACTGTCGTGGAGTAAGTCTCACGCAAGCCTGTTGGCACTGGTTCTAGGAATCCACGGAACACTTTAATCTGAATGATTGTTAATAACTTATCTGGAATAGTTTAATGTTCATAAGTTGCAAAAATAGTTCTTGTGAGATCACCCATCTTAAGTTTTTCACCTGCTGTTATACTCTTCACTTCTCTCTCACTTTAGTAGCATTGATGTTTTTAATCTCTGTCCTTGAACTATTAACTCGTTGGCTTTTAAGCATTTGGCAAAACCCACAGTAAGAAATGCATTTTATGTTATGATCTATTAAACAAATATATGTATGTACATTTAGGTGTGTATGTGTTCGTATGTGTTTGCATGTGTTGGTATAAAACTGAAAAGTTCCACAGACCAAAAGTTACCCTAACTATGTGCAGTTCACTCCAATATTTTCTATTCTATTGCTTTATATTTTAAATCCTGCTCACAACCTACTATATTGATTTTATAAACCACTAGCAGATGATGGTGTACAGTTTGAAAATATGTTAACTTATCTTACCCTGGGATTTTGCTTATTCTACCTTCTTTCCCAAGTCAATTATAAAACCTTTTTCAGATAGGGATATTTTAGAACTAAATTATTTAGAACAATAAAACCATAGCTTCTATTTAATCCCACCACACCATTTCTCCTTGAGGTGTGTTAATTTATTTGAAAATGTTGTCTTTTAGGATGGATGGGTGTATACCTGTATAAGATGGTGTGGAAAAGATATAATACAGTGCTGTGAATCTCAGTTATCTATAGGGAAGTGTTGAATTTTGCCTCATGGAGTCAGAAGTGACCTTTGATCTGTGCTTAGTCACTTCTGATTCAGAGTCTAGCCTAGTTTAAGGCCACGGTCAGGAAGAGGGAGTAGGGAATGAGAGAGGGGTGATAGGAGGTGATTAGGGAATGTATTAGTCTAGGACAGATGTCCTCAAACTATGGCCCGGGGGCCATATGCAGGTGTTTTTGGCCATTTGTTTTTTTACTTCAAAATAAGATATGTGCAGTGTGCATAGGAATTTGTTCATAGTTTTTTTTTTAAAACTGTAGTCCAGCCCTCCAATGGTCTGAGAGACAGTGAACTGGCCCCCTGTTTTAAAAGTTTGAGGACCCCTCATCTAGGGTTCTTGACAGTAGAGAACTTAGACCAGGAGGAGGGGCTGCTCTTTAGGGGTTGAAAATCTGGTTGGAACCAATTAATAACAAGTCTTTTATGTCTGATAAAGAGGCTTACACACAGTCCTGGAGGGAATGGGGAGAACTTAAAGCCTTGAAGTTTATAAGCAGAGGAGTGACGTGAGTAGATATAAGGTAGAGGGAAAAGTTAAGGTTTCAGTATGGAGGATGGGTTGGAGGATGAAGATATTGAAGACAAGGAGAAAGGAATCAATCCAAGTGGTGGATGAAAACAAATATAAAAATAGAATGAACTTTAATACTCAAAATCATCAGAGTTTTTTTTCTTTGTAAAAATGATCTATATGATCATTTTGATATTTTATTCTCTTTTATCTCAGCAATGCATTTATAAAAAAATTTTTTCAAATATGTTTTACCCAGCATTTTAGTTGTTTAATTCAGTAGGGTTGTTGGAAATATCAAACCCATCATGCTGTGGAAACACAAGTTGTCGTCATCTAATTTCTTTGTTCTTTTAATTATGCTTTTGCTTTGTGTTCCTTGATTTTTCTCCTTCTCCTTTTCCTACTGTTTTTTTTTTTTTTTTGAGACAGAGTCTCGCTTTGTTGCCCAGGCTAGAGTGAGTGCCGTGGCATCAGCCTAGCTCACAGCAACCTCAAACTCCTGGGCTCAAGCAATCCTCCTGCCTCAGCCTCCCAAGTAGCTGGGACTACAGGCATGCGCCACCATGCCCGGCTAATTTTTTCTATATATATTAGTTGGCCAATTAATTTGTTTCTGTTTATAGTAGAGACGGGGTCTCGCTCTTGCTCAAGGTGGTTTCGAACTCCTGACCTTGAGCAATCCGCCCGCCTCGGCCTCCCAGTGTGCTAGGATTACAGGCGTGAGCCACCGCACCCAGCCTGTTTTTGTTTTTTGTTTTGGCAATTATGGTTTTATTTCCAGGAGCTGCTGCTTCCTTTTCCACAGCATCTTGATCTTGCTTAATGAATGTAACTTTTATTGGTCACAGAAAACATATGTGTGCACCTAGATCCTGTCCCAAAGGTCTCATAATCTAAGGAGGAGATGATGAGCTCTGAATCTAGGCATCGATGGTAGGCACGTATGTAAGGGGAAAGTTACAAAGAATGTGTTGAGATAAAATTGTCAGGATTTGAGGATTGATTGGCAGTGACTGAGGATATGGAATCCATAGTCGGTGCTGATCCTCAGCCTGATGAAAAGCACCTAGGAAGAGCCCGCGGCTGACTTTGTACTCGGTGATGAGAGATTAAAAACTTTTCCCTGAGACAGGAACAGGACAACAGTGCTTGCCATTGCCACCTCTATTCAGTATTCTACTGGAGGCTTTAGTCAGAGAATTAGACAAGAAAATAAAAAGTATTCATATTGGAAAGGAAGAAATAAATATCTCTATTTGCAAATGACATGATCTTATATAGAGAAAATCCTAAGGAATACACAGACATATACAACTATTAGAGCAAACAGATGGGTTCAGCAGGGTCTCGGGATGTAAGGTTAATATTCAAAAATCAATTGTATTTCTATGCTCTAGCACTGCTGTCCTCAACCCCCAGGCTGTGGACTGGTACCGGTCCATGGCCTGCTAGGAGCTGGGCTGCACAGCAGGAGGTGAGCGGCAGGCAAGCAAGCAAAGTTGCATCTGTATTTACTGTATTTAGCGGCCGCTCCCCATCACTCGCATCGCTGCATAAGCTCCGCCTCTGCCTGATCAGTGGAGGTATTAGATACGCATAGAAGAACAAGCCCTACTGAAACTGCTTACTCGAGGGACCTAGGTTGCACGCTCCTTATGAAAATCTAATGCCTGATGAGCTGAGGTGGAGCGGTGGTGGTGATAGTGCTGGGGAGCGGCTGCAGATACAGAGTACCATCAGCAGAGAGGTTCGCACAATAAATGTAATATACTTGAATCATCCTCAAACCACCACCCCAGCCCCAGTCTGTGGAAAAATGGTCTTCCATGAAACTGGTCCCTGGTGCTAAAAAGGTTGAGGACTGCTGCTCTAGCAATAAACAATCCAAAAGTCAAATTAAGAAGACAGTTTTATTTATAATAGCATCTGGCAGAGTAAAATGCTTAGGAATAAATTTAACAAAAGAAGTTCAAGACTTATGTGGTGAAAACTAGAAAATATGAATGAAAGAAATTAAAGAAGACCTGAATAAATGGAAAGATGTTTTGTGTTCATGGATTGTAAGACTTATTGTTAAGATGGCAATACTTTCCAACTTGACCTACAGATTCAACATAATCTCTATCAAAATTTCAGCTCTCTTTTTTGCAGAAACTGACAATCTGATCATAAAATTCCCTGTGGAAATGTAGGGGAGCCAGAATATCCAAAACAATCTTTTGGAAAAGAGCAAAGTTGGAGGTCTTTAGCTTCCCAATTGCAACACTTACCACAAAGCTACAGTAACCAAGACTGTGGTGTAAGGATAAATATACAGGTCAATGCCATACAATTGAGATTTCAGAAATAAACCTATATATGTACAGTCAATTGGTTTTTGACAAGGATGCCAAGACAGCTCAGTGGGGAAAGAATCATCCTTTCAAAGAATGGTGCTGGACTACTAGATATCTACATTCAAAAGAATGAAATTGGACTCCTACCTGATACTATTTAATGAAATTAAATCAGAACAGACCACCTAAATCTAAGACCCAACACTAGAATATTCTTTAAAAAAAAATAGGTGTAAACGTTTGTGACCTTGGATTAGGCATTGGTTTCTTAGGTATAACATCTAAAGCACAAGTAACTAAAGAAACAAAAGATAATTTGGACTCATTAAAATTTAAAAATTTCTACCCAAAGAACATTATCATGAAAGTGAAATGAAAACCCATAGAATGGGAGAATATATATCTGATGAGGGTATAATCTTTAGAATAAATGAAGAACTCTGATAATTCAACAATAGAAAAACATATAACCCAATTTAAAAATAGACAAAGGGTTTGAAAAGACATTTCTCCAAGGAAGATGTACCAATGACTGATAAGCACATGAAAATGCTCAGCATCATTAGTTGGAGACGTGCAGATCAAAGCCCAGTAAGATACCACTTCATTCCCACTGGAATGGATAAAATTAAAAAAAGATGGATCATAACAAGTGTTGGTACAGATGTGGAGAAATTGGAACCCTCCTACATTCCTGGTGGGAATGTGAAATGGTACAGCAGCTTTGGAAAACAGTCTTCTGGTTCCTCAAAAAGTTAAATAGTTATAGATGACCTAGCAATTCTGTTCCTAAATGGAATAGAATCTCATTCAAAAGAACTACAAACATATGCCCACACCAAAATTTGTGCAAGACTATTCACAATGACATTATTCATGATTGCCAAAAAGTAGAAACAGCCCAGTGGATGAACAGATAAACAAAAGTAGTATATGTAAGGTTTTGTGGTGGCAGAAGAGGTATAATGAGGCCAAATGGATGCTAACAATGGTAGCGTTTATTGAAGTGCTTCCCAGTGAGGTTCAAGGGTCCTGGGGAAAGGGGCCCCAGAAGTTGCACTGCCCAGGACTGTAAGCCAGCTTTTATATGGAGGCTGGGCGTTGGTTTTTTTTGGCAGTCTCTGGGTGCTGCGGGGTGGGTCAGGGCAGGATGTCTTGCGCCCAGACGTCTTCCTGCTTGGTCTTGGCTGGCAGGATGCAGTTAGGACAGCTTCAGCAAGAGCTGCCATTTCAGCTAGGCTACAAGGGCAGGGGGAGGTAAGGGGGAGGGAGGCAGCCCACCAGCCTTACAGTATATCCATACAACAGGATATTATTAAATATTTAATCATAAAATGAATGAATTATTGATACATGCTGCAATGTTTATAAAACCTTGAAAATATGCTCAGTGAGAAAAACCAGACACAAAAGACTGTATATTGTATGATTCCATATGAAATATCCAGAATAGGAAAATCCATAGAAACAGAAAACAGAGTTATAGTTGTTAGGGACTGCAGGGAGGGGGAGTGGAGAGTGACTGCAAATGGGTCCAGGTTTCTTTTTGGTGTGATGAAAGTGTTCTGTAATTAGATAGTGGTAATGGTTGCATAATCCTGTGAATATACTGAAAACCACTGAAGTATAAGAGTGAATTATATGTGACTTTTATCTCAATCAAAAGAAAAGAGTCTATGTAGACATAACGTGTTGGAGCAAGGAAGGGCTAGGGAGGGTCACGCTTGCTGGCCTGCATCGCTTCTGACCAAGGGGGAGACTCAATTGCCACAGAAATTAGCAACCAGCTTGCCTACAAGGGTGTTCTGGTTGGTGTTATGTGGAATAAGATTTAACTTACTAACCTCTAGATCTGGAAGGAAATATAAGGACATAAGTTCATTTCAGCTTTAAACAAGCCTATTTCAGTGCTGACCCTTTCAAAGGTTATACCTTGAACCTTGGAATTTAGGAGATTTGAGAAGAAAGCCAGCTATTCTTGCACAGCTCCTGTATATAACATTATATCTGTACTGTTATTGTAACATTGTAAAATAATGTTAGCTGATACTATTTTGATGCTAATAGTTATACTGTTGGTGCTGTGTCACTTACAGTGAATATTAATTTTAACTAATGGCGTTGATTATTTTTATCTAATACTTTTTAAAGATTCCAGAAGTGTGTCCCATTTGGCATTACCCAAGTTTTGCATATGTTTTAACCACCACTATAGCAGTTTCTTTCTTGTAAAAAAATTGCTTAACACTGTTGCATCAGAAATTTTGGAAATTCTTCAGACAAGACAATCAGGGAGGATTGATGACATGTTGATAGAAAGCAGCAACCCTAATAAATTCAGTGGATCAGTCATGTTCTTTATTTCTGTCAGTTATTCTGCACAAAAATACAGGTAGTAACACGACCTGCAGACGACATACTCTTGCAAGCCCTGGGCTAGCCTTCAGAATGTGCAGTTATTTCATAAACTTCTGGAATGTCTTCATGGTATTATATAGGGTGCGGGGAGACAGTTATTAATGTATTCCTGGAGGTGAAGGCGTTTTTACTGTCTTTATTAACTCAGTTTCATCGTACCAGGAGCATAACCTTAGTAAGACATACCTCCTAATTGCAGCTGTCTAGCTTTTGTACCTCTTGGGCAAGGTAAAGTAAAACTAAAAGGGTGAGCCTTTTAATGTGATCTGCAGGGATCTTCCACCATGGGGATTAGAAAAAGAGCTTGGAGAGCAGCAGTTATTCAAACCAAGAAAGTGGAGGGAATATCATTTAGAGTTATGAGGCGACGTTAACAGGAAAGAGCCGGTGAGATGCAGATTTGGCTGTGCACTCAGCAGCCCTCACAGGTCTCAGTCTCCAGTCGCTAGGGAAGAGTCCACCCGGGAGCCACGCGTCCTTCAGTATGCCGTGTGCACCCTGGCCTGTCCTGTGAGGAGTTAATGGAAGTTATAATAGCAGTATTATTTTAACTCTGTCTTGTGACTTCAGAAACTCAGATATGTGTGTAATCAGCAAATTAGTTATATGTTACCTGTTGACATCTTTATAATTTTAGTGATTATTAAAAATTATAGAAAGAGAATTTAGACGTAAATTGTGTCTAAATTACAGTGATTTGTCTAATTTTCTCAGTCTTTTTATCTTTTTTGTGAATATTTATGAAAGACACCATGTTAGTCACAAGATACAAAGAAGTGGCCAGGATCCTCTCTACTTGCAAAAAGATTATGTTAGTAGCTGACAAACCAAGCCATCCCTAACTGGCAGCACAGTGCAGATGTTTTATTTCCTTTGTCTCCTTTAACTCACACAGCAGCCCTGTGGGTGGCTGTGGACAGTCACATTTTCGGATGGGGACTCAGGAAGGTGTGGGATCTGGTGACGGCCTTGCTGCTGGCAGGTGCAGAGCCCAGATGCACGTGGCGTTGCCCACGGTGCAGTCATCCAGTGATGTCTTATTTAATGTCTGTGCCCCAGGGGACTGTATGTCATAAGGGCAGGGTCCTCTGTATCCAGACCCCAGCACACTGTGGGCTCAGTGAATTTTGGAAAGATGCGTGATTTTCTAGTCTTTGTGCTCAGCCTTGTGTGCCGTGCCCCTGGGTGGGGAGAAGACTGTGTGTGTGAGTGAGACCTGGCCAGGCCCCTGCTGCCGGGGTGGACACTAAGGGCTTTAGGAGCTCAGGGGAAGTTAGAATGGCCCTTCTAGTTTTCTCTTTAAGACTTTAAAGGCACAATAAAAACTCCTGTCAGTAAATCATTCCACTGAAATCAGGGCGAGCAGGCTGTGTGAGGGGACGTGGGTCTGAGACAGGACTGCAATCCAGCCACGGGGGCTCCACCACCGGCGAGACGGGGGCTGCAATGCAGCCAGGGATCGGCCCTGATGGGGACCTGCGCCCCCAGACCGTGAACTTGGAGGCAGAGTGCCGGGGCTGGGGGACAGAGGTAGAGCGAAGGCCCCAGCTGTGCCCGGGATCCGCACTGAGTGAGGCAGTGTCTCCCCTGCCGCTTTTTAACCATCAGAGAAGGTCTTGTGGATAAAGCACGATTTGAGCAGGCATTGAGGGAAGTGAGTGAACCATGCGATCCCTCGGGGAGGAGGGTCGGAGGCAGAGAGAGAAGCAGGGACAGGCGGTGGGGGTCAGGAGCTCGCCTAGAGTGTGTCCGGGCCAGCGAGTCAGCTGAGCCTGGAGCTGTGCAAGGGCCGGGTGAACGGCAGGCGGTGAAGTCTCCGCGGGAGGGGGTCTCAGGAGGAGATTCCAGAGAGTCAGTGAGCCCTTGTCCTAGTCCATTTTCTGTTGCTTATAGCAAAATACCTGAAACTGGGTACTTTACAAAGAAAAGGAATTTATTTTTTTCAGTCATGGAGGCCGAGAAGTCCAAGGTCAAGGGCTGCTTCTGCTGAGGGCTTCTTGCTGGCGGGGACTCTGCAGAGTCCCGGGGTGGCACAGGCATCACATGGGGAGGGCTGAGCGTGCTCACGTGCTCTGGCCTCTTCCTCTTCTCGTAAAGCCACCAGACCCACTCCTGTGATAACATATGTTTAATCCATTAAGACATGAGTGGATGGATTAATGAATGAATGACCCACTCACCCCTTTAAGGCCCCGCCTCTCAATACTGCCATATTGGGGTTTAAGCTTCAACATGAGTTTGGGAGGGTGCAGTCAAACCAGAGCGGCCCTATTTGATAGCAGATGAGTTCCATTTGTCCTTCGCCTTTTTGTGTTACAGCTTTATCTTACAGGGCAGGGATGCTGTCTGCCTGATGCCCAAGGCAGGTGGAGACCGTGGTTCTAGAGCTGCGCGCTAGCCCCACCAAGGAATGAGTAAGCACCGAGGGAGCCTCTGCCCCCCCCACCTGCTCCCCGCGCACACCTGTGTGCAATCTGCAGGTGACGTACTGCCCTTGGGCCCTTTTTCCGTTACGAAGTGACTGTCCCTCCTGCATCACTTTTTGTACTCCTCTTTCTGTGTGGACAGAAAATCCCATTGTCTACAAAGGACAATTATGTCCTTTTCCATTTTTCTCTTCATGGATTTTGTCTGATCCTATGCAAACACACCCACCTCCTTTGTGGAATAGTTCCTGATCATCATGAGAAAACAGCAGTATCCCCATTCTGCGGGCGAATGTACTGCTCCTCGGTGGTTTCATTAGCGCCCAGAGACACTCAGTAGCTGTTCCTGCAGTGGTCCGTCCCCCTTGCTCTCCTGCGCTGACTCTGGTGGCTGTGGAAGTCGTCCTTTTCCCTGTTCCTTTTCTGACAGCTTTCACAGTGTGTTAACATGGGTTCCTTTACAATGATCGAGCAATCTACCTTTTAATCTTGAGATGTTAAAGATGACAGAGGAGAAGTAGTGTTAAGGAGTTTTGATTAGAAAGGGAAAAAGTGAGCATTCTTTGTTCCAGTTCTGTGCTTGTTGCTTTTCATTTATTTTTCTCCTTTAATTGCATTATATTAATACACCTTTCCATGTTTTGTCTAATAAATCTATTTCCATTTGGGTCAGTTATATCCTTGCTCTGCTAAGGGATTTGCATTGATAGACACAATCTTCTATTTCCTGGATTTTGGTTTTTTGTATTACAGAGTTTTTTTATATCCATATATAAGTTAATTGAGATTAACTGACAGTTGAGGTTGGCATACCAAAGAGACATACTCCTAGTTAGTATTTTGTGCGTCATTAACAGTGTGCCTGCCCTGTTACTACTCTTAATTTCCCAAAGAGACTTGGTCAGGTTGTTAGGAATGAATTTTTTCTTGTAAGACTGGGCCCAGTCTCCTTAAAGTAGGCTACAATTACTACCATTAAGCATCAAAATGTTTTCTAGTCATCCTCAGAATGTTTTAAAATTCTCATAAGATGGTACTTTTGTAAATTATTCAATTTGTATGGTAAGATGGAGAAGGATTTATGCCTGATACATAGTTTTACGTGCTGGAGAGCAGTTTTAACATTTTAAACTGTAATACTTATTATCACTTATGTAAGGGCTTTCTTTCCAGCTGTAAAAATAACTGTGTGGTATGTTTTGATGTGTGTTTTAGTAGATATGGTAGAAACTAATTTAAAAGTTACAGGTGTTAAACATACCCCGATGAATGCGACTTGGGAATGTTTCAGGTGTCAGTCATTCGAAATGGAGATGGGGGTGAAGCTGCTTTCCTCCTGCCAGCCAGGCCAGAGATGAGCGGGTAGGGCCGCCATGCTGGAGACTTCTCGGCATGTGGCCTTTTGAGTTCAAGGTGGTGCTTCTAGTCTTCACCTTTTCAAAGCCAGCAGGAAGGAGAACGAGGACAAGGAGGGCCAGCAGCTTCCTTTTGAAGGGCCTGGTCCTCCACCTCCACTCTCGTGGCCCTTGGCAGGAACCTAGCTGCACAGCTGTGGGAGCCTCGGGAAATGCAGCTCCGCCAGAGCGCCCAGAGCCCTGCGCAGGCTTAGTGGGGGAAGCGTGCAGTTCTGCTTCCAAAAGGAAGAGGGGGAAAGCAAAGGAGAGGATACTTGGCAATCTCTGCCAGTTGCCTTGGACAATTTACTCTTTTTGAGTCTATTTGCGAAATAGAACCTGTTAAAATATTTATAAAAAAATTATAAAATATTTATAACGATATTTCCCTCTAAAGATTTTCACAAAGACACAGGGTATATCTTTAATAAGTATAGGTATACATTTCATATTTTCAGGGGGTTATTTCTCTTAATAGTATTTTTTTAACATACCTCTCATTTTAAAAAGTAGATAATGGTGTTAGTTTTCTATTGCTGTGGGATGGAAACTCCCAGGGTGTTGGCAGACTTCATTTCCTCGTGGCTGTAGGACTGAGGATGGACTTCCCGCTGGCTGGCTGTGGGCTGCCACAGGCACTAGGACCTCTCTCCCCAGGTCCTAGGGTACCCCCGGCTCCCTGCCAGTGGGTTTCCCAACGTGGCCACTTCCTCCAGCTACCAAGGAGGGTTTCCAGAGTGAGTCTGCTAGCAAGACAGAGACATGCATAACATAATGTAATCACAGAGTGACATCCCAACACCATTGCCATATTCTGTTGGTTAGAAGCGAGGAACTGATTCTGTACTCAAGGGAGAGGATTTCACAAAGGCCTGCCCCCGGGAAGACAGATCATGGACACACCTGAGAGTGTGTCCACTACAATAACTGTGTTCCCTTTAACAACACTTTATAATCCAAGGAGAGAATTCTTGTTTGTTTGGCACTGTTGTTTCTTGGGTTTGGGTAAGATATCAGTAGGGACTTTTTATCAGTTAGAAGTATCTAGTCTGCATTAAGTCATGGAACACTAATCCATGTATACACGGTATGAGAGAAAGAGTATGAACATCTCCTTCTGCTCTCCATCGTGGCTCAATACTTAAACACTTCTGGCTGCCAGTGATTTTGTATCAGAAGAGCTACTCTACAGACCAACAGTATTGTACACAGAGAATGTGAGCAGTCACAATGGTCTACAAAGACAGGACTTATTCCTATCTTGCCGTCTGTTAGTTATCCTAATTACAGCAGGTACAGATGTGAGCGATATAGGCCTTTATGAGCTTGATAGTATCATTAGCCCATCATTTGTTTAGAGCCTCTGAGGCTGGAAGGAGCTAGAAATCATACTTCAGGAAGCCCTACTAGAGTCTGAACACAGGCCAGACCTGGAGATCTGGTGCCAGAATTAGCCTCAGAACTCTTACATCATCTATCAAATAATGTAGTCAAAGAAATATTTTTTTAAAACTATTAATAGTCTAAGATCCAAATTTTTTTTTAGCACTCTAGTGTTGTCTTGCTTGTGATAGATATTACTCCCAGGCTCCTCATTTCAGAAGTCCAGTCTGTTGGTAACGTTGAGCATTGCTGTAAAAGGATCCTGTAGTGTCCATCTGTCTATCCGTTCAGCAGACAGATACTGAATTCCTGTTGTGCTCTAGGTACTGTTCTGAGTCTAAACATGAACACAACATGGGGACCATGCTCTCAGGAAGTTTCAGCTCAGTGTGACACGTACCAAGAGTGCAATGCAGCTTATAATGGTCCCCCCTTATTCACAGGGGCTACATGTCAAGGCCCTCCAGTGGATGCCTGAAAGCATGGATGGTACCTAACCCTATGTATGCTACGTTTTGTCCTACACATACATGCCTGTGATAAATTTAAATTTATAAATTAGGCTCAGTAAGAGATTAACAATAATAATAAAATAGAAAAATTTTAACAATATATTGTCATTGTCATAAAAGTGATATGAATGTGGCCTGCCTCTCTAAATATGTAATTGTACTGTCTTCACCTATTTCTGGACTGAACTTGACCATGTGTAGCTGAAACCACAGATAGCTAAACCGCAGATGAGGTAGGACTGCTACACAGTGCCCCTTGGTGTCCACAGGGGTTCGTTCCAAGACCCATCTGCCCTGCCTTGGATACCAAAATCTGCGTATACTCAAGTCCCCAAGGTGGCCTTCAGAACCTGCAGATGTGAAAAGTTGGCCCTCTGTGTATGTGGGTTTCGCATCCCTAGAATACTGTATTTTCCATCCTCATTTGTTTGCACATGTGAAACCTGGCTGGCTGTATTGATTGAAAAAATCCACATGTAAGTTGACCCACCCATGTTGTTCAGGGGTCAATTGTATAATGTTCCTTTTAAAACACAAGATTGTTTTAAAATAAATTTTAGCTAAATGCTTTAATACACATGTAGTGGGGAATGAAGAAGTGTTGTGCTACTTAAGAGTATAATTAAGAGAAAAGGGTAGTATTGTTATTTTCAACATTCAGTGCATAGTTAACGGGTGCTAGCCTTGTGCTAGTCCCTGTTCTAGGTTTGAAACTGAAAATAGTGAGTAAATGGCTACATTGCTACTTTTCCATGCCTGGCCCTGGAAAATCATGGAGTTAGAAAAGGCCTATAAGCAACTAAGAATCCCTGGAAAGGCCTCCCATTCCCTGGGTTCTGAAGCAAGTGACAGTATGCACAGGCTCCATGTATCACCTTTCAGTGGGATCACTGTGATTATCTCACTCAAGAAAACCTTAAATAGCCATGCCTTAGGATAGTGTTAGGATTTGAAAATCCACTTCTCTAGCCATAATAGAAAGGGAAACTACAAAGGGGCCTGAGTCACATGTTTTTGAAATCATATCCGCACATTAAACATCGAAGGAAAGGCAAAAACTTTTATCCATCTGACAATTATCCCTTAGGAAGAGGAAGACTTTGGTTTGAAAGGAAGAGGATATCATAATTCCAGAGCTTAAAATGAAATGCTGTCTTTCAATTTTCCAGATGAATGAGTAAAATGGTAACAAGGATTTAGTATTAGATTGAATTAGCAGGAATTCAGCAACTGTGTTCAAACAGCAGTGAATTGCAGGTCTCAGTTGGCCGTAAACTTACAAAACCTCTGATGAAAGGTGTCAGGTGGGGATAATTTATTTAGCATGTCTTGAGGTAGGAAAGGATGTAATGCCGAACCCAAACCTGTAATTAAAGAGCAAGACACAATGAGGTGTGCGTGTGCCAGCAGCCCTGTACCCATGTAGGGATGTCAGGATGAGGCAGAGCCGTGGCAGTTCAGGAAGCGGTGCGTTGCACAAATCCTGATGTCTCTTTCTACAGTTCTGGAAAGTCTTACTTATTACTCTGTGTATGTGGGAACTCAGTTACCAGTTGATGGAACTAGGAAACTGAGAAATGTCTTAGCTCAGATCAAATGCCACTTTTGAAGTGGGCCTGCTTTCAAGATAAAACAAAGCTGTATTCAGCCCGAATCTAAACAAGCATTAAATTCTGCTCTATACTGCAAAGGCTGCCAAACTAGTTCTGGCAGATCACCCTTGAAGAAAAAGTTTCAAAGACAAAGCCCCTTAACTGTCTGCTACTAATTCTGGGGTTTCCACCCTAAGAGATGCACATATCAACAACAGCACAACGGCCGGCCGGCCAGCGTCTTGGTGGAGCAGCAGATTGCAGCAGCAGGCCGTGTTTTGCTACAGAAGGAATCCTCACATCCAGATTGCTTTCTGTGAGAAAGATTACCAACGGTCCATGTGTTCTAATCAACATTTAGTAGATTAAGATTCCAGCATAACACAAAAGCTGGCACAGATCCTCTTTTTAAATAAGACAGAGTATATGGAACTGTGTATACATTGTAAATTCCAAAAGACAGAGCCCTTTGACTAAAAATGTAGTTATTTAAAGTTTCTTATACTGAAATTGGACCCATAGATGGCCTAGGTGATTTGCTTTTGTTTTAAATGCCACTCACATCCAGAAAGGGTGAAGAGTCTGCGTCTACTTTTCTCTGCCCTCCAGCGTCCCCGAGGGGCCACTGACAAGAGACTGTGGGTGTATTTCTAGTGCTCCACTCCTCCGGCAAGAGAACCGCCTCTGCTGAGCCCCCGCGAGCCTCAGCCCCGCCTCTGATTGTGTTCTCACGGGCTAGCAGCAGCCCCGCACCTGGTATAGGGGGCACTTCGTGAGGCAGAGTACACGTCTGGTTACTGCAACGGAGACCCCAAATGACCACTGTACCAGCGCACCCACCCAGGGCCAGTGGCAGCTGCCCTGAGTCAGAGAGCCCTGGCGAGGGCGGTGGTGTCCTCACAGATGGGCTGCTGTGGCGCACGCCAAGGAGGAAGGGGTGCAGCTCACAAGGCATTGCCTACTTCCACTCACGTCTTTTTGCAGGAAGGGGAGAGCGGACGTTGAGGATAACTGTGCATCCCTGCAGAGATGGCCCTGTGTCCTAAGTTGATGGGCGAGACCTGCACACCTTCCTCTGATGGCTGCCTTGCCCAGTCCTGGCAGCTGTTTGCCTTAGAGAGTAGCCAGCACTGTGACGTCATATTTAAAGTCGCTGTGCAGTGGGCGTAGAGCTCAGAGTATGTTGTGAAACTTGCCACATCACTGTGATGAAGGAACCAGATTTTTTTTAAATGTTTGTTTCTTGAAATGTTACCCAGAATTTGCTTATCTAGTTTATAGAGTTGTAGTAAGGAATATACTTTATATTTTATTTTCCAAGGAGTTAAAAGATTTGTTAGAGAATGGTTATCATAGTAAAAAACAAAAGCAAAAAAACAAACTTAAGCTATTTTTTTTTCAAAAAAATTTAATATCACATAAAGCATATATTAGAAGGAAGTAGATGATTGCATGTCAGATTTGTTTGTTTCAGAAAAGTAAAAATTTTAAAGTTTCAAGTGTGTCCTTTGAGGACAGTTTTCATAATTGCAGCTTTTGATGGAGCAGTTGGGATAATGTTACAGTGGACACGCCAGCATAAGCTCCTGCGTGTGCACTTAACCCCCCTCTTGCTGCCCGTCACGGTGTGGATGTTTTCAGCTCTTAGCGACAGAGAAAGGTCAGTACTTGTAGGAAAGGAAGTTCCAGCAGAACGGTATTCTTCCATGCAAACCCACGTGGCCTTTCTTGTAGTAACTGCGTCATTGTCCTCAGAAAGAACGGATGGTCTGTCTCGGGGCCAGATTCAAACGTGCCTCTCCAGATGCCAGCGACCAAGCGTTCTAGCTAACCATGCAGATGCGAAGCCCAGCCTGCCCCGTCAGTGGCACTCTTGCTGCTGGCTCTGGGCTGTCTCTCTATGTCACTGTCACAGAAATGGATCCCAGAGGGATGAATTTGCACAAAACGATTAAATGTCAACTTCTTGCTTTTTATGATTAGAAAATAAGCTGAATAAGCTTAGAGAAAAAGGGAGTCCGGACTGTTCCTTTGCCCTTCTACCGAGGGGCCAAAGCTGCCGGTGATTAACTTTGGCTCTTAGCATTTGTTTCTTCTTAAAAAAAAAAAATAATAATGCATTCCCAGATTACTCCTTTTTATGTAGTTAATAATTTTTAAATTATATTCTATTTTTTTCTGCTCTGTGCCTTTTTGCTTTGTCATAAAACATCATTATGGTAAAAACATGGAAGTTTTCAGTGTTAGAAAATCTAGCATACGTGAAAAGCAGTTCATGCAGCAAATAGTCACTGTAGAGTAAAACTTTCTGAACTAATAACCAAATTATTAAAAATAAGTAAACTTAGGGCTTTATAATACTCAGTATAAGTAATTAAACTCACTTAATGAAGAGGATTAGCCATATATTTGAAGCAAAACATACATACACACCCCCACACACATTTTCTTTGTGCATGTATTAGTCTGCTGGAGCTGCCACAGCAAAATACCTCAGACTGGGTGGCATGAACAACAAACACACTTGACTGTCTCCAGTTCTGGAGGCTGGAAGTCCAAGCAGAGGCCTCCTTGGCATGCAGAAGTCTGTCTTCTCACTGTGTCTTCACGTGGCCTTTCCTCTGCGCACGTGCCCCTGGTGTCTCTTTGTGTGTCCAAACTCCCTCTTCTTCTAGGACATCAGCCAGATTGCATTAGGGCCCAACCCAACAGCCTCATTTTAACTCAATCACCCATTTGAAGGCCCTATCTCCAAATGCAATCACATTCTGAGGTATTGGCTTAGGGGTTTAACATGTGGATTTTGGAGAGGCACAGTTCAGCCCATAACAGTGTATGAAATGTAGCACTATTAATACCGTGAGTGATGTGACCCTCTAGGGTGAAATTTAAATGAAAGTGTTTGCAGGTTTCCTATGTGCCTCCATGGTGTTCTCATACCTAATATTTACAAAATGCAGAGTCGAAAGAGTTTCCCGTGCTCTGCTTCTGTTTTGGCAGGCCTGGCAGCTGCGATTCAGCCACCTGGTGGGCTATGGTGCCAAATACTACTCTTACCTGATGTCCAGGGCAGTGGCTTCCATGGTTTGGAAGGAATGCTTTCTCCAGGACCCGTTTAACAGGTAAGAAGCAGAGGAAGTTAATAAAACGTGCACTTCTTTAGCCACAGTCATCCCCACCCTGGCACATCCGAAGTCAGGCTCAGAAAGCAGCAGCCCCGAGAACAGAGCCCAGCCTGATGGGAAGAGGCAATGTTCTCACCCGGCCCAGGCCACTCTCCGCCTCCCCGCACCGGCCCTCACCTGCTTCCTGCGGCTGACCATGGCTCCAAATGTCCACCTTCCCCTCCAGCACCGTGGTGCTGTGATGGTGATGGCGTGGTGCCCCCTGGGATGCCCGCAGGGACCCCCGTGTGAGGGCTCTTGCTTTTGCACAAAGCAGTCCATGCCTCTCCTGTGGGTTTTCTTTGTTTTCCCAGCCATTCTTGTTGTCAGTTCCTACTGCTCTCTGCTTCCTGTTATTTTTGACAGGCTGCCTTACTTTCCGCACAAGCATCTGAAGTTTCCCTCATGCGGACACCTTCTTTCCTCTTGATTGCCAAACAAAGGACTTACTACTCTTTCTCATTTGGGACCAGCACTGTTGGGAACTTTGTTGGTGTTAATACTTAGCCTGCTTCTGGAAAGTGACCCCTCTGCTGGACTTTTTGGAGCACGTTTTGTCCCCGAGGGAGGTGTCTCAGTGGAAACGAGTGGTGGTGTGGAGGGGAGGAGGTGCTCCACCGACTGCCCTGGCATGACTCCCCTTCACTGCGGCCACTCGCTGCAGAGTGGACAGTGAGGTGGCTGCAGACTCCTCCCGCCATCGTTTTCTGCTGCCTTGCCTCTTATGTGCCTTCCCAGGCAGCCTGGCTCCGCGTTTCCATCATCAGGGTAATCCGTGGTTAAGACAACAGAGTTTCCAGCTTTTTCTGTAGAAAGCTAACTAAAATGTTTGTGTGGTGGCTCCCAGGTCCTCTCCCAGGTGCACATTTCATCAGATAAGCCAGTGACTATGGTGAGCCTTTAATGATTCAAAGAAGAAATCTGGGCTAGGTAAATTTCCGTTATGGATGCAGGGTGCCCTTGCCCTTCCCCAGAGTGGAGGCAAGACCTGGCCCTGGAGGAGTGGGAGGGCGGCCCATGGTAGGTAGTACAGTCTCTCTTGTCTCTTGGTAAAGCCATGTAGTATTTAGACTTCCATCGGCTAGAGAGGTGCAGGGAGCTCATGTTGAGCGGAGAGGTGCAGGGATCCCTTGTTGAGTGGAGAGGCGCAGGGGATCCCTTGTTGAGTGGAGAGGTGCAGGGATCCCTTGTTGAGTGGAGAGGTGCAGGGATCCCTTGTTGAGTGGAGAGGTGCAGGGACCTCAGGTTGGGCGGAGAGGTGCAGGGATCCCTTGTTGAGTGGAGAGGTGCAGGGATCCCTTGTTGAGTGGAGAGGTGCAGGGATCCCTTGTTGAGTGGAGAGATGCAGGGATCCTTTGTTGAGTGGAGAGGTGCAGGGATCCTTTGTTGAGTGGAGAGGTGCAGGGATCCCTTGTTGAGTGGAGAGGTACAGGGATCCTTTGTTGAGTGGAGAGGTGCAGGGATCCCTTGTTGAGTGGAGAGGTGCAGGGACCTCACGTTGGGTGGAGAGGTGCAGGGATCCCTTGTTGAGTGGAGAGGTGCAGGGATCCCTTGTTGAGTGGAGAGGTACAGGGATCCTTTGTTGAGTGGAGAGGTGCAGGGATCCCTTGTTGAGTGGAGAGGTGCAGGAACCTCACGTTGGGTGGAGAGGTGCAGGGATCCCTTGTTGAGTGGAGAGGTGCAGGGATCCCTTGTTGAGTGGAGAGGTGCAGGGATCCCTTGTTGAGTGGAGAGGTGCAGGGACCTCACGTTGGGTGGAGAGGTGCAGGGATCCCTTGTTGAGTGGAGAGATGCAGGGATCCTTTGTTGAGTGGAGAGGTGCAGGGATCCCTTGTTGAGTGGAGAGGCGCAGGGATCCTTTGTTGAGTGGAGAGGTGCAGGGATCCCTTGTTGAGTGGAGAGGTACAGGGATCCTTTGTTGAGTGGAGAGGTGCAGGGATCCCTTGTTGAGTGGAGAGGTGCAGGGATCCCTTGTTGAGTGGAGAGGTGCAGGGATCCCTTGTTGAGTGGAGAGGTACAGGGATCCTTTGTTGAGTGGAGAGGTGCAGGGATCCCTTGTTGAGTGGAGAGGTGCAGGGACCTCACGTTGAGTGGAGAGGTGCAGGGATCCCTTGTTGAGTGGAGAGATGCAGGGATCCTTTGTTGAGTGGAGAGGTGCAGGGATCCTTTGTTGAGTGGAGAGGTGCAGGGATCCTTTGTTGAGTGGAGAGGTGCAGGGATCCTTTGTTGAGTGGAGAGGTGCAGGGATCCCTTGTTGAGTGGAGAGGTACAGGGATCCCTTGTTGAGTGGAGAGGTGCAGGGATCCCTTGTTGAGTGGAGAGGCGCAGGGATCCCTTGTTGAGTGGAGAGGCGCAGGGATCCTTTGTTGAGTGGAGAGGCGCAGGGATCCCTTGTTGAGTGGAGAGGCGCAGGGGATCCCTTGTTGAGTGGAGAGGTGCAGGGATCCCTTGTTGAGTGGAGAGGTGCAGGGATCCCTTGTTGAGTGGAGAGGTGCAGGGATCCCTTGTTGAGTGGAGAGGTGCAGGGATCCCTTGTTGAGTGGAGAGGTGCAGGGATCCCTTGTTGAGTGGAGAGGTGCAGGGATCCCTTGTTGAGTGTAGAGGTGCAGGGATCCCTTGTTGAGTGGAGAGGTGCAGGGATCCTTTGTTGAGTGGAGAGGTGCAGGGATCCCTTGTTGAGTGGAGAGGCGCAGGGGATCCCTTGTTGAGTGGAGAGGTGCAGGGATCCCTTGTTGAGTGGAGAGGCGCAGGGATCCCTTGTTGAGTGGAGAGGTGCAGGGATCCCTTGTTGAGTGGAGAGGTGCAGGGATCCCTTGTTGAGTGGAGAGGTGCAGGGATCCCTTGTTGAGTGGAGAGGCACAGGGACCTCACGTTGGGTGGAGAGGTGCAGGGATCCCTTGTTGAGTGGAGAGGTGCAGGGATCCCTTGTTGAGTGGAGAGGCGCAGGGACCTCACGTTGGGTGTAGAGGTGCAGGGGATCCCTTCTTGGGTGTAGAGGTGCCAGGGGTCTTCTGTTGCTCCCTGATTTGGCCTCCTGATCCTCCTTACAGGAATCCCTCTAACAATAGGAACCACATGGAAGTCAAGTTTTGGTCTTATGATTCCTTAGAAGGTGTTTTCTTTGAAAGCAAATTATAGTTATGATCTGGTGTAATAATTGTTTATAGCATTTTGTCTCCTCACCACACAAATAAATACATCTCCAATTCCTCTTAAGGAACTCGGTTTGACGACTGTTATCTTCACGACTTTAACATGGTTTAAAATACATGGCATCTTAGATTTTTAGAGTGCCCAAGAGTTTTCATGTGGCATTCACAGCAACTTCATCAGAGCAGGTAACTTTTAAGAGAGGAAACTGAGGGTCAGATAAAATAAGTATTAATAATTTGTTCAAGGCTTCACAGTTAACAAACTGGACTAAGACTATAGTCTGAGTCTCCTAATTCTTGGTTTCGTCTCCCTCCCTCCTCCACACACCCTCAGCTTTTCATATAATTTGACATAGATTTGGATTTTCTCAGCAGTTATAATAACATTCAGTTTCAAATTCTTTTGAACTTGAATTTGATGATGTGATAGAGTTTTTAAATGTTTTATGGCTTGGTTACCCACATGTTATTTTGTCTTCCACCCTTTGTAGACTGTAGACATTTGGTCTGCTTTACAGATTATATTATTTTCAAAGGATCTGCAGCCAAACTTGACCACAGTAAATCAGTTTTAGGAATCACAGCTCTTTATTGGAGATTTCTATAAAATAGGCAAAATATCCTCTTGTTTGAAGGAGCTATACTTTACTAGAAAACTAGTATACTATTAAATACATGTATTTCCAAATATTTATATCATGTATGTGTGTGCTTTCATGCTAAATGTGTAGTTGCCATACTTTATGGACATGTATAAATAAGCTAGTAAAAATGCTTACTGGACTAGAAAATTTCTAACCTCTGTCAGAAGATCTTTTTGATCTCCCTTATGAAAAATAGCCAGGCCAGAACCTACATCAGGAAGCCAGGCAGCGCAGGGTGGGGAGCCAGAGGGTTGATTTGGAGGAAGGGGTGCCACATCCCATGTGGGAGGTATCCTCTCAGCCACCCCTGCCCTGAGAAGACTCCACTTCTGTCCAGTTTCCTGCCTGGCCTTAGCAGTGGCTTCAGAATGGGACCCAGGTCAGTGTGTGATGCTGACATGGTTTTGATGCTATATAATGCTCTCGAAAAGCCCAGTTAGAGACCATGTTCACAAAACTACCCATACATAAACATGCTCCAGAGCCAGTGGCATGAAAACCCTATGAGAATGTACTCAGCTTATCATAGTGTGTAGTCATCTGTGTTAAAGGAATTGCATTTCCCATAAAATACAGAAGATTAGCACCGAAATGCTTATTTCCAGCTGCCATGAATTTGGATAACTTGTATCTATAAAAATTCTTCAAATCCGGCCTTTACCTGTTACCATAGGTGGTGTTCCTTATAGAACTCAGCATCACGTAGGAGCTGAGGGCCGAAGGTGGAGATGAGCTGCTCCCGTCGCTGCCTGCGCCGCCGGCAGGGGAGGAGAGCTCCCTGGTCCCCCGGCCCCCTAGCCCGGGTCTTCTGCTGCCATGAGCCTTCTCCTGCCAGCCGCCTTCCTTCTCTCTCGTCTTAGAGTGTTGCTCCTCTCTCTCTCTCTGTTGGGTGCCTCCTCAAATGCTTTTTTGAAAATAAAGAATGGCACAAATAATTTCAAACTTCACTTAAAAATAACCCTAAGAATTACGGAGAATAAGATATAATATTTTACTCATTCTGTAATATATAAATGAAATAATCCTTTCTACGAAGAGAGGTCACTTTCTAACAAAACAGAACACCGAAAATACAGTTATTCTTTTACAGTGAACATATCACACCTGGTTTAATTTATTAGTATTTTAGGATAACTTAAAAAGCAGAATTAGATTTTTAGAAGCAAGAAAAATAAGTGGCAGCTTTTGTGTAGATGACATCACCGTGGCCTCCTCTGAGAGACTTCAGACAAGAGTGGAGGGAGGCCAGGCAGGCTGTGTGAGCAGGAGTCTGTAACCGGGTGCTCTTTTCCCCAGGGCCGCCGGGGAGCGCTATCGCAGGGAGATGCTGGCCCATGGCGGGGGCAAGGAGCCCATGCTCATGGTTGAAGGTAAAACAAAACCAGCATTGGTAACTTTTCTATGATCCTTCTTTTTTTTTTTTTTTTAAGGTTTTATGGGTTACATATTTTGGTATCAACAGTTTGAGCTATGTTTTTGCACCATCTGTAATGAAAGCTGTTTCATATTTTCTCCGTGTGATTTTTTTCCTTTAAAGAAACGCTTCAGCCCTGTATTTTGTTCTGAGCATCTATTTCACTGTGTCCCAAATAACAAATTAAATTTTAGTCACTGTGATTTATTCAGGTACCAGGATAAAATTTGAAGTTTTGGTGTGGAAATGTTACTAACTCCCTAACAGAAAATTATTAAATTTTTAGATTTATAAATTTGTAAATTTGTCATAAACTCTCAGAAAACTTGCCTTTAAGTTTTGAAAGATCACAATGTATTTTTAGACTAAAAACTCATTTATTTCTTATTCCTTTATTATTTCTTCTGAAAGCTTAGCTACATATTTTCTATTAGTAGAAATTCTAAGGCATCAAGACTAGATTTTTTACCTGCTGAAAATATTAGAACCTAATTAAATCTTCTCTTTGAGATATTACAGTGCTTGTTTTCCTATGTAATTTAAAAAATTTTTTTGAGTATTGTTACTGTTAATTTAATTGCAAATGGAAGTGACTATCATGATTTTTCATGAAATGTTCTCACAAATATTTCTAGGAAGATGTGACTATTATTGGGTACTCTCAGTATATTGACAATAATATTTGCAGCTAAGCCTGCTGAGTACCTGAAAAATTGCATTTAGGAACTAACTCTCAATATTAGGGAAGTATTGTTTTCATTGCAGTAATTGATTGGATCCAGCTAGAAATGGGTCTGAATTAAATGCCTCCTTGCCTAAAACTATTGAATATAATGCCTCTAACCCATTTTAGCATAATCTCAGATCTTTGCCTTCAGCCATTCATTTATTCAGCAAATATTTGTTGAATGCTGATTATGTGCTAGGCATGATTGTGTCAGAGGCAAAGTAGTGAAAGTTGTGTGGACAACAGTCCCACTCTTGTGGAGCTTGCATTCATTTGATCAGCTTTTCCAGGGGTATGTTCGTCCAGGCCCCATCTGCCCACAGCCGCGGCAAGTTTATAAAACAAATCAACCAGCACCGGGATCCTGTGGTTTTACGTGGCCATTAGTGGATCATGCCTCAGAGTCGTCTCCTGGGACAGAGTGTGTGCTGATGCCACTTCGTGTTCTAGTTGATCCTTATCGGCCCTTACTGCACTTTGCCACATCCGGGAACTGCTTTCAGTGATTTTCATGTATTGGTTAATTTAATTTTCTTAAGTAACCCTATGAGGTGTGAGTTATCGTAACCCTCGTTTTACATCTGAGGACACAGGTCCAGCTCCTGTCCTTGTCATGAGGCAGTGAGTAGAAGGGGCAGGATTCGAACCTGGGACTTCTGGCAGCAGAGACCAAGCTCTTCTGCAGTCTAGGCTATGAATCAGCACATCTAGTTAAGGGTTTATGATGGATCCTGGCAAAAGAGAAATTAATTGGCACGTCATAGGCGGTAACTGGTGTTTTAAATTGCGTACTTCTAGCTGGTACTTTGTAGTGCCGAGTAGCCAGCCATGAGCTGAGATGGAAGAGATGCCCACAACTGCTTTCTCGTGTAGATGCTTTCTGTTAGGTAGAGACTCCTGGTAGCTTATCCTTCTTAAGACCAGGCTTTAAATGCTGTCTGCACATAAATATTAGCTTACATATGATTTCATCAAAAGAAAAAAATGTAAAACCTTTCCAATGTTTATCTTTTGGCTGGTGTATTTTTCTGTTCTCCTTCTGAGAATGTTGCAACAACCTCTCTAAAAATTCTGTTCTTTGTCCAAAACATTTTTGTGTTAAGAAACTTAATATTTTCTGCACTAAAATTCACACACTCGTGAGAGAAAAACAAGTTCATGGTTCAAACCAGAGATAAAGTATTTAGATTCCAGTTAAATGCCAACAATAGAACGATTCTGCTTTTAAATTTTAATACTTTTCTTAACGCTGTTGTGTCAGATCTCATTAATTCACATGATTTGTTGCACGTCGAAGATGAATGGGGGATGTGCAGAGAGGTTATGCCTGCCATCGCTTTGTAGGGGTGGATTTGTAACACAAGACCAGTAGTGCCTTCTCATTTTCTTGTAGGCAGCCAGCCTGCACCCCAAAACAGCATGTCTCAGATGATGCCTCATAGCCTTAGCTCGGACATCGATATGAGTGATGGGTGAAATTATTGAGATTTGTGATGTAAAAGCATATATGATCTAGTTGGTATTATTCTTCTGGAATAATGTAACTTTTTATGGGTGCTTTATATATTTTATTTAACTCTTCACTGAGTAAATGTAAAGAATTATGTAGCAAAAGATAAAGAGATAGAGTACCTACCTTCAAATTACATACCTCCCTGACCAAATCACAACTTGATCTACCTCCTTAGACTCATGTTTCAGATGAACTCCAGGCCATTTCAAAGGGTCAGAGTGCCTTTGTATAGTACTCATGCTCTTTGAATGATACACATTCAGAGAAGTCAAATAGAAAAGGCTTGTGATCTTTGACTAATAAATACTACCCAGGTGAACTTTTAGATTACTTATCTTTTGCAGAATGAGTCATCCCTTGGGAACCTGGCTCTGCCCATTAGCTCTGAGTCCCAGGGCAGTTTCTAGTCCCCACCGACAGATGAGCCTCATTTATGGCCACGAGCCCGTCTGTCCGGAGGAAGTCCCTGAGAACACACAGTTCCTCCACTTGCTTTCATCCCTGTTGTTTGCTCTGCATTCATCAGTTAAGGCTGCTGCTAGGCAACCATGTATCTCTGCTCTCTGACTCTTGGCTGCAAGGTGTTTACTCAGCAGTTTCTCTTTACTTAGCTCTACAGAGAGCCATCCGCACAGGAAGTACCCAAGCTGCGGCAGCAGGGGCTTGTCTTAAAGAGGCTATATTTTTTTTCTTCTCAACACTCAAAATACCATTTGAAGATAACATAATAGTAGTTAAAACAGTATTTCCTTCCTCAGAGAAGAAAGGGAGTCACATGGTAAAATAGAAATGGATTTGCAGTTACAGTCTCTGCTACTTACCATCTGTAATTTATTTGGGAAAGTCACTTCATGTCCCTAGGGGAGGTAAAATGTGATCTGACTTCAAAACACTTCTTTTTTTGGAGGAGAAACTTCAGTTTCTCCTTTTTTCAGTTCGTCTCTGAAGAGGAGCAGGGTGCGCACTTTGGAGCACAGCAGTAGAAAGAGCATTAGGGATCAACAATATGGCCTTATCTGTTTTTAAATACATTCCTAGCTTATATAACCGTGTATATTATAAGAACAGCATTTAGTCCCCAATCTCCCACTGAGTACAATGTTGCAATACCTGACTGCAATACCAACTTTCTTAATTGCCAAGAAGTCTGGAGTGAGGTTTAACTCTCTTTGTATTTAGTTGTCAATGTTAAGATTTTCTGCTATTCATTCCATACCCCACAATGGTTTCGGCTTATGTTAAGTATCACGTTTCTGAGTAATAAGAGAACTTAAAGTTTTTGCTTAAAATAAACCATAATGATATGGCATTTTCATTCATTTTACCATTTTATAAAATACATGCTAGAATTTTTTTTAAAGTGTGCTATGGTGTGCTTAATCCAAAGTTCAGTTTCCATTGCAATCATTTCAGAAAATGTGTAGTTTTCTAAAAAGGTTAACATTCTGTGAGGTTTGTAAGTAACAAGGAAATAATATTTTGCCCCCACTAGGAAGGAGAATTGTTTCTTACTACAACAAATAGAAGATTGGATATTTGGGATATGGGTATTAGGGATAGAAACTATATTATTTCAGCAGTTTGTAAATAACAGATGAATTACTCATGCAGGTTTACATCTTTCTCTGTAAACTATTTTGTCTTTGTTTGGTCTTGGGGTTTTTTGTTGCTGTTTTTTTGAGATAGGATCTCACTCTGTCACCCAGGCTGGAGTGCAATTGCGATCATGGCTCACTGCATCCTGGCACTGCTGGGCTCAAGCAATCCTCCTGCCTCAGCCTCAAGTAGCTGGAACTACAGGTGTGCACCACCACGCCTGGCTAACATTTTTATTTTTTGTAGAGACAGGGTCTTACTACGTTGCTCTGGCCTCAAACGATCCTCCCGCCTCAGCCTCCCAAAGTGCTGGGATTATAGGGGTGAGCCACCACACTCACCTTTTTGTGTTTTATTTCACTCACCTTTTTGTGTTTTATTTTACCTAAAATTCTTCAATAAATGGCCCTTGTTGAGTTCTTAGGTTCGGGTTTCGCTTATCTTTCAATAACCAGGAAAAAAAAACCTAATACCTTGAAAAATTGTCACATACCATGTGCTACTTCATTTAACCCTGTAAGGTAGGTCACATTGTCCCCTTTTTATAAATGATGAAACTCATTCAAGATTCACACTCTTTCCGTGCTGCATTACGCACATCTTTCTCTGTTGATCCTTAAATTCTGACTTGAAACTGACCTGGCCTTTAGCAGGTGGGAGATGTGAGCCAGGGAGCCTCGGGCCCTGATGGTTCCTGCATGATCTCCAAGTCTTTTTTGTTGTTGTTAATGTCACAACCTACTGTCTGACAGCCACTGGCCGATGATAAAGTCTTTCTTAATCTGTTTTCCTACAAGCTCCTCCAGACTTTTTGGCAAAGCAATCCACTTAGTTTGTAACCATCTTTAGCCATGGCGACCCTGGTGCAAGATTCTCCCCACAGCCGAGCAAGCCTGACGCCCAGTTAGGTTTTGAGTTTCTGCCTCTGGTCACAGCATTCCTGCCACAAAGAATTTTGTAGGGGAAGGGAGAGGTTAAAGCCCAAGGTGTTGGCATTCCAGGAGGTTATTTGTAAATATCAAACAACTTTATTTCTGTGCTCTTTTTCAGACAGAAACTCTTAGCTTTATTTTTATGTTTCTCTGGCCAAAAGCAATATGCAAGTGGAGATACAAAATAATAACTTGAGGGAGTTTTTCAAAGGGACCAAACATCAGATAAGATGAAAAGAAATAGTACATAAATGAGTCAATTCTCAGCAAACCGAAGCTTTTTTTACTTTGCTTTTCCATGTTGCCAGATTGGCTTCCAGAGCCTGGAAGCCCATGGGGCCTTACCTTAAGCTTATTAGAATCATAATACTTTACATTTCTGCAGAGCGTTATAGTCTCCAAAACACATTCACTTTTGCCATAATTATCTTACATGATCTCATCTAGCTTATTAAATATTACTTTCTTTCAAAAAACAATTAAGATTTATGCTCCAAAAGATCACTCCTATGCCCCAAGAAGATGAATACAAACAATATATAAAGATATCTACACTTTTCTTTAAAAACCTTCTTGGTCCCAGTAACACTGAACATACCCAGACCAGATGTTGGGTTTATACCATTCTCCAGGATAAAAAAGAATCAGGGCTCCTTGGAGAAATGGCAGAGTCTAGGGCTGGAGCAAGGAAACTACAAGATGAGCCCAGAGCATCTTGTAGTGCTGGAAATTTTGTGCCCAGAAATGCACATAGTGATGGGTATGTCTGTCACAGAGAGTGAGGTGCCACTAAAAGCTTCCAGTGGCCAAAGTTGGGACAGTTTGAACAATCAAATGAATAACTGCTTTTGGAATATAATGCAGAGTATGAGATTTATATCCATGAGTCCATGCTGATGTAAATGATTAAGTAAATACATGAATGGAGTAGAATAGAATAAACAAATACTCCCATGGAGAATTTCAAATAATGAATGTGGATGCTCCCCGCTCAAGGAAGTGTGGCGCATGGCTCCCCACCCCTCCAGCGTGGGCTGTGCAGAGTGGAGTGACTTCCTTCCACAGAGCACAGCATGGAAAGGGAAAAGGAGGAGTCACCTTTCAGTGGAGAAAGCTGACAAACACCCCCCTCAGCCAGGCGATCGGGGTCAACGTCAGCAGTGACAGGCCACGCGGGTAGTACGTACCCTTGATAGATGTGATGAGAAGAGCACTTCACCTCTGTGTCTTCCTCCGCAAAACCCACAGCCCCAGTCTCATGATGAGAAAAACACAGACAGACCAAAGTGAGGACCTTCCACCAAACACCTGATCAGTGTTCCTCAACACTGTCCAGGCCATCGGAAACAAGGAAGGTCTGAGAAACGATCCCAGTCTGGAGGAGCCTCAGGAGTCATGGCAGCTACGTGTAGTGCGGTCTCCTGAATGAGATCCTGGAACAGAAAAAGGACATTAGGTAAAGCCTAAGGCAATCTGAATAAAGTATGTCTTTAGTGGATATTCTATCAATATTGGTTCCTTACTTGCACCAAATGTGCCACAGCAATGTAAGATATTAATAATGGAACTGGCAGAGTGTGGCAAATGTGGGAACTCTCTGTGCTATCACAGCTTTTCAGTAAACATACAACTATCCTAAAATTAAAAGTTTACTTAAAAAACCTCCTTGGGAAGATTTTTGGCAATGATGCGGCTACCCCGTGGTTCAGCCCACGCCATGACTCTGTTGCCACATTCCCTGCTCCTTGGCAGCCAGGGGCGGGCCCAGGGGGCAACAGGCACAGAACGAGCAAGGCTGGCGGTAGATGGCTTCAGGTCGCAGCTCACTGTAGATGCCGTGAAAAATCACTGGCATTTACTCTGAGGCCCGTGAGAAACCCTTGATGGGATTCTTAAGGCAGGCAGTGACAAGATCAGATTGATGTTTTACAGAATCCATGGGATACAGGGACAGATGGATTAGGAGGGGGCCAGGGGGTAAGGTTCGATTTGAAAAGGGCCCTTGCTGATGGCAGTAACCTGGTGAAAGGTGAGGGTGGCCAGGACCACAAGAGCAGGCAGTCGGATGAAAAGAAATTGACTGATTAAAGAAAGATTTGAGACTTGAAATCAACAACTCTTGGGATTGATGTGGCGTGGAGGTGAGTGAGCAGGGTGTCATGGGTGACCCCCAGGCTCCCCTCACTTTAGCTACTGGGAGACGGCCATGTGGTTGCGGCAGCAGCTGTATAAGAAAGAACAGGATGGAAACTGAGAAGCACGAGCGAGACCCACTGCCCTCCACGATGCATCCTCCGTGGAGAAATCAGCCCAAGAAGCTCTTGGGCCAAGGGTTTCGCTTCCTGAGTGGCTGCAGCGACCCTGCACAGAACGGGCTAGAGGAGACCCCTCTGCCCGCATGGTTCTGAGGGTGGGAAACTCGCTTCTTCACAAAGAAGCTCATTTCAGTTTTAGACACTCTAATTGACAGAATGACACATTTATGCAAATGGACCCAAAATATTCAGTCCACTTTGAAAGTTTAATGTCTTGTTGACGGCATCTTAGGTAACAAGTGTTGATGCCTTTATTGTTTTTTAATAACCTGATTACTAACCTAATAGCCCAAATGTGCTTAGCGTGGGGCTTTACGGCTGGTGTTTTTGCA
Source organism: Microcebus murinus (assembly GCF_040939455.1). Lineage (NCBI taxonomy): Eukaryota > Metazoa > Chordata > Mammalia > Primates > Cheirogaleidae > Microcebus > Microcebus murinus. The sequence continues at coordinate 77,230,776 of NC_134116.1, read as the reverse complement.
CAGTGCAAACATGATGGCAGTCAAGGAGCAATAAGCCCTGTCTGTCAGCAGAAATGCAGCTGACATTTAAAACAAGAAAGCTAAATAAACAGCCATTGTTCAACACCAGCTTGACTGATTTTCCGTATCGTCAAGCATATACACAGTTACTTAAACAGAAAAGGCGTTTTACATTGTTTTATAGAACTGAAAATGAGTGGTAGTTATTACTTTCAGTTTTAAAACATACCGTTAACATTTAATCATGCAATGCGAGTAATCCCTAAATATTGGCGCCGTGTGGCAAAGCTGGCGTGCCCAGCACTGTGTGCGAATAGTAAATGCATGCTGCCTTTGCATGTTACTCCTAAGTCTGTGTTTTAGAATGTCTCTTTGCTTTTTATTTTTTCAATCAAGTGAGATTTTCAAGGGAGAGATAAGCATTAACACATGACAGATTCTGCCTGACTTAGCCAGCACCTGTGCCCCCTGGGCATGGAGGCTCCGCATAAATAAATTCCAGAATGCCTCAGAGGACTTGGGCCTTGGCTTGGGACAAGTGCCCACCCCAGGGTGTATTTTACATGTGTGAGTGACTTAGGAGGAAATCCCCTCACGCAATGTATTAAATATTAAAAGATAAGATGATTTAAAACGGCCAGCATGCCAAGCAAAACTATGCTGTTGGAAGTATTACTAAATCCTTCTGATGAATTTTGATGGGTTGCTCAAAAGTTTATGAATATAGAGTCTCCTCATGGTGTCCCCTGTAGTCAGAGTGGCCTCCCCGCCACTCTGTCCCCTTGATCTGCCTTGCTCTCTCTGCATAGCACATGTTTACTTCCTGACATAATTTCAACATTTCACTTACTGGTTTACGGTCTCTGCCCCTCAGTAACGTCTGAGCTCTTTGAGGGGACAGAAACTGACCGCCGTGTTCACAGCTGTACCCACAGCCCGTTACGGAGCTGGGCACACAGGCCTTCGACCGATATTTGATGCCTGAGTGAATACACGGATGGCAGACACGCTTACAAGATCAAATGTTTCTTGTGCCATAAAAAAAAGTTGTGATTATCAGAATAGGAACAGGTTTTTATTTGTCTGGTTCTGGAAATTTTTTTATTACCTAAGTATTTCTATGAAGTTCTTTAATGTAAAAGAAAATCTCTATACATAGCAAAGGTGCTCTGTACACCCTCGTTTCGTGTGGCCTGTCCCCTTCCTGCCTTCCCGCCCTTCCTCCTCTTGTCATCAAGCCTGCTCCAGTGTCTGTGTGTCAGCCCCTGCCCCTGTTCGGCCTCGCCCCACCGCACCCACTCAGCAGCCTTCGCCAACCTGGGCCAAGCTGTCCTTGAACGCTTTGGCCTTTAACACCTTCTTTTGATGTCTCATCCTCCTCCCAGGTACCGTGTGTGTGTTTTGGCCTCCAGCAGCGCTTGCTTTTAGCCCCACCACCGCCATAGCCGAAGGTTGAAACGCTGTCCAGATACCCTTCTCTCAGAATATATTGCTTCCAGGTCCTTAGGTCAGTGGCCAGTGAATAATCTGACAGAATGGAAAGAGTCTTGTGTTAATTGTCAATGGCGTTAATTCGTTTAAGCTTAGCATACATTTATTGACTACTCACTGCTAACCAGGCACTTAGGGAACACAAAAATAAATAATATTACATATGGGCCGGGCGCAGTGGCTCACGCCTGCATTCCTAACGCTCTGGGAGGCTGAGGCGGGAGGATCACTTGACGTCAGGAGTTTGAGACCGGCCTGAGTAAGAGCAAGACCCTATCTCTACCAAAAAATAGAAAAAATTAGGCAGGTATGGTGGTGCACACCTGTAGTCCCAGCTAGTCAGGAGGTTGGGCCAGGAGGATCTCTTGACCCCAGGAGTTTGAGATTGCAGTGAGCTACCATGGTGCCACCACACTCTACCCCGGGCCACAGAGTGAGAGACTGTCTCAAAAAGAAAAGAATGTATGGACCCTCCACTTATATAGATCAGAGTGTGTGTGTATGAGGGGCACAGAGAAGTAAAGCCAGAACCCTCCTCTGGGAAGTGGAATTGCATGAAGGTGCCCTCTCTGGACCAGTGTGGCCTGCACCATGACACAGGGCTTGGGGACTGCAGGTCTCCTGGAGTTTAGCACCCCATCCCTGACCCGCTCGAAGAGATGCCTTTGTATTCTGTGCCATTTAGGTGACCAGATGAGGCAGCCAGGGGTTGAGTGGGCACTGGGGAAGGGTGATGCACTGAGACTGCCAACCCTCAGGAAGGCTCTGTGCTTCCCGATTACTTGCTCTAGAAATGAGGATCAGGTCTTGGAGTCTAGTCTGCGTATGCCAGATGCCGTTCCCCAAATACGTCCAGTCTATTCTTAGAGACAGGCAGCGTTCTATAAAGACCAGAGGCATCCACCCTTTAATATTTAATAGCTACTCAAATGTACTTTGCTTATAAATAGGAAGGAAAAGGTCAAACTTTGTTCTAACTAGATTCATAGGATTTGAGATACAGAAAACTAAAGATAAAATATTGATACAAGGTCAGTATTTCAAAGATACAGATATTTTAAAAAGGAAATATGTGGGTATTACAAGTGAAATGCCCTCATGGACAAAGTGGCAGTTTTTCAATTTTCTACATAAATTGACTTTGGAACACCAGGAGTAAGTAACCCCTGTGGGTTATGGTGTTTTAACACATCAGGTGGATAACTGCATACTTCTGTACTAGAAACCGATGGGCACTTTAGGGCAATAGAAGCCACATGGCATATTGATGTCTTTAGACCAAAAAGAAAGTCATCCTTTGCCAGGAAATGATAGATCTTTTCTTCTGCTAACCTTAACCCAGGAGCTTCTACTATCCTTGCATTTTTTTTTTTTTTTCCTATTTGATCCTCAGTTTTCTAGTGACTAAATTCAACCAGCATAATTTTTGCTAGTAAAGATGATGAAAAGCCTCTGGGAAACTAACTTTTAGGCATGCAGAATTTAAACTTGGAACTGTAAATCTCCTGTCAACTCTGTGCTACCACACACACACACACACACACACACACACACACACACACACACACGTTTGAGGCACTTAGAGTTTCAGCACAGTGCTCAGTGCTCCCCACAGGGCAAGTGAGAATTGGCTGTAAAACAACTAGATAGCAGGGATAGTAAGCAGGGGTCCCTGTGAGGAGAGTGGCGGCTCACTGCCTGCTCCCATTTAGGTTCTTACAGGTCATAGCCGAGCACCTTTTTCTAAGCCCTGGGCATCAGAATTCCTGCCTAAATCATTGCAGATGGTACTCTGTTCTAAACAGCATGTGGGAAGGAGATTCTCCTGTAGGAAAGGCCGAGGGACGATGACAGAATGAAAGTACACCAGACACGGGCACAGACAGCGTCTTTAGTCTCCCTAACGCTAATTTCGTGGGTCGAGTTATCTCCGTTTGCCATGTGGGGAAATGAGGAGCGGAGTAACTTGCGCTTCCGCGCAGAGCCGTGAGCCGCACGGTCAGGATCGGCCCAGCGGCGGGGCCTTCTGCCACCCGGGCCTGGGCTCCTCGCGCAAACCCGCTCTGAGTCAGGCGTTCTTGATTACTGTTGACTTCTTAAGCTTCTTTTTTGTGGCTGGTTACGTTGGGTGGGTAGTACTTGTTTGGTAGCTTTGTCTTATAGTAAGCTGTATTATCTACTTGCTGTACACATTTGATGGGTCTCTGTTGTATTTGTGTAGCCATTTGAGATAATGTGTCCAGAGTGTGACTTTATCTGAGGTCTGGGAGCTTTTATTTTCCCCCAGGTAAATATCTTATGGTAGACTCATTCCGAAAAATATATAACTGTTCCATTTTTTACCATATGCATACTTTCTAAAAGGAATGCAGATCATATTCTTTCAGTGCTTTGATTGCTTAATGGAAACATCGTAAAATGTTCTTCAAAGATGGCCATTACAGATGGCGTTTTAACATGTGGTTACAAACGTGTGCTGTCGGCAGTGGGCTAAAACAGGTCAGAAAAGCAGATGTCATTTCCCCCAAGCTCTGGCCTAGATTCTTAGTTTTCCTGCTTGACACCCTGAAGCACTGAGCTTCAAGAGCTGAGGAAATGAGGAGTCCTGGGTGCCTCAGGCAGGACTGACGTTGGGGAAACACTGGCAGATTCACATGTAAAAGGCACACCTATGAGAGGTTAAACAATAGTAATAATCATAGAGATATGCAGGAGATTTTAGTTGAAGAATTAAAACTGACATTTGCTAACCACCTGGTGTTTGAAATGTTGCCAGAGTACATAGGGGCAGGGACATTTCTCTTGGTTTAACTGGATCATTTCATGAAAGTTCGTTTACAAGATATCGACTGTTTATTTGAATCTATTTAACTATCTCTAAAAGAAACTTTTCCCTTTGACCATTATGTAACTTTATTAATAATGAAATTAGATTAAGGAATTATCAAACTAAAGCCTGATTTTCTTTTATATTTAATAGTTCATCTTTACATTAAAGTTTTTTTATAGAATAATCCCTGTTTAACCTCAGAGTTTGCACGCCGCAAATATTTGAATAGCATTATCGAGTTCTTTTTCTAACCCATCACGTAAGTTATTGTGTGTCGGGTAGGACATTACAGTACTAAACATGTGTTTGGTTTGATTGCGCTGTAGAGTCAGGAGGAAGGCCAGCATCCACTTATATTTTCCCTTGAAGCGGTTTAAAGAAAACTGAGCTTTTTAGAAAAATTTTTTTAAATCCCAAATTGTACATTCAAAAATCATTGGGATTTCAACACTAGGCTCTTTTTTGTCTTCCTTTTCATGTACATGCATTTCACATTAGGATAGGGATTTTATTTAAATGCCCAGTGGCCTTATAGGCTGATTTTCCAAAGACAAGTAATACTTACACTGTAACTCTCTCCTGTCCATTCAACTCTAGAAATATAAAAGTAGCAGAAATTAGTTTTACCAGTTAATATCCAACATAGAGTTACACTAGTAGCAATAGCAACAATAATGAGAGCAATAACAATAACTACAGCTAAAAGCATTTATTGAGCGTTTTTGATATGCCAAGTGCTATGCACATTGCATGTATAATCTCATTTAATTCTCTAAGTGGGGGCGGGGGTGTGTGGTAAGTAACCACATGCGGAGGTCACACAGCAGCAAGTGGTGGGACTAGGATTCAGATGTGGGCACTCTGACTCACCTTGTGTGGGCTGGTAATTCCTTAAACTTCTTTTTCAGGTTATACCAGGAAGCTTTTGCTTTGGAAATACGTACATGCATATTCATTCCACTGTATTTTTCCCCTTGCTCTTTTATAATTTTTGGCAACTGAATTGCCTTGTCAGGAATACCACTGATGCTCAAGGAAGATATTGTTGAGTTCTCAGGGTAAGGTGCCATGAGGACAAATCTGAAAAGTGGCATATGCTGACTAGAATTGATAAAGTATCCATTGCCTTACATACAGTAAAATGATTTTATAGCAAAACAAGATTTGTTGAATGTGAATGCATGAACGCACGAATGCAGAGCAAAATTTGGAACTTTAAAACACATTCGCTGGCAGAAACCTTCCTTTATTCCATAGCGTAACAGGAATAAACGAGGAATAGCATGTCCTGGGATCAGAGTTAGAATTTAGTGGCTCTAGGATTACGACATAGTTTCAGTAATAGAGGTAAATGGCAGCCCGGAATAATAGCCAAGTAAATAGAATCCCTAATCTTTGGCTTGTTCAGATATTTACCCAGCGTAGCCTCTGAAATAGCTGAGAGCTTTTTGGAAGAAAGAGCTAGAGGAGAGCACCTGCATTCTCAAGGCCAAGGCCTCCCTTTTGTAAATGCACTGATTTTTTAAAAGGGTGTGTGCATGTTTAATGTGTGGGTGTGTTTGTTTGAGGAAGACATTGAGCTTCAAAAGGCAAAATGTTTTGTAACCCATAAATGTAATTGTAAATGGAATTACTAAATCTGACAACGAAATTAAAATAAACTAATGTGTAAACAGAGCAAATATGTGGGGCTGTCCTTGCTGGAAACTTCTGTCTAGCACGAGTTCAGAGGCTCCACGTCAGTCCATGCAGTAATTCCACAGAGACACAGCCTCGTAGGTGAACGCGACAGATACTCACCCAGCCTGGGCAGCAACAGAGTCTTTTCCAGTTCAAAGGAAGAGAGGAATTTCACTTTCTGGCCGATAGTCTGATTTTACCAAGAACTGATTGTAGATAGTGGGAATCCACCTTTCGAAAAGGGTGTGGGTAACCACAGCCTTGTAGCAGAGAAGAACTTCAAAGGGGAGAAGGTGAGCCATACAATCGCCCCAGGCTTGGGAGAGACAGATCTGGAATGAGGATTCTGATCTCATAAAATTCACTCAAGATTCTTCAAACTGCCAGGCCAGCCTTTGTAGCTGTGACTCTCAATCAGTCTAAGCTGAGTTTGGCACATATAATTATTTCAGCAGAAAATACAGCCATGAACTATTACGATGGATTTTAGAGTTGGTGGTGGTGCTGGGAATACTCAGGCCTCCTGCTCACTCACTCCCAGGTGCAGGTACCTCCAAGTTCTTGTTATGTTTCATGACTGAGGACAGAGTAGCGCAGACAGCTGCACATCCGGGCAAAGCAAAGGCTCTGTCTTAGTACTTTTGATCTCGCCTTTTTTTTTCTAATTGTGGTAAATACCATATGTGCCATACAGTTTACCATCTTGAGCATTTTTAAGTGTGCAGTTCCGAGGCACTCACAGTGTCTTGCACTCAGTGTTGTGCAGCTGTCACCGCTACCCATTGTCCCAGCCTCCCCATCCTCCCAGCGACAACCCTTCTGTCACAGCTCCTGGTAGGTAGAAAAATGGATCCATGTTAGTTCCATCTTTTTGTTCCCTTTAGTAAACAGTTATCTAATAAAAAAGCAGATGGCAAAAGAAGAAAAAAGTAAATTGAGCAGTGATTCATGAGCTGGATAATTAGCTTTTAGCTTATGATTGTGAGTTTTATGATAGTGTCCTAAATACTTAACCGTAGACCAATGTTTTGGAATTCAACTTGTGCAGAAATAATAAGCAACCTCAGCCTTCAACTCTTGAACTGGGAAGTAGGTCTGATTGTTATTATTGCCAGTTATTGAGCATTTCTGTGTGTTAAACGCTCTATCTTATTTAATCCTTATAACAATCTAGCAAAGTAGATGACATTATGCCAATGTTGTGGACTTCAAACATTATGCTAAACTGTAACATTTTACATTTACTCAGATTGCCTGTAGCAGAAACCAGGGTTAGAAAGTTAAGTGACTGGTCTGAGGTCTCTTCACCAGTTAATTAACCCAGGGTAATCGCTTACCAAACCCTTATGTTAGCAATCAGGATGTATTGCTTTCTTTAGAGTCACCTAAAGGTTTATTTAGAAAAGGAAGAATTTATTTTTTCTCTCTGTTCCTTAGCACTCCTTCCAAGGAAAACTTTTATATAGTCAGAAGAGGAGAATTAGACTGAAATTATAAGTTATATTAATAGAACTTATTGCAGAATCAGGTCATGTTTGTGCCCCCGAGGCTGTTCGTGGAACCACAGGGAAGTTACTCTGCCAACTTTGAAAGCCTGGGGCTGTTGTCCCAGTAGGGGGTCCCCAGGACATTTCCTTTTAAGAGCCTGAGGCTCTTCTTGGTTGACCGGACTGTCTCCTAAGTGATACCCTTGGCCTTAAATATAAAGCTGGCTAATGGAACTTAATCAATTCATTTAAACTAAGTCCAGTGCTGTGGCTGAAATACAAGGCTATGATCAGCTTTTGGCTTTGATGAGCTGTTTGTCTCAGCCATCTTAGCTTCTAGATGCCTGTCATTCCTGGTTCAGGGCTGCATTCACCTGGCCCCTAGATGTGGAGCAGCCAGGCCTCCTGTCTCCTCGCAGCCTTGGACACCCACTCCAGGAACTTCTTTTGCACCCTGGAAACCCACAAGCAAGGGTGTTTCCTTTCCCCACTCCACAAGGAAGGAGCCAGTTTCAGGAGGACCCACAGGCTATCAGGGCAGTCCTCTGCCTCTTCCGGTCCCCCTCACGCCTCCTGCCGCACTCTGACCAGGCTCCATGGCAGTGAGTCACTCTTCTCTGCCCTTTAGCCAAGAACAGCCCCTGCTTCCCCAGTGAACTTGAGAAGGAGAAATCTGGCATCAAAGCTTGCTTGCATATCACCTGGATTTCATGAATCAGAGGAAAAGACAAAAGTCATTTAAATGAAATGAACAACAACAAAAAAAGCCCTGCTTCTAATGAAAACCCTAGGTCCACAAAGCTGGTCCTTGATCAAACAAAAACATCAGTGTTCCCCAGACATCATTAAATCCCTTTTAATAACTTGTGAACTGACTTTTTTTTTTTTTATCAACTGAGAATCATCTTAAAAGAAATAGAACCAACTCTGGCTTACCAAATCAGAAAAGGAATTTTCTTGGAACAATATGGAGAAGGCCACAGAGTCAGAGGGAGAAGTCAGAACCAGCCTGGGAAGAGCAGCTCGGGGGGTCCAAGCAGAGGGAACTGGTATGTTCCTCAGGGTGCTGGAGCCAGGATGGGTCAGTTCCAGTCGTCTACAGACCTTTTCTCACTCTGCTCAAGACTCCAGTTCCTAGAAGACACATCTGGCTGCCCTCACTGGGTGAGGTGACAGCCAGGAGGACACGCTGGTGGAGAGTCCATCAGGCTGCATTCGCTGGCCCACTGCAGGACGCCTCCACCTGGGAACTGGTGGAGCTTGGGGACCGGATGAGTTTCCGTTGTGGGGCCTATCCTGTGCTCGGAGGGATGGTTCTAGAGGCGTCGCACTAGTAGCACTCCTTCAGTGTGAAAATGAAAGCTGTCTTCAGATGTTACCAAGTGTCTCCTGAGTGACAGAACCGCCTTCATTCGCCAGGACCACTGCTCTAAAGCAAGCCTTTCCTCTAGCCAGAAGGGAAATGGGTGCTGGGTGGCAGAAACAAGCAACAGCCATCAGGCCTCTTCTCTGTAGCCCTGTCTGGCCCGTCCTTGTTCCTGACTGTCAGCCAGCCTCCCGTCCGTGTGCTCTGCCTCTCAGGCTCTCTCTCTACACCTCAAGTGCCCCGTCGTGCCCCCCGCACCCCCTCTGTACCTCATACACACTTGTTTTAATGACCAGTGATGTATTTCCATGGTTTCCTCCCCAACTCACGAACTTCCTGAGAACAGAAATTGTGTCTCACTCATCCCTGTGTGCCTCCTGTCTCCAGCACACGGTGCTGGTCACACAAGTACTTAGTAAACTTTACTTTTGTTAAATGCATGTGCAAACTTTCAGTCTGAAGTGGAGTGAGGCCCGGTCATGTCCCTGCTTGCTGCCGCACTGCGGGGAGCTTGGCATTCAGTCAGAGGCGCTCCTGTCGGAACCCTAACAGCAAGGCCCGAGTGTGTGGGGAGTCGAGACCTAGGCAGTCCCATCCTCCTTTCTACTAAGAATCGCCCTACGCAGACCCTACTGGAGCAGAATTCACCACCTTCCCGCAGACTGCGGAGCCCGTGCTGAGTTCTGGCGTCTTCCCTGCAGAGGCAGCTCCTCCTGGGCGCCCTCCGAGCTCCTGCTGCACTGAGGGCGGACTGTCGTTCTCAGCCCAGTCGGTCAGGGTTGCTACGTGGCAGGAGCTGCTGAGATACATTTCTGAGCTTTCCTCACGGAAGAGTCAATCATGGATCAACACAAAGCGCTGTTTTCTAGAGTGTTTCTAGTAATGAAAACATACCCTGCTTTTTCATTTTATAAATGGAAATACTGCTCTGACTTCCAAAGAGTACCTTCCACCCGGGAGACTCCCAAGCAAGCCCAGAGCCACGGCCTCCGTGCAGTCCCACGCTTGTACCCGTCCCTTTCTGGCCACCTCCCTCTCCCCGCAGATCTTTGGGCCATTTTTGTGCCAAATCCACGTGATCATTTTACGTGCTTTCCTAGCCAGCTGTGTCCTTGCTCTTATCATAACTTTGAACAGTGTCCCAAACAAATTTTGTGTGATATGACTGTGTTTTCTGTTTCAGCTGAGAAACAAATTTTTGGGTTTAGTTCAATAAGAAATCAGATGCTTTTTTTTTTGAGACAGAGTCTGGCTCTGTTGCCTGGGCTAGAGTGCTGTGGCATCAGCCTAGCTCACAGCAACCTCAAATTCCTGTGCTCAAGCGATCCTTCTGCCTCAGCCTCCCGAGTAGCTGGACTACAGGCATGTGCCACCATGCCTGGCTAATATATATATATTTTTTGTCCAGATAATTTCTTTCTATTTTTAGTAGAGAAGGGATCTTGCTCTTGCTCAGGCTGGTCTTGAACTCCTGACCTTGAGCGATCCTCCCAACTTAGCTTCCCAGAGTGCTGGATTATAGGCGTGAGCCACCACGCCTAGCCCAGATGCATCTTTCTTGCTCAGTATTTTTCAACTTTTAGTTGCCACTGGAAAGAACTACATCTCATTTTCAGGTTTTTAATAAGTTTCTGCAGGTCCGTCTGAACAGTGGTTCTCAATACGTGCGTGAGCTGCAACAGAATCAGCAGGCAGGGTCTCAGGACCCACCCCCAAGTCCAATTCGGGTCTGGGATAAGGGTCAAGAATTTGCATTTCTAACAGGTTCCCAGGTAACACCAATGATATTGGTGTACACCTTTAGACCCAATAGATCATAGTTTTTATAAGCTAGAGTCTCAATAAATTTTATATATAATATTTTCCTAATAAAAAGTGATTTTTTTTTTTTTGCCTGCCTTAAATTCACATTAGGCAGTCAGGCACAGGGGGAGAGGATGAATGAATGAGTGAATGAATGGAAAACCCTTACAAAGGTTCCACTGATGGTTACCTCATTCGTTCTTTGTGTGTCTTCAAACTTTGATCAGGCTCAGCCACAGTTTTGTTTTATTGCACTTTTGGTTGGTGTCAAGCAGTATATGAAGTAGACTCAGAGAGGAGGTATGACTATTCTACTTCTCTTCCAAGGCTTAAAATAATTCTAACGTTTTTTAATTGCCCTGGTAATCCCCTGTATTCATGAAATTAAATGACACACAAACCATTTCACCGCGGGCGCTTAGCGACGGGAGCCAGAGCACGATTCTGTCTTCGCAAGGCTGGCTGGTAGGCGGCTCCAGCTGGCACCTGGTTGCTCACAGTCATCTTTTCAAATAATTATATTAGTTGTACATCCAAAGAGACATTCAGGGGGGCAAAGAGAGTTTAGGCCACGAGTATATTGATTTTTAAATGAAGGTCTGGTAAGATTTTATACTTATTATATATTACAAAATAATAGGGCGTGAACTTGCAGCTTTGTATACATGTCGAACTCATCCTGGAGCTGACAGAATATTTCCTTGGTGAAAACACAGAAATATGTATAGGTAGGAGTTTGCAAGGGGTTACCACAGATTCCTGGAGGCCACCCAGAAAACATCCTTAAGCACCAAACTCTTGGGCACTTTTTCTTACAGTGTCACACCAAGATGTGAACTGCAGCAGCAACCAAGCATCGTAAGCACTGTGTCCTGAGAGGAAGAGGCTCTTGGTTGTGACATAAGTGCCTGTCCTGGTCACACTAGTGTTCCGTCAATGCTGGGCAAAGCCCCTGTGGGCAGTATCAGCCTACTGCCCTGCCAGCCAAAGCCAGAGTTCTCTGTCCTCTCCTTCCGGTTTGAGAGTCACACAGTGTGGCTGCTCATGTTGTACTCTGTAGGACAGAAACTGAGTCGCCCAAGAAACTAGACACTTTGGCCCTGTCTCCAAGGCAGGAAGGCCACCACTAGTAAGTTGGGTACCCATGGCATCAGGACACAATGAGACCTTTTTCTCAAGATTTCTCCACACATTTACGTTTTGTCACATCAAGGATGCTGATATTTAAATACGGTCCTTTGTAAAATATATATTATTTGACAAAATTTCAGGGCATGTGGCAATCAATGAATCATGGTGCTTTCAGAGCATGACCTCTGGAACCAGACTGTCAAAAACAAACAGCAACAAAAACAACTCTAAGAGTTTCGTGACCTCTCCTTGCCTCTGTTTTCTTATTTGTAAAGATGGGCCCCTCACAGGTGTGTTTTGAGGAGCTAAGGGGTCAATACTCCCGGCACGGTGTGTGGCACACGGTCAGTGCGCCATGGTGGCTGTCGCACGTTGTGCATGGTGTGGGTGGCAGTCTCCCCATGAGCCCTGTCTAGACCAGCGTTCTGCCCATGGGCCACGTGCTCCTGCACCGTATCTCTGTCCTCACTTTAGCTCCGGCTCGATGCCAACCGTCGCGAGGGAGAACAGCACACAGTGCAATTTGGAAACCTTTACTGCTTCAAGAGTCAGTCTTGGAATCTGTTTGATATCATAATTTATTTTAGTCAGGCCTAGAATAATTACCCTTGTACTTCAGGGTTATGAAACATGCTAGTCTGAGCAGAGCAGTCAGAATGGAAATGTTCTGGCTTGTACCATCTTTTATTAGCCCATTTGCCTCTCAGGTAAAATGAGGAGAAGCATAAATTAAATCAGCATTCGTTAACTACTTATTATATATAATCTGTCCCTCTCAGCAGGACAAGGAGGTTAGACGTCACTGCCTACTTTCCTTTCGTGGACTAATATGTGCAGCGCATGTCTCTCTTCATGAAAAGTTGGAAAGTTGTGGCCTATTTGTTTGAGTCCTTTTGGCAAGATCCCTCCATTTCCCCCTAATGTGGGTGATTTCCACTGCGAAATGTGTTTGTCAGCTCCACCCACTTTTGGAGTTAACAGCTCCAGCCTGGTTCCCAGGGGCACCTAAGAAAGTGTAAGTCTAATCCTCACCCCTTTAAAATTAAGACTTGAAGGCAAAGGGGACCTCTTTGTCAGTTTAGGAAAATAAAAATCAAAGCTCTCCTGGAATTTTTTGACTATACCAATATATAAAAGCCAACTTCAAGTCTTCTTATTTGTGGAACATTGAGTTTTCTTTTAGTTCTCTGTGTAGGGCTTAGGTCGTGTCAACACTCGCAAAGCATTTCCATCTAATTGGAGCGAGGACGCCATAACGACGTACCCAGAGCCTTCTTGACCAGGAACTGTTCTTTATTCCTCGTTTCCTCCTTTTTGAACCTGCATCTTTAGCAATCCCATTACATACAAAATCACCAAACCATTTAGCTGTAACCATATTTTATTAGAAAAGTATATATATTTTTCTCTTGTTGCCACAAGTTGCCATTCTCTGAGACGGCAGGGATCGTTTAAGGTGGGAAATTGGAGAAGGACAGGTACTAGTTAGGCCTGTCTGCCCGGAAGGAGAGAGCAAGGTCATGCTTATATTGGCAGTTTGTTGAGCTGGAGTGAACCACTTCAAAGGAACAGGATGGCCATACTTACCTGAAGAGCTTGGCTGTGAATAAATGGTTTTACCTTCCGACAGCTCCAGTCATTTAATTACAAACGACCAGTCATGTAATTATAGAAATGTTTCAAATATTAAAAGGAAGAAAATGGTGTGATAGGTTAGCACATTTGATTGAAAGCCATGTTTAAATACTTTCCCTACAAATGTTCTTTGCATCAAGAAACCGGCACATAAGAAATGCATGAAACCTGATTTATAATGAGATAGAGTCTACTTAAGTAATAACCTTTTCCCAGAAGTTGCAGTATAAGCTGTGCTACTTTAATGATGAGACCCAACCTTTCTATCATTAGTTACACAGCTGGGCTAGAGGCGAGGCCTGCATTCATCCATAGGGATTATTTTACTGTAAAAAAGAAAATTGTTTTGAACTTGAGTTGAACAAATAAGAGCATAGCAGTGAAATTCTCTTCCAGTAACTGGCCCTTATTTCTCAGACATTTCCTAAGATGGAGCTATTAGAATTTGAACTTGAAAGAAGATGAAAATATTTTGGTCTGCAGTTGAAAATATTATAATATTTTACTGTTCTCAGCTATAGCGGGTCTCGTTAGTGGCTTTCAAGTATGCATTTGGACCTGCTATATTCATGTCCACCATATAGACCAGTACTTGGTGTGTTTCCCAAATCGTATGCTCTGCCCAGTGGGGACAACCAGATCCACATCTCTAGTCCCAGACCTGCCCCTGAGCTCTGTGTTCTCACCACCAGTGGAAGCCTAGCCGTCTGCACGTGGAGCGTCCCCCTGGGGTCCAGCTCCCTGCTCTGCTGGTCACTGTGGTTCAGGGCCGTATAGTAGTGTTCCTCTCCCAGAGTCCCCTCCAGCCTTCCTCTGCCCTACCAGACACTTTGTGGTCAGCACACATTGTGCATTTTCCCACCTCTGTGCCTTTCTTATGCTGTCTCCTCTGCCTAAAAGGCTCTAACTTGGTCCTAAATCCTCACCATCTTATAAGCTTCTACCCAGATCCCTTCTCCACAGAACCTTCTGAATCTCTCCATTGGAACTCATCATTCTCTTTCTTCCACTGACCACACTTTGTATGCTGTTAACATCCACGATTTCCCTCTTCCAATTTTTTATTTAAAAATTTTCAAACATTCAGGCCGTTCCGCAGCGGCTCATGCCTATAATCCTAACACTCTGGGAGGCTGGGGCAGCAAATCTCTCTAGGTCAGGAGTTCAAAACCAGCCTGAGCAAGAGCAAGGCCCCATCTCTACCAAAAATAGAAAGAAATTAATTGACCAACTAAAAATATATAGAAAAAATTAGCCGGGCATGGTGGCGCATGCCTGTAGTCCCAGCTACTCGAGAGGCTGAGGCAGGAGGATTACTTGAGCCCAGGAGTTTGAGGTTGCTGTGAGCTAGGCTGATGCCACAGCACTCTAGCCCAGGCAACAAAGTGAGACTCTTTCTCAAAAAAAAAATTCAAACATTCAGAAAAGTTGAATGAATAGCATGGTAAACACTAATACACTTGCCATTTTGATTCTGTAATTAACATTTTACTATATTTACATCTGTCCCTCCATGTGCCCATCAATCTACCATATATTTTTATGCATTTCAAAGTTAGTAGCAGACATCAGTACATGCTACCCCTACATAGTTTTGCATGTATCTCATTAACTAGAGTTCAATCTTTGTTTCCTTTTTGTTAGGTAAAATTCTTATGCTGTATCTTAAATGTACCATTTGATAAGTTTTATTGCATGCACATACTTTTATAATTCAAATCACTATCCAGATGTAGAACACACCATCACACCAGAGAGTTCCCTCATGCTCTTTCTCAGTTGATTTTAATATCCATTCCAAAAGCAACCATGATTCTGATTTTTTTTTTTTTTTTTTTACCATAGATTAGTTTGGCCCATTTTTGAACTTCATATAAATGAAATCAAATTGTGTGTTCTCCTTCAGGCAAGGATTTCTTCTTTCAGTGTAATGTTTTTGAGATTCATCTATGTTGCATGTATGAGTAGTTTATTCCTTTTTATTGCTGAGTAATATTCCATTATATGAACCTATCACAACCATATCCTATTAATAGAAACTCGTGTTGTTTCCAGTATGGGGTCATACAGGTTGACATATGCTTTCGTTTCTCTTGGGTAAATACCTAGGCGTGAAATTGCTGGGTTACTTATAGGGTAGGTTTATGTTTAGTTTTATAGAAATTGCTAGACTGTTTTCTAAAGTGGTTATATCGTTTTAACCTTCACCACAGATGTATGACAATATAGGTTGCCCACATCCTTGTCAACATGTGGAGTTGTTAGCCTTTTCAGTTTTAGCTGTACTGGTGGGTGGGTGTATTGCAGTCTCATTGTGGGTTGAGTTCTCATTTCCCTGATGACTAATGATGTTGAGTATTTTCTCAATGCCTATTAGTTGTGTTATTTATTGGGATATCTTCTATGAAAGGTCTGACCTTGGGAAGGTCAAATTTTTTGTCCATTTGTAATTTTTAAAAATCTTTTTATAATCACGGGTTGAAGGAGTTTTTTTTAATATTCCAGATACCAGTCCAGTGTGAGATGTATGTTTTGTGAGTATTTTTCCCACTCTGTCATTTGCCTATTCACTACCTTAATGGTTCCTTTTGAAGAGTGGGTGTTTTTAATTTTGATGAAATCTGACATACTGGTTTTTTTCTTTTATGGTTATTATTTCCTGTGTCCTAAGAAGCATTGCCTACTTCAAAGTCACAAAAACATTCTGTGTGGATTTTTTTAGACACTTAATTTTAGCTTTTACAATTAGGTCTGTAAGCATCTCAAATTAATTTTTATGGATGGTATGAGGTAGGGGGCAAGGTTAGTTCCCTCCCCCCATATGGGTATCCACTTCTGCACACCTTCAGGAGTGTGTTCTTCTTTGCCCTTGTATTGTAGCTTAGCCTGCCCATCTTTGTAAGCCCATGAGTTGACCTGACCCTTTACACACTGCACATGTTCAATGTGTGTTCACTGAACTACATTAAATAATGATTCAGAGACTATTAGAGGATTCTGGCAGTTTTTTAATGTCTTAATGTTGAAAATAGTTTTATAGGATCCATTCCCCCTGAATTAAATGCCAGCGTATAGAGTCTGTTCAATCCTTGAGTTATCATTTTCTGCCAAGAATAAGGTTGATTTCTTGAATCTTTGTCCTTGGTTTCTTTGGAGTGAAGAAAGGAGATACATTCAGCTTTTTATTGAAAAAAAAAATTTTTTTTTAATCCGAGACAGAGTCTTGCTCTGTTGCCCTGGCTAGAATGCAGTGGTATCATCATAGCTCACTGCAGCCTAAAACTCCTGGGCTTAACCGATCTTCCTGCCTCAGCCTCCTGAGTAGCTGGAACTACAGGAGGGTAGTTCCAGCACATGCCACATGCCCAGCTTATTTTTCTATTTTTAGTAGAGATAGGATCTTGCTCTTGCTCAGGCTGGTCTCAAACTCCTAAGCTCAAGCGATCCTCCTGCCTCAGCCTCCCAGATGCTAGGATTACAGGTGTGAGCCACCGTGCCCAGCCTGAACTCTTAATATATTCTAGATATGGTACCTCATTGTTTCCTACTACAACTTCTTGTTTTATCTTGGTAGCAACCTTGTATGTTAGGTGAGGAAATTTGAGTACCAGAGATTTTAAGTGATTTCTGCGTTATACAATTAGTAAGTTGCAAAGCTAGGAGTTCTCTAGGACAGAGAAATCTGGAGAAAAGGCAATAACTTGATTCTGATACAAGATTTCTGTAAAAGAATTAATACTTGGTTGATTCTGAAGTGGGTAAAACTTGATAAGTAATTAAATTTATTAAATTCTGAATCATCCTACTCAAAGGTAGCTAAAAAATTTAGTCTTCTAATATCACTCCAAGTGTATAGTAATATATGCAAAAGTAAAAACCTTTTGGTTGTATATTTGGGCCTAAATCTCTAAGCTAAGTTGTGATTAGATGGTGAAAGTGCATTAAACTTATAAATAGCTTCAGGGCCTTCACTCTACCCATGACTTCATGAAATGCCCTTATGGTCAGGTCATAGAGCCAAACTCTTATTTCACAAAGCCAGAACATTCCCTTAGTGTAAAGATTTGAATTTGTGTCTTCGTTTCTCCTTACTGTCTCTGGGTGAATGTGGTCGCTGATCTCTCTTTTGTTTGCAGGAATGCTCCAGAAGTGTCCTTCGGTTGATGACTTTGTAAGCGCCCTTGTCTCTGACTTGGATCTGGACTTCGAAACTTTCCTGATGGATTCTGAATGATGGGAACATCCTGAATCTTTTGAATCAAGATCATGTAGATATTAACTTTGTTATAAATGCTACATCTGTGAAAACTGGTTTCTGATCTCAGTGTTCATTTCTATAACAACTTCTGAAAAACTTTAAACTGTTGGAATAAATAATTTGTTTTAATTATGCTGGGTTTTCACCTGTTTGGCAAATTTTTGAACATACGGAAATCTTCTCAGCAAGCCAGTAAAAGCTACACTTCCACATGGAGATGTTAAACATATGGTCTGGGTGTTTCCTTGTTTAACCACTCTCTGGTTGAACTTTGCCCCTTTTCATTGACCACTGGCACAGTTTGAAGCAATCTTCAGAAAGATTCCACATATAGTCCTTTTAAGAATGATTACTATTTCTTAAGACCACTAGACTAGGCTTTGAAAATGCACTTCAGTCAGTTACAGCAACCAAGGAACCAAGTGTGGTTTCCAAAGCTCTTGTAATTGTCTGCGTTGTTTTTTCTGGGTGTTTAGGCACTGCACAGATGGACTTGGAACAGAGAGGACTTGAACTCATACTTTTCTGGCTTGAAAGTAGAATTAAAAAGCATAGATACAAGTAATAAGTGAAGTGCCCAGGTCAAACAACTGGAAGTAAGGAGGCTGGGATTCAAACCATGTCTGCTTTTACCCGGAACCCAACTGCTTTATGCTATTGCATACTGTGCTGCGATTTGCCATTATCAGGGGAGAAATTATTTAATGGGTTTTTCCCACCATTAAAGTCAAGAACTTAATTATAGATTTCCATTTTAAAAAGGCATTTGCTAACAGCCTCTTCCTGCTTTTCACTGTAAATGACCAGTGGTGTAGTAAAGAGGAAAGATTCAAAACCCCCAGAACGAGGACACACATTCCAGCTACTCACAGGCTCCGGACAAATTTCTGTGAGCTCAGAAACAGACGAGACCAGATGGAGAGACATCATCAGTGACCTGCCTGTGCCGGGTCCACCCGAATGCAAGGGGGACTGACCAGTCATCCTTTCCCACCTCCTGCTCCCACTTAGAAATCCAAAATCTATATCCACCAGAAAGCAGAGCATGGGCACATCACCGAGGTGGGGCTTTCCATTTTACAGAGTGCTGTGGTGTTTGTTTTGTTTTAAGAGATGAGGTCTCACTCTGTCACCCAGGCTAGAGTGCAATGGTGTGAGCATAGCTCACTGCAGCCTCGAACTCCTGGCCTCAAGCGATCCTCCCACCTCAGCCTCCCAAGTAGCTGGGACTACAGGCGTGTACCACTATGCCTGGCAGAGTGCTGTACTTCACTCCTCTTTCTGCTCTGCCCTATTTGAGTTTCTTTATACATGAAAACTTGGAAACTGCAACTCCCAGAAAACCCTTGGGTTGGGAGTCAGGCAAGCCTGGCAGTGGCGTCTCCTTCATACCCAAAGCAGAGTCGAGGAGGGGAGTGCACGGGTTGAGGTGGCGCTGGCCCACAGTGCCAGTGCCCAGAGGGGAATCTGTCTGCTTCCGTGTCCTGCCCTGTTTATTCACAGTATTCGAGCTAAGGCAGGCGCAGATCTTATCCTGATGAACTTGTGCTACACGATGCCGGCTCTATTCTGGAGAAAGTAACATCAGCTTGCCAGTTCCAGGTGAATCAGAAAAGGTGCTTCAATCAGCTTAGGTGCACCGCCAGTGACATACCCCTGCATCTTTGCCACTCCCTTTTCAGTTGAGGATGAGGAAGCAAAAAAAGAAATCTATATGGAGCCTGTGTACAAACATTCTTCAGAGAAAGAGAAGGGAAACATCCCCTGGAAGATGCTGGAAAATCTTTGAAAATTATTTTTAAAATGAACTATAACACCTTGTAGAAAAGCCCTCTGGTATTCTTAGTGAGATTTGAGAAAACATAGTATTTATGAAGCTGAAAGCCATAAGGAACGAACCAGCAGAAGTAAAAAGACAATAGGGTAAGTTAAAAAGGAAAATGGGTAGGATAAGAAAAAAAATACAGGGAAACTATAAACCACAGTACAGTGATTTAAAACATTCTCGGGAGCAGAAAAGAATGAAACTGTCAAGGACAAGCTTGAGAAAATCTCTCAGAATGCCAGTCTGATGGGAGCTGGTAGCAGGAGAGCGGAGTGGAGCCCACGCCCTCTGGATGGTGGAATTCCTGCGGCTGGGGCTGGAACAAAGCAATAGCCAGAAATAAATGCTGTGTACGCTGGTGTTCACCGTGCCCAAGCCAGTGGCTAGCACTTAGTAGGGGTACTGGTGAATCAATGCCAATCAATGAACTTAAGAAAACATTTTTGAGCTAAAAAGAACAAAATGAGTGCTCAATTTAAAAGGGACACTTTGAAGGTGGCACAACGATGTGCGTGTCCTTCGTGCCACTGAACTCTGCACTTTAAAATGGTTCAGCTTTATGGTACATTTTATATTATGTATATTTTACTGCAGTTTTTTTAAAGGTGAATAAAAGAGAGAGAATTCTGAATTCCAGACCAAGAAAACAGTGAAAAGAGACTTTCACCTAGATACATTCTACTTTTTCTTGAGAGTTTAAGTATAAATATAATTAAAATTACAAGCCAGCATATCTCAAATTGGGCTTTGCAGAACACTTCTCAGGAACTGTTACTTAGTGTTCCATGGACTCAGAAGAGTCCTGTTATTAAATATGTTTAGGAAATGCCGCAGAAGCTTTGAAGGCTCACTGTGCACAGCAGCAACCCTACAATCGCAAAAGAGATTTGGCATTGCACACATGAGCCAGTATTTCCCAGACATATTTGATTATGGGACCCATCCCCGTTTCTGCAGTACCTATTGACATTTTTCAGAACGCTAGGAAATGACTGCTAAAAGTATGCAACTAGAAATAACAGGCTTACCTACAAAGGAACAAAAATTACAGTGCTCCCAGAATGCAATTGTTCATCACCATTAAAAGCCAAAGAACCATGGAGAAAGTTCTGAGAGGTGAAAGGCTGAGGTGCAAAATGACATTCTCAGGTAGACGAGGGCTCAGGAAACATCAGAGCTTTGTACCTTCTGTTAAAAATGGCCAAAAGAATAATTTTGACCAAGAGTCAAAACAAAGGAAACCTCTGAGGAACTTCAAAGAACGTGGAGGGGTCATTGACTCTTCACAGTAGCAGCTGGATAAGTCATAGTAGCAAATTATTTCATTATGAATGTTTTCCCCCGTGATGGGAATAAACCCGTAAGCACACAGCAACCCCTCCAGGAAAAATTCTCTCCTGGAGTTAGGGTTTCCCATCAGCTTCCAAAAATTGAATGTAAAGTACTTATGAATGTATAAACACTACAAATAATCTAGTAAAAGAACTAGAGGATAATGAATAAAATATTAATGTGGTTGTCCTTGGGTGTTGGGATTTTGGCCTTGTATTCCCCTGTCTTTCTTCCATTTCCAATTTTTTTTAAAGTACACAATATGTTAATTTCAATAATTAAAATTTACATAATGTTTAATAATCATAACAGCCAAATTTGAAGCATTTTCCAGTTCTGAAGAAAGGCTTGGCTGATGTAATAAGCAAATTCAGAATATGCCTGTGAGTCATTCAGGGAACATGTGTACTGTCAAAACTGTTATTATCACTCAAGATGTAGCCTAATTTGGTAAAATGCGATTGAGAAAAAAATAAACATTAGTAACAATGGTGCTTGACATGTACTTGGTATTTTTCAGTTTACAGAGAACTTTCTCCCACGTATTTCATGTGATGCTCATCGCGGTGACAGACGGCAGGCAGAGCAGCGTCGTAACTGTGTTACTAGGGAGGCAGTCGGGCCTGCCGTGTGTCCAGTGCCACGGAACTGGCCACTGCAGAGGCAGGACTAGAGCCAGCCCCCTCCCCTCCTCACCGCTGCCCGTGCTGCCCCACGCAGACCCTCAGGAGAGCCGCCACATTGCGCAGGCCCCGGGGTTACAGCCGACACCGCCCATAGAGCGCTGAGTGGCCACCTGACCCCACGGCTGTTCGCACTCATGGAGTTCGCCAGTTTTCTGCTTGAAGAAGGCCAGGGCCTGTGCACAGATTGAAGATGAAGTGAAATATGATATTCCCACATCAGACCAGCAAAGACGGGCTTGAATCAGGGCAATGCCAGGGTGGGAGGATGGAGGGGAGAGGCAGAGGTATTCTGGAATGTTCATCGACAGCACTTGGTATCACACTGTGTGGTGGCAGGCGGGAGTGGGTGCATATGTCAGCTATGTGTTCATCTAAACCACGAGGCAAACTTCATATAGAAAAAAATGTACAGGAAACAGGCACAAGGCCATGGTGGGCCATTAGTGTCCACTCTTGAGGTTGGTTGTTACTTAACCTGCTTCTTTTGAGTAAGATCATCTAGCAACTATGAGCTGCTATCCAGGTACATTTCTCTCTGTCACCTACAAAAAAGTCGTTAAAGGACTTTGTCAGTGCCTTGCTGAAACCCAGGTGCAACCGGCCACGGCACTCCTTGGTCTGAGGCTGACTGCATGCCCACAGGCACCGTGTCGTGCTTGCAAATGTCTCCCTCTCACAGTGTCCTTCAGGATGAGTGAAATGGTCCCCACTGGAGTGACACTTGGAGAGAGCGTGTGGAAGCCAGCTCTCGCACACGTGCACTGGCAGGGTCCAAGGTGTGTGTGTCGCGTCTTCATTCTTGCAAGGGATTGGGGGTTAGGGAACGTTTCCAGGAGGAGCAAGCCTGACGCAGAATCTTGAAATACATGCTAGGCGCGACTTAGAAAATTCATTTGAAAGAGAGCTCACCATGTCATTGTGATTATTAGTTCACCTTGGCAAAGTGCGAAGCTCTAATGTGCCCACATTTGAAATAAAAGTTCAGCTTTTTGTAATACAGAATACCAAAGGAGTTAGGAATATGAAGGTTTTCAATGCATAAAAGGCCCGTGAAACATAAATATAGTAATATCAGCTGCATAAATGTAAAATGCCTTTGGCCCAGGGAGCACCCAGAGTGGCAGACAGACCTTAGTCCTGAACTCCAGATGTTTTTCACACCGTCTGCATTACCCGTTCTGTCTTTAAAACACATGAAATTCAACCTCCAACATCAAATGCATCTTTTATCCCAGGTACTCCTCCTGAGTCGCTGTCTTGAGTAGCGGCATCACCGTCTTCCAAGCCGCTCGGGTAGAACCCTCCAAAGGGGTGGGTGGTTCCTCATCCGTGCAGGTGGTACTGAAACTGCCCGTTACATATCTGTGTCAGCAAGGCAGGGAGCATGTCTTGCTCACCGTAGCTTCCTTTCTGCCATCTCAATTGCCAGATATATGCTAGAAAAGTCAGTGCAGGCTCCAGTGTAGTCCGGGCGTAAAGTCACAGGGGCCCAGGGGAGAGAGGGGGGTGTAGTCCCAGGGAACGGTGTGCGAGCAGAGGAGTCCACAGAAGGAATCAAACATTGGGATCCCAATTCTGGAAATTTTTAAAAACTACATGAAATATAGTTTTCATTGAAAATAATTGGGAATTATTGGAAATTTTCCTCTGTGCTCCTATCAGTGCTCTGAGAAGAACCCACGAAAGAAGACCCCTGTGTTGCTTACTTGGGTGTGCCGGGATGACTGGGCCACAGGGTGCCCGATTAAACGCTGTTGCTGGGTGTGACTGGGAGGGGGCTTCAGGACAGACTGGCACTTGCATCTGTGGACCCAGGGAGGCAGGTGGCCCTCCCCAGTTTGGGGGTATCACCCAGTGTGCTGAGGGCCCGGACAGAACAAAAGCCGGAGGAAGGAGGAATTTGCACCTTTGGCTTCCTGCCTGCCTGCCGAGCCGGGGCATCGTCGGCTCCTGCCTTCGCACTGGCTCTGCCTTCACGTCGGCTCCTCTGCTGCTCAGGCCTCTGGCTCGGACCGGAATCACACCGCCGACTTCCCGCGCCTCCAGCTTGCCGACGGCAGACCGGGGCTTCTCAGCGTCCACATCATGTGGATCCCACATTCCTCGTACTCGCTACCCGAACATGTATCCATTGGGTCTGTATCTCTGGAGAACACTGACTAGCATAACCCACGAAGACATGTGGAGTGTTTTTTTATATTTACATAGAAGAATGATCAAAGAAGCACCAAGGAAACCAAGAGCAAACCAGCCGCAGCAAAGAGGTCCTAAGCATAGCTGAATATTTAAGTTAGGATTTGTGTAGAAACCTCTTTTGACCCGTTTCTGTTGTTGCTGATCCTATTTCAGTATATCTGTCGTGGATGGTTTGGAGAAAAGGCGCTGCAACCCTGACAGAGCCCAAATCTTTGACTTAAATACGAGTTGGTGCTAATTTACCCAGATTCGGTAGGAGGACTGAAGCCTCCAGGAAACAAACGTCATGACCACCTGGCGGGAGTTTTCTCCATGGCTTTTTACACTGACTCAGCGTCAAGTACAAGGTTGTGTTTGGTCTTTCTTACCAATCATGGGAGATCATGTCAGCTAAGAGCGTGGAGCCAGAAGCTGGCAGAAAACAGCGTCACTTAGGAAGGATCAAATGCTGAGATCCTGCTGCCTGTGCTTTGAGGCCAAGCTGTTGTGATGATCTCAGTGTTGAACTTTTTTAACTCTTAAAAAAAGCTGTTTTATGGTTGATTTATTAAAATTTTGTTAAGTTTACTAAAAATACCAAATTGTGTTTATTCTTCTTGAGATAACTCCTCTTCAAATTCGGTGTTTAGTAATCGTTATGCATAGCTAGTAGGAGGATTCCTTATTTTTACAAAAACAAAAAAGAGGGGTAGGGGGAAAAAGGCCTAGTTCTGGCTGTGGGCTGGCAGGAGAAATCCTGAGGGGACAAGAAGGGGACCTGTGGCACCACAGCATGTCAGGGACAAGCCGTGACAGCACAGAAGCCACCGTGGTGGGTTGAGCCTGAGTCCTTTCCCAGCAAAAGCACCCAAGTTAAAGAATCAGCGTTTACTGGGAACGAAGCACATAAATGAGTGCTTTGCCCCAATCCAAAGGGCAGAGCCCACGTGGAGGACAGTGGCGGCTCTCCGGAGAGGTTCCAAAGCTGTGTTATGCCCCTTCTTCCCAAGGACAAGTGCATCTCAGCAGCGCGCTGCTCTGGACATGCACATGCGAGATGAGGCAAGACTTGGGTTAAACGATTTGTTACGGTTGGAGAAAAAGCATGTGGACTGAGCAAAGATCGTAAATGTGCACAGAGCCAGGATTGCTGAGGAAGATTAAAGATAAGCAAGGCAAATAACTGCACAGCACAATGTGTTTCTAATAGTGCTTTCATTGTTTGCAGATTGTTTATGAAATAAGCCAGCTCCATACCACAGATGGCTCTTTATTGGCAAGCTGGTGGCCCACTGTGTGTTCTCAGAGTGAACCGAAGGTTACTTTTTAGATTGGAGATTTTTTAAACAAAAAGCCTGAACAACATATGATAGAAAGCACGGTTGAATCACAGACGTGGCCTTGTACCCCTGGAGCACATCCTCAGGAGGAAGGGGAGTACTCGCTCACTGCTGGCCAGCAGTTCTTTGGTTTGACCATCAAATACCAAGTTAGAAGACTTCGCAAACCTTCTTAGCTCCTTAGAAGCCACAGGCCAGGGGAATTTATTCATGACATCAGTTGGACTCGTCACATGACAGCAGCACTCACCGGCTGGGGCGGTGGCAGTAACCACACGGTCGCTCGTGCACGTGCAGCAGCAGGGCTCCCAGGCGCCGCTTAGAGGAGCACTCACGGGGATGCACGAGCCGAGGTGCGACGTCTGCAGCACGATGCTTGTGTCTTGCACACCTCTCCATGTGCAGATTCTCAGCGCAGTGCGAGTTTGCTCAGACGCCGATCAGTCACGGCTCACGTACGGAGCACCTTACTGGGTGCTGTGAACACACCGGTGAGTAAGACAGGAGTCCTGCCCTCCAGCTGCGAGCGGTGTAGTCAGTGGTGCCGCGGACGCAGCCGTGAGATGCTGCAGCTGGACAGGGGCGGGAGAGGAAGTGCGTGGTCGGGAAGATCTCTGGGGTGAGTGACGGAGCACTAGTGAGGCGACGGAAAGCGAGGCTCGCTGTGCGGGTCTGAGGGACCTGCCCAGCACCACCTGCTGAGCCGCGCAGACTGGACGAGAATGCGGTCGCGTTGGCCCGGGGAGGAAACAGTGACCGACCCAGTCCTGCAGAGAGCGAGCGAGGACGCTGGGCCGGTGGTTCCTGTTGAATTTGGGAACTGAGGGAAAGGTGAGCAGAGAGAGAAGCCGGGAGACGAAAAGAAAGCACGGAACAAAAGATGGCAAGGCGCAGCTCCTCCTGTCCTCCGTCTGCAGTCTCTGAGCCCACAGGCCGGCACTTCTCGATGGTTCTGTGCACTTTGAGTGTTGACTGGGAAGGCCTCCAGCTGCTCAAGCCATCTCCTGTGGGGCTAATTATTTGTTCAGTCACTCATTTTCATAGTGGTCAATGCCTAGGCTTTGAGTTATCTGCACTAACCCTATTTTTCTTATAGGCCTTGTATTTTGTGTGATTTTTCAGAATGTGTATTTAAGCACATGTAAATCATCTTATTGTAAACTTATATGTTTTTTTACTTTCTTCTCTCCTTTTTCCTCAATTAGTCTCAACAGAAGTTTATCTATTTTGTTAGTCTTCAAAGAACAAACTTTTGGCTTTGTTGATCCTTTCTTTTTTCATTTGTTCTCAAAAATAGAACAAATGAGCCGGGCGCAGTGGCTCACGCCTGTAATCCTAGCTCTCTGGGAGGCCGAGGCGGGCGGATTGCTCAAGGTCAGGAGTTCAAAACCAGCCTGAGCAAGAGCGAGACCCCGTCTCTACTATAAATAGAAAGAAACTAATTGGCCAACTGATATATATATATAAAAAAATTAGCCAGGCATGGTGGTGCATGCCTGCAGTCCCAGCTACTTGGGAGGCTGAGACAGAAGGATCGCTCAAGCCCAGGAGTTTGAGGTTGCTGTGAGCTAGGCTGACGCCACGGCACTCACTCTAGCCTGGGTAACAAAGCGAGACTCTGTCTCAAAAAAAAAAAAAAAAAATAGAACAAATGTTATTAATTTCTGATCCATTTATTATTTTCCTCAATTTTCATTATGTTTATTTCACTTGTCTTTTTCTTTGGTGGATGTTTAGCTCATTAACTTAATTTTCAGCCACTCTTCTTTTTTTTTTTTTTTTTTTGTTCTCCTGCCTCAGTCTCCCAAGTAGCTGACACTACCGGCTCACACCACAACACCCAGCTAATTCTTATATTTTTAGTGGAGATGGGGTCTCACTGTTGTTCAGGCTGGTCTCAAACTCTTGAGCTCAAGCCATCCTCCCGCCTCAGCCTCCCAGAATGCTAGGATTACAGGCGTGAGCCACCACATCTGGCCCTTTCTTCTTTTCTAAAGTATGTATTTAAGACTATAAACTTTCCTCTATATACAGCTTTAACTGCATCTTAGAAGTTTTGATACACAGTATTTTCATCATTATCATATACTTCAGAATATATTCTAATATTGTTTAATGGGTTATTTAGAAATAAGCCTTCATTGCATTCTGATCAGAGTACGTATTCTATATTATTTTGGTCCTTTGTAGTACGTATTCTATATTATTTTGGTCTTTTGAAATTTATTGAGACCTTTATAGCCCTGGTCATACATGGTCAATGCTATAAACATATATGCTTGGAAAGAGTATTTTTTTTAGTTTTTAGATACAGTATCCATTTTATTTATCTTTTCTCTATTTATTCTACCAATTACTGAAAGATGTTTTTAAAATCTCTTTCCATAATTGTGGACTTATCTATTTATCTTTGCACTTTGGTTAAATTTTCCTTTATAAATTTTGAGGCCATTTTGTTAGCTACAGACAAACTTAGGGTAATTATATCTTCCTGATAAATTTAACTTTTTATTATCATGATATGATTCTCTTTATCTCTGGTTATACCTTTTGTCTTAAAATCTATTTTGCCTGATTTAGTCTCACTATACTAGTTTTCTTTTGATTAATGTTTGCATGGTATGTTTTCCATTATTTTACTGTATCCTTAAATATTAGGTGTATCTCTTATACATGGTATATTGTTTGTCATTCTGATATTGTCTTTTAACTGGATCATTAGTTCATATTTTATGTAAAATACTAATTCATTTCTACTTCAGTCAACTATCTTATATATGATTTCTGATTGTTTCACTTCTTTTGTGTTCCCTTTTCTCTCCTTTCTTGTTTTCTTTCATTGCTATTTTTATTATTTCATTGTTTAATAATTTTGTGTTATTATTCCTCTATTACCTTGGAAACTATGCAGTCTTTGTCATGTGTGTGTTTGTATAATTTTTATTAATATAGTTAGTATTAATGATTCGAGCCCATGTTTACCATTTCAGTTGCTCTTTATTCTTTCCTATACCTCTCACTTTCCATGTGGGACTGAAGATCACTTGTAGCATTTTCTTTAATGCAGGTTTGCTGAAGATTCTTTCAGTTTTCACTTGTCTATGAATGTCTTTATTTTATTTATTTTATTTCTTTATTTTATTTTTACTTATTTATTTCATATTATTTATTTTATTTCACTCTTTATTTCTTCCAGTGTTTTATTATGAGAATTTCTCATTTCAGTTTTAAAGTGGAATTTCACTGGGTACAGGCTTCTAGGTTAGCAGTTTCTTTCATTACCCTGACTTTATACCACGTCACTATCTTTTGGTTTCCATTCTTGCTATTGGGAAGTTGACTGTCAGTCCAAAGTTTTCTGGACAACTGAGAAAACTCAAAACTGGTCTGAAATCCATGCAGGAGCTATTTTACTTATAATTCACCCTTACTGCTTTGACATTGTCCCTCAGCATCCAATTCTAAAGCAGAGGGGCAGTTACTTGTATTCCCAGTTCACCCTCATTTTTTGGAATGACCCTGCAGGGCTGTCAGGAGTGCAGCTCAGTCTCACAGCTGTCTTTTCCAGATTGGCAAACTTTTCCAAGGTAAAGATACCCTGAGTGCCCAAGCTCACTCCTCTAAATTCCTCTTCTCTCCTAGATCTCAGAGTGGTTTAATATTATGTGACTGGCTCTTGAATGCTTTTAATAAGATATTAAGAAATATTTCATCAAGTTTTTAAAAATTGTCTTCTGTGGGAGAGTTGGTCCAAATACCTACTCTACTATTACTAAAAATGTATAATTTTGTTATTCAAGGAGCTAAACATAGAATTACAATATGACTCAGCAATTCCCCTCCTATATATATATACACCCCAAAGAATCCAACGTTGAAACTCAAATACATACTTGCATATTCACGTTCATTGCAGCATTATTTATAATAGCCAAAAGGTGGAAACAACCTATGTGTCCATAAACAGATGAATGGATAAACAAGATGTGGCAGAACCAAAAAATTGACTATTATTCAGCCATAAAAAGGAATAAAGTTCTGACCATGCTACAATATGGAAGAACCTTGAAAACATTATGCTATTGAAATAAGCCAGACACAAAAGGACAAGTATTGTATGAGTCCACTTATGTGAAATATTTAGAATAGACAAATTCATAGAGACAGAGATTAGAGGTTCCCAGTGGCTGTGGTAGGGTGGTGTAATGGGAGAATTGTTGCTTAATGGTCATAGAGTTTCATTGTAGGTGATAAAAAAAGTTTTGAAGAAAAATAGTGGCAGTGGTTGCACAACAATGTGAATGTAATTAATGCCACTGCATTATACATTTAAAAATGATTTAAATGGAAAATTTTGTTATTAATATATTTTACCATACTTTTAAAAAGTAATGTAATATACTAAAAGCCATTGAATTATACACTCTAAATAGATGAATTTTATGGCATGTGAATTATATCTCAATAATGATGTTTGAAGAAAGGAAACCTATAATTATGCTTTATGAATGTTTAAATCTCTGCTGCACTGTGAATAAATTGAAGCCAGGACTTACATCCTTTTGTCTGTATTTACCCAGTGACTAATATGTGTGTTACATGGCAGTCCAGCTGGCTGCATCTTCACTGAAGCCTTACTGATGATTAGCAATCTTGCTAAATGACCCTTTGCCATAACAGTTTTCTTCCTGACTCTCGTAGATGTGTTTACTTCTTTTGCTTACTCATTAGGGTGACAGACTTCAACAGGTAATATTTAAATGGAAATGCAATTGTTTTTGCATGCTTTTCTGAGTGATGAAAGATTTCCAGTTTATGAAATTATAACTTCCTGAATATACCTAGCACATATTAATGCACAAAATTATTTCTCTCTCCTTTCTTCTTAATGTCCATATCACCACTTTCTATTTAGTCTTTATGTCTTCAGACATAGGTGTAATATTGTCACACAGAGAAAATTAGAATATAAGTCGATTTTCTCTTGCTATGCAAAATAACTGTCAACTTATCTTCTTTCTCTAAGATTTTTAGAAATATATTTTATTTGTTTACTCCCTTGACTGCAATGATAGAATGCAAACTTGAACTAGCTTAAGTAAAAGGATACTGCTAGAATGTTTCACAGCACATGAGGACTGCCAACAGTGCTTAGGATGCTTTGGATATAAATAATATAAATCTAAAATAAATAAAACTGGGTTAAGCCACACAGAAAAACTGTCATGTTACATGGTTATAAGCAACCAAGTGAAAATCAGCCCAAGAGACTGACTTCATCTTCACGTAAGAAAGTGGCCATTGCAAGTCTCACTATTGAGAGGCTACAGGTTGGGACATTCAGAGCTGTCTCACTTGCTCTGCTTAAGAGGAGGATCCTGGGCCCTAATATCTTTAAATAAAGCATGTTTTCTAGAAATTGAAATTCCTTTCCTTAGTTGATTGATATATTTCCAAGTAGATCAAAAAGAGTTTGCTCTAGGATTTGGAAAATTCAAGCTTTGGAAATGGAAATCAGTTCTTTGAGAAGCAGACATGGAGATAAGATTAGATACATAAGAGATTTATTGGGGGAGATAAGTATGAAGGATAAACAGGAAGGAGGAGAAGTAGGCAGAGGGAACCTCACCCTGATGCAAGTCTGCCATGGGTGGGGAATGAATGTCAGCTGAGAAGTCTTACACTCCACACAGCTGTGAGAAAGTCTGGGCAGGCCTGTGGGAGTCCCAAGTCAAAACTGCCCATTAGAGGAGTCCCGCATCTCACAGAAATTATCCAGTATTCATATGCAAGTGTAAAGGGACTCTGAATAGCCAAAACAATCTTGGAAAAGAACAAAGTTGGAGGACTCACATTTCCCAATTTCAAAATGTACTACAAAGCTACTGTAATCAAGACAGTGCATCACTGACATATGACTACACATGTAGACCAATGGAACAGAATTGAGAGTCCAGAAATAAAGCTTTACATTTATGGTCAATTGATTTTTGAGGAGTGCTAATGTTGTGGCAGTGTCTACAGCTAGCGTTACAGCTCTTATTCATTTGACCGGGGAAAGAACCGATCGGCACACGAAGAATCGGAGAACAGCCTTTATTCTTCTACAGCAGGCTCAACACACCTAGTGTTACAGCTCTCTTCGTGTCTTCTGATGTTCTCCCAATGTTCCCCCTTCCTGCCCTTCTGCTCCTGCTTTTATACCCTTGGTAGGGTTCAAGAAGCGTCCAATCAACTACAAGCTTTAACATCCAATCAGCAACAAGCTTTAACATCCAATCAGCAACAAGCTTTAACATCCAATCAACAACAAGCTTTAACATCCAATCAACAGTGGGATTCAAAAATTACCCAATCAGGATCACGCAAGCAGCTGGCCAGAAGCAGGTGGGGGCACGTGGACCTGGGGCATTCCGGCACTCGGGGTCCTAGCAGCTCACAGGGGTCCTGGGCGGCTGCGTGCTGCGGGGCCGGCCCTAGCAGCGTGCCTCTAACTGGCCAGGAGCAGCACTGGCCCCCGTAGATGCGGAACTACAGGGAGGCGGCAATCAGCTGCGACCCGGCGCCCCACATTTTCCGCATCACTAAGACAATTCAAAGGGGAAAAATAGTCTTCAACAAAGCGTTCTGGAACAGCTGGATATATACCTCATCACATCTACAAAAATTAATTCAAAGCATAGACTGAATGGCAGAGCAAAACTCTAAAACTTTTAGAAGCAAACTTAGGTGTAAATCTTTATGACCTCAGGTTAGGTAATGGTCTCTTAAATATGATAACAAAGGCACAACAAAAGAAAACAAAAATGTATAAACTGTACTTCAGGAAAACCAAAAACTTAAATTTTGCTGCAAATTATATCATCAATAAGGTGAAAAGACAATCCCTCTACTCACACAACTGTAGGCTTCATCCAGGCAGTTCAGTAATCCCAGGGAAGGAAAAAAAAAAACCTGTTTCAGGATAACGCAAGTCCTCAGATTGATTCTGATTGGACCAACCTTGGTCACATGCTCACCCCGAACCAATCACTGAAGCTAGAAGGGTTCAACGTTCTCCGGAGTGCGCGGCATGAAAGTCACGTGAGGCTCGGGTCACGTGTCACCTGAGCGAGGGAGGCGGGGCAGCCCGACCGGAAGCACATGGTCTGAGCAAGTAGGGCGGGTGCGTTCCAGGGGGAACCGGTTATTGTCAGCTGCTTCCGCCAGCAAAAGAAGCGGTCCTGAGCAGAAGAGAACCGTAGATGCCACTGCCACACCAGATGGGTGTCGATGCGGCTGTGTCGTTGGAACCAGGGTCTACAGACACGACACTGCGCCACACCTGCTCTTATATTGCGTTGGAGGAAGAACTGCAGCCCCCAAGAGCCGGGGAGCCAGAAGGGTGCGGGGTCCCACGGAGACTTGTCGAACCTACCACGAGATCTGTACTCACTGGGGCACACTTGCCTCCCACAAGTGTGTAAGGGGTGGCACATGCCGGCCCACTTGTGGCGCTGATCTGTGTCATGCCCAATCAAGCCTCACCGGCGTAAGCTTGGAATCAGAGACTGGGGAGGGCCTCCCCGATTTCACGCAGCACCCCCGCCTTAAGGCAGAGGCGCCTAAACTGCCCCAGATGGATGGCGACCAGATTTCTATTCTTACCATCTGCAGAGGAGGGGACACAGCCTTCTCACCATTCTCTGCTGCTGGATGACTTATGTGCCTCTGAAAAGGGTTTATTTCGGCCCCCTACTGCCAGCCCACCTCCCCCCTTCAATGGACCTGAAATTCTGCTGCCACCTCCGGGTAGGTGCTGGAAATCTTGTTTAAGTGTGGTTTGTCCTTGTGCTTACCCGTACATTGGATAAATAACGCCTGAGCGCCAATTAGCGAGCGTCAATTGAGAACCAATTATGCAGGTTGTTGTGGTCACAGAGACAAATAAGATCCAGTTCCCGCCCCAAGGAGCTTGAATTCTAGTGGAAAAGGGACATTTAAAGAAAAGATTGTAATAGATGTCGAAGTAATAGAACTGTGGGCAGGAGCACATGTGAGGTCACAGTGGAAGGCTGATGCCACAGGGGAGCCAGGGCTTTAGAGGAGATTGAGCAGAGAAATTTAAATGTGGACTTTTACTTTTAACAACACCACAAGTGAGTGTAGAAAAATTCAGACAATGCAGAATAAGCAAAAAGAAAATAACCACAATATATTGCTATCCCCAGGTTTCTCAGCTACATGTTCTTTTGTAACCTGCTTTTTGCTTTAAAATGTGATGATCTTTTCCAATCATAAGTATTTTTCTACATCAGTTTTAATGACTACCTACATAGCATTCTACTTAGTGCTTTTGAGGGTCTTTGAAAGAATTCGGTAAGTAGCACCCATCTTCCCCCCCCCCAAATCCATTGAGAAATAAACAGCAGGTGGAGAACCAAAATGTCACCTTCATTCCTAATTAAGGCGAGATTGGCAGGCATAGCTCACAGTGAGAGAGAAAGTGGGCTTGCTGGTTCTGTTCCTTGGAAGTCTGTTGAGATGTGGGGACCCACCCAGAGGACAGCTTTGGTCTAGGGAGCACACAACTCACTGCGTCCCTCCAGAACTGGCCCTGCCCAGAGAAGTGACAAAACAGGGTAACTTCTCTAAGCAGAGGGCCTTTGATCATCTCTTCCCAATGCCTGTCACCCACCAACTATGGTAACACTGGCCTCCACTCTGGGGAGTTAAAAGGCGTGGGAAAAGAAGCCAG
Source organism: Microcebus murinus (assembly GCF_040939455.1). NCBI lineage: Eukaryota > Metazoa > Chordata > Mammalia > Primates > Cheirogaleidae > Microcebus > Microcebus murinus. The sequence goes on along the minus strand of NC_134116.1, from coordinate 77,197,000 downwards.
GAGGATTGCAGAAAATCCCACATTACAGAGGGGAGGGAAAAGGCATTCCCTTGTGACATGTGAAGGTCCCAGTACTCATTTAACCAGTCCTCTATTGTTGTACACTTAGGTTGTTTGCAAACAACATTGAAATTAAACATCTTTGTAATTAAACTTTGTGTACATGTATGGAAATTTCCTTAAGATAAATCCCTAAAAGTGGGATTTCTGACCCAAGGGTATTAACATGTCTAAAGCTTTTGATGTTTTGCCACATTTCCCTCTAGAAAGTTTTTATCAGTTTACGTTGTCACTAGCAGTATGGTTTTTAAGAACAGGTCTCCTTAACACACACCCTCTCTGACTGTTTAGTCCTTTCTTTTTTATCTTTGTGAACGTGATGAGCAGAACATCTGTGCCTCAGTGTTTCAGTTTTGAGCAGTCCTAATGGAGGAGTTTTCTTGGAGAACAAGGGGATAGGACATGGGAGGGAAACCGCTTCAAGAGACTGAACCATGTTTTCAAAAGCTGTAAGCCCTGAAATCACTATTGTCCATAGATTTTATTTTATAACCATGAAAGCATCATCATGAAGTTGAGAGAGGATGATTCTAGAAAAATACAATTACTTAATAGTTCTGAGGCCTGGGACAAGTTAAGCCTAAATGTCCTCATCATAAAATGGACTAAATAAGCCCTACAAGAATGAGAGCCTGTCGGGACAGCATTTGGCCCACAGTGCACGATGAATCAAACCATTCTGGAATCACAGTCTGTGGGGCAGGGAGATCTGAGAGCGGCCTGTTTCCCCTCCTCCCATCTTTGTGTGTATATCTGCCCGCCCCTGGCCCCCCAGGGAAGGGGGGTGGTTGACAGTAATTTGGGCATTTCCGGAATTTCTGCCCAGAACACGACCTAGTAACTCTCTGGGCCCAGGATTCCTGTACCTGGTAGTGGGCCCGACAGCCCATCACTGTGCCCCTCGCGGCGAGAGACTGACGGTGATGTTCGCAGACCCGCCAGGGTGTGCCCACGCCTGTGCGGAGTGGGCCAGGTGTGCTCTTCCCATCCCATCCCTGCCCTGGCCAGGGAAAGGCCGAATCAGGAGAAGGGGAAGGAAGGGCCCCAGTTCTCCTCTCTGCCTCTTTGTTAGACTTGGGTTTCCACCTACAGCCAGCCTTTGTCCTCAGACAGACATCTTAGAAAAGGTCCTGGCCTCCACCCCCAGTGGCTCACAGCATCTTGGCAGCGGGGGGCAGGCCCAGGCTCGGCCTTGAGCGCCTCCTCCATGATTCTGGGCATGCCTCTCCCCAGGAGCTGCTTGGCCCAGAGTCTCAAAATCCCTTTTGTTTCTTCCAGGAAGTTAGCAAAGAAAAGAAGGTAGGAAACCTAGATACACCTGTCCCTTCTTGAAGACCAGCAGCATCCTACAGGGAGATGGAATATCAAGTAGCTGAGGTACAGAGCCACCCTCTGAATGGAGAGGGGCAGGGCTAGAGAACTTACCAGCCCTGGTCGCTGGGACCAGATTCATTGAATTGTTTGATGTCTTTTGGTGCCATCTGACCGGTGCCATCTCTCCATCAGCAAGGCAGGATGTGTGCGGGCGTGTGTGTGTGTGTGTGCGGGCGTGTGTGTGTGTGTGTGTGTGTGTGTGTGTGTGTGTGTGTGAGAGAGAGAGAGTGAAAGGTGCTGGCCACAGGCAGGACCTTCATAAATGCCGTGGGCCAGATTTTCATCTCTCTCACTATAGGAAATTCCTGCTACAAGCAGCGTTAGAAATTTATTTACTTACACATGTAATTGTTTACATAGTTAATAATTTGGTTTATAGAATTCACCACCTGGCACAAGTACACATTGAAAACATCCGTGTAAATGCCAATAAATCACCCACTCAACAGTGGGCCTTTCAGGTGGCCCCTTGGTGTTCATCTGAGGCCGCCCTTAGGCTGGTCAGAAATCATTCCAACACTCACAGCCCAAGGCCTGGGCCACGTGGACGCAGCCGCTTGCTTTCAATAAATATTTATGGGGCGCTGAGTTGGCAAGTGGCTGTGTGCGGCAACACGGGAAATGCACGGATCTGTGAGCTGCCGCCGCTGCCCTCAACAAGGGAAGACGCGGACCAGCCTGAGCCTCTTCCAGGCAGAAGGAGGTGCCTGCCGGGAGCAGTGTGAAGTAGGCTTCCACCAGGGCCTAGGCTGGGTTGGGGGGGGCGCCCCATTCTTCCCCCAAGCCAGTGCAGCATCTGCACTAGTCCCCCGTCCTGCCTCCCACTCTCCACCTTCTCCATCTGCATCAGGCGCTTTCCCTCCCTCTTCCTGGGAGCTCTTCTCCTCCGTGAGGCCTCAGCTCCGGTGCCCTCTGCTCAGAGACCCTCCCAGGCCACCGGCACAGCCAGCCATGCCTTCTCCCCACCCCGTTCATTCCCCCAGAGCACTTGCCAGCATCTGAAATGATCGCAGGACGTTTGAATACAGTCATGCGGCGCTTAACGGGGTGCATCCTGAGAAATGCACCGCCAGGCGATTGCATCATCCTGTGAACGTCATCTCGGGTATGTACGTCGCACACCCGGATGGTAGAGCCCACTGCACACTAGGCTGTATGGTGCAGCCTGTTGCTCCCAGGCTAGAGCGCACAGCATGTGACCGTGCCGAATGCTGTAGGCAGCTGTGACACAGGGTAAGTATCTGTGTGTCTACACATATCTGGATGTAGAAAAGGTACGGTGAAAATACAACATTACAATCTTAGGGGACTGCCACTGTATATTCAGTCTGTCGTTGACCGAAAGGTCGTTATGCAACACCTGACAACACTTGCCTACCATCTCTTCCCTGCTAAAACGTAAGCGCTGCAATGGCAGACACCTCCTTTGTCTGGGTCACCGCCAAGTCCCCCACATTTAGAGAAGAACCTGAGTCACTGTGGTTACTCAGAAGTTACTTGTTCAGCAAAGGAATTCTTCCTGCTGTGTCTCACTCACAGCCTAAGATGAAAATTGCTTCATTAAAGGAGATCAGTCTGCAGGAGCTGTGGTTTAACTGCGGCTGGATGGGCTCCAGGAGGTCCATGGACACGCGGGGCTTCCACCGAAGACTCATGTAGAGAGTGGTTTCCACTGCTTGGGAAAAGGAAGCGGGTAGGGTGGGTGAAAGCGCCTCTTGCAAGTACTTAAATCTCAGCTCAGCTTATTTAGAGAGACTAGAGAAGAAGAATCTCTTTCTACTGAGTATTCATTTCATCTTCACGGTATGGAGAAACAGAGCCAGCTGTTGTCCTCGGGGCGCAGAAGCTTCTGTCTGCTCTGCAGGGTGCAGGGGAGACCCCTGAGATATGCTCTGGCCTTTGCAAAGCTAACTCCCCCTCCAGAAATGAAGGGAAGCCTTTAGTGACCCTCAAGTACCTAGCTCACCAGGGGTCCCCGCTCTGTGCAAGCCCAGGGGCTGACGGAGGGGAAAGTGAGGAACAAACACAAGTAGCGGCAGAAGCCTCCGCCCTCGCTGGGCCCAGGCACTGGTGCCGGTGCGGGAGCCAGTCCGGATGCGTCACCGAGATCCTCGCTCCTTGGCTGTGGTCCACCGAGAGTCTGCTCATCCTGTTCCCAGCAGGGACACCACCCCAGCAGACCCACTGGCACCTTCTCCGAGGGAGTGAATAACCTCCTGGTGCCTCACACACAAGGGCTGGCAGAGGACTCATGCCTGAAAACGTGAAATTGGAGAAGAGTTGAAATGAGCAGCCTGCGAGCGATACTGTAATTTAGGGGCTCTCCGGCCTCCAGGTGAGATTACGTTCAGTCTCTGGACAACTGCACAGCCCTATTGACGCCTTCCCGCTCCTAGACAGGCGCATGTGCGGCTCTGGGCCCCGCCGGCTCTGCACTTCCTGAGCTCTTCCCCGCCAGGCATTTCCTGCCAGCCCCGTGCTCTTGCACTTGGAAAAGGCTAGAGCAAGGGCCAGATGTCTCTAAGCAGGGACTGGTGTGGACAACGGCATGACTGAGGACCCGGGGCTCCCACCAGTCCCTCTGCTTGCTGCTGTCCCGAACGTTGGGCGAGTGTCACTCCATAGGAGTCCTAAATCAGACCATGACCTTTTACTGGTATTATCAAGGTAATCCAAGGCAAGATTTGGAATCCGAGAGAAATGAGCTGATCAAAATAACATATGAATGGTATGAAATGTTACTGAAAATAATCTTCCTTACATTTTATACTTTATATTTAGTGTGGCCCTTATTCATATTTTATTTCCCCAAAACTAATCTTTTGTTTTCAAGTTTAAAAAGTTGCCTTTGTGCTAAACTCTGTTATATTCTTAAAGTGCACTATCCATTTCACAGAAGTTGCCTCCAGCATTTTATACTAGAATTTAAAGAGGATTGGACGAGTCTTAATCCATCCGAAGCTACATTTTCGCCCTCAAACACACACACAGCCCTTCACAACCACATTTTCACTTATGTGATGTTCCTTCCAAGAAAGTTAGTGTTGTATGAAAGACACCATCCCAGAAAGAGAATTTGGAAGGAACGCTGTTTTCCAAGGTGATAACATTCTGCTTTGAATTATTACTTCATTTTTTTTGAAGATTTTTTTTCATGGTCACTAAAAACTCAAAGGACTTGGCATACAAATTGGTCAGTATTCAATCCTGATATTGAATGGCTCTCATAGACACTATTGGTGCTCCTTAAGTACATTTATTAACCATATGAATATGTGAACAGTCTTTACACAATTCAGATATAACCTCCACATTAAAGATACATCAACCTTGTTTTTTTCACCCCAAAAACATTTGGGGTGAAATTAAATATTATCTACTATAAAGTAATCAGATTTTTTAAAAGCTGAAGTTGCCAAATATTCCTTATCTTATAAGACTGGTATTGGGGATATTAAGTAAGCAGAAGGCCCCTGGCCTGAGGTTGTCTCTATGCTTCTGAGTTCCTAACAAATGAACCAAAACCTAGCTTAGTACATAAATGAGCCAAATCCCAACTTAGGCACATATATTTTTTAGTTCGAATAGCCAGGCCCCAGCCAATCACAAACAGCTGAACTTGAGCCAGTTACAGGAGCCAACCAATCAGACTGTGCCCGCGTGAGGCGAATGCCAAGCTGTAACCAATCAAGCTGTTTCAGTACCTCACTTCCGGGCTCTGTCTGTAAACACTTGCTGCGCGCCGAGCTCCCCGCGTCTCCTCTGCTGTGGAGTGCTGCCTGGTCCATGAATTGCTCTTGCTCAGACAAACCCTGCTAAATTTAACTTGTCTGAACTTTTTCTTTCAACGTGGGATAGGAGAAAGAGGAAGACTAAGGAAAAACAACCGTTTGCGAACCATGTCGTATTGGTGAGCAGACGCTATTTGGCGTGAGGGCTCGTGCTGTCGTGGTGGTGGTGAGGTCACAGGAGGAGCCAGGCCCAGTGGGGACAGGAATACACAGGCACTGCACACTTGTGTGAGTCAAAAATTGCCACCCATGCACATTTTTAGTGTTTTGTCAAGTTGTTACCCTGGATAGAATTCAAAAGGCAAACTGTTTGGTTCAACATCATACACCTGGTTCAGCATCACACACCTGGTTCAGCATCACACACCTGGCCATCGTTGTATCCATCCAAAGAGCCAAGGGGGGGAGGGGGCTGACGGTCCAAACCATCAGAGAAAAGGTGAGACACCTCCCTCTCCACTACGAACGATGTGAGTCAGGGGCTGAACATCACAACCCAGTGGTGGACAGAGGATTGGGAGAGTTAATTTAGGGTAAGGGGGTGAGTAGGCTTCTGATGAGATGGAAGGTCTAAGAAAGACTCACTTATGCCCCCACCAATGCTGCTGAGAGCTGGTAGCTTCTGCCTGGGTTTTAGACTCTCTGGTCAGGTTGGAGGGAACTGGAGGAAGGAGAGGGTGGGGCTATAAAAGCCAACGGGAGGCAGACAGGGGGCCCATCCAAGTCCCGGAGGCGTTAGGCATACTGGGCAAGCACCCCTACCCTCCCAGGACTTACATTCTAGCAGGAACACAGATAAAGAAGTTGTGTAAACTGGGTTAAAAGGTAACAACGTCTATGGGAAAGGTAGGTGAGGGAATACGGTAGCTGGGGAGGTCAGCGGCAGACTCACTAGGAAGGTGCTTGAAAGAGGACAGTGAAAAAGCCACATGGGTATCTGGGGAAGAGCAGAGGGAACGGCATGTGCAAAGGCCCTGAGGTGGAAACAACCCCAGCCCTAGAAGATGGTAGATGGCTACCAAAAGCATGGAGCTCTGTGCTTTCGGTAGCTGCGATATATTTTAAAGAGCAAAAGATACAGGGTTCCCTTTACCCTCACTGTTATCTGACATCCTGCCATATTTATAGCGTAAGCACCTGCTTATGGTTTGGACCTGGGACCTAGAAACGTACCAGAACCACTGTGCTCCCCTTTCTTCTGCATTTTATTTGGAAACTATTTAAGTATCATTTAGTACATTCTATGTGGTTTTCCAAACACTTTGTAAGTATACACTCCCTTAATCCTGGTCACCATCGGAATAGTACTGTTACTGTTCCCATTTTACAGGGAGGTGAACTGAGGCACAGAGCGGTTATGTTACTTGTCTAAGATCATCCAGCTAATAAACACCAGAGCTGTGGGCTGCACCTGGTCTGTTTGGCTTTACAGTCATGCTCCCAGCCGGGCACTGAGCAGCCCTAGCCAAGGCACCTCCCACCCCCAGGGAGTGCTGGAGCCGGCTCGGACCAGCTCACAAGAGCCAGTGTGTGCGCTTCTTTCCTTTTCTGTACGCAGTGGCATCGCTTTGCTAACTAGAAATTGGCCGTGGAGGGAGCGTTTACACCACGGAAACTGGCAAACACTACAAGTCAGAGGTTTGCCAGCTGAAGAACTGGTCGTCAGGCGTTTACCAGCGCACCACGAATCCCGTCCACGGCTTGCACCCCACCTCGGGTTTGCGCCCTCCTGGAAGCTTCCCCTGCCTTGTCCTACCAGACACCAGTTGCTGCGGCTTCACCGGCCTTCTGTTGTGACCTTACGGCGGGGCTCACGTCTGCCAGGTCTGTTTCACCGGGGAAGTTAACGTCGTCTTAGATCTTTTGAGTGCAGCATAGTGGCAAGGATGGGGGTTTTTGTGATCGGCTGGACCTGGGTTTGGATTGCAACTCAGCTCAGCGAGGGCCACGGTAGTCACGTGCGTGGTGCATAAATGACTTCCTGTCTCTGTGCACTGCTCTGCCTGGGGCTCCAACCACATCCGTGTTAGGACCTCGGCTTGCTCCTCCTCCTTCCTGTAACCCCGTCCCGCACATCTCCACGCGATGGCTCCTGCGTGGAGGGCCCGCGCACAGCCCAGCACCCGCTGCCCCTGCTGCACCGCTGCTGCGCACGAGGCCGCTCTCCTCCCCACGCCCTGCGCCGTGTCCTCTGCGGCACTCATCTGGCCACAAACGATCCAACTCGTTTGTCTGTCGGTGGTAAGAGCTGACAGCGTCTCCCTCCCCTATGGCGCAAGCCCCTGATGGCATACACTGTTTCATTTATCGCATGTCCCCAGCATGCTGTAGAACACTGACCGGCGTGACAGGCCATCGTCCCGGCCAGCGTGGACGCCAGCTGCTGTGTGCACCCCACGCGCCCTGGCCCGGCGGAGAGAGGAGAGCTCGGCAGAGGTTGCGCTGTCAAATATCTATCAAAGGCTTTCGGTTTGCCGACTTGTAGTTCTAGCAGTCACAGCGCAAACCGCCGCCTTTCAGGTGGCGCCTGGCGGGAGAGCCGGTCCCCGCGTGGTTGGTGGGTCGCGTGGGCAGAGGCAGCGCTGCTGTGGAAATCAAGCCTCGAGTTTCCTGACCTCTGAGCCTTTTTTTTTTTCTCAACTCTCTACATTTCAGCCGCTGCAGTCTGCAGAGGGTCCCTTCTCCGTTGTCACCCCTCCTTTAAGGCATCAGGACATCCAGCATTTTGTCTGGAAACCGCCAACGTGATCATGAGTCGTTCAGAGACCTCCTGCCCTGCTGGAGTCGCCTCCTCAGACCTCAGCGTTTTCCGATAAAGTAGCTCATGGTTTTTCACGATGCCCACGTGGAAAGTGGCATAAGAGAGGCCACAAAAGGAGGTCGTATTAATCTCGCAAGAGGCCGGGAGGGCGTTCGCGGGACCGGATCCCACTTGTTGTATGTTAACCGAGCGGAGCACCTAGCAGGCCTTGGGCGGGGGCGTCCTGGGCCTGCGGTGGCAGCTGTCTGTGCCCAGCCTTGCTAACACATCGGTCCTCGTGCCACACACTTACTCACCGTAGCCATTACCGCCGCTCAGCGTACAGCGCTAGCCGTTTGGCTTCCAGATTGTAGATGGCTCAGCGGGTGGAGTGGTCGTCAGAGAGCATGACAGAGTTTTCTGAGCCGACCTGGGAGGCATTTGGTTTGCTGCGCCAGAGCCACGTGGGAATGGGGCCCAGGTGCCTGGCAGTGGTGAGTCCAGTTCCCCAGCTATTTGCCATGTCCCTGTGCTGTCCCTGTCGCTGGCACTCAAGTGCTGGAGGAGGGGCAAGGTCCAGGACGGTAGGGCCAGGCTGTGACCTGGGACCTACGCGTGCTTCAGCTTCTGATGCCATAAGAGGCACCTGCCGGGCCTCGGAGCACCTTCTCTGCGTCCTCCAGCCCAGAGCCTGAAAGAAGAGCTGGGCACCTGGTCAGTGTCATTCAGGTGAAGGATTTCATATGCTTTAAAATGGCCATTCTTTTTATTTTGATTTCTAATTTTGCCATTTTGGGCAACCCGTTTTTTGCAGCACTCATTTCTGTCCCCAAACTGCCTCGCCTTATGCGTTCTGTGAGCCAGATCATTAAGCTCTGGCGTTTGTTTTTTGTTTGTCCTTTTGGCCACAAGTAAATACATGATTAAGCAAGAGCTCCCTACAGCTCTTGGATTATGCAACAGAAAAATACCAGGGATTTAGTTTTAGTTTTCGTGTAATTGGAAAATGGTTTCAAATATATTGAAAAAAAATGTAACATATTTTTTAATCTGTAAAACAAAAATTAGAAAGTTGTTTCTCATCTAACTCTCCGAAAGTCCCAGGGCTGGAGCCTCCCTTGTGTCCTTGGCCGGCCCCACCCCGTGGGTCGGTCCCATGACATAGTCCCGCCCAGTTGGACTGAATTTCTCCAGGTTCTCTGAACACATCGGAAGAAAGCCACTCATGTTTAATGAGCACTTTTTGTGCGCCAGCGAGGTTCTAGGGGTTTTACATACACTGACACGGACAATACCCAGAACAGCCCTGAGGGTGGTGCTGTCTTCCACCCTCACACTTTCATAGGTGAGCCCCCTCCGGCGGGCCTTCTGCCTTCACTGCTCCCAGCTCTTCTCTTGGCTTTTTGTGAAGGTGTGGGCAGAAAACAGACCACAGGAAACTACAGAAAGACCTGGCGTGGGGGGCAGTGGCAACAAGTGCGAACGGTCCTTAGCGTGGGGCGTGTCACAATTGTCAGGGTCCTGGTGAAGGTGGGGACAGGCGGCGCAGTCCTTGAGAGGTGGTCCCGCCAGCGATGGTCTGGAGGGGCTTGTTCAAATCCGCAGCCCCTCTCCCACCGAGCAGGCCCCAGCTCTCGGAGGTCGTGCCCGGCCTGCGGTGCGGGCCCCATCCTGCTGTTCTAGAAGGGCCACCCCGATGGCTCTGAGGACTCTTGGCATCGCACAGCCCCATTCCAGCGCCCCACGGCCACACTGGTCGGTTGTCTCCCGGGTCCGGCTGCAGGGCCTGGCGCTCGCCCTCGCTGAGCTCAGCCACCACTTGCGCGAGCCCCGCAGCTGCTGCTCTGAAGCCGGCCCCCACTCCCGCCTTTGTGGCTGCTTTCTTTCCAGTTCCCTCCATCTCATCTAAACCCCTCCACCGTCCGAGAGCCCCGGCCGTGGTCTCCGGGGGCTCGTGGGGAGACCTCTTGCTTCCCCAGCCCATGACTCGAGACCTCAGCTATGCGATTCCGAATTATGTGTGCTCCGTGTGGTTGCGGGGCCGGATCGCGTTGCAAGCTCACATATAATTTGTTGGCCTTTTCCACTCCCCTGAGGTCTCTTTCAGTGTTTGTATTTTCCAGACACTTTATCTCCTTGCCATTAATAACTATGTTTGGGATTCTCGTCCTCTTTGGTGCAATAGCTTGCATTTTTTCCACATGGGACCTCCTTTTACTTACCGCCCTTAATTATCGCTCCTTGCTATTCGTGTCCTCTTCTCCTCCCCAGCAGGAGGCCAGTTTAGTTTCAGGTCGTGGACAGCCGCCCACCCCAGTCTCCTCGAGGACGAGGCGACGTCGAAGGAATTGACTCGGCCGTGGGGCCGCGTGGCCGTCCTGCCTGAGGCAGGGCCGTCTGCTCAGCTTCGCCGGGTCCTGCCCCAGGGCCCATCACGGGAGCTGATGGAAGGACCAGGGACGCGACCTATGATGGAAATGTAAAGTAACTGGGACCACCGCACACTGGGAGATAGACACAATGACCCGTGTCCTGTGGGCAGGGCGTTACTGCATCCCGATGGGGACAGCCCCGTTTCTCCTCTTTCACTTGATGCACGTCAGTTAATGCTAGAGGAAGGGCTTGCAGTTAGCTTTGAGGAAAAGCTTCCCAGGGTGAGAGACGGGGACAGAGGACGGTTTCCTAGTTGGGGGGGGGGGCAGGCAGAGGGGGAGAGTTCTCTTCCTGCAAGATCTTTAAAAATAAAACTGGGATTATTCTCTCCAGAAAGGCCCACATCCAGCCCTTACAAAATGGCACCCTTCATATATTTAGTCTCAACATCTGGCTTCGATTCCAGCCCTCTGGACATTGTTCCCACGCTGTTCTTTCCTTCTGTTTCATGATAGCCCTTTATCTCAGTCTCAGTCGTTTTGAATCAGCAGCAAGTGAGCCTCAACAGGTTTACAACTGGCATCCCTGATCTGGGAACCTTGGTTGATCTTCACGCGTCTCATCTCAGACTTTGCACGTGTTTGCCACCTCGGATCTAAGCTCCCACCTGGAACTGACAGCTGCAGAGCCAGCCGTGTCAGGAGGCAGTAATGCCAGGGCGGGATCTCAGCTGTGTGGGACGACTGGAACTGAATCCCTACGCTGCTGGAATTCCTGACTTCCTAACTACCGCACCCAGGTGTCCTGCCACCATGGTGGCTACCGCAGGAGAAGTGGTGAGCACGGTGCCTGAAACAGATCATGGGATCAACGAGCACATTGGCGGTTTATGGCAATGGTAACATGATGGCGGAAATGATCCTAAGTCAGTTATTTTCCCCCTCTGGGTCTCAATTTCCCCATGTTGACCTATTTACATTCAGGACTTAATTATGTATGCAGGCATAGCTTGGAGATATCGCAGGTTCGGTGCTAGAGCACCACAATAAACCGAATACTACGATAAAGCAAGTCACTCAAATTTTTTGGCTTCCCGATGCATATGAAAGTTATGTCGATATTATACTGTAGTCTATTAAGTGTGCAGTAGCATTATGTCTAAAACACGTACATACCTTGATGTAAAAATACTTTAATGCTAAAATATGCTAGCGATCATCTGAGCCTTTAGTGAGTCATAATCTTTCTGCTGGTGGAGGGTCTTGCCTGGGTATTGATCAGGGTGGTCATTGCTGAAGGTCTGAGTTGTTGTGGCAGTTTGTAAAAATGAGACAACAATGAAGTTTACTACATCAACTGACTCTTCCTTTCACGAAAGAGTTCTCTGTAGACTGCGATGCCGTTTGCTAACATTTTACCCAAAGTAGAACGCACAGATTTAAAATTTACTTTGCCCAGATCCATTAGAGGAATCACTTTTTACGGTGGCTATAACCATACAAAATGTATTTCCTAAACAATAATACTTGAAAATTGAAGTGACTCCTTGATTCATGGGCTGCAGAATGGATGCTGTGTTAGCAGGCATGAAAACAACATTAAACTCCTTGTACATCTCCATCAGAGATCCTGGGTGATCAGAAGAATTGTCAATGAGCAGTAATATTTTGAGAAGAATTTTTTTTTTTTAGCAGGTCTCAAGAGTGGCCTTAAAATATTCAGTAAACCCGTGCTGTAAACTGATGTGGTGTTCCATTTGCATAGCACAGGAAAGAGTAGGTTTAGCATAATTCTTAAGGGGCCTGGGATTTTCAGAATGGTAATTGAACACTGGCTTCAACTTAAAGTCACCGGCTGTATTAACTCCTAACCAGAAAGTTAGCCTGTTTGTTGAAGCTTTGAAGCCAGGCACTGACTTCTCTATAGTTACGAAAGTCCTAGATGGTGTCTTCTCCCAACATAAGGCTGTTTTGAGAATCTGTTATCTAGTGTAGCCGCCTCTATCTTAGCTAGATCTTCTCCATAACTGGCTGCAGCTTCTAAATCAGCACTTGCTGCTTCACCTTGCACTTTTATGTTACAGAGATGGCTTCTTTCCTTAAACCTCATGAACCAACCTCTGCTGGCTTCTAACTTGTCTCCTGCAGCTTCCTCACACCTCTCAGTCTCCACAGAATTGAAGGGAGTCAGGGCCTTGCTCTAAATTAGGCTTTGGCTTAAGGAAATGTTGTGTCTGGTTTGATTTTGTATCCAGACTGCTAAAACTATCTCTGTAACACCAATAAGCTGTTTTACTTCTGTATAATTTGTGTGTGCACTGAAGGAGCACTTTTAATTCCCTTCAAACTTTTTCTTTGCTTTCACAACTTGGCTAACTGTTCATAGCTTTCATTGTGCCTTCCTCACTAAGTTTAATCATCTCTAGCTTTTGCTTTAAAGTGAAAGATATGTCTCTTCTTTTTATTTGAACACCGAGATGCCAGTGTGGGTTATTAGTTGGCCTAATTTCAACACTGTCGTGTGTCAGGGAGTATTGTTTGCCGGAGGAGACGGAGAGAGGGGGAGGAACAGCCAGTTGGTGGAGTAGTCAGAACACACTCAACATTTATTGACTGAGTTCACCATTATATATGGGTGCAATTCATGGCACCCCAAAATAACTACGATAGGAACATCAAAGATCACTGATCACAGATGACCAGAACAGATATAATAACAATGAAAAAGTCTAAAATATTGCAAAATTACCAAAATCTGTCACAGAGACACAAAGCAAGCACATTCTGTTGGAAAAATAGTGCTGATAGACCTGCTCCGTGCTGGGTTGCCTCAAACCTTCAATTTGTAAAAAAAAACACAACATCTGTGAGTAGCAATAAAGTGAAGCTCGGTAGAACGAGGTATGCCTGTAAGGTCCTGTCCAACCCAGATTCACTCTGCTGGTCTAAGTCTGAGCCCAATCACAAGTAACCAGTTAGACACCCCCGAGAGACCCTGGACCTCAGGCCCAGCACATTACCAATGCCATGGGCTTCTTAAGTCTGGAGGGGCTCTCTGCCCGCGTAACACCACGGCTGGGTACATTTGCTATTCTTAGGAAAGCATTTGGTGTCCTCTGACTGGGTCATGACAGGCATTCTGAAGGAGGTTTCATTCTCATCTTCAGGCTACAGTGATCTGAGATGCTTTAAACTCAGTGAACACCGAGGGAGTGGGGCCCATTCCTGTCCCCTGGGATGGGGTATGACCACACTCACATGGACAGTTTGTCCAGCACCCTTCTAGAACTTGTGTCCCAGTGAACATGATGAGAAGTTTGAATTGAGAATCGAGCTGGTTGGTGCAGGGTTGAGGAGAAGGTGAGAAGGGGAGATGATGTTCTGCACATGGCAGAGGCATGGCCCTTCAGGTTTGGTGTGAGTGAGCCAAATGCCAGCGCCACCCCCAGAGGAGACTCTGTGCACCTATTTCGGTGCCCTTCCACATCCCCGATCTGGTCATCTCCTGCTCTTACCACTCACATGACAGTGCTGCCCACCCGCTGCCTAGCCAGCCCCTGTTTCCATGCAGGACCCATTGCATGGTTTGTGGGCCCCAATAATTTTCAATGAAAATATGGATCTCTTGTTTTAAAAATCAGGAAGCATTGCAAGAGGGTGACAGCAAACCAGGTACGAGCCCAAGGGCAAGCCCTTCTGAGCACAGGCCATAGGCACCTGCCCCAACCACATGCCCTGAGGCTGGCCCTGACCCCAGGACGCCATCAAAACAGCTATGAGGCCAAGGAGGGTCTGTCAGCACTCAGGCCCAGACTGAATCTGGGTTACACTCCTCTGGTCCCCACAGAGCACCGCTCAGGCCCACGCAGGTGCACGGGCCTGGCCTCCCGTCCCTCCCCCTGCAGGCCTCATGGCAGGCAGCCTTCTCTGAGGGCCCTTTGTTTGCAGAAAGCACAGGCAGCGTTGAGAGGAATGTGCAGGGTGCTGCGGGTAGTAATCTAAGCCCCGGCACCCAGGCAGAGGGCGGGCGGGGAGGGGGCGCAGGCGGCCTGCCTCTTGGAGGGACTTCACAGGAATGTGCGCTGAGGGCCCTCAAGCCACAACAAAGGGGAAATTCTTCCTCTCTGCACCTCGTGCTAGGATGACTGGTATCAGGTTAATCACCCGGCCTACCTGCTGAAAAGAAAAATCACAGCGCTGAGGTTAATAGGTGGCACCGGGCCACAGGGCGTCCGGGCCTCCCTGGACCCGGCAGCCCCACTGCGCGGACTGGGGGCACCGGAGTGAGCAGTCGCTGGGAAAGGCACCCTTGGGCGCTTCGGGCCGTTTCCAAGGTAGAGGCTGTAACTGGCTTGGTGGTTCCCTCTCTCTGAGCAGGCTGTTCCAAGGCCAGCTCCCCCCTCCAGGAGAGGGATCTGGGTGCCGGCAGGCCCGAGCGAGGCTGGTGCCGGGCAGAGGGATTCTTGCCCAGGCCCTGCTGACGGCACGTCAGGAGCCAAGCTGACGAGTGTCGGAGCTGGCTTCCCCTGGACGCCCTGCCCGGGTTGTCCTGCCACCATAAAACTCAAATGAAACCTTGAACAAACAGATCAAACCAATACCTCTGCTCTCCTGCAAGCACTAGAGCACGTCTTTCCAAGAGGGCTTGGCCTGCGACTCCTGCACGCATGGAGTCCCAGTGGCGAGTTCTCAGCCGTGGGCGTGGGCCTCTGCGGGGCGTGGGGCTCCTCCCAAGCCGCCTGCCTCACCTTACCCTCCAGCCAGTGTCTCCTGTCCCCTGCTCAGCAGCTTCCCAACAGGCCGCCACGCGGCACAGTGTCAGTTGCCTGCGCCCTCACCATCGTCCCTACTAAGCATCTCC
Source organism: Microcebus murinus (assembly GCF_040939455.1). Lineage (NCBI taxonomy): Eukaryota > Metazoa > Chordata > Mammalia > Primates > Cheirogaleidae > Microcebus > Microcebus murinus. The sequence continues at coordinate 77,181,802 of NC_134116.1, read as the reverse complement.
TACGTTCTCTGTTACTATGCAGTAAACCTATGGAAAACAGACACCCGTATAATCAAGCCTCAGATTAGATAATATATGCAACTATATAATAATGCAACTAAATAATAACTATGCAACAGTCCTCCTCAGTTGCTTCAGAGATTGTTTTTTAAAATTTGTGGTTTCTGTCAAGCCCCAACCCTTTACCCTACTTTTTTCTTGAGAGCTCCTATCCACCATCTCAACAGTTTATGTTTTTCTTTTTCTCATCAATAATAATACCAATTCTTTATTAGTTATGTGCTTGCAAATATCTTCTTCCCTCTGTGTGGTTTGTCTTCTCAGTTGAGACATGGTGACTGTTGGAATAGACGACTTGTAAACCCGAATGTCGCCAAGTTTGTCCATCTTCTCCTTTAGGGTTTGTGTTTCTTAATGTTGCATCAAAAAATCTTTTCCAGGGAAAACTTTCTCCTCCACCTGCAGCTCTAGCTCCCCCCTTCCCTCTACCTGCCAGGCGAACGCCATGGGAGCCGAGCTCAGAACATGTTTCCCTCCCAGCTTCCTCCCTGATTGTCCCACAAAGAACCTGCACTTGCATCTTTTACAATTAAGACCTATTTTGTAAGTACTTAAAAAGCTTGTCTCCCTTGTATTTCTTAGCCCCTGCTGCAGCCCTGGCAGTGCAGCTAGAACCCAGCAGCCACTCCACACGCCTAAAAATGCACGTTGAATGAATAAATTAAGGGCAGACATAGGAAATGGCCTTCTGCTAGCGTGAGTCTTCTGAGAGGCACTTTGAGGGCAAGATTCCTATCTGATCTACAGGAGGTGTGCCTCTCTGGGGGGCAGCCCGCCTCTTGTAACCTGCTATTAAAAGATTGCCAGCAGAGTGTTCTGTAGATCTTCTATTTACTGTAAATAATCAACCCAGGTAAGGAAAATCCCTCTGCATAGTTCTGCTAGTTGAATTCCACCCTAAACAAAACTAACAGAACACAGCTATTCCCCTCTTAAGTATGAACAGCTAATGCCACTAGAAATTAAGGGAAAAAAAAAAAAAGAATCCTCTGTCTTTACAGACTAATAAGTGAAACCTGCTTCAGAAGACCACCCATAGTTCTAGAAAAAGTGGTTTTGCTAATAAATTTTGAAAATTCAAGTCTTCTAGAGAGGCTAAATTGAAAGCAGCCATAAATCACACCAATTCAGATGCCACTCGTGGTTTATGGAATGACCCGACGCTGGCCGGCTCCATCTCGGCAGCAGAAACCTTTCGACCCTCCTTTGGCTGAAATGTGACCTAGCTAATGCTACTGCAAACTGTCGCCTTGATTCGGCATAATTGCGTGTCTATAATCCCATACCAGGTTTTATTGAAACGTGTTTGATAATAAGATTTTGGAAATTTTCAGGCCCCTGTTTAGTTTCAGAATGACTGAATGATAAATTTAAGCTGTATTCACATACCTCATTGGGTGCCAAATTTGTTTTTAAGAAGTCAGACAGTACCTTCTCAGGTTAAAATGGGATGAATTCAGAATAAGTAGCCAATTGCATAGGTATCTTTTTTTTTTTTTTTTTTTTTTTGAGACAGAGTCTCGCTTTGTTGCCCAGGCTAGAGTGAGTGCCGTGGCGTCAGCCTGGCTCACAGCAACCTCAATCTCCGGGGCTCAGCGATCCTACTGCCTCAGCCTCCCGAGTAGCTGGGACTACAGGCATGCGCCACCATGCCCAGCTCATTTTTTGTATATATATTTTTAGTTCGTCAATTAATTTATTTCTATTTTTGGTAGAGACGGGGTCTCGCTCAGGCTGGTTTCGAACTCCAGACCTTGAGCAATCCGCCCGCCTCGGCCTCCCAAAGTGCTAGGATTACAGGCGTGAGCCACCACGCCCGGCCTGCATAGGTATCTTAATAGTGGTTATAATGAAAATATAGCCACATACAATATAATGAAAATATAAAATGCTGTTGATATTACTGCAGAACACTCCAGACCTCCTGTGAGAACCTCATACGCTTTGAGCCGTTTTTCACGGAGAGTTGATGGGTTTACGGTACACAGGAGCTCAACCGGCCTCCACGGACACCAGGAAGGTCCACGTGAACTGAGGGGCCGGGGCGTGGGCAGGGGTGTGGTGGGGGGGAGGGGAAGAAGTCACTGTGCTTCCCTCTGAGAATCCAGCGTCATTTAACAGCAGAGACCCACCCGCTGAGAAAGCATGGTGTCACTTAACATTCAAAAAAGTTTTTTTTCTAGGAAGTTTAAAGTCCTCTCTCAAAATCTTCTCCCCTGGGGAGAACACCCCACTGACCTCCAAAAAGAATAAATATGAAACTACTTTTTCTTTAATTTCGTTTCTCTTTGTGTCGTAAAATGAAGGGGAAAAAATGAAGAGCTCATGATAAAATCTTGGTACCGAAGCATCTCAGGGCCCTGCGGGGGACCTTTCAAGTAGCTCCACGTGCCTGAGAAACATGACTAGACCACTAGGACAGGTTTCAAATCTCCCTCGGAAAGCCTGAGGGGCCCGAGAGGTTCTACCCCAAGGAGCAGAGCTTTGTACGACCCTCACATGCACGTGGACTTCTGGCAAGAACAAAAACATATCTGCATCCACAAAATCAGTCATTTTCTTACTGGACATGTAAATAAGAATACCAGGTAACAATTTTATTCACAAATAAAAAAAAAAGGCATTACAAAACTATTTGTATAAGAAAATGATAATTTACAAATTTATAAATTCCAGTATGCAAAATAGTAATGATGACATCTAAATTGATTCAAGCTATCTTAAAGTAATGATAGATATTTTTCCTTTCCTTTTTTTTTTTTAATAACAAAACTGACACTTTATCTAAGGTAGAAAAATCTATGTTTAAAAAATATATTCCATATACACATTAGAAAACCCATGACTTTACTTGGTTGCTCTCGAAATCCTTGTCTCATTGTTGTCAACGAGCTTCTTCAGCGTGAAAAGCCACAGTGATTATTTTATGCCCACTGGGCCATGCGTACTACCCACGCAGATCGCCTGACATCAGCACTCTGGCAGCTGAGTTTATTGAGTGTTGTTGGATATTCCAATAATGTGAAATGCAAATTGAATTTTTTTGCCTCAAATATTTACAAAGAATGTAAAATATAACACTGTTGTGTGTTTCTGGAGTAGGTGGCGGTAAAATGTCTTCAGTCTTGATACAAATAACCCAGGATTTTTCGAATGCAGTATCAAATGAAATCCCAATTTTCAACCCTTGGCATTTCTCAACTGATCAAAAGTGATGTTTCAGGATTTGGGGCCAAAGTCTCATTCCCATCAATCTGGCTTTCTCCAGCAAGTGTTTGTCTTTGAAGTTAATCAGGGCTCTCCATATGGAAAGTATATTCAGGTTACACAAAAGAACACAACCCTGGCCTACTTTGATCATCCCTCTGTCATAACAGAAGTGATCAGATTGCAAACAATGGCACATATGTGAATTACAGTGAAGCCACTAGAGGAAACTCTACTTGTATTTTCATAGCTGTCTTGTGGCCAAATCCTAAATATTTTACATGAGTGTCCTAAAGGCAATTCTCATAAGACTTGGTGACTACCAAAGCTTAGGAACCATTGGTTTATGCTAAAAAAAAAAAAAAAAAAAAAAGAAAAAGTCATTCACTTACTGGGCACTAGGCAGACATGAAGGACTGTGGGTTGCCACCAGACACACTAATGTCCTATTTCAGGTAAGGGAACCAAGGTCATGAGAAGTACCAGGCACAGGCAAGCTAGTATCCACACACTGGAACTTAAAACCATGAATAGAGAAAAGGCCACAAGGAAGAGGCTCATCCAAGCATTCTAATGTCTTGCAAAGAGAGAAAACCATGGAGTAGTAAGTGAGAAAATAAAAACGTCCTAGGAAATATCAGTTAATTTCAGTATTCAGTTTAAATGTTAGGTAAATGACATTAATTTGAGCAGGTCAATTCCAGAACAAAATATCTTAGAGCACTCTAACATACTGATGTTCAAAAGTCTGTTTCTTGTTTAAGCATTAATATAAAGGTGACAGAGCTAACGGTAAGCAGTTAAAAGACAAGGGCCAGATCTGATCATGTAGGTTCAAGCAGGAGAAAAAAAAAATCCTGCTCAATTAAGTCCTCCCCAGGGCATGAAGATTAAGAGCAAATGAGCCATTGCCTCCTTCATGACTGAACTGGGTTAATTTCTTAGCCCTAGAGACCATTCTAGTGTGTAAATTACCAAGGTGGTAGGTGACGGAGCACCTTAACAGAAGTAGCACCGTTCTCCTAAATCCAACATTATTGGCTAAAAGATAGGAGATCATGTGCTAACTAATCATACAAGATTGGAGGGAACAATTCAGATATCATGGTGGTTTGACCATGGCAGTGACAGGCTGTTCACCTCACACCCCCTGTCCCCAAATTGTGTGTTTTCTCCTGGTTCTAACATGTAGCGTATTCTCACTGAAGGCTACTTCATTAGTAGGGGATCTGACATGCTGTGATTTCTAAAGCCTTTAGCATAAGATGCAACGCAAATAAAAGATCATTGTGTTCATAAATACCCCTTTTCTATAAAAGAAATTCTGGCTCTTCTGAGCTCAGGTACAGGGACAGTTTGTAACAAGTGTTTCTATATTAACTAGCTTTCACACAAACATGCTAACCTTTGCATACAAGTCTCTACGATATGTGCATCGAGTGGTTTTTAACTCAGGGCGACGGGACTCCCTTTCCTGAGAAGGTTCCCTACGCCAGGCCTGTCTCGCTGCCAGCACCACAGGTGTTCATGAGACGGAGGCTGAGGGCAGAAGAGAGGCTTTTGGAAAGGAGCTGCTCCCCTCCGATTGCTCCCTTAGGTCAGTTAACTTCATCTAACAAACCCAAGGTTTAGGCAGGCAGTGTGAAGTCAATTCTCACCACCTGACATTTCATAGGCTATATGAAACTTTTCTGGAAGGAAAATGAAAGTTTATACCCTGGGTCTTCAGTCTCACAAAACCACATTCACCGTGAAAATAGGCACGGATGCATTTCTGTTTCTTGTTAGAGGTCTGCAATCTTGTAGGCTGCAAATTCAACCCCTCAGTCTTTGAAGTCACTCTTGTAGCAGAGAAGGTTCTAGTATACGAAAGACACAAAGTGCCATGAGTCTGCCTGGAGTCTTCTTCTTATTCACCAAGGTTTCAACTTACAGCTGCCCTGGCACAAAAGCAACTGGCTGAAAGGCTTAAAATGCCATCAGTTTGGTTCAGATTTATTGTTTTCCCCCGGAAGCTGTGCTCGGTGCAGACTGTGCTTAGTCTATAAGCCTAGCGGAGGAGTGTTCTTTGGGCTCCAGACACACGCTTCTACTGCGGAAAGAAGCAAGTCCTTTAGGCTTCCTAAAACAGAAACAGAAAACAAGCTGTAAAAACAATACCTCACAAATTAAACCTGCTAAATTGTAATTGTAAAAATCATAGTGCATAGCTTTTACTAATAGCATACATGAATTTAATAACATACTGACAAGAAATTCATTCAACAGTACTCAAACATCCATGTACCCATGTACTGTGAGAGTTAACAACTCACAGTCTCCCAATATTTGCAAAGATGCGAATGTAACCCGTAGCAATCACAATGAATTAACCATTCTTTTGCTGATTTTCAACCTCATCCAAACATTTAAAGCTCGTCTCTTCTGTGTTGTGCTCCTTTAATACATTTTTAGGTAAAGATTTTAGGATTCTTCATCCCTTTTTCCAAAGAACAAAGATAATTAATGGTTAGTGCCATTCTTTATCTGCCAGTTTAGTCTTTGAATGTGAAGCTTCCATTAAACTATTAACATTTAGAAATAGTTGGGTATGAGATTTCTCTTACAGCGCTCTCCCTGGAATAGTCACGGTCTTCATGGGGCAAATGTTCTCAGCACAGTGGAGCTTCAGACTTGCCCTTATCACAAAGGGCCTGGATCTCAGGGAGGGAGGGGGCATCAGACAACTGAACATTACTGGAAGTGAGTAAAACCTTAATTTCACGCATTCGCCTTCACTAACTTACCACAAATTTGGCACTGGTGACATATCCAATACGTTTACACAAAAACAAAACAAAAAAATGTTTCTAGGTCTAAGGAAATTACCTAGAAATAAAAGCTTCTGAAATACTTTCAATAATATGATACAGTTTTATCAAACATGTTGATCGACTGACGTGATAATAACGACCATCTTAACCCTCCTTGTGAGAGGCAAATTATGTCATTTTGTCAACAAGGAAAAAGTAGAGATTTCAATAGATTGAGAAACTAGAACCCAGGTCCTCTAGTGTCTCTTCTAACCTTCTTTGTTTGTTCATGTGAACATTTAAAATGTTGCTTAGAAAACCGCCTCAAGAAAAGCTTTTCCTGTCAGTAAACAGGCTGGCTTCATTCTCCCAAATACCTCAGTTCTGTTGCCTTCTAGGGAGATGTGTACAGGAAGAATCTGATTAAAATTGAGTCACATAGACTAAAGGCGGCTCTTACACCTATTTGCTTTATCCTGAACCGTACCAGTCATCCTCAGATTCTGGGTGGTCTTAAACCACCACCCACAAGGAAACAAGTGTATGAAAATACAGTTTTTGGAAACAAATGCATCATGCATTGAAATCACAGTCTCACACCAAGTAAAGACCAAGGTGCTGTTGTGGCTCTAGCTGCTCCTTATACGTCTCCCACGTAGACACACAGCGCCTTCCTGAACTACGAATGAGCCCACGTCACGGAGCCGAGCTCACTAAACATGAACTCGTGAAATGGTTAATAATCATAATAGTGAGCTGCTGAAATCAAATTCTTTATGAGAATTAAATGTGTTCCCTACCTTGGAAAATTAGCCTGTTGGGGGAAATGTGAATTGCTTTTTAGAAATTAATAGATTGGAAAACAAAACAGAACAAAACTAGTTGAGTAGAAACACTTGGCTGACCCTTGAAATGAAGAAGAGGACCCGGCCCCCCCAGAGATCTGCAGTTGCCGCTGTCTCCTGTTTTCTTTTGAATTCACTACCTCTCACAGATCAGTAAGTAAACACAACTAAAGGGAAAGTGGTTTTCAGGATCTGGAAAAGATTATCCCTTAAAATGGGCTTCAATATTACTCATTGTTTTTAATTGTAGGGTAAAAATTGAAATGGTTTACATTTTAACAATTCTTTTTCTGAATTCAGAATGTTATACTTAGATTTATTTAAATTATCTAATAATTGTAACACTCTCGAAAAGCTAATAAAAACCTTTCATTAATGAATCACACTGTGCAACTTGAATGTAACATTTTCTCATCAGATTCATTTTAGATGTAATCACAACTTTCTTTTCATAATGACTTGAGTTGAAAGTATCTTTACATAGATGACAATTACCTTGACTATCTTTGAAAAGGAATTAATATGTCATTGTATGCCAATCTTATTTATATCACAGACTTGGGACAAATTACAAAATTAAGGTGAGTGGTAATTCTGTTTATTGACAAGACTCTGAAAAACTGTCGTTAGCTGGTGACACAGTTACTCGTGTATTCAGTAACTTTCCTCTAACTTACTCCTAACAATAGATGGGGAGGTACAGGTACAGCACCTGTACCTGAGTAACTTTCCCCTAACAACACATGTGCAGCACCTGTCCGATAGGTATGGGTAAAAGTAACCCAATCAGAGTAGCCCGCAGGGCATCTGATTCCTCCCTTGCTGAAGGGGTGGGAGTCACCCCCACCCATTTTCTGCACCCTCTCACCTCAAGTGTGTGCTCTACTTGTCTGTAGGACTAGTCACCTGGTCCCGGCTGCAGGGCATTCTCAGTCCCTGGGTTTTGTGGGGCACAGTTCATTCCTGAGACTCACACTCAACCAGACTAATTAAGTCTTTTCTTATTTACTATCATAAAAATTTAAGAACATGATCCGTAAACAGTCTTTCCTGGCTCCAAGCGGAGCTCAGAGTTTAAACTGCCTAAATTTGTTTGTTTTCCCTCCCTGTACTTCTCTCTCCTACACTTTCGCCATTTTGAGAACAAAACCAACATTTCCCCCCCCACCAAAAGCTAACAAATGTTTTCTCTGTAGAATCCTCTATAAATTCTCTACAGAATTTTTTTGCAGTTAGAAAAACAAGTATTGCAGACTTAGATCAACATGTAACCTACGTACTGATCTTGAAAGGAACACATCTGCATTTACCCTTTGACTTTAGACGAAGTTTCTGGTAGAATTAGGCAAGGATGCAGGATCTCACGGCAGCCCCACTCAGGAGCAGGTGCAGAGCCGTCCCTCAGCACCCAAGGCCCCGACGGGGGCAGGCGGGGACAAGAAGCGAGAGCCACCCTGTCCGTGCAGGGGGAGGGGCTGGGGGCCTGAGGCCCATCTGTAGCTGTGACTCCGCCCTTTTATACTCAAGGCTGACACCATTTTTCCAGAAGAACTTTATACTATCAACATGTGCACTTCCATTTAAGGAAATGTTTAGGAACATTAACTCACATTCAAAAGGCCTGTGCTCACCTGGAGGAGAAAGCAGGGAGACGGTGCCCGCTCGTCCCTGAGGCCTTGTGGCCTCCAGCTAGGCGGCACTCCAGAAAGTCCCCGCTCTGCAGTTGCCGCCTGCCCCCAACCTCATTTTAGACTCCTCTACCTGGGAGGGCCTCCTGGCACATTTGCTCTCAGATCACAACCACCCATCAACGTCCAACCAAATTAACCAATTAGTCAAGGCAGGGTGATCCAAAAACCAGCAGTAAGTGAGGAGGGAGGGGAAGGAGTAGCTTTAGATGACCTACATTCGAATCGCTTTGGCAGTGAATGGATTGGGCACGAGGCTATCACAGGAAAAAACGAAGGTCAGGCCTTGCTGGAGAAGTTCCCATAACTAACCCTAACCCTAACCCCAACCCCAACTCCTCCCTCTCCAACCAGGGAAGGGGCAGAGGCGATGTGCTAAGTAGCTGTGTTTACAAAGAAGAATAAAAGAATGCAGCGGCTCATTACAGTCTTATAGATCAGCTGTTTTTTTTTTTAAAAAAAGACTCTTGACATTTATTTTAAAACATATTCTGCAACATAAAAGAAATTATGAAAGATGGAAAATCTCATCAGGTTGCTCGAAATTGTATGGTAGGAAGAAAGCTCCGGTAAGTCAGCGCTGACGCTGAAATCTGTCACTGCCTTACCTGGAGAGCCCTGTGCGCGGGTAGGTTAGCGACAGCGCCGCTCTCCTGGTCCGGCTGGCTTCCCGTGGTCAGTGCGTGCTGAGCTAGGGCTGGGCCTGCCGGCGTGGGGTTGTATCTAGATAAATCAGTAGTTTCTGTAGAGTTTTCGGGATGAGCTTGAATTGGAACAGCTCCGCCAACCAAATCCTGACCGCTGTTTGAATCCAAAGGCGTTGAGCTTTCATTTCCCGGATTGAGAGAATGAACGTCCTCTCCAGTGAGTTCGGGATAAGAGTCACAAAAAGAGATGTCGTCGCTGCCACCAATGGGGTTCTGCATCAGAGGCCAGGCGTCCGAGAACTCGCCGCAGACGGACCTCGAGAGGGACCCGAAGAACGCGGGCATCGCCTCCCCGGCCGGGGCCGCGCTCCTGCACAGGATCCAAAGGTGCGTGAGTTAGTTCTGCGGGAGAAAAGCCACTTCCACAAAGCAGTGCATTGCATTGTCATTTTAAGTCTTCCAGATGAAATAGCAATTTGCTGAGTTAGAATTCTACTGCTTCCTGTTGTGATAAACTCGCCTCAATACAGTAAGTCAAATTACTCCACTTACTTTAAAACTGAATTTTTACGCCTCCTTCTAATTAATATAGTTATACTTAATCCAATGTCTCAAATGTTTCCTGAGTCTTTTTTTTTTTTTTTTTTTTTTTGAGACAGAGTCTTACTCTGTTGCCCGGGCTAGAGTGCCGTGGTGTCAGCCTAGTTCACAGCAACCTCAAACTCCTGGGCTCAAGTGATCCTCCTGCCTCGGCCTCCCGAGTAGCTGGGACGACAGGCATGCGCCACCATGCCCGGCTAATTTTTTCTGTATATTTTTATTTGGCCAATTAATGTCTTTTCTATTTTTAGTAGAGACGGGGGTCTCACTCTTGCTCAGGCTAGTTTCGAACTCCTGACCTTGAGTGATCCACCCGCCACCCCACCCGGCCCGTTTCCTGAGTCTTAACTGAGTGCCCTTGATTGCTGTTCTAAAATTGTAAAATATTATGTCATGAGTACATGGCATGTTAAAAAATGACTTAAGATGACAGAGGTCACAAATCACAAATGTAAGACAAAAGTAAAATCAATGGACAATAAAGTATAAAGAATGTTGAACTGAATATTAGCCACTTTGAGAGACCTGCTCAAGTCTCACCAAAAGGTTGCCCCCTCCAATATCCAGAAATGTCATTAATAATACTTAAAAAGAGATGTTCCCATAGCTTCACATGACAGTTGGTAAATCGGCAGCATGCATATTTGCACAAGGGGCTATGACGTTATTGATTAAAAGGACCTGGTTACCTCTCCTGAAGCTCGGCCGCAGAATGCGTCCCACAGCCCAGAGCCGCCCGCCCGGCGCCGCAGGCCTCCTCACAGCACAAGGACGGGATCAGGTGCACAGGCCCTGGGGAGCCAGCAGAGTGTGAGCACGGTGCCTTTCTCTCGATCTTTCTCTTTAATCCCAGCTCAACGCGGTTCTGCTTGGAAATTTAGCTCGTCCCCTTTGGGTGACGTTTTTTGGGGGAAAGGGGTATGAGGTTCCCTGTTTTTCTTATTTAAAAAGAGTGGTGAACCACTTATGTGAGATACCAAGAATAGACAAGCTCATACGCACACACGTAGAATGGGCGTTGCCAGAAACTGGCAGGGAAGGAAGGGGATGAGGAGCTGTTTAACGGGTACAGAGTTTCAGTTTGGGAAGACGAAAAGAATCCCAGAGATGGATGGTGGTGATGGTTGCATAGCAACGAGAACGTACTTAATGCCACCAAACCATCCACTTAAGCATGGTTAAGATGGCAAGATGGTAAATACATATAACATTATGTTATATGTATTTTACTGCAATAAAAAAGTGACAGAAAGTAATAAAGCAGTCTGTGAGAGGGCATATGAAGGAGACCCGTGCACTGCCGATGACAGGAAGAAGAGGACAACTGTCCTGCTGAACGTCCAGCAACACAGACAAGAACATAAAAAGTCTGAATCCTTTAACTATACACAGACATACCATTTCCTTTTATCGCTAGGAATGTAACTTGAGGAATCAGTAGACATGTGCATAGCTTTACAAACCTTTATGTTCACTGAAGTCATATATGTTTTTGCTTACAAAGAGGATATGAGCTTACTCAAGAAAGAAATAATATAAAGACAGAGATTAGATTAAGAAATTTAAAAATAAAGCTTTCTCAATCTTATAAGCTGGAAATGAACCCTGTCAACATTTTGGTGAACAGCCTTCTAGACTTCTAACTCTATATGCATATACGTATACATATAATTCTGGCTTTTTTAGAACCGTAAGCATATAAAAACACACAGACACAAAGATACGCATATATACCAAGATGAAAAGACTTGAGGAAAGAATACATTTACATATATTTATATAAGTTTGTGCATCCAAACTTTCCATGAGGAATTTCTCTTTATTTTTTAGGGGGAAAAAAAAAACCAACATTGTGAAACTAGTATCTCCCCTTTTAAAAACGAATGTCAAATATTGGGCTGCGATTGCAAACCATGCTAAGCAGGATGGACACCTGGCGCCCTGTGTCACAGTCCGCCGGACCGAGGCCCCTGGCTTGGGTGCTCTGCACATACGCTGCCCCGACCGGCGAGCTCTCCTGATCCACAGACCTGCCACGCTCACTATGAGATATTTTAAAATTATTTAAAAGCAAAAGGCACTGTAGAAATAACTGACTCTAGGGAAAGTACACGGCGAGCCTGGAACTTCTTTGGATGCCAGAAAGTAAGAAAGGGCTAGAAAGAATAATGAGGACACGTCATAATGACACATGAGCCGCCAGCCTCAAGGGGCGTCCTCTGGCCAAACCTGGGGGCATTTGAACATCAAAATAATCTGCAGAGGAGGTGAGGTCATAAGGTGAGGACAAGGGGACGTGGCAGTGTAGAAACCTCCGATGAGGACTATAAATTTGTGGCAGAGAAAGTTGGTATTACCTTTAGCTCGTTGTTTGCTCAAATTAGAGACAGGTTTCCCTTTGAACTTCTTTCCTAAACTTTCATTTCTGTCAATAATCCAAGAGGCCATTATGGTTTGTGGAGAACCTTGTCATGGACCTCTTACCGCCCTTTTCTCTAATTTAAAAAATCAAACCATTAAAACAGATACATTAACCTTCAGTTTGAATTGACCAGACGACAAAGGCTACAGACCCCTACACTGCAAACGGCTGGCATGATTTTAAATGAACTGATTGAAAACAAGAAAGGCAAACCTGCCCAAAAAGTTGCTGAGAAGTTCTAGAATTTTAACAAGATGCTTATCTTCTTTGTAATACTTGAGAGACTCAAACACACTCACACAACAGGGGACGGTGGAGAATAATTTAACAACATTAGGTTTAACCAGAAAACCAAGCACGGAGACCTCACTGTGAGCTGAGTGAAACATGGACGATTCTTTGCACCGCAATTTCTGCAAGCCTCGGTTCTCCCAACGGGCCCTCACGGCCGCACTCACCGCAGGTCTGGGCCGCATCGTGGCGGCACTGGCAGCAGGCTCTGTGGGCGTATTCGTTGAGCTGAGGTCTGTCGAAACATGACAGCTCAGAACCGTTGTACTGAATGTCCTGGGATCTCAGAGACCCTAAACGAGGGACGAGAATTCCATCAGTGAACACAGGTTCCTCCGGAAGGGAGCCCCGTTAACGCCATCATGCAGATCGGTACCGTTCTAGCATTTGTATTTGTAAAGAAAAAGCCTGCTATAGTTGTAAAATTTGATTATTTCTTCTTACATGGGGAGGCATAAAGATGAAATAATTTGTTAAGAAAGTTCAAGATGCTTGATAACTAGAATCTATATAGAACTCAGGAAAATCAGCAAGAAAAAAAATCAAATAGCCCTGTTAAAAAGTGGGCAAAGGACGTGAACAGAAACTTTTCAAAAGAAGACAGACTAATGGCCAACAAACATATGAAAAAATGCTCAACATCTCTAAACATCAGGGAAATGCAAATCAAAACCATAATCAGATATCCTTAACTCCAGTGAGAATGGCTTTTATCAAAAGTTTTACCAAAAGTTTATAAAAAACGATAAATGTGGGCATGGATATACAGAGATAGGAACACTCATACACTGCTGGTGGGACTGCAAACTAGTACAACCTCTATGGAAAGAAATACGGAGTACCTCAAAGAGCTACAAGTAGAACTACCATTTGATCCAGAAATTCCATTACTGGGCATCATCTACTACCCAAAGGAAAAAAAGACATTCTATAAAAAAGACATATGCATTGGAATGTTTATAGGAGCACAATTCACAATTGCAAAGCTGTGGAAACAACCCAAGTGCCCATCAATACATGAGTGGATTAATAAAATGTGGTATATGTATACCATGGAGTTCTTCTACTCAGCCACAAAAAACAATGGAGATCTAGCACCTCTCGTACTATCCTGGATAGAGCTGGAGCCCATTCTACTAAGCAAAGTATCACAAAAATGGAAAAACAAGCACCACATGTACTCAACATCATATTGGTATTAATTGATCAACAGTTATGTGCACATTTAGTAGTAACATTCATATGATGTCGGGCAGGTGGGGGGGATGGGTATATTCACTCCTAATGGGAGCGGTGCACACTGGGGGATGGACACGCTTGAAGCTCTGACTTGAAGGGGCAAAGGCAATATATGTAACCTGATCATTTGTACCCCAGTAATATGCTGAAATAAAAAAAAAAAAGAAAAAAGAAAAAAAGAAAGTTCAACATGTAGGGTACTTATGTTGCCAGAACTGGGAACCATTTTTATTTTTGCCATGTGGCATAGGGACACCACTGCTTTGTCAATCTCCCTTATAAAGTACTGCTGCCCCGGTGAGGTCAACAGCTGACGCTTAAACAACACGGTTTGAACTGTGCGGTCCGCTTACACTTGGACTTTCTTCTACCTCCGCAACCCCTGCAACAGCCAGACCAACCCGTCCCCTTCTTCCTCCTCCTCCTCCTCCTCAGCCTTCTGAACGTGAAGATGATGAGGAGGAAGACCTTTAAGATGATCCACTTCCACTCAATGAATACTGAACACATTTTCTCTTCCTGGTGGTTTTCCTAATAACATCTGCTCCTCTCCAGCTTACTGTATTGTGAGAATACAGTATATAATGCATACAACATACAGAATATGTGTCAATTGATTGCTTATGTTATTGGTAAGGCTTCCAGTCAAGAGCAGGCTATCAGCGGTTAAGTTTTTGAGGAGTCAAAGTTACATGTGGACATTCAGCCGTGCCCCCAGGCCCCAAGTTGCTCAAGGGTCAGCTGTACCTTCATGTGCCCTCTGTCCTCGAACAGCTCGGGGATGCTTGCTCTGGCCGAGCCTCTTGCCGAACACACGCCCGACAATGGTAATACGTGCGCTCCACCCAGGTGCTAAGAAATATTTTCATATAACGAGCCCCAAACTTACAGCTGGGCTTTTTCTCCATGAACTGCCTTTTACAGTAGATGACGCAGAGAATGAGCAGGGCCAGCAGGACGGTGGCCAGGGCGCTGCAGATGACGGCAGCCAGGGCTGTGTCCCGTGGGCTGGAGGCCGTGGACGCAATCTTCACAAGGTTGACCTTGCTGGCACCTGAAACCACAGGAACAGGATCAGCGAGCTCCCAACAGCCCAAGGGCACACGGCGCGCACACTGGAGCCGGCAGGCACCGTTATCGACAGGAATGAAACCCAAGGAAACCAGCGCGGTGTATTCTAGATTGGCTCGAGCACCCCCTTCCCCCCCAGAGGATGCCTTTAATGCTACGTCTCCACTCTGCACCCCAAAGATGTCCCTCTCTTCTTCCCACAGCACCGTGGACACACGGCCCTCCACACATTGAGAAATCTGCCTTTTGGGCAGAATTCTTTGTGGGCTGAGAGTCTGTCATCTTTGCCCCCGTTTCCCTGGCACTCGGCACAGTGTTTGGCAGACAGTAGAGGGTTAACGCTTCCTATTTAACTGAAATTAGACTAGCTCCATTTATAAGCAGACTGACCTCAAGCATGCTTTTTGGGTAACTTTAGGGGAAAACAAGGATTTGGATCATTTACAACCTTCCAGTAGACCCCCAGTTTTTGAGACTGTAAATATTTTTGAATGCCTTAGCTGTTAAATTACTGGAAAACATCTAAGTTTTGTTCAGTAAGTTAAATTACTGAAAAACATCTAAGAGATAAGACTAACGTTGTTATGCTATGTAGAGGCGGGCATAGACATGGTGCTAAGAAAGTCAAGAAGTAGCTGCTATTTCCGAGGGCAGTATTGCTTTGTGGGTTCAGGGCCGGTGCTGAACCCCACAGCCCGGGCCCTCTGTGCAAAGGCAGGTAATAGCAGTGCCTTCTCCTCCGGCCGCGGAGAGGATGGAATGAGTTATCCTGTAAAGCATGTAGGACAGGCCGTGCACCTAGCGCACCTAGCGCTGTGGGATCGTTAGCTATTGCAATGGCGATTTTACAATCAGCATTTTAATTATCCTTAGGGTACCTGGAGGAACAAACACATTCAGATCAGAAATCTATAACCAGTGGAGTCACAGCATACCCTATTTAACTAACCCTAAATGAATCTGAGAGAGGCATGAACTTGAGAGGGGCAGGAAATCTAACCAGAGGGGCACTTGTGCCTTCCCTTCCCTGAGCAGATGCTCCAGTGAGCTCGGGGGGCCTCACTCAGGCCCCCGCCGTGGGCGCCGGGCCCTCAGCTCCCTGGAGCCTCTCGGCACGGCCCCCCCTTGCTACCGGGGGTAACTCCGGGCAGAAGTATAATGTGCATCTCACATGTCGTTTTAAATTGTCTAGAAGCCAAATTTTGAAAGTAAAAAGAAACAGGTAAAATTAACTCTTCATCTGTTTTAGTTAGCCAGTATATCTTAACATATTGCATTTCAGCATATACCCAATGTAAAAATGATTAATTTTTTTTTTTTTTTGCATTCTCTATTTTCTGGTAATAAGATTTCAAGATCCAGTGCAATTTTACAACGATGGCCCTTCTCAATTCGGACTGGCCGCGGTTCAGATGCTCAGCAGCCACGTGAGGCTGAGGGCTGCTGTACCGGACCTCACGGCTCAGGAGGACAAAGGTTTGTCATCTACGTTGGCGCGACATGGTGCCTGAGCACCAGGCAACTTGTCGTCTGGCGCCTACAACCCCCCCCATCCCAACAAGAGTGATCTCCACTGTGTAACACTGAGGGTAGAACCAGAGGAAAACATTTGGGTTAGTTATTATTGAATCATAGAAACAGGATAACAAGAACTATCACTTTGGAGTACAAGCTTGGGTATTTCTAGTCTCAGCGATTCTGGGCCAAAATGACAAAAGTTTCTTATTGTCACCCGGAAAGGCACAGAAGCTGTATGCTTTGGGCTCAGATGAATAGGGCTCACAACCAACCCAAGGATACCTTTTGAAGGATATTTATTTGTGAACATGTTTAACATTAATAAAATATGTCTTATCTCATAGCTATGTAGAAATGCTTATGATAATTAAATAGCACATACTAAATATTCATCAGGCAGCAAGTTAAAAAAAAAAACTACATCTCTGACAGAGGTTAAATCTGAATCTGAACCAGCCTGTATCAGCGGACAGGGTCCCAGAAGGATGTATGGACACAGCACAGCTGTGCAAACACTGACAAACGTACGGCTGAACAGGAGTTTGCGTCCCACGCAGGCTGAAATAGCAGGCCACGCCGAAGGGGAAGCGACGTGGAAATGTGGGCATTACCTATTTGGACCAAATTGTGATGTTATGGGGAAATGTCATCATGTCATCTCATTTACACGTGTGAGGAAAGTAATACCCTTCAGAGTGAGAACAATTCCCTTTGCTTAAATTTTCAATCAAATAACCCAGCCTACACACTATGTGTCTTTAGCAGCAGCTGCCATCAAAATGAGGCATAATACGTAAATTGAGCGGAAGACTTAGGAGTTCCTAATTGCTGTAAGTATTAAGTTAAGCTCATCAATGGAGACAGCACTGGACATTCAGAAAAACTCTAGTAAGAACAGGTATTTCAGGTTGAAGTCGTATCATGATTAGAGTCCTTTAAGTTCTTACTGTTTAAAATCCTTCTAAAATGTATGAGTCAACTTATTTGCCTTAATATAAAAGGAAATGGGTCTAACTTATAAATAGGTTAAAATGTCCCCAAAGTGGGGAATCTTATTTTTAACGTGGCAGCTTGCAATTCAAGATTTATCGTCCCCAAACCAAACATGAAAGTCTTGTCAATACGTATCTTTCCAAGGTAGGGCACTGATACTATAATTTCGGTGACAGCTGGTTGCCATAATAACATCAGTTTTAAAGGAAAGCACATTCAACATGCTTCTTCTCTACACATTTTCCTAGGCAGTGGCATCTAAACACACACAAGAAAAATACGCAAGTTTTACCTCTCAATTTCTGACACCTATATGAGAAAGGGCGTCTTGTTAACTCAGACACCCTCAGAGAACCCTCGTGGGAAGCAGGACTCTGAACTTCAATCCCATTCCTGATTCTTGTTCGTAGGTACAAGTTTATTACAACACGAAGAGCAGACAATCTTTTCTAAATCGGAAACGGGTTCATCATTTTTTAGCTTTCATTGTCATAAAACAATGTAGAAGTAAATATGGGGGCCATGGCAGCTTGGGCTGAATATCATTTAATTTTAGAACAGTGCAGAAACTCATTCACATAAGTTCCTGTGAAAAGCCTATTTTCTTATTGTTCTCTTTGATCTGAGCAGTTAAAAAAGGAGCGGGGGTTGGGGGGGCACAGTGAGGAGGGTTGTGCCAGCTATATGAAGTGGCCTCCACTCTATTAAGTTTTGGTTACTAGAGATGTTGCTGAGAATTCCTCAGAAAAGGACTTATCTACTTCAAAATAAAAAGCATTGTTTTGCTGACCTGTGGCAATGATACTGAGATTAAAGATTATTTCTACCCACGTGCCTTGACTGAATTCCTCGTCCACACTTCACTAAGCGTATTGAATGCCTGCGACGAATTTCCCCCATCCCTTATTAGGATTCCAAAAGTACTTCTGAAGAATTGAGACTAGGAATGTCCACATTCTTTGGAAAGTTTTTAACTTTTCCGGAAATACAAAGGCACTTCTTACCTTAACCAATTAAGTTATTAAATTCCACCATAATGTTAGTACTACCCTTTGGCAATTTACTTCAGAGTGAAGACTGTTTTCTTAGCTTAAATTTTACATTACATGCATTACACAGGTTCGGTTTTATATTGTACATCTCCTTAGGAGTTCAACTCAACTGAACAATTATGTTCTGTGTGTCTATTATGAGTAAGATATCCTACGAGGCATTACATAATTTGTAGGAAAATATTAACAGAAGAAGAAAAGAAAACAGAGGTCACTAGCAAAGCCTGGCAAGTGTTTTTATCAAGTGCAATCTGACCGTCTTTGGAGTAGACTGAGGTGCAGGAAATCCACCTCTTCTCCCTACATCTCACCCGTTAAAGAGCTTCGAACGTAGCAGAGAGACGGGAGACGCCGAGACGGGAGAGATCTGTCTCGCTGCACGGAGAGAAGCTCGCCTGCTCAGACGCTGGGGCGAGCAACCCATCTGCAGGCCGCACCCGTGTCTGACACGTGAGCGCTTGCGTCGTGTGCAGACACGTGTGCACTTTCCTACGCCTGCATCTCGCTAACACGCCTTCAGTGATGTCGCCCTCCTAACCGGGTGAAGGGGTGAAAGTTCAACCAAGACTTTGAGTCACCCGCTCAAGGTGACACAGCAAAGCGGAGACGGCTCGGGAAGTGGAACCAGGCCTTCGGATCCTGCCCGGTAGACCGCGCTGCTCCATGGCTGTGCGCAGCTCCGGAGAGAGTGAAACGTCCTGCCAGGTACCGAGGAGGAAAACGTAGCTCATGTCTGTTTACATACAGGGCACGCTCGCTTCCGCATGAACAGCCAGGCCACAGCCCATCACGGGACTTTCCAGACAGCGCGCCACTCGGAGTGTGCGTGACAGCTGGTTCCAAAGGAGCCCATCTGCCCTAAGAGAAATGTTTGGGGCCCCGTGGCCGGACTCTGGACCTTGGTGTCTGCATAAGGAGCCACTCTGAGCAGGCATGGTGGCAGCAATGCCCGGGTGTCACTGAGGCGGGGAAGAGAGGACATTCTCTGGAGGTGACTGCAGATGAGAGAGGGAAATGGAAAAGAGCGGGCAAGGACTCTCACGTCTGGACTCTGCAGAGCTATAGTTCTGCTTTCTATTGATATCTACTTGTTTAACCTCTCCAACTTCCTAGTACGTGATGTTTAAAAACCTGCTAAACAAAAGATCCTTCTTCCCAGAGAATATTCCTAACAAAGGGCCCTGTTCAGGCAGGGCTGGCTTGGGAGGAAGGGAACCGGTTCAGGTTTTACACATGAAGAAGTCTATACGTATCTATAAATATTTTTTCATGTCAAACAACCATTAGGTGGTTGGATCTAGATTAGAGTCCAGGTTTGTCTGATTCTAAAACTTATGTTCTTTTTTTTTTTTTTTAAAGTATATGCTATGTTCTGACCAACCATTTGGAGTAAAAAAATATATATATACTATAGTGTGAAGGATTATCAGTTCAAATTTTGAATAGAACAGTCAATTTTAGTTATTTAGCTAACACATGCAATATGGCTTGGCCTAATTTAAAACACAAGTATGGCTTTAAAAATTCAACCTGTTTTATCCCTATGATTAAAAAGGCTACTGCATTTTATTACAGTGAAAAACAACATATAACTTTTAAACTTTATTTTTTAAATGTTATCTTTAAGGTCTATATGGTATAATTAGATGAATATTAGATAAATATAGTAGGGAAGAGCAAATTGTAAATGAGCTAATTTTGCTTTCTATCGGGGCTTCCATTTTTAAGGTTTGACTAATGCTTTGTGTTTTCATCAGAGAAATTAGCCCATGAAAATAATACATCTGGTTTCCTGCTGAATAATATTGCTGTGGCAATTCCAACACAATTGGAAATGCAAGAATTTTACTTGTTGATGACTGTGTTTTGACATATGCAATTCAATTAGCAATCAGTACATAAGCATACAATTTAGACATTTTGAACTATTTTTCACTAAAATATTTTATCTTTGATTTTGTATTTATTTCAAATAAACTACAAATCAACCCATCGCTTTCTGTGCTCTTCCACCACTTCTACCAAAAACAAAAAGCCCAAATTGAATAAAGCCTTAACAAAATTAAAACCCGATGATGAATCTATTTCCAGTCATGTTCTTTAATAATACAAAATTATTAACAAAGAGCTCTTTGCAATCTTGACTGAGGCAAGGATATAGCTCCGGAGTGTAAGCTTTATCTTGTTAATCTAAACTGGTTAAACAAAAATATCTATGGTAACACTCAACATATGAATTCCAGATGTACCACAAAGGAGTCTGCCAACAAACAAAATAGTTGGATTTTTTTTATCCACTTTATACCAAGCACTCTGACACTGAATAAATGTAAAAAAGTAAGTCTTCATCATTTATGGGTTTTTTTTTTTATTTTTATTTTATTTTTTTGAGACAGAGTCTTGCTCTGTCACCCTGGGTAGACTACATTGGCATCATCACAACTCACTGCAACCTCAAACTCCTGGGCTCAAGCAATCCTCTTGCCTCAGCCTTCCAAGTAGCTGGGACTACAGGCACACGACACATTGCCTGCTAATTTTTCTATTTTTAGTAGAGATGGTCTTGAACTCCTGAGCTCAAGCAATCTTCCTGCCTTGGCCTCCCAGAGTGCTAGGATTACAGGTGTGAGCCACTGTACCCGAACTTTTTAAAACTTTAGACTTTGGTCTTAGCACTATGGTGTTTTTTTTTCCAATCACCAATAGAAATATTATATCAAAATGATCTTTTTCTGTTTGCTCTTCTATTTATATCCATATCTTTTTAAAAAATTGGACTAATATTTTATTACAGTAAAATATACATAAGACTTACCATTAGTAACATTGAGTATATTCACAATGTTATGCAACCATCACCCATTTTCATCACCCAGAAGGAAACCCAATATGCATTAAATGGTCACTCCTCTTTCCCCTTCCCTCCAGCCCCTGACAAGCACTAACCTTCCTTCTGTCTCCATGGATTTGAACATTCTGCATATTTCATATAAATGGACATACAATCTTATGTGGCCTTTTGCGATAGGCTTCTTTCACTTAGCACAATGTCTTCAACGTCCATCCACGGTGTAGCAGGTATCAGAACTCCATTTCTTTTTATGGCTGAATGACATTCCATCATATGGACATACCACATTTTGTTTATCTATTTGTCAGACGATCACATGTTTGGATTTTTTTTTTCAACTGCTATGAACATTCGTGTAAAAGCTTTTTCCGTGTATTTTTAAACTTTCTACAAAGATACATTGTAATTATTCCACGTTTTATCAAAAGATACATTATTGCAATTACACTAAAGTTTAAATTGATGAGCAAGAGTTAAGAGAAGAGTTGGAGGGACGCAGTGCTAGGAGGGGCTGCTCAGGGCCAGCTCCTGTGGGATTTACCAGCTACAGTGAGGAGTTCGGATTCTACTCTAAGAATAATAGAAAGAACTCAGCCACATCAGGACACACTTTCTTCGCCAGTGCACACAGAACCTTCTCCAGGAAAGACCACGCGTTAGGTCACAAACAAGGTCCAACAAATTCGAAATGACTGAAATCATACAAAGCATCTCTTCCAAGCACGAGAGAATAAACTCGTGTGTCCGGCAATGAAAGGGTTATGGAGCAGATCAGCACTGCCAGCCGCCCAGTGAGTGTTGTGAATGCGGTTACTACCACCCCCACTGTATGCTTTTAAAAGGTGGAAATGGTAAATTTTAAGGTATATACATTTCACCACAATAAAACAGAAAAGGCTGATAGGAAGTGACTTGGGGGTTGCCGGGGTGGAGGGTGACCAGCTCCGGATCACACTCTAGAAAGATCACTGCCCGCCCAGTGGAGCGGACGGAGCGTGCGGCGGGTGTGGGGGGGCCGCGTTGGGTGGAGATGACAACTGTGGAGACGTTGTCGAGTGGCCCAGTCTGAGAACCGCTCGCTGTGAGAGTAAGTGGCTATGCCGATGGATCGCGAGTCAGGTGCGAGGAAAGATGGGAGCAAGGATAATGCCCAGGTTTTGGAGTCACACCAGCGGCCACCCTGGTGCCACCTATTAATTGACTGAGGTGGTGAAAATTGGAGGGGCGGTGGGTTTGGGGAGGGGAGAGGGAGGAATAAATAACAACTTCTGTTCTGAAATGTGAAGTCTGAGATACCTGTTACCTATCCACATGGAGCTGTCAAGCCAGCAGCTGGATATGCAAGGGAGGCAGGAAAGAGACTGTACTGGAGACATAAATTTAAAAGCATGAGTGCACAGATGACACCCCCAGCAGGGACCCTTATCAAATCTCAGTGTGTACACAGTGTGGATGAAGGAGAGGACTCGGGACAGTGCCCAGGGCAGCCGAGGAGCCAGCTTCTGAGATAGGGAGATGGGCAGGGAGGGTGTCCAGGAAGCCTAGACAAGAAAGAGCGCATCTTGAGAAAGAAGCAAACCAAAACTCCCAGGGACGAATTCTTCTGATTCTTAAATACAGAAAGTGAATTTCAACATGTTGAAGAAAAGTTCCACAGACTTGTGATTTTGAAAGATGTAGTGACCCTGCTCATGGTAGCTGCTTACAAATGTATTATTGAGTGAATCCGAACTAAAATGAAAACAAAATGTGATTTGAAAATGTGATGTCACAAAGTAAAATAAGAGGAATAAGGCTTGGTGGAAGTTTATTATGAACAGTTATCACAATCCATTGCTTAAGTAAGGTTATTTAAATTAAGAGAGTATCACTTTTTAAATGAATGATAATAGAAGGATAATAGAATGATAATGAGGATTTGCATTGTTTTCCTAAAGAATCATTCTGATGTTGCTTTTGAAACTTTACCCCAACATATATACACACGCAGTTGGCTTGACATCTCTGCTCACCAGCACCTGAGACCCGCGAACATTGGCCACCCCCATCTTATACACCTGTTGTATCTAGGACAGCCAGGTGAGTCCATGCAAAAGGAGCAAAAGTTCATCATGCCAGACCACAGTCTCCAAATGTGCTCTGTGGGCTGACTTTCCAAGTTAGTGCCCGATACTGTTTTTATTGGTTTTCTTTTTTGAACTGAGAGCACATCAGAAACAGCGCAACTCTGCAAGCTTCTCTCCTGTGTTGAGCAATGTTGTAACATTTGTTTATAAAAACAGAACTTCTGAGCTCCATTCTTCTTTTAAGTTCCCTTAGTAGGCACTGCCCTAATTACCAGCCCTTTTAGGGTTTAAATGCAAGTGAATCAAAGCAGAACCCCATAGTGGCCCCAAGCTGCCTTTGTCTTAGTACTAATACTGATGATTCACAGCTTCGCTTTTATTATGAGCGGAACCCACCCCTAAGAGGTACACTCTTGTACCTTTTTTTCCCACTTGAATCACTGTGTCAAGTTGGGTCTAAGGGTTAGGCGGCAGGGTAAGCAGAGAGGAAAGAAAAGCCGAAAGGATATCCCTGGAACAAAGAAGCCCACGGTATATTGCGGCACGCTTTGTGGGATGGAGGTTATTCGTTATTGAGAAGCACAGCAGAGCAGGACAGTGACCCTGAGAACTCCCCCCAGAGGATCTTCGCACCTTCTCTTCATCGGGCAATTCTGAGTCTTCTATTCCTGTTTTCCTCTGAGCTGCCTTGCCTGTCACTGTTTCATTGCCACACTCAGCCTGCTACCATGCGTGTTGGAAGCTAACCAGGAAGAAAATGCGAAGTGTCTTTCTTGAAACCGGGGGAGATGTTTATATCCATTCTTAAATTTAAAGCACTTAGTGGTGCCCTTCACATTTATGTTTACTCTGAAATCCTTAAGGAGTCATTTTAAAAAGTTCCCTTTACATTATTAATAAACATTACGCTCTATTATAAGACATTTAAAAAGATAGGATGATAGCCAGTGGTCTAAGATGGTTTCCATTATCCCATTATTATCTTTTGAATTATAAGAGGGAAGGTCCCAATCTTGCAATTATATGAATCAAAGCCCTCTCCTGCATTTCTGGAAAGCTTTCTTCAAGATACGTTGCTGAATGTTTTATAACAGAAGAGGTATGCTCTTAGAAAAATAGAAACCTCTTTAATAACAGCCTCTTACTCTACCACTTCTTAGCTGCTACTTTATCTGTGCTCTTTCAAAATCTTAACTAAAGCCAGTGACTTTAAATCACCTCTCAGAGAGAGAAATAAAGGAACTGATTGTTAATAGTTTGGTACTTACAGAACATTACTCTGAATCAAAGGGTTAAAGATAAAAACGCAGTATCAGTATATGGATTATAAAGAATAGTTGCTTTTAATAAGACCTAGCAATGAAGCATAAAATGGTAGCAACGACTAGGTAAATTAATATACATAAAAACAAACTGGATTAGCAGATTCAATGTGGTCAATGTTTCCTATGCGTATGACCACATATTCGTATTTACATAAATCTGCATATTTACATAATTTACATATGCGCATTTACATAAATCTGACTTTACTAAGTGAGAAGTAAACTAGCAAACACACACTTCAAAGACTTATGTTTCTGCTGGGGCTTCAGCGTAGGTAGATACTGCTATAAACGGAAGCACCGCTTGCTGATCAATTTAAGCACTTTGCTTCTGAGGAATCATAGATTAAATTTTAAAAAGGATTTAGGGCCAGTTGCAGGGGCTCACACCTGTAATCCTAACACTTTGGGAGGCTGAGGTGGGAGGATCTCTTGAGGCCAGGATTTCAAGACCAGCCTGAATAAGAGCAAGACCCCATCCCTACAAAAAATAGAAACATTAGCCAGGTAACATGGTGCATGTGTGTAGTAGTCTCAGCTACTTGGGAGGCTGAGGCCAGAGGATCACTTGAGCCCAGGGGTTTGAGGCTGCAGTGAGCTATGATGATGCCACTGCACTCCAGCCTGGGTGACACTGTGAGACCCTGTCTCAAAATATAATAATAATAAATTAAATAAAAAGGATTCAGAAGGAAGCTTCGCTCCACTGGTTCCTGTGTGATACAAGTATATTATTGCCTTTCCTCAAGTAGAGTTCCTACACGTATAGTTCCTTTCCTCCCCAATTTGCCTGGCTTTAAAACTTACCTGAAGACGATGCACACTCTAATGGTTAAGAGCTTTGCAGTCAACAGTCTGGGTTCAAATCCTGGCTTGGTCATGTACCAGCTGTGTTATCACTGGCAAATGACAACCTCTTGCCTCAGTTTCCTTATTGGTAAAAACCAGGAAATAACAATGCCTACCTCGCAAGATTTTTATGAGGACTGAATGAAGTATTGCACATAAAGGGTTAGCATGGAACCTGGCACATAGTAAAACGTCCGTAAGTGCTGGCTGTGCTTTTCTCCAATTATTATTCAGAATCCAGTTGTATTACTGTTGTGTCACAGTCTGGATTGTCTCTTAACTCAATTGAAACCACCTGCATAGTAGGTAGGCCGTTAAAAAAAACTGATGGGGTGAGCTACTTGCGACTGATTGTTCATGCAGGTGTCCTTGCATCCCCAAAGCACTGGAAAGTTAAGAAGGAAAATTAATGATAAAAACAAACCAAAATAGTCTTGTCCAGAAGTTTATACTCATTTCTTATAAAAGACAAAGACACTACTACAGATGATCCCCGACTTGTAAGATGGATCAACTTTACAATGGCGTGAAACAGGTGCAATTTTGACATGACGTACAGTACAGTATTCAATAAATTACATGAGCTATTCAACGCCTAATAATAAAATAGGCTCTATGTTAGATGATTTTGCCCAACTGTAGGCTAAGGTAAGTGTCCTGAACATGTTTAAGGTAGGCTAGGCTGAGCTATGATGTTCAGTAAGGTGAGTGTATTAAATGCATTTTTTTACTTATGATTTTTCACCTTTTGATGGGTTTATTGGGACATCACCCCGTCATAAGTCAAGAATCATCTGTACTTTTATCTAAGTATTAATATCTCAAAGGACTTTACGAAAAGGATCTCCTTAACTGGTAACACCAAGCAATGTTATATAGCAATAAGCAGTAATTATTACAGCAAAATAATTAATCCTCAAGGAATATTGTGAATGAAATGGTAAAGCTATTACCAAGAAAATCCTTTAGAAAAAAATCTTTGATCCACAAATAAGAAAAACTTAAATTATATGTCAGTTACCTAGACAGCTCTCAGAATACATAGCTGACACATACCCTACAAAATCTTTAAGGAAATCCCTATGGTCAATGTCCTCGCTCAAGGAATACAGGGGACAAGCTGGAAGATCTGTACTTATTTTTCCTTAAATACCTCATTAGAGAACTCTGTGTGGGTAAGATGCAAGCTGAGTACAATTCTTGTACAAGATTCCCAAATCTTTTCCAAAGGCTTTTTATTAAGTATTGCTGGTATCTGGAAAGAATAAACTAAAACAATATGATTCTTTCTTTCCTAGTTGCTTGGGCACTGAGACCATGGTTTGGACTTATTAACTACGTAGTAACAAATAAATAGAAGCATAAAGGAACATTAAGTGAAAAATAACACTCCATATTTAAACTGCATGCATAAAAGGAGGCATTGAAGGAAAAAGGATGAATAGAAAAGAGTTTCAAAGGAAGGCAGAGAAGAAACTTATATTTTCTCAGACATACGGTTAATATTCAAATGGTCTCCCCTCTTACTGCAAAATTATGGCAGAATAAAAGGCCAGTTGCAGGGGCATATGATAATTCTCTTTGCAGACAAGACCATTTGACTTAATTCATACACAAGAGTGGACGGATGACGCCCAGATGGACATCTTTGCCGTTCCGGACTGCCAACGTGGGAAGAGAAACACTCGGATTGACAGGAAGAGGCGTGAAGGGGAGAGACGGGCAGGACACGCAAGCTGGGAAGACCACCAGGCCCAGCCCGGCATATATAATCAGAAAGAGCAACTCGACAATGAATATTACATGCGCTAGTGGTACTATTTTGTCTGAAGCCTCCCTTCTCTCCTTGACCCTACTTACCTTTTACCTGAACAGACGCAAACTCTCACTCAGAGCTGGGTACATTTTAGCGTCAAGGAAGTCTGTGATAGCATTTATTTGGCCATAATGAGCTGGCAGTATGGTTAGGTAGAAATTTGGCGGTTTCTAAGTATTCTCATCAGCACAGCTAGTTACATTTTTCTGACTCATATTACTGTCTTGTTTGGTTATTAAAACTGATTTTAAAAAATAAGTCAGAAGTCGCCAAGTCTGGACTTAGTGTGTGTAGACATGGCTTGGTGCCCCATCTAACTGAGACCATTATTTTCCATTGCAAACTTCCTCCAACTGAACAAACAGCCTCCCATGGCATGTTTTAACAGTTCCTTGGGCAGCCAAACCCCTTTCCCCTTTGAGAGAGCACCATCTCCAACTTCTCCACTGCTCGGTTCCACAGCACCCTTGGGTGTTAGTCTAGTGTGACTGCACAGTGAGTTGACGGTGCTCACCAACCTAAGCACAAAGCACTGTGCTCACGCCAGTGTGGCTGTGTTTTGCTCCTAAGCCGAAAACCCACAGTGTCATCATTCATTCTGACTGCAATAATAAGTACTCTGTAATTCAACTGCTAGAAAAATAAAGAATGATTTCAGCATACCCTTTCAAATTTAGCAGTGTGTAGCACTTTAGAAATGATCTTTCCAAATACCAGGAGCTCTCTCGTCCTCTCCTCCCCTCCCGCCACTGTCTCGGTTCTCACTACCATCTCCTCCCTCCAGTGGGCAGCCTCGGCCTCCCACCTGGCCTGCACCCTGCTGGTCCAGGGCACGCAGATGACAGCCCTGCTGGCTGGCTCTGCCACAGAAGCCTGTCTGGTCCATGCCACATGGCATCAGCTAGGGGCTGCTGAGAAAATAAGCACCAAGCACGGACTCTAAGAGCCATTACCGTTCACGGTCTACTGCCCAGCGCTGGCGGGAAGACACCAGGGCAAGGAAGCACAGATCCAGCAGGTGTGTGTGGCTCCACGGGGAGGGGGCGGGGCAGGAGCTGTGGCGGTGACCAGTGTCCCCAGGGACTGCTGTCACCCAAAACTATGGACGCTGAGTGGTTACTGAGTCACTGTTGGCTCTATTACCCACAGTAAATGGTAAAGATTTTTAAAAATTTCTTTAAATTTGATTTTGGCTTTTATTTATGAGTATAACACGTTAATGTTTCTATCCAGAAAATGAAAATGAATTGTCGAGTTGAATTGAACCGTTCTTACTTGTCCTCAATAGGACAGAAGAGAATTATAGACACACAAGGCAAAGACGTAAAGAGTTTTCTGCTCTTTAAGATGTGCATGTGCATCATCCAACGGACCCGGCAGAACTGCGAGCGTGAAGCCTCAATAAAAGCAAAGGAAAACCGGACTGAGGGGTGCTCAGCAGCTCAGGGACAGGATGGGATGACAGTGACGGGAGGCTGAAGAGTGGGGACGTGAGAAGGACTGTTGAGGGAGGCTCTGGGGCTGGGGCGGGCACCGTCCATGAAGGCCCGGGGGGCAGTAAGAGAGTGACGATGGGATCCTTTACCCAAAAGAAGAAAATCCAAGGTAGGGGCCCTGCCACTGGGGGGCTGAAGGTCACAGCAGCCGAGACTTGGTAAGGTCCCCCCTGACCTTGGTTTCTGCTATTCCTAATCTTGCTTCCAGATCATCTGGCCTCGAGATCTGCTTCCCACCAGGACCGGATAGGCCCAGTATTTTCATGCATGTCTTTAAGGAAAAACAGAAAAAGCCATGCTCACAGGAGAGTGGCTGCAAGGCAGGGGGTGGACAGGCTGTCACCACCCACAGATTCCCACTGCAGGGCTGACCCAAGACGCTGACCGCCATGCGCCGTTGTTCAGGGAAAGTCCGTTACGCCAGGAGCAAGTTCCCGACTTCAGATTTCTCTTTGGCACTTGGTGGATGGAGCAGTCCAACTGTCTTGTGCTTTAATTACCGTAACCACCATAATTAAGACCGAAAACACGATAAGCCACAAAATGGCAGCAGATTATCTACAGCGTTTCTCTGCAAATACCAGAAAGTAAAGGAATTTTTTTTTCTGCTTTCGAGAATGTTTTCCTCCTTTTTATTATTTCACTGACCTATAAGGTCTTGCCGTGTTTGTTTGACAGAGGAAACAATGAAGCTTTTAAACGTCTACCCCGAGAAACAGAAAAGACACCATAAAAGAAACACATTATTGTGGCCGTGAACATCTGTGCTGAGGGCAAGCTCAAAAATAGTTGTGCTTCACCGGGACTAGCAGGCAAGACTGCCATCTGGGAATTGGAACAAAGACACGAAACTTGGGCCCCTGCCCTCCCTGTTCCACATGGACTCTCCTTAACCCTTCGGGTGCCAGGCTCCGGTGCAGAGGGCCACGTGGAGCTCGGAGCTTTAGCCTAAGGACCCTGCACCCTGTAATTCTCGGGTTCCCTGTCATTAGTAAAGTGGATAATTCTTATTTACCTCACTGCACTATTGAAAGAAGTAATCTCCTGTGAAATTATTCTCAGATGATGAAACTCAAATTATTTCCACCCATTAACTTACAACTAAGGGGAAAAAAAATGTGTCTATGTGCACAGTTTAATACGGCCGATTGGGTTGAGACCGAAAAGAAAATCTGGATTGAGACAGTGTTCCTTGCTGTCTCCTGGTCCGACAGAACCGATACTGCTATTATTTATAATTTGACAGCTGACAGGACTTACAGTAAAGAGCAAAAAACTCTGGTCAGGTTGGAGAGAGACTTTTCTTGAGACGTGGAACACGAAGCTCATTGGGGAATTCAGCCCAGATTGGCCGCCTCTTTTATAATTACTAGGATCTTCATGCGGTACGCCAGGAAACGGGGACCAAGAAAAGTTAAAACATCCGTCTGAAAGTTAGGTGTTAGGACTCAAAGTCAAGCCTCCTTCACAGTGAAGAAAAGATCAGATAGACCCTGGTTCACATGAGTCTTGGGAGGCTCCCCGTTGAGAACTCACAGGAAAGCATCCTTGAGTGCTAATTAGAATTAGAGATCAGAGAGAACCTCCCCTGATCTCATGTTCCAGGCTTTTATCTGCGTCCCCAGAGCCTAAGATAATAGGAAACACTCATATTGATGTGAACTCTTATGGTATGATGTAAAATCTTAAATTAACTTCTACCAAATGTGTGTTTTGCCTGGGTTTAGGAGAAAAACTCAACCAAATGCTATTCTTCTGGTAATTTTCCTTAGAGTCACAGGAAGCAAACAAACATAACTCATGTTGTTAACATTTAACTAATAATTAACTAAACAAAATTTATTTCATTTATACTGTTGAAGCTGAATTAATCAAATTAATTAAACTAATAATCAACTCTTGACTAAGGGGTGGAAAGCCTGTTCCTCAAGGTGCATACATTTATCGTATCAGCTAAAAATATTGTGCTGCACTTGGACAGTGAGTTCCTGCTCCCTCCCTTGCTCCCCTGAAGGGTATTTCAGCAGCAGCCAGAGGATCCTCTGAAAGTCAGAGCATGTCTTTTCAACAGTCTAGGAGCCCTATTTGATCTTCGCCCCACTCAGCAATCCACCCACCCACTCACGGGCGTGTTGCTGCCTCCTCCCCGGTTTGGGGCCTGTCCTAGGGTCACCTTTCGGGGCCTTCCCTCAACACCTTGCTGTGCATATTAGCCCAGCCCTGCAGCATCAGCATGCCAGTTCCCTAAAGGCCTGGGAATGCAGCCTGCGGGTTTCACCAGGGCCCTCATCAGTACTCAGGGCAGCCTGGGCATTCAAGACAGTTGTCACTAAACGACAGGACAAGCTGATCTGCAGATCATTTACAACGCTGCAGAGATGTCTTTATGTAGCACTTTGCTGATACCTAGACTAGCATTCGGCACTCAAAAGGTCCTCCCTCAAACGCTCCCCGAGTTAAGCAGCCAAACACCAAGAATTTTAAAAGACAACAATTTTTCTCATCTTAAAGACAAGCATACCTCCTATGACCACTGGCAAGCTTTTCAGGAAGTACCCATTTTCAATGACATCTTTTTAAGTTCTATGCTGACGATTTTTCAGAAAATCATTTAAAGGCAAAATTTCACACCATAACTCTTTGGTCTCTGGAAGGAAAACGAAACACGGACAGAACACACTAACGCAGACGTGCATACATTGTATAACAAAATAGCAAGAGAACAAAAAGATGTCTAAGCCACATCCTCAAGACAGTTCACAAAGAAAATCCCTTCTGAGGCCACTCCAGGAAAGCCAATGCTCAAAAAGGATCACTTCTCTTATGGGGGGTTGACAGAAATGGTCTGTATCTTAGTTGGAAAAATCACTACCCAAGTGATGCATCTGTCAAAATCTCACTGAATTATACACTTAAAATGGGTGCATCTTCTTGTCTGTAAATTATATTTCAGTATAAAGCTGAAAAATTACTTTGAAAGTTTAAAAAAAATCACTTCCTCCCTTTTAAAATTACAATGGTCTAAGTATCAAGAAATGCTTTATCTTGAATATTTAATTAAGAAAAGTGGCTACATGATTCATTATATAGACAAAACTCTAATGAATACTTAAAAATATTTTCTCTGAGATGGGTCAAACTAATATATGAAGCAGTTAAAATAATGTTTTAAAAACCCAAAGTGGGATATTATCTTTTAAAAATATTAATTCCTGTTTGAAATTGGACTTTGAGTGGCTAGGCTATTTTTAACTTTCTAATGCCTTTTTCAACCTTTGAGTCATTTTACCTTATTTTTTTTCAAGTAGGCTGACTCAATTACAATTCATTTGCAGTTTCAGAATTTGTTCTTAACTTTAAATTATTTTTAAACCCTCTTACTCCGGTCCCTCCGAGCTCACCAGGAGAGGCACTGGGGCTCAGGTGTCTGTGAGGTCAGGCTGACCGGACGGAGGAATCCTGTCCCCTCCTCCACGTGACACGTGACCACGGTGACCGCCTCCGTGCTGGGAGGCTGGGGCTTGGAGGAAATGCACACCACGGGGGATTACTGCAAGGGCAGGCTGAGAAATGCAGATGAAGTGTCTGTTACCTTTTGGAATTCAAGAAATATTTGCTGTTTTACACTATTCCGGTGCTTCTTCCTTCTCAAAATGATGTTTTTCCAGTAAACCCCCTTGCTAGGCGACTGACGTGGGAAGTGGCCAGACACTCACCCAAGATTAAAGACAAAGGGATCCCAACCCACTGGTTAAGGCTGCAAACCCTCGACCCCCTTGGGGTGTGAGCGCACAGAGGACAAAGCCCCGAGCCCCGGCACAGTGCCAGCCCTCACATACCAACTCCTGAGGATAAACGGTCCCTTGCAGGAAAAGGAGTGATCTCGGAGCCTAAACTTTGAGTATTTCCACTCCGGGTTTGGCATCTACTGTTAGACTGCTTTTCTCCACAAGCTCACATTTATTTATCTTACGCACTTAATGGGTACACACACATCCCCGATCCCTTTGTGTGGCTACAAATGGACGGTTTCGCTAAGTCCACAACTTTGTGAAACTGCCCTGCTGGATTTTATATATATATATATATATTTTTTTTTTTTTAAATAAACTATACTTAATCTAAAATTCATTTAATGTAGTGATGCCCTTTAACAAACCACAACCTGTTTCTTTGTAAGTAAATATTTAAACCAGCTCACTGGCTTTAAATGTCTGAAAGAGCCTGAAGATAAAAGCCAGAAAGGTTAGATTTACTGGGGACTGGGTAATA
The DNA here is from genome assembly GCF_040939455.1 of Microcebus murinus. NCBI lineage: Eukaryota > Metazoa > Chordata > Mammalia > Primates > Cheirogaleidae > Microcebus > Microcebus murinus. Next base: position 77,148,702 of record NC_134116.1, on the reverse strand, counting down.
ATCAACTGCTACTGTGCTCCAGGGGCCCATCACTGCCTCAGGCGGGCACGTGGGACTCTCAGCGGCATCTCAAATTCAAGGGATGCTGTGAACTTTTAAATTTATTTTCATTGTATTTTATCAACGCAGTTAACTTTTTTACTTTTTGACAGACAGAATGAATGCCTGGCAGATATTTAGCAATTTTATGGGAGAAAATTGCTATATTTGAAATAATTTCAATTTGAGAAAACTGACATTCGTCAGGAGAAAAGAATGATGGCAGAGCACATGAGTTTTAGAAACTTCTGCTGGAACTTCCTGATTTCCATAACTTTAATGAAACTAGGGCCAAGGAAAGATATTCAGAGTACAAATGTTTACAATCGCTAAATAATCATACAAAGCCATTACACTGGTGGTGCATTTTTTTCTCCAAAGAGACCAGAACATTTAAACTGGGCAGCTATTGTCCCCAGCATCCTCAGACAATGAGGAATTTGCTGTCACAGAGAACAACTGTTTACCTAGATAAGCAAACAACCTTAAAAGAGGACTAATCATTTTTGAGGCCAATCATTTTTAAATGATTTACAACAGTTTTCTGCTTTCTTGAAAAGACTTCAAGAAATGTAATTTGATCACCCTCCTGCCCCTTCCTGGGGCCCAGAATAATAACGAGAAGTATAATTATCCTACTGAGTGGTATTAGACAGAAAACCTCAGGGGTCAGTCATTAGGATGAATAGATCTATTTGCTCTACACTAAAAGAGACCAAATTCAGTGTGTTTGGGGTTCTTCTGGCTGCTTTTTGCAGGCTGTCCTTTCACTTCTCGCTGCCTCCATCTTTCCGCCCACCTCGACTGGCTTCTTCCCTCTTTTCCGGTCCCCTCTGCAGGGCTGGCTCAGCACAGCAAGGCTTATGACAAGAAATAAACAGGTTCCAAGGGGGAGCTTAGAAGGCATCCTCACAATAGACAGCTGTAGTGCAGGGACTTGGCAGAGAGAGCTGGCTGATTTTTGAGTTTTCAGCTGTCTATTGGGTTGTTACTGCTGGCGATTATTTTTCATTATGGGATCACATGATATTGACAAAAAAAGAGAGAGATACACTAAAGAAACGCAGGGAACTACAGACAATGGAGGGAAGGGAAGAGGGAGCAGTAAACAGGTATCTTACAACAACCCAGAGTTAGTGACTAGTGGCCAGAGTCCGGCCCCAAACCTCAGAGGGGAGGCCTGGCTTGCAAATTGGCCTCCACAGACTTGCTGCTTTGTCCATGCTCTTTCCTTTGATCTCATTGTCTTCCTGTTCCCTACCCTGAAAGTTCTCTTCAGCAAGAAAGAGCTGAATTTTTAAGACTTCTCTGTAAGAAGCTCCCCCTTCACGACTGCATAAGGTATTTGCTTTAAAAGGCCCAGGAGCACTTATGTGTTCCTGAACCGTGCCCCGAAGCAAGGCCATGCTGGCCGGACATGGAGGAGTCTTGGGCTGAGGACCACAGCCTACTTGAAAACCTCAGTAAACCGAGCCCTTCATTAGTCCTGGGCCTTGCGGACCCACAGTGCAGTGGCCCAGAAGTGCTCTGGAAAGCAGGCCATTAAATATTAGCAAACTCATGGGAGCAGCTCTGCTGCAGAAACTCGAACCGAGCACGCACAGAACAAAAATCGCACCATGTTTCCAGCAAACGCCAAATACTTGGATTCTACATATCTCTTCTACATCTCGTCATGCAGTCATTTACTCTGGTCAGATTCCGGTGGGTGTTTAAGTACCCCAAGACGAGGAGAGTACCAGGAACCGGTTTCTTAACTCCAGGGTTTGGCTGGCGAAAGTACTCAGGAAAAAGCTGAAGTCAACTTGGAATTTGCTCCAAGGAACTTGCTTCTCGACCTCATCCTCTTCCTCTCCTTCTCCCCCTCCTTTAAAGAAAACCTGAAATCCAAATGGGTGTTGACTTCAAAATACTCCCAATTTACTTCCTTTTAAATGTGGTTTTGTTTCCTTTAAAGGAGGGTGTTGACCAGGCACTCTTACTTTAAATATTTAGCATCGCATGTCAAGACACAAAAATATCAGTGCCTTTGGAAATAGGAACACAGGTGGCATCATGTGTGCACAAATATGGCAAGGCACACTGCACAGACGGTGACAGCAGGCAGTATCCTGTGTAGTAGGGACGGCCTTAGGAAGGAGTCCAGCTGTGGGCCAAACACCTGTACAACACTTTCCTCAATAAAGTCATTACAGCAATGCTTATGAATAATACATGAAAAAAACTGCATCTGAAGTGGAGAAAGGATTCAAAAGAACATGTACAGTACAACCACAGCTAGCTTTACAGACACGAGAAAGACTGCAGAGGAAAACCTCAGAATGCTGTATTTTGTTTTGCCATGCTCTAATGTTGGGAATGTTTTGTTTAGGGGCCTTCTGGTAGCCCCCTCCTCTTTTTCTCTACTAAAGGTTAACAATTATCTTTACTGAGCAAATATTTCTTCTAAAAGTTTATTTTGAAATTACTTTTGTTATTTACCAGATATTTTAACTTTCCTTTGGAAAATGTTCCGTCTTTTAATAACGTGATTTATTACTTATTGGTACAAAGAACTGCTGTCTTGTGAGCGTAAAACTCCTAAATAGCTAAAGGTCAAGGCAGCTCGGCTCTCCTTTCCCCCACGCTGTGATTTATCTGATCGCTTATCTCTCCATAATCACGTGGCTTGTTTTACAAAGCCCCCTAGAACAAAGCAAACAACTAGGTTTAAACATCCTTAAATAAAGTCATACTCGGGTGAAAACCACGGGTGAAAACCACGTTGAATGTTTTCAAAACCATTCGCTCCAACCACAGTATTTGTTCCCAATTAAGTAAACATTGCTGAAGGAAATCATACAAAATCTGCATTTCTTATCAAACCCAAGGCAGGATTTTCTCCTTAATGGGTTCGCATTGCTAGGACTGAAGACACGTGAGGATCAGAGCCTGCAGCAGGGACTTCTGCATAAAGGGTAACTTGTATTTATCTGCAATTTGTAGGAGTGTCACTAATCAACCTGATGCCCATTGCCCAAGCAGTCATTATTAAATTAATGCCATTAATGACCTGACAAGGGGGTTATGGGTGAACTGATTATCACAAATCCATTGTACTGGGGGGGCGGGGCTTAGTGCTCATCTGGTGGGGGTGGGGCTCGAGGCCTCAAAAGGGACAAAGAGGACAGAGACCAGCCTAAGCCAGGTCTCTCCAGCCTCCCAGCTTAGCCAGACACAAAGCTCCACGACAGCTCCTTTCCACCCTTGCTCACCCACCAGTGCTGGTGAAGCCCCGGCTAGATAGCACCAGGGCCAGATGCATCAGGAGAGGCCCCCAGTGTGGGGCAACCCCCAACCCAACACCAGGTGCCGGGGCCCAGGGGACAGAGGCCAGGTGGGGCCGTCCTTTGGGAGAATGGCAGCCAGCAGGTAGGCAGTCCTTGGAGCTCACTCTGAGGCCAGTACCACGTCACTGGCTGCCAGTTCATCTACTTCCACCCACAATCTGCAGACATGGGCATTATTATCCCCATTTTCCAGACACTAAGTGGGGGCTCAGAGAGGGGAGATGATTTGTCCAAGGTTAAACCCTCAGTACCAGGCCAGTCTAAGGTGTGAATCCAGAACATGGGGCCGAGGCCCCCGCAGTGTTCTGCTGACTCCAAGCCCCCCCCACCCCCAGCACTTCTCACAACACAGAGTCGGGACAGGAACTCTTCGTTTCAATCGCTTTGTGGGGAGCACAGGTCTACCCTAGGACAGGAGAATCTTATATTTTGCCATTTAAGCCATGGAGAATGTACTTGTTCTCTGGTGGCTGAGCCTTCCTCTGTCTCCCATTGCGCCGTTCCCTGTTGGGAGCAGTGTGTGCGTGGGCCAGCGGCATGTCACTGCTCTTCTCTGAACCACACCTCCCAGGCAGTCACCTGCTCCTTGACACAACAGCTCTCCCAGAACGCCAGCAAGGCGGAGCTAAGCATTGCACGCTGGAAGGAGCAAGGAAGAGAACCAAGAGATCCAAGACTCTGCCAGCTGCCAGGCAGAGCGCCAGGCAACTCACATGGGTCTCATCTCGTCCCGACAGCGGCCTTGGCCTCAGGTGTCACTCCGTCTCACAGGGGAGAGTGGGAGCAAGGACTGGGACACGGACTGGCCTGCAGCCCGGACGGCAGCTGCGAGGCCCCCGCTGCAGGGGGGCTCCGAGCCCCCAGACTCCAGAGCCTCTGGGACCCCCAGTGAGGGCTCCCCTGGCTTCTGGGAAATCCCAGCCTCTCCCACTACTGCATGTGTCCTTGAAATAGGCACCATTATCTGCCTTAGCTTGGGTGGCTTCACTTTCTTTCTTTTTTGTTTTTTTGAGACAGAGTCTCACTCTGTTGCCCAGGCTAGAGTGAGTACCGTGGCGTCAGCCTAGCTCACAGCAACCTCAAACTCCTGGGCTCAAGCGATCCTGCTGCCTCAGGCTCCCGAGTGGCTGGGACCACAGGCATGCGCCACCATGCCTGGCTAATTTTTTCTATATATATTAGTTGGCCAATTAATTTCTTTCTATTTATAGTAGAGGTGGGGTCTTGCTCAGGCTGGTCTCGAACTCCTGACCTCGAGCAATCCGCCCGCCTTGGCCTCCCAGAGAGCTAGGATTACAGGTGTGAGCCACCGCGCCCGGCTGGCTGGCATCGCTTTCTTATAGCTAGGAAGCAAAACGGTGCAGAAACTTCTCAGGGGGAGGAGAGACCTCTGAAACAGCAGTGCTTTGTGGATGAGTTTTAAAAGCCCAAAGTAGAAGCAATGAAAACATAAGGCGCCTTCCATAATTTCCACAGAAGACTTTAAATCTCCTTTGAGGAGATTAGTTGTGTTCTGGAATAATTCTCAAGAACCGTGCCAAAGGCAGCAAACTTTCTTTCTAGAGATAAGGACTAACGCTCACTACAGACCGCCGGACTGTCTCCCTTTATGAGTTGAAAGACCGTTAGCTGCTACGCACACTGCGTTTTTGACTTTGACAAATAATCTGTTTTTCTTTGCTTTCTAAAAAGTTTTATATATGCAGAAATATATATGTATATATATATAAGTTTTCTTTTCAAAATCGCAACTTACTAAGAACTTCACGAGACACTAAAAGTTACATGTGAGATCAACCTTCAGAGGCAAATTTGTGACATTTAAGCTTAGCCAGAACCCTGAAGTCAAAAAATTCCAAAGCCTCAGACATTTGACTGGATTATATTAAACTTAAACCCCCAAAATTAAAGAGAAAAAAAAACCTCCTAGTACTTTCCCACTCCAGACTGGGCAAGACTGGCCTCTTTCCTGAATCTCTGTACGGTAGTTTGGGATAAAGTACGTAATCGTAACTTGCCTTATTGACAAAAGGGTGGCTGGGCTTTCAGCCGGCAAGAGGACATGTCCTTTTATGGGCTGCGTAGCCGCGTAAAGATGCTCTTTCAATGTCTCTCACATGTTAGATTTTGAGAATTTTTGTTAAGTGAGTGATGAATGTTAAAACAAATAACACAATATGGTAACGAATGTCACCATGTAGGACAGATTGGAGGGCTTGGGTTTTCGTAGAGCACAGCCGGGGTGGAGGAAGAGCACGCTATCTGGGGCGAGACAGACTGGGACGTGAATACTGCCTCTGCCCTCTCCCAGCCACCCTCTCTGGACTGACGTCTTCAGGCACAAGTCAGGCCGACCATAGGATTATTGAGAAGAGTAAGTAAAGCACCTGCCTTGTGACCGAGCCGTAACAGGCACTCGACACTGCATTCGTTAACTGCAGTGGAGTACGTGGTGAATGTTAGCCTATTTTAAAAATCAAGATCGATATATCTTTTTTACAAAAGTTATAAAATATAAATATTTTATATTTTAAAGAATATACATTTTATATAATCGATATGTCTTTTTAATAAAAGGTTGAAAGTCTTCCAACTTTTTGCTTTTCTATCACTTTAAAGGAAGAAGAGAAAGCAATGCATTTTGGTAAAGGGCACAATAATATGGGCTGCAAAATTCCATGGCATCCCTGAGAAGTGCCAACCGGCTTTATCGACTGATGCACTAACTTTTAAGCGGTTCAGAGGGGAATTCTGTCAGAGAGAGAAGCATAGGCAGATCCCATACACTGGAAATTATATGAAAACAGTGCTCCCCAGAAAAGCATGAGCAACCTTTGCAGTGATAAAGCTCCTTCCCTCCTCCAGCCTCTCTCCTGGACCCAGCTGTTTCTTGTGTACCCTGAAGCACAGATCACCAACGCCCTGCGTGGGCACAGACAAGCGTGCTGCCTGGCCAGCAGGAGCTCCTGCTGCCTCCTGCTGCCTCCCTCCCTGTCCCATCCCCAAGGGGATTCACTGGCCAGGTTCCAACCTGGCATTAAGAAGAGTGAGCAGCCATTTTTTCCTATTCAAAATCAATGCAGATTGATCACTTGTAGCAAATGCCTTTTACATCTAAGCAAAATACATGGTCAAAAAGATCATAAAGAGGAGCAATAACCTAAAGAGGAAAACGTAAAGAGGAAAAGGCACGACTTTGTCACTTAACAGTTGTATCCCCAGCGTGCATGAGTTCCCTCTTCTCATTTACTTGTTAAGTGACAAAAATGCAAAAATGAATGAAGTGAACTAAAATTCCACTCAATGATCCATTAACAAGGCAGAGGTGATTTACGGAGAGGAGCTTTTCTGGAAAGGCAAAGAGAGATGCCACCAGATGATTACGTCTGGGAACTAAAAAGGGTACACCGGGAATTCACGGGGCCGTGGCCCAAGGATATTCCACATTAAGCTCTGGACCTCCTGGTTAATTGGAGTTTCCTGCTTTATATATCTAGAAGGAGAGATAAGAATTTGAATGGAGCAGAGCAGCAGCAAACGTCTGCGTTTCACTTTGAGATTCAAATCAACGGGCACAGTTTGCTGATGGAGGCGCACAACAAAAGGGCTTTATGTCCCGCTGGAAGACTGATAAAAGGGTACACACTGTAAACTCCACAGGAGAGACAGATTTTGCTCCATGTGCCAACTGAAGACAGGCTTAAAAATTAAAAAGATTTTAAAAGGGCCAGTTGTCCCTGGGGCTCTGTTTGTACCGCGTTCACTCACAGTGTGGTTCGTAAGGGGGCGGAGGGTCTCCACAGGGCACGCACTCCATGTCTTGAAAACCAACCAGCTTTGTCTTCCTATAAAATCTGGAAGAGAAGAGGAAAACACTCCTGGTTAGCTTTTCCATCTAAGCTTACAGTTGGAGCAAGCAAGAGTTATGTTATCAATTTCCAGCAGTCTCCTTTACCAGTTCCATGGCTAAAAACAAAAAGGTACCCAAAGGCTTCACTATAACAGTGTCTCAGAGGCACCCTTAGGACCTTTCTGAGCAGGCAGCGAACACGTAGGAAATAACAGTTCCACTAAATGTAACTTCGCAGAGTCTCCGCAGCCCGTAATTTTTATGTGCTGTGGTGGGAATACTGGATACTATAAAATCAGTAGGCTTTGGCATTTCTATTGTAATTTAAATTGCAGAACGCCTAGTAAACAAAATGCTAGTTTTTAACACTTGGAATCATGGACCAAAAAGCCAAGCAAACCCTAAAAGCAATGGGAAAATGTATAGAGATTTTCATGCAATCTTGATATGGGAATGTCTTTCTAGGCATGACAAGAAACCAAGGAGGCAGAGTGGAAGTTTTGACTAAATACACAGACGAAAGAGAAGAGAAGAGAAGAGAAGAGAAGAGAAGAGAAGAGAAGAGAAGAGAGAGAAGAGAAGAGAAGAGAAGAGAAGAGAAGAGAAGAGAAGAGAAGAGAAGGACATTAAAGACATCTGAAGATCAAAAATAAACAAATAAAGTACCATCAACATAGTTAATGGGCAAATGAAAATTGAACAATTGTTCTGATTATATAGTATTGTCTGAATCTTAAGCCTATAGGGTAAAATGTAAAAATCATGATGGTGAAAGCGAACACTGTAATTGAAAAATAGGCAAAGAACATTCATTCCCAAAAGAAGAGCATTTTATAATTTTTAAATTTCAAAATTAAAACTAAAAAGCAAGGTGGAATTTAAAATTTTTTAAATTTAAGATGAAAGCATTTAACTTCATTACTAATCAAGTAAATATAAGCTGAAGTGAAAATACAGCATTTTTACTTGAAAAGTTGGGAGAGTGTCGGTGTGAGGGTAGGCAAATAGACACATGTATACATCACCAGTGGGAATACAAATTGCCACTTTTAGGAGGGCAATTTAGCAATTGTAATTAGAACTCAATAAAATAATTTATACTCTTTATCCAATAATTTCATATGTAGAAATTTATCCTAAATAAAAAAATCAACTGGGTTAAGCTGTATGCATTAGAATACAATCACAGCATTGCATAAAAGAAAAAAAGCTAATTAGGCACAATCCCCATGACCCAAGGCAATGGAATAGAAGGTGGCTTTAGAAATGATGATTCAGGCCTACCATACACATTTTTAAAATTCATTAAATATCATTAAATGAAAAAAAAGAAGTGTATATGATTCTATTTTGTACAAACACACTTTCATATGAATTTTTTTCAGATTATTTAACCTATGCAGATAAAAATGTATGTGTACATATTTACAACGAGAAACATTTGGAAGATATTATATAGAAAATATTAACAGTGACTTGGTTGGGAATTGAAGTGATTGTGGGAATTCAAGTGTTTTCTTCGTATGTGTAACTTCTATCTTTTATATGACAAAAATAGTGACATGGAGACTAACTATGGATCACGCCTATAAAGACAGGTAGATGTAATTACTTTGCCAAATTGGATAATGTAGTAGCAAATCTATATAATTTATGGTAGAAGCAAAATTTGCATTTGAATCCAGATATGTTACTACAACTGCCCAGATACAGTCAGTAAATGTTCCAACTTCTATTTTCATATGACTATGAAAATCTGTCCAAAGGATATATAATACAGTGACTTCCCACCAGATATTAACAAAAGTATTCATTGTGTAATTTATAAAGTACAGATCAAAAAGAAAAAAGTTGGAGGACTCACACTCCCTGATTTCAAAACATATTACAAAGCTACAATAATCAAATCAATATGGCACTGGCATAAAGACAGACAAACAGACCAATAGAATAGAAAAGCCTAGAAATAAACCTTTACGTGGTCTATGATTTTTGAGAAGGGTGCCAAGACCACTCAGTAAGGAAAGAACAGTCTCTTTATGAAATGTTGTTGGGAAAATTGCACATTCACATGCAAAAGAATGAATCTGGACCCTTCTCTTATACTATATAAAAAAAAATTAACTCAAAATGGATTAAAGACCTAAAACTATAAAACACTTGGAAGAAAAGATAGGGAAAAAGCTCTGTGACATTAGATTTGGTGATGATTTCTTGGATAGGACACCAAAAGCACAGGCAACAAAAGCAAAATTTGACAAATGGGACTGCATCAAACTTAAAACTTTTGTGCATCAAAGCACACATCAACAGAGTGAAAAGGCAACCTACAAAATGGGATAAAATATTTGCATATCATATGTCTGATAAGAGCTAATATCCATAATATATAAAGAACTCGTACAACCCAACAACAGAAAAATCAAATAACCTGATTTTCAAATGGGCAAGGGACTTGCATAGACATGTCTCCAAAGATGATACACACATGGCCAATAGGCATATGAAAAGATGTTCCACATCACTAATCATCAGGGAACTGAAAATCAAAACCACCATGAGATATCACCTCAAACCCATTAGGATGGCTACTGTTAAAAAAAATAGCAATAAACAAGCAAAAAATAACAAATGTTAGTGAGGATGTGGAGAAACTGGAATCCCATGCATTGCTGGTGGGAATGTAAAATGGCGCAGCTGCTGTGGAAAATAGTATGAACTTTCCTCAAAACACTAACAGAACTACCATAGGATCTGCAATCCCGACTCTGGGTATATATCCAAAGGGATGTGAAGCACGGTCTTGAAGAAATATCTGCACACCGTGTTCACTGCAGCACCATTCACGATAGCCAAGAGGTAGAAGAAACCCAAATATCCGTTGCCAGATGCAGGATAAATAAATGTGGAATATGCACACAGTGGAATACTATTCAGCCTTACAAAGGAAGGAGTTCCTGGCACATGCTACAACGTGGATGAACCTTGAGGACACTGTGCTAAGTGAAGCAAAGCAGTCATAAAAAGACAGACACTGTATGACTCTACTCCTATGAGGTAGTTACAATAGAACAATCCACAGATACAGAAAGAAGAAGGGTAATTGCCAAGGGCTGAGGAGTGGGGAAAAAGGAGAGTTCATGGGGTCCTCAGACTTTTTAAACAGGGGGCCAGTTCACTGTCCCTCAGACCGTTGGAGGGCCGGACTATAGTTTAAAAAAAACTATGAACAAATTCCTATGCACACTGCACATATCTTATTTTGAAGTAAAAATACAAATGCAAAAACGCCCACATGTGGCCCTCAGGCCAGGACATAGTTTGAGGACGCCTGGATAGAGTTTCAGTTTGGGGTTTGAAAAAGTTCTATAGATCTATTCCACAGCAATGTGAATATACTGAACATGACTGAACTGTACACTTCAAAACAGTTAAGATGGTAAATTTTATGTTGTGTGCTTTTGACCACAGTAAAAAAAATGCATACACGGTAAAAACATAAAGATCATAGGACAATATAAGGGAGCTTTATTAAGTTGTACGTCTTACTAAACAGAACAATGTATGCAGACTAATATTTTTTTTCCTTTCAGCCAGAAAACTTGCCAAATTATAAGCTGACTAAATTAAACATTAAAAAAGTCTAAAATAGTTTTTCATACGTAAAACTTCATTTCATGTAAAACAAAATAAAGAGAAAAAATATACTATCTAACATTCTTGACAGCAAATATTGAGCATATAGAAATACATCCTTTAAAACTTAAAAAAAATTAGGGAAATATGAGGTATTAGGAATACAATGTAGACATTATTTAACATTTTGAAAATAAGGAACTGTACATGTGATGAACGTACAATAGTTCTGAAGTTTGAGCTTTCCCTGACAATCAAAATATATTCACCAAAAATATACTTAATTAAAATACATTGTGAGTCTGAGGACCATCCCACAAATGAGGCCGGAAGGTGAGCAAATCACGTCGTGTTCTGAATGATCGTTAAATGCAAAGTAGAAATAACCGGGAAGACTAGGTGGAGAGAGAGTGCGTGGGCTCCCGTACTCCCGTACTCCTGGCAAGAAGTGGAGCCCAGACATGGCCGGGAGCAGCTGTCAGCAGTGCCACAGGGGCGACACGAAAGCATTCGACACGGTCTTGCCTCTGCTCCCGTGCATTGAAGGCAGAACCTAAGGTTTTTTAAAACGGCTACAAAATTCTCAAAAAATGATCAACTCACTCACTTTTTCCATTCAGTACAAAGAAAGGTCAGAATTTCAAAACTCAGGACAGTTGCTAAACTATCGGTGGTGTGCTAATGATCAAAGATTTTTTTTTTTTTTTAGTTAAAAAAAGCCCCCACAAAATCATAATCCAACTTGAAGATGAAGATACAGAAATTAGAGTTTTAGGATAATCGATAAATCTTTTTAAATCACTCTGCTTTCTCTTTATTTTGTTTAGACTGCTGTGGTTTGGGGGGACAGAGAAACATGTGCAGCTCCATTTCCTCTCCAACTGAGACAGGACACACATTTAAAAAAATAAATTACAAGGGAACAGAGGTACGATACAAGATGCCTCCTTAAACTGGTTTCCACAGTTCAATGCTAAATTTTACTCCTGGCTCGCAGACAGCTAATGCAAAAAGACAACAGAAAACCACCCTGGATTTTACTTAGTCACTGCTTGAGGAAAAGCAGAATATAAATACATCTGATAGACCCGAATTTTTCCCTGACAGTGAATTTAAAGAAAAATTTTTAATTGAACTGAATCCAAATAACACAAGTTACCCTAATGAACGATGAGTTTGAAAACTGCTATTTTAAGCAAATGTGGTTATAAATCATCAATTCTTCAATCCATGGCCACATTTCTGCAAGGAGATGGCATACCATCATCCAGTTTTATAATGACCTCAGTTAACCCCAGGTTCCCATGTCCTGGGAAGCACAAGCAAGGCAGGGTCGAATTTTCTGCCCTGTACTTTTGTCAGTACCTCGTTCGTACTGGTTGATCAGCTGCTATTCCTGTTTCTCAGCACTCCACAGTGATGGCCCCTTATTTGAAATTGGACAAATGCTAACAGCAAGATGAATTGTTAAGGGAAGGGTCTAAATCTCATAAACAGTGTTGGGGGTACCAGGGAGCACCCTGGGAACAGAGGGGAGCTGAGCAAGAGGATGAGGAAATGGACCTGATGGGGACGGGCTGAGGGTGGAGGGGACATGGAGGGGGCAGGGCACAGGTTGTCCTCGTGCGTGTAGTCCTCAGTCACGGAAGCTTTAGGTGAGGCCTCCTAGTGCAACCAGACACCTGCCTACAGGTGGCTGGGCAGAGGGGCTGCTAGGTGAATCCCAGCCCTTTGATTTGCAAGCACATTTATCTGCTCTGAGCATCAGTTTCCTCCTTTGTAAAGAGGGAAGACATTAACCCCTGCTTTACAGAGTGGCTTTGACATACAGTGCTTAGCACGTAAGAAAGTGTTCAATAAATGTCAGCCGTCACTGCTGTAGAAGCAGCAGGGAGCTGGCCAGGGCCAGGCTATCCTTTCAGGGTTGGTGTCTGGTCCCCCTGCACGGGGACAGGGTGGGGCACAGGGGGCCAGCAGAGGAGGCTGGAGGCCCATCAGCCACACTTTGAAAAAGTCATGCAAAGCTTTCACTGGCCCCCAAAACCATTAATCTGCTATAATGTCCAATATTTTATTTAGTGCCTCCTATGGCCTGGGCACTCTGCCGGGACTTTACATGTCTCGTATCCTTAATGCTTTTAACAATTCTGCAGGTTTGTGCCCTTATGAGATGATCGTTTTACAGGTGATGAGAACACATGTCGGAGAAGTCAAGTGACTGGTCTAAAGTCACTGAATGCGTTTGGGAACAAGGAGACCCTGAATCCCCTCTCCAGAATGACTCAAGTTGTGGGCGCAGGAGACAGGATTTCCACACCCACCTGCTACTGGGAAGGAAGCAGCCGGCGTCCTGCAGGGCCTGAGCCTCCAGGCAGCAGCGGGCCCTTAGGAGAGTGAGGCCCAGGCCACAGGGGGTGCAGTGGCACCAGGAAGAGCAATGCTCACCTTGTCCTGACTTTGGTATCATTTTTCTAGAAGCAATATGCATTATGTGCATTTCTTTCTGCCTCAGTTTCCCCATCTGTGAACTCGATTTTAACTATTTGCCTTCCTCACAGAAATATGGTCAAGCTGGAAGGATACTTTTAAAACCCGCCGAAAAGACCTGGGTAAAAGTCCCTGTGTAGTTACTGCCTGCCTCTTACACTAATGCTGAATGAGAAAGGATGGAATTTTAAACTAATCACAGAAAGAAACTGGGAGGCATCATTCGAATGTCCATTCATTTATAACTTTCCCGCATCTAAGTATCTACTTAAAGAATGAGCAATCACTGTAGACACTAAAGCAGGAGCTCAAATGATGACGAGGTGGGTTGGGGGCCCCGGGAGGAAGCAGGCGTGGCGGGAGACCCAGGAGACCTGCTCTCACACACCCCTGGGGTGTCTCTGCGAAAAGCCAGGACGCGGCTTTTGAAAACCAAGCCCTTGGTCCTGCCTTCCCCATCTCTCTCTGGGCACTGCCTGCCTCAGCCTGCCCATCCCTGCAGGCTCCTCGTCTCCCCGCCAGAGGAAGCGTGTAGATGCGCGTGGACACGCCTTTATCAGAGAACTGGAAAAAGCGAACAGCAGAGATATGCTGTTTGTACCCAGTTCACGTTCCTCAGTTCCATCTGCAGAAGATCAAACCTCCGGTATTGATATTCACAGATATCACCACAGCTCTGAGATTATAGGCCACCACTGTTTTTTTTAAAGGGCAGATTTGTTGAGATACAATTCACATACCATACATTTCACTCATTTAAAGAGTCCTGCAATGTAGGCCGGGCGCTGTGGCTCACGCCTGTAATCCTAGCTCTTGGGAGGCCGAGGCGGGCGGATTGCTCAAGGTCAGGAGTTCAAAACCAGCCTGAGCAAGAGCGAGACCCCGTCTCTACTATAAATCGAAAGAAATTAATTGGCCAACTGATATATATATAAAAAAAATTAGCTGGGCATGGTGGCGCATGCCTGTAGTCCCAGCTACTCGGGAGGCTGAGGCAGAAGGATCACTCGAGCCCAGGAGTTTGAGGTTGCTGTGAGCTAGGCTGACGCCACGGCACTCACTCTGGCCTGGACAACAAAGCGAGACTCTGTCTCAAAAAAAAAAAAATAAAGAGTCCTGCAATGCAATGGTTTTTAGTATATTCACAGTGTGGTATTTATATAACCACCACCACAAGCAGTTTCAGAACACTGCCATCACTCATAACCTTTAGCAATCACCTCCCATTCTTCCCAACCCTCTCCAACTCCCAGCCTTACACAACCACTAATTTACTTTTTTCCTCTACAGATTTGCCTATTCTGGATACTTCATACAGATGAAATCATGTAATACGTAGCTTTTATGACTAGCTTTTTTCACTTAGCATAATGTTTTCTAGGTTCATCTTTGTTGTAGCATGTGCCAGGATTTCCTTCCTTTTTATTGTTGAAAAATATTCCATTGTTTGAATATATTCCATTTGTTTTATCCATTTATCAGTTGATAGACATTTGGGGTTGTCTTAGTCAGTTTTGTGCTGCTACAATAGAATACCCCAGACTGGATAATTTATAAGGAACAGAAATTTATTTCTCACAGTTCTAGAGGCTGGGAAGTCCAAGATCAAGGCACCAGTGTCTGGTGTTTGCGGAGGGCCTTCTTGCTGTGTCCCTGGAGGGGAGGAATGCCATGTCCTCCAATGGCAGAAGGCAGGAGGGCAAAAAAGGGACAAACTCCTTCTGTCAAGCCCCTTAATAAGGGCACCTTCATGAAGGGAGGAACCATCACAACCTAATCCACTTTTAAGACACCACCTCTTAACACTATCACATTGGCAACATCTGGATTTTGGAGGGGATACTTTCAAACCACAGCTTTTTGGCTATTGTGTATAATAGTGCTATGAACACGAGTGTACAAGTTTTTGTGTGGACATAGGCTTTTAATTCTCTCGGCTATATGCCAGTAGAACTGTTAGGTCACATGGTAACTCCATGTTTACCTTTGTGAAGAAATGTTAGACTGCACCCTTTTACATTGTCACCAACAGTGTACGAAGGTTCCAATTTCTCCCTGTCCTCACCAACACTTGTTATTGTCTGTCTTTTGGGGGACAAAGTATGTGGCTTTGATTTGCATTCCCCTGATTATTAATGATGTTGAGCATCTTTTCATGTGTTTATTGGTCATTTGTATATCATCTTTGGAGATATGTCTATTCAAACTCTTTGTCCTTTAATTGGATTATTTGTCTTTTTATTACTGAGTTGTAAGAGCTCTTCACATATTCTAGATAAGATAGTCCCTTACCAGATATATGATTTGCCAATATTTTTCTCCCATTCTGTAGGTTATCCATTTACTTTCTCAAAGGTGTCCTTTGAAGCATAAATGTTTTAAATTTTGATAAAGTCCAACAGGATATTTTTTTTCTTTTGTTGCTTGTGCTTTTTGGTGTTAGACCACTACTTTTTGTGGCTCCTTAGGTGTTGGGTCTCTGTCCAAGGTCATGCTTGACTCGCCAGGCTATTTCCTACCTTGTTTCTGCCCTTCACACCCAAAGCTTTATCTCTGTCTCTGGCATCAAGAAGATAACCCCCCACCCCAGGCATGCATCTAATCAAAACCATCCTGATCTTGTGGTCAAGTCCAGTTAGAGTCTTCTGTCTGTAGCGCCTTGGAGCATGGTTTCTGATGTTGGACTCCCTGGCTGTGACTCCCAGCTCCACCACACATGGGATATGAGATCTCATATGATAACCTTAAAGCTTGATAAGCTCAGTTTCTTCATTTGCACAACATTGTGAAAATTATAGAAAACGATTCATGAAAAGTACTTAGCCCAGTGCCTGGTACATCATAAATAATAAATGTTTGCTGCTCCTGTAATGCTGCTGTTTCATACCTTTGCAGAAACGCCTGGTTTTGCAGCTCCAGGAATCCTGGTTCCTCTCTCTCTTCTGTCTGTGGTCAGTAACACTGGCTGCACTCAGTCCCCACTAATTTATCTACCATTCTGCTTTGTCTTGCTCCCTGCTCACCTAGCAGAACAATGCCTCGTCCCTGCCTTGCAGACCACCACCCTTGCCCCGAATCTAGTCTTCCAGACTCCATCTTCAACTGTCTGTCTTATCTGGCATATCCATCCAGTGGTTACTGAGAAGCACTCACAACTTTAGAATTCCTTCTCCCAGGCTTGGCGCTCCACCTAGTCCAGTGTAGCCCCCTCCTCTCCATGGCCTGGCCGCCTCTTCAATGTGTTCATTGAGGTTTTCTGGTTCACACCTGCCTGCCTGCCCCGTCCCCTCCCCTCATTGCCTCTCCTCTACGCCACCCCTCTCTCCTCCTGTCCCTCCCTCCACCTCTTGGCAACTTCTCACACACACCAGGATCATGCCCACCTTAGGGCCTCCCCCCTAGAGCTTCCCTCTGCCCACAGCGTTCTTCCCCACATAGCTGCTTGGCTAGGGGCCTCCTCTCCTTCAAGTCTTTGCTCACCTCTCACCTTTGCGGTAAAGCCTGTCCTGATTCCCCAGTTAATACTGTAACTTGGCCACCCATCCCCCACGTGGCCATGCCAATGCGCCCTTGTCTACTTTAGGGTTTCTTTTGTCCATAGCAATTATCGTCTTCCATCTCTCTGCACAACTCACTTCTTCGTCATTTACTACTTAGATTTTTTTTAGAACTCTATAAGGATATAAGCTCTATGTGGGCAGGGATCTGTGACACTTTATTCTCTGATATAGCCCAAATACCTAAAAGCAAGGCCTGCTGGCTGCTGGGCAGACATCCGCCGAGACGGCTGAGTGGTGGTGACTTGCATTTCCCTGCAGTCCTCCTGTGAACCTCCTCCTATGACTGCCGCTGCCCTGCACGCTTACGCTTCTGTGAGTTGCCTGTTCGCTTTTTTGTCCGCTTGCCCAAGTTTTCCTTTTTATTGATTTGTAGGAATTCTTTAGATCTCCAAGACACTCACGATTGGTCAGTAAGCCTGCCCACCTGGCTTGTGACCAGCGCCTGTCGCAGTGCGTGGCACATGGCCGGCACAGAGAATCCAGTGTGGAGTGTCGGGACAAGAAGTCCAGAACACAGATGTCTTCAGGGTAGCACCAGTGTGCATTCGAGTTGGGAAGGGAACAGGAAAGAAATGCCCTCGTAAAAGTTAATTCAATCCTTAGTAGGGAAAGAAACCACCCTACTCACCCTGGCAAGCAGTCCCCACAGGTGGCATCGCTGGTGGCTGAACAGTTTGCCTTCTGAAAGCGGTTCACCAGCGCGCAGTCCAGGCACGGCTTGCATTTCTGGAAGCCCCAGTCTTCCTTGAACCTGTGCGACCGGCATGTCACGCACTGTGCATCCTCCCCGTAGCCGAAGCCACATTCCTGTGGGGATTAACGGGCAATAGAAAGCTATTCAGACCTTGCAAGCGTGAAAAAGGAAAGACCGCTGGGATGAAACAAAGGCCCGGTCTGATAATTACCGAGTGTCGGCTTTCCTAGACACAAAGGCAGCTCTTTCAGCGAGCTCAAATGCGTCTTCCACTGCTAATAATCTCTCTTACTACGATAAGTATACTTGGTCATCCACTTTATTCAAGAAGCCATGAGCATGGGAATAATAAAGGGTCTCTCGGGCTCCCACTGCTACATTATTGTCAGCGTATGGCAGAATTATGGCACTTTCTTCTTCTCCAATTAAGCCAGTCGTGTGAATGCCCGGGAGCTAAAGCCAGTGCAACGTTCAGGCACTTATTCACTTTTCAAGGCAGGAAATAAATACTTTGATATCAGGGGTGATGTTTTTGAAAACGAGGATGACTGCATAAGAAATGCACAGGCTTTCGAGCCTACAAATCTATCCAACAGAGAGCTCCTTGAAATGTTTGCCAATTTGGTATGTCCCAAGAGAAGAAAGAGTCCTACATATTACAAGGAAGCAAACTTGTTGTTGAGACAAACTCTACGGTACCAAAGGCCTCACACTTCTCTAGATTTGGACATCAGAACGGTACTGTTCTTCAAGGATGGGAGAGACAGATGGCTTTTTGACCTAGATGTATGTGATCATGTAGGCCAATTTATTTTTATTAAAAAATAAATTATAACACAGAATTAGAAGTCTAATTTCCTTGCCTTCAAAAGCATTCATAGTAAGTACCAACATTTATTGGGTGCTGTCTCTAAGTGGGAACCTTATTTATTTATTTTTTTTTTTCAGAGACACAATCTTGCTACATTATCCAAGTTGGTCTTGAACTCTGGGCTCCAGTGATCCTCCCACCTCAGCCTCCCAAGTAGCTGGGGCCACAGGCATGTGCCACCCTGCCCAGCTTATACCAAGAACTTTACACACATTATCTCAATAATCCAAACAGATGTAGTGTTAGAACCAGGATTTGAACCCACACAGTCTAATCCCAGAGTCAGACTTCATAACCACTATACTATACAGCCTGTCAGGTACTTCTTACGTATACATTACATATCCATAGGAAGATGTCTGAAAGATTCTATACTTACATGTTAACACTGGTTATCTGTACTTTGTGATGGCTTCTATAGAACACTGGTCATTTAAAAAAAACCACAAAACAGCAGCTTAAGAGAGCAAGAGGGGTGCCCATGTAGGCAGCAGGCTGAGTGAACCCACAAAAGCAGGCTAGATGTTGCAGAGGGAAGAGGGCTCAGAATAAATCTCTTAGAGCCTCAAATTTCTTCATTTGTAAACCCTGAATGCTGGAATGCAAGTTCCAGCTAGTTCAAAATCCCCAGTTTCTATATAATTTATATATTTTAATTTCTTCATCCATATTTATATACAAAATCAACAAAGCAGTACTTACTGGTGAAAAATTAAATCAAAACCAACCCAAAGGATAGTACTGCCTGTCCTCAATAAACTACTCAATAAAAGATTCTAAGCGATCCCTTCAATCTAGATTTTCTTACTAATTAACTCATTCACAGTTTGGATGAGCAATACCTTCTTTACTCCTCTCAATTATTCTGCCTGTCTTTCAAATGTACATCTTGAACACGCACAACAAAGAGTTAGGGAGAAAAAAAGTGCAAGGTCAACCTCCTTCTTAATCCTGAGTGCTTGAGCTACACAATATTCTAAACCAAATGCACAGACAGGAGAGAGAGAGAGTGAGAGAGAGAGAGAGAGAGAGAGAGAGAGAGAGAGAGAGAGAGAGAGAAGCATTTGATTTAAAGAACTGATTCACAAATGAGAGTTTCTTTGAAATTGTTAACAGGGATCATCTCTTTTGGGGGAAGGGGAGGTTAGTAGAATTACGAGGAGGTGTTCAATTTTTATAATTCTGCAGTAAGTAATTTAATGTTTGCAAAAGCATCTGTTACTCTTGTGATCAGGAAAACGATCCAAACACACATTCAGAAAGAACTTCTTTGCACATGTGCTAGGTCTTTGTGGGGAGGTCCCTGTTACTCTGGCTCTGCACTGGAACAGCTGTGCTTTTGCTGAGCACGTTAGTGGCCGTGTGCATGCGAAAGGCTCTCTGCAAGCACGGAAGAGAGCCGCCCACTCCCGGAGTCTCCTGGGATCAAAGCGCAGTGCACGTGACATTCTGGGGGTGGGCACCGCATTGTTCGCACGCCTAGCATCCCCGCGTCAAAGGTTCATGCAAGAGCACAGTGTTTCAGAATCATGCTTTGATCCAGGCAGCTTGAGACTGTGTGAGTCTCATGTACAAGTTAAAACATGACGAAGAAGAAAAGAAAAAAAGGAAGAAAGTAGAACGGAAAACAAAGAGGAAGGAAAACACAAGAGAAAAGAGGTGCATTAACTGGGAGTATATGTTGTATGGATTCTGTTTTTCAAGCCAGGTTGACACAGGAGAAAAAGTGTGTACCTTCCCACATTAGATCCAAAGACACAGGAGTCTGAATGTCAACTCTGCCACTTGCTGGCCAAGTTATTCTGGGAACTCTCTGACCCTCAGTCTCGTCATCCGTGAGATAATACCTGACCTACAGGGTTGTTGTGAGGAATAAAGGGAAAAAACATATAAAGCCTCCAAACTCTAAATCAAGCACAGAGTGAGCATTCATTACGTAAATTATACCTATGGATATTATTATTTCAGATTTTCTACCACCCAACAAGCCAACTTTCCTGATTCAAGCCTAATAAAGCGTCTTTGGGAAACAAGGGGCTCTTCAGACCCGGACTCCTTCTAGCTTACTTGAAAAAGACTGCCTTGCATGTAAAACATTTTTGTTGAATAAAAATCTTTCCAAAATAAGTCACAAATTCTTCTTTTAGTTAAAAAAAATTTTGAACATCACACAAAGTATGATTTAACCTGCACGCTCACTGCGCTGCGACGCCAGGGCCACCGTGGGAATTCCCGGGGCTGGCAGGCAGCTGCCACGCGCCCAGCCGACTCTGCCTGTCTGCAGCGACTCCCTCCCTCTCTCCGCCGAGAAACCAAGTGGTCCAAGCAGAAACGAACTTAAGAGAAACCTAAACAGGAGTTTGGAAGGTTTCCTGTCTCTTGAGAAAGAACGCATAATTTCGCATGGGGGAGGTCCTTGTGCTTATTTTTTGATTCCTGACTGTACTGCAGAGTCCCTACCGCACAGAGGGAACGTTTTGACCAGGCGTTCTTGCCATATGCCATTCTATGTCATTTACATGCCATTATGTTTTGTGGAATGAGCATTTCATGACAAGTGTTTTTTTGCTTGGTTGGTTTTGGTCCATTCTACTCGTAGACCGGACCAAGTCATGTTTAGAAAGAAAACAAAACCAGGTGCCAAATGTGCCTTGCTTTGCCTCCGTTATCTGGATATTAACTCACTAATTCTGCTTAGACTTGGTATGTTTCAGTGGCGGCAACAGTGACGTTCGACAGGGGGGGTTTAGGTGGGGGGCTGAGATAGAGCTTTGCATCCAACACTATTGACAAAATTCCCAGACCCACTGAGCACACACCAAACACTCTCCCGGGAACGTTCATAGACATTGCTTATTCAGGGAGGTTGCATTTGAAGTATATTTTCTCTAAAGTCTTTGCCATTTTCAAAGAGATAATACTAGAAAACCAGCTTACTATTATTTTTAAACTATTAAAAATAGCTTGCAGTTCATGATAGTCTAAGAAATGAAGTGACCATTACACAATGCATTAACTAGGAACCCTGAATTAACAAGAAATTCAGAGAAGTTATTTCCAAGGAATTAAATTACAGTATAGTGTCCACGGCAGCAACCACTCTTTGAGTTGATTGTCATATTTCAAATGCACCATAAACACAGGCTCTGTAATTATTTGTAATCCAGGCTATAAAGTCAACAGCATATAAATATTAAATTACCCCCAATATAAATGTCTGCTTTGATGTTTTTATTTCATTCAGTAAAACCAGGTGGTTAAAATGCCTTGAAATCTTCCCCATTAAAAGGTTCAATAAATAACTACCACGAGGTAAAAGAAAGGCAAAAAAACCACCTGAAGGGAAACCCAGCAACCTCAGGCCCCTGGCAATGTTGGTCAGCAGAGTGAGACTGAGCCTTTACAAACTGGTGTCCCCACCCCGGCAAGAGACCACTTCTTTTTCTTTTTATCACTTATATACTGAAAAATGACTACGCAAAACTAGTATGCCTTTCTTCCCATCCCTGGTCCCCAACTTCTTGCTTCCTGCAGCCAGGCACAAACTGGTACCAGGCTTTGGCGTATGTAACCTGCCAGAAACACTTTGCTCGCATGTGCCCATGTGTTTAACACCCTCTTCTGCAACTGTTTTCCCGGTCAAGGCGTCTTGGAGAGTGCTCCACGTTGGCAGACGGCGCGAGCGCCCCATTGTAGGGACACAGTTGGGGCTGTTCTTACTCATCACTGCACCCCAAGTGCTGGGACAGGGAGTGGCCGTGGATGTTCGGTCAAATGCATCTGCATTGATCCCATGACCTAATTGTGCATCGAATGAAAACAGCATCAAATCTTTTGTTTTTACCCCCATACATTTCAGAAAGAAAGGGGTAATTTCCCTAGGTGTGCTATTTTCTGCAGGAGGCAGACAAGTAAGTAAATAGATAAGGACATGAGCCATGTTTGAGGTTAGCCTTTTGACAAAGACTCTCTCCCTGATCAAACTCTAGGCAGGCTCCTCTGAGCCACTTTCCCAGTGGGCCCTGTCCTCGGGTGCCCAATTGCCCAAGAACCCTGCCGAATACGTTCAGCCAGGGCTCCCCATCCTCTGTCAGCGGTCCCCCTCGGCATGTGATCGGGTTCCTCATCCCTCGCCGCACCCCAGGGGCTGTCTGACCACCCTGGCCTGTGTTCAGCCAGAACCCTCCACCCCCTGACGTCACCTCTTAATAACTTCCCATCCACCAACCCCACACTGCTCCTTGGCTGTAACCCCCAACTTGCCGTGCCATCCTCGGAACAGAGCCTGGTTCTACACTGAGGTTTCGGGTCCCCGTTGCAACAGTCCTGAGTAAAATCTGTTGTGCCACTCTACAGCCAGTGCTGGGTTTTCTTTGACACTTTCCTGATTGCACTGGAGCTCTCCCTCCCATCATTTCCTACGAAGGACTCTGTGTGTGTGTCTGCGTGTGCGTGTGCGTGTGTGTATGTGTGTATGTGCATGTGTGTTTGTGTGTGTGTCTGCGTGTGCGTGTGTGTGTATGTGTGTGTGTGCATGTGTGTTTGTGTGTGTGTCTGGAGAGGGGAGGGTAAGTGGGTGGCGGAGCAGAGTAAGTCTGTCATCGGCCTGGGCTTCAGCATTAGGTATATGCATTTTATTTTTCTAGAGCATGGTCTACCACATGGTCTACCAATGGAAGAAACACATTTCTACTTTACATACCCCTTAGTCTTCATTTTCGAAATTATGACCTGGGTACCTTCAAAGCATGAGGGAAATACCTAGCACTTCCTCGAATCCCTGAGCAGACCTTTTTATCAGTAAACCTCAAGGTGGGAAAATATCTACATGGATAAAATAATAATGCAATTTTTTTTTTTAAAAAAAAAGCATCGCTATGGGTTTCCTACTTCCTTCCTAACATCGTACATGAAGTGAACACTCCTGGGTGTCCGGCGCCCCTCTCCATCTCTCCTTCCCAGAAGGCTGGTACGTTACAGGCCGGTGAGTAAGAAATAAAAGCTTGCTGAATAAACAAATGGATGAACAAATATTGTTTAAGGCAGTGTTTCCTAAAGACTTACTTTTTTATTTTTTATTATTTTTAATGCTAAGGAGCAAAAGCCTGTAAGGGGCACAGCGATGGCTCCCCCTGGGCAAGGCTGCTGGGTGGCTGGGTGGGTGGGGGCCGGGGTGGGGGGTGACAGCCTTCCTTATCTTGGTCCCAAGACAACAGAGGGCTGGACCCAGCTGGGCTGCTTCCACCCAAGCTGGCGGCAGCAGTAGCTCTGTCACTCTGCCCAATATTTTTAAGCCACATTTGGTGGTTTTCCAGTAGCAAAATGACTCAAAGTAAACAGTCCCCAAATCCCCTTCTCTCTTTTCTCCCTCTGTAAACCCAGCATTTAACAAAAACACAGGCAGGTCCCACCTACAAGTTTGAGGGTCATTTAGTTTCTCAGACCACAAGGAAGAACCTCCCAGACCCTCCTCGTTCAAGAAACACATTCTGGGGCCTCAAGTCAAAAGCACTATTTATTTTGTACAGCCACTAAGTCATTAACTTTGGTTTCTTTGAACTTTAAAAGTTAAATGTTAAATTTCAAATTTGGATGGGGAAGAAGTTATTTGTGGAGAAAATCTAGGGCACACAAATGGAAATGACAAATTAGATTTATGTCGCCAGTACTTAGAAATCAACTTTTTAATTTCCTTTAATAAAACAACACCAAAGAGATATTTCCCTCCAACTTTCAGTTTATGAAAATCTGTACTTGAGGTTTTTTTTAGAGAAAAATTACAAGCGAGAACTTGTTAATATCTGCCAAACATCACTAGGCTCAATCAGGTATAATTAAACACAAAGTGAGCAACACTGTAATTAAATGGCAGAAATGAATCTTTTTTTTTTTTAATGCTTGCAAATTACATTAATTTTTTTTCTCTTGGTGACTTTCTTTATAGGGATGAAAATAGTTTCCAAAAAAGTAGACCTCTTTAAAACTAAGAAGCTGGATATAACCCCACTTGGAGGAAAGTATGTTGTTGTTTACAAGAGTTAATTTTTTTTTACATTAACTAAAGTCATCCCAATAATTGGTTAGAAAAGCTTACTTTGAAAACCCTGCCAGAGACGTGAAGCCTGTTTCAAGTGGTTCATGCAAAAACTAGTTTCCTGATTTACTGCTGTGAGGCGATCATGTTAAAAGCACATTGTTGGCATTAATACCCGGGGAGGGGGAGGGGCTGTGGCCGGGCGAATTCTAGGCAGTGTGGAATTGAAAGTCTGATGCAGCTACCTCAGGAAAATAAAAATCATCCTCTCCCACATATCCCCAAGCTAGGCTTATTTTCACGAGCTGAAAGGATGCCCGAGAGCCAAGTAACACTCTTATACACATGTACGGCTCAAAACACCCAGCAGGTACTACTTAATGGAGCAATAATATTTTGCATTTTTTTTTTTTTGACACTGAAATAGGAAAACCACTCTCCATTACCTTTCTCATAAACTTTCAGAAACTAGACCTTGTAGTGAAAGAGCGGCAGGGTAGCACGGCTCAACGGGATGCAATCCTCAGTCTCCAAATGGCTCGGTGACCTGCCATACAGTTTTCTAAACGTACAGGGAAGCTGACGTTCAGGCCCAATGACTGCAAAGAACCTCAAGGAGAAGAAATGCTGGCTGGGAGGGAGAGGGCTAATGAGATGCGCCAGCTCGGGATGCCAGGGAGGGAACATCATCTGGCGCCAGGAGCGTGGAGGAAAGGAAACAGATGGGCCCTGGGAGCTGGTGGCAGGCTGGTTAGGAGGAGGAAGGAGGGAAGGAAGGCTGCCGCCATGCATTAGGTCCCCGGGATTTGGACGTCCCCTTTTGTTTTAGAGGTTGGTCCTGAGCCGTAATCTCTGGAGGAAAGTTGATGGTTTCAGAGTTGCACTTGCCCAGTACGACAGCACAATATGGCTTCGTTTAAATCGAATAATGAAATATAATTAGCAACCCTCTTCCTCGGTGACACCAGCTAGCCACATTTGAAGTGTTCAATAACCTCAGTGGCTAGTGACTCCCACAATGGACAGTGCAGACTGCGACCATCATAGCCGACAGTCCCACCAGAGAGGGCTGTGCCAGGGCGTTAGCAACTCGAGAAAGAGAGGGTTACCCCCACGTGGCTCCTCCCACCCCCGCACTGTTATTTATTAGCCGTGACAATGGACAAATCAATTAACCTCTGTGTCTCAGTTTCCCTGTCCGTAAAATGGGGGTAATCGTACTCCCTCTTTGAGCCATATGTTGTAAGGAGTCCATCACTTAATACACGAAGATCACACAGATAGCACCTAGCTCATTATATTAAAAGGTAGCCAACATTAGCCATTTGGGTTACATGACACGTATTATGGAAAGACAGTGCATATTTGTCACGTTAAGAGATGTTCTTTACAGGAACATAACCCAAAATATCCAAGGTGAAAGGTTAAAACAAGTAATCTTTTAAAAGTGGCCAAAGAAGGGAAGGGTGTCAATCTAAGGAAACAACGGTATTAGTGGCCCTGGAGCAGCTAGGCGGACTTCTTACCGTCTAATAATAGAAAGGACGTGAAAAGAGGCTGGGACCCACTGACCACACACCCCAGGTGGGCAGACTGTCCCCAGGAATGCGATTCCAGCAGCCCCAGCAAGCCCCGACCTGTGTTGTAAATGGTAGAAACCTAACAATGGGAAAGAAAGCCCAGACACCTTGACAAAAAATAGTACTGCCTGCCTTCCAAAGAAAACAATAATTAGGAGTAATAAAACCACAGACGGAAAGTTGAAGTATACTTGCTTACCCGAAGCATTTCTAAGCTTTACTTTAACACATAGATACATGTTTTTAATCGGAAAGAACCTCATGCCCCACAGTATGCTAATTTAGATAGAACTGATAGTAGAAAACAGAAGTTTTAAGTTGTGTTTAATACAGTGAAACAAGGATGATAACAATGTTAGAGTAGAGGTTATTTGAAAGCTCTATGTCAGGTGAAAATGCACTTTTTTTTTTTTTTTTTTTTTTTTTTTTTTTTGAAAATGCACTTTTATTTTTTACTTTTAATACAAAGAAAATTTTAGTTGTGCATATCAATAATCTGTTGTACTTTTTCATAACTAACTTCAAAATGTTTTGTTTACTGTGCTTTCAAAATTTCAAACAGCACAAGTAACCGAAATTACAAGCCTCACTTAAAAAGGTAAGGGCTCTGCTCAGAGTCATTCGTTTCATTACAAATTAAAACATATCCCTCCAGACCACATATTTAATATCTCAAGTTTTAAAAAAAGATTATTTGTAGCTATCTGACATTTTTTTTAAAAAAGCTTAGTCATAGCCAAAAGAATAAATTTTCCATTGATTTGTAAAGCTTGGAAGTGATAATTAATCAGCTGAATATAATTGTTAATTTAAGTGATTTATCTGATTTTAATCTACTCATAACTTATTTTTCTTTCCTCTGAAAGATACATTATTGCTAAAGACTTAAAGGAGCAACGGAAGAAGAAACCGCAATGCATGAATGGGCCATTTAGAAATTTCTAACCCCAAAGGAATTGCTCACACAAAGTTCAAGCTCTTTGCCTTGATGAGTTAAGTGGGAAATAAAAATATATTTACATTTTCATTTGCATGTTGGCATCCTTTACCTCTCTGACGCTTTGCATCTTAGAGCAGAAGCAAGGCTCAGTGGCTGAGTTTATTCACCATGAGTTAAAACCAAGATAAAAGACTTGGCAAAACATATTTTTTATCATACACACACAAATGCATTCATTTTTATATTACTCGATTTGGGTCACTTTTCTTTCCAAAAATATTTAAGGTTGACCGACTTGTTCACTCCTTGAACAGTCACGTACCATGTGTGTATTAGGAGCCAGGTGCTCTGTAGACACTACGGCTGAAAAGCTGAGCGACATGGGTTGCCTGTCTCAACGTGGACACCTCTGAGCAGTAACATGGGCCTTAAGAATCTGGTTTTTCAGTGACATTATTGTTTTTTTTTTCCTGGTCTCTTTTTAATGAAGAAAATTATAATAAATATTGAAACAGAAATATTAATAAATAAAATAAGTACATAAAGGCAAAACTATTAGGGTGGCTTCCCTTTGGTTGCTTCTAATGTAGTAGGGTTGTACGACTGTTTCAACACCCAGGGAGGGCTGGGCACTGTGGCTCAGGCCTATAATCCCAGCACTTTGGAAAGCTGAGGCGGGAGAATCAAATCACTTGAGACCAGGAGTTTGAGACCAGCCTGAGCAACATAGTAAGAGTCCATCTCTATATAAAACTAAAATAAAATTAGCCAGGCATGGTGGCATGAGCTTGTAGTCCCAGCTACTCAGGAGGCTGAAGTGGGAGGATCCCTCGAGCCCAGGAGTTGGAGGTTACGGTGAGCTATGATCTTGACACTGCACTCCCGCCTGGGCAACAGAGGGAGATCTTGTCTCAAAAAACAAAACAAAACAAAACAAAACAAAACAACCAAAAAAAAAAAAAACCAACTTAGAGTAAACTGCTACCCAGAGAAAAATATTTCTTCTGGATATCCATGGGAATATGAAACACAGAATCTGTTATCAGATCATGCTCTCAAAAGATGGATTTTTTTCCTGTTTATAAAGTCTTTGTTTTTTGGAGCAGTTTTAGGTTCACAGCAACATTGAGAGGAAGGTACAGAGACAGCCCATATACTCCCTGCCCTCCCTCGCCACGCACAGCTTCCTCCGTTATCAACATCCCACACCAGAATGGCGCACTTGTTACAATCCACAGACACATCACTGTCACCTGGAGTCCATCGTTTCTACAGTAGGATTCATGCTTGGTGTTATGCATTCCATGGGTATAATGACATGCATCCACAACTATAGTATCACACAGAGTAGTTACAAATCCTCTGTTCCGCCTATTCATCCAACCCTCCCCTCTATCCTTGGCAACCACTGATTCTTTTACTGTCTCCATAGTGTTGCCTTTTCCAGAATGTCTCATAGTTGGAATCACAAAGTATTCTAAGTATTCTAACTAAAGTATGTAGCCTTTTCAGATTAGCTTCTTTCATTTAGCAATACGCATTTAAGGTTACTCCCTGTCTTCTCATGGTTTGAGAGCTCATTTCTTTTTAGTGCTGAATAATATTCCATTGTATGGCTATACCACAGTTCATTTATCCATTCACCCACTGAAGTACCTCTGGGTTGCTTCCAAGTCTTGGTAATTATGAACAAAGCATCTGTGTGCAGGTTTTTGTGCAGGCATAAGCTTTCCATTTCTTTGGGTAAATAATACAGAGCACAACTGCTGGACTGAATAGCAAGAGTACATTTAGTTTTGTAAGAAACTGCCATTCTGTCTACCAAAATGACTGTACCATTTTGCATTCCCACTATCAGTGAAGGACAGTTCCTGGTACTCCACATCCTAGACAGCATTTGATACTGCCAGTGCTCTGCATTCTGGACATTCTAATAGACATGCAGTGGTATCGCACTGTTGTTTAAATTTGCATTTCCCTGATGATATATGATGTGGAGCATTTTTTTATATGCTTATTTGCTATCATATATCTTCTTTGGTGAGGTCTCTCTTAAGGTCTTTCATCCATTTTTTTAATTGGGTTGCTTATTTTCTTATTGTTGAGTTTTAGGAGTTCATTGTATGTATTTTGGATAACAGTCCTTTGTCAGATATCTTTGGTAAATATTTTTCCCCAGTTTGTGGCTTGCTTTTTCATTCTCTCAACAGTGTCTAAAGCAGGGCAGAATTTTTTTTTTTTTTTTTTTTTGAGACAGAGTCTCGCTTTGTTGCCCCGGCTAGAGTGAGTGCCGTGGCGTCAGCCTAGCTCACAGCAACCTCAAACTCCTGGGCTCAAGCAATCTTGCTGCCTCAGCCTCCCGAGTAGCTGGGACTACAGGCATGTGCCACCATGCCCTGCTCATTTTTTCTATATATATTAATTGGCCAATTAATTTCTTTCTATTTATAGTAGAGACAGGGTCTCGCTTTTGCTCAGGCTGGTTTTAACTCCTGACCTCGAGCAATTAGCCCACCTTGGCCTCCCAGAGCGCTAGGATTACATGCATGAGCCACCTCACCTGGCCTGCAGAAGTCTTTAATTTAAATTAAGTCCAACTTATTAATTCTTTCTTTCATAGATTATACCTTTGATGTCAAATATAAAAAGTGGTCACCAAACCCAACATCTTATAAATTCTATCCTATATTATCTTCTAGAAGGTTTATAGTTTTGCATTTTACATTTATTTCGAGTTATGTCTGTGTCTAGATTCATTTTCTGCATGTAGATGTCCAGTTGTTTCAGCATCATATGTTAAAAAAAAACTCTATCTTTTCTCTATTGCTTGTGTTTGCTCCTTTGTTAAAGACCAGATGACTGTATTTATGTAGGTCTATTTCTGAGCTCTCTATTCTGTTCCATTGGTCTATTTGTCTATTCTTTTGCCAACACCACACTGTCTGCATTATTGTAGCTTTATAGTAAGCCTTAATGTTGGGTAGTGTCAATCTTTCAACTTTTTCTTCTCCTTCAATATTGTGTTGTCTGTTCTGGGTCTTTTGCCTCTTCATATAAACTTTAGAATAAGTTTTGTCAATATCTACAAAATAACTTGCTAAGATTTTGATTGGGATTGCATCGAATCTATAGATAAATTTAAGAAGAAATGACATCTTGACAATATTGAATCTTCCCATCCATGAACATGGACTATCTCTCCATTTATTTAGTTGTTCTTTGTTTTCTTTCATCAGAGTTTTGTAGTTTTCCTTATATTTATATTTCATTAGATTTATACCTAAGTATTTCATTTTTGAGGGTGCCAATGTAAACATACGTTGCTAATATATACAAAAGTGATTGACTTTTGTATATTAATCTGGTATCTTGCAATGTTACTATAACTTCTTATTAGTTCCAGGAGGTTTTCTGTTGATTCTTTTGGATTTTGTATAGAGAGGATCATGTCACCTGTGAATAAAGAGAGCTTTATTTCTTCCTTCCCAATCAGTGTATCTTTTATTCCCTTTTCTTGTCCTGTTGCATTAGTTAGGATTTCTAGTATGATGTTGAAAACAAGTGGTGAAAGGGGACAGACATCTTTGCCTTGTTCCTGATTTTGGTGGGAAACTTCTAGTTTCCACCATTAAGTATGATGTTAACTGTAGGGTTTTTTGGGAAGGGGATTATGATCAATATTCTTTGTCAAGTAGAGGAAGTTCCTCCATTTTCCTAGCTTATTGAGACTTTTAAAAAATCATAAATAGGTGTTAGATTTTTTGAAATGCTTTTTCAGCACCTATTGATATGATATGTAATTTTTCCTATTTAGCCTTTGATGTGATAGATTACATTAATTAAATTTTAAATGTTGAACCAGCCTTGCATATCTGGGATAAATCTCACTTTGTCATGGTGTGTAACATCTTATTCATTATTGTTGGATTCAATTTGCTAATATTTTGCTGAGAATATTTGTATGTATGTTCATGAGAGATACTGGTCTGTAGTCCTTTTTTGTAATGTCTTTGGTTTGGTATTGGGGTGGTGCTGGCCTCACAGAATGAGTCAGGAAGTCTGCTTCTATATTCTGGAAGCAATTGTAGAGAATTGATATAATTTCTTCTTAACTATTTGGTAGAAATCACCAGTGAACTCATCTTGGCCTGCTGCTCTCTGTTTTGGAAGGTTATTAATTATTGATTCAATTTCTTCAATACACATAGGCCTATACAGATTGTATATTTCTTCTTGTGTGAGTTTTGGCAAATGGTGTCTTTCAAGGAATTAGTCCATTTCATCTAGGTTATGAAATTTGTGGGCATCGAGTTGTTCACAGTGTTCCTTTATTAGCCTTTCAATGTTCATAGAATCTGTAGTGATGTCCCCTCATTCATTTCTGATATTAGTAATCCGTGTCTTCTCCCTTGTTTTCTCAGTTAGCCTGGTTAGAGGATTATCAGTTTTACTTACTTTTCCAAAGAACCAGCTTTGGGTTTTGTTGATTTTCTCTATTGATTTTATGGTTTCAATTTCATTGATTTCTACTCTAAGTTTTATCATATCTTTTCTTCTACTTACTTTGGATTAATCTGGTCTTCTTTTTCTAGTTTCCTAAGGTATAAACTTAGGTTAATGATTTTAGATTCTTTCTTCTTTTCTAATATATGCGTTCAATGCTATAAACCTCACTCTGAGTACTGCTTCACTGCATCCCACAAATGTTGATAAGTTCTGTTTTCATTTTCACTTAGTTCAAAATATTTTTAACTTCCTTTTGTGGTATCTTCTTACCTATGTGTTAATTAGAAGTGTGTGGCTTGATCTCCAAGTATTTGGAGGTTTTCCAGTATTTTTCTGTTGTTGGTTTCTAGTTTCATCCCATTTTGATCTGAGAGCAGACGTTGCATAATTTCTATGCCTTTAAATCTGATAAGGTGTGTTTTAAGGCCCAAAAGATGGTCTTGCTTGAATTTTCCATGTGAGCTTGAAAATAATGTGTATTCTTCTGTTGTGGGATGAAGTAGCCTACACGTATCAAATTATATCCAGCTGATTGATGGTGTTGTTGAGTTCAACTATGTCCTTACTGATTTTCTGCCTAATGGATCTGTCCATTTCTGACAGAGGGTATTGAAGTCTCCAACTGTAACAATGGATTCATCCATTTCTCCTTGCAGTACTATCAGTTCTTGCCTCACATAGTCTGATGCTCTGCTGCCAGGAGCATACACATTAAGGATTGTTATGTCTTCTTAGAGAGTTGACCTCTTTATTATTGTGTGATACTTTTCTCTACCCATGATAACTTCTTTTACTTCAAAGTCTGCCGTCTGAAATTAATATTGCTATTTCCGCTCTTCTGATCAGTGTTAGCATATCTTTCTCCATCCATTTACTTTTAATCTATATGTGTCTTTATATTTAAAGTAGGTTTCTTGCAGACAATGTAAGTTGGGTCTTGTTTTTTGACCCACTCTGACAATCTCTGTCTTTTAATTGGTACATTTAGACCACTGATAGTTCTCATTTGATATGGCTGGGTTAATATCTACCATATTTATTATTATTTTCTACTCATTGCTCTTCTTCTTTGTCCCTATTTTTGCCTTCCACTCCTTTTGTGGTTTCAATTGAACGTTTTATTATTCTACTCTCTCTTCTTTCTTAGTATATCATTTATACTTCTGTTTCCACCTTTTTTAATGGTTCCTCTAGAGATTACAATATGCTTCACAAATAGTGTGATTACCTTGCAATAACAAAATAATTCAAATTCCTCCCTCCTGTCCCTTGTATCATTGCTGTCATTCATTTCACTTATTTATAAGCATATATATGATAGATATATAAGCATACTTAATCAAATACAAAGTTGCTATTATTTTGAAAAAATTACGTGTTAGATAAATTAAGAAAAAGAAAATCAACATATTTATTTTATCTTTACTTATTCCTTCTTTGATGCTCTTCCTTTCTTTATGTAGATTGACATTTCTGACCTACATTATTTTCCTTCTATCTAAAGGATTTCTTCTAATATTTTTTGAAAGGTGGGTTAACTGGCAACAAATTTCCTTAGTTTTTGTGTGAGAAAGTCTTTATCCTTAACTGTTTAAGCATAATTTCTCAGGGTACAGAATTTTAGGTTGGTAGTTTTTTTCTCAATATTTTAAATATTTCACTCCATTCTCTTCTTGTTTGCATGGTTTCTGAGGAGAAGTCAGATGTCATTCTTATCTCTGTTCCCCCATAGGGAAGGTGTTTTTTGCCTTTGGCTTTTTTCAGGATTTTTTCTTTATCTTTATTTTTCCACAGTTTGGAAATAAATGCCTAGGTGTAGGGAGTTTTTTGGTATGTATCTTGCTTGGTGTTCTTTGAACTTCCTGGATCTGTGGTTTTGGTGTGTTGTGATTTTATTTGGGGAAATTCTAACTCATTATTGTTTCAAATATTTCTTTGGTTCCTTTCTCTCTTTCTCCTCCTTCTGGTATTCCCATTATGCATATTTATGTCTTTTGTAGTTATCCCACAATTCTTGCATATTTTCTTCTGATATTTGTTTTTCAGTCATTGTTCTCTTTGATTTTCTGTTTTGGAGGATTCTATTGATATATCCTCAAGTTCAGAGATTCTTTTCTCAGCTGTGTCCAGTCTACAAATGAATCCATCAAAAGCATTCTTCATTTCTGCTATTGTGTTTTTTGATGTCTAGCATTCCTTTTTGGTTCTTCTCTAGGATTAATATCTCTCTGCTTACACTGACCATCTACTCTTACATGCTTTCAACTTTATACATTGCTGTCAATTGGATCCTTGGCATATTAATCATAGTGTTTTTAATCCCTGTATGATAATTCCAATACTCTTGCCACACCTGGTTCTGATGCTTGCTTTGTCTCTTCAAACTGTATTTTGTGTCTCTCAGTGGTATGCCTTGTACATCTTTGTTAAAAGCCATACATGATGTTCCAGAACTGCTGTAAATAGGCCATTAGTAATGTGGAGGGAAGGTGGGGAGAGGGGAAGTGTTCTACAATCCTGTGATTAGGCCTTTTTGTGAGTCTGTGCCTTTGGACTGTGAACTTCACAAGTGCTTCTCGGTTTTTTTCAATCTTGGATAGGACAGGATGGCCATAGCAGGCTGGAGTTGGGTATTTCCCTTTCCCCAAGGCACTTATGCTCTGATAAAGCCCCAGCAGGTCAGGCTCTGGCTTACTGGTTTCTCCTGATGGCAGTCATTGTTAAGAAAAACAGAGTGTGCTAACCTATTTCAAACTGTTCCTTTTCCCCCTCCCCATGATGGGAGATGAGGGGATTTTTCTCTGTTGTTTACTGAGAATCGGGTAGAGTTCCTGGAGGTAAAACTCACAAAAGCATGGGGCTTGCTCTGTGACGGGTCCCCCTGGAGTTTCTAACTCTCACTCTTCCATACCTTGGCTCCAGCAATCTGTCAATCACAGCTCAGGTTTTCCTACCCCAGTGCTGGCTCCTGAGGAGGTTTCTGCAGCCACATATCGTGCTTCTCTGTGTCTGCTTGTCTGTCTCTCCCATTTGGGGGAAAGCAGTTTTCCCTGTGACTTCATTTCTCTTACAGGGCTGAGAAGAGCTGCTGATTTTTCAGTTTGTTCAGCTTTTTATTTGTTGTTAGGACATAGTGGCAACTTCCGAGCTCCTCACGTGTGGAATCAGAAACTGGAAAATGATTCTTTTAAGACAAAAAACATTAAGGCTAATAGGACCTTCATCTTCTGGTCTGATTCTCCAGAAATTATTTTAAGGCGATTGTCTCTACATTTAAAAAACTGAAGGGAAAAGATAAATTTCTTAGAAATGATTTACTAATCTCGTAGAATCTGTCAAGTTTCATTCAGATTTTCGCAGAGTTTGGGAAAAGAAGAACTTTTGAGGAATAGAAGCTTCATCATCTACTTTCCTCTCTGGCATGATGGCATTTCTAACTACTTTGTTCATTGATTTTAGATATGTCAATCTGCTAGAAATGAATCTTTTTACACCCAACATAGCAAAACCTACGTCTGAAAATGCACATTAATATAATCAACAGGGATCCAAAAATACCTGTTGAGATGCTACAGTTGGAAGGCCAGTCAGTTTCAATCCAAGTATAAAGCCCAGGATACTGAAAACCACCAATTATTTAACACAACAACCAAAAAGAAAAGCCATCCACCAGGACCTACTTGTGGAATGCATCGTTCTCTGTTTCCTGCTGTTTGTAGGTCATTGATCAGAAATCTATGAATGACAAGACTCAGCTTTAAACAATGGCAGTCTGTAGGGAAAAAGGACTTTCCTTTTAAGTCCCTTTAAATTAAAAGAAAAATCTATTGTTCAATTTCTAACAGGAAAGCTTTGATGCTTTATTTAGAACACAACAATACCGCAATTCTCCACCACAACTAGTAACATCTTCAAAAGATCAGAAAATAAAGCAAACGGATGTATAACTCTGAACACTCACAAAAAAAGAAAGATCCCAAGAACATCTAAGATTGTGAAATATGCTCTGCTATGACACACAGGGTTTTTTTTAAACAAATGGTAGTTAAAATTAATATATTTAAAGTGTTCTTGGAAATTACATAGAGTCACTGTGGTGAGACTAGTATTAATACTTGTATTGTCAAAGGATTGTCCAAAATCCTGGTTTGGAAAAGAACTGCTATCTTAGAACATAACTTAAGACACTTGTGAGCTCTACTTCTTGACTGGCAACGATAACATTCATTTTAATAAAAAGAAGGCCCAGTAAATGTTAGCATTACCATTTTCTGTTATCAAGGCTTTATTTTTAAATCTTCAGTAGAATTTTGATTCTTTTTAATGAATGCAAATAAACCTTAGAAATTCTATTCTTTCAATGAAATACTATAAACACCAAATTATATAAAACAATGACAATTCTTGAATCCTGGGTTTTAGAACCTATTTATTTCAGTAAGACATATGAATTAAAAGTATTGAAAAAGGAATTGTATAATATCTGGCTAAAGTGATATAACAAACCAAAAATTCTATCATGGTATCCAAAGCTTCATTAATAATTAACTAAAAGAATTTAGTTAAGAAGAATGTATTTTATAAACACAGATATGTAACTTTTCCATGTATCTAATATGTACCTTAGACAACTCCATGCCTGGCCCACATTGGTTGCAGAGAACACAATTTCCAGACCGATCCCTGAATTCTTGTTGTCTACAGTCTCCTGTTTCACAAATTACTTCACATGACTGAAAAAAAAAATATTTCACAAAATGTTATCTTAAAGTATGTTAATTATACATTTTTGTAAGAAACAAACAGCATCTTCATTATTAGTCACATGATCACTGGAGGTAAACATTAGTTCAGAATGAGGTCAATTTAATTTTCACTTTAGGAAGAAAAAAAAAAACCACATTCTGATTCAGTAGAACAAATTAATCAATAAGCCTAATTTCTTCTTTGTATTCCAGAGAATATTCATTCATTTCCTGAATGGGGTGTCCCTTTTCCTTGGAATTAACTGCTATCTTCTCTTCTGAGAAACCCAAGTAATAAATGACTTAGGAGCTGTTTTCTTTTCTAAGTAAGAGGATGTGTAAAAGAACAGTTATGACTTCCTTCTATGTATGCCTCAAGGTCCTTTTGCGATCAGAAAGTGAATTAAAAACTTTAAACATATTCAAGTATAAAGAATTGAATAAATAAATGAATGGAATAGATTAGTATAGTCACAAGGAGTTTGCAATTATTCTTTAGACTTACCTACCCTGAAGTTTTGATAGATAAGTTTCGACCATTTTCAGTTGAACTACATTTACTCAGAAATTGTCTTTAAAAAATACTATCTGACAATCACAAGATCAGTAAAATTCTTGATGATGATGATGATGATGAAGATGACAATAGTAACCAAACTCTCGGAACTCTTCCAAGTAAAGGTACTATTTAAATCTGAACTTATATCCTTACCTATTATTCTTTAGCCATTGACTGGCACCCAACAATACACTTTGGTTCATAGCATAGGACTTAAATGGAAACATATACATTGGCAAAAACAAAGGTTATAAGTCATTTTCCAAAATATAGCTTTTCTCTCTTATTTTATCTAAAAACAACAAGTTCCTTTTGTGTACTATCATCCTACAGAAGTGTGTTTATCTGCTTCGTAACAGATAGTATTTCATTAAAAACGTTGGCATTAGCAGCATCTCAGAATTGGTGAAGACGTTCGATCCAACTTCTTATCCTAAGTGGGAACGCCATGAATAGCATCACAGACTACAATTTTGTTCTCCTAAAAGCTGAAAATCTCAGGAAGCACTTCGGGAACAGCCCCTGCTGTTAGTCTAATGCCTATCACACAGAGGGGCACAGGAAGGTGTTTTTGATGCTTATAATTCCATACGAACCACCTCCACCTTGAAGCAGGAATATCGGTAAAGGTATCTGCCAACTTCTTTCAATAAAGTCAAAGCCTTAACCTCTAGGGCAAGCAGGAGGAAGAATACAAGGTGTGGCTTGGGACTAAAAGATTCTTTGGGGCAAGGATCTAATAATCTCCTCCCACTTCTCTTAACACCTTGACTACCAATCTTGGAGGAGTTTATTTAGAAAGGGTAGGACATTCCCTTCCACCACAAAGAGGCTGTAATCGCTTTGAGAAAGAAATCCCATAATCTCCCTCCTGGACCATTTATTCAATGTTTATCAACCTTAATTGACAGAATGTTAGAATTCCTCACATCCACCTGAATCCCAGGCTCCAATCTGGCCCTTGTCTTCCAAGAAGACTTTGGGTAGCGTCTTCAGTGTAAATATATCTTTATATATTTGTGGATCATTATTATATCTCTAGATTAAATAAATTTCAATTCTTCTGTATATCTTCATAGATCTTTTGTCAAACTTTCAAACATTAAAATTATCCATCTGTTTTTAATGTCTTTGGAACCAAAAAGGATTATAAATAACAATATAAAAATAACAGCTCTTTAAAAATCTATTCTAAATTCTTCATAAACTGCGTAAGTCATGAGCTCCAAATTAGAATTTATAGTGTTGTTAGGGTCTAGAATATTTTATGAGAGATTTATGCCTATAAATCCAAAATAAATCGTCATAGTGCTACTACAAGTAACATTGCAATTTTATGACTTCACCTAAATTTAAATAAAATCATCTCAACAATTGTTACAAACAACATGACTGAGCAAAAATCTTTCAGTTATTAAATGCAAAAAGCTAAAAAATGCAATCTGAAAGAGAAAAAATAGTATGAGATAGAAATAGAGAAATAGAAAATAGTTTCGGTAATACTATATCAATTCTTTCACCACATTGTTAGGAAAGAAATGAAGAGTTTACTTACCAGATAGCCCAGTAAAACTACAAGAGTAAAAAAAGTTTTCTCTTGTTCTAGTAGTACTTTTACAGCCATCGTTCTTATCCAATGTATTTACTCTTGAAGAGTCTAAATCAAAGATAAGAAGATACAGTTAACATTAAAAGCATTTGTGACTATGCTCTGTATTTACTATATAATATTTACCACTTACTATATATACTAGGTAATAAATATTACTTATGTTTTAAAAGAAGTCAACTTTTAAAAAGATATATTAGCTAAATAATATGTAATTCTGTTAAAATTTAGGTTATAAAAAAAATTAAAAAAAAATTTAGGTTATAAGACTTGAAGCTTTGTCTACATACACATTATATGCAAAACTCCTATTGGCTCTGAATTCCTAGGCTATGCCTGCTTTTCTTGGTTTTCTACCCAAGTCTCTGCAGTGGCCAATCTACTTCACCCAGAAGAGAATTATGTTCAGACAGTGACTATATAAACCTTCCATTCATGTAGGTTTAGACAGTGCCAACAGGATAATGATAGTGATAAAATAACAACCCTTGCTAAGCACTATGTGCAGGTACTATTTTTAGCATGCTAAGTCATTTAATCCTCACACAACTACTCTAGAAGGTGGAGTCTATTGTTATCCCCATTGTGGCGACAGGAGAAACTGAGGCTGGGGGGGGGTAAGTAACCTGCCCAAGGTCACACTGCGAGTAAGAGGCAGAGTGGCATGCAAACCCAGGTGGGGTGGCTCCAGTGTCCCTGTCCTTACCTCTACTGTGTCTGCCCTGCCCACATGACAATGTGCTCTGTTTAATGAAGACATCATGCTTGGATCTTGGGAGTTTCATCTCCACAAAGAAACCGCTAACATTTTGGCATTTGTGCATTCTTCCCCAAACGAGTACAAATTATGTTTTGGCAGCAAAATAAGCATTCATTTTAAAACATCTAAAAGTCATTTACAAGCGATGAAATTGGGGGCACTGACCCAACACTTCAATAAAAGATAAACCCAGACTCTTAAATGATCTAAAAATGTAGAAACAAATCTGATTGTTTTTTTACAGATCCACACATGTCCAGAGAAGAGGTTTTTGTTTTTGTTTTTGTTTTAAAAAGCGAAGCTTCATCTGGTTGCTCCATCAGGTAGAGAAACAAATAGTTCGGTTTCCTTTCATGTTGACTCTTCCAAAACTAACAGAGCCCCCGAGCGGACCATCTGATGACTTAGAAAGAAACCAGAGCAGAAAAGTAGAACCGTGGGCCAAATAGCTCAACAAAAACAGCAACAGCAAAGGGGACAGAGCTGGGCAGACCTGCTGTCAGCTGCCCGCAGAGCAGCCAATCAGGGTGAGCCTACAGACAGCCCTGGAGGTGCCCAAACCCAGAGGACCCATTGCAACCCTTGCAGCTGCCTTGGCAGGTCAAATTGGCAGGGCAGTGAACGATCATTTTACCTTTGTTGAATGAATGACCCATTTTAAGTGAATTCAAACAGCTTTTTTTTTTCCCTTTTCCAGTTTCTTGATCATAGCTTCTTTTCCCACTGGCATATCTCAAAATCACCCAGCAATTACCCAACCATGCAACTTACTGCTTGTGTAGACACAAGGTCAGGGGCAGGAGATAAAAATCACTTTGTCTGAAATGCATGCTTCAGGTTATCTCTCTCTTGCCATGGTCTTAAATTTTTAAAAATATATTGAGTTTTAAAAGTAAAATATGTATAGTTTATATAGCATTAAAACTAATATGGAAAAAAAAGGGTATAATACCAAAGCATTTACACAAGATGAGAGAAAAAGAGATTGACAAGTCATGTGAGTACCATAACTGAGCAATTAGGACAGAATGCTCTCCGGGGAAACTACACTAACTACTGGGAAAGGCGGGAAATAATGAAGCATTTCTCAGAGATGTCACTTCGGGGATACACATTTATAAGGAGATAAAAATAGATTCCACAAGGGCGCTGTGAGGTGTAACTGAGATAATACCTTCAAAGTGCTTAGCGGGTGCCTAGACAGCTGCTGATGTCATTATTGCCGGCGGCCGTTCTTGAAAACACCACCTATTCCCTGTGTGAACTCGAATAAGTTACTTAACCCTGAGTCTTAGTTTCCTCGTCTCTAAATTGGGCAGAATGACGGTACCTATCTCCTGAAATTGCCCTGAGGATTCAGTGAGGTTAGCAGCTGTACAGCATTTCCAGGAGAGTTAACTGATACAAGCTGTTTCTGGCACATGGTAAGTGCTATGCAAGACTTAGCAACTATTGTTGTACTTCATGCCAATGACATCATTATTGAGGATCAAATGACCCAATGGATGTGACGGTCCTTGAAGACTGTAACCTGTCAGACAAACGTGAGACACTTAGATGGCCATAATCAAGTGGCAGGCAACGTTCTAGACCTCTAGACCCACGGGCCTGCAGACAGCATTTGAAGACTGAGAATCCATTCGAAGTTTCAACCAAGGATCTCTAATGCCAAGCACTGTGTTCATGCTTTATAAGAACTATAGCTTTTCCCCTGTCTAACACCCTCATGGGAGGGAACTGAAGGTCAAAGGACACACATACTAGAACAAGTGGAAACTGAACCAAATTCATGCCCGGTAACCCCAAAACATGGCTCCTAGAGGTTCTGCCACGTTGATTTAGGGTTGTGTGCTACCAACTGCCAGCATGCAGTGACTCCTGCCATTCTGGGTAACAGGACTACATCAACAAAACTGTTGATAGACACATAAAAAAAATACTCTTAATAATTTATCTACTTATTCAATAAACTTTGATTAAACAGTTATTAGGAACCTGAAAGGAGACAGGATTCAGTTGCGGGAAGACACAATAAAGGTGCCCTTCGAAGGAGTTCACAGCTTGGTGGGGGTGCTGAGCTCCTAAGCACCTTTTAATATGTTTATTATTAACATGTTATTGGCCTGGCCAAGGAGTATTTTAGAAATAAACAATTTAGCTGGTGGTGGAGCGTTGTAAGTGTGATCTTGAATTTCCTGGAATAAAATGAAATTCCTTATGAAATTCTTTGGCATTGGCAAAAAGAAGGAAAATTGGAAAATTTAATGAAATAGCTTAAGC
This sequence comes from Microcebus murinus, assembly GCF_040939455.1. Classification (NCBI taxonomy): domain Eukaryota; kingdom Metazoa; phylum Chordata; class Mammalia; order Primates; family Cheirogaleidae; genus Microcebus; species Microcebus murinus. Next base: position 77,107,223 of record NC_134116.1, on the reverse strand, counting down.
GTTTAAGTAATAATATTTAAAATAAAAATAAAGCAGTAAAAAAGGTCATTTATTAAAATTGTTTTTAAATTCTGGGCATTTAGGGTCTGGCCCAAAGATAGAAAAATGCTTTTTACACGTTCACCGTCCTGTTTATCTGGGAAGGACTTATCAAGCACAAGCCACACAAATTACTGAGATTATGTGCCATGGGTCTGGGTTTTCATAGTTTGCCAAAACATCCAGAATAGACAACATCTATAATAGTCTACCATCCATTTCCTGGTCCTAGCTAAGCAGTAAGGAGAAGACTAATAATGCCTGGTTTACGGTATTCTACAAGCATGGAATTTCTGCCTCACTACCTGCTATTCAACAATAACCAGCAGGTTGACAGTATCAGGAGACCTGGGCAAGCAAAAGAGAAAGGACATGAACCCAAAGTGCAGAGGTGGCAAACATCCTGTTCGGCTGCACACAAAGTGGCTGCTTCTCCAATAAGGTGCTCAGCCTGCTCATTTGAGTGAGTGGTAACTAACACGGATGTGTCCTAATTGGCCTCCCTCTACAAGGGATAAATCCGATAAGCACCACACTGCACAACCCTTGCGCATCGTCATCCAAAATTATGAACACCTGTGCTGGCGTGTCACCAGGCAAAGGGGCAGGGGAGCACCACTGGGGAGGAGCAGCTGCAGGTTTCATCTCTTCCTGGCTGTGCAGACCACAGCGATCACTGTCTGTTGTTCCCACCTGCAGTTCCGCAACTGCCTCTACAACGCCTGCCCCCAACCTGTCAAAGGTCTTCTGGGATCTCCCTAAATCCAGCATTGCTACCTCCTCTTTGTGCTTCCATAACACGCTGGACTTCAACTCACAGCATAACTACCTGGTTTTTTGGGGGGTTGCATCTGGCCAGCACTTATTAATTTTTTTTATAATACTTAACTTTTTAAAATTAGTTTTCAATATTAAAAATGAAGAATATTCTTGAAAAATTGGACAATCTGGCAGCCATGAGTCCCACATCAAGGCCATGTGAGCCAGAGCTGAGCATCAGTGGTCCTTTAAATGGAAGAACTATACTCTCTAGTGTACCAGTCTCCACCACTCCCTGCTGTCACACTGGGCTCCCTCCCCTCATCTGATCATCAGCCCGGCCATCTGAGTTTGCCCCCAACCAGGGTTTGAGGACTTCGTGACAAGCACCGTGATTTCACTCTAGAACCGTAATGTTCCCACTATGTGTCTAATACGTGTTAAATCAATGAAGAAATTCATTAATTTAGAGTTAATATTTTACCTCTCAGAGTTCTAAGGGATGAAACAATATACGTGAAATATACATGAAATCACGCATATACGAAACATACGTGAAAAACATGCAAGTATAACTTGAGATTGAAATACAAATTCCTGTGGTAGAACAAATCCAGGTCAGCACACTATTTCTTGAATGTAGTGCTCTACTATTGACAAAGATCACTGGGGAGGAAGATTTGGCATTTATCTTTCTAATTTTTACAGTAAGTAACCTTTCTGAAAGCCATCTTTACTTTTGATTTTGTAAGTGACCAAACTATATGAATCTTGGGATAATTTGAATAATCTAGATACTCCTTTTTTCAGAATAAATTATTTGATTTTTCCATCTCTTAAAAGCTATTTATTTATTATCCAACAGATGCAGTGCATGCAGTAACAGTTTTCATCTAGTAAAACTGTATTAACATTATGTAATGAAGCTACATTAAACCTTTACATTTTTTTCCAATATGCAATAAGATGAAACATTTTTTAAAATGTCAACATTAAAGTAAACTGGCAGTTTTGCAATTTGTAAAATCAGCCTTGAAATAAAGCCAATGCTATAAATACAGTCTTTTACATTTTAATGGTGCAACATAACCATAAATGACTTAGAAATACTGTTAGTCCCACATGCTAAGAGAATAAAAAGTTAATTAGGGTACTGCTATTTCTAAACAGGACAATAACCCCCAACCTCTAGCCAATCTATGTCTTAGCCTTCAATTTCACTGTAATCTGAAAATCAGACTTCTTACATATAGTACTAGGCTTTTTGTAGCCTAGGAAGCTCACAAAGGTATGCTGTAATAAGAATATACATATTGCTGTTGGCTGGGAAATGAGAACGCTTTCTCCTTTTCAAATCATGACCTTTTTTTTACTAAAAACTCTACAAGCTTTAAAATTTTCTGCTGCCAAATACAATATCTCCAATTCCCCCAAAGTTCAAAACAGTAAGGGCCACTGTTGGGCTCCTAATACATACATACATATATATATGTATTTTTTTTTAAAACAAAACTTAACCTAGGATAGGGTTTTATGAGACTGATTCTTTTTATTTCTCTGAGTTGTAGACTTTATCATGTTTGCCTTAAAAAAATCACTGTCAGCATTCTCAAAATGTTTAGTCAAAGAGCATGTTGTAACTAAGGTGCTTTTCCCAAAATTCATGAATGTTTCTCTATCCTAAAATACAAATAGAACAATGATAGCATCATGAACCAAGGGGACCTCACATGTCTATGCAGTCTATCTTAAGAGAATTGTGAATAACCATCTCTGAAACACAGCTGTTTAAATTTTTATTTTAGAAGCAAGTCTGGACAGTTTCCAAAACTGCCCTTCAGACCACGTGTGGTGTTCTTCACCAGTGTAAGTAGCCTCCATTCTTTCCCAATTTCCACCCATCCGACCAGTCCACGCTGATCCAAGAGTGGCTAAACGACATTCAATCTTCAGATACACAAGCTTCTCTATGTTGTGTCATCACTGATGGATGGCTACTTTCTTTTCAAATCTCAGGTTTTCAAACTTCAGTTTAAAAAGTACATGTTATGGGATGTGTGGGCTAGAAGGTAACCCAATACTGCCTAGACATCTGATTTTTAAATATAAACATTTAAGACATAAAATGTGATGAATAAACTGATTGGTGGACCTGTAAATCATGAAAAGAAATTCTGTTCATACCACTTTGCTTTTCGTTTTCTTCAGCTAGAAGGTTATTTTAAAAAGTCTATGAGCATTTATTAATCAGCTGCCATGAGACAAATGTAATGTATTTAATTATTTAACTATTCCATGGCTTTCTATCACATAGGCAGCTGTCAATTTATGAATTGGGGTGTGCATTTATTCAAAGTGAGCATTCTTACTCAATCTGTAGTCAACACAGATAGAACATATTGGCCTTCTCCAGAATTTTTAATGCTTGACTTTATTGATTTATCAGATTTAAAAGGATTTGGCTTTTTTCACATACTAAAGGTACCTGGAGTTTTTTGTTTGTGTTATATTAATTTTTGAGGGGTGGAACTGGCCCCAGGGGATTGAATTGAAAGTGGGTTCAGAGATTGCAACAGGCAAAAAAAAAAAGGACTCAAATTCTCTTCATGAGTGTTAGCAGAATTCCTTTCTTAAGCTTAAGAAGTCCCCAACATGCCCTAAATTTATGTAACAGAGCTGTGACTAGCAAATTAAATTAATATATTAAGGATAGCATGTGATCTTACATGTCTCAATCCATTTTCCATTCTATAATTTATGTAAATTTAGCCCTAATCAAGTGAAGTACAAAAATTAATTTTCTATCATTTTTTTAAAAAGCATCTTTTATAGCTACTTAAATGTGAGCAATGCTCTTTATTCAATTCTTCTGGATAGAAAAACACTTTACACTGCAATTTCAAGTGCATAAGACTCTTCATGCATCCTTAATGTCAAATTCAAGATCTAGTCTGGACTCAGAGTCATAAGACATTCTGGCCAAAGAAACAAGTGACTTCCACAATTGTCCTGAAAATACTAACACCACATCCAGAGTTAGCACCTACTATGGAAAAAAAATTATAAAGTCAATAAAGCCATGTGGTCTCAGTAATAAAGTAGGTGTCGTAAGATATTTTCATAGATTAAAAAGTAAAGAACTTACATAGCTCATAATAATGCCCCGTATATTAATGCCAAGGTCATACTTTCAAAATGAAAATATGATTTCATATTTCAAATTGCATTTCTATGTTTCATATTACTTTCAAGAACTTGATAAATATTATGAAAAGAAAAATTCTTTTTTAAGTACTCACATCTCTATAAATAATTATGTCAAAAACTGTCACCGGGACTCAATTCTCACTCCTCTAGTTATATATCTTTAAATTAGATAATAAGCAGTGCTTGAAATTTTTCAAACTACATGGAAGCAGAGTTGGCAAAGAGCGCCTAAAGCAAAACTGCACCGCAGAAAACATACTGAGCAAATCCTGAACTAATGCAATATAATCCTCCCCTTTTCGTAGAAGTATCTGATCATGAAATAACACTAAAATAAATTCTTCTGTTTGCCTAAGACATGTTTGACAATAACTGTTTCCTGTTTATATAGAGAAAGTGTCTCGTAGTCAAAGAAACTGTCACTGGAGTAAAAACTGCATCTTCATAAATATTGAGTTAAACAGTTTCAATTAAAGAAATGCTGAACAACGCTTGGGGTTTTTGTTTGCAAACTGAGTCCTTTTATTAAAATGCACAAAAAGAAAGGCGACGTGGATTTCTTACCATAGTAAGAAATGCAGGCCCGACGACCAGTTCAAGTATCATCCAAACAGATCATAGAATTTTGATGCCCCCATACTTGATCTCCAGGAGCTTATTCCGTGAGACGGCGCTAGAGCATGACAAGCACTGCCTGAGAGCTTGCTTTCTCTCTCAATCAATTCACATGCACTAGCCCATCAACGTCACAAATACTGCTGACATTTAAGAAACTTTCGTCCCCCGCAAAAAGAACACGATTCTGCGCCCCTGACAGATCTGAACGTTCCGCGTTCACCTCCCGGGCAGCAGTTCTGCGGCGCCAGCCTGCGGACGCTTGGCCAGGGGCGCGCGTTCAGGGGCGCCGGGCTCCCCGACCCGGGAGGCGCCTCCCGCAGGGGCGCAGAGCAGCCGCGGGAGGCCGCGTAAAGCACCGTGCAGATGTATTTATACGCTCACCGATGCGTGCCTTACAAGCAGATTTTTCTATTTACAAGGTGCCTGGATAGGAAGTCTCAGTCCTGTCACTCCCATCGCCCACTGAGCCCGGGAGGCGTCCACGCGCTCCCGTCCCTGCAGCGGCCGCGGTCCGAGCGCCGCATTCCGGGTGCCTCCTTCGGGGGCCCCCCCCTGGCTGTCACCCCTTCCCAGGGCTGCCTTTGCCCGGCTCGGTCCCCCGCTCCTGTCCCCAGCACGAGAGCAGCCCCCGCCCGCGCCCCTTCCGCCCGTTAGGCCGCCGCTGCTCCCTGGGCCCCCATCCCGGGGGATCCACCGGGGCGAGGGTTGGGGACCCCGGCGCAGCGCCACGCAGCCCCGAGGGGAGCGGAGCACCTACCTTCCCAGACACCTGGGAGGCCCCGCCGGCCGGTGCGCCCAGTCCTGGCCTGCAGGTCCGGGCCGGGGTCCGAGGCGCAGGGGCGCACGGAGCCGGCCGGGGCGCGGGCGCGGGGCGCGGAGCTGGATGGGGTTCCTTCCCGGGCGCGCAGCCGAGCCCCTCCGCGCCTCCGGCTCCGCGCTCTCCCGTAGCCCAGCAACGGCCGCCGCCTCCCGGCGCCCCGCCCACCGCCCAAAGCCCCGCCCCGCGGGAGCCCCGCCCACCGCCCAAAGCCCCGCCCCTCGGTCTTGGCAGCGCCCCTGCCCAGCTGGGCTCGGCTCGGGTCCGCGGTGCTCTCCCCGTGGGGTGGGGACTTGGCGGCCGGACCCCAGCAGCGGCTGGAGCGGGTGGATGCGGGGCAGGAAAGGGAGGGTTGAGGGGGGCAAGGCGAGCGAGAACTTAGTTGTGCTAGGGGAATTTCCTTCGGAGAAGGGGGCAGACTTCCTTTCCACCCTGGGCCTAATTTCCCCTGGAAGTTTGTGCCTTTCCCGAGTCAGGTCACATCCTGCCCAGAGCCCGCTTCTGCATATGAAGAAAGGCCCCAGGAAAGCGATGGCCAGATCTTTGTGGCACGATAGCTCAGGTGGGCCAAGACCATGATGGCCGAGCTTACCAATAGCCGCCTCATCAACTCATTGATGCATTTTTCCAACAGATACTCCGCCAGGGCGCGCTCAATGGACAGAAAACTCTAGAGGGTAGAGGGGCGTCCTAGCCAACACCTGTGTCCGCGTCCTACATGCCCAGGACCAGCCCAGTGCAGCCGCTAGGGTGTGTGGGGGAGGTGGAGAGCAAGGTCTGGGCACCGTCTTCACTAGTGCTCTGTGTAAGGTGTTTACACTTCTGAGCTTCAGTTTGTGCATTTATGAAGCGGAACTAAGAGTGCCCACTTTGCAGTTTTGCTAAGAGGGTTAAAAGAATCATGTACATAGAAATGTACTTTTTCAGGGGGCAGAATGCTTTAAAAATGTAAGTAATTATTGTTCTATCTATCCAGTGGGTGAATAAATGCACGCGGTTCTTTCGAACTCAAGATATGTGCATGACTTTGGTACAAAGAGGCACCCACATTTCTCACCTGTTGGTTTTGACTCTTGACTCAACTGCACTCCTTGGATGGAACCCAGTCCTGTGTTCCTCTTCTATATCCCAAAGACCAGTGATGCCCCCCAATAAATATTTGTTGAGTGAATGAATAGGTTGTTAAAATTAACCACCCAAAAGCACATCTTGTGATCCCACATAGCAAACAACGTGGGGTTGTACTAGGTGCTTGTTAAAAAATGCTATCATCCCCAATACCACGCCTTGAGGTTGTGTATTTCATATCTAACACTTCCAGAATACAGAGCACAATAATGACTTATTTGTAAAGGATTTACAAATGATGTGCATTATCTTATTCGAACCTAGAGGCAAGTGTTAAGTTTCCCTGTCCCATCTGCCGGCCCTCACCTGGTCCGGCTGCAGCCTCAGTGCACATCACCAACATGTCCATTCCCATATCATGCTGGGAAGGCATCTCTTTACCTGTGTTCCTTTCCCCAGCTGGACTTCCGTCTCCTAAGGGCACATCTTATCTTCTTAATGTCCCAGGGCCTAGCACGTGGTGGATACTCACCGCATCTTTGGTGAGCTGAATCACTGTGTCTTCCTTTGCAAGGCCTCATTCATTTGCTCTTCCTTCCTATTTTTCACCTGGATGGAGGTGCTGTGCCACCATCCAGGCCCTTCCCCACCCTCACTGCAATACTGCCTCAGCTGTCAATCCTGCTTCCCGCCTTTCATCACTGCCACTGTCCAGGTAAAAAGATTCAGAGGACACGCCTCATTGTGAAGAATGGCTTCTATGCTTCCTGGATTAGCATTAAAAGATTTCCACGATTTCCACGCTTGGGCCCCACCCACCTTTTCAGCCTTATCTTTCCTCTAGACTTCGTGTTCTGGCCAAACTGGTCTGCTCCTGTCCTTCCTCTGCCCTCCCAGCTTCTTCTACATGCTCCCCCATCTCCCTTACCTCTCCGGCTCCTTCCTCCTGTTTCAGGGCCCAGCTCAAAAGCCACAACTCTCTGGAGTTTCCCCCCAGTTCTGAGCTATGTAATTCCTCTCTCCAAAGAGTGTTGGCCATTTAGCACTAACCCATTCTGCCTTAGTGTCATGAGTGTCTGTGAACGTAGTTTTCTTCTCCAGGGAGTTTAAAACGCTTTCAGAGAAGAGGCATATTTTGTCCCAACTTGTATCTCTGATAGTATCAACCATTCAAATAAATGTTCAATAAATGTTTTCTCAGTGCAATTTAATCTGCTGGCTCAGGAACTACTCTGACTTCAGCCAAAAGTTCTTTTACTCTCTGGCCTCCTTTTGTTCTTAGAGATAGTAAACACATTATTTTAGTCCATGAGTTCTTGATCTTTCCAGTTAGCTTGTTAGTTCACTATGGAGAGAGACCCTATTGTTAACATGCATGGGATTTGGCATCAGACAACCTGGTGTTAATGCCAACTTGCCATTCACTAGTTGCATGACCTTGGAAAAGTTACTTAACCTGCCTAAATTTCCGGTTCTTCATCTGTGAAATGCATTGATTCACTGATGGTTGTTAAATAAGATAAGGTCTTTAAAGTGATTAGGCCACACTTAGTAAGTACTCACTAAACAGCAGCCATTCTTAGTAGCAGTATATTGTTTTGGTAGGACATACAATGCCTTCTGTCAGTCAATAAATGATAATTGAAATGATAATTGACAGGGGGGGAAAGGGCACTGAACCTCTGTACCATAGCTATTAGATGCATCTGCTTCCTTAAAGAAGAGGCCCATTAAGCTAAATAAATATAGTCAGCCCTCTGCATCCGTGGGTTCTGCATCTGTGGACTCAACCAATCACAGATTGAAAATATTTAGGGAAAAGAAAAGGATGGCTGTTATACCCTAAACAATACAGGATGATAATTATTTATATAGCATTTACATCGTATTAGGTATTATAAATGATCTAGAGAAGATTTAAAGCATATGGTAGGATGTGTGTAGGTTATACGAAAATACTACACCATTTTATATCAAGGACTTGAGCATCTGTGGAATTTGGGATCTGTGCAGAGTCCCAGAACTAGTCCCTCAGGGACACCAAGGACAATTGCACCCCGCACTTTACCTCACTTTGAGTGTTTATATGATCTGGAGACCGTGTCTGAATGAAAACTCAGGCCCACAGTTGAGCACCAGTGGTGGCACAAAAAGGATTATGTGACTCCTACACCTGCTCAGGATGAAAGTGATGCTTAGAATTAGGACTGGGAACATTTTACTCCCTTAGAACACTGGATGTCATGAATGGGTTGAAATGTTTACCGGAAAAGAGAGATTGCTATGAGGCTCTTGGTAGAGGTGTTTGTTTTTAAGATTGTGTTAAATGTTAATTTCCTGAGGATAGTTTTAGCAATATCTAAGCTGACGCGAAGTGCATTTGTTTGGCGTATGTTCCCCTAAAAGTTGAACTAATGAGAAATAACACACTTCGTGGAAAATATAGTTTCAGTGATAAACTAGCTCACCGGAAGCAAAACTCATGGCAAAATCGCCTGATTTCTAGTAACTTCATGTGTAAATAGCTATTTCTTGAGAAAACGGAATAGAATGCAAGCTACATGAAAATAGGACATTTTGTCTCTTTGGTTCACAGTGCTTGGCACATAGTAGATACTCATTAAAATTTTTGTTGAATGAATTAAATAATTAAGCGTGAGAGGCCGAGCACAGTGCCTCAGGCCTATAATCCTAGCACTCTGGGAGACTGAGGCAGGAGGATCGCTTGAGCTCAGGAGTTGGAGACCAGCCTCATCAAGAGTGAGACTCTGTCTCTACTAAAAACAGAAAAAATTAGCCAGGTGTGGTAGTGCACGCCTGCAGTCCCAATTCTCAGGAGGCTGAGGCAGAAAAAAGGATGGCTTGAGCCCAGGAGTTTGAGGTTGCAGTGAGCTATGATGATACCACTGCACTCTAGCCCAGGTGACAGAATGGAGACTCTGCCTCAAAAAAAAGTGAGAATCTCAAAGGGTAATAAAGTTTGCCAAATACAGTTAAGAAAATAAGGGGGAAATACCCGCAGGTCCCAGCTATTTGAATAATTCCAACACCCACCCGCTGTCAATTACAGACTATCAGGGTGGGGCTAAGGGAACAGGATGAAGCCAAAAAAGCTCAGTGACTTGCTCAAGGCCACACACCAAGTTAAAAATAAAGCTGGAATCAAAATCTGGGCTCCCTGAATCCTAACATAATCTTCACCACCATAAGTGCATAAACCAACATATATAAAAGGGCCAAGGAAGATACTTATTTACTTTATATAATGCCAAACTCATGACATATATAGAGCAAAGTCATTACAAATTGTAGCACTTGCACTGATCTTTATTGAGTTTGTGACATCTTGGCCCCAACACCCCCGTTGGCCAGATGCTTTTCATGAGTTTAATGAGAGAAGATACGGGGCATTGACTCGTATTCTCTCCTTCCGGATAAATACAGTGGGCTCTTCTGCATAGAGCTGGATTCAGGTACAGGCTGGCTGGGCAGCAGCCCATGGTGCTAAACTAATTGGGGACATTTAACAGACTGGAGAAAACTATAGTGATCAGCACTCCTCTCAAAGAGAGTGGTTATGTCAGAAGGAATGGTTTTATAAAATCATTTGAAACCTCCACCTGACCTCTCCTTTCCCTTCTCATCAAAGTTCAGTTTAAGCCATTAAATTACCTGCTAAAAGGGTGAGAGTCCTGATTTCCCCAAGTGGGTGGATTCAAGGAGACAACTTTGGAGCCCAAGCTGAATGACTTGTGGGAGTAGAGGAATTAAGCACAACCACCAGGCAGCCCTCCCTGCATAGATCTCACCCATTCCTCTGAATCAGGCTGACAAAATTTTAAAGTCACTCTTTAAAGGAACACCAAATCATTAATTTTTCCAGGATGTCCTGGACTGGCCTTGTTGTCACAGGGAGACAACCCGACCGAGCCAATGGTGGATGGTTGCGTTTGGTCCAGCTGTGAAGCAGAGGAAGATTGGATTATGTCTTGAGGTCCGTTATGGCTTAAGATTCTAGGCCAACTGATGGAAAAATGCTATAAAAGTCGTCTAATAGCTCTTATCAAATATATCCAAAGAAAAAAAACTGGAGCCCACTTTTGGGCCAAAATTTTGACTATAGTATTTGCTATAGTGAGGTTCTGTTCTTCATAATTCTTATAATGGAAAGAATCAATTGCTTAGCCCTAGAACAAAAGAATCTAGACTCTAGTGCTGTCACTTAATTATTCCCGTGATCTTGTACATGTTATTTAACCCCTCTAAGACGCATTGTCCTCATCTGTATAATGAGGATGACAAATTTATTTGTTGTGAATTTAAACGAAGTAGTGTTTTAGAAAATATTGTTAGAATGCCTGGCACACAAGTACTCAGTAAATATTATTGAATCAATTAATAATTAGTTAATTAATAAATATTAGGTCATATTAGTAATAATCTGTAAAGATTTATATGAACCTTTATGAAAGTGACAAGACCTATTATAAGAGAAAGATATTTGGCCTTGAGAACAGTGTATGTGTATTAAATTTAATCAATAACTAAGTTAAAAATTTTCACAAGAAATATATAATTCTCTTCAAGGAAGAAAAAAATCCAGAAAGAGTTAATAAAAACGTGTTCAAGGATTCTTACCATAATTAAACACGGTATGAAACATACATCATGTTTGAAACCCACGCTGAATTTGTAAGCTGAAATTTCACAAAATCCTAACTGGGAATCTCCCTTGAGGAATAACCTTCAATTAACTATTCAACTTTTGTGGATCCCATTGCTATCGTTTAAGAAAGCACCAATTGCTTTAAAACACACAAAGACGTGCTGATACAATGCCAAACTCACACACGCACACACACACAAACACACAAATACATAATTCCACATTGCATTGATATATTAAACTTTTTGTGAAAATTATTTTAAATGTTATGGTAAATTATGTGGAACAGTTATTGTGTTTAGAGAGTTTAGAAGTACAGAAGCAAAAGGAGCAGTTGGGAAATAATCAGACTAATCCAGTTGACTGGCACATCTATCATGGAAACAAAAAAATGTTACTGCAACAGAAGTGGCTCTCTTTATCTTTCAAACTAAAGATTGGCGACGTTGTGCATTTATTTTAGCAGTTGTTGGAAAATAGACCCCGCATGACAGATTGGAAAAAACATTGGACAAGAACTGGGAAAATCAGCCATGTGACCTTAGTTAAGATAGGCAAGTCAATTTTCTATAGCCTCGGTTCCCTCATCTGTAAAATGGCTATAAAAATTCCAGTCCTGCTTATTTCACAAAGATGATGTGCTCAACTCCCTCATTTCACACACAAGAAAGCTGAGTAGTGAAGTGACACTTTTAAGGTCACATAGCTAAGCAGTGACTGAATCAGGACTGGACATAAAACTCCTTTGAAGACTTGGACTTTCTGCAGTTAACAAAGCTGCCATTGAAGCAATAGATAGGAAAGCCCTTTGAAAAATGTAACATAAGGGTTTCCTTCAGTAGAAGTATTATGGAGTACATCTACTAAATCTCACTCAAGGTCATCTTGTGGCAATTAATTAAGAAATGCCTTTTGAGACTGTACCTGTATCTTTAGCAATAGCCATCTTTCTTTTAACATCAAGAAGTAAACAATTAACTGAATTAATTCAGACACTGAAGTGGATTTTCAAGGACTTGACTTGCCCAAGCTAGTTTTCTACAAAGCCTAAATTAATCAGATAATTACTAATTCTCCCCTTTGTTTTGTGCTGAGGAGAGTCTGTGTTTGTTAAAATGAACCTTATAGCACAATAAACAGTCATTTAAAAGATTTCAAAAACCCAAATCTGAACGAAACAAGCAAATTCCAAAGCATACTATTTCTTTAGGCATCTTCTCTAGTCATTACTATAAAAGGTTATTTTTCTTTATCTGAATGTGAATGTTAACACTGCTTTTGTGATTAAAGATTTTTTACACAAACAAATTTTTTGAAGAAACAACCTAAACTGATATTGCAGGATACTATGAACATGATTTATGTCATTATTAGTAAAAAAAAAAAAAATTAAACACGTCTCCTGACATGACTAGAAACAGTTAAGTCTTTTAGATTAAATTCTCACTGACACTCTTTGAAAAATAGTATAGCATGGTTTTAAATAACCTCCAGTTAACAACTATCAAAGTCTTAAAATTAAGCAAACAATGTTAATTACCCTCCTAATATCAGGAGGAAAGTAATTTAATTAATTGACTCTGAAAAATTAATTACATATGAAATGAGACCCATTAGACCTTTCCTGTTTCATCAGAATTTCAGACTGAAGGATAACTGGTCTTATCACGTATAATTTCTTTGTGGTTCAGCTAGCATAAAATAGACTATTGTGATGATAATTAAATAATCTGCCCAAATAAATTTAGGACCAGAACTTTAAAACAAACCAGTGTGAACAGCGAGCTCTTACTTTTTCAGTATTAAATTCTTACATTTCAATGTAAAGATTTTACTCTATCCGTGTAGACCCTTGAATTAGCAAAGAAATAACAGTAAACCGTCAGATTCAGTACAGCAGTATAATTTGGTTTTGTCAAGTTGGGAATTAACTAAAAGTGAAAATGTGACTAAAATACTTTATGTAACATAATAACTATTGATTACTCAGATAGTTTTCATAAAACAGTTGGCAAATTTTAACTTGAAACAGCTGTCACTATAAATTTAAAGTAAATGTTAATTTAGGAATACTAACCTTGTGAATGTTTCTGTAAATAAGGTTTGTACTATTTCCAAAAGGTTACAGAAAATCACTAGAGCATTTTTAGCCAAACTTGGTGCAACTTTACCCTCAATGTTCTTAAATCCTTCAGTTTTACACATAAAAGACTTTAATCATACTAGAATGCCTTTTTAGTGATTCCCTTGAGTATACAAACTGCATGAAGAAAGGTAATTGATATTTACATCTTGGAGGTGAGAGAATAAATAAACTAAACAAACAGTATTGCCAGAGATACATTTTACTCTTTCATACAGGAAAAAACATTTGTATCAAGCAAAGTTCCACTGTTTACTAAATAAAGTAACCTGTAAATACTTAGAGCAATTATAGCTCACAGATCTCTGGGGCTAAAGCACTGGCTGTATGCTAAAGTTAGCACTGTTCTGTTTTGTCCTGTTTGTACAACTTATTTCCAAGTAAAATTTGCGTGACAGATTGCAAACTCTCTTGTACAAACTACTAGAATCGCATCAAGTGTCGTAGTTACTCTGATACGTACATGCAGCATAATGTAGTAGTCAACTATAGAAATGCTTGTTTTCAATTAATTAAAACCGTCTTTTTCTTGGAACACACATGCGAAGAAAGCTACAACAAAACATAAAAACGCATAAGGCATACCTGCAACATGCTGAGCTCTTTCCAGTACTCACCCGTTCGGCAACTTAGTTTCTCCTTGGCAGCACTTCTATGCCAAATGCTTCTACCTTCCCAAAAATGTATGTCAGCACAAGCCCAGACGAAACTTCAAATCCAGGAAAATAAAATTAACCATGCAGATCAAAAGCAGACGAGCAGGGAGATGAAATGCCTGTAATCTGATCGGTGATCAGTTGCTGAACATCAAAGGCAGGGCTGAGTTTATATATATGCAGGGATATCTAGAAAGTTCACTTTTAGCAGGTAGTTTCCCTCCCGCCTCTCAGTCCACACATTCTTTTGTTAAACATGGATCGCGTTGTTTTCCTCCTCTTTTTTTTTTTTTTTTTGCAAAGAGGCAATGCCGGTGGTTCTCCTGTGCTTGGACTGAGTGGCTGGATCTGTAGCTTTCTCGGTTCCCAAGCTGTGTTGTGGAGTGTGTGTTGGAAGCTTTTCCTAGTGCCAGCGGGTTCGGCATTATCCCTTTCATCTCGCTGAACTGCAGATCCCATGACATCATTCAGCGCCGTGGGACTGGTAGGAGAGCTATAATTCAGCCTGTGGGGGAGTGGAGCTCAAGAGAAGCCAGAGTTTGCCTGATTTCTAATCACGTTAGACTATTATGCCTCACACAGGACAGTTTCTGTTATCTGCCTCCCAGCTGGAAAGGACACCAACTGCTGCTGACCTTTGCTTGGGTGTTAAGATCCCTGATCTATGGAGGTTCCAAATGACAGCATTTAATTGCCTCCTCGTTGATAAAAATCACAATTTCCTGCAGACTGGGTGTCAAATATTCAGAATAGCTAAATAGCGTTATAAGACTATTGGGGGTAAAAAACAGAGATACCGTGAGTGGACCAGATAACATTTAAAAATTTTGTTTTTGTTTTCAATGTGGCAAGTCTTTAAGAGTTTTAAGTAAACTGGCTTTTCCTTGAAAAGTAAATTAGGATCTGACTGCCAACCAAACACTGGTGTTTTAATTAAAGTAGTTAAATAGCAGATAAGCAACAGTTGACCAGTGGACTTCTATCTGCCACTGTCTCAATTGAGGCCTTAGGCAGAGACTTCATCCTAGTTTGTGATTCTAAAAATTAGGCTTAAAGCAGTGTCTAGTTCTCAGACATAATTCATTAATACTTGTTGAGCATTTTAAAATTCACAGAACAAAAGAAGTATATAGAAAAAAAGCACTTGCCCTGTGATTACCCAAACCTGTGTTCTTTGCCTTTTAGGGCCGTTTCTCCCAAATCCATAGGTTAGAGTCTTAACTCACTAAAAAAAGTACCACTTTAATCTAATTCTCCATATTTTAAAATTAAGTCTATTGCATATTATTTAAATTTTTCTTAATAATAGCAGATTCCACAAAATAAGATTTTTGTATTTTCAGTGTTTAATAAAATAGAAGATAAGAAATTTCACCTTTATTTCAATCTAGGATATGGTGCATTTCTGAATTACAGACTGTTCTTTCATGGAATGAAGAAAATTTTTCTATTATATAATGGAAACTTACCAACTTTTAGAAGTTCAGTTAAAAATATTTTGTAAAATGTAGGAGATAGTAGCACTTAATCTTTCTTTATGTAACCCTGCACCCCCATTGGTTTTGTCTAATTTTTCCTGATGTAATATTTGAAAATGTAGTTTATGATGTGTATTTCTGGACGTCAATGATTCTTGCGTAATTTTCAATAACAAAATATTTGGTTTGAACAGTTCATGAGTTCAGTACATTTCAATAGTCCCATTTATTTTTAAGTGCTTCTTGTATAATTTTTCTACCTGATCCATCACTTCTCAAAGATGCACAGAGCTCAGGGAGTATTTGAACTGGCCAGTGTGATGCTTTATGACTTCCTTAAAGCAGACCAAGAAAATTCCTGTAACCTCTGGGCTCCACGTAAAGTTCCCTGGGCTCCTTGAACTCATGAATACAAAGAAAATATTTGCAAAGACAAAAATATTTCCAGGAGGGCTTCAGCCCATTTCTTTTCTGAGGTAGTACAACCCCGCCACCAGCGTGGAATCCATACTCCATCAACCTGTACTCAGGAATAAAGTCTCCTGTACACTGATCTATTAAATCATAACAACTCAAGGCTCTGTGAAGTTCATTGGCTAAGCAAGTAGATCCTAATCTATGTCTCTACAGTGTTCAACGGCAACAGAATGGGATTCTTGAAGTTCCACTGGAAGCTTACAGGAGGCATTTAAAAGCAGGGACTCAAATGGAAAACAGCCATATGATCCTCAATTTACACAAGTCTCACCAGGCAAGATTTGTAGCTCAAGACATGTCTAGCAAGGCAATGTCATCCCCAGCGGTAGAGTTTATTCGCCAAGTCACTGAAAATTATTTTGAGTTGGTCCTCTTGTGATCAAGAACCCTCTCCCCACTCCATGAATGAGATGAAAAGGGGCCCCATCTCGGGAGCAGAGTGTGGCCAGAGGCCCACGTGGCATGAGGAGTGACCTCCCGACCCCTGCTCATTAGTGCTGTGCTCAGCCAACCGGGCTCCCTTCATTGCAAGATGCAGCCTGGCCCATTGTTGCTTCTGAATGTCACCAACCAGGGAGGGGAGCTCCTGCAAAGCTTTTCTCTCTCCTTCCAGGAAACTTAGTGAGATTAAATCCGATGCTGCAGGGATGAGAAATACAGCACTCCACTCTACGTGTTTTAATAACTCCAAGTCAGAATATTTCACGGCTGATTCCATGTCACAGTGCACATGGGTCATCGCTGTCTCTTTCCCAAGCTGCCTTTCAGCCACCTGGCTGTGTAGCTGGGCTGCCAGAGCACTCTGAGCCACCGAGGGGAGCTCCAGGCTGCATGTCATGGCACTGAAGACCAAGAAAACGTCAACTGTTCATATCTGAGAGTGGAGGGGCTTCCTGAGATTCTCCATGAGGTGGTCTCATGTCACCCCCAATTGCCACTGTGTGCTCTCTTCCCAACACTTGAAATGTGTTCATCGTGACAGATCACATAAATTCCTGCTGCATTTTGTTCTATCACGTTTCATAGTTTTTTAGAGTCATCTGGAACTCTTTTTTAATGTTGTAAATATTTTCTCCTATTCTGTGGCTTGTCTTTCTGGTCTTTCAACAGTGGCTTTGCAGAGCAGAAGTTTTTGATTTGAATAAAGTCCATTCATCAATTTATCATTTATCAAAGTCCATTTACTTCTTTCATGGATTGTGTGTTTGGTATTGTATCTAAAAAGTCATTCCCAAACCCAAGGTCATCTAGGTTTTCTCCTTTGTTATCTTATGGAAGTTTTATGGTTTTGCATTTTACATTTAGGTCTCTGATCCATTTTGTGTCAATTCTTGTGAAAGGGGCTGAAGTCTGTGTCTAGATTCATTTTTTTGGATGTGAATGTCCATCACCACTTATCAAAAAGACTGTCCTTTCTCCATGAAATTGCCTTTGCCCCTTTGTCAAGGGTGAGATGATTATATTTGTTTAGGTCTATTTCAGGGCTCTGAAGTCTGTCTCACTGATCTATTTGTGTATCCTTTTGCTAATACCATGCTGTCTTGATTACTGTAGCTTTACAGTGAGTCTTGAAGTTGGGTAGCATCAGTCCTCTGACTTTGTTGTTCTGTAGTATTGTGTTGGCTATTCTGGGGCTCTTGCCTTCCCAACTTTATAATAGTTTGCCTATAGTATTTTAAAAATTAATTATTTTAAAATTGATACATATCAGATGTACATTATAGTGTCTTTCTAATCATCATTATTATCTAGCTATTCAATAATTTCGGTTTTGATTTTTTTCTTTGAAGCATGTGTGGCTCAAGAAAGAATTTCATAATTTCCCAGTAGCTAGCCCTCATTTTGATTCAATTTATATTAAAAATTCATGACCAGACACTGTGAATCATGTTATTTCAATTTTTGTTAGTTTATTATGACTTTCTTTGTGACCTTAATAATCTGTCATTGTAGAATGAGGTAAAAAGATTGTGCATTATCAGAGCAATAGAGTTCTTTTCACTGATGTCTGGCGCTGGTACTTAATTTTTAAAACTTTATATTTATTTTTTTATTGGGTACCGTAGCACTGTTAGCTTCAATTCTTAAATGTCCCTTAGGCAACATTAGAAATTAGAACTATATACCCATAATTGCATGGCAATGAAGCAGCTAGTGATTTAAATAAGTCATCAAATTCAGAAGTCTTCAAAAAAGCCACCTGTTGATAGTGAATCAGGTGAAACTATCTGAAATGTGGTGGTCTGATATTGACAGAACAACAACAGCAACAAGGACAAGTTAATTCAGCGGACACAGCCATACACATCCACCATGGGATTAAAAATGCAGTATTATGCCCAGGAAGGAGCCTCAGACCATCCAACTGCAGTCTGGCTGCCCTCTGCTCTTCTACTTTGCTGTAACAGATTCCAAAATCATTTTTTTTTCTGCCCTATTGCCCTCCAAATACTCTTGTGAGCCTAGGCTGGCTTTCAGATAAACTATCATACTTTATAATTCATTAAATGCTTTCCATTTCTTTTTCTGCCTTTTCAGCATTTATCCTGATCAATATACCAGACTAATTTTGAATCTTGGTTCTCAGTAGAGTTCAATAATGCTAACAAAAGCTGCCAATGGAACAGCAGGAAAATACAGGAGACACCAAGAAACATCTTCAGAATAACAGCACCATTACCAAAGAATAAAACGATTTTGGTTTCATCAGGAAATACAATGTCAGATTAAGACAGGCCTGCTCTTAAAAGTCAACTCTAAGAAATACTGATCTCAAGTCAAAATATTTAATAATTCAACCACCCTTGCAATTGAAAGAGCACCCACAACACAGTTGGGGTCATAAAATACACAGAATAGTTACAATTCTTGATTAAAATCAGAAACTTACAAACTGTTTATTTTGGGGGAAAAAGGTTTAATAAAACAGCCCTGCTAAATAAAACTGAATTTTTACCACCTTGCAAAGTAAGGTCGTAGAGTAGATGGAGAGTCCTTCAATTTCAGACAGTGAGAAGTAGGTTAAGAAAAGGTTTAGAAATACAGCTTTTGGTATATTCTTAAAACAAAATTCCTAAGGTCAGATTAGTTTCTTTCTCTTCTAATATGAACAACAGAAAAGAAAGACAGTTTAACTGTGTGAGGAATCCTGTTTGGCACAGCATATTCAGTTTATCATAAAATTATCTTCGTAAAAACTTTCTGTTTGGAGATAATGTTAGATTCACAGAAGAATTGCGAAAGCAGTACAGAGAGTTCTCACATATCCTACATTCACCTTCTTCGTGTGTGAGTGTCTTACATAACCATAGAACACTTGTCAAAATTAAGATATTAATCTTGGTATAATACTCTCAACTAAACTGCATAATTTATTCAGAAAATTCATTCTGTAATGTACGGTGCTATGGGTTTTGACAAATGCATAGAGTATCCTAGTATTCAACATTACAATCCCCTGCAGAACAGCCCTGTCACCCCCCAAATCTCCTCATTCTGCCCCTTTCTATTCAACCTTTTCCCACTCTTCAACCCCCAGCAATCCCTAATCTGTTATCTCTTCCCTGTTTTTTGTTCTCCCTGTGTTGGGTTGTTAAGTCATATATATGAAAGAGAGGTTTGGTTTTATAAGACTCTTCCAAGCTGTTTTCCAAAGTGGCGGTGCCATTTTGCATTTCTTCCAGCAATGAATGGTATTATTTCTTCCCTAGTTATCAAATTACTTTTATGCAAATCATATAGCATAGCACAGTTGCTATTTATCTTTAGTAGATATTGACTACATTATGGAACACTCTTAACATGATCAAGATTATAGCCTGTTATGAGTCTCATGGTTTCATTTCTATTTATTTCCTAGCTTTATGGAAAACTGAAAGGCAAGTAAGAGATACACACATTGTTGGATGTAGATATTAATATAAGAAATTTTGCAGAAGGAAACTGTTCCAGTCAAGTTTCCATCTTCCAATGTCCTAGTTAGAACTGTACTATTTGGGTGGACAGCTTCTCACATCCGGCGGCCCTGGCTGGAATTCCAGGATTTCTATGTGAACTTCTGAGTGTGAATAAGTCACTTTAAACTTCAGCTTGCTTATTTCTGAAATGGGGATAGTAAGAGTACCCACCTGTAGGGTTTGTGTGAACATCAGAAAGAGTACTGGCATATACTAAGTATGGAGCACTTAGTATAATAACTCTCAGCTATTTAAAGCATTGCTAAAAATGATAACTGTATCATTTCTGATTGTAGCAGATGAGAAAAAACGTGTTTCCCTTTGGAAGAGAAAGCGTCTCTGTTCAGTTTTTTTCTAAGTACTTCTCATGTTCAAGCCAAAAAGATATTTTACATTTTGGCAAACATGTTTTATAGCATTTGAAAGTGGAATTTCACTTTCAAATTAAAACACTGATTTTTAAAAAAATTAAAGTGGAAACTTTTGATTTTTTTTAAAATTGCTACTGTGATATTATAGTATATACAGATGAAAAATCCAAAGTGTGTTATGTCGTGTTTCACAGGGGATACTTTGTTCATGTTAGAATTCAAGGCCTGGGGCGGTGGCTCATGTCTGTAATCCCAGGAATTTAGGAGGCTGACATAGGAGGGTGACTTGAGGCCAGGAGTTAGAGACCAGCCTGGGAAACATAGCAAGACCCCATCATCTCTACAAAAAATTAAAAAATTAGCCAAGTGTGGTGGCATGCGCTTGTAGTCCCAGCTACTTGGGAGGCTAAGCCAGGAGGATCCCTTGAGCCTAGGAGTTAAGGGCTGCAGTGAGCTGTGATCACACCACTGCACTCCAGCCTGGGCGACAGGGCAAGACCCTGTCTCCAAAAGAAAGAAAAAAGAATTCAAAGTGAAATATGCACCATATTTTGGATGAACATATGAAATTATCAGTGAGATTCTTTCAAAATAAGAAACGTGTGTATAAACTTCAGTGATTGACAGGGACTTGCACACACAGGTGCAGATAAATGGTGGGTTAGCCCTCCACTCGCAGAGGGGCAGAGAGCCCCCGAAGAGAAAGGGACGTTTGTTCCTTCAAAAGTACGCAAGCTGAGGGGTATGGTGGAGGGCAGGAGTCTCCATGGAGACGGGGAGGAAAAACTGGGAACAGTGTCGGGGTGGTCTGTGCATGGGGGGCATGCACAGGGGGCAACGTTTTGTGATTCCGTTATCCTGGAGTGGTGTGGGCTTCCCGAAAAGAGAGCAGAAGCCTTGAGGTGCCGGGGAGGATCAGGACTTCTTGTGCTAAGTCTCAAGGGGTGATCTCGCAGGGCTGCCTGTGACGCGGGTGAATAGTACCAGTACCGGCCAGTAAAGATGCAGGAAGTCCAACTGGCAGCAAGCCAGGAGCATCAAGGGAAGAGCCCTGAGGCTGAGGGTACAGGGACAACGCCAGCAGGGGAGGCTCTGTGGGCAGAGGCAGGACCAGGACGGCGTCCAGCCCTCCCTCGAATGCCCGGATGATCAGGTTGGAGTTCTGTTTCCATATGCCTTCGGCTCCTGGTGGACTGTCCCCCTGCAACCTGGCACTCTGCTACATTCTTAATCAACTTCTCAAGTTCAAGGTCTCAGAAACTAGGGTTCAGAAAGGCTAAGTCACCCTCCAAGGTCACGTGGCTGAGATCAACCTTGGCATGGGACTCCAGAGCACACTAACTCACTATTGTCTTCTGTTAATCAAACGGCTTTCCAAAATGCTGTTTTAGTTTTCCCAAGCGGGGAGCCCTGCCACTTGAGTGCCGATGGCCTCTCTAAACGACCCTAGGCTTCTCGGGCCACAGGAATCCCCAACGGGAGCCTTCTAGGTCTCTTTTCAAGTGCCCTTTTTTCCTTTTCTGATTACAAAAAAAAGCATATATTTATTATATAAAATTGAATAGTTACAGAAAAATGAAGTTTAAAAAATTACCCATATCACCTGTAATTCTAATTTATCCTTCTTAAAAAAAAAAATTGATTTAAATACTTAAAGCAAGAAGCAAAAGGCTGGTCCTGCCCCCAGAGGTGACCCTGTCATCGGTCGTGGAGCACACTGGGGACAGAGACTCTTCAGAGCTGAGGACACTCAGCCTCTCCTGCAGGGTCACATCTGTCCTGACCGGCAAGAACTCGACAGAGAAGTGGTGACGTGCAGTGCTTTCTGCCAAGGGTGTTCTTCCTCCCCTATTTATTTAACCTTCTTGTTGGTATCTTAAGGGCTGCTCCAGTGTGATATTTAATACGCGAGCTGCGGCCTCGCGGCTTTATCTCACGGCCGAACCTACGTGCAAAGCTCTAGGAAACCAAAGCCTCTGACAATCGCCCCTTTGCTGAGAATGTCCCTGCCATGGGGGGTGGCGGTGGGGGTGGGGGAGAAACTGCAAAATAAGACACTGTCCTCAAATGAGGTTCCTAAGAAAAAAGGCCGTTGTGTTGGGATTAGAATAGAATTGCGCCATTTCCTCTCTAAAGGTCTAGCATGAAAGGAGAAAGGTGACTGGGAGGCCAGAACATCAGAGCGGGGCCTGTAAGGAAGACCCGGAGGACGTGTGCAGGGAGAAAGCAGCGCCCGCCGCCTCACTGCACTCCATCCTGTGACGCCCGCCAACTGCGGCGGCCTCCCGGGGGACGTCTTCCCGGTGTGCACCTGTGCAGGTGCGTGCACACGCCTTGCACACAGACACACACACCCCACACGTCTCACACACATACCCTCCACACACACACAACACACACACTTCACACAGACACACGCATGCGCAGACACCTACATCTCATAACACAGCTCACGGAGACACATACACACGCCACACACGCACAACACACACAAAGGCACGCACCGTGCACAGAGCTACCACACACACACACACCCCACACGTCTCACACACATATCCTCCACACACACACAACACACACACTTCACACAGACACACGCGTGCGCAGACACCTACATCTCATACACACACACCTCACGGAGACACATACACACGCCACACACGCACAACACACACAAAGCCACACACCGTGCACAGAGCTACCACACACACACACACCACACCCTTCACGCAGATGCATGCACACTCACGCACACGATGTACACATGCACACCACACACACCTGACACACACACCCCGCCACGCACACTATAACCAGCTCCACAAACACCTATGTTTTTTATACTCTCGGCCCTTAGCTACTTGAACTTTTTGAGTTGTTTCCCAGAAATCGTGGACTTTCTGCAAGACAAAGGAGTTGAGATTCCGAATGCCCCTGAGCAAGATTCCTGATGCCCAGAGTCACTATATCTTGACCTGCCCCAATGCACGGGGCCTGCCCAGTGCCAGTGGCCCTGAGTTAGTTACACCGTGACCAGCCCCAAGGCACGGGGCTCCTCCTTAAAAAGCCCATGATCTCCTTAGTAGGGCAGACGGATTTGAGGCAGCTTCTTCTATTCTCCCTACAAGTGTCTGTGATATTGAAAGTTCCTTTCTTCTTTGGCAATCCTTGTTGCCAAGTGTCATCGCCACTCAGCTTCCGGCCTGATTCCTTTGCAACTCTGAGCTTTGAACCCCATAAACCCCATGTCTGGTTTCCAAACCTTATCCCCAGTACCTAGCGTGGTGTGCAGTGCAGTGGATGCCAGTGCTGGCGTGTAGTGGGCACGGAAAGAACACGTGTGGGATGGATAACCGAGTGAGTGGCGGATGCCTGCATTGGTTCCCCTGGGTGCCGTCCTCACGGTGCCTTCCCAGCACCGCTTCATCCCACAGCACCTCCCGGCATCCTCCTCTCCCCACTCTCCTTCCTGCCCAGTCCCTCCCGCACGTTTGGGGAGTGGGTGATGCACAAGGAGATGGGTATCTGTCACGCTCGGTGGTGGATAGTGGATTGGTACAGGGCAGCGTGCCTGCACTTTTCCATCCTAGTCTTGGGAATACACCCTAGCAGGCAAGGGCAAGGGACAAGGGTGCCTGTCTGTGGCAGGTGCGTGTAACGTGCCATTCCTTGCTGTGCCATGTGGCTCATAGACCATAATCATCTTGTCACTTGGAAATTTTTAGGTAAAAAGGAAATAATCGTAGCCCCAACTTTTAGTAAGATACTTCATTTGGGGGAAATGTCCCAGACATATTGTTAGAATGCTATCAGGGTTCCTGGCAGCTCAGAGTCTTCGTGTTTCAAACTCAGATGTGCCCCATGTGAAGCTCCACCTAAGCACAGCTGTTCACTCATTGGTGAGGGACGAGGCCCCTCCACGCGCAAGCATCTCACCGTGTGAAAGGCAACGGATGGCTTGACCGCCACTCAGGCCTTGCTCCAAGGTCGTGCTCCCATCAGGATAAGCGCTGTACCATTAATGAACCTAGTTTGCAATTTTAAGCAAATCCATCCTAAGCAATAAAAAAAATGTGTGGGACTTTGGAAATCTAGCAAAGAAAAAAAAAGTCCTAAAATTTGTTAGTCACAGCTTTCAAGAAAAAAAGAAATTGAAACCATTGCTCTTGTTTTTTTAAAGAAAAAGGTAATGCCACCTGATGATAAACCAGACCCCACTTCAGTGAGGACCTGGGTTTTAGTCTCTGCTCTGTCATCTGACTTGTACATTTTGGAGAAGTCACTGCACCTCTCTGATGAGAGTGGGTCACCTCAAACTTGCTTCTGTTTCTTAAAATTCTGTGATTCTAAACTATGCACTCCTGGATTAACAAAGGTGCTACATATGTAGCACACGCAGTGAAGGCAACTGTCCAGATACTTCTCTATTTGCATATGTCTATATGACTTTGCTACATAAATCATATTCTGCCAAAAAGTAGGTACAATGTCACTGACGGGGTGCATCCAGATGTGAAAGAATTTGGGTAACAGGTAGAATGAGGTGACTTGGTAAGTATTAAACGATGGGCTAATAAAGGCAAGAAAGAAGGTAAGAAACAGCAATTTGCAAACAAGGGAAGTTGTCCAGGGTTACTTTCTGCTGTGGGAATAGTGGAGCTAATGCTTCACATTGTGTAACTTCACTAAAACCTCAATAGTTCTTTGTTGGAAATATTTCCTGATCTTCTGGCTACTAGTTTTATTTTTACTGTTTCACATTATGTCACCTCCAAGCAGGCAAAATAAGGACTTGCCTTCCTCAGTGTTAACACCTTTTAAATATTTGTAGACTCTTATCAAGTGCCAGGTATCCCCTCTCCACCTACGTGTGGCCTGCACTGCCAGGTCTTTTGATCTTAATGCACACGTCACTCCTTTGATCATTTTGGTGCCTTGCTTGGGACCCTCTCAATGATATCAACTGACTTCTGTTAACAAATATTGCTCTGAGCATTCCAACTGGGGTCTTTGGAGAAGGAGATCACAGAGAGATTATTTCTTTACTGTTCCATGATGTAAATCCCTGGGGTATCTGACCCAACTCAAAACATTCTTTGTGACTATAACTAAAGTTATTTCAAGCTTACAGTCAAATGAGCAGTCCTTCAAGTTCCTAACAAAAATGAAATGTGGGATGGCTTTACACGTGGGCTAACAGAAAGGGCCCATTATCATAATCTTCTGCTGATGAATTTCTCTCCATCTTCTTCTGATTTGCTTTACTGGAGCCAGCCACATGTTCAATTGAAGATGATGTTTTAAAATATGAATACTATTGGGAGATTGTCAGGGATTGAATGTTTGCATTCCCCCAAATCCATATGTTGAAGTCCTAATCCCCAATATGATGATGTCTTAGTCCATTTTTGCTGCTGTAACAGAATACCTGAGACAGGGTAATTTATTTGGCTCATGGTTCTGGAGGTTGGGAAGTCCAAGATCAAGGGGACTGCTCTGGAGAGGAACTTCTTGCTGCATCATCCCATGGCAGAAGGCAGAAGGGCAAGAGAGCATGAGTGCACTCCACGGAGTGGAACTCACATTTATAACAAACCCACTCTCAAGATAACAAACCCATTCTAGTGATAAGGAGATGGGCAGAGCCCTTAGCACCTAATAACCTCTTAAAGGTCTCACCTCTCAACACTGTTGCATTGGGGATTAAGTTTCCATCACATGAACTTTGGGGGACACATTCAGAACATAGCAGATGGTATTTGGAGATGGGGCCTTTGGGAGGTAAATTAGGTTTCAATGTGGTCATGTGGGTGGGGCCCTCATGATGGGATTAGTGCCCTTATAAAAAGAGACACCAGAGAATTTTCTCACTCTCTCTCCCTGTGAGACCAGAAAGAAGTTATATGAGCACACAATCACATGTTGGCTGCCTACAAGCCAGGAAGAATGCTCTCGCCAGGAACCAAAAGTGTTGGTACTTTGATCTTGGACTTCCCAGCCTCCAGAACCATGAGAAATGAATTTCTGTAGTTTAAGCTACCTAGTCTGTAGTTTTTTGTTATGGCACCTCAAGCTGACAAAGAAGAAATGTTGATCGAAGTTCATACAAAGACATAGCTATACTAACTATACATACAATTTCTAAAATGCATTTTTAATTTTGATGCCTAAAATGAAAATGAAACCACAGAGAAGGGGGAAGGGCTGGGAGATGGTTACAAAAAGAGGAGCAGGAAAATTGAAGATAAATATTGAATATTTCATAATTTAGCTCACAGCCAGCCCTGCCCTTAGGGCTCCTTTAGGGGCTAGCTCAATGCCTTATATAAATTGGTAGCCATTCTTGCATCTCTTATGGGTGAGGCACAGCAGATGACCAATAAAGAGTGGTTGAATAAATAAATGACTAATTTCAGTTAGAAAGAATCTATTTCTCAAATTTGATCCCCTTAATTCTGTTATTCTTTCAGTGGGTGGATATATTCTTTTTTCTAAGATGTGCCTTATTTTGTACTATGTTACTGTTCTTTTTCTCCACTATAATTTCTTTGGCATTATTCTCTAAATCTGTTTGGTTTTTGTGATATTTCTAAATTTTACATGAAAATGTCACGAGCCTACCCAGCCCTGTTTTCCATCATTCAGAAAAGACACAATAGATGTTATTCGGAGTAGTGCTTACTTACTTAACCTAATGTGCGTTAATACTTAGGGTATTATTAAGAGGATGATATCTTCATCAGGACCAAATTTCATATTCCCTGGAGCTCAGATCTTTGCATCATAAACTGTAACACAGCACAGCATCTTAATTCCCCATGAAAAAGTTCAAGCGAAAGCAGAGATCTCTAAGGAATTTTTACCAAACAATAGAGCTTTGTTGATTAAATAAGCCCCTTTCAGTAACCCTTAGAAGTAACATAGAAACCTTCTGTCGGAGGCCAGAGAAGCCCGAATTCTGCAACGCAGACATTGCTACTTAAGGCTTTGTTGAAGTTTGTGCACCAGATGGAGAGAAATTCCCAGAGGAATTTTCTGACTGGAAATTGTAAAGGGACACACTGCTTTGGTGGCATCCGCCTTATGAGTTTTAAAAGACATCCTCTATCCTAAAACGTTTTGAAGTTAGAGATCTATTTTTCCCTCCCAGCATATTTATTCTGCAGTGTCATACACTGTACCTGGAAAAAGGGGACATTTTCCAGCTGGAATTGGTCCTTGCTCTTAAAGTGGTAAGACTCTTTCTTCACGTATAAAATATTCAGGAAAAGACTTCTGACTTGGTCTCCTAGGTGACCAAAAGTTTAATTAGTTAAAAGCCATTTATTAATCAGTTATGAGCAAAGTAGTTAATAAATACTGCGTTGGACACAAAGGGAATAAATCATATCCCTGGCTCCTATCTGGCGACAGAGACAGACGTGTGCCAGATGATGCCGAGGAGACAGAGCGTCCGGCGTGGGTAGAGAGAGCGCACACGAGGCCCAGGACCGAACGCGTCAGGGTTAAGATTCCAAATTGAAACGCTGAGGCTCAGAAGCCTACTGGCGTGGCAGATGTTGCAGGTAGCTGTTCGAGCTATTTTCATCGTAGAAGACATTTCCCCCCGCCCCGTAGTCATGAAGTGGACTTTAATTTCCATCTCCTCCTTCTGTTGCCCAGGCAATAATTTGGATTGTAAATCTGGCTGGATGTGAAGCCCATTAAGTTCGCCCAGCATAACGCTCATTTCCTCCTCGGTCCCTGTGTGTGAGCGGCGCTTCTCAGAACACTGATCAAACACCGGAACCTCTGTTTGCTCCCAGGGCTCTTCCTGAAGCCGGTGAAGCCAAGAGCAGACTTAACTGGTCCCAAGCAGAACCTGAGCCATGTGCCCTAGAATGTGAGGGCGTGGCTGAGCCCGCCCTGCGTGGGCAGCACGTGTTAGCACAGCCCGGCCCGCCCAGCCCGACCTGACCGTCTCTTCCACCTGCTGTCGCCATGGAGGGCTGCGATGATCCAGGCAGAGATGCTGTGACTTGGCCCATCCAGGCTGCATGGATGTGCAGAGAATGGGAGGATTCTGGATATACTTTGAAGATGTGTCCAGCACCTACACATGCACCGACAATATAAAGTACTGTTTTGTGCAGATTGACTACATATATGTAATCATATACCACAAGTTTACTTTGGGATTCATCCGTGTTGATGCATGTAGATTGTTGTATTGGCTGAATGATATAACATGGTGCCAACATACCAGAATTCATTTTTTTTTTCATGTATTTAACAAACACTTACTGAGCACTTGCGATGAGCCAGGCATTATTCAGGATGCAGGAGAGGACCAAAGGGACAAACACTTCTGTTGCAGGGATGTTAATGTTTATTCATTTATGTTGTTCCCAGCTTTCCACTGTTACAAAATGCTGCAATGGACATCCATTGGCCATCTTTATACATGAGACTCTAAGTCACATATATGAAAGTTTTACTTGGGTAAATGCAGAATTTAGAGATACACACTGATCATTATAAAACTGCTTTCCAAAGTGGCTGTTTCAATTCTCAATGCTATGTGAGTTCTGGTTTCTCCTAAGCCCCCAGTCAGTGCTTGGGTTTAACCATGGGCCACCTAATAGATAGGAAATAGTATTTCATTACTTTTAGCTGCATTTCTCTCACTACTAGCGAGGTGGAACTATCTTTTCAAATGCTGTTAGCCATTTATGTTTATTTTTCTTTGAATTATTCATTCATACGCTTTGTCAATTTTCTGCCTTGTTTTGTCTTACTTAATGACTTGCTGAATGTTATATGTAAATTTCAAATACTAATTCATGGCTGTTATATATGTAGCAATTACCTTTTATCTTTGTCTCACATCTCTTTTCTGTACTAAAGTTAAATAATACATATATTGAAGTTAAAATATAATAAAATGTATACTATTTTTGATGAATTGATAAGATGTTTGCTTTCTCTGTCTTAAGTATTATTTTCCTATTCAAGTGTCAATAGATATTCTCCAATATTTTCTTCTAGTTTTCAACCTTTTACTTTCCACACTTAAATTTTTAAATGCATTTGGAATTTATTTTTGTATACAGAATGAAATAAATCATTTCATCCCCTGAGGATAGCCAATTTTTCTAGTGTATGTAATATAACTATTGATGTGCAATAGGATTATATCTGAAATATTATATTATTATATATTATAATATATATTATATATGAGATATAATATATATTATATATTATATCTGATTATTATTAATCAGACATGAGGTATTTAGGCTTTTCGATTTTTATTAAAGTAGTTCAGACTTTTTATGAAAGGTTGCTAGAACATGTAGATTACTATAAAAAACCAAACCAAACACAAGTCAAATTTCTTCAATGTAGTAAAAGGAACACAGTTTGTTGGATGGTTCATGCTTTTCTCACTGATTGTAATGCTACTTCTACAGTATAACATGTATACTAAATATAAAACAAATTATGGTTTCTTGGTTTTCATTTTCTTCCACAGGTTGATTTAATGTTAAATTTTAGTACAACACTTTCAAATTAATAAAAGTCTCTTCTATCTCTAGTGTCTGGCTAACTTTTTACAAATTAGGAATTTGTTTGAAATTATATATCAAGACTATGATACATCTTCCAAGATGATCATGGCCAGGCTTGGTGGCCCACGCCTGTAATCCTGGCACTCTGGGAGATAAAGGAGGGAGGATTGTTTGAGGTCAGGAGTTCAAGACCAGCTTGAGCAAGAGTGAGACTCCATCTCTACTAAAAATAGAAAAGTTAGGCAGGTGTGGTGGTACACACCTGTAGTACTAGCTACTTGGGAGGCTGAAGCAAGAGGATCACTTGAGCCCAGGAGTTGGAGGTTGCAGTGAGCTATGATGATACCACTGCACTCTACCAGGAATGACAGAGGGAGACTTTGTCTCAAAAACAAAAAAACAAAAAAAAAAAAAACAAAGATGATCATAAAGTTTTCTTCTTTTTGTCTGTTAATAAGATGAATCACATTACTGGATTTTTCTTTTTCTTTTTTTTTTTTATGAGACAGAGTCTCACTCTATTGCCCAGGCTAGAGTGCCGTGGCATCAGCCTAGCTCACAGCAACCTCAAACTCCTGAGCTCAGCAATTCTCCTGCTATGTCAGCCTCCCAGAAGCTAGGTGTCTCACATCTAGACTTGAATAAATTCAAATGGGGCAAAGTGCTTTGCATACTATTAAGAACTATACAACAAACTCTATTTCATAATAATAACAAAATAATGATAACGTAGAGGTCACTTTTCCTTTTATTTTAAAAGCACCTATACACAAAGCATAATAAGTTAACTCATACTATAATTTTGATTACAAAGCCCCATGCTTATGTGAAACCTGAATGGGCTTCTCTCGACTTGTAGCATTTTAATGTGAGAGTGGCCGGATGAGAAATGGCTAAAATTCCCAAGGACCATCACTTGCAGGAATTAACCTCACCAGCCTCCCTGTTTGCCGTCCTGCCCAACACCTCTCTCTCTGGAGCCTCAGGCAATCCCTTGCTTTGGAGTGGAGGAACTGGTGCAGTGAAGGTGAGAAATGGCGTCCTCAGGGCAGAAGAATTTTCCTTTGAGAAAGCATACCAGGTCCATTTTTTCTTAAGCTTGCAAAGGTATTCCTTTGTATGTGGAGGGCAAAAGCAGTGTATTGTTTTTTTTTTTTGTTTTTTTTTTTTTTTTTTGAGACAAGAGTCTCGCTTTGTTGCCCAGGCTAGAGTGAGTGCCGTGGCGTCAGCCTAGCTCACAGCAACCTCAAACTCCTGGGCTCGAGCGATCCTTCTGCCTCAGCCTCCCTGGTAGCTGGGACTACAGGCATGTGCCACCATGCCCGGCTAATTTTTTATATATATATCAGTTGGCCAATTGATTTCTTTCTATTTATAGTAGAGACGGGGTCTCGCTCTTGCTCAGGCTGGTTTTGAACTCCTGACCTTGAGCAATCCGCCCGCCTCGGCCTCCCAAGAGCTAGGATTACAGGCGTGAGCCACAGCGCCCGGCCAAAAGCAGTGTATTGTTGCTGGTGGCTCTCGCCTACCTCCTTGCCCTGGGGTGGAATCACCCAAAAGGAGACAGGTGTGTCTCCAGGCCACCTAAGATAAGCATTCTGCCATCAGCAGAGGAGACAGGTGCTTAAAATGCATGAGGTTAGAACTGGAATGAAATTACATCAATATTCTTTTTGATGCCTCTATCCTCTATTTATTATATATTTACATTGACTCCACTATGTTCTTAGCTGTTCCTTGCATGTGTGTGGGATTTTAAACCCATTGTTCTCTTTTGGCAGAAAGGTCCTAGAGATTGCTTGTGACAAGTAGATTTTAAAAGTCCCAAGGATTGCAAGAATCGGGCATAGCAGTCAAATAATCATAGAGTGTCTTTAAACAAAATGATTACAAAATAAACAAATCCTTACATCAAAGCAGTGGAAAAGATTAAACATTAGATGAAATAACTGCAGTAAGAGAGAGTTTCAGAAACCCTAAATTGTACTTTGCTTTCATGAAAATTGGAATGATCACTGGTAAAGTCCTGAGCTATTTTGGCAACATTATATAATTTTAACTCACAGCTACTAAATTACCCTTTGCATCTTTTGAGTGAAGCAGGATTGTCTTGTACCATCTTGAACAATTCTGAAGTAACTTTCCAGAAATTCTCAGTGAAATAAGATACTGTTTACTAGAACTTTCCAATAAGATACTTCATAGCCTTGTAAATAGAACTGCCTACAAAATAAAACAATTATGAATGCCTCTAATGAGATGAAGGCTGTGGTTGTGAACCGCTCTTTGGACATATGTCCGTGATGTCAATCTATTCTGTCATTTGGAGATAATGGACTAAAAGAAAAGAAAAAGAATCTCAGTTTTTAAATGTTTTCACTTGTGATGGATGATCTTCACAAACACACACAC
The DNA here is from genome assembly GCF_040939455.1 of Microcebus murinus. NCBI lineage: Eukaryota > Metazoa > Chordata > Mammalia > Primates > Cheirogaleidae > Microcebus > Microcebus murinus. The sequence goes on along the minus strand of NC_134116.1, from coordinate 77,075,002 downwards.
ACATGCGAGCGCACACACACACGTATTCAATGCTCAATTTCATGTTGTACTGTGATAAATGCATGAAATCAACTAGGTCTTCACCTTATCATTATTTCCATTTTATAGATCAAATAACCAGGTCCTAGAAGGGTTAAACCAGCAGTCCCCAACCTTTTTAGCACCAGGTTTCATAGAAGACACTTTTTCCATAAATGGGGCGGGGGTGGTGATTCCAGTGGTGGGGAGCAGCTGTAAACACAGATTAAGCTCTTCCCTCTCTAGCCCACTGCTCACTTCCTGCTGTGCAACCCACCTCCTAAGTTTCATGGAAGACAATTTTTCCAAGAGGTTGAGGATGGGGCGTGGGGGTGTGGACATTCAGACATCCTTCCCAATCAAAGTGTCTGTGAATAGCAAGACTAACCTCCGGGAACAGATATAGGGAGTAGGCATTTGTAAAAGGAGGGTAGTGACCAGCCTTTATTGTATCCTCAGTCTCCAGAGGAAGCTCTTATCTTACCTTCCCAGCAGGCAACAGCCAAGACAAAGTCACTTTAGGGTTTGAAAGAATCTGTAGGACTTCAAAATACAGGGCAGATGGCAAAGGCACTAATGGGTGCTAATGGATTTGACCTTAACTGATTAAATCCAGTCCCAGCTATCAGTCCCTGCAGGTATTGTAGTAAGGCTTTCAGAGAGAGAGTAACTTTTCTTTTCCCTCTGCATTGAGCTTTCCATAAACCAGTAAATAGAACTCCCTGTGCTGTTCTGAGTACATTCCATTGTGTGCCTTTGGGGTAGGGGGTCCCCAGGATGACTGTTCTTCACAATTCAGGAAGGCAAGGGGACCCGGCAAGAGGGTGTGGATCCCTGCGTGTTGTGCTCCGTTCCCTCCACACCCCTCTCATTGCCAGACTCCCAACCAATCACAGGGCTGCAGACCTTGTTCTCTCAAGCTGCATCTTTCTTGACTGAAGGTCACACATTGGTCACATCCAAGTCAGGTAGGATTTTTTCGGTGCACATAGTGTTGGGTCTCATAATTTTATTTTGTTTTTTAAACTCGAGTTAGTTGCTAAGGTTTAATATTTACATATATACCTGCATTCTGGCTTTCCTTGAAAACTCAGAAGACTTGGATATACTGAGCCAACATTTGCTTGGTGCTAAGTACTGACCTGAGATATAGCCACAGTGCCTTCTCCCGCTGTGACATGTCACCCCGCCAACTTCACGCTGTGCCTGGTGCCCACCCGGGGGCATGTGTGTGAATTTCTACCCCTGCCCTGTGGGTGGCATATGACAACAATGATCTCTCCTTTTTGAAAACTCTTCTCCTGGCTCCTCTGATGTAGCCGTTTCCACTCTCTAGCTGTCTCTCTGTTCTCGGTTTTTCTGTGCCCTCCTTCAATTACTTTTTCCTTTCTCCTACCTTTTAATTTAAAGATAGGTGTCCCCTCAAGGGGAACTCTATCCTTGATTGTCTCTTCCCTCTCCCTCCACTATCCCTTGGAACCTCACATCTCTGTGATTTAAATTAGCAATGCGGTAGAAATGAGGTTTCAGTCCACTTGTCAATTCAGTGAACTACCATTGAGCATAGATGCAAAGATGAAAACAAGACACCCTTACGTTCCTTAAGGAGCTCAGTGGGACAGATGTGTGAACAAACACGGTGCAATTTGATAAATGCTCCAATCGTGGTATGACAGGATAGTCTCCACACAGGGGCAGTCTTTGAGCTGGGTTTTGAAGACTGAGTAGAAATCTACCATGGGAATAATGATAAATCTTACAGGGTTCTGTTTCTCCTGTGTTTTAGGAAGCATTTCAAACTGCTTGCTATACAACTCTACTTGGATATTCATTAGTGATCCAATTAAACACATCCAAATCTGATCTCTTGTCTTCTTAACCCCACCCCATCCCCCGCCCCTCACACACATGCTCCCCCTCCACCCCGTTCTTTCTTTGTACTTTCTTGTACCAGTTGCTGGCACTCCCTGTCTCCCAGTAATCTGGCCTTAGCGGTATTCTTGACTCCTCTCTCTGATATCTGACCAGTGGACTCCGAGGTTCTCCCTTTAAATATCTCTTAAATTCATACCCTCCTGAGCTCAGGTCATCAGGACATCATGTCAACTGGACAAATCCAGTAAGTGGTCTTATAAGTGCTGGACAAGTCCTTCTTGGGGGGGGGGGTCCGCTTCCTGAGCCCCTGCTGTCCAGCCTGCCTGGAGCCGCTCCGAAAGTGCAACCCTCCGCTCTAAATGCTGTATGTGTATTCACTTGTTTAGTCTTCACAGCACCCTGACTATGTGGGACCATTATTATCATCCCAGTAACTGGTGCAAGTCTACACGATAGTAGGTAACAGAGCTGAGATCCAAGCCGGGGCAGCCTGACCGCAGAGCCCACCACTTACCCAGCAGCCCATGGTGCTGCACCGTGTGCTTGTTCAAAGTCCATCTGCACTCCCCTTTGCCTTCGGAATGCTGTCTCGGTTTCTCAGGGACTCAGAGGCTCTTGACAACTTGGCCCTCACCCTGCTCTTTCATTTACATCTCTGTTGCTGGGTTTGCATAGAGTTTGCCCAGTTTCGTGGCTCTTGGTATTACCTGTCTCTGTTCTCCTTCGACAATGGCAGGCTTTGGTAAAATGTTAGCTGCAGCTCCCTGACATGCTGAATCCTTTTTTTTTTTTTTTTGAGAGAGAGTCTCACTTTGTTGCCTGGGCTAGAGTGCCATGGTGTCAGCCTAGCTTAACTAACCTCAAACTCCTGGGCTCAGGCGATCCTCCTGCCTCAGCCTCCTGAGTAGCTGGGACTACAGGCATGTGCCACCATGGCCGGCTAATTTTCCTATATATTTTTAGTTGGCCAGTTAATTTCTTTCTATTTTTAGTAGAAACAGGGTCTTGCTCTTGCTCAGGCAGGTTTTGAACTCCTGACTTGGAGTGATCCGCCCGCCTCGGCCTCCCAGAGTGCTAGGATTACAGGTGTGGGCCATCACGCCCAGCTTGTGTCCTCTTCTTGTCTCTGACTTTGGCCACACTGTCCCCCATTTGGAATGTCCTATCTGATCACTTTGGCCGATGCAAATGCCATCATTCTCAAATGGCACAGGTCTCCTCCCCTTTTCCGATTCTATTTCTGGTCTCTAGCCCTGCACTTGGCCAGGAAAATCTCTCCCTCCTCTGTGTTTCTAGACCACTCTGTTTAAGCTTCTGAGATGATCTTCTCTTACTTCATTCTGGATTTTAGTGGAACAGTGCATGTGCTCCTCATTGTTTTCCTTTCTAGATAATAAACTCCTTGGAGGCTGAGAGCATCGTTTTTCATTTTTTTCTTTCCTGGGGCTAAGTTTAGTGACTTGTATTTGGTCTGCACTTAATAAACATTTACTGAATCACATGAATAATATGAAAAAAGGATATGTGGGCTGTGATATCACCTCGATCATTCATTTGATAAAGTTAATGTGAAAGTTGAGTAGAAAAATCAGGCATAGTAGAATTTGTAAATAAAAGGATAAAAAATATGTGTCATATCAAACATTTACTTACTTAAATGTAATATTAGAACACGTTAGGATAGAAATGTTTCCTAAGGTAAGTTATCTGCAAATACAATGAGAATCAGTGACATGACGTGTGTCAGTATAAAATATGCTCTTTAATACAACTTTATAGGAGTAGATATAAAACCTGTTTTCACACCATAGGTAAATTTAAAAACTGCATTAACAGAACATATAAATTCTGTGTTTGGTCAAAATTAGGTTGGAGGAAGTAACTTTTTGGGAATGAATCCGAGCTGCTTTAAATCCTCTGTGATGGGTAAGTGACAGAAACCCAGAGGGGCATCTAGACCACAACCCCACACATAGTCGGGGTGGGTCTGAGAATCTCGGGGTCTCAGGGGCCGGGGCAGGGAGGCCACTCAGGTCCCCTGGTTGGCTCCTGAAAAGGCTCAGTGGTGAGGACAGAGACAGGGTGGAGGGCTGGCCAGCCGGGGACATGGGAACGCGGGTGCAGATAAGGCGGGGAGCCTGGCGGGGACTCAAGTGTGGGCTTTGAAGCTGACGGGTGGATCTTGGAAGTGGTCCTGGGGCAGTGAGCTCATGTAAGGCCTATCTAGGTGACTCAAGGATATCTCTGACCATCACAGAGGCGTGGGGAAGGAGGGACAATTTGTTTGCTCTCCCACTTGAGTCTGAGGACTTAGACCTGAAGTGACAGAAGTGAGAGGACACAGATCACAGCCAGCTGTCTCTGTGATGGGGAGCAGAATCCCCGGTCCTTCTGCCGGGCCACAGTCTGAAATGTCAGTTCTTGGTGCGCTCATGGCTGAAGAATGGCCAGACACATCCAACAAGGCAAGCACAAAAATGTGGTTTATGGAGGAGAGAAAGATAGGATTATAGGGCAAGAGCGAGATACAGGTCAACAGAGCAATATACAGATGCCACGGATGGCAACCGGACCCACTGTCGCAGCAAAGAGAGAGACCTCGGTTATGGTCTGGGTCTTGCTTTGCAGTGTCTGGGTTGGGACCTCCGCGTGGTTCACACGTCGAAGTGAAACCACTTTGATGGACAGCTGGGAGTTACATGACCAGAGTCTTACTGCACATGCAGATCTCCCAGTAGCCTCTCTGCAAGCCCGTTCATGGGGGTGAACTGCAAGGACCCCCCACTTTCACGATAGGAGACTTGGAATCCTTCCATATCTACCTAACACTTCCAGGATTGTCCTTTCATTTGTAAAATTGGGAGTGCATTTTAAAACAAAACGTGTGTGAGTGTGTGTGTTGAGGACAGGGGTCTATCCCTGGTCAGCAGCCTGTGACAGTGGCCTTCTCAGTAGCCTAAGAGGACCATAGCATTGAAGGTCATCCTCAACCTATGGGTTCCCTGGGATCTGAATTCTGGAGCCTGTGACAAGGCATAGAATTAACATGTATGAATCCACCTATGAAGAGGAAAGCACTGGGAGACAGAAAATTTGGATTTGAATCCTAGCACTGCCCTTTGGTAGCTGTTTTACCAAAGTTTGAGAAGGTCCTTGGCACAGTGCCCGGCACACGAAACAAGGATTAAATCTGAGTGTAGTTTATTCTTTTTCCTCTGGTGCTTACAGGTCATTAGATTTCCCACACACAGTGTCTTATCAGGTGGCAAAAATAGATTATGCCCAGAAAAGTTAAGAAATTTAAATGAGATCATATAGGAAATAATCATTTGGATCTTAAACTGTTCAAAATGTCTATGATCATGTCTATTTATAAAATGTTTAACATTTTTGAAGCGACTTTGTTTATTCTCCACAATACATCTCATAGTCCCATATTTCTGTTGCTAAATAATAACAACGGTAAATTGCTTTTGACCAATTTCGATATCCCTGGATCTCATCGCTGGGAAGCAGAGAAAGAGGTGGAGAATGGGATTCGGAAGCCCAGCAAACAGTGTCCATCAGACCTGGAGCCCCAGGTTTAATCCTGAGCCTACCTGTTGGGGTGAGAAGACTGTAGAGCTCCTGGGATCGAGTCACAGATAACCTTCCTCTCTTGGGTGTAGCTAACAATCCACTGCAGGCCTGGAGTCAACTGTAAGGAACTAGAGAAAACAGAGGAATGAGACAGGAGCTAAGAAACAGGAGCTAAGAAACAGGAAATTTGGTGTTATCAAAATAGCTAAAATGGATCAACTCTACGTCGACAAGGTGTGTTGAATTGCCAAGGTGGCTGGGGTGGGGAAGAGGTGGTCCATTCTGGAAGTAGCATAAGTCGATGTTAAATAAGAAATTCAACCATTGCTTCTTCCAAAAGCAATGTCCACGTGTTCCATGAACCCCCAGCCTGAGATAGCCTGCTGTTTTTCCAGGAATGGTATTTCCACAAAATGGTTTTTGCACCACCTGCTGGCAGGCAACAGTGATCCCACCTCTCACTGAAGGAAAGAAATGTGTTTGAACTGCTGGTGAGCAAGGCATGGGGCGGTCAGAACCAACTTTGTTTATTGGGAGCATGTAGTGACCACTGCTAACTGGCATCCAATTTCTTGTCACCACCTTGTTAACAAGTTTTAAATTATGCCAGGTGATACCCACAGGTGGTTTCTTTCTGAAAGTGTCATAATAGTATGAGGAGATTATTCTGCATGGAGTTAGTGGGAAAGGCAATATTATTTTTGGTGATTAAGAAAGATAGTCTATCTGGCACTCCTGTCTGACATGCAGACTGATCTTTTTTGGGGAAAGCATTTCTAAGCTACTTGCGTTTTAAAATGCCGAGGCAACATTATCTATTCATGTGTTTGCTTATCGTCAAGAAACCATTTAGATTTTGTGATCGAGCAACACTAGTGGAACCATCCAAGAGTATTGTGCTTTACTTTGAGTGTTTGAAGTGGCTTTTCTGGGTGACATTTTGGAGAACATATTTAGACATTTTTATTGTGCTCATTTTGCCGCTTGGAAGGAAGTTGGCTTCTCTCTCTCTTTTTTTTTTTTCTGTAGGGATGAAAAATCTGAGCTAAATATACTCTGATTTCTCTTCAGATCATATAAATCTTTCACCTAAAAATCCGAGCTAATTTATAGGGGGGCCAGACAGGCTAAAAACTTCGCCCATAGCTATTTGATATTCCCACCCCCCTCCACCACTGTTCTTTGGTGTCCTACAGCTGGGGCCTGGCCGAGGAACGGGAAGACAGGCAGAGCTGCAGGTGGGCACCTGGAGCTCAGAACAGGAATGTTCCTTTTCTCCCTTCTCCGCACACAAACCTTATTTTGCACAAAGGAGTAGCAGTTTATGAATAAACACAATGGAACCCAAACACTTTTCTTTAAAGTAGCCACCCCATTTCTTATTTTGATGCAATACACAACTAAAACAAATTTTTTTCTTCTCTGACTACATTTTTGTGAACTTCTTTTGATTTTGCCTTCCACTTCCATTTCTTCATCTCTCTTTCACCCATTCCTTCCACTCTATTCCATTCCATTCCACTTTGACCCGATATTTATCAAATGGTTCCTCTGTAAAGGGGCTGTACTTGGAAGACACAGGGGAGATGCAAATATGAAGAGGTATTAATAGTTCATACCCTCAAAGACCTTAACAAGCAGGTCAGGTGGAAAGACATGCACCCAAATCTCCTTAGTATAGTCATGTGTTGCTTAACGATGGTGATAAATTCTGAAAAAAGCATCCTTAGGGGATTTTGTTGTTGTGCAAACACCATCGAGTGTACTTACACAAACCTAGATGGGATCGCCCACCTAGGCTATACGGTAAGGCTTATTGCTCCTAGGCTACAAAGCTGCACAGCATGTCACTGTGCCGAATACTGTAGGCAATTGTAACACAATGGCAAGTATTTGTGTATCTAAACATTAAAAAGTACAGTAAAAATACAATATAAAAAATAAAAAATAGTACAGCTATGTAAGGCACTTACCACAAATGGAGCTTGCAGGACTGGAAGCTGCTCTGGGCGAGTGAGTGAGTGAGTGGCAAGTGCATGTGGAGGCATAGGGCATTGCTGTATGCCACTGTATACTTTAGGAACACTGTGCATTTAGGCTGCAGTAAACTTATTTAAAAATATTTATCTTTAGTCAATTATAAATCAATCTTAGCTTACTATAACTTTATAAACTTTAACATTTTTTAAACTTTTGACTTTTTGTAACAACAATTTAAAACACAAAAACATTGTACAGCTGTATAAAAATATTTTCTTTCTTTATATTCCTATTCTATAAGGATATATATATTAACATTATTATTATTTTTCTACTTTTAAACTTTTTTGTTAAAAACTAAGACACAAGCACACACACGAGCCTAGGCCTACACAGGGAAAGGACCACCAATATCTCTGTCTCCCACCTCCACATCTTGTCCCACTGGAGGGTCTTCAGGGGCAGTAACACCCACGGAGCTGTCACCTCCTACAATGACAATGACTTCCTCTGGAATAAACACACCCTGAAGCACCTGCCTGAGGCTGTTTTACAGTTAACTTAAAAAATATAAGTGGAAGGAATACACTCCAAAATAATGATGAAAAGTATTGTATAGTAAATACATGAACAGGTCTATAGTCATTTATCATCAAGTACTACGTACTGTGCAGATCGCATGTGCTAGACTTGGACGCGCCTGGCAGCGTGCAGTAGGTTTGTTCACACCAGCGTCACCTCGGACTCTCGAGTAATGCTTTGTCCTACGGCGTCACCATGCCATAGGAATTTTTCAGTCCCATCACGATCTTCTGAGACCACCATGCCGCCTGTTGCTGACAGAGCACTGGGACATGGCACGTGACTGTCCGATGATGTCACTCTCCTTGGAGGAGCACTGCGGTCACGTGTCGTGGGAATGCAGAGGAGAGGAGTTTACTTTGGCTGAGTGAATTAGAGAAGAGCCTAGAAAAAGAACCAAGCAGAAATGGTTAACAGGAAATCCACACATCAAATCCTCGTCCTTTTAACTGACTTCCTTTTCTTTTATTTTTCTAATGGAATTATTTCCTCTAGACTCAAATTTAAATTCTGTCCGTTCATGTCACAAGCTTCCTCCTGGACACACAGGCCTGGTGCCTAGGTGGAGGGTTGCGGGGTGGGGCACTGAGCGGACTCTGCTAACTTTTCTTTTGGCAGGTACAAAATATTTCGGTAGCCTTTTGAGACGACGAACGGGCTCATGGTTTTCATCAGCAGAAGCTGGAGCTGTTAAGGACAAGCATTGTTCTAAACGTTGCCTCCATTGGGAAGTGAGCTATTCTATAAGCCTCTGTTTGTTATTTTAAAGTGGCATCTGGGAAAATAGTTTTGATCTAATATTGAGGTCCTCTTGAATTGCCTAACCTGTTCCACATGGAGCCAAATGCATAGAATGTGTCTTGGGAAGCTATTTCAAAGACCTAGGAATTGAATTCATGTTTGGTGGCAGTATCAATGTCTTCCAGGCTCTCATAACCCTTTCATTTTCCAAATAAATTCATGAAACAGATGTGACTAAAACATAGTGAAGAGTTGCCAATGTGAAGCGAACAAGCCATGCTAAAATCACAAACGGCCTTTAGAACTGTCACTTTGGCTTGGTGGCTTTAGATCACCTGCAATTCTGCCATAAGTAAAGGAACTCATAGGCAGTGCCTTTGAAAACAAAGGCTCTAACATAAAATGGGACAGTATTTTATAACAGCTTATGCAAATCTGAACAATGCAAAATGACTGAAAATCCCGAGTTTTCTGACATAGAAGTTAAATGATTACAAGGAATATATTTTCTCTGAAAAGTTACTATTTTATATTTCTAGTCCATTAGAACTTCTTTAATCAAGTAAAATCTTAAACGTTTTGAAATGAATGAAGAAAATTAAGAGAAGGCACATAAGAAAAGTTTAAGTTTTTTGGAAATATTTACATTCTGAATAACTACACCATTAAAGAATAAATACAGTCAGCCAAGGGACAAGAGTTAGCATAAGAAATGAGATTGTGAAACTGAATGACCTTAAAGAAAGCTAATATCCTGTCCAAAGGTGTATTTTGGGGTATAGCTTGGTTTAGGTAAAATATTAATGCCTACCCATTTGACATTTGTTTTTCCCTCTAAATATATATATATCTTTAATCTAACACGATTGGTTGCTCTTTTTATTTCAGACATAAAATTATCCTTTATGTCTTTTCTAGAGAAGAGTTTAGACTAGTTGTCTTCCAGAAACACATTCCTGCTCAGTTGTGTGGCAGAAAGAAAATCTTTAAAGCTGGGCACCTGAGAAAGCCAGACAGACCTTTGATCTGTTCCACCAATGCGGAGTCATAAGCTCAGAAGTGACTGCATTTGCTAGCAGAAGTTGCTACTCTTTCTGAGTAACCCATCACAGCGTAGTTGGGCACAGTTCTCCTCCTCCCCCCATGTTCCCTGGGGAACCCCCCCCCCGCAGCCCCAGGGGGATTCTGCCAGCAGGAACTTGCCCAATCTGACCCTCTCACTGCAAGGCTCAGCTATTTGAGGCGTCTGCCTTCAAGCAATGCCCAGGGCCTCTTGTGTGTCACTCAGCTGAAAAGGTATGTACTCCATGTTTGACATTCTGGGATTTCTGATACCAGAATCCAAGGCTTTAATTATAAACATTTGACTTCTCATCATTTTAATTTAAACTACAAAAAAAAAAAATTGTTCCAGAAACAATTGCAACTTGCAGCCTCTATATATAACAGAGTAACTATATTCATAACTTCTTTACCAGGAAAAAACAGTCATCTGCAATTATTTAAACATAAGACAACGTGCTTCAGAACTTTAAACAACATACATTTTTTGTTCAATCTTCAGGTGATAATGAATGAAAGTTAATGAGAGTTAATCCCACTGGTGAAGTAAGATAGCTAAAATGGACATTTTGCTTCATTTTGCAGATCTGATATAACACCAACCAGAAATACAAACTATACAAGGATAAGTTGACATAAAAACAATAAGAAAGCTGATTCTTAGTAAGGATGTTTTTATAAAGGCCTCTAACGTTTTAAAAAATAAAATAACTTTCAGGAAAGTACCCTGCCTCCATTTTCCGTACATACGGCTTTATATACTTTCCTGAACTGATAAATCTCACAAAAAAGTATAAGCCTGTTAAGTGCTGAATCACACAAACTGAGCATGTGATAACTTTAGATAGCTAATATCATGGGGGCTTAAATGATTTGGGTTGACTATGTTGATCAAATTACTAAATATTAATTACCTAGTGCATTCATCTCTATTTCTTTGTGCTGTGTAGGCTTGCACTTTACTGTTCAAAGGCTCTGTTGTGAGAATTCATGAGATCTTGCCAAGACACAACCCTGATGTGAAAAGTGATAACCCTGTGGGAGGCTCGGATCCCCCACCCCTGTGTCTAATCTGATTTAACATCAGGGCGGCCGGTTACCCAAGCGCTGTGGCCTGGTACTAATGAAACCCAGGTGATGGGCTTGGTCGGTGCCTGGCAACAGATCAGAGCGCTGGCCCCGGGGAAGTTGCTTCCAGTGTGTGTTGTGGGACGCAGGGAGGGCGCTCCAGGGAATGGGAACCCTGAATCTGTGGCTAAGATGGTACCCACAACATGGCCGATCCTCGTACCTACTGGTGGCTCAGAATGTCACCTTCAGGGAGTTCTTTGCCTTAGGATGTAGGAGATGGCAAAGAACATTGCTCCCACCCTCAAAATGGCAAGAAGAGGGATGAGGTACAAAATCACAACTTTGCTGGAGCCTGTCAGAGGGCTGAGGTCACAAGGCCAAGAAGTCAGCTGAATTCCAAAGAGGGAGCAGACGCTCCGAGGAGAGCCCCGATGATCCGTGAACTGCTGCGCTTGGGCAATGGCAGGGCGGGGGACGGCCACCACAGGAGCAGATAAGAAGAAATCAGTTAGAACGCTGGATTCTCAGAGCATGAGTGGGGCAAGCATCGCCCTTTTGGAGTAGCTGGGAGCCCAGACATAAAGGGACTCCTCACTCTGTCTCACAAGCTGTCACCCACGGTCCTCTCTCAGCTGCTCACAAGGGAGACGGGCAGGTCCACAGGCTGTGGGGAGCCCCCCCTCAGCGGTGGGTGCAGAGGGGAGTAGCTGCCATGGGGGGCCAGGGCAGCAACCCTTCTACTGACTGAAAATTCCTATGTCGAAGCCTAAATCCCCAATGTGTTGGCAGTAGGAGGTGGGGCCTTTGGGAGGTAATTAAGTCATGAGGGTGGAGCTCTTGCGAATGGGAGAGGAAGAGATCGGAGCTCCACCCCACCCTCCGTGTGAGGACAAAAGGAAACACTGAATCTGTCAGCACCTTGATCTTGGACTTCCCGGCCTCCAGAGCTGTGAGAAATAAATGCTGTTTATTTAATTTATGTAATGTTATTAAGTAACATTAAATAAACAGTAATTTATTATAAACATTAATAACAATTAAACAATGTTGTTACCATCCAGTCTGTGATAATTTGTTACAGAAGCCCAGGATATGATGGACAATCTGCTCCTGGAGGGGTAAAAGCAAAATCCAATTGAGAATTGGGGTGTGGGGGAGGAATGGAGAGCTCTCCTGCCCCCAGGACATGAGCGATGCTTCGTGGCTTCTCTGGGGGAGGGAGAGACTAAGTTTCCCTGTTCCTGGTGGAGGGACAGGTCACTGTCTTGAATCCCGATCCTACATCTATACAGCGCAGAAGTTGGCTGCTGTGGGGGAGGGGCAGACACTCTCCACACCTGACCCAGACCCGGGGCAGAAAATATTCTGCTTAAGAAATTTAGTTTAAATTGGCATGGCAGAGAATCATTAGGGCTCACTATTACAGAAAGAAAAAGATTTATAACTGAATGTTTATTCCTGGATAAATGATCTCTAGCTAGAACTATTCTGAATCAGTTAATTGAATCAGACGGAGGTGCCCATACAAAAGCACAATTTGCTGTCACTACTATGTGTTAAGGACTTTGAGATTCATTAAGAAAAAAGCACCATAAATGTGCATGAACCAACATATTCATTCAGCATCCATTTCAATACCTAAGTTTTTCATAGTACCCCACAGTATCCATGTCATTGATATTTGAACTTTTAAAGAAAACGGTTTGCATTCGTCAGAAACTTTTATCACTTCAGACTATTCCCATGGGGCAATAGTCTGAAATTTATTGTGGAAGCAAATGACTCTCCACAGAGGTTCTGGAATGTCTCCCAGGGTGCATTTATCAGTGATCTGGTCTACAATAACTCATTTTGCTTATTTTTAGTTCAAAGAAAATTTCAGACATTTTACATGAGCTTTTATTTATGCGACTTACTTGCCAGTGAACTCATATGGTAGTTACTTTCTGCTTCCTGGTGGATGAGCTGGTTTTAATTTCAGTAAAGTAAATGGAAACATCCAGATGTTCACTGTACATAAAATGAAGTGAAAAACATAGTTTTGTGCAATATCAGTTTTCCAAAAATGGTTTGTAATTCAATTAAGTTAGGACTCAAGCCAGTGTTTTAAAAGTTTTGCTTTAGATAATGTGGAAAGTATCAATAGTTATAATGGATATTTGTTCTTTTATTACAGTGTTACAGTTTTGAAATTCTTGAAAATTAACATTGTTACATTACTATTAACTAAACTCCAGGCTTTATTCAAATTTCAATGCTTTTTCCCATTAATGTCCTTTTTCTGTTCCTGGACATCACATTGCATTTCATTGTCATGTCTTCTTGGTGCCTCTCATCTGTGACAATTTCTCAGTCTTTCCTTGTTTTTCATAATCTTGACAGTTTGAAGAATACTGATCAGGTATTTTGGATAATATCCTTTAATTTGGGTTTATGTGATGTTCTCATAATTGGGTTAGGATTGCAATTCTGGAAAGAATATCCCAGAGGAGAAGAGCCTTTCTCAAATAGCAGATTAGCAGGTATGTGATATGTACATGACATCGCGGGTGATGTTAACCTAGTCTCCTAGTTCAGGTGATATTTGCCAGGTTTCTTCACTGTGAAGTCTCATTTTTCTCTTTTCATCCTCTATTCTTTGGAAGTGGGTCACTAAGCTTAGCCCGCTCTCAAGGGAGGGCAATTAAGGTTGACCTCCTAAGAGAAGGGAATATCTACATATTTTATTGGAATTATTGTATAAAAAAGATTTGTCTTTTCTCCATCATTCATTTATTTATTCAATAATTATTTATATATTTATGAACTCATGTATCTTTATACTTTGGGTTATAATCTAATACTTCATTATTTATTGTGTTGTTCAAGTTGTTCCAGCTTTGGCCACTGGGAGCTCTTTCAGGTTGGATCCTGTGTTCCTTTAACATGCCTTTAACATGCCCCCAATTTGGTTTTTTTTTTTTTTAGCACTTTCTTACATTCTGGCATACAAGATGCTCCAGGCCCATCTTGCATATTCCCTGTTCCAGCCCTCAAATGAGCTATTTCTCCATAAAACCCTGGTTCCTTTTATTGCAGAATGGTATTTAGAAACCAAGGTCTGGACCCTGGGTGTGCTCATTGCTGCTGGGACATTACTGTCTCTAGACCTTCTCAGTAGACAGCTACAATCTTTTCGGTGTTTAGAATTTTAAGAGGTTTCAGACTGACCTCACATAAGTCTTATAACACAGTATTAGCCACACACATACACATTTCTGATTCCTACTTCTTGTCATTTCTCACCCCCGCCCCCCCCCGTCCTCTCTTCCTCCCTGTTTCTTGCAGAAACTGTCTTTGCTCTCTTGAACTCCTCTCTGCCTGTATCCCTTCCTCAATACCTTTCCACCTTTCCCTTTCTTTATCTTTATCGTTCGTGAGGGTCTGATATAATCACCATGAGGAAAACAATTTGCTTAAATGAATGTTTTCTTAGAGGTGAATGATATTAGTCTAATGAAATGGATGGTGCTAAAAGTTTTACGTGCAGTGAGTCAATCACTGAGCTGTTGAAAGTGCAAATACCTAGGCTCCTCATTCCAGGCTGAAGGGGAATCCTGGAGGGTGTGTGGGGCACCCTATAACATCCATGAGTTTATAACCTGAAGTGTTTTGTGTTTTGTGACTATATGCAAACTGATCACCTTAAAGTTACAAAGATTATTAGTATGTGTGTCTCTGTGTGTGGTATACCCATTAATCTATCTCTCCATTATACATGCACACATGTATCTACACATGCTTTTCCAGCTTCTGAACAATCAATTTTAGGTGTGGTCTAAATATTTTAGTTCAAACAGAAGGTGTGCTGGTTCTTCCATCCCCCTCCCTCACCCACTTTCCCATTCCTCTGTCTGAACCCCAGGAGACTGACCCCTCTGAACTTCATTTTTCAGCCTCTTGTCAGCTCGCTTTGAGGCAGGAGGGTGGAGAGCAGGAGGAGAGAGGCAAGAATCCTTCTTCCCCTTGCCCTCCCTGCCTCAGCAGCGCAGGTCAGGCAATAACTGCGTCCCTCCAAGGCTGCACCTACTGGGCTCTGGTCACACACTTTCCTCTCCTTGGTCCTTCAAGACTAGGGGCCATAATGGCTTCCCGATCTTGCTAATAAATCTGATGTCTCTGCATCTTTAATGCTGCCTAAGTGTAACGTGGCCCATACCTCTGTAAAGGGTCCCCACAGTGGAATCTCTGCAGTGACCTTCTGAGTGGACTTCTGTCCCCTGCTGGGGCTCTGGCTGAGCCACAAGGGTTTAGCCTCTTCTATCAGTGAAGGTCCTTGTGGCTGGTGCGGTCAGAGGAAGGAGACAGAGGACTTACTATTTTAATTAAGGAACCCCAGCATTGTGACTTGTGAAAGATTAAGAAGTCCATGCTTTCCAGGAGAATGCTTTAATTTTTCCCTCTCGGTGTTCAGGGGGCAGGAATAGGATTCATTGTCCAGTTTTATAGTTGCAGTTGACTTCATATCAGACTTATAATTAAATCCACCAAGCGTCTAGTCTAGCACGTCTAATGACATTATCACTGGATAACCCGCTGTAGAGTTCTCGGGATTAGGAAATTGGCCCAGGACACTATTTCCAGAGCCTTTTGGGGTTGGAATGTTTCTGGGAAGAAAAAGCAGAGATGCTGTCTTAGGAATCTCGGCAATATTTTATCGATTTTATATGATTGGCATCCTGGCTTATGTGTGTTGGCTTTGAATTTTAGCAGGATACGCCCCCGCCATTTCCATGAATGGGTCTATTACATTCCCTTTCTGATTATCCTGCCTGCCCAAGATGGAATGGGGTTGTTTTTATGCATTTTCCCAACTTTGCTGGCAAAGTACAAGTCAGTAAACCCAAACAGATGGGAGCAGAATGCACTGTCAGTCACTGTAGGGCCAGATTTCTGTTTGTTTCTTGTTTCAACTGCCTTATAGTAAGGCAGCGAATATCTGATCTTTTACTTTGCATTCCTGTTTCTTAGTGATTCTAACTTTTTTTTTTTCCCTTAGCCTCCCAGGGGATTGTGTTTCCTGGATGATTTCTTCTTGGGCCTCCTCTGTCATCTGTGACTCCCTCCAGACTGTTTTCTCACTGAATTTTCTTTCTTGAAAACTGAGATCGAGAGCTCCTGGGCACTCCTGGAGTTTTGGTAATTTCCAATCACAAATTTGAAGGAAATTAGAGAAAGATCAAATGTGGCCCACGTCTCAACATCACCCCTTTTTTTTTTTTTTTTTTTTTTTTGAGACAGAGTCTCACTTTGTTGCCCAGGCTAGAGTGAGTGCCGTGGCGTCAGCCTGGCTCACAGCAACCTCAATCTTCGGGGCTCAGTGATCCTCCTGCCTCAGCCTCCCGAGTAGCTGGGACTACAGGCATGTGCCACCATGCCCGGCTAATTTTTTGTATATATATTTTTAGTTGGTCAATTAATTTATTTCTATTTTTGGTAGAGACGGGGTCTCGCTCAGGCTGGTTTCGAACTCCTGACCTTGAGCAATCCACCCGCCTCGGCCTCCCAGAGTGCTAGGATTACAGGCGTGAGCCACCACGCCCGGCAACATCACCCCTTTTTATGTGGGTCCTAGTGTGCTCCTAACTGTGGATGGAAATAACCTATAGCCTTACGTGAAGCACTTGGGCTTAGACACTGCAGCCACAACCAACCTAAAATTATAGTTCTCATGTTTGTAAAACAATTTGAGGTCTTTAAAGCCAACTTTCTATTTCATAACATAAGCCACTCCACTTTTCACTTTGAATGTCTTTCTTAATTTTTATTAGTTCCAGCAGTTTGTAATTCTAGAAAATTCCAGTAACTTCAAACTCCCATGATTTAAAGTCTAAAGTCTTTTTTTTTTTTTTTTTCTAATTGAAGCCAGTTTGGAGATAGTTTTGCTAATGGGAATTCCAGGTTTCCATGGTTTTATGGTATCAGGAGCAAATGCTCTTCGTGCTAATCCTTCTGTTAGTGTGATTATTTCTGCATCTGTTTGTCTTGGTTTTAGTTTTTATCAAAGTGATACGTGCCTGGAGTTTAAGCCAACAAGCTGGTTGTGAAAAACAACAGGCTGTATCCTTTTCTCTGTTCATTTCCTCCTCCCTGAGACATCTCTTTTACTTCTTTTAGTAATGAGTTTACCTCAACTGCTAAATGGGCGCTTGTATGTCGATTGTTCCCTTTCTCAGTTTCACGTTCTTCCCAACATACCTGCTGATTATTTACCTGCATTTCCTCCCCAGATGTCTACTACCATGTAGACTCTCTCACCTCCCCAGATAGTTAAGTTGTAGAATAATGAGCTCAATATTCAGCATTTACATCATTATAACTATGCAAATGTTATTCACAGCTGAGCCATGAAGTACATTACAATTACTTTTTCATTGCTATACAAAGTTTTGCTTTTCCTCAGATTAACAATCCTTTTTGCCTTGATTTTTTTTGGTCTTTTTGTTAATTCACCTCAAATGTTTCACAAATCGTCTCTATGTCTTCCCTCAGGACTTTTAGATGCGTCAGGCAGTCTGTCGGTTGTCTTTTTCTGGAGAAATCTCTTTCTGCTACAGCTCTCCGGCTCCCCTAATCCTGGCTGCTGTCCCTGTACCTGGCACATGCTGGTTGTGGGGTCTCTTTCGCCCTTGCTTTGCTGCTTCTGGTGCTGATTTCTTATTTCCTTTATTCCATATCTTACCCTTTATTAAAACAATCCACTCCTTTGGGTGGAACTCATCGTCCGTCTGCTTTTTGCAAGTGGCTATAAGGCCCCCAATTTTTTTTTTTGAGAAAAAATACATACATTTTCAAGTGCCATTATTATGTCCTAACACTTAATTTAGCGCTTACAAATCCCTAACTTTCACACATGCCAGCAGATAGGGCTGGAGAGAGGAAAAACAACGAGTGAGAAGACAGCAACAATTGTCATTTATTCTTATTCATTTTTGCCTAAGTTTTGAGGTTTGAGATGTTCAACATCATCAGCGTCCTCTCAGACACACACGGGCACACCCATGCCACGCTGATGGGCTCACACCACCAGCATCAAAGAGAAACTGAACAAACCCAGCATCCACGCGTGTCTGTAGAATGCACAGCATGTGCGCACACGCATACACATCTATCCTTTGACACTCAGTATGACACTCAGTAGTGTCTGATGTTACCCAACATTTTGCTATGATGTTAGGCATCATTTTGCTAATGCATCCATATAACGAAGCCAGTGAGAACAAAGACATCATTTTGCATCCCATGAAGTGCTCTGCATCTTGCCCGGTGCATTCCACCGGACATGCCCATAAACATCTGTCGTTGGTGAGGTCACCCAACACTCTCCCTTTATGTCTCAGAGAAAGCCAGAAGGGGCCGGCCATGCCCAACTGGTGTGTCCACCGCATTTCCCCTGGCAGTCCCTCACGAGGAGCAAAACCTAGTAACCGAAGATGAGTGCAAAAGTGCTTCCTAGCCGGAGGCACGCTGGTTAGGGAAATCTTCTACTCCCTTCATATGGGGGCGAGTTGATCAATGTCCCCATGCAATTCATCGCAGTGTCTTGTTGGACTCCCTGCCCGGTCCCTCCCCCCCCATTTTCTATGAGACTTTCATAAATGAGTCAGTTTGTGACTTTAGTGAACAATGACGAGAGGCCGATTATGTAAAGAATTCCTCCTGGAAAGTTAAATCAGGATGAAAAGTGACCCAGGCAGCTGAGGGAGGGGTCGGGGCGGGAGCTGAGGGGCCCGCAGGGGATTGTCAGCGACAGCAGCGGACGCTGAAAGCTGCATTCCAGGGCTTGCTCCGGAGCCAAGAGAGGCACCGCGCTCAGCCCCAGGGAAAGAATGCGTGTGCGCATGCGCAGCCCCAGCAGCAGGCCCGTGTCCTGCTTCTCTGCTCAGAACTGACTTTTTCTCTTGCAGTTCAGTATCAGAACTGGTTGAAGGACGCTTTCAAATAGAAATAGGATTCCGCAAGGCAAAACAAAACCAAGCAAACCAGGACTGTTATTTAGGCAGAACTGTGTATGATAATTGAATAAGGCTCTTTTTTCATTCTGAGGCTTTCTTCAGCAAAATTCCTAGTTTTGCATTTGAACTGCATCAAAACGGCCCTATCCTGAGAAAAACAGACATTTTTTTCCCAAAAGCAGCTGCAAAAGCACAATTCCCACTTTAATGTAACATGGTCAGTTTTTAGAAAGTTTGTAGCTTTTACGTTCCACATTTTAGTTCAAAGGAAATGGAGCTGAAGGAGCCGGAATGTGCTCCCGCTGGATTTCCAGTTCTTGGAAGCAGATATGTCGTGGGCGCCTGGCAGAGTTACTACAAGCATGGGGGCTGCCTCCCTCCTGCCAGCCTCGGGGGGTATTTGAGGTTCCTCACCTTCTTTGAAGTTCGCACTTATCTGCCTCAGTGCAGTAGCCTCCTTGTTAAGGTGCTCTAATAAAGGTGATGGGGTCTAATAAGAAATGGTCAATAGGCAGCACGCCACGCACCATCCTAGGCACTCTTCTTGCATGATCTCACTTGATCCCCACACAAACTTAGGAGGTTGGCAGTGTCATGGTCCCATATCGCAGGTGAGGAAACCTGCCCCAAGTCCCAAAGCTCAGCAACTGCTGAAGCTGGGATCAAACTCGGGCCAGCCCCACTGAACTCGCCCGCTGACACGTGGCTGACTTGCTCCTTACAGCTCCTCAAAAACCGGCACAAACAGCCTAAGTTGTCCCTGGCCTGGGGAAAGAGTGGAAAGGGACTCTCTGTCCCCACACCCAGCTCCACAGCCATCTCTCTCCTTTCAGTCAACCTTGTGATCGGCATTCACACTGTAAACCAGGCTCTCATGCTTTTTTTTTTTTAATGCCCATACATCATTTCTCTTTTAGTACAGGGTACATAAATTGGGTGATTTTACAACTCTGAAAGGATGAGATAGCTCAGAAATTTAAGAATCATCATAAAGTTTCATGAAAAAAAAAAAACCATTTAGTAAACTGTTATAGAATGCCCAGGAGGCTTGCAAGGATTTAGGGCTATTCCTTCACTGGTGACTCCATCTGCTCGGAGAAGTTATTTTTATATCTATATTACTACCGCGTACCATCTCTATTTCACACGCTCGAGAAAACATACTTTCTCCAAAAGCCTAGGTGACGAGGTCACAGAAATGGAGTAAGTTCACAATGTGAACTTATAGACTGCGCGCACACACATACCAGGGCTTCATTCTTGAAGCAAAATAAAGAAAAGGGCTTAAATAGCGTGACAGCGAGTGGAGTCATAATAAAAGAGCTAATCGCTATTGAGGGCTTTCTCATAACCAGGGCTCTTCTGAGTGCTTTCTATGAATTAACTCATTTACTGTGCACAGTGGCCTCACCCTGGACAGCCTGCCTTCAGATCCCGGCTTCGTGACCTCGGGCTTTGTGAGCCCCTCCACTGCCCCAGGCCGCGGTTGCTTCCACTGTGAAACAGGAATAATAAGCACACCCTCCTCTTCCTGCGTTTGGGGACGGTGCCCACCCTGTGCAGTGCAGTTCAGTGACGGAACAGGGGAAAGGCTCGAACGTTTGGAGAACTGGGGGAAGATCCCACCACAACTAAGTGGCGAGTCTCGAACCCCACCCACCCCGACTCTACTTGAGCCGGAGCATGCGCCCGCTCAGCCGGGTGGAGATCGATCCAAGTGACCTGCTGTCTGCCGTAAGGCCACAGGAAATGCTGGTGGAATCTGGCCTCCGCGAGACATCTGTCAGGAACTTCTCATGAGATCAGAAGGGAAAGACATTCTCATCTATATTTCTATTTATTACAAGCAAATGTGTATGTTTTGACACAGTGAGGAATGTTTAGGAATGTTGACTTCACTGGTAAGAAATTCTTTCTTGCAGGTCTTCTGTAGCCACTGAACTTGTAAGTGGAACTAAAAGATGTGTACCTCACTCCCATCTGGGCGGCGGCTACTACTAATCACCAGCTATGGACAGAAGATACGATTTTATGTTTGCATCTCTTATTTTATGTTTAGCTCTTTGTCTTACAGTGTTGGTCTAACTGTAGCTCTCTCATTGACAGGGTAGTATGTCTTAAAAATCTCACTAAACAATAGTGCTGGTTTAATGAAAAGGCTCTGGCCATTTTTTTTTCCTGTTTTGAATCGTTTTAACATCGTGTACAAAGTAAACAAGGAAGTTATGAAGTTGCTTCCACTCCTGTCTAAGGGTATCTTTGCCCCATGTGCACATCTTGGTTCTCTTTCCCCCTCGCTGGATGGCCCCATAACCCCACGCCTGGGGCGTCAGAAGGAAGGACTCGCTTGTCTCCCCGCATGGATCTTGCCGGGCTCCTGCTGCGGCTCTGGCTTTTCGTCCAGCCCTCCACGGGAGGCACGCAGATGACAGGACAACTCAACCGTACCCCAGTGCCTACGGGGCGCCCCCTTGCACATCCAGAAAATAAGGAGAGTCCTGGAGTGAGTGGCAAGTGTGAGGCTCAGGCAGCAGGCAGACCCGTGGGACGTCTGGTTTCATTTGTACATGGACAATATTTGGTTGGATGAAGTTGACCACAAGGCAGGTATATCTCACTTCTTGGTCTCTCCTGTATAGAACACCACCCCCCCTCGCCTGCTGGGCTGCAGGGAATCGCTCTGATTGGTTTCTGACCACCATTCATCCATGTAGCACTTTGTCTGAAAGGGAATCCAGCCCTGAAAGCTTCTGGCTCGCTCCCCGGTAGCGAGCTGAAGCGAGCTGAATTAGGCTGAAGCCACCTGCACACTCTGAAGCAACCTCGGTGTTGAGAGTATGGTGGTTACTAAACCAACTGCAAGGCCATCCGCCTGTGGCCTGAGGCCCTCAGGATCCACCCCCTCGCTTCCTATGACAGAACTTCTCCATACGTGTTTCCCACCGTCGACAGTCTCCCATTGGCCACCCCATCTGTTTCAGGCTAGGGCGTGCCATGAGGCTGAAAACCCAAGCACACAGGCGGTTACTTTGGTGGGGTCCTTACACAAACAGAGGAAGACAGCTGATGACACTAGTGACTTCCCTTGTCATCTCCTTTTTCTAGGGCAATTGCTTCCCCGAGATTATTTATGTTTGCCGTATTAATCCATGGCAACCGCTTGACACAGCTGTGCCAAATGTCGCTCCCCACACCACCAGTTGCTGAGTCTCCTTTGCACCGCGCTATTTCGGGAGCCGCGTGGACTCTTGACGCTGCCCGGTTGAGTTCTTGCTCCCATCAAGTTGCGAGCGGTGGCTTGTAAAAGAGTGTGCCCCTGGGTCTTGGCCTGCAGGAGAAAAAATAAATTCTGCTTATTAACTCAGATGACATCATTTCTCATATTTAAATTCTAAGTGATTAAAAAAAAACAGGAAATGTTTAAAAAATCAAGAAATCTAAACGTTTAAAAATCTTCAATAATGGATTGCCAGTAATGCTGGCATTGATAAACAAAATCAGACTTCCTCACTCTGCCCCACAGCCTCTAGATAATCCTTGGAAACATTTCTGTTTTTACTCCTGTTGGTTCCCTACGTTAACTCTAGAAAATATGCTTTTACATCTATTCTTTGACCTATCAATTTTTTATCAGTCTTTTTAGCACAGTTTTATTGATTGATAGTATACATATTGTAAAATTCACTTACTTTAACTGTGTGATAAAGTGAATTTTAGCAAACTTACAGAGTTGTGTATGCATCTCCACAGTCCAATTTTAGAACATTCCTATCACCTCAAAATAGTCCTCTTGGCTATTTGTAGTCATTTCCATATTTTCAGCCCCAGCCCCAATTCCTAATCTATTTACTGTCTTTCTATATTTGCCTATTCTGGACATTTCATAAAAATGGAAATGACCAACCAATTTCAGATAATATTTATCGACCTTTCAATACAAATGATAAAGATTTGTTTTGCTTATAGAACCGACTCTCCACGCCCCCATTTCTCTCAATATTTAATAATTATATATTATTTTAAAATGTCTTATGTGTTATTTGTGTCATTTTTAGCAACAGACTCCTTCCATTTTTTTTTTTGTTCCATCAACTTTTGTCAATGCCTTTTGACGCTCTTGCCCCATATAAAATGCCCTACAGACTTTCCTCTTTTTCCTTATCCTTATTCACGGAATAATATTATTATTCTTAAGGCCAATAATATTTTACCTTTTATTCTACAACTGTAATTAAGTCTCACATGCCTATAGGTTGATTCTAAAAGTAGAAAACTAAGAGCAGCAAGCGAACTTGTCCGTACTGCTCAATGCAGAGCCAGGTGCCGGCTGGGATGCTGTTTCCTTCCCTCCACGTCCAGCCTACTGGGGTCATGCTCCAAGGACAAGGATACTCACGTCAGAGCCAATGAACTCCCTTTCCGTATCCTTCATGAAATGCTCCAAGTCATACACAATATGATAAGGGCGTACTTATACCTTGTCATTTTTTTTCTCTAGTTTTAGATGATATTTTTATCCTTTCTGATTGAAAAGGAATAATATACTTTCACTGTGTCCTAAAAGTTATCTCCCTCTCAGTCACACGACTGTAAGAAGTCCCCCTTCCTCAGAGTCCTTAATTATTCTGATTTTCCTCTGCAGGAGATGCAAAGCCCTCAGCCCGAGTCTTCTGTCTGCTGAGTTCCTGGATCCTGTGTCAACCTCCATAAGGTGCCATTTCTTGGTTTTCACCCTATCTGACTGGAGTAAATTCTTGGGTGAAAAATGTTATGTGAGAGGTAAACTTCCAGTGTCACATAAAATGTATGCATTTATTTTTCTTGTCCAGTTTATTGTGCGTCCAGGCCTATTATTAAACTTTCAAAAATCACCTTCCGTCTGAATTTGAAGGCATCATTTTTCAATGTGTTCTAACCTCTTGTGCTGCCGATGAAAAAAATCTGGTGGCCTAAGTGTTTTCCTTTGGAAGATTTTTAGGGTCTTCTACTTATTGTTAGTTACTGTTCTGAAATTTCATAAAGATTTGTCTTGGGCCTTTTAATTTCTTTTATCCTGCTTGGCATTCAATCTGAAGACGTAACAGTTTTAGTTCTGAGAAATGTTTTAAAAAGTGATTTTTTAAAAAATCACACTTAAAAAATATTGTCCCTCTCTTCCTTTTTCTGCTTTCTCTTCTTAAAACTCCTGTGAGTCTGTTATTGGCCATCCTGGACTAGCTTTTTCTTATAGTTCTTTTAAAATATTTTCCCTTTTCACTCACTCTTTACTTATTTTACTTTTGTATAACTTAATTTTATTAACTTTAAAATTCTTTCTTTTGAAAAATATTTTTTGGGGTAATCATAGCCTTCATTTCCAAACACTCTTTTTCTGTTCTCTGTTCCTTTTTTTTTTTTTTTAGGACATTCTGTTCTTGTTTTTAGGTTTTAAATGAAAAAATTACTTGAATCAGAGAAATTATTTCATTTCTCTTGTTGTTATCTCTGATGACTCAATTCAACTTCTTTTAAAGAGTTCTCTTCAATTCCCTGGATCTTTTTTTTTCCTTAAAAAAGAATAAAGTTGGGAAGTTCAAACTTCCCAATTTTGAAAGTTACCTCAAAGCTAAAATAATTAAGACAGTGTGGCATATTACCTTGACATAAGGATAGACATATTGAACAATGGGATAGAATTGAGAGTCTGGAAATAAACCCATGCATCTATGGCCAATTGATTTTTGACAGGGGTGCCAAGACCATTCAATGGGGGAAAATAGCCTTTTTAACAAATGGCTGAGACACCTACTGGATATCCAAATGCAAAATAATTAATTTGGACGGCTACCTGACACCATATTCAAATATTAACCGGAAATGGATATAAAAGGATGATAGGCCTAAATTTAAGAGCTAAAATATAACACTCTTAAAAGAAAACATGTGTAAATCTTCATGATTTAGGCAATGGTGTCTTAGATATGACCCTGTCTCTTAGTCTGTTTGTGTTGCTATAAAATAATACAGGAAGCTGGGTAATTCAGAGCTCTGCAGGCTGGATGAGAAGCATGGTGCCAGCATCTGCTTTTGGCGAGAGCTCAGGAAGCTTCCACTTGTGTGGAAGATGAAAGGGCAGCTGGCATCACGTGACGAGAAAGGAAGCTAGATGGGGGGAGGGAGATGCCAGACTCTTTTAAACAATCAGCCCTTGGGGGAATTCTTGTGGGAACTGAGTGGGAACTCACTGTGAGGACCAAGGCATTCAGGAGGGATCTGCCCCCAAGACCCACACCCCTCCCACTAGGCCCCCCCCCTTTCAACATTGGGGATCAAATTTCAACATGAGCTTTGGAGGCAACAAATATCCAAACTATACCAGACCCCTAAATGCATAAGTAACCACAGACAAAAGCATAGTATCCAAAATATATGATGATCTCTTACAACTCAACACTAAAAAAGACGACCGGATTTAAAAATGGGTAAATGATTTAAATTGACATTTCTCCAAAGATGATATACAAGCGGCCAGTAAGCACACAGAAAGATGCTAATCGTTAGTCACTAGGGAAATGCAAATCAAAGACACAATGAGGCATCATTTCACACGTACTAGGATAGCTATGATAATAATTTTAAGAAGGGAAATAATACGAGTTGGCAAAGATGTAGAGAAACTGGAACTTTCATAAATTGCTGGTTGGAATGCAAACTGGTACAACCATTGTGGGAAAACACATTGGTAGTTCGTGAAAAAGTTAAACATACAGTTATCATATAACCCAGCAACTCCATTCCTAAAGATATACCCAAGGCAATTGGAGATGTATATTCACACAAAAACATGTATATTAATGTTCATAGCAGCATTATTCATAATAAGCAATTAATGGAAACAATTTAATTGTCCCCTAACAGAGGAATGGATAAAAAAAATTGTGGTATATCCACACAAAGGAATATTATTCCGCCACAGAAAGAAATGAATTACTGATACATGCTACAACATGATGAACCTTAAAAACACTGTGCTGAGCAAAAGAAGCCAGAAAAAAAGTCGACGTGTTCTGTTACTCCATTTATATGAAATGTCCATAATGGGTAAAACCATAAAAACAGAAAGTATGTTAGTAGCTGCATGAGGCTAGGAGATTGGCAAATGACTAATAATAAGTATCAGGATTTCTATTTGGGCTGAGGAAAATGTCCTGGAATTAGATAGTGCTTATGATTACATACCATGTGAATACAGTATACTAAAAATCATTGAATTATACACTTTAAAATGGTAAATTTTATTATATGCGAATTACATCTCAAAAAACAAAGGAAAAAGTACATAGAAACAGTTTAGCCATATATTACCCTCTTTGAATAAATTGCCAACAACCTAAAATAGATTAAATAAATTAAAAAACAAGAACCAGGCTCGTTTTTACAATAAAACCTTCAATGTTTTTATACATATTGTTCATATAAAGCCTATAGATTTTCAATATGGGGAAATCACTATTCCCTTCATAACCTTTTGTTAGTTAAATTGCAGAATGACATAAACTTATTAACACATTAATAATAATGATTGTTTATTTTAATTACCTATATGTGCATTTTCAATAAGTATGTACTATTTTTGTAATTTTTTTCCCTTTTTCTATTTTAAGTTTGTTCGGATTCCACTGACATGTGATCTGTCTCCCGAGCCTTAATAATAAAACATTTGGGCTTCTAGTTTGTGTGTCTTTGCTTTTTAAGTTTTATTTTCCCAGTGATTTATTTTTATTGTGTTGTAAAAAGTAACAGTCTGCTATGGATTAGAAATTCTAAAACCACAACTGGCCCTTTACCACAGTTACCTTAAGAAGCCCTGGGGTGGGTACCTGGGTCAGTCCAGGCTCCCCATGCCAGAAAGAGTACTCTGTAATAAGTAGCTACAGAACAAGGTCACATCTTTCTAGGTAAATCTGTACAATTTCTTCAGAGGAAATCTCCTCTTTTTGGTCATCATGGCAGTGTTGGTCTTCCAGATATTCTGGAGGGGCTGGGGAGGGGAGGGTGGCCCGTAGAACGGTTGCGTAGCGTGGTACACACTGTAGCATTCCCTCTGTTTTTTCTTGTTCTCTTTCACTTCTGCCCTGATCTGCTTTTCTGAAACTCTCCAGGTCCCCATAGGGGAAGTTGGTGTCTTCTTAAAGTGCCTCCAACAATTATGTTCTAGACTAGAGCTTCCTTTGCTGCTCTTTCCATCAGCGTTCTGTCCTCTGGACATTTGTTGATTACTAATTACTAACATGCCTTTTTGCTTCTGTGCGGGGTGAGTCTGCTCCTCTTTGTATTTCCATGCTGTCACTTCACTGGGGTCTCAGGAGGGAGGGGAAGTGACCACCTGCGTTCAGTATGTCATCCTGAACTAGAACAGCCAGGTTTCGGGGATTGGAAATAATGCTGCTATGAGTGTTTATTGTCTTGACATATGTTTTCATCTCTCTTGAGTAAATATCTAGGAGTGGATGTGTTTAACTCGTTGAGAAACCGAAAAACTGCTTTTCAAAGTGACTGTATTATTTTTATATTCTCACCAGGAGTGTATGAGGATTCCAAATCTTCACCAGCATCATTTGATACTGTCAGGTTTTTTTTTTATTAGAAGCATTCCAGCATATGTCATAGTGGAATCTCATTATGGTTTTAGTGTGCATTTCTCCAAGCACAAATAATGCTAAGCAACTTTTATGTGCTTATTCGCTATCCATAATATGTTCTTTGATGAAGTATCTGTTCAAATCTGTCACTCAATTTTTACTGGATTGTTTGTCTTCTTTTTTTTTTTGAGACAGAGTCTCACTTTGTTGCCTAGGCTAGAGTGAGTGCCATGGCTTCAGCCTAGCTCACAGCAACCTCAATCTCCTGGGCTCAAGCAATCCTTCTGCCTCAGCCTCCCAAGTAGCTGGGACTACAGGCATGCGTCACCATGCCCGGCTAATTTATATATATATATATATATATATATATATATATGTATATATATATATACATATATATATATATTAGTTAGCCAATTAATTTCTTTCTATTTATAGTAGAGATGGGGTCTCGCTGTTGCTCAGGCTGGTTTCGAACTCCTGACCTCGAGCAATCCGCCCGCCTTGGCCTCCCAGAGAGCTAGGATTACAGGCATGAGCCACCACGCCCGGCCTGTTTGTCTTCTTTTTTAAAGAACTTATAAGAGTTCTCCATTCTTGATGCAGGTCGTTTATCAGATGCATGATTTGCAACTGATTCCTCTCAGCCTAAAACTTATCCTTGTATTTTCTTAATGATGTATTTTGAAGAGCAAAAGCTTTCAATTTTAATGAAACAAACGTATCATTTTCCTTTTTATTAATTTTGTTTTGCTGTCATATTTGATATCATTTCCTAATTCAAGGACACAATGATTCTCTCTTGTGTTTCTAGGATTTCTTTTTTTAAGTTTTATATGTTAATTTATTGCAAACATTTAGTCTATAGTCCATTTAAGTTAAAATTTGTGTATGGTGTTGGGTAAAAGCCTAAGTTCATATATATATATATATCTATATGTATGTATATATATATATATATATATTAGTACAGCCTAGATAGCCTGTGAATTATGTATGACTGCAGAATTTAAGGGAATTTACTTATAAAGCCACATAAGAATAGAATAGTGAATCTCAAACCTAATTATATGTTAAAATCACCTAGAGAAATTTTAAAACTCCCAATGCTCAGGCTACATCCTGATGAAAGAACTCAGAATCTCTGAATTCCAGATATTGGCATTTTTACATGCAAAATAGAATGAAAGACTCTGTGGTTTATAAAGTTTGTGCTAGTTCAAATATTTTCTGGTTTTGTCAATAACTGGTCCAATAGTAAATATTGATTCATCTGTAACCTTTTTGGCACCAACTAACTGATGGAGTCCAATAGACATATCAATGACAACAGTACTACGAGCTAGTTTCTCTGCCTTTATCTTACTTTAATCATACACCAAACTTATAAGGTGGAGCAGATAATATAATCACTATTTTGAAAGCAAATAAAATGAAATGTTGGAGGGTTAAGTGGCAAAGCCTCTTGACTCCCATTACTTTGGTATTTCAATCAATAACAGAGTCTAAAAACCAAACAATAAAACAATGGTTAACATACAAGAAAAGAAATACGAGTTCATTCACTAATCAGGAGGTCTTATTTCCAAAGGGTAAATCTGATTACATTGCTCCTGTTTAAAACCCTTCAATGGCTTCCTTATGCCTAAAAGAAAAAAAAAATCCAAATTCCTTTGTGTGGCATAAGAGGTTCTTTGTGTGACACAAATCTGGCCCTTCATCACCTCTCTAGTCGTATTTCTCAAAGGGGCTCTCGCTCTCCCTACACTCAGTCAAGCAAAATGTTTCTCAGTTCTTCAAACACTCTGGCTTTTTCTGTGCCCATGCCTTTGCTCGAGTTATTTGCTCTTTCTCAAAGGCCCATCATCCAAAACTTTCTTTTCCCTCCCTTCCTCCAGCTCTGATGACCAACTTATCTTTAAAGACTGATTCTGTTTCAGGGCCACCTCCTCTGAGATCTCCCTTCCTGACTGCTTCTGGAGTTCCACTGTAAAACAGTGACTGCCCCAAAGCCAGGGACCGTTTGCTGGTCTTCGTATTCCCTAGGACAAAGGTCACGGACGGTGTTTAATAAAGTTTTATGAAATGCACGAAGACTGTCATTATTAGTCTTGACCCTTTGTGTTTGAAATATGTGAAATACACCAAGTGAAATAGAATACAATGTATGATAGGGACTGTGATGATCAGGGACTGTAGGAGATGTGTCGATTGAGCCCAAAGTCTCACGTATTAAATTAAATCTCTGTCGTGCCCACTTTGTGCTCCTGGGTTCTCAAGGGGTCTCAGTGGCACTGGGAGGCTGGGGAAGCTGGAAGCCACTTCCAGTGTTTACTCCTTTCCTCAAATGTGGTCATACTAATTCAGAAGAATCAATTATACTCTTCGCTGAGAAAAAAAGTAGAGAATCCTTCTGTAGTTGGCTGTCACATTTCTGACGAGGTAAAAATTCAAACAAAAACATAATTATAAAAACTATAATTGTTCTTTCCTGTTAATAACCATCGCTGGCTGATTGGATTGTGAGTGTGTGGCATGTGCGTGTTGTGTGTGTGATTAGTGCATGCGTGTGGGTTAAAGTTTTCATCTGCTGATGTGCTTAGACACACGCACCTGCAATTTACAAGGCAGCCTCGTGTCCTGATGTGGCCAAAGCTGAGTGAGACATAATTCCTTTGCACAAATTCCCGCCCTGGGGTGCTCACCCCACCCTGTTGCCTGTGTGCTCTGTGGCTACACACCTAGCCGAGAGGAGAATCAATGCCGATGAGAGACGTGCCCGACTCTCTGCCTACAAGATGATGTCTCAGTGGAGGGTCGCCAAGGGAGGATTAGAAGCAAGAATGTGAGAATGTGCTCAGGAATCCGTGCGTGAGATGATGAGCTTGGGAGCTGATGTTGGTTTTGTGCAGTTCCCAGTGTCTTATTCACGGGCGGGATTTTCTTGCTCTTCCTTCAGTCTCCAACATTTTAAGAAAACATTTTAAAAAGATCTAACAGAAAAAACAAGGAGCCATGTTGAAACTTGGGCAGTCAGTTTGGGTCTGGATAAAGACAGCAGATTGGAGGAGAGCTGAGAGCAGTAAGATACACTTGGATGTTTCTTATTCTCCGAGGCATGAAGAATGACCGGGACAGGGAAGGCAGTGGATTCTTCCCTGGTCCCTCCCTCCCACGACAGTCTGCCCTTCTTTGAATTTGCACTTAGGAGTTTTATACAGATTAGTGCTTACTAGTCCTTTAATTGTATCATATATCTCTTAGTTTTCCCTCTCCACTAAGATTATAATATCTTTGGGAGTAGAAAAAAATAGACGGTCACTTTTTGTAGTCAAGCACAGTTTGAGGCATGCTCGAAACAAATACACAGGTGTTACTTGGTTAATTTATTACAAATGCTTAAAAAAAACGAAGTAATGGCTATCATTTAAAAATGAAACCAGCCTAGCACAGTGGCTCACGCCTATAATCCCAGCTATTCAACTTGGGGCTAGGAGTTTGAGACTAGCCTGAGCAATATAGTGAGACCCTCTCTCGGAAAAAATAAAATAAAATAAAATAAATTTTAAACATCCAAAAATGAAATTGTAAAGAACACCTCCCTTTCCATTGGTGGAGACTTTCTATAGATTTTTTTTTTGAAGGAGTGGGGAGGCAGTGGGCATCTTGAAATTTTCAATTGAATTATTTTGCTGCCAAGTAAAGAGCCTTAGAGGATAGGAAAAAAGAAAACTTGAAGCAGAACAAAGCTGATATTTTTTTTTCAAGTGCCCATTTAATTTCAAAACCACAGTATCTTTCATTGCTTTTTACCTTTAAAAAGAGAGCAATGCACATCTGCTCAAAATTCAATCCAGAAATGCAAGTACGAACTAAAGCCGTGTCACACATGTGCGGCGTAGACATCCTCTGTGCGTGCAGCCAGCCTGCCAGACGACACGCTCAGACGGCCCGGTGTCTGCGCATGGGCTGCTGCCAAGGGACCAGATACACGCCTGGTGAAAATCATTCATCATTTCAAAAAAGAGATGCTGAATTCTTGCAGACTCCCGTTTTGAACAATTCAGTTTGAGTTTATATTGGAACAAGCTGTCTTCAGTATTCAGTCCCGGCCCCAGATACAAAAACGTAGATAGAATAGGCATTTCTCACTCCATGCCTCCATTTGCAGGAATTCTAAGCTTTTTTTTCAGAAGTTTGTTCGTGTGAGCCCTAGCCCCTGACAAGATTAACTTTGCCAAGCTGTACTTTAATATCAATTCTTATCCCCTTCAATTTGTGTGAAAATTCATGGAGAATATTGTCCATCATTTCTTCACTTAAAGCCATATCTATGAGTCATTATATAGAGCAATTCCTTTTTAGATTCAGATTCTGGGAAAAAATTTTAAAATCCACATTATCTTTCCTATCTGCTAATGATATTACACACATTTCTTATCTCCACTTTTACCTTGGTTGCCAGGAAGCTCAGAACCACATTTTGTACTCAATTATAGAAACTATGGGCCGGGCGCAGGTGGCTCACGCCTGTAATCCTAGCACTCTGGGAGGCCGAGGCGGGCGTATTGCTCGAGGTCAGGAGATGGAAACCATCCTGAGCAAGAGCAAGACCTCATCTCTACTATACATAGAAAGAAATTAATTGGCCAACTAATATATATAGAAAAAATTAGCCGGGCATGGTGGCGCATGCCTGTAGTCCCAGCTACTCGGGAGGCGGAGGCAGGAGGATTGCTTGAGCCCAGGAGTGTGAGGTTGCTGTGAGCTAGGCTGACGCCACGGCACTCACTCTAGCCTGGGCAACAAAGTGAGACTCTGTCTCAAAAAAAAAAAAAAAAAAGAAAGAAACTATGTTACATGCTAGCTTTACCATATTTCCCATATTCTTTTCTCTTGATCCTTAGTTCCAATTTCCATTCTTTTCTTAAGCCTATTGTATGCTTTTTGTTGCAAACTCTATCAAAACCATTTTGGAGAAAGGCAGGGTTCACATAAATGATAATATAACTGTCTTTTATTGTCAAGATAAGTGGTCTTTGTTTTAGATCATATGCCTTTACAAGAATGGACTGGCTCTTTGAATAAAATAGCTTGCTTCTTCATGAAGTTAACCCTGGATGTACCATCTACATGGTACAGATCCTCGATGCCTCACCAGGACCGTGTTTGATAACCAGGAGATTTCTCTTACACATTCTCAGCAACTTGCAATCTCTCAAGTTTTTTTTTTTTTTTTGTCTTCTTCATTTACTGCATTTATTTATTGAAATGTACACAAGGTTCTTCTCTAAGAAGGGTGATCTCAGCGGGCACTCAGGACATCGCCCTCCGGGACACCCCTGGGCACGCTGCATAGCAGAGTACAGCCGCAGTGAGTGAACCCTTCTGGGCACCGTGTGTCTCTGTGACCTGCTCTTCCTGCGTTCTGTGCTCATTAATCTCTCCCGCTACCTCAAATGTCCCTCCGGTCCGGGGACAATGCTGACTTTTCCTCCGTCGCCCTCGAGGGCACACAGCGAGCCTTCTGTCCCCTGGGCCTTCCTGTGTCCTTGCTGAGCTGGGAGCGACCCAGCTCTCCCCCCTGGAGCCTGCTGGGTCACTCGGATTCTTTGGAGAACTCACCCTCCGCTTAGTCACCAAACACCTGCGCGCCTTGGGCAACCGGAGTCCCCACGCCCCACGGCCTCGGTCTCAGTTGCAAAATGAGGGTATTGGAAGAGGCTCCCGCTTTGAACAGTGTCATGTGCGTTTACATCGGGTCTGTCTGTCTGTCTGTCTGAACGCGCGGGTCTGTTCCCCAAACCGAGCCGCAGGTGTGAGCGCGGGATCTCTGTTTCGCAGGCGGCACCGCGGCGCCCTCCCGCGGCGGGAAGCGGGGCGGTCGCGCGGCTCCCGGGCGCCCGCGGGGCTCGGGGGAAACGTGGGCCTGGAACCGCAGGGCGGTGGGGACAGGTAACGTAAGGACACACGCCGGCCACTCCGGAAAGCGCCGAATCGCCACACAGACCGGCTGCCCAGTGTAGACGCCTCAGTGTCGCAGCCTGGAAGTGGCGGTCCCGGCGCTCTGAGCCCCACTGCTGCGTGGCGGGCGGGAGAGGGACTGTGGCTTCCCAACACCTGGCCGTCTGCAGGGAGCCGTGCTTGCCGCGGCGCTTCCGGGACTCGGACAAGCCCCCTCCCCGCCCAGCCCGCCCCATCCCGCCACCTGCACAGGCCCCACCTGCACAGGCCCCACCTGCACAGGCCCCTCCTGCACAGGCCCCACCTGCACAGGCCCCACCTGCACAGGCCCCTCCTGCACAGGCCCCACCTGCACAGGCCCCTCCTGCACAGGCCCCACCTGCACAGGCCCCTCCTGCACAGGCCCCACCTGCACAGGCCCCACCTGCACAGGCCCCTCCTGCACAGGCCCCACCTGCACAGGCCCCACCTGCACAGGCCCCTCCTGCACAGGCCCCACCTGCACAGGCCCCTCCTGCACAGGCCCCACCTGCACAGGCCCCACCTGCACAGGCCCCTCCTGCACAGGCCCCACCTGCACAGGCCCCTCCTGCACAGGCCCCACCTGCACAGGCCCCTCCTGCACAGGCCCCACCTGCACAGGCCCCTCCTGCACAGGCCCACCTGCACAGGCCCCTCCTGCACAGGCCTCTCCTGCACAGGCCCCACCTGCACAGGCCCCACCTGCACAGGCCCCTCCTGCACAGGCCTCTCCTGCACAGGCCCCACCTGCACAGGCCCACCTGCACAGGCCTCTCCTGCATAGGCCCCTCCTGCACAGGCCTCTCCTGCATAGGCCCCACCTGCACAGGCCCACCCGCACAGGCCCCACCTGCACAGGCCCCACCTGCACAGGCCCCTCCTGCACAGGCCTCTCCTGCACAGGCCCCACCTGCACAGGCCCACCTGCACAGGCCTCTCCTGCATAGGCCCCTCCTGCACAGGCCTCTCCTGCATAGGCCCCACCTGCACAGGCCCACCCGCACAGGCCCCACCTGCACAGGCCCCTCCTGCACAGGCCCACCCGCACAGGCCCCACCTGCACAGGCCCCTCCTGCACAGGCCCACCTGCACAGGCCCCACCTGCACAGGCCCCTCCTGCACAGGCCCCACCTGCATAGGCCCCGCACCCTGGCCCCACGGCTCCAGCCCCACCAGCGCCCGCTTGCTTGCTCCACGCCCAGCCAGGTCTGATCTCTAGCCTCGCTGTGACGCTGAGATGCAAGGACACACGGAAAGTCCCCGGCACTCCATAAACTCCAGGCCCCTTCTCACGACTCAGGGTGTTCGGACTATTTCTAAACGCCTTTTGTGCAACGCAGGGTCTGCAATTAGTGGAAAAGACCCACGTTATAAAATGGCAAAAAAGCGAAAGGGAAAATCGGAGCCTTGGTTCCCAGACGGTCTCGATGACTTTCCGCAGGAGGCCACTCGGCAGACACGTTCCTAGCGGTGAGAAGACTGGACACTAGGCCAGCACGCGTCCTCGCCGAGCCGCCACTGGGAGAGAGAAAGGGTTAAAGGCACGTTGGGTCCTCACCGCCGTCGTCATCAGTGAACGTTTACCGAGCACTTACTATGCGCAGGGCACCGTGACAGGCGCCCGGGCATCTTTAGAGGAACAAGGCAGGGCTGTTTCGCAGGCCTTCCCCGACAGCCACCAGCGCAAGGCTCACTGCTGGGGCTCCCGTAAGCACCGACTGGTCACCCCTGGGCCCTGGCTTTTGGTTTTGAAAGATGCTATAGATTTAAGACATATTTTCTGCTTTTAAGAGACTTATATTTTAGCTAAAAAGAAAAGGCAGATGTATAAAGAGATTAGTAATAGCCAAGATCGTTTTAAAAAATTTTTTCAGTTGTGGCATAATACACATAACAAGTTTCCCATCTTAGTCATTTGTAAGTGTGCAGTTCAATAGTGTTAAGAACATCCACATTGTTGTGCAACCACTCTCCAGAGCACTTCCATCTTGCAGAACTGAAACCCCGTAGTCATTAAACAACGTCTTCTCATCCCCCCCCCATCCCCTAAAAACCACCATTCTACAGATGCCCCTTGACTTACAGTGGGGTGTCTCTGGATAAACCCATCATAAGTTGAAATACAGTGAGTCGAAAATGCACCTGATACACCCAAGCTACTGAACAGCAGGGCTTAGCCGAGCCTACCTTAAACGTGCTCGGAACACTTAACCTTATCCTACAGTTGGGCAAGATCATCTAGCGCAAAGCCTATTTTCTAATAAAGTATAGAGTAATTTAATTATTTAAAGTAATTTGTTAAATACTATACTGAAAATGGAAAACAGAATGGTAGGATGGGGCCTTGAAGTATGGTTCCCACTGAATGTCTATTACTGTCGCACCATTGTAAAGTCGAAAAGTTGTGAGTTAAACCACCTTAAGTTGGGGATGGTCTGTACTTTGCCTCTATAAATTTGACTATTTTAGCTACTTTATATAAGCGGGATCGTACAGTGTTTGTCCTTTCATGTCTGACTTATTTAACTTACCATAATGTCCTCAAGGTTCATCCACGTTGTAGCATGTGTCAGATTTCTTTTCTTTTTTAAGGCTAAATAAAATTCAGTTGTCTGTTTATACCACATTTTGTTTATCCATTCATCCATCAGTGGACATTTGGGTTGCTTCCACCTTTTGACTATTCTTGAATAATGCTGCTATAGACACGGGGGTAAAAATATTTGTTCCAGTCTCTGCTTCCAGTTCTTTTGGGCATATATACAGAAGATCACATAGCAATCCCATATTTAATCTTTTGAGGAACCACCATAGCACTTTTTCCATAGTGGGTGTACCATTTTGCATTCCCACCAGCAATGCACAAGGACTCCCAAGGTATCATTTCCAACATTTGAAAAAAGTAGTTTCAAATTTACAGAAAAGCTTCAAGAAGATTACAAAGAACACCCGTATTTCCTTCGACCACATTCCCCAATTGTTAGCATTTTAACCACATTTGCTCCGTCAGCCCTTGCCTCATGTATAGACATACTTGTTTTCCGACACGATGCTCATTATCCCTGAGGACTTTGTGTGGACCTGCCTAAAGCTAGGGCACTGTCCCACGTATCCACCACACAACCCTCCCACCCAGGAGATCAGCACCCAGTCAGCACCAGCTGAGCCTCAGACCCCATTCTCATGTCACCAACTGCTCCAAGAATGTCTTTCTTTCCTTTTTGGTCCAGGATCAGAACCATGTGTTGCCCTGAGCTGCCACTTGTTATCAGTTCCCTTCCATTAGGAATGCTTCCTCAGTCTTTCCCTCTCTTTCATGTCTGTGTTGGTCTCTGTGGGCTGCCATAACAAAGCACCACGGCCCCGGAGCCTTCAGCAACAGAAATTTATTGCCTCACAGTTCTGGAGATCAGAAGTCCAAGTTCAAGGTGTCAGCAGGGGTGGTTTTACCTGAGGCCTCATCTCCCTGGCTTGCAGGTGCCTGCCTTCTCCCTGTGTCTCTTGTGGCCGTCCCTCTGCAGGTGTCCATGCTAGTCCCCTTTTCTTACAAGGACACCAGTCGTATCGGATTGGGGCCCACAGTGATGGTCTCCTTTAACTTAATTACCTCTTTAAAGAAACTCTAGGCCGGGCGCTTTTGGTGGCTCACGCCTGTAATCCTAGCTCTCTGGGAGGCCGAGGCGGGCAGATTGCTCGAGGTCAGGAGTTCGAAACCAGCCTGAGCAAGAGTGAGACTCCCATCTCTACTATAAATAGAAAGAAATTAATTGGCCAACTAACATATATAGAAAAAATTAGCGAGGCATGGTGGCACATGCCTGTAGTCCTAGCTACTCGGGAGGCTGAGGCAGCAGGATTGCTTGAGCCCAGGAGTTTGAGGTTGCTGTGAGCTAGGCTGATGCCACAGCACTCACTCTAGCCTGGGCAACAAAGTGAGACCCGGTCTCAAAAAAAATAAAAAATAAATAAAAAAAAAGAAACTCTAAATACAGTCATGTTCTGAGGTACCAAGGGTTAGAACTTCAACATATAAATTTTGGGGGGACATAATTCAGTTTATAACAGTGTTCGTGAGAGTCTTAAAAGGTGCGGGCCCTTCAGCCCGTAAAATGCTGCACACCTGGGTCCCTCTTGCGCTACCTCACAGGCAGACTCGGTCCCCACGTTCTTGGCAGGATTCCTCACACATTGTGCGATGGTTCTTTCCGGGACCACCTGTACCACCCTGACCCGCTTCTGTGATGCTAACCTTTGTCAAATGATCAAGTCGGTGACTGTCGGTTCCTTCAACATAAAGTTGCCATCCTGCACTTTGTATTTGATTAGCATTTGGGGGGAGATGTTGCATCTTATGTCCATATGCTGTTGTGTGCCAAACCTCCCTCATCCTTCCTCTGTGAAGAGAGAAGCAGGAAGCGAGGAATGGAATGAAAAGATGGAAAGAGGAAGAAAGTTAAGGTGGTATTTTATGTTAAGATGTGGCAGCTCAGTGCAACACATAGTTCTGATCCTCGACCGAAAGAAAGAAAGAAAGTGAGAGAGAGAGAGAAAGAGAGAGAGAGAAAGAAAGAAAGAAAGAAAGAAAGAAAGAAAGAAAGAAAGAAAGAAAGAAAGAAAGAGAAAGAAAGAAGGAAAGAAAGAAAGAAAGAAAGAAAGAAAGAAAGAAAGAAAGAAAGAAAGAAAGAAAGAAAGACAGACAGACAGACATTATTGGGGCAGTGAGTGACATGTGAATGGGGTCTGAGGCTCAGATGATTTTTAATTTTTAAAAGGAGAGATCAAAACTTGTATTTCCAGTTCTTTATGTTTCTTGTAGCTTTGCCTTCTATTGCTGTAGTGGTAATGCTTACATAAATCAAGAAAATGTGCTCTAAAGACACATTTAATTGAACAAAATCTCATTAGCTAGCTGATTTTTTGAGAGGTTTCTCTAGGTATTAGTTGTTTTAACTCTGACTGCCACTGGATGAGGTGGCGTGATTGTAATTTCTGTCTCACAGATGAGGAAGTGAAGTTCAGAGAGGTTAAGCAACCCGTCCAGGGCCCCACAGCTAGTGAGCCTCCCTGGAGTCTCCAGGACTGAAACCTGTGACTGTCGTGTCTACCTATATTGACATGTAGATGTATCTAGGCAGCTACTGAGACGCTGCCAGAGTTTTGCAGTCCTACATGCCCCAAAGTTGAGTTCAGTTCTAAATTTAGAGTCAGAATGACAGAATGGTTTCCAAAATTGGAAAATGAGATTTCCATCCCCTATTCTAGTTAGAATTCTTGAAATATTTTCTATGTTTTGGTTTTCAATTTCTAAATTTTGTTTTTCAGAGGTAGTAATGTTTTGACTTTCCATTTCACCTCCCTAGCTCAAGAAGAGGATTGAACTCCCTTTTTGGAATAAATGATGACCCGAGCACAGGATAAAACTCGGCAGCGGCAAGTGCAGGCCAGGCCGGAGACAGAATCAGCTTCGTAAACACAGAGCACGGCCCGCTGGCCAGGGCGGGCCTGGGCGCTGCCTCAGCCTGTCCACACCCCAGCCCCATTTTCCCTAAAAGGAGGGGAAGAGCAAGTGTCTGTGAAACCGGCTGTGTGCTGAGCTAGGAGCTTTACACACTCTGAACAACCACATGAAGTTGGCGTTTTTGTCTTTATTTTCTGACAAGAAGAGTGGTTCAGAGAGATTCAGTATGGCCACGTTTGTCTGCGACCTCCAAATCTCATGTTTTGTTATTCATATCATGCTGACTACTTTTAGGTGAGTGATAGCTCACTAAGATTTGAGAAGTGTGTTTCTCGACTCCCCCAAAATCACTTGCTGAGATCTCCCACAATGTGATCGTACCGCAGGGGGTTAGAATGAGATGCCTAAAAGCGCAGTACCGCTGCTGGCAGCAGGGGGTGGGGGAGGCGGAGAATCCAGACCCCACTTAGAGCGGGCTGACTTTGGGTATGTCCCTTAACCCATGTGTCTACTAGTGTCCTCATCATACAATGGGGATTATAATATCTAACACATAGAGCAAAGGAGATTAAATGAGATAATGCATATCACATGCTTAAGACAGAGCCATGAAAATAGTAAGTGCTCAATAAAAGTCAGCTATTATTAATATTTATTATAATTGACTGGTCTGGTCAAAGAATGCTGATTACATTATCCATTTTAACCCGGGACACTTGCATTTCCTAGAGGGTTACAGAATTCTGCCCTAAGCTTATCCCATTAAAGACCTCAAAAGGGACTTGAGTGTGTGTGTGTATGATGGACATACTCATCAAATTCAGGATGACATGAAGCTGGGAGGAGCAGTGACAGAGTAAGATCCCAAAAGCCTGCAAAGCTGGAGCAGTACACCGTGCACAGCTGGGTTAACAACCACCAACAACTCGGTGGCTTTAACTGGCACTCACCATTGTCGCCTGACCTCGGCTCTAGACTGGGCACTTGAGTGGGAGCATCCGTGCTGCATATATGTGTATGTCACTCATCCTCCCCTCAGACCAGTGGCCACCCCAGACAAGGCCTTCTCACAGCGGTGGCAGAAACACACGCATGCATGTCCACTCACAGACACTTTTCAGGACTCTGGTTCTCACAACCGTTAACTCCCCATGGGCCAGAGCAAGCCATGGCTGTGTGGACGGCTGGAGAACCACACGGAGCCCCCAGGGCAAGGGCACTGCAAAGCCACACAGTAAAGGGCACAGAGGGCACAGAAGAACTGGGACCACTAGGGCAATCTAATACAGGTTGGATCCAAGAAGAGGAATCCGATAAGATGGAGACATTTAAGATTTTTTGTTTTTTACTTGGTTCCAAATTTTGTCCCAAGAAGACAAACCTAAGCACTAGCATCCATAGGAAAGATGCAGTTGACGCCATGTTTCGTATAGGTAATGGGAACATGCAATAGGTCATCCAATCGGGGACATTTGAAAGTCTAATAAGGAGCATTACTAATAATTCAGGCTGGACAACAAGCATAATCAGGGACTGTCCTAGGCAAAGTGGGACCCATGGACACCTAATATTTAGCTCAACATGTTGCTATGGAAGTCAAAAAAGCTAAGTATGCCTAGGCTGAATTCCTAGATGTATACTATTTAGAAGGATGAAAGAGAGAGCTCTGCTTTCCCCTGTGCTGCTCTGCCCACACCTGGAGTGTTGTTTTCCTACTTGAGCTTTAATACTACTAGGTTAGGCCGGGCGCGGTGGCTCATGCCTGTAATCCTAGCTCTTGGGAGGCCGAGGCGGGCGGATTGCTCAAGGTCAGGAGTTCAAAACCAGCCTGAGCAAGAGCGAGACCCCGTCTCTACTATAAATAGAAAGAAATTAATTGGCCAACTGATATATATATATAAAAAATTAGCCGGGCATGGTGGCGCATGCCTGTAGTCCCAACTACTCGGGAGGCTGAGGCAGAAGGATCGCTCGAGCCCAGGAGTTTGAGGTTGCTGTGAGCTAGGCTGACGCCACGGCACTCACTCTAGCCTGGACAACAAACCGAGACTCTGTCTCAAAAAAAAAAAAAAAAAAAAAAAATACTACTAGGTTATATTTAGAAGAGGGAGGAGAATGGTGAGGAATAGAGAGACATTGTCAAATGAATCTTGATGCGAGGAATAGGGCACATTCAGTTAAAACCAGAAAACACTCATGGGAGACATGATATCTGTGGTCAAATATATGAAGGTCTATTATATAATGAACGAATTAGACATGTTTGGTATTATTGCATAGATAGACCTTAGACCAATAGTTCTAGAAAAAAGATGTTGACATTTAAATCTGAAAAACCACTTCTTGCCACTGCTTACCAGTTAGGTGACCTTGGCTGAGCCGTGCAATTTCTCTGGGCTTTAATTTCCTCATTTGTAAAGAAGCAATGATGTAAATAACTCAGTCCTGCCGTGAGGATTAAATGACATTGTGTCTGTATTAGTCAGTGTTCTCCAGAGAAACAGAACTGATAGGAGATATATACAGAGAGGATTTGTTATGAGAGAGGATTTGATATATAAGAGAGGATTTGTTATGAGAATTGGCTCCCGTGATTTTGGAGGCCAAGAGTCCCTCTATCTGCTGTCTGCAATGTGGAGAACCAGGAAGGGTGGTGGTAAATTACAATTCAGTCTGAGGCTGAAGGCCTGGGAACAGTAGCAGGGATGGGTGGCTCACTTGGTGTAAGTCTCAGGGTCTGAAGGCTCAAGAACAGGCTCCAACGTCCATGGGCAGGAGAAAGTGGATGTCCCAGCTCAAGGAGAGAGAGATTAAGTGAGCGGGCAAGAGAGAGAGAGAGGGAGAGAGACAGAGAGAAAGAGAGAGAAAAAAAGTTCTTCCTTTTTTGATCTTTTTGTTCTATCTGGGCCCTCAAGGGACTATGTGACGTCCACCCACATTGGTGAGACGGATCTTCTTTACTCAGTCTACTGATTCAAATGCTAATATTTTCTGGAAACGCCCCCACAGATACATCCCGAATTAGTAATTTACTAGCTATCTGGGCATCCCTTAACCCAGTCAAGGTGATACATAAAATTACCCATCACTATGTCTGTGACTATATTTTGCAAATTATAAAGTGCTGTACAATTTTGGCGTGGTGATATGGGTGTCGGGTTCCTGTCCAGTTTGAGAAAATGGGCTCAAGTGTCAGGATCTGCCTTAGCAGGTGACGAGACCATCTGAGCTGGTTGGAGAAGGTGGGAATCTCTGGCAAGGATGTGGGAGGGAGGTGTCAAGCAATGCATGGATCCTCCACCAGATTGGCATTAAGGTCTCCTTCACCCCAGGCAGTCTGCAGTTCTGCTGGAGAGGAAGGATGGTGCCAATTGTGTAAAGAGAGAGCAGCGGGTAGGCACTGATCTAATCTGTGGCCTGGGGTGGGGATTCAGGACACTGGAATGAATAGTCTTAGAATGGGCTGTAATTTTATCATCCTGGCAACATTTCGTGCTGTTAGGCAGCATCGATTCTCCTCCTATGAAGCTCCTGGAGGTAGGTCAGAATCATGCCCATTAAGCTACTTATTCTGCCTAAAACATTACCTTATTTCCAAGATCCATTCTGGGGAGCGAACGTAAGTAAAAGAAACAGGCTGGGTGGGTACTGTGTGAGCCGAAGCCAACACGACCCATTTAAAGAGGAACAACTGCATCCCAGCCTGGCTAATTGCTGAGCACTGGCCATTTGAGAATATGGGTCATGTGTTTTCAGACCTTCCAGTTGTCAAGGGAAACCAGAAACCTGTATTATAAGTGAATCCTCCAACTTTTAAATGTTGACAAAATCATTTAAATTATTTATTAAATTCTGCCTGGCCAAAACTGTAAAGGCCAAATGAGACACATCTGAGGCAGGAGTTCAACTAAGAGACCAGTGGGGAGCATGGCCAAGCCAGCCCCTGGGTGCATTCTTGGAAAGGGGCCTTTTTAAAAGCAATAGGCTTATACATCAGTTGTTAAAATTTTGATTAACAACAATACAGCCAAAAAGACAATAGAGAAAGCACCATGGAAGCTAGATATCAAGACAGCTAGAGAAGTTCCTCAAAGGGTGACACTTTAAAAAAAATTATAATTATTTTCCCATCATTCTATGCAAGAGGCCTCCTCTCTCAGCTTGCCTGCAAACACTTGTCACTAGTATCTTAACGTGGTTCAGTTTATATAATATTAGTTTAGCTTTTTTCCACCAGAAAAAGTAGTACAGAGTTCTACAACACTCTGACTTGGTGTAGATGAAATTTGATTAGAAGGAGAGAATGATCAATTGATTGGTCTAAAATCCAGAGCATGGCCAAAGAGATTGCAAGCCTGACCAGGGAACCAGCCACGGTGAGTGTCCCACAACTAGCTTCCTGAAAGCACTTGTTCATAGCATCTGCCTATTTCCTTGGTGTAAATTCTTCCCAAACATGACTGATGTCAAGCTGCCAAAGTGATGTCACTGAAAGCAAGGCTGGGGAGAGATGTGCGCAGTGGCTGCAGCATACCACTGGACCCCCCACAGTGGGAACCCGGAAAGCTCGCAGAAAGCAAGGAGGCACAGGCACCAGATTTGGGTGTGAGAAGGCCCCATGCAACACAGCCCAAATGTCTCCTTCTCCTTGAGGCGTTCTCAGTATCTGTTCTAGCAGACCATAGAGGTGTATCCTTAACTGATGAGGATATCAAACACAAAATTTCATCATGTGATGTAGCATCCTGATTGGCAGTTGTGGATGTCCGTGAGTGATTAAAAGAATTAGGTAAGGGGATGAGTCAAACCCAGGTGCAAGAATATGGGCTCCACAAATAACCCTTTCTAGGGTAGGAGGTGTAGAGTCTGCCTTTACGTGGCTTAGCCTAGCAGTTGGTCATAGAACAATGGGTCTGGAGGTGTGGAGCTTCTGGGCCCAGCCAGGTCCCAGCCAGATTGTCAGGTACCTTCAGCAAGCTGAAAAGTGACTTCCAAAATGTCTTGGAGTTACGGTAATTGTCTTCTTGGTGGGTAAGCATCTTTTAACTGTGGGAAGGTTGTGAATTAAATATGGAAATATTCAAGGGTATCAAGCCCTTCAACCTTCTGGTATGTATAATTTAGTGCTGAGAAATAAATTGTGCATGTTTGGTGTTTTAAGTATTTGTAATATTTAAATTGGCACATTGGAGTAACAGAGTGGCCTCCTGATTCTATTAAAATATGTTATTAAATAACTCACATTGACTTGTTTTAGATTGAAATCTTACCAAAATGATATGCATTTAAGATATTTTAAGAATCATCACATTCATAAGATTTTT
This sequence comes from Microcebus murinus, assembly GCF_040939455.1. NCBI lineage: Eukaryota > Metazoa > Chordata > Mammalia > Primates > Cheirogaleidae > Microcebus > Microcebus murinus. The sequence continues at coordinate 77,030,712 of NC_134116.1, read as the reverse complement.
AGATTTGTGGGGATTTATTTAAGTGCTCAAGAAGATTTTGATTATTATAGCACTAAAAATGGAAGTCGGGTATTTTACATCTATAAGTAAGTTTGAACTACCTATGGCAACCTAATTAAGTTGTAAATGTTTCCTCAGTAGAGATCACTGATATTTGCTACAGCCATACTATTCATTTTATAAAATAAGATTTGTGAGTTGGATTAAAAGCTAAAGGAAAAATTAGATTTTAAAATTTGTAACTGAAATGAAATGAATGTTAATTTTGAAGAGGAAAATAACCTTTGACTAATACTTTGGTGCACTAAAACCACCCTTGGGAATATCCAACAACCTCAGATTGACACCTGAGCCCCCCAGCTGGGTGAATGTCTCCCTCTCTGCGCCTCTTCCCCCCAGCACTTGGTAGGTGGTTGCGGTCACTGTGTGGGTTTGCGATTCCCTTTCTCCTGAGACTTTGTGCTCCTCTGGGGCAGGCACCATTTTCATTTCTCTTTCCATCTCCGGACCCTGTGCAAGGTTTGGCACTAGGGGAACTTGGGAAAGGTTTTCCGAAAGGAATAGACAGTGGGGAGGAGGGTGAGAAGGGGCAGGAGGCAGCCCCGGGATGAGCTCGGGGACAGGTGCGTGGCGGGGAGCCGGGGCCGGCTCCTCTCCCGTGTTCCTGGCCTGGCCTCTCTCACAGCTTCTCTCTCGAGCTCGAGCTCCACGTGACTCTGCAGCTGTTTGTGGGACGTGTGGTGGGGCTCCGCGTTTTGATTAGTCGCTGTTCTCCACATTCCAAATGCTCAGTCACCGTGCGGCTATGCCAGCACTTGCCCGGCGGTCATTTGTACACGGATTCACCGAACTGTGTCACCTGCGAGCTGACGCAGCTGCTATTGGGCCATCAGAAGTCACCATCTCCTTAATAAAGTGGCCCCTGTGAGGAAACAACTGCTTTCTTCACTGTTGCAGAGGAAGGAAGGCCAGGCGTCAAACTTGGGGCAGGAATGATTTCTTTTTATTAAGTGGATTTAGTTTAGCTGAATAGTTGGCTACAAGGATAAAAGAAAACCCAGAGTCTTGAGTGGCGGTGTCTTTTTCTTCCTATAATTCCATCTCCAAGCACAGTGCCTGGCACCTGGTAGACGTGCAATTAGCTATTTGTTGCATGAACAAATGAGAGAATGAATGAATGAGAAACGCGTGCCTCAAAGCGAAGGGTTGAATTCTGTAAAAATGCTGCTGCAGAAAATGGCGCTGAGTGGTAACTGCCAGCTCTTCTATCTGTTTGCAGGGAGCCCCTGTTCTTCCCGAGCTCGTCATTTTGGGTTGGAGCTGCCTTATAGCCAACTATAGCAGCTGCCACCTTCCCCAAAGCCCACGCCCCGCCTGCGGTGATTGCACGGCCTGGGCACCTGGGCCAACCGGGGCCAATCCCGCAGCCCCCTGGGTGCCCCACGCAGCCGGGAAGCCTCTGGCATTCAGTGCCTCCTGGGAAGAGAATAAAACTGGCCAAAGAGATATAAAAGAAGACAAAGAGGGAATCCTGTGGCATTTGGAGCCCTGGTTGTATTAATTCCTGAGGCCAAATTTTTTTCCTTTTTTGGGTTAGTTTCCTTGAAACAGAGTCCTTGCTAATCGAGTAAGGACGGTGTGAACAATCACAGCCCATGTACTGAGTGCTCACTGTGTGCCGGGCACTTTTCCCTGTGTTTGATTATCATTAAAGCTCACAAAAATCTCACTGTGGGAGTTTTTTTATTATCCATCATTACAGATAAAGAATCAGGGCCCACTAAGCTGGTTAACCTGCCAGGTTCACACAACAGGGACCTGTCAGAGACTGGAATCAAACCCAGGCCGCTGGCTCAAGAGCAGCTCTTCCCAGGGAGCCGTGCTGTGCTCCGCACTTGGTGATGGTGGTGGCCTTGGTGACCCCCATGACCTCGGGAGCAGGTCCCAGCCCACAGTGGAGAGTGAGGGGGAGTCCCAAATGTCACCAATCGCTAAGCTGGGTGAAAGTGGGGTGTGCACGCTCACATTGACCTTGAAGTTTGTGTGGGTTGTCGTTTGCAGCTGAACCCACAGACACTCTTGGGCTTGGGAGATTTTTCTTGGTTACTGCAGGGTGTTCAGCTGGGTTAGCGTGGGCCTGGGGAGAAGGAAGAACAATCATCTAGAATGAGCCAGAGACAGTGGGGTGGACAGCTTGGTCCTAGGCCTGGCCAAGTTAAATGATGCTCATGGTCCCTAACATTTGTGCGTAAATTCACAGTTGACATGTACATTCTACCTCACTTCACAATCATTATGGCTACTGTGATGGTTAATTTTATGTGTGAAAATTGACTGGGTTAAGGGACACCAGATAGCTGTTAAAATATTATTTCTGGAGGTGTCTGTGAAGGTGTTTCTGGAAGAGATTAGCATCAGGACCAGTAGACTGAGTAAAGAAGATCTGTCCCCACTGATGTGGGCACCGTACAATCCACCGAGGGCCCAGATAGGACACAAGACCCAGGAAGGGTGAATTCTTTTCCTTTCCATCTGAGTGAGGACATCATCTTCTCCTGCCCTCAGACGTCAGAGCTGCTGGTTCTCAGGACTCTGGGCTCCAGGATTGACATCAATACCCCTAGGTTTTCAGGCCTTTGGCCTCGAAGAGGGAGTTACTCTCTGCTCCCTGCTTGTCAGTCCTTGGGACTTGGACCAAATGACACCACTGGCTTCCTGGTTCCCCAACTTGCAGATGGAGCATGGTGGAACTTCTTGGCTTCCATAATTGCATGAGCCAATTATCATAGCAAACCTGTCTATATTTCTATCTGTCCATCTCCTATTGATTCTGTGTCTCTGGAAAACCTTGACTAATATAGCCTTTATTACTACTTGATATCACTAATCAAAAAGCTATATTTATTCCTGTTTGTTAGGCACCCACTGTGAACCAGTCCTGGGTGTTGGTGACACCCAGGATCCTGGAAGCTGTCACTGCGGTGGTGGAGGTAAGAGAGGAGGATGAGCAGGGCACTGAGGGGTCCAGGAGGTGCCAGCACACTCCTGGTGCAGGTGGAGACACAGAGTCTCCAGAGACCCATTTGTGTCAGTGGGGTGGGTGGGGAGTCATGAGCCAGAGAGGGGCAACATGGGCAAAGGCCCGCGGGCGAGAGCAAAAGGGAGAAAGGAGGGTGAGTGCTGAAGGGACAAGTGTGAGAGATGGAAATGAGAGAGCCCAAGGGGGCATCAGGGCGGGAGAGCAGCCCAGGGCACAGAGGCCGTGCTCAGAGGAGGGGCCGGAGAAGTACACATGCCTACTTTAGCCTCATCTCCCCGCTACCCTTCCCAGCCTCTGGTAACCGTCATTCTACCCTCGGTCTCCATGAGATCAATTGTTTTTAATATTTAGCCTCCACATATAAGTGAGAACATGTGAGATTTGTCTTTCTGTGCTGGGCTTATTCGCTTAACATAACGTTCTCCAGTTCTACCCATGTTGTTGCAAATGCTAGGATTTCATTATTTTTTGTGGCTATATAATATTCCATTGTGTACATGTACCACAATTTCTTTATCCATTCATCTGTTGATGGACACTTAGGTTGATTCCATATTTTGACTATTGTGAATATTGCTGCAATAAACATGGGAGTGCAGATATCTTTTCAATACTGAATTCCCATCCTTTGGGTATATACCCAGCAGTGGGATTGCTGAGTCATATGGTAGTTTTATTGTCAGTTTTTTGAGGAACCTCCATACTTTTCTCCATAGTGGCTGCACTAATTTACATTCCCACCAACAGTGTACGAGGGTTCCCCTTTCTCCACATCCTCGCCAGCATTCGTTATTGCCTTTTTGATAAAAGTCATTTTAACTGGGGTGAGATGATATCTCATTGTTGGTTTGATTTGCATTTCTCTGATGACTAATGATGTTGAGCATTTTTTCACATATCTGTTGGCCATTTGTACATCTTCTTTTGAGAAATGACTATTCAGATCCTTTGCCCATCTATTAATTGGATTTTTAAATTTTTTCCTATGGAGTTGTTTACTTTCTACAATTACCTGGACAAACGTATTTGTGTGATAAGGTAGGAAGATATTTTTTTTCTCTCTTAGGAATTGCCTCACACCTAATCCATGATCTGGCTTCAGAAGTGGAAAATAGTTGTTATTTTATTGCCACAATTATTCTACCAGAGGAAAAAAATGGTATTTAAGAACGAATGACTTTGTAATAAACATTATAGGCTGGAGAAGAGGTAGATCAAGGCGGCAAGCTTGCTGAGAAACTCGGGATTGCTGGCGTTCTAAACGGAAATTGAGTTTTTGCTTACACTAGAACTTTAGTTCTTTATAGGTAGCAAGAGTAACTGGTGTGGCACAAAAGGCTGCTGTCTGCGGTGTCGGCTAGTAATATGGAAGCATAACAGCGGCCGCAGCAAGGACACTGCTAGTGACCGGCAGCTCAGATGCAGCAGCTCGCGAGGCAGCCTGAAAGGCAGTCGGGAGCCCTGGCCTGGAGTCTGGCTGGCTTTACCACTGAAGAGCGACATCGCCTTGGGTAAATGGTTTAAATTCCCTGCGCGCTGGTTTTCTTATCTGTGTTCAACAGTTGTACTAAGGAGTAAAACGAAAAAATTTTTTAAAGCCAGTCAAATTTAAATGAACGTGAGCAAAACCCCGGCTCACGGGGGACTAACAGATACTGAGAGTAGCTGTTGCGGCTCTAGGTTCAAAACGTTACTGTGAGGAGCAATAGTCCGAGCCCTTGGTTGACATCCTAGACAGACATGTAGGACTGAATCACCCAAGGACTTTGGGGGTGTGAGCACAGGGCAGAGGAGGAGATGGGGGCACAGGCCGGCCTGAGGCCTGCTGGGGAGGAGTGGGTGCTCTTGTCACGGTCTACCAGTGACAGGCTTGTAGGAGGCGCCTGCCAATCAGAGGTTTTAAGGAGGAGTGAGGTCGGCTGCAAGGTGAGAACTCAGAAGGACCGAGGCCAGAGCAGTGGTGGTGAGGGTGTATTCCAGACCCTGCCTCCCTCGTGTAGGGGCTACGTGCTGGGGGTGGGGGGGCAGTTGCCAACCACTGTCCGCCAGGGGCTGTTGTGCATGCTTCACAGGCATGAATCTGCTTCAGCCCCACAGCCGCCCTAGGTGTGGAACATCCATAGCCCCCTGTTTCGTCTGGGCCCGGGGATTTCGTTTGTAAAGGGGAATGAGTGACAACACGGAGAAGTCGATGCCATTGAAAGGAGTTTCATTAGTGACAGTTTCCAGGGGAGGAGGCATGCCCTGCCTTGCAGGGCTGCAGGGGGAGGTGCTGAGGTCCCTCAGGAGGCAGAGGGAGGTGGGAGAAAGCAGGCCCTGAGCCTTTGCTGTGGTTTCCGTGGGAAGGAATGGGTGAGGCAGGGCAGGCAAGCTTGAGCAAATTTGGGGTTGTATGCTTCGAATGCTTCCAGCATGCTCCGGGCTATAAGGGTGGTCTCTAGTTGTCTGGTACGTGGTCCTAGCGTGACTGGGGCAGGGGACACATTGGCTTGCTGTGTTACACTTAGATAAAGGAGGTGACTGAAGATAGGGATATTGGGGTGGCTGGTTTGCATCAGAAAGGCATGCACACTGCAAGTCCTCAGCTGTCTGTAGGAATTAGCTAGCCCTGGGAGGGCAGTCTCTCCCTGGCCAGCAAGGCCCACATGGTGCCAAAGCATTATAAAATATAGAAAATTAAAAAAAAAACATGATTAATACACAGTGTCAGATGAGGGAATTCTGACACAGAGAGGGCAATTAACTTACACAAGGTCACCCAGCTAAGTGATGAAGCTGAGTAATTCCATCAAGGAAGACTGTCTTTGCTGAATCACTGTCATAACTGCCTCCGGATTTAACATTAATATTCCTAAAAGTGGTAAAATGCAGGAGTTCAGTTATTATGGCAAACAATTCTTAACAAACAGCTAAAGTGTGTTTATTCTAATAACAGCATAAAAAAAGAATGGGAGGCAATTTTCCCAAGTTCCCTTGAAGTCATAGTGTGCTATTGCCACTTGAAGAAATGCATTTCACTTTCGTGATCAAAGGAAAAATGCTGTCATTATGCACCAGGATGCCTTCCAGAATTCGAGAGGACAAGTTGGACTCCAGATGCCATTTCTGATTAATGAGGAGCAGGTGGCATGATGGCCAGGGTGACACTCATCTCCCATGGGTGGTTTGGATTTATGCTGGCTTGAAGAGGAGAGATGGTCTTTGATGACCTTTCAAAGTTCACGCGGGGCCTAACGTAATTTTTTCTAGTTTTATGGATCCATGATTTCCTCCAGGTTTACACAAAATGGGCCAGTGAACCAACCCTTCAAAGTAACTTCTGCATTTTTCAAGTTGAAAGGACTAGCATGGCATTGTGAATGCCTCAACAACTTGCTTAATCCCTTTTTAAAAATCTTTATCAAGTGGAAATACATACTTAGATGAAAATTGTGAATTTACAAACAATAGTTCTTGTGAAAAAAATCAAATTTATCATTGTTTTCCTGAATCAAAAAATATGGATATTTTATTTTAAATACTTTTTTGTTCATTTGTTTTCATGTGTGGAAAAGGCAAAAACTCACAAGTAAACCTTTTGTTTAATGCATGTTGTGGTGTAGTTCAGTGCAGTTAAGTATGCACACATTTCTCGTATAGCTGTTATGTGCTAGTCATTGTGCTGGACTCTTAAAATTCCTTATTTTAGTATCGTGTGTACAGATGTATTACCTTTGTAAATTCACATCACAGTCTGCTGAGGCAGGCGGGACGGACATCGTGGTAGGTATTCCTTTTGTCTAACCAGCCACATTTCTTATTCCGCAAATAACAGCAAACCTGCAAAAATTGGCTTTTCCCCCATGAGATCTCAGTGTTCTTCTTACATAACCAGAAGTCTTGGGGTTAGGGTGATTGGCATTAATTTGACTTCTCAGCTGATTTTGAGTAAGGGAGATGACCCTACATAGCCTGGTTTGAATAGTTACAAGGCCCTAAAAGCAGAGCTGAGGCTTCTTTGAGGAAGAAGAGAGTCCACCCATGGTCAGCAGATCAGCCTTTGTCAAGAGTTCTGGTCTAATCTACAGAGTTCAGACTCACTGCTCCAGGCCCGTGATGGAACAGGCCAATCCCTTCCAATAAAACTCTTAATATATTTATCTTCCACGGGTCTGGTTGAACCCTGACTCATATAGTTGGTATTACTCAATATCTTGAGAAATACTGACAGCTTCAACCTATTACATGCATTTTTTCAGTTTCCTAGTGGGTCTGTAATTGTACAAAGAATGGAATCTGATCAATATTATTGTGATCTACTCAACGTTATTTTTCTGTTGTTTTTCTTTAATGCTTGAGTCATTAGTTTTAAGATTAGAAACAATTTTGAAGACTTAAAAATACAGAAGCACGAGTATATACAAATGCACGAGTATATACAAATGCACAAGTATATACAAATAAGCACAAACATACAGATAAGACACAGTATATTTTTTCTCCCTAAAAATTGAGTTTTATTTGATGTTAATTAATGCAGAATATATAATATAACCCCATGTCAGTTTTTCATTTAACCTTACGAGTAGAATTTTTGAGAAATTAGAGTTGGCTGCTCTGAGTGATTTTAATTTCACTGCTGTTCTTCCTAATTATAGAGTTTTCTCTGTGCTTCCACGAGCCACAGTGCACTTCACAAATGTCGGGGTATGACAGTGCATTATGATCTGCAGTCTTTAGGTGTCTTAGTGGGCCTTTGGGGGTCTTGCTGCTACTCCCACGGCCCCCACAGGCCTCACCTCCTGTTCCACCCCTGCCCACTCCCTTCCATGAGACCTCATCACAGTCGAGCGTGTGTCTATGTGTGTTCGATTTTTCTGGTCCTCCTTTCTTTTATCTTTCCCTTTGGGGAGAAACTTGCAATTTCGGGAGGAATCGTTAGTAGTAAGCTGACATACTCCAAATATACCTGGGCTGTTTCAAGGATCAACCTCACTTGTTGATGAATTTAAATTAAATCCAAATCTGACTTCAAAGTCCTTGAAGAATAATGTGGAATATTATTGTAGGTTTGCTTGAAGCAGTTGATACAGTGCCTGTGCCAGGAAAACTTCCTTGAATTCCTCTGTACCCATCAATCCACTGACTCTGCCAAATACGCAGAAAAGAAAATTATTGGAAGGATATTGGGTAGCTCATTGGATGGTCAGGAAGGCTCAGAAAATAGGCAGGGACCGGGGAAGGCTAGGCAGCGAGCAGAGCCCGGGGGGCCACACAGGAAGGGCCGATGAGTGTGTGCTGGGCACCGTTTTCCCCGGAGTATGGACAGAGCTGCTTGTACGACTGCCACAGATACTTCCACAACTATCCCCAAATGGGTGAAACATTCCTTGAGGGTTCAAAATCCAAAGCATAGATTTAAATAGCCTGCTCTTAGGGGCTGGGGCCATGTCCCAGCTGCCAGAAACAAGGGTGCAGGTGTTCCCCACCAGGGGTGCATCCCCCTCAAATAGGCACATTGTCGGAGGCTGGCTGGTTAATAAGGATGAAAACGTGTCCAGACTGCTCAGGCCATACACCCTGTGGTGGTTTAGAAATGCATCCACAGACTCTTTGATGCACCTCCCTTCACAAGGTGGAGCTGCTCTATTTGCACGCGAGCTGCATTTGGCGACTTGCTTCTAAAGGACAGAACGTCATGGAAGGTGCCATTGGGCATCACTTTCTGCAAGTAAGGCATGAAAGGCATCACAGCTTCCTCCTTGTTCTCCCTCCCGGTTTGTTTGCTCTGGGGGAAGCCGGCCGCCATGTTGGGAGGACAACTTCCATCTGGAACATTCTGTTCTTGTGGCACAAGGAGAAGAGAGAAAGCAAAGAAAGATGAGAAAGAGAGAAAGATGGTGCTTAAAACTCCTGACGAGGCCGATGCAGGTGTTGCGGTCAGGCCTGACATTAGTGGGGTAACAAGTGTATTTACTCTGCAGGGACAGGTGAGTGGAGAGGCACCTGGACATGGTGCAGTAGGGAGGAGCAGCAATGATTCTGCTTTAATACAATTTAACACAGTCATTCAAAGGACAAGAAGAGCCGGTCAGAGCTCTGGCTCTGCTGGTGGCTCCATGTGACCTCGGATGAGCGTGTTGACGTTTCTGACCGAGCTCAGGGAACACACAGCAGCCAGCCGTTGGGGAGCAGGTGGGCTGGGTCTGCACAGCTGGTTACGCTGGGTTTCCTTCTGAAGTGTCATGTGGTAAAAATCAAGTCGCCGCTGACATCCAAATAAGGTTCCAACGTGTTGTTATTGGCAGTTCCTGTGTTCTTAGGTTCTTCCCTAAAGCACCCCAGGCCAACACCTGAGGAGAAAGCCAACACCTGAGGAGAAAGCCATCCCACAGAGCTGCGGGGAAGGCTCTGAAACACCACACCACCCTGTACCTCAGGCTTTCCCAAGGAACCCCTCAGGCTGCTGGCCTTGGTGTCTGGCAGAAACATGTGTCGCCACAGCTTCATGCACTATTCGGTCTTGTTTGCCTCCCTCCTGACAGAATACGTGTTTGTTTTTTCTTCCTGGCTTTGCTCCTTCTTGGAGAATGTTCTAGGTAGGAGGCCAGACTGGCTGCCTGGCCGGGTTCACAGGCCATGTGTAGCAGCAGCCCCACACCCAGACTATCCCAGAGCGAGAAAGAGGCTGATGCAGACGGTGCAGGCACAGGGCGGCGTGAGAGGAGAAGCGGATCACTAGACAGCACCAAGCCAGGTTGGTCAGGGCCACAGCCAAGACATTTTCTTGAGATATTAAGTTACTGTCTTATGCTGACTGCTTAATAACGTCATAGTTTGTTCCTAATCACTCTCAACCAATCCTTTTCGTTCTCTTCACGGACCTGAGTGGAAAGAGCTCTTCAGGTCACGTTCCAGAGAGGGGCCTGGGCCAGGCAAGCTCCTGAGGGACACGGCGGACCTGGCAATCCTCCCACCTCAGCTTCTCAAAGTGCTACTGCCGACCTTGCTTATCACAGAGTCTGCTTCATGGAAATTATTCAACAAGTAAGTTGAATAAATGAATATTAGATTTTTTGCTGCTATTAAATATAGAAAAAAAGCAACGATATAATAACTCCTTGCTAATATTTATGGGACAGCTGAATTGGGTGCTGTGTGTATAAGCTCGTTTATTCCACATAATCACTCTGTAGGGTATTCGTATCATCCACATTTTACATTTGAGGAAACTGAGCATGCAGACAAGTAAGTGTTTCAAGGTCCCACAGTGGTAAGAGGGAAGCCAGGGTTTGAATGGAGTTGGTGCATTTTTGTAACCAGTCTGCCGTGTTACCATGTTGGGCACATCACAGGGCAGGACCTGTTCTGTAGGTGAAACTTTGTAAAGTCCTTCATGATTTCCTCACACTGGGAACCCCCACTCCCCAGGAACACCCCGAAACACTCATCTGCAAATGAATGTGGTGATTCTCACTCCCTGCTGGTGGGAATGTCGACTGGTAAAGCCTTTCTCCAGGGCAATTTGGCAACTCTGGCATTAGATGCCTTAAACATGTTCATCCCTCTGGTCCAGTATTAACTTCAAGGAATATAGCACGAGGAAATTAGCCCATGTATGTACAAGGATTTACAGTTGCAAATTGAATATATCTCAAATATCCAACAGTAAGGAAATAGTTAAAAATATTATAATGTTACTAATGAGATGGAAAACTATGTCCCCATTAAAAATTGTTTTCTAAAAGGACACTTAAATACCTAGAAAAATCTCTAGTGTTTTGTTATGTGGGACAAAAATGTAGTCTTACACAGTAGCTATATTGTGGGCTCTAATTTTACAAAGAATACACTTTTGGTGGAATTTTAAATTTAAAATCTTCTGGTCCAATAATTCCACTCGATGTTACATACCCTGAGAAAATAGTCACATAGACATAAGGAGGTAAGTACACGGATGTTAACTGAAGTCTTATTTTTTAGTAATGCAAATTGGAAATCACCACCTTAATATCTACAAGGAAGGAAGTGTTAAATACATGCATGTGTCCTAATTCTGGAATACTATGCAACAGTTAGAAAAAATAAGGTACTCAGATAGTAACATGAGAATATTTACTGACAGATCATGAACTGAAAAAAGAAAGTTACAGAAAATAAAGTATAATTTATGTTCTTTTGATGATTTAATATATGTTGCTATGTTTTTATGAACATGCATTATTGAAAAGGCTTAGATTTACCCTAGAAGGAGACGTGCTTGATGAGAATGGTTACTTACTCTGAGATGATAAATGGGAGATGTTTGTTTTAGTTGATGTGTCCGAATCATTTACAAGAATAATGCAATTATATGTTACTCCTGTAATTAAACTTCAACATTTTGAGTGAGAAAGAAAGACAATAGGAAAAACATGTGAAACTGTTGAGTGGCCGTCTTTGTGTTTGATTTTCCTTTGATTGTTGTTGGCTTTAATCGCATTAACTTACTTTAATAGTTGTGACTCTAGTTCTAAACCTGAAGATTATATATTGTATAAGCCTTGTGTATGATAAATGTCCAGTAAATAATTTCTGATTGAGCTCATTCTCTGTCTAGCATGGCACCTCCCCAATGCCATCACTATCTTCTTACTTTGCTTAATTTTTTGGTAACACTCTTTGTACCAGTTGGCATGTGTGCGTATTTGTTTATGGTTGATCTCTCCCCACTGGAATGTCAGCTCCACAAGGCAGGGCCCTTGCCTGTTTGCTGCTCTTTGTAGCACGTGGAATAGGGCCTGGTATATAGAAGGGACACAACAAATGAAAAAATAGTTGTTAATTGCACATTTGTGCCTAGGAAATGACCTAGAATAACGAATACCCACTAAAATGCTGACGGTGTTTTTCTGAGTGGTAGGATTTTAGTGGATTATAATGCATTTCAAATGTGCTATCTTTCAAGCACTTTTTTTTTTAAATGCAGGAGCTGGGAGGCTGATCTGAAACAACTCCTAGTGATATAAATCCTGTTTTGTTTTGTGTCCTTAGCAAGGTTTAGGTTACTGATAACGACATTTCTTTTCTAGTGGGCTGATGATCCGGCAAATAGATGTGTACTTTTTTTTAGGTGACTGGGGTGGCTTCAAGATCACCTTAAAAATTGATTGTAATTTTGCCTACACTGCATTGTGTGGCAGAATTGGGTGTGTTGTAATTAAGGTACACAAAATCTGCCATTCTGCATGTAATGTGCTTATGTTGTGGAACAGGGACGAAAGGAACATGAGTTTAGCTTTATACAGACAGCTCCTTTTACTCAAGTCAAAGTTGTCACAAGCCTTCAATTTGTATAAAGGTAGTATCTTGAAGTGCAATGAAGGGAGCTGCAATAAAACAAGGTATGCTCATATTTCCATTTTACAGATGAAGAATCCAAAGGTCAAAAATTCTGAGCGCCTTGCCCAGACCGTTAGTGGTTTGTAGGGATTGGATCCCACCTGCCCTGCTCAGCATCCCGGGCAGTTACTGTGAATGACGCTACTGCAGGATGTGCAGGTGAGTTAATAATAGAAGAACCCATGGCACAGATATTAAAACTAAGACTCCAGAATTACATGTAGATGATGAGATTGAGTTGATGTCACTCAGGTTGAGCTAATGTATTGCCTGAGTTGATAAAATCTAGCCCTCATGCAAGTTTGAGGAAGAAACCCAAAAAGCCATGTGGTCTCCAGGCCACATGTGAACAGAGCTTCAACCACATGACATGGCTGGAAAGGAAAATCAGACCCCCTGCTGACAATGGCTGGGAGTGATCCGGGAGAAGGAGCTAGCGTGTTTGTGCAGCCAGCTCTTTGAAAGCTCTGGTGGCACAGACTTGTCTCCTGGCAGAAACTTTGTGGGTCTGGGCAACGGTGGCACCAGGTAATACTTTCTCCCCTCATGTTCTAGGATCAGCTTAAGGTGAGGTGAGGACATTGTGTTAGTTTGGGTTCTCCAGGGAAATATTAATAGAACCAATAGGATAGAGATATAGAGAGACATAAGAGGGGATTTGTCATGGGAATTGGCTCATGTGATTATGGAGGCCAAGAGGTCCCACGATCTGCCATCTGCAAGCTGGAGAACGAGGACAGCTGGTGGTGTAATTCAGTCCGAGTGTGAAGGCCTGAGAACCAGGGGTACTGATGGTGTAAGTCCCAGCACACGGCCAAAGGCTTGAGAACTGGAGTGGGGGTGGGGGGTGGGGTGCTGGTGTAAGTCCTGGAGTCCGAATGTCTGGAAATCAAAAACTCTGATGCGTGGGGGATGGACACGCTTGAAGCTCTGACTCGAGGGGGGAGGGGGGCATGGGCAATATACGTAACCTTAACACTTGGACCCCCATAATATGCTGAAAAAAATTTAAAAAAAACCCAACAACTCTGATGTCCAAGAGCAGGAGAAGGTGGGTGCCCCAGCTCGAGGAGAGAAAGGGAGAGAACTTGTTCTTCCTCTGAGTTTTTGTTACATCTGGGCCCTTGACAGATTAGAGGATGCCTGCTCACATTGGCGAGGGCAGATCTTCTTTCTTCAGTCTCCCGATTCAAATGCTAATCTCTTTGGGAAGCACCCTCACAGACACACCCAGAAATAATGCTTTGGGTATCTGGGTTATCGCTTAGCCCAGTTAAGGTGACACATAAAATTAGCCATCATAGACAGACTGACCTCTGACCTGGGTATACTGTCAATCCTTATCCAGAACGTGGAAGATTTGCGACTCACTGGTTATTCAGACACCTTTGCCTTCTTAACTCTTTTAGGACAGAGTCTAAATCTTTTGACAACAGCATTCTAGTACTAGAAATGGCACCATGAGTGTAATTGAACTCATACAGTTTATTGAGAGTGACATGGCATCCAGACAGTGGCAGGGTGAAAGGCTTGTGGTGCACATGAAACCACCTTCTGAATGCGTACAAAGCCAAGTGCAAACACGTGCAATGTACTGTGACAGTAACAAGGCAGTGCTCGTGAGGGTGTTTACACTTTAAGCTCTACTTTGTGACTCTATTTCTGAGTAAACAATATTTCACTGGGCACCTTTATGCAGTGTGAGTACGTAGGCAAAATGGTCTAACCTTTCTGAAAACAACATATATCAACCTAAAAGCTCCCAAACAGGAAATTGCTTGAATAAATTATGCTGTAACTATAAGGAGTACCGTGCAGGTATCAGAAACTATGTTCTGAAAGGATGAAAGAGGATAGCAGTTTTAGTATAATGTTAAATGGGAAAAACGAATACAAAACTGTATGTTCAATATATATTTTCTCTCTCTCTCTCTCTACATATATAAATCCCAAAGATGAAGAGTAGTTATTTAGGGTAGTGGACTATGGGCTATATTTCTCGTGTTTTCTGAAATACACACACATTGCCTTTGGAATCAGCATAAAACAAGAACTGTTATTTAAGACAAAAAAGTCTAGGTGTCATTTAATTGCAAAAAGCATCACCAAATGAGTGACTGTGCAAGACTGGGGACTGGGGTAACTGGCCGCACCTGTGTGGGTGTGGCTGGCCGGCGGAGCCACGCCCCCTACCTGCGCTCGGGGCGGGGAAGCAGGGAGCCGTGTGAAAAGCCACCGGGGATGTGATGTGTGTGTTTAAGACAGGAAAGGAGCAACTGGAGGGGTCTAGGCATGGGGTGGAGAGTGTGCGCCTGCCTTTCGGTCGTGGCAACGCCAGAAAGAGAGGTCAGAGGGCACGGCCACACCGCAGGGCATTCTGCAGGCAGGAGCTCTCTGGCCCAGAGTGCAGAGCTGCATAGTCACCCCTGCAACCGTCCCTTTGATGCCCAAATATGCTCAGCCCTGCGCCACGTTCAAATATGCTCAGCCCTGCGCCACGTTCAGAAGGAAGCCCGGCTTCAAATGTGTAAGGAGGAATAGGAATTATTTATCACTACTAAAGCTTTTCTAATAATAAAGTAAGTGTTTAGTATCACTACTAAAGCTTTTCTTCACGATGAGGGTACTGAAGCCGGAATTACATTGCACAGTCCACAGCGCGACTTCCTAAAAATGTACTTTCTACATCGCTTTCCAAGAAGTTTCCCTGGTGGTAGCAACACTTCAGCTCTTCCCTCCCCTCTCCTTGTCCCTCACACCACTCCCAGTTGCAGAGTCCACTCTCCTGCACGTCCCTCTCAGATCCTGCAGAGCTCTTAGCTGTCCCTCTCGGACCCTACAGAGCTCCAAGCCGGGCCAGCCCTCCCATGCAGCCCGAGCTAGCTCTTCCCGGGGTTTCCGCTTTGTGCCTCCCACATCCCTGCACTGAGCAAAACCAAATGATCTTCCTTGGTGCCCACGTTCCTTGGAAGGTGGGGGAGTGGGGAATTGAACCTACTTAGAATCTATAACTTCTCCCCTATATGGGGCTCTACTAAAGTCAGGAGTAGAAGACCCTGCTGGGTGAGCAAGACCCTGTGCCCAAGTTCCAGGGACACAGCAGTTGTGTGCTCAATCAACTTGGTGACAACTGAAATGGTACCATTAGACCTGAGGTGGCCTTGGAGGGGGCGGGCTCACCTCCGCAGGTGCATGTCACCAACGGCCAGACAGGTGGTCCACACAGTGCTATGTGAGAATCCAATGAAAAGGTCCTCTCAAGATACCATTTCTCCCTGAAAGAAACTTGCTTCATTTGTCGTCGTGTGATAATTTTGTTAGAACAGGACGTTTCCCTACTGTCTCTCAGGAAATTATACGTATAGGAATCTGTGAGTCTAGGATGTAAAGGAAACGCCATTCAATTTGGTGTCTTCCGTGGCAGCCCTGTGTCTGGCCAGGTGGAGGGAGGCAGGGACTCTACTCCCCAAGCCGGTGTGGGCATTTCAGGCCTGTGCTGGTCTTTCCCCAGGAGAGATAATGTGAGCCTTTTCAGGTCTGGAGTTAGTTGAGCTGAGTTAGGTATTTTCTGCAGGGGTGAAGCAATGGGGAGTTTCCAAGCTCCAGGAGGTATGGCTCAAGTCGGCAGTTCTGCTGCAAGAGTGTCATGAGGAGCACGCAGGGCAGTGGCAGGAAAGCAGTGTATAGAATAAACACTGGTGCTATTTCACATCCCTCGTTGTGGGAGGCAAGAAAATAGAGCTCTCTTTGATTTATTGTTGCAATATTTTTTATTAGTAAATTGGCACTGGCAATGAAAGCTTTAGAACAATTTACAACTGTATAGCATTTCCCAGTCCAGGAAAACACTTCCTGTGAATGCCCTTTTTTTTTTGACCTTCAGAACCTCATACCCAAATCCAAATAACACACAAAAAGCCATTTGTGAGCTAAACCATGCAATGCAAACACACCGTGGTGTTGTGTTATATCTGCGAGTATGTTGCTGATTTGTTTTTATTTTTAGTAAATGACAGGATTTCCAGTCTGGACATTGCCTGGTCACAACTCTATTTCCCAGGAGGTACATGAGAGGCATGTGTGACTCGTCTAAGGTGACACAGCCAGTGTTTAACAGAGCCGGTCTTCTGTTAGCCATACCCTCCTCCTGAAAATTCATCTTCGCAAGTGCAGAGAATAAAGAGTGCACTGACTGTCAGTTTTCCCCACCACACTGAGCATCCCTGCTGCATTTGCAGCATTCCTGACACTTAGGGTTGACGGTAGTCCTATCTCTTTAAAAAGAAAAAAACCTCCGGGTAGGGGGAGCCACTGACTGCGGCACTGAGCCTCCCAGACCCAGCGCTGCTGCTGCCGCTGGCGGGGCAGTCTCGCTGGAACCTGCTGATGGCAGGAGAGGAAAACAAAGGCGGGGAGACGTGATGCCAACGGCTACCAGTAAGTACGTGGGGCTCCAGCTGGGAAACAAACCAGAGGTGGATAAAGAAGCAGCTTGCAGAATTAAGTGGGTCCTGAGGTTTGGTTGGTCACTCAAGCCTCTGAGAGCTGCTCAGAAACCAGGTCAGTCACGGTCACTGCAGTTGTTTGCAGGAGAGCGTGGACCACACTTTCCCAGAGGACAGAGAACCTTCCTGAGCGTGCCCTGCAGCCGGGAGCACTGAGTTCTTCTGAAAATTTAGCAGTTTGGGCTGGCTGCCAGCGGATTTGTGAGTGAGGTGTCAGCCACAGGGTTACTAGGCAGATCCACGGTGGTGGTCGGGATGCCGGGACTAGCGGCTTTGTCATTCTAATCTCCGTGCTGGGCTGCAGTGTGTGGTCACAATGGGTCGGTTGGTTGCAGTAATACAGTGAGCAGTCAAGAGTCTTGCTGAATAATAAAATGGGGTTCTCAAAGTAGCTTATAGTTTACCGTAATGGTTCTCATTATAAACAGCATGCCCTTAAATTATTCAGGATGTTATAATTATATAGGAATATTTGAAAACCCTGTTTTAGTTAAAAACATTTTATTTAGTTAATTTTATTCTCATAAGTGATTGTTACATTCTTAGAAAGAGTATTCCAGTTTCAACAACAAAATCTCTCTCACGTTTGCTTTCTTTGTTTTTTTTTTTTTCTTCCCTAAAACAAGGTTAAAACCTCAGAGAAGAGTGCTGGATTTGTTTCTGACATATCAATTGTTTTGGCTTTGATTTTATTGTACCTGTGGAGATGGATAAAAGCCTGTTTTGTTTATGTGCGGAGGCAGGACACAGGTTGATTCTGTGTGAGCACAAGCTGCCCTGAGGTTATGTTGAAGAAGAGCTCTTCATTGCTCCACCAATGCAGATGACAATAGATGACACTTAGTCCCATTTTATATGTCACCTGACAGGTACATTCCCACACTGGTTTTCAAGCCACCCATTGGTAAGCAGATGCACACTGGGTTAACCTGGGTCACTGTGTCCCACACTCGTACTTCTGACTCCTGGCTTGCTTTCCCTCTCCTGCCCGTGGAGAATGAAATTCTCTCAGGCTGGGACAAAGGATGCCCAGGTCCTCTTCCTCTCTCCTCCTTGGCTGTTGCCTTCATCCTTTCTTCACCTTCCTTGGCCTTAGGCTGGGCAGTTCCCCCCTTCTTTTCCCCTTGGATCTTCAAGGCTCCGTCAGTCTTGAAGCAGGACTTCAAACAAAGCAAAGCCGATCGTCCACAGTCCCGTATCTTCCTTGCACCTTGCTTGGTTCGTAAGAGCTTTTCCATGGTTAAAACGGTGTTCCTTCCCAAAACAGGAAGAAAAGTCCAATAGCAGCGTTTTAAGACCAAGGTTTGCTTTACATCAGAAGCATCTCGTGCATTGCTGCTTTCCGCTGGATTTGCCCTCTGAGGCCCAGGGTTGAGATCTCAGCTCTGCCATAGCCTGGCTCTGCCACCACTGACAATCTGCTTGACTGCTGTGAGCCTCAGTGCTCCCCTTTGTCAGAGACGATGGTGGTCATTACTCTTATAACTGCTGCAGGGTGAAGCCAGGTAACAGTGTGTGAAGGCATCTAGCGCAGTTCTTGGCACAGTGTAGCTACTTACCGTAGCGAGTGTTTCGTCTTTTTCTCATCTGGTCTACCGGCTACCCAACCGCCCAGCCGTGGTGACGCTGGCCAAAGGGCTTTCGTGCACCATTCCCCAAAAGGAATACATTTTGAAATGAACTTTTGGCTGAGTGCGTCTTAATCAGTTCTGATCAATACAAAAAATATATTTAGTTATTGCTGTGGGCTAACCACCTCTTTTTAATAAAGGAAAGCTGGTATTTCTGTGTTGCCACAGTAGTATTCTGTTGGAGGAGGGAAGGCCGATTCCCTCTGTGCACTCCTCCTGAACCCCTCACGAGAGCAGCAGTGATGGTGGTGACCGCTCCCGCCACGAGCCAAGGGAGGACGCTAACTGTGACTGGCCCAAAGGATGCCAAATTGGAAATCAGAACAGTTTCTTGCTATTCTGGTCTTGGACAGCCTGGATGGCAATTTGCTCTTTGCATTGCCAATCCTGTTACTATTTTAAATTTCTATTTTATGTGTCCTTCTCCTTTCTCCTTGCCATCTTTCCTTGATCTCTACACTTAGGACATCATGTCAGATTTCAATGTCTAGGATGGAGCCAGTGGGCCCCTACCTAAGGGGGAACATGGTGAAGTTGGGAAAAGCAGTAGGTTGGGGACTGGGGTGTGTGGCTCTGCCCTACTTTGGCTTCTCTTGTGCTAATTATTAATAGAAAGGTTCCCCCTTTAACCTGATCTCTAAGATAAAAGAGTAATCTTTAAATTTCCTTCGAGTCCTGGGTATGTGATTCAGGTAGCTCTCCTTGGGGTATCCTCAGTTTATAACAATTATTTGATCAAATTAAATGCTTTTGTCACTTTTGATTCTCACAATAGCCTTGCGACACAGGCAGCCCCATTTTGCAGACTACAAGGTGTAAGAGAGAGTAGAACTCCAACTATTCCTTATTTGTAAAAGGAGAACTTGATTAGGTGTTATCGAGATTCACTTCTCTTGCTAAACATCAGGGAGTTCTCGGACTGCAAACCCTGAGCTCTGGTCCCTACCACAGTGTGCCTCTCAGGGCCCTTCGAGTTGGTGGTGATATGGAACTAATGATGCCACATTGGTTCTCAGTTTTGTAGGGAAAGATCTATGGACCACTTGTAGCAACATTACATCCAAACTAACATTTGTTTTAAATACTCTGCTCTAGATTAGACCATAAGTCTGTCATCTAGGCCAGAAAATAAGGGCTCTATAGCCCACACAGCATTTTCATGTGTTCTGATATGACAAAATTTTAAAATAGTTAGTCAAAGCTACCTTAATATCATTAGAAGTGATCATTTAAATTTTATAGACCTCCTTAATTTATTAAAGTTCTAAGTGCTACAAAGGAATACGTATTTGAATTTATAGTAGCAGAGGTTTACGTTTTCCTTGTTTTTAATGCAATGATAAATTTAGCCATTAAAAATTCTAATATGGTTACAAGACAAAATACAAGACATATTGCACAAGATATACACATACTAAGGAAGTTATTCATTGTTTATCTGATATCCAAACTTAACCAGGAGTTATATATTAATAATTTTTATTTGCTAACTATGGCAACACTAAATAAATAGAACCTTAACTGATGAATTAAATAACAGTTACTTTGACCTTAAGAATATTAATTTGTTAGTTCTTTAAGCTTAAAACACAAGTTACAACCAATCTTTGTCAGTTCTCCATCAATTATGCTAAATATCCCACTAGTTTTTTATTTGTTAATGTTTTTGTTTATTAAATGTTCGTGCTAAGTGACTGTCCCAAGACAACTCTGATCCAGAAGAACATACTGGTGGCCAACTCATCTTCATATTCTCCAAAGTCCCTACTAAAAGGTAAAAAAAACCCAAAAAACAACCCCCCCCCAAGATTTTAAATGAATTTATTTGGAGTCAGATAGATTTAGCTTTGAAACCTGGCCTACATCTTACTAATTCTGATACTTAACCTCTGGGAGCCTCACCTTCCTTCTTAAATGGGACCCATAACTGGTTAATAAACCCCAGCTCAGAGATTAGATGACAGCTTAGTGAGCCTCTGGCATGGCTGAGTATGATCAAACCCCCTCAAAAAGTAGTTTTTAAATGAATAAATATTATTTTTCCCTTCAAAAAGCTAGATAATAATAATATTAGTCAGATAATGTCAAATAAGACCTATTTTCATCATATTAGTATAATTTATTTTTAAGGTATTACTTTGACAGTTTTATTGAGATATTCATTCACGTATCGTACAATTCATCTATTTGTGATATTATTTTTATGTAAAATTTCATCTTTGAGGATAAATTGAGATTTTGAAGGCAAACCTAAGACTCTGAGGAGGTTCCAGTTCTAGCCCCAGCCCTGCAGAGCCCTTCCCTCACAGTCCTGCCAGTTGACAGACTGCACCCTGGGGCTAGAGCAGCTATATACAAGACATGCATAGTTTTATTACCTGCAAATTGGCTACAGTGGCTAAATTATTCACTCTTTATTGAATACCTTCTGTATCCATGACCCTAACTGAGTAAGGGAGTCAAAAGTGAATCAGACATTCTTGAGGCACTTTCAGCAAAGTGGATGAGAAAGATTTGTACGGCCCAGAAGGGATTTGGAACACTGGAGAAATAATGTGTATATTTTTCATATTAAATCTGAAATATAATATTTGTACATTTTATATGGAAATATTTAATTACACACACACACCCACATACACAGCAAGTAGCACTTACCTTTAGCTTCACCTTTGGTGCTCCATACTCCACATTTTATGCACGTTTGCAATTTTAGGGATGTATGTTTGAGGGCGAGTGATGGCTGCAGTGACCCTGACCTCAACTGCCACACATTGTGCCAACACAGGTGTGTCATTGGTGACATCCACAGTGCTTGTTGTTTGTGTCTTACATTTTGGTCTATTGATTTATAGGGCGAACTGATCTGACTTTCCCATTTTGCCAAGATTCCATTTTAAACCAATTTAGTCTTTTGCTCTTTGCTGACTCATGTTTTATTCTGACATTATGGAGGGCAAGACAATTACTCCGCTGATGATTCCCCTGGAGGCTTTCTGCGGGCATGAAGTCTGTCTGCATTTGGCTCCTTGTTTTTTGTAACGCTAGGGACTTCCAAGGGTAAGTTTTCACCTTTTCCCAGAGGAGTTAGCTGGGGACGAATCTGGTCAAACATGATAAAAAGTAGTGCGGTTTTTTAATTCCCATTTTCAGATGCACATGGACCCCATTCTCAGGAGATCACTAAGGGAAGTAAATTCTGCTTCTGCTCTTTGCTATAAATGGGCTAAAAGATCGTTTCCAGGGAGACCGAAGCCGTCTGACAGGTAAAAGGTAAAGCACAGGGGCGTGCCTGTGAGCTCTGTCGCACTGGGTCAGGAAGGGAAGGCCCCCAAGGCAGAGGGGGCGCTACCAGTCCAAAGTCCACGGAAAAGGCCGTGGCTCTGAAGTTTAACAGACACCCTTAAACAGAAAGGAGAGCATATTGAAGAGGATAAAGTAATAGGGTAGCTCCTGATTATATTTGCATCTCATCCCTGCAGGAAAGGCCTTTCCTGTCATCCCCTGGGGGACAGTCAGGTGTCCGTGTGCTACTTTCCTGGGCAGTTTGCCTTGTCCTGCTTCTCTCCCGTGCAGCTCCCTTGATTCCACGTTAGGAACCCCTTCTCTTCCCACGTTCCCCCACCCCCCACCTCCTCACTGAGGGCGGCGTTCCCTTAGGGAACATCTCCAGCTATTTATAAAACAGTCGTGATTTAAACCCTGAGTCTCCCGACTTTCTGTTTCGAACAGTGTAACTCAGAGGCATTTTCACATCGGTGAGTAAGTGGACCTAGCATGTTTCTCTTTTTACTCCGTAAATGAGTTCACATATATGGCAGTGCCAAGTGCTCGCAGAGTGGGTAAAGCCCAGCTTGCCAAAATAGGATATTTTTGCTGGGAAGGCGAAGAGGTCACTGTGTGGACACACCACGCCTGTCAGCCATGGGCAGTGGCTTCGGGGTTTCAGAGCCAAGTGACCGATTCCACAGCTGGCGAGGAGGGGTGCCCAAGCCCGTCCCTGACAGCAACGTGGAGCCCTGGCTGTCTCAGCCCCTGGGGCATGAGGGGAGGCTGTGAATCAGGAGCACATTTCATGTCACTTCTCGTGTTAAAAAAATATTACAGGGGCAAAAACAGTGGTATCCAATATTTGCGAAATGATTGCAGTTTACTCGGTGCTTTTAGACGAGGTTCAATTTGGTTTTTACCATGAGGCTGTGGTTTTCCGGCGGGGAAAACTGGGCACGGAGAGATTGTGATTCTTAAGCTCTGGTGAGTAGAAGACCCAAGACCCCTATCCGTTGGGCCGCACCACTCCCCAAATGACAGGGTGGAAGCAGCTTTCCTCCCCTTTGGGGAAGGTAAGGGGGGAGAAGGGAATATATTTGAATGCCTGTACTTGTGTCAGGCACTCAGTGTCAGGGAAGAAGAGAAGAGCTGGGACTCTGGGGACATGTGTCTAAGTCCCAGGATGGGCTGCTGCTTGAGTCTTCTGGGCACAAGTTTCCAGAGAGCAAAATGGAATTAACAATTCCCTCCCAAATCTCCAGGCTGTTTAAGAGACCGAATACCATGCCTCTACAAGGTAATCTTATTATACCACTTATTATACTGATAATTTTACTATCAATAACATTTCAACTGTAAACAAGATTTCGGATATGCTAATTTTCTTGGCCATGTTAATAAACTACATAAACACAAAATTATCATGAAAGCAGTAAAAAAATGCCAGACTTATCATATCAGAAGTAATTTGATTGTCTTATTGAAGAACAGTTTTAAATTTATTATAATGGGGAGTTTGAACATTCACATTTCTTATTTTTTAAAATTGCATTAGACTGCTGTTCAATCTCATTAGATGCCATAAAAAAAAGGCCACTAGCTTTTATCTTCCAGGCAATTTCATTGTTCAGGATTTATAAAAGTAAACTGTGATATATTGAAGCACTCAAAAGTAGATGCATATCAGATGAGGATTTATATACAGGAGAAATAAACATATAAATCTAGAAGTCTTATATAGTGTTAAGCTGTTAGGCATATAATTTTTAAGAAATAAAAACATTTCTGTCACTTAAAATAGTAAAAATGAAGGAGAGCCAAATATATATTTCATTACAAGCATAGACGTTCTTTGCATTATGTTCAAATGAAAATATTATGCATGTAAAAGAATATATATTAATTAAGCCTGTTGCCCATGCTTTCCTTAGGTCATTTCTTTTTCTATTTTTGAGAGTTCTTTTTGTATTCTGGATACAAAACCTTTGATGATTACCTGCGTGACAAATATCTTCTGATTTATGTAGCTTGTTTTAGGTGAGCAGAAGTTCTTAATTTTAATGTAGTTTGAGCTTAACAATTTTTTCCTTTGTGGTTAGTACTTTCTATTTGTTGTTTAAGGAATTCTCTAGCCCGAGGCCATACAGATACTGTATTCTACTTCTTGCTACAAGTTTTAGGGTTTTTCTCACTTATGTGCTTAATCGTCTAGAATTGATATTTGTGCACAGTGTGAGGTATGGTAAGTTTTTGTGCATGTTTCCATGTAGATAACCATTTGTCCCAGTAACATTTTCAGAGTGGTCCAGCTTTGCCTACCGATACCTCTCTCATGTATCCCGTTCCACTAACGCAAGGATGCGTCTGGGAGCTTTCGATTCTCTTTCTTCCTGTGTGAATGCCATACTAACTCAGTTATTATAGTTTAATATTAGGGCCTGATACCGTGTAAAGCAAATCTTTACTGTGTGCATCTTCTTAAGGAATGTCTTTGGTTGTTCTTGTTTTTTTTTTTTTTATTTCGGCATATTATGGGGGTACAGATTTTAAGGTTTCAATAAATGCCTATTTTCCTCCCCCTCCCCCCACAAGTCTGAGTCTCCAGCATGACCATCCCCCAGATGGTGCACATCTCACTCATTATGTATGTATATACCTGCCCCTTCCCCCCTCCCACCTGCCCAATACCCTATTACTGTAGTACCTATGTGACCACTTAGGTGCTGTTCAGTTAATACCAATTTGCTGGTGAGTATATGTGGTGCTTGTTTTTCCATTCTTGGGAAACTTCACTTAATAGTATGGGTTCCAGCTCTAACCAGGATGTTCTTGTTTTATTGTAAAAGGTTTTTGGGGTTTTGATTCTAATTACTTTGAAAAAGAAGATCAATTTCAGGAGAGGTGACATTTCAATGATATCGAAACTTCCTCTCCGTCATGTACATATCTACATTTTTTAAAGGGCCTCTTTAATGTCTTTTGTTAAAGTTTATAGATTTTTCTTCCTAAAATTGTTATATAAGTCCTTTCATTATTATTGCAAGGTAACTTGTTATTTTTCTTGCTATGATAAATGGCAATTTTTTAAAACAATATTTTTCTTAAATTCTTGCTGGTAGGTAGAAACGTAATTGAATTTATATCAGTAACCTTGCAAAACCCTACTGTTAACTCTGTTAATTTGTCTGAATTCTTTTTGAATATTCTATCTGTGCATAGTGACAGTTTTGCTCCACCTCTTTCTTCTCCTCCTTGTTCCTTTTCTTTCCTTTTCTGTCTGGTTTTGGCTACCACCTCCAATAAAATGTTGAATAGAAATGGAGATAGCAAAGTGTCCTCATCACTGTTCCACAAGAAATTTGCCCTTAAATCTGCCCTTTAAGGAAGTTTCCATCTACCTATTTACTAAGAGTTTTTGTTTTCTTTCCTTTTTTTTTTTTTTTTTTTTTTTGAGACAGAGTCTCACTTTGTTGCCCAGGCTAGAGTGAGTGCCATGGCGTCAGCCTAGCTCACAGCAACCTCAAACTCCTGGGCTTAAGTGATCCTTCTGCCTCAGCCTCCCGAGTAGCTGGGACTACAGGCATGCGCCACCATGCCCGGCTAATTTTTTATGTATATATCAGTTGGCCAATTAATTTCTTTCTATTTATAGTAGAGACGGGGTCTCGCTCTTGCTCAGGCTGGTTTTGAACTCCTGACCTTGAGCAATCCGCCCGCCTCGGCCTCCCAAGAGCTAGGATTAGAGGCGTGAGCCACAGCGCCCGGCCTTCTTTCCTTTTTTTGGTCTTGAATGGATATTAAATTTTGTCCTATGATAAATCCAATTTGGTCATAAGGTATTATCTTTATTAAACATTGATGGATTCTACTTGCTAATATGTATTTTAAATTTTTTTTATCTTTATTCATGAGTAAGATTGGCCAGTAATTTTCCCTTTTTGTACGGTTGCCATCTGGTTTGATGATCTGGTTTGGGAATATTATCAGCCTCGTGAAATAATTTGGTCCTCTTGGCTGTTTTTATGTTCTCTGGTAGAATTTGTATGCTATTAGACTTATCTATTTATTGCCTATTTGGCATATTTCACCAGTAAAACCATCAGCCTGATGTTTTCTCTGTGGTAATTTTTAAAAATATAAGTGATTTAATGGGACTGACTTATTTTTGAATGAGCTATGGTACTTCATATTTCATAGGAATTTGTCCATTTTCAAAATGTTCAAATTTATTACCTCAAAGTTATTTTTGATATTCTTTTATTTATATTACATCTAACATTTTGATATTCTTTTTAGTTTCAGACGCCTTTTATCTTTCATTCCCAACAATTTTTGTTACTATTTTGCTTTTACCTTGATCAGTCTTCCAGAACTTTGCCAATTTTAGTAGTCTTTTTAAAGTATTAACTTTTGTTTTTGCTCTCCATTGTTATCTTGTTTTCCATTTCACTAATTCTGCTCGCATCTTTATTTCCTATTTTCTTTGGGTTTATCCCCTGATATTTTTTTCTAAGTTCTTAAAATGGATATGCACCTCACTGATGTTTAGCCATTTTCCTTTCTGGATGAAATCATTAAAGACTATACATTGTCTTATAAATGTACTGATCCCCATTTTTAATAATGAAAGAGCAGGTTAAAGACTCAATGTTTTTGGCGGGCAAATGCGTTCAATCAGAATTTAATGAGTCCTTCCGTATTCATTTTATTTATCTTTAGAGTTACCCTCTATTTGTGGCATGTGGTCCTGAATTTCTATTTACGACACGAACGGAACGTTTCCTATCATAATACACTTCATTTTAAGGAAAAATGTTAAGTAAATAATTGAACAGGTGGTACACAAATAAGCCAAAGATCCCCAAAGCAGTATGTTGTAGCTCAAATATGAAAAAAATTAGGAGGGTGATTCATTTAGGGACTATAGTTTGGGAAACTAATGTTCCAGGTTAACACGCTACCTTCTGTCATTCACTCATGGCATATGTGATTATTCAATCACAGTGGGTAATTTCTGACAGTTGTGGAGGATAAGACAGGGGAATAAGGGAGACGAACATGTATAAATGTTCTAGTATCCAAAACAGAAATCACAGTTTTTAGAATTCTCAACTGTGGGTTAGATGTTAATTGTAGAAGTGGTATTAAAATTGAAGGTCAATTTATTCGAGAGAGATTGCATTCAGGAGGTGTTGGACAGGGACACAGTGATCCCTAAGACCTAGCACACGTTCATAAGAACAAGTCATGTCCTGTTGCCCGACTCTCCCCTTATTATTAATGGTAGGCACTATTATTAGACTGGCAGAGCAATGTAAATCGGGAGAAAGGCTCTGTCTTGGTTTTAGCAATACACTGGGCAACGTCATCCTCTCCTGTTAGAAATGATAGGAATACATGTGACTGATGCTGATATATTTATAAGGTCTCAGAGTTACTGAGGAAACGCTATTCAAAGATTGTTTTTGGTCACGAATGCATCATTGCCCATGGGGGGGTAGAGTTTAGTCATTTGCCACAGGGCTCTGTGCTGTTTAGCAATTTTATCAAACGTGCTTGGTGATATGAAGCTAATTAGTATTCCAGATTATGGAATATGTGTTTTTAAAGATATCGAAAAACTGAATTACAGATTCAGTGAGGTCGACAGGCGTGAACGTGCAGTGTTCCGTGGAGATCAATACTGCGCCAGTTTCTCCTGATGTTTCCACAGAGACAGAGCATTGTGAGCACATGTGGGCAGAGGGCAGAGCCCCGAGGGTCTTGCTTCAAGTATAACTAATTCCAGATTTCTCTTGGGACTCTCATCTTTTATTATACAAACCCTGCTTGTATTCTACAGTAAATTCATATTTTATGATTGTATATAAAGCGACATTTTAATTAACGAAATCTTTATTTAGAAGAAATTTGGATTAATTTCAGTTTTCAGATTCATTGATGAGTTTAAAAATATTTATGTCTAGAATTGTAGAATTTTAGAGGTGTTAATAACTTAAAATACTTATTCCAATCCTTTTGTCCTACAGATCAAGAAATTGATCCTAATCCTCTACTTTATTACGTATGACCTCTCTTAACCTAAACATTTTAAATCAAAGAGTCAAGTTTTAAAAGTCTGTTATCATACAAAAGACGTCCATCCTCTTGCTAATATAATTCATTAATTTAATTGTAATTCTTAAATCCTGAATTTAAATCTAGAATTTCTCTAATTCTTGACACAGAGCAATCAAAATTTCATGACATATCATTTAATACAAAAGAATAAGATGATTTGGGATTGGTTTGTTTCAATTAATCTCCCTCATGTTACATAGTAATATTTTTAATTTTAACAAATCTCTGGGGAAGCGTTTTTAGAAAAGAGTTTATAGTGAGTTTTGAGTTCTTTTTCTGGGTCTTCATGAACATCCAATAATCTAAGGCAATCAGTATAGCTTAGATTATTCTTCCTACATTCTTTTTTTTTTTTACACAACCAAACATTGTTGGATAGCAGAATAGTAAGAAGTCGGGCTGGTTTTCCAGTTTCCAATCCATCCCTTCCTAGTTGGATAAGCTCAAAGTTACTGACCTTTATACATCAAATATCTTTAACATATTAGCATTTCTTCCTCTCTTATTCTGTGCACTTCCAAGGACTGTTTAATGTGATTAATGTCTAAGAGGGCACCTTGAAAATGCTGAAGTATTTTAGAACTGTAACATTGGTGTGAATGGGCACGAAATGCAGTCTCATGTGTCCCTTCACTTACCATCATTGAAAAATTTGTCCATTTTTTCCTTCCATTTATTTCTTAAAATGTTAGACTGTTGCAGGCACCAATCGTTATAAAGAATATTACTACTAATAAAATAAAGCCTTTGTGACAGACACATTTACTCGTCCTTTTCTAAGGTAGATATTTCGCTTTCCAACATGAGTTATTGTTGTACGTGTAAAATTGTAGGTTTGGATTTAAGGGGTGTTGTCTTGAAAACAGGCACATTGTATGAGAGGTGAAGCACGTATTTCCACTTCGAGGAAGCCGGGGAAATAGAGAGACAACGAAATTAAGTTGTTAAGGAGATGTGCTTTTTATTTGTGGAAACTGACATGTATAGCTACACACGTGCATTTGTGGGTTACAGTTCTTATGAGGTGAGAGTTACATGCCATGTTCTTTGGCAGAGCTGTCGTGCAACCAGCAGTGTATAATTAGAAAGTCCCTGGATCTGAGAACCATGGCTGTCTTCCACAAGGAATCACATTTTCAGTGCATTTACTTCTAGTACTCTCGCTTACCTCTTTCTTCACCCTTGCTTGATTTTTCTTCCAGGATCGCAGAAGTGAGGCAAGATGCCCGTGTCGCCAGAGCGAGAACAAAGGCCCCCACCAGTGAGTGTTCTGCATCTGCTGAGATGAGAGTGAGAGACACCTGGTCCAAGAACCGCTGCATCTCCCCCTATCACCTTCAACAAGAAATACAGAAGATTCTCAGATGAAAGTAAATTAATTTTGCTTTGGGAAAAGCCCGAAACCCTTAGTGAATCCATACTGTTTTACCTTAAGAACATCTGTGGGTTGCTGGATCAGAAGGCAGCCATTACCTGACTTGAGGAGTCATACCTTCAGGGACACAAATGCAAAACACAGCGATGTTTTCTGACGTTGGATGATGAATGGACGCAGAGGGGAAAACAAGCTTTTCACCGGCCAGGGAGAGCTGAACTTGGAGCGCGCTTTTAAAGGACACACAGATGAAAAGACTTACACAGAAGACAGAAAAATACTTCCATGGTTTTCACAGACAGATATTACAGGAGAAGTGATAATGGAGACCACGGAGACTAGGTAAGTGGGTTAACATTTTAAATGAGAATGATTTGCGTTGACGTGCTAAGCTTTGTTGGATTTTCCCAAATGGAACATAGGTGGGCAACAGCAAACGAAAGCTCTCCAGAGGTAAAAGTGAACCCACTGTTGATACTTTAGGTCTACCTGAAATTGTATAGGTAACTTTTGGAGCCAAGAGTTGAAAATAATTTCTTCACCTTTGCCCATATAGTTTTGTGTTTTCTGTTTCCTGATGTGGCTACTATAATGGAGAGTCGACTAGGTACCTGCTTTTCTCCCTTGAATGACAGATATGCATGCCTCTGGCTGGCATTCGAGAGATCCTCCCACCATGGAGTGGTGGAGCACATAGTCATCGAGGGCTGTGTGGGGTTCCACATACTGAGAAGCTCCTGTGTTCTTAACTGATAAGGCCTTAACTGATAAGATCCCAGCATCTGTTCCCTACAGAGAGAAGCCTGGGGCTCTTGCCTGGCCTCTGTTTGCCTGGGATGCTAATCCAGTTTCTGGAGTATACTCAGGGTCTTAAGAATCACACTCTGTCTTTACCTGGAACACTGGCTCAGGAGGTGGGCTCCTTCCTTTCAGTTAAAATTCTCTAAACAAGTTTCTGTTCTTAAAATCATTCGTTGAACTAATAGGTATTGTGCATTTGTTGTGTGCCAAGGACTTGGTATATGTCAAGGAATGAAACTGATACAGACACCAACTTTTGTGAATTTTACATTCTAGACAGGGGAAGACAGAAAAACAATAAATCCAGTAAGTTATTCAATTATCTGCTATATTGTATCATGGAACAGAAGGAAAGGGCAACAAGAAAAAGAAGGTGGGAGTCTGATAAGGTCACGCAGGAACATAATAGCAGGTCAGGGCAGACACCATGGAGGAGGGGAAATCTGAGCAAACATTTAAAGGAGGTAATAGCTATTTAGGGGAATAATGTCCCAGATAGGGGAACATGTGCAAAGCCCTTAGGTGGGAGCTGCCTGGCACATTCCAAGAATGGCTGGAGTGAAGTGAGTTAGGCCAGGGAAGCTGAGGATGTGGTTGAAGAGGTAGCTGGGCACAAGATCCCAGGAAATAAAACGGGATGTATTTAAGGAGTGACATGATCTGACTTATGGTTTCAAAGTATCCCTCTAGCTTCTCTGTAGAGACGCAAAGGTAGAAATGGGTTGCTGTTGTAATCCAGGTGAGAGACGATAGTGGCTCTAGCCAGGATGGCAGGGCATTGGCGGTACTTACATGATGGCTCAGTGATGGTTCGTGTGTCAGTGTTTCTAATGAAGATGTGAGTATTTCCTTACCATCTAGCAGTAGTGGAATGCTGAATACGTTTCAGATGAATATTCGCAACCTAATTATTACAGGTATTGTGTTGTTTTTCCCAAAAATAGTTAATTCCCTGATTCTCCCATTCTAGCTCGGCGTCCAACAATTCAGTTCCATTCTGACACTAACCACCCAGAGTCAGCAAAGAGCCCAGAGGTTAAGGGCTCAGTCCCACAAGACTCCTCCACTTTATGCCAGCCACAAATAGGGTCCCCATGTCACCTGCACTTCTGCCTGACCAACTACAAATCTGAGGATTCCTATGACTTGCTCCACCACTAGGTTTGATATTTTGCTAGAATGACTCAGTCCTCAGGGATGTGCTTTACTTAGGATCACAGATTCTCGTGAAGGATCCAATTCAGGCAGAGATAAATGGAAGACACGCATAGGGTGAGGTATGTGCGGGTGGGGGATGGGTGTGGGGCTTCCATGCTCTCTCCCGGGGCTTTACCCTCCCAGCACCCCCATGTGGTCACCAGCCTGGAAGCTCCCTCAGCTTCATTGCTTCAGAGCTTTCACTGAAGTTTCATTATGTAGAACTAATTGATCAAATCAGTGCTGTCGGTGATTGAACCCAGGCTCCAGCCCCTCTCCCCTCCCTGGAGATGAGTGAGTGAGGCTGAAAGTTCCAACCCTCTGATCACGTGGTGGGCTCCTCTGGCCACCAGCGGAGCTATCAGGGGCCCCACCAAGAGTGACCTCTTAGCAAAAGCTCAGGTGAACTCACAGGGGCTCTTTATGAATAACAAAAGACACTTTATCACTCAAGAAATCCCAAGGGTTTTAGGAGGTCTGTGCCAGGAATCAGGGATGAAGACCAGATATATATTTTTGATGATATTGCAATGGAGTACCGAAAGTTCAGATGGGAGAGGAGAGTGCCGTCTTTAGGACGGCGGGCAGATCTGTGGAGTCCAAGTGTCTGAAAACCAGCCCAGACGGGGAAGAGCAGGTGGGCAGTGGAGGGCCAAGAAAACTCACAGCCTAACAGGCCTGATAGGAGGGACAGCAGTGGATTTAGGCTTGGTGCCATGATCCAGTGGCAGTGACCCAGAATAGAGCCAGGGTCCAAAGAGGGAGCAAGCGGATTAGTCATTATTCCACCCCTACTAGGTTTTGGGAGTTCATGAGCATGAATAGGGCCAATTGATATTTACACGCGTGTCTCCATGGCTCCAAATCTTCACTTGCTTGATAAGACCTCAGCCCTCATGCTTCTCTCATTTGCTTAAATTCTCCCCAGCTATTTCTGGGTGTCCTTGGGGCAGTGACATCTCACATGGGCTTGGGAACAAGTTTGCTCATGTTCTTTCCACTTGAGCCTCTTGGTCCATGGCCTGTGCAGTTGGTACCCTCTGAAAGATATTATTCCCATGCACCCAAAGGACCTCTTGAGCCCAAAGTGACTGCAACCTCTGGGTGAGGCGGTGAGGGTTGGTGAGTGGTTTCTCCTGAAGCCGGTGCTAGCCGTATTTCCTGGTAGGGACGCGGTGCTGCATGAACTTAGTCCTGCGCAGCATTTCATCAACACTGTGGTTTCACCTTATGTTCTGGTAGGAGCAAAACCAGCCCCTGGCATGTGGCCAGGAGAGGGGAGAGCGGGACCTATCCTGTCCCGCCTATGGTTTCTCCCTCTCTCTTTTTTTCTCAGACACCCCTGCATCCAAATGAAGCAACAATAACAAAACAAACAAAAAAATCTCTCAGCAAATATGCTCCCACTTCCTTTAAGAGAAAAAAAAAATTGTGGGCTGGGTGCGGTGGCTCACGCCTGTAATCCTAGCATTCTGGGAGGCTGAGGCAGGCAGATCGCTCAAGGTCAGGAGTTCAAGACCAGCCTGAGCAAGAGCAAAACCCCATATCTACTATAAATAGAAAGAAATTAATTGGCCAACTAAAAATATATAGAAAAAATTAGCCGGGCATGGTGGCACATGCCTGTAGTCCCAGTTACTTGGGAGGCTGAGGCAGAAGGATCACTTGAGCCCAGGAGTTTGCGGTTGCTGTGAGTGAGGCTGACGCCACGGCACTCACTCTAGCCTGGGCAACAGAGTGAGATTCTGTCTCAAAAAAAAAAAAAAAGAGAGAAAAAAAATTGTGTAATGAATGGGAAGAGTATAAACTTGTGAGCCAGACATACTGGTGTGAATGCCAGCTTTGCCATTTGCTAGTCACGTGGCCTTGAATAAGTGACTTTTTCCATATCATGGGAAAAACAACCCCCGACGATGTTGGAGATCGTGAGTGTGCAGCACTTGGCAGAGTGTCTGGCAAAGGAGGGCGCCCCAGGAGAGGTAACCATTGCTGTTAAGACCCTGTCCCCCAGAGACCAGCACAAAGCCCAGCCGCGGAAGGCACGCGCTTTCTAAGTGTGTGAACCGCTCCCACAAGTGTGTCCTTACTCAGGTGTCACGGGAAAGGTGCTGCCACCACCGCCCCAGCCTCATGAGCCGTCGTCAGTTGCAAACCCGGCTGTCCAATCTCGCTTGGTTGGTTTGGGGGATTTTCCTTTTTGCCACCATCATCCCCAATTGGTCCAGGCGTGCTAGTCTCTGTGTGGGGAGGAGCTTGTCTAGAGCCTTCAGCTGTCGCCCAGGAAACACGAGATGGAAAGAGAGGGCCCCGGTGGAACCCCGATGACCACCACACGGCATCTGTAGAAAAGGAATCCTCAAAACGCAACGAAATGCCTCCTGACGATGGGTAGTCCTTGTCAGGCGGTGACAAAAAGGACTGGGCAGACTCAGTTTCTCCGCAGCTCCCTGCCCTGGGCTGCGGCTGCGACTTCCACTGTGCTGGTCCCGGGAGAGAGGACTCGTCTGCGCATGGGATTCCCAGGCCTTCTGTTGAGTATGTGCAGCCTGTGTCGGTTTGCAAAAGGGGACTGGTTCTTGGCCCTGCCGGCTGGCTTCAGAAGGGGGAGATCCATTTTCAATGTTCACGTGAGGGAATTCAGTGAGGGAAGGAGGGGACACACTGATTATTGCTTTTTGGTGTTTTCCCACCCATCAAGCCTGCTGCTACTTGTTGTAACAGTGCAGAAGAGTCCCCTTCTCCCTCCTGGGTGGAGTAGGCGATCACCCGTGTGCGGTGGTCTGAGAGGCAGGCTCCCAACGGTCAAACGAACCTGGGGAAAGCGGTAGCAGTGACGCTGTTACCACCTGAGACCCGAGGGACCAGGTGTAGGAGCAATTACTTGAACCTTGTAGGACAAAGAAGCAAGCCCCCTTGAAAAGTGCAGTGACGTTGGCTTGAAGGACACAGTATGGCCCTGGTGAGGCTGCAGGGTGTTTGTAGGGATGTGAATTCCATGATATCACTCCCTTCCTTCCCCCAGCTCCTGCTGGGGCTATCACGGGCCCAAGCCCAAGGGCCCAGGAGCCTGCTGCCCACATAGGCCAGCCGGGGCCAGACAGCCAGTGGACAGGTGCCTAAGGTGCAAGGGAGGGACGTTTGGAGTATGTGGAGAGGTGCGCTGCTTTCACCTTCTTCACTCGGAATGGACTGAAATCTTACGCTTGGCCTTGGTGTCTCTTTATCTCTTTTAAAGATTTTGTCATGGAAAGTTTTGGGCATGTGCAGAAATAGAGAAAAATATTACAAGGAGCACCCGTACACCCGTGATGCAGATTCAACTACTGTAATTCTGCCACATTTATTAAGTCCCTGTTTTTCTTTGCTTCAGTGTTTTAAATCGAGTCACAGATGTCCTACGTACGCTGTGCTGGTTCCCACGCAAGGCTCTGCAGTGGCGTCTGGCCTGAGGGGTGTGGTCCTGTGGTGGCACTTCTCAGACAGTCTGGTGGTACCTGGGGCTGCTCCACTCCAGGCAGGTTTGTGCCAGAGGAGGAGGGACCCCTGCGTGCAGAGCCAGAGCTCACTCAATGCCGCCACCTGAATGGGGGTCACACACGAATGTGTTTGTTATTTAACATTTATGGGTATTGGAATCGTTACTCTTTAGACATTACTTAGGATGGTCGTCTCCACTGAAAAATCAACTGATAGCTTTTTCATGAGAATAATATAAAATTAATGTATTACCCAGCGTAAAACATTAGGATTTTTTAAATGATCTCATTTACTGAATCTCCTAGGGGAGAAGTCCCATATAGAAACTTGGAGCCAAACAGACTCAAGATGTTCAAAAATTTAAGCAGTAGGAAAAATGATTTATATATGAGCCTTTATTATAAATTATTCTTATTTCTAGTATGTTATGATGTAGCAGTAGTCATAAGAAAAAACAGTACAGAAACAAAACACTAAATCTTTTCGGAGCCAAACACAGTTTGAAGTAAATTCTTTCTACAGAAAGAATAACTTCTAAACCACTGTAGCATGAATAGAAAAACAAATCCCTAGCAAAACTGTAGAAAATATAAAAAAAATCAGAAAAGGCTGTATAAATGTCATTGTATATTATGGTGATCTTTGGCATGTGTAAGTACAGCTGAGCCATTTGACACTTTGACATAAAATTAAAATGCTTCCTTCCCGACCCTCTGCCCTGAAAAGAAGCAAAACACAGAAAAGAAAGAAATTGACACTTCACATGTTGGGAGAAAATTATGGCTAAATGCAGGGTCCAAAGACAACAGATTTCAGACACTGTAATTTATTTGTTATTTTATCTGCATAGACAATGGAAGCAAATGTGCTCTCCAAAGAGAATAAAGTTCTGCATACAGATACAGACACATACATACTCAGTACTTTTTTTTTTTTTTACAGTGGTTGAAGTCTTAGCTCAAACCTTCAGTTGAGTTACAGAATCAGATCTTCCTAAACTCAGAGAGGGTGGAGTTTGTTGAGGAGAGCATGTACTTTGCAGGTACCGTATTAAGTGCGGAGGCAACCGATCATTTCTTTCTGCCCACTGACCATGGTCACTGGACAAGGCAAACACTCCAAGATTCATCTTTACAACCACATTTTACTAATTAATAGTACCTGACCATCATATTCTTTGGATCCCTAGATCATGTTACAATAAGAGATTGTTAATAACCCCTGCTTTCTTCTTCCCCTTTGTTAAAATAATTTATTTACAATAAAAATTAAAAAGTGAATGAAAGTAAAAATAAACAAGTAAGGGAAAATATTTTAATATAAAAAAGGGAAAAAAACATAGAAAAAAAATAACCCCTGCTTCCAATTTTGAATTGTTATTATGCATTCTTAAACTAAGTATCACTAATGTTACCCAACTGAATCACTTAGTGAGGGCTGTGCAGTGGTTAGGTTAGGGCTCCTCAGCCCATTGCTTTGATTCATAAAGTGGATTCTCCGTAGATGAAGTTGTCTTAAACCTTTGTGTCCATTCGGTTGACCGTTTAAATTGTGCCTCGTTGTTGGTGGTTTATTTTCACTTGAAGGTCTTTAAACTGGAAAAACCAACATTTTCCAATTTATACTCTTTCATATGTTGTGTCATGTTACAAAAAATTGGTTTTCATAGACTTTAATTTTTACAACTAAAAGGTTTCTTAAGTGGATTTTAAGCTTAAGGAACAAATTAAGTTGCAAGTTCATGCTAAGGAACAGCATTCCCTGAAGCTTGCCGTCCACTGGGTGAACTGCAGAGACCCTTCTCACAAGCTGCATCACCTGGACTCAAACCATCACCCTACACCAGGGGTCCTCAAGCTACGGCCTGCGGGCCACATGCGGCCTGCCTAGAACATTTATCTGGCCCACCGGGTGTTTTTGCCACCGCTGCCTGTCCTGCTTAGCAGCCGGCTCATCCCGGGCCCACAGTGCGCATGTGTGGAATGTGCGCCACACTCTCCAATGGCCCTCCAATGGTCTGACGGACAGTGAACTGGCCCCCTGTTTAAAAAGTTTGAGGACCCCAGCCATACACAAATGAACGGTATCTTCACAGACAAACAGTGTAATATCAGCCAAATACAAAGACCAAACAGAAATGGGTGACCATAGGAGCCAGCTGATCTGTTAGGGGTATTCTAAGTGAATACTCTAGGGGTATTTAGCGTGAAGCCTTAGAACAATAAGTACAGGAATACCTCATTTTATTGCAAATTCCAGACATCGAGGTTTTTACAAATTGAGGGTTGGGTGGCAATTCAGTGTCGGGAAAGTCTATCAGTGCCATTTTTCCAACAGCATATGCTCAATTCTCACAATATTTCAAACATTTTCATTATTATCATATCTGTTATGGTGATCAGTGGTCTTTGATGTTACTATTGTATTGTTTTGGGGTGCCAGGAACCATGCACATATAAGGTGGAGAACTTAATAGATAAATGTCAGTATACCAACTGCTCCACTGACCAGCTGTTTCCCTGCCTCTCTTCTCCTCGGGCCTCCCTATTCCTTGAGACACAACAACATTGACATTAGGCCAATTAATAACCCTGTAAGTGTTCAAGTGAAAGGAAGAGTTGCATGTCTCTCACTTTAAATCAAAAGCTAGAATGATTAAGCTTAGTGAGTAAGGCATGTCTAAAGCTGAAATAGGGCAGAAGCTAGGCCCCTTGTGCCGGTTAGCCAAGTTGTGAATGCAAAGGAAAAGTTCTTGAAGGAAGTTAAACATGCTACTCCTGTCGTGGCCCGCTTATAGGATGGAGGATGAACACAGAACAGAAAACACAAACGCAGAACACAAAGAAAAATGCAGACACACATACAGACGGTTGACTTGAGTACCAATACACCGGGTCAGTTTTATTTTTATACTCTAAAAGATTAAAGTTAGTTCCTTGTACGTAACCGCCCAGGCATTGCAGCAATGGCCATAAATTCCAGAATACGTAGCCTTAGGGAAGCAGATATCCCCTGGCTCAAGATTTCCAGGTGGTTGCTCTAGGTGCTAGGCATAGAACATGGACCGAGATTAGCAAGGATGGGCAAGGCAAGCCACAGGGGGCATTTCTCATCCCCAGCTTCTCTTAGGGTGACCCCCTAAGATCTTCGGCTGAACCCTGGTGGCTGTGCATGGCTTAGGTCGCCCCTCCCTTGAGGGGTCTTACCCGTCATTTACTAACCAGCAATCTTATGGGGTGTACGCAGCAATCACAGGAACAACGTGTTTATCGTGTGGCCTCCAGACCCCCAATGCCGTGGAGTGGGGTAGCTCTTGCTTACTTGCTGCTCAGGTCCTTCGTTATGCCTCTAGACATCAGCTTTGTTTATCACAGGGAGCCTGTCCGGAACACATTACTTTCAAACGCTCTGGGCAGAACACGTACATTACTCACTAACTTTAATTCTTAAACTAGGAAAATATATGTCAGTCCCCTACATACTCCAGTGAACACACAAATGATAAGAAAGCAACACACCTTTTTTGATGATATGGAGAAAGTTTTAGTGGTTTGGATACAAGAGCAAATCAGCCACAACAATCCCTTCCCTTAATCCAAAGCAAGACTCTGACTCTCTTCAATTCTATGAAGGCTCAGAGAGGTGAGGAAGCTGCAGAAGAAAGCTGGAAGCTAGCAGAGGTTGGTTCATGAGGTTTAAGGACAGCAGCCATCTCCATAACATAAAAGTACAAGGTGAAGCAGCAAGTGCTGATCTAGCAGCTGCAGCAAATTATCCAGAAGATCTAGCTAAGAGAATTGATGAAAGTGGTTACATTAAACAACAGATTTTCAATGTAGACACAACAGCCTTCTATTGGAAGAAGGTGCCATCTAGGTCTTTCGTAGCTAGAGAGGAGATGTCAATGCCTGACTTCAAAAATTCGAAGGACAGCTTGACTCTCTCGTTAGGGGCTAATGCAGCCCATGACTTTAAGTTGAAGCCAATTCTCATTTGCCATTCCAAAAATCCTAAGGCCCTTAAGAATTATGCTAAACCTACTCTGCCTGTGCTCTATAAATGGAACAAAGCCTGGATGACAGCACATCTGTTTACCAGCATGATTTACTGAATATTTTAAGGCTGCTATTGAGATCTGCTCAAAAAACAAAAAAAGGATTCCTTTCAAAATATTACTGATTATTGACAATGGACCAATCACCCAAGAGCTCTGCTGGAGATGTACAAGGAGATTAATGTTGCTTTTATGCCTGCTAACACAGCATCCATTCTGCAGTTCACAGATCAAGAAAGTCATTATGACCTTTAAATCTAACTATTTAAAAGATACATTTTGTAAGATCATGGCTGCTGTAGACAGTGATTCCTCTGATGGATCTGGGAAAAATAAATTGCAAACCTTTTAGAAAGGATTTACTTTTCTAGATGCCATTAAGAACATTTGTGATTCATGGGAGGAGGTCAAAATATCACTATTTGCAGGGATTTGGAAGAAGTTGATTCCACCTCTCATGGATGACTTTGAGGAGTTCGAGACTTCAGTGCAGGATGGCATTGAAGATGAGGTGGAAACAGCAAGAGAAGTAGAGTTAGAAGTGGAGCCCAAGATGTGACTGAATTGCTGCAACCTCATGATAAAGCTTGATTGGATAAGAGGTTGCTTCTTGTGGATGAGAAAAGAAAGTGGCTTCTTGAGGTGGAATTCCTGGTGAAGATGCTGTGAACACTGTCAAAATGAACAAACGATTTAGAATATTTCATATGCTTAATCATTAAAGCAGTGGCAGAGTTTGGGAGGACTGACTCCCATTTTGAAAGAAACTGTGGGTAAAATGCTATCTGTCAAATAGCATCACATGCTGCAGAGAAATCTTTCACAATAGTTAAGTGTCAATCAATGTGGTGAACTTCATTGTTGTCTTAATAAACTGCTACAGCCACCGCAACCTTCCACAACCACCACCCCGATCAGTCAGCAGCCATCAATATTGAGCCAGGATCCCCCACCAGCAAAAAGATTACGAGTCACTGAAGGTTCAGATGATCCTTACCATTTTTTAGCAATCTAGTATTTTAAAATTAAGGTATATGCAATTGTTTTTTCAGACATACTGCTATTGCACACTTAGTAGACTACAGTATGGTGGAAACATAACTTTCATATGTGCTGGGAAAGCAAAATATTTGTGTGACTTGCTTTATTGCATTATTTGCTTACTGTGGTGGTCTGGAACCGGACCTGCAATAACTCCAAGCTATGTCTGTACTCAGTAAATGGTAACAATTCTGGCCAAAAAAAGTTTCAGAATCATTCCTCCATCCTTTGATATTCCACAGTCTGAATCCCAGCTCCCTTTTGACCCTGTTTGCTTTTTTCACCATTGCCTTTTCCAAACTAATATATAGCGAAAGAGTATTTCTTCTCTATGCTTTGAAAAATTGTTTTGGAGTTTGCTGTGAAAAGCTAAATCAACTCACAGCTTTATCTAATAATCAGTTTATCATTACCTGTCCAATAAGAGAATTATCAAAGAAAAAAAAAGAAAAATTAAGAGGGCTTCACTTTTCTTCCCCTAATTCAAATTTGTGCAGAGGTAGCAATGCATTGATATTGAGTGGTCGTGAGATGCCAGCATGTGAACTTCACTGCATTCCCATATTGGAAATTGCATGACGCTGAACACACAGTGGCATAGGAGAGGTTGTAATTAAGAGGGACTCTCCCCAGGTTATGAGTAAATGCAGTTTGTTCCTGTATGATCAGTGATGAGTGGAAATTAAATGCTGGTGATGTTCAGGAGGGCAGAAGCCGCTTTGCATTGGCTCCACTAGGGAAAGCTTTCAGCTCCTCTGCCTCAGCACTGATGGATGGAAACTCAACAGTGTTATTAGTCTTCCCATCTCTGATGTCTCTTATCACTACCTCCTGGACTGTGAAGGAGCGTGTTTCCAACACCCCATTCATGCACTTAGCCACTTACGTATAAGATCCATATTCTCCTGTTACATTATTTAAAGCTTACATTCTAGCTTTTTACCAGCTCTCCGGAGAAAGTTCTTGCTATGGCTCTTCTCACTGATCATAGTCTTCATTGGCTCCATATGGGTTCTAAGCCAGACCCTGGGGTTGGGGAGAGAGCTGTGGTGTGGACA
This sequence comes from Microcebus murinus, assembly GCF_040939455.1. Classification (NCBI taxonomy): domain Eukaryota; kingdom Metazoa; phylum Chordata; class Mammalia; order Primates; family Cheirogaleidae; genus Microcebus; species Microcebus murinus. The sequence continues at coordinate 76,989,783 of NC_134116.1, read as the reverse complement.
AACAATTTGGAGACCTGTTTTCGACTCGAGAGAGGTTCGCAGCCTCTAGAAGGGGACACGGCCCCGTAAATACACGGTTTATGTAATGTAGAAAGAGCTGGGATAGATGGATAGACAAAGTATTCGTGGAGAATGAGAAAGGCCACATAAGCCTTGTTTGTCCTAGATTTATTTCCATTTTTCCTTAAACAGCGTGGGGTGGAGATAGAAGGCTTCATAATTGAAGTGACATTTGAGCGGGGCCATCAAGAAAGGGTGAAAAGTTGAACATGTAGGGAGGAGGCGGGTGGTACAGGAGGAAACAGAAAGTGCAGAGAAAGGTGCACAAGAACAGTGCAAAGGCTTGACCACACCTGCAGAGCTCCGGGGCCGTTCGGGAAGGAGGGATGGAGACAAGGCTGGGAAGCTGAGCGTTTGGACTTCACCGTGCAGGTAACTTGAGGTGCTAAATATCTTTATGCCAGAGAGGGAGCTAGTTGTATTTAATTATAGAATAAGTCAGTGGCAATATGAAGGATTGATTGGAGGGGAAGGGATTTGGGACAGTGAAAGCAGCTGGGGCCCCGACCTAGTGGTCCGAGTGAGAGCCCATATGGACCTGAGCCAACACCAGGTGGAGGGAATGGATCCAGAAGACCACGTTTCATGTGGTCCCACACCGCGACATGGTGGCTGTCTAGATGTGTAAGCAGAGGGTTTGCTGAGAATGACCAACATTTATTTCTTGGAATATTCATTTTGTAGCTATAATATCTTCAGATTATTTAAACCAAAGATTGACAATATTCAGAAAATAGGAAAAGTGATCAAAGGCTTAAACGTGAAACACACGTCATAATTTTAATTGCCAATGAATTTTAAAATATGTTTTCTTAGCTATATTCTCTTGCCCTAAATGGTTTTCAAGTTGGTGAGTTCCTTATGTAAATTACTTAGCCATTATATTTACAAAGATTAAAGAAATAGTGAAGAGTCATGATTTGTTTAGATTTAGGTTTTGTCACATTCTAAATAAAATATACATTTGAGTATTATTATTTGCTTCCCCTATCTAAAAATTTTGTCCTTGGTGATTCAAAAGCATCATTCATTTTAGTTTTTAAAAAATTTTTTATTTTTTTCCTAAACTCAAGTGGTATCATTTTATAACTCATTTAACAATTAAATCGTATCAAGAGAAAATTTGAAATAGTTTGGGAAATGAGCGAAATGTAGGGTTTTTAACAGATGAAGTTTCTATTCAATTGTAGTAATCTTGTAAAATCCATTTTGTTTTTTATGGACCCATTCCCAATTTTCCTTTAAAAACTCCCTTGACCTATTTCTAACTGGTATTTTCTTTGTGTCCCCTCCAGTAGTGGATGCCTGCCAACTACTATAATTGTTCTAAAAGACAGCAAGTGTGCGCAGCCATTTATAATTTCTTCTATATGAGGAAGGCTGTAGTGTTCTCCTCTTTTAATAATAGGCAACTAAAAAGATAAAGTGTTATTTCTCATAAGTTCACATATCTATAATTTCATGGACATGGTTTCTATGATTCATCTTTCCAAGTTACTCTGGCAATGGCTCTGCACAGAAATAAAATAATGACAGCCCTTTGAACTATTCATTGGCAATATCACTCCAAGTCCAGATATTCAGAAATAGGATTTAAAAAAACCTATGTGCTTTATTTTTAAAAATCTTTAATGATTGTAAGCAAGAAATATTTAAAAATAAAATGACAAAAATAAATAATATTCCCATTTATATTTCATAAATAAACTCATATTTCTCAGTTACTTCTGACCAGAAGATATTAGTATAATTAAATCAGGGTCTAGGAATTTTATTTGAGACTTCAGTTTAAAGCTAAACAATGGTAGTGTGTTTTTAGGCGAATAACTCAGTTGACTATAATGAACTGAATAGAAGGAGATAACTGTATGATCACACCCTTTTTGTTGCATGTGTATATCTCCATTCTGTAATTCTATTATGTACATTTATACTACACATTTAGTGCAAGCGTTTTCCAGTGTGTGTGTGCGAGGGCTTCATGCTTACACTCAGACTATGCCATTGCCACGTGCCTGGGAATCCAAGATCACGTTTAGCTCCTGGGGTAGAGCTTAGGACTCTGTTGGCCCTGACGAATGCTGACCATGCTCTTTCGAATCTCAAGCAAAGTGCTGATTTCAATCGTATTATTTCAAAGCCGTGAGCAGCACAGCACAGGGGAAACTGAGACCTGGGTTCCAATCCTGACACTTGGATTTGCAAGGACACCTTTGACCAATGACTTCCCCTCTCTGATTTATGGTGGCAGATGACGTTGTCTCCCTTGCAGAGTTGTCTGGGAATTAAATATGATGGTGTGGATGTAAAGGATTCTGTATATTTAGATATAAATGAATTAAAATGAATATTGTTCTACTCGTTGGAATATTTTTGAATATTGAACCCCAAATTTGTCTGTCTCTGGAGCTGCTGAAACTTTTATAGATGAAAGCCACTCTCCTATTTAAGAAACATAGCACGTCCCATGGGGTCATCTTTTCTTTAGGGTAAATATCTCTAGTTACATTGATAACTGATATAAATTGATTAAAAACTCAGGCTTTGAGAGCTTGCTCAGAGCATAGTTAGATCTTGCACTTGTGTGTTCTTGAGCAGTTATAACTCTTCTGAATCTCTTTTTCATCATCTATAAACTAGAAATAAAAATGCCTTATAGGATTTTAGTGAAGATAAAAATAAGATAGTGTTTATAGAGCACTTATGATTAAATAAGAAGTGTTTGGTGCCTACTAAGTGGTCTATTAATGGCAGGTATTATTATTATTAATGTAGTTGCTATTAGGCCACGTTTTCAGTTTCTCACCATCCCAACTGCAGCCTAAAATGAATAACTGTCTTTGTGGATATGATTTCAGAGGCTGTGGGGGGGGGGCTAACCTTTCCAAAGTAAGAACCCAGTGCCCTACACAGCAGCAGACATTAAAATCCTTTGATAAAATACAAATAATATACTTGGGAGAAGCGGTGGTTGTGAAGAATGCCCTTTAGTTTCCTTCCTGTGCGAAGAAGCAAGCAGTGATCGAAGGGCACTCCAGGGCCACGGAGAATGGTTGGTGCCATCGGCAGGTGCCCAGTCTGAATCGCCCTTTCCGAGGAGGTCTAAAGAGGTGGGGGGGACATCAGTCCTATTTGTCAACACTCACGCTCACACACTCATGCAAATGCACAAGAGGGAATCCCAGGGCCACGCTGGGGGGAGACCTTCCTTATGAGCAGGAAGGATTCGGGGGAGCCTGGAGTGTGGCACAGAGGGTAAGAAGACCCAGCAACACAATGTGACGGGCAGATCTGGCTGGGAGCTAAGCTCTGCAGCGTGCTTGGGAGTAAAGATAATTAGGGGAGAAAAGAAAAAAAAAAAAACAGAATTCATTGCACATATAAACTCAACCAAAGGGCAGTCTCTGTCCTGGCGGGGGCATAGGGCCCGGGTGGTAGTCCAGGGAAGCCCCGTTGCCGGAAGACAGCATTTGTGCATTTGGCAGCGACTGATGACTCAGACAGCTTTTCTTGATGTTAGTACTCTCCCTTTTCTACTGAAATGATATTTATTGTGTTTCTGTAGCATCACAGCCTATGAGCGCTGCTACAGCATTCCTTGCTCTTCCTGTTTCTTTTTTTGTGTGTGTGTTCAGTTTAACCAGTTTTTTTTTTTTTTTTTTTTTGAGACAGAGTCTCACTTTGTTGCCCAGGCTAGAGTGAGTGCCGTGGCGTCAGCCTAGCTCACAGCAACCTCAAACTCCTGGGCTCGAGGGATCCTTCTGCCTCAGCCTCCCGGGTAGCTGGGACTACAGGCATGCGCCACTATGCCCGGCTAATTTTTTTTTTTTTTATATATATATCAGTTGGCCAATTAATTTCTTTCTGTTTATAGTAGAGACGGGGTCTCGCTCTTGCTCAGGCTGGTTTTGAACTCCCGACCTCGAGCAATCCGCCCGCCTCGGCCTCCCAAGAGCTAGGACTACAGGCGTGAGCCACAGCGCCCGGCCCTAGTTTAACCAGTTTTATGATGAAAAGTTTTACAAGTTTTGTCCTGTGTTTCTTACTATTGAGTTTAGGGCTGAGAGTCCATTCAAATGCACCAATTACTGGCATGAATTACATTCATTTTAAGGCACGTGCTGCTGTAGCCCACTTACTCTATCTCCATATTTTCTATGAAGTGTTGCAAAAGAGGATGTTTAGTCAAAGGTCACCATAAATGTAAGTGGAATTCGGAAACCTCATGTGGTTTTAATATTCCCCGAAACGGCCGGTACAGCTCAGGATGTGTCACCTTCACAATATCCGAGGGCCTGAGTCACAGTTTTCCTTTTGCATGCAAAGTCCCCTTGGATCACTGACTTGACATATGTGGTATGTTTAAGGCCCTTGCTGGTTAACTTTGCTTTGGCAAAGCTGTCTTTGAATAACCCAGGGTTTCTGGCAACCAAGCAACAAACCCTCATTAAAGTTACCGATAGATTCAAAAGCGTCGTGTAAAGTCTGTACAATTCTATTTTCTCGTAACTTTTACAGCGCTCTAGGGAATTTATAATGTCCTCTCTGGAAGTAGAAAAGGCAGGAATGCTAACTCAGAAACATGACATCATTTCCCAAAGCATGTTTAATGTAACTAAAAATAAAATTTAAGCAACTGTGTCTACCTTAGTACAAAGGGAAGGGAAGTTTTGTCATTTGTCTGGTATATTGATGATCGGACGTGGCCTGTCGGATAAATTCCACGTGGGCCACTGGAATGTCTGGCGGAGGATCTAGTCGTCCCTGAACGGGACAACTCCAAATCAGGCCTGGACGCTGGAGGCGGGGACCCAGGCGCAGTGCTCGGCTGCTCCAGGCTTGGGAGGAGACACACCAGAGCGGGCCGGGGGCAGACTTGGGGGTCGCAATGCTGGGCGTCCTGAAGCATCAGGCGTCCTCAACCAAGGATGCAGGGGTTGAATCTGAAGGGACGTAGGTATGTGCACAGGCTGCGTGAGAGCTGGAAGGGCAGGTGGAAGGTGGGGAATGTCAGTTGGGGAGGAAATGAGAGATGAGAATGAAAAGAAAAGCTTCGATGCTTCTGATAAAGAAGTTTATGCTTTATCTTGGTTATGCCTGTATTTGGGAGCAAAGATTCCGGTTCTGACTATTCTGGTTAGTTGCCTGAGAGCACTGTAAGAAGATAGTTAAACTGGAACAAAACGCTGGGCTCCCCAGAAAAAGCCAAGGGTAGCCACATTCAAATGTCTTTGTGTCCAGAGGGTTCTATACACGGTGGTCTGGGAAAAGCCTTTGCATTCACATCAGCTATGATGTTAATGTTTTTTTTTTCAGATATAATTCACATGCTATAAAATTTACCATTTTAAAGGGTATAATTCAGCGATTGTAGGATATTCACAAGGTTCTAATTCCAGAACATTTTCGTCATCCCTCAAAGAAACCTCATACCTGTTAGTGCTCATTCCTCATTCCCTCTCCCCACAATCCCTGGCAAACACTAATCTGTTTTCTGTCTCTATGGATGTGCCAATTCTAGACATTTCATATAAAAGCAATCATACAATATGTGGTCTTTGGTGACTGGCTTCTTTTATCTAGCAGAGTATTTTCAAGGGCCATCCACATTGTAGCATAACTCTCTACTCCATAAAATTCTACAATAAGTTTATAGTTTTTCCACCAGAACAAACAAACAAACAAAAAACCAAGAATAGAGCAAAGGGGAAAGGGAACAGAGGTACAGATATCCAGGGTGCCAGGCCTGAGAGTGCAGGCAGGCGTGAGCATTTGTTCATTCACTTATTCAACAATTATTTATTAAGTGCCTATTGGGCTATGGACTCAATGTTTTGTGTCCCCCCAACGTTCATATGTTGAAGCCCTAACTTCTAATATGATGGCATTAGGAGCTGGGCTTTGGGGAGGTAATTAGAGTTAGGTGAGGTCATGAGGGTTGTTAGGGACCGACCTTCCACAGCCCCATCGGACAGAAAAGCAGAGACATTGAGGATGCAATTACACAAGAGGAGGTTTATTTTCTGGCTAGCCAGGGTCCAAGCCCCAGAGCACCAACGCAGTGGCCACTCTCGCAGGCAAGGACCCCGACCTGAATTGCGGGGTGCCTTTTATTTCCCCCCCCAAAGGGCCCTAGCAACGCACAAACTAATCACGCGCTGGTCATGAGCTGACCTTTGAAGTGATTAATTTTCTTTGTATTCTGCGCGATCCCTGCACATCCCACCTCCCTTTTGCCTTTCTTCACAACCCAAGAGATAACCGGAGGTATGAGTATAAACAGATGTGTGCTGTTCGCTAATTGCCTCACCCTACTTCACACGAAGGGGGGGGGGAAACTCTTTTCTTGTTGTGCCACTGAGATGCCGCCGAGGCTCCATCGAGGCGCCCCCACAGGGTGGGGCCTCCACAATGGGATGAGTGCCCTTTTATTATAAGAAGAGATAGCAGAGAGCTCGCTTCCTCTTTCTCCCTACACTCATACAGAGGGGTCCTGTGAGCACAAGAAAAGAGACCTCTGGAACTGGAACGAAACTGGCCTTGCCTGTACCTCTACTTTACAGATCTTTCCCCTTTGTCTACTTGCTTATGGTTTTTACTCATTCTTTAGGATGGAACTGAATTGTGTGCCCACAATATCTTTATCTTTTTATTTTCCAGCTATCCAACAGCTATTAAACAAAGGCATAATAATTAATTATACTTTTGTCTTTACGTAACTGGTGAACATTCTCCAGAAGGGATGAATTTTTTGGTTCCCTATGATAAAAGGCTGTTAGACACGTTTCATTTCCTAAAATCTCAAAGCATTGTTGCTGGAGGGTTGATTCAGCCTCAAGCTCTGCTTCCAGACTGCAGTGCAGCGGCTGTGCCTGGCTGAGAGTGGATCCGAGCAAAGACAGACAGTAGCTATTTGATAATTTTTACACTGGGTCAGACTGGTGTTCTGATTATTACCCCAGATAGGATTCTCAGTTAGGAGAATGAATTAGTTCATCATCCTTGAGTGATGGGGAGGTTCGAGCTCCTGCCAGATACTCCATCCAGGTTTAAGGGAAGACAGAAGCATCAGGGCAAGTTAAAACGGGGTCATGAGAAGGCATACCATTGTTTTCTGCTGCTAGCCTGAGTTAGTCCAGCTTGTGCAAAAAGCCACTTTTGTTTGCGCACCTCTACAGCTGAAATAGGCTCAAAGTGTGGTCCCATGACTCCCCCATGAGTCGTTAGTGTGAACTCGCTCTAAGAAAAAGGGACTAATGTTTTGACTTTTTGCTGTGCTGCACTTGATAAAATGCTTCCCCAGAATAAGTTAAGGCTCAGCTAAACATTTCTAAGAAAAGGCCATGAACAAAGGTATTTATTAAAGCGTGTACAGTTTAAAAAAAAAAAATACCTGCGTAATCATCAATAGGGTTAGGTAGCCTAAAATATTTCTTCTAAGTGAAATATTATGCAGAAATTAGAAATGAGGCTTACAGAAGTGACTAGAATGTTGAAGAATATTATGTACCCATAGTGTAATTGCAGCCATTAAAAAAATCCTTAAATTAATGGCAATGTACAAAAATGTTGCTTATATTGGAATAGTACGACTATGAATAATGGTTGAGCTTATTTCTTCCTACTTTTCTGTGTTTTCCAGAATATTATTTCCTCCTTTTCTCCCTCCCTCCCTTTCTTCCTTTCTTTGTATTTATTGAGTACCTATTCTGTGTTAAGACTTCTTTCAAGTTGTGGGAAGCCATCAGTAGACAAAACAGATGCCAATTCCAAATCTGACCTTGGGGCAGGTTGGGAGATGAATTGGAGAGGAGGCAACTAGAGAAGGCAAACCCGGTAGGAGGTGATTATTCCAGTGCAGGTCAAAGATGATGAAAGTGTCAACTACATCAGTGGCTTTGGGCCCCCTTCTTCTCATATAAGCTTTTCTGGGCAATCTCAGCTTCCTGCTGAGGGGTTCAATAAATATTATCCAAATGATTCCTAAATTTGTATCCTTAACTTTGACTTCTGTTCTGAGTTCCAGATCTATTTTTACACCAACTAACCCTTCTAGATGTATGCTGAGGACACCCTGAACTCCAGATGTTCAACACATCTTCTGACCAGCCTCCTTCCCCAGCTGAACCTGCTTGGCTTCTTATGAACGCCTCTTGGTTAAAGCCATCCCTTTGTCTCTCAAGTCTCTCAAGTCTAGGTTCCACTAGTCTCTCAAGTCTAGGTCACTGCATCCTGTTTGCCTGGCTCCCGAGGAAAGAGCCTAAGGAAAGCTGGTAGAACCAGGGTTTTACCTGGAGGTCTTTTAATCGACGGATTTAGGTGTGAAGGATTTTTTCCTGGAGTAGGTATGTTTTGACACTATGGCAGAGGCTGATTTACAGATCTTGGGGACTGAGGGTGGTGCTTGCACCAGAGAGAGAGGTCACTTGGTAGATGAGAACTTACATTCTTTCCATTTGTTGCTATTCTGATGCTTGTACAGTCTTGTCTGATTAAAGAAATAAATAGTTAGGGTTTTCTGGCCTGATTTTTATACTGAATTACCATATTCTCTTCTAATTGAGCAAGCTTATCTCTTCCAAGTAGGAAAAGCTATGCCTGACTTACATCACTCTCCCTTTTAACTACGGTAAGAGAGGAACGGAACAGCTAAAAGAGTGTTCTATGTATTTATTACTGATAAGGAGTTTTGAGCAATACATTTTTTGGGGGGGGTAGAAGCTGTAATTTAATTATTACCATTTTTTAGGTCAAATCTAACATTTAATTCTATTCTATTTAGGGTGTTTAAAACAAGAAGCACACAAGTTTACTTGTTCACAATGTAGCTTTTGAATTACCTTAATAGCTGTTGCTTTTCTTTTTGCAATGTGTCTCATCCACATCTGGAAGAAATAAGCCAAAGGAAGGGCCTCGTGTTCGTGAAAGCCTTGTAAAGCCCCACAAATTTTCAAATTATAAGGCAACTTTCTTCCTGTGGGGCGATATCAGCTCTAAGACTCACGTTACTGCTTTCAAGGAGCTTGCAGTTGTAATGAGGAGACACTCAGGCTACTAACAGCATAAAATAATTTGCCAAAACAAATTACATATATTTTTAACATGTCATAAATGCACATTTATGTGCATTCATTCTCATCTGTTACTTTGCTGCTGGCTCTCCTTTCTCGAGCCAACTGAGTCATTGAAAACAAAAGTCACGAAGGAAACCACGGAAGACGCTGTGTTCTGTGACCACCACGTTCCCTTCTCCTGCCTAAGAAGAGGTCACGATAAATCTTATTTGGAGATGTTTCCATTGAGTAAAAATCATTAGAGTTGAAGAGACACAGGCCTTAGATGTGTCTAGTTTTGCATGTCAATGCACTGTTGAACTCCAGCAGGGAAAACGCATCTCCTTTCTAGATGTACACCCTGCAAGTACCATTGCTGGGTTTGAGGTCCGGGAGAAGGAGCTTCTGCAGGAGGGGCGGGGCGGGGCCTTCGCTAAGGACCTTGGTGGGGCGGGGCGGGGCCTGGCGGGCGGCGGGGCGGGGCCTTCGCTAAGGACCTTGGTGGGGCGGGGCGGGGCCTTCGCTGAGGACCGCGGTTCGGCGCGGCGGGGCGGGGCGGGGCCTGGCGGGGGGTGGGGCGGCTCCTCGGCTAACGGTCCTGGCGGGCGGGCGCGTGCCCGCGGGCGGCGCCTGCAGAGGCCCAGGCCGGCCAGGCGCGCGCCGCCGCCTCCGCCTGCTTCTCCTCAGCCGCCGCCGCGGCTTCCTCTAGCATTTCCCCCTCCGCTCGGGCCGCTGCTCTCGGGGCTGCGGCGGCGCCGGGCGTGGGCGGCGGCCGGCCTGCGCCATGAGGAGCCCGCCCTCCGGGCCCGCGCCCGGCCTGTCGGTGCGGCGGGGCGGGCCGTGAGCAGGCGCCGGCGTTTGGGGGGCGGACGCGATGGGGGACAGGTACCGGGCCGGGCCGGGCTCCGGGCTGGAGGGCGTGCGCGCGCTCGGCGGTCGGGGCCGGGCGGGCTCCCTCGCGCGTCCCACTCAGGGTCCCTTTGCCTTCCGCGCAGGTGCGTGCGGGTGACCGTGCTGCCCGGCTGCGTGGGCTGCAGGACCCTGGCGGTTCCGGCGACCTGCACGGCGCGCGACCTGAAGGAGCGCATCTCCGCCGAGACCGGCCTCCCCGCGGGCGAGCAGCGGCTGTGGCGCGGCGACCGCGAGGTAGGGCGCGCGGGCCGCCGCCGGGCGGGGGCTGAGCGCGCCGAGCGCTTTCCTGTCAGCGTCGCGGGTTTGGTGCCCAGAGCCGATCCGCTCCGCCGGGACTCGGGCACGGTGGGCGCGGGCGTGTGCCCGTCCCTCGTTGTGACTCCTCCTGATTTACCGTTTTCACATTCGCATCCCGCCCCGTTTTGTCTGAATCTTCACTTTCTGAAGTCATGATAATTGTTTTGATGGGCATTATAGCCACAGTTCTTTTTTTTTGTTTTGTTTTTTAGAGCCGTCATCACTGAAGTGCCTTAATCATTAGTCATATTTTTCTATTTATGTTATAAATTTAACTGGAATACTGGTAAATGACTTAACCTTTTGTATCTTGAAAGTTTCCCCCCATGTTTGAATGACAGAAATATAGGGCCGAAAGAATCTTTGTATATAATTTAATATGGAACCTATTATTTTGAGGAGTAAACTTACGTTACAACTTACAAAGTGCGGGTGAATGACTGGATAGAGCAAAACTTTGGAAAATAGGAATATTTCATATTGGATCCTCTAAGATTGGTAGAAAATTCTACAGTTTTCTTAAAAGGGGAGTTTAATTAAAGACATTTTACCGAAAATTACCTTATTCTTTTATTCTTTTAAAAAATTCTTTTATTCTAATAAATATATTCACATGATGAAGAACATCATTTTCAGGATTTAAAAAGAGTCGAAAAGAGTCGAACAGATGTATAAGGAATCCTTATATATAACGAATACATAGGAGCACCACAGAATGACAGTTTAAGTATTGGGTTTCTTTACTGCCCAGTGCACATATTGGTGAAGTGCTTGGTACCTGAGATTTTCAATCCTTCAGTGTCATGTTGGCCTGCTGCACTTGGGTCAGTTTTCTGGTCCTTGCCCTCTTTGACACAGATTTCTTTTTTTTTTTTTGAGACATAGTCTAGCTTTGTTGGCCAGGCTAGAGCGAGTGCCGTGGTGTCCTAGCTCACAGCAACCTCAAATTCCTGGGCTCAAGCGGATCCTCCTGCCTCAGCCTCTTGAGTAGCTGGGACTACAGGCATGCACCACTGTGCCGGGCTAATTTTTTCTATATATATATTAGTTGGCCAATTAATTTCTTTCTATTTATAGTAGAGACGGGGTCTCGCTCTTGCTCAGGCTGGTTTCGAACTCCTGACCTCGAGCAGTCCACCTGCCTCGGCCTCCCAGAGTGCTAGGATTACAGGCATGAGCCACCGCGCCCGCCCAGCCTGACACAGATTTCTGATTAATCTCACGTTCCTCCACGGAGGGATCAGTCCTCCTTATCAGTTCCCCAAGGTGTTTGTTGGCATGCATTCATTGACTTGATTGAGAACTTTATTTTTATTTTTTTAAGAGTTCAGCTTTTTAGCGAACATGTTATAAAGGAGGTTTTAGTCAAAAAGACCCAAGTCTGTGTCCTTGTCAGACTTCTGGGATTCTTCTTTCCTTGCTTCCACTTGCTTGTCCTCTGCTGGGGCAGCAGTGATGGCAGGGACAGGACCTCCTGTTGGCACAGCACCAGCTCTGGAGCAGGTCCGCCAGCCCTGACACTGCAGATGAGGTTCCCTGTGTTGACACTAGCCAGCGCCTCTGCCAACAAGCCAGGCGAAAAAGGTTCAACGTTTATACCAGCTGCTTTCAGGAGGGCACTGATCTTACCCTCCATTAAGGTCATCTCATCTTCATGCAGAATGAGGGCCGAGTAGACTCAAACAAGCTCCTCTGCGGCCGTGGTGCAGGCAAATGGGGGGCAGGCGCTGCCCAGTGGGAGCAGTGCTAGTCCTCCGATGAAGTGAGGTCCTCACCCCACTGCGGCCTTGGCCTTTTCAGAAGGACCCAGCACCCCAGGAGCAACTGAGGAAAGGCTGCTTGAGAACTTTATTTTTAAATTTTTATTTATTAATTTTTTTTTTTTTTTAGAGACAGGGTGTCACTCTGTCCCCAGGCTGGAATGCAGTGGCATCATCATAGCTCACTGCTGCCTCTCACTCCTGGGCTCAAGCAGTCCTCCTACCTCAGCCTCCTGAGTAGCTGGGACTTCAGGTGCATGCCACCACGATTGGCTAATTTTTAAAAATGTTTTTTGGTGCACAGATTGGTGTTTGAGGACTTTAGATAAACTCGAAAAGGAGCAAAGTTTGTCATTCTTATCTCTTTTTTGTGTGCCTACTCCCATCTTTTAACCTTCCTTTCCTGGTTCCATACCCATTTCTTTAGTTACTCTGGTTTATCATCTTGTCCCCTAGATGTGGTCACACTCAAAGGCTCAGGTGTGGCTCAGTCTTGCCATTAGAAATGTTTTTGCAGGTGTCTGTGCAAAGCATGGATAAGGGATGGTGAAAGTGGTAGTGTGCATAAAGTGTTTGGGATTGAGTGGGCAGACAGAAGGGGGTCTGGGTAGGATGTTTTTGTCCTGATATGAAGTGATGAGGTTCTAGACTGTGGCTGTAAAGATGAAACTGAAAGAGAAAGGATATATAGGAGACTTCTAAAAGGCAAAATTTTGGCAATTTGGTACCAAATAGATGTGGGGGTTGGCGGAATGGAGGTAGAATAAGACAGAGGTCTTACCAAGAATGTGGGCAAGCTTTGAGTCAGATTAGGAGAATAAGGATTCAGTTAGCAGAGATAAACAAGTACTGAGCGTGAACTTAGTTTCGAGGAAGTGTAGTGATCAGTTTGCTTTTATATATGGTTCAGCTGATGGTGAGACTTAAAGAAGCATCTAGGAAAATGTAGGAAACGGAGGGGTGGGTGACCTGGGTCTTACTTCGTATCCCATCTGTGAATATATAACAGAGGCCACATTAATTCACATGGTAGGGTTTGCTTTCCTATTTCTAATATGAAAGGGATAAAACTAATTATAACCAATTCTAAAATCTCTGCTGGATAGTGATATTCAACAGGCAGTTGCAAATCTGGGACTGAAACTCGAGGGAGAGATGTTGGGGCTGGAGATAGAATTTTGGGAAGTAACTGATGCTTAGCACTTTCTCCTTCTGTACTTTGGTAAAACACGTTGAGAATACAATTACCATTTATTGGTCTCTGTTCCAGACACCATTCAAGGAGTAAAGGATTCTGGAGTAGGTGTGTTGTTCTACTCTAACATACCTACCACAATGTAGATGATATATTTACATACATCATTTGATTTAATACTCAGAAGAACTTCATGTTAGTTATCACTAGTACAATTTGCAGAACAGTACAGCTAAGATTCAGAGAGATGGAATATCAAGTCTGGATTTGAATTCAGATTCCAAAGTCTGTCTGATTCCAAAGTCTATGAACATTTTACTATTTCATACCATAATCTGTCAGGGTATCTATCAATTGGGGAAAAATAAAAATTAAACATAAAGTTCTTTAAAACAAAGAGGAAGGGCTTAAACCATTAAAATTAACTTCAAAAGGATAAATCTTGAAGCAAGAAGCAAGTAGAGGACACAATTTTCTGTAGCAAGTAGCAAGAAGCAAGTAGAGGACACAATTTTCTGTGGATTCAGAAAGGACGGGCTGTGACTTCTGCTGACCTATGAACTTAGAAACACTAAGTTGTGCCCCCAGAAACGGTCACCTATATATAAGCATATCTTTCACAGGGTGGGGTTTTCCTTTCCTTTTTAATTCACGTGCTGCTCAGAGCCTTTTAGATTAGAATCATTGGTGAGAATTCTAAATGTCTCAGGGTAAGAAGGAAATGAAAGAAAGCTGTTGACAGTTTCTCACCACATGCTGAGTTTGGTTAGTGTGGACTTAGCAGTGGGTGCTTACTTAGTCCTCAGTCTTTCCAGGTTACCTACTGTCTTCTTTCTCTTTGTCTCTGTGTGGCTCTTCCTGGCCTGGAGATGGAATGTGGAAGTGCCTCACTTTATTTCCCGTCCCATAAAGACACTGAAGCTGTAAATTATAGCTTTGCTTCTTCCTGGTCCTTTTACCTTCATACCAAATGTGCTTGAACCTCAAACCAGGAAGTTGGAAATATTACTTAGCTTTTCTGTCTTTTAATGGTCACAAATGCCCTTTATTCCCCAACTTCTGGCTCTTGAGCATTTCCCTGTGTCCTTGACAGCTGAACAAAGGAAGAAGTGTCAGGAGACCCAGATTGCAATTAGTATTGTATTGTCTGCTTAATAATTTGGAGAGAGTTACTATTTTTGAGTAAATGGAGATGAGCATCTCTGAGGTTTATAAGGGAAGTTGAGGTTGGCATACACAGAGACCTATAAATGATAATTATTTTCAAATTATTTTATAATCACTCTGTTTTAAAAACAAAATAGACTTAAATGGACAACTTTTAAAATTTCATATGGCACATTGAATGTGGAGATGAATTGTACCAAAGTTACTTTGCTTGGTTGAAGTTATTTGGGATCCAGAAAAGGGAGAAACCCAAGCAAATGCCCCAAATCTTGGCAAGCTCAGGAGAAGGGAGCAGATAGCACTGCTGAGGTGCCTGTGCTGTGTGGTTGCTCTTTTGGGGAATCACTTCCCTGTAGGTATGCCATGGATTACAGTCTTCTAAAAGCATTGATTATCAGAACCAATAGCCTGAGTTCACCTTTTGACAGGTTTAGCTTTAGGAACCTTGGAGGGTATCAGTGTAAGCTGAGTGGTAGATAGTTGGAAGTGTCAATTTTTGAAATGGTAAAGGATGTCCTTCATACCTTGTCAGGACATGCAAGTTGGAAAGGTGGTTCTTCAGGTGAGCTTTCGAGTCATGTTTTGTAGTCAGTCAACCTGTAAGAGGTCACTCCATAGGAACACTCAGTGATAAACCTTGATGGGGAAAAGGTTGATCTGGCTTTGCATTATTGATCTTTTTTTCAAAAAAGGTGCTCTGTTACACTGCCCCTGTGGATCAAATAACATGTTGTACCCTGCCTTTATAAGAAACAGGAAAATCACCAAAACAAAAGCAAACATCAAGGCATTTTTCAGGAAAGTTAATTTCAGGGAAGTCATACACCAAAGCAGCTTCAGAGGTTAGAAGCCTCGTTTGTTCCTTGCTTCCACATCACACCTTTTTTTGGTAGCAACATCTGTAGCAGTGCTTTCCAAAGTGTATGTATATCTAGGAATACTAGCCTATGGGATGCTCTTTGAAAGTAAATGAAAAAAAAATTGCTTCTTAGATTTGGGAAGTACTGCTTAGTATAATCTTTTCTAAGAAAGTTGCCATACATATTAATATGTTAAATGCCCTAAAAACCAAATTATTCCAATTAATTTAAAAACAGATTTTGTTTTGTCCTCTAATATCTGTTGAAGTCGCATGGAGCTCTGTTATGAGCAGTGAAATGTTGATCAAAAGAATGATTTTGTGTATATTAATGATCTTGATTCATCATTAAAAAATTTTAAGTTATGCTAAAGCAGGAATATATATGTTTTTATTAATATGTAATTAAGGGAAAACATCTTTAAATCCTTTAAATTTTTAAATAAAGTTTTTTACTACATTTATGATCTTTGGAATAGTCACTTCTCCTGAGCAGCTTACTTCCTGATTAGAACAGTTAACAAGCATTCTTAAGTGAAAAGAAAATTGAGATAAACTTTTGAATTTACAATATTAGAGACTATATTGCCTTTCATACATTTTATTTTCTTTTTTTCAGTTATCTGACTGGATCAAGATTGGAGATCTGACTTCCAAAAATTGTCATCTTTTTGTAAACCTTCAATCAAAAGGCTTAAAAGGGGGAGGTATAATATTGACTTTACCAGGAATATCTGCTATATTTAGTTGCATAAAGATTAAGTTTTGACAAAGAAGCAGAGAGTAGATGGTGGTTGCCAGGGCTGGGGGGGGGGGAGAAACGAAGAGGTATTGGTCAAAGGGTACAAAGTTTGTTATATAAAATAAATAAGATCTGGGGATCTACTGTATAATACAAGGCCTATGATGAATGGTACTGTGTTATATACTTAAAAATTGCTAAAAGGGTAGATCTTATATTAAGTGCTCTTACCACAAAGGTTAAAAAAAGCAGAAGGGACAGGAGAAGGCTTTTGGAGGTGATGGATGCATTTATGACACTAATGAGAATGATGGTTTCATGATTTTGCGGGTGTATACTTGTCTCCAAATGCATTGAGTTGCATTAAAACCACAATAAAGTGGTTTTAAAAAGTTGTTTTAAAAGTGAAATGAAAGCATACATCTGTTGGATGCAGTGAGTGCTATCAGTACCAAAGGAAACAGGGCAGATGGAAGTAGATGAATTACAAGAACAATTGGGGTTGAAGGCTATGGAATCAGAGTCTTATTTGGGCTTGGTTCTGCGTAGTTGTAACAAAATGATGCAAATAAATTTATGGTGATGATTTTGTTTTTTTAAGCACAGATTTCTTTTTATGTATATACAGAGTTTAAAAGTTCTGTGCATTTGAGAAATTTCCTCCTTTCTCTCCATTCTCCCTACAACCTCCTGGCACCTGTCTGAAGGTGACCTGGTCAGTTGGTATAAAAATATCTAGTTTAGTAAGGCTTAAGGGCACCAGAGCTGGACAGCCATTGAGGCAGTGACTGCTAAATATTCAGAACAGTAAGAACACTGGTTGACTCTGAGAATCTTAAGAATGTGATCATAAGCACCACTATCTGGCTTACTGTTTAATGGCAAAGCACCCACAAAATGGCACCATTTATTTCCTTTGCTTTGGAAAATAGCAATACTCCTCTCCACCCCACCATGTAGTTTGTTTTGAATTAATAATCTTTTCTAATAGTTAGTATATTTTTGAACATTTTTGAAACCTAATTTGTAGTTCAGTTAAAAACTTTGAGATTTGATACAATTGTATCTGCTTGACCTTCTGCTGAATTGCATGGGTAGATTTTTGAAACAGGGTACTTCATATACAGTTATGAAATCATAACTTGTATAGTTACACTTTATTCAGAACCAAATCACATATTGGTGATAGGTCATGGAACAGTTTTCTAAATCATTTAAAATGTGCTCTATATTTTAGGTCGATTTGGTCAGACAACTCCACCACTTGTTGATTTTCTCAAGGACATTTTAAGAAGATATCCAGAAGGAGGACAGATTCTTAAGGTAGGGCATGTGTTGGGTTCATGTGTGATTTACTTTGATAAAAATGAGATGAGGTAAATTTACTTAGAAGTCCTAATTTCGCATAGATTTGAATGGCTGTATTTATACACCTCTGTGGCTGCAGTGTATAGCTGGATGGGATGGATTTGAGAATGGAATCAGTATAAATATATGAGGTTTCTGGGGCAAAGGAATACAGTGTGCTACTGAGTGCTGTAATCAAGCATAGCGTTGCTCCAGGAATTTTTTATGTAGAATTTTGTACAGGGACTATCCAACCAACCAAAGCAACAAACCATTACCAAGTCCACAATTAAAGGCCATAAACACATGCCCATTGGAGCCTTGGACTTAAAGATGGGCTTTTTTGGGGAGAGTTTATTTAATAGTGTAGTTATTTTAGTTATTTATTTCTATTTATGATATTTTAGCTTGAATATATGCATTGAAAAACAACAAAAAGCAATACTGCAAAATTTAGATTTTACGTTTAAGCTAAATAAAAACCTTCTTAATTGTAGAAGTAGATCAATTATTATGTATTTTTCTTCTCATTAGCTTATTTAGTGTTTATTACCTTCAATATGGTCTTCATTATGGTTCTAGTTTAGATGGCAAATTTTTAGAGAAGAAGGACTGAGTGTTTTAGATACTCATGCTCAGATACGCACTGATTGAGGGTTGTTGTGTTTTTAGTGATTATAATAAGATGGGATATTGGATCAGTTTCAGTCCATCTTTTAAAATAGGTACCAGTGGTTCACAGAAGGTAAATGTGAAAACTATTTTTATATTGACCTATTAGGAAAATGAAGATGAGAAGAATATGGTTATGAGGCTGTTGGGGGGTAGAGAGAAGTGAATAGAATACATTCAAATGAAGATTTAGTTGGTAACAGGAGTAGGCTGTCATCTGTTCAAAAGTGAGCAAGTGGGATCCTTGCTGAGAATGAAGTCACTAGTATGAGTAATGTCTTTGGCATACAGCTGATGGTTAGTCCTACTTTGCTCATATGTATGTATTTATGTATTTTAGCCAGCTCAATATAGTCTTTGTTGCATGGGTATTTTAGTAGAATTTGACTATTTTAGATTTAATAGGATCTTAGAAATCACCTAGACCTAGAGATTTTAGGGACTTGCCCAAGAGCAAATGCAAAATATATTGTTGCTGCTTCTCAGAGTCAGTTTGAAAGCAATCTCAGGATTACAGATTAAGGGAAAAATCTCATACTATTTTTTGTTCAAGTTGTGATTAATAGTTGGAACCTGGGAGTTGGGAGTTTATCTTTAGTTTACTCCATCTCTGCTTCCTAAATACATGGAAATCACAAATAGATATCCAAATGAAAACAAGATCCAGCCTCTAAATTGCTATCATTTTGTAAGTTAACATCATATTTTGCTCTCTATTTGTTTTTTTCATGCCTTAGGATATCATGATAATTATCATAATAATTATTATGATATCCTAATATAAACAAAATCATTAGTTTTTAGAGATTGCATTAGACTGAATGGAGCTTAAAAATTAAAAATCGTATGAGAAATAGGCAGTGGTATAGGTAGGAGGAATTAGTAGTGGATAGGGAGATAGTGGAAGGCATGGCTTAACTGTTCAGGTTTGTGTTTGAACAGCTGATGGGTAAGACATCCAACCCTTTAGAATGCAGTAGATGAACTGAAAGCCTGATCTCAAAACTAGTTTTCAATTCTGTGCTATTGCCTCTGTCTTCTCATGGTTGCTTCATTTCATGTGGACATTGTGTATCACCTTTTCATTCTGATAAAGGCGTTACTGTTGGCCTTGCTGTGGTATCAGTATAAGGTCTTTTCGGTTATTGCTCAGCTTAGTGATGCCAAGGTTCTAGGGAGGTAAAAAAGTACTTCTCCCACAAATTAGAGCTTCATGAGTTTAATAATGCAGGGTAATACCTTGTATTTCTAAAGACCCATCCATTTAAAACATAACCTTTTGATTTGGTTTGGTCTAAATTAGAGTTTATTTAGGAAATTAGCATCTATTGATTTTTTCTTACTTTAGACAAGGTCCAAAGTAATCTAGGGATAATATCTCTGGAGTTTATTTCAGAGTCTAGAGCTTCCATCAGATTGACCAGAGCCCAGTATGTTTTGGTAGGTGTCCAGAAGTGAAGTGATTGGGATTGTCATGATGGGAAATTTTGTTGAGGCAAATCTTGCAGTTTGCCCTTTTCTTTCTACGTTACAGAGGTCTAGTCACTCCTCTACTAGCCCACCGTCCACCAAGCAGATAGTAGTACTCCCTTATTCTTGAAAGGAATGAGTCACTCTTAACTTTGTCAAGAAGCTTTCAGCTGAGTATAGGAGAAAGAAATGTTCATATCTTAAGCTCTCAGGAATGCAGCCTCTTAAGGGGTACCTATAAATTGATACTATATTACTTCATTTTTTTCCTAAGAGAAGGTAAATTTGGTAAGCAAATGATAAAGATCTATTTTTGGTAACTGCTCAAGCATAAGATACCTCCCACAGAGAATAATATGTACAGCTTATGGAAATGGAGTAATTTCTTTTGCACAAAAGCTTTGGGTAGATGGTAAATAAGAGACAGTTTAAATAGTACCAGGATTTGTATTTAGAAGCTAAGTAATAGTAAATTAAGCAATGAGTTTTAGGTGCAAATAATTGGAGAAGGACTTTTCAACCATACTGTGATATGTATGTAACAATTACTTTCAGTGTTAACCTCACCAGATCTTGAAGATAGTGATGCAAATTTACTTTATTTAAATGTAGTTACTTTTAAAACATTGTACATAAATACAAAGATGGTCAATAGATTATTATTAAATATAATTATTTTTTGGTGTATTTCATGGTTAGGAGTTAATTCAGAATGCAGAAGATGCTGGGGCCACAGAAGTTAAATTTTTATATGATGAAACTCAGTATGGAACGGAGACTCTTTGGTCGAAAGATATGGCACAATATCAGGGTAAGAATCAATTAGTTAGGAGCAAGCTTTATTTTATTTACTAACGGGATTTTTAATGATTTACAATGCTTTGTTTAATGAACAAATTATCATTTGTACTTCCCATCATGTTTAATTGCACTTCTTCAGATGTTTTTCTCTGCTTTTGGTGGGAAGGTATTTTGAGAATAAAGAATAAAAATCTCAAAATTCAAACAAAATAACAAGCCATGTAATTACAAAAGCCTCTTTTATTCAATTAACTTGTATTTTATTATTAATAAAATAAAGGGACACCCTTTTCATGTACCTAACACTTTCTTGCATTTGGAAAGAAGTTGTAAGAGGCTCTACCTTGTGTGTTATTTTCTGTTTTCAGAGTACCCTTGACACTATTTGGAAGTGGGGTGGGAAGAGAGATTGAAGGAGATGAGGGAACAAGGAAATGAAAGACAGTAAAAAATCATAACCAATAGACTGCTGATTGGATAAGAGAACCATAACCAGTAGACTACTGATATCTCACTCTTACTCTGTGAAGCTTTGTTTTGAAAAAAAAATGTTTATGACTTTTAGTGGAGCTCTGAAGTCAATAGGATGATTGTGAATGACTGTGTATGACAGAACGTTATTGAGAAAAAGAAGGATCAAGTCAGACTTTGCTATACAGATTTTTGAAGAAATATGTCATATATTTTTAAAAAGATATTTTATGATTTAGGAGGAAAATCAACATTCTTACTAATTAAAATTTAGCATTTATTATAGCTAATGTAGTCATTCTTAGATCAAATTTGTAATTTGAAAGTTTCACTTTATTTATTCTATAGAAAGAAATGAGTGAGAGGTAACATCAGGAGGCTTGTGGTATGTTCTAGTCCTGAAGGCTGCCACCTGAGTGTTTCAGGCCAGACATCTCCAACTTCAGATCATTTTGATAATGAAAAGATTAGCCTGTAATGTTTTTTGGCTCTAAGAGCCTATGATTTAATGTAACCATTGTGGAAAGACATCCGATTTGGATTCAAGGGATTTCAGTTTAAGTCCTGTCCTACACAGGGGTACCAACCAGCTAGTAGCTCTGACCCTCATACTGACTCACTGCTTACCTACGGATGGTATGAGAGCAAAATCTTTCTCCCAGTTATGTTAAGGATTAAATGAGATCATATTTGTGATACTGTTTTATTTCTGATGATAGCATACTGATGTTAATTGTTATGTATGTACTATAGAACCATAAAGGTGGGAGTGTAAAGAGATCCTAGAAGTATTTTCCTTCAAAATTTTACCCAATGTCTAGGATTTTTTGCTTCCATCCTTGATTTCACACCTCACTTTTAACTCTTTGCACTTGCTTGCTTTTTTCTCGATTTCTTTATTCTAGTCGGGATTTAATTTTTTAAATACCCTAGATTTTACAAAGAATGACAGTAGAATAAAAAACTGGAGTTTCTTTTCATACAAACTTATTTATTTGGATTTTTTTGTATTTCAAATTATTGATAATTCAAAGAGTAATTTTAATCTCTATAATTTTTGCTAACCGTGTCGAGTCACACTTGATATCTGAGTGCAAAGGGTTAAAAAAGTTGAAACAAGATTATTTAGCTGAGTTTCTATATAAAAATATTTGGAGATAGGCTCTTTAAAAATGGCCAATTTATTAATACAATCAGTGTGAACATGTAAAAGTAGGTGGCCATGATCTCTGATCTCTTTATTTAATGAACATTGATTGAGGGCCCTCCATACTTCTGCCTATTTGAGAATGTCTTTCTTCTGCACATCTTTCTCAGAGGTGAGCAGTCATCTTGGATCACAGCTTCTTTCACCTTTACTGGCACTTAGTATCGCAGCTGAAAATTTTTGACTCTCACTTGTTTTTGTTCCATTTTATATTATGAGATAATAGAAAGCTAAGATTGTCAAATCAGATACACAAGAATAAGAGATCTTACTCAGTATTACATTTTACTAAGGATGTCAAGGCTATGGCTATAAGGAGACACAGGTGAGGGAAGCATGGAGCGTGCTAGGACTCCTGGTACCTCTTCTAGGTCCTTTTGTGCTGCGTTAGGACACGCTTTGGCCTGGATTTCACAGAAGTGGTCTCTGAGTGATACATGTAGACCATTACTTGCACAAAGGGAACTGTTTCAGTCATAAAACATATTCATGGTTTTCTCTGATAATCACATAACTGTGACATCTTCAAGGGAATTATGCCTCATAAATGGATAAATTCCAAGCTCACGATAAGCAACCTTATGAAAGTATCAAGTAGCTAAGGACTCTCTTCCTAGTAAATACTATGAGAGTGTTTGCCTGGAGATCTGTCGCCAGCATATCTACAAGGAGATTTGGCTGGGCCATCTCTTTCATGGGTATTCCCTGGGTAAAGGGAGAAATAGACTGCAAGCCTGCTGCCAGTTCTTTCCTTCCCAGATAACCTTTTTGATTTCTCCTCAGAACGTTTATTCCTTTCTTAATCTTACTTTTAGAACTAACGCTTTTGATCAGGGTAGATGTAGGGCATTTGAAAATTTATCTTGGTGATAGAAGCAGAGAGTGATCCAGTGAGACTCCACATTGATTAGGGCAAAGGCAAAATACTTTTCTCTGCTAATTCCAGGATTAGTACATTCAGAATTATACTCCATTAAACAATAACTAGGTTGTTCCCTAGTTTCCTCTGCTAAGGTGGGCTGCCTTTGTGTGTACCTCCTGTTCTGACATAGAACAGCTGGAGTGTAATGGAAGCTCCAGTTCTGGGCCTAGTCATTCTACTTACAGGGATGCTTTTCACCATGTTTCTTCTGTCAAGGAGTTGCACTGTTGGTGTTGGATGGGAACAGCAGTTTTGATAGGTTAAAAAACCATGCAGAGTGCGGATGTAAAGAGGAAATTTTTTTTCTCATGAAACAGTTCTTTATTTGAGTTTGTCAAAATAAAGGCCTATTAGTTCATAATTGAACAAATGTTTATATAAGCAGTCAGGGAGTAAAGGGTTGGCTGTCCAGCCTTCTGGTTGACAACAGAAAGGAAGGTGGGTGTTCCTTCAGGCTGGCAGTCTGCCATGCTCTTGGTAACGTTACTTGGGTGTGTTCCCTGCTGAATTTTCTTAATTTCCTTTCATGGACCTTGCAGTTATGTGAGTTCTTTTTAGATTCTGGCAAGAGATTCACTCTTGAGCTTGGTGTTCAGTGTTTGAATTTTTGTGGTACTTTATTCTGTGTCTTTGTAGGTGTTTTTAATGGACATTTGGAGTAGGCAGAACCAGACACTGCTTGCTACCGCCATTTTAAACCAGCTCTAGTTAGCTATAGAATAATAAATAATTATTTTATTATTATTCCTATAACATTTATTATGTAAAATTTCTTATTATACAAAGACTAATAGTATTATATTAAGTACTGACAGTATCACATAATACTATTGATTATAACAGTAATAATATCTGATTATTACAACTAATTTTTAGGTGTCTACTGTCTGCTAGGTTCTTGGCTGAATCCCTTGTTCATATTGTTTCATTGGATCCTCATCACTCTTTTGTGGTTAGATAACTATTCTTATCTTTATTGTACAGATGAGGAAACTAAGTCTTAATGGTTTCAGTTTCCCTGCAGTGCCTCAGTTGATAACTGGAGATCGGAGTCTGACACCCAAACTCACCTACCAGAGCCACTCCCACCACTGTGTGCTCATCCTTTCCAAAAAAGCCTTTGCAGCCTGACCTATTTTCATATCCCAACTTTGACTATTTTAAAAAGAGTAGTCATGGCAATTTTATAAAACAAATTAGGCCAACATCCTCATATCTGTGCTTGAATATATAGGAGCAGAGGAGACACTTCTGGGGGTGCTGGGAGTGCCCTATAGAATTCATCTGGATGGAGATTACATGGGTTGATTTGCTTTGTGAGAATTTATCAAGCTGTACCCTTAAGATCTTTCTACTTTATTGTATATATGTTACACTTCATTAACTTTTGAAAGAAAAATATTAATCATCTTTAAAGTATAAATTAATATAGTTGAATATATTCAAAGAATGTTAGAGATTCTGAAGATAGGTCTCAAAAAAGTAAAGTTCTAAAAATGTTTAGTTCTTAATTATAAATATAACTTTTTAAAGGATTTACTTTGGAGATGGTGGTATTATTCTCAATAAATAAGTGGTATAATTCTGGTATAATTTGAACATTCATCACATTAGTGGTTTTCTAATTTATACAAGTAATGACTTGAATAAAAAAAATCTAGAGGCTGATGAAAAAACAAAACTCCAAACACTTATAACGTGATTATTAGTGTTACTCAAGGATTATTTTTCACGTTGTGAAATAATATGTTAATAAAGTTCTTTATTTTTATTTTTATTTATTTTTTTTTTTTTTGAGACAGAGTCTCACTTTGTTGCCCAGGCTAGAGTGAGTGCCGTGGCGTCAGCCTGGCTCACAGCAACCTCAATCTCCGGGGCTCAGCGATCCTACTGCCTCAGCCTCCCGAGTAGCTGGGACTACAGGCATGCGCCACCATGCCCAGCTAATTTTTTGTATATATATTTTTAGTTGGTCAATTAATTTCTTTCTATTTTTGGTAGAGACGGGGTCTCTCTCAGGCTGGTTTCGAACTCCTGACCTTGAGCAATCCGCCCGCCTTGGCCTCCCAAAGTGCTAGGATTACAGGCGTGAGCCACCACGCCCGGCCTTATTTTTAATTTTTTAAAGTAAATTTTATTGTGTATATTTAAGGTATATAACATGTTAGGAAATATGTGTGTGTATAGTAAAGTGGTTACTATATTGAAACAAATAACATATCCATCGTATCACATAGTTATTTAGGTGAAATATGTGAAATATTTAAAATATTATATATTTATTTGATAAATATTTTCCACTTACCAAAAAAAAAAACTTTAAATATACTATTAGAACACATTTCACAAAGTATATACACTGATTAATTTCTTTGTTTGTCCTCTGTTTTGGGTGTCTAAGGACCATAACACCCTTAATTTTTCCTTCTTTGATTTTTAGCCAACATACTATATTTCTTCTGCTGTTAATTTTTACCATTAATGTATGTCTTTATTTCCATTGTAAAAACAATTGGAATTATAGTGTAGAATTCAGTCAATTTGATGCACTCCTCTCCATTTCCCATCGAATAAGAGCTTTGTGTAGGGGAAGCTCTTGAAGTAGAACTGAGCACTCTGGCATCCTTCTGTCTGAAGATCTGCCTATGTATTTTCCTGCCCAGGGTCAGCTCTCTATGTGTACAACAATGCGGTTTTCACCCCAGAGGACTGGCACGGCATTCAAGAAATAGCAAGAAGCAGGAAAAAGGACGACCCTTTGAAGGTTGGAAGATTTGGAATTGGGTTCAATTCTGTCTACCATATAACAGGTATAGCATTTGGCTTTTCAGTCTTGATATTGGAAAGTATTTTAGCCCATATTCTGTAATTTATTTAGTTAACTTCAGAGGTGATGCTATTTTAAAAGTATCTTTCCCAATTCTTCTGTCAATGGCAAGAAGTATATCTATGAAATATCAGTGTGTCTTGGATTTTCTGAAATTACCATGGTAACTATACCAAAGTTTTACTTCATCATGTGATACTAAAAGTTAGTCATTATGATCTGGTGGAATCAGTTAATATTAGTAATTTTGTGTGAGATTTTAAATGTAGTTTTTGAAATACACAAAATTGTTATTCTGAAAAATTTTATACTACAATTTTCAGAGTCAAACTAATTATCATAAATTTTCTTATACATATTTATAAATATCAGAAGGCTACAGAGTAAAATATAATATCTAATGGTATTGAATAACTAAGAAAGTGAAGATCTTTAAAGTGGTTCTAGTGTCTACATTTTTTGGTCTCTTAACCATTCTGCTCTTCTTAGACTTATAAGCATTTTAGAGATGACTTTGAAATCATGTTTCAAAAGTAGAAGGAATATGAGGTGTTTCATTCATAATTACAATTGGAAATACTTGAAATTCTTAAGTAGACCTCTCTAAGAGTATATGGCTATTCTTCCTGAATCAGAACTCTTAGTATTTACTATAGTTTTGTGATAAAAATTCTTTTATGGAATTGGTCCTTATGTTTAGTCTCAGACTGCGTCTTACCGGAAAAGGAAAGATTGAGAGGCAGGGGTACAGCTATGGCTGGGATGACCATGTACTTTCTTGTTCAAACTGGGACACATTTGAGCATGAAAGAGGGTGGTATTAGACAATTGGCCTAAATTGGGACTGCTGTGTAGAAGAGTGGGAAGTAGGGTCATCCTAATTATAGCCAAATTTTAGTAAGCATATTGCACTTACATTAATATTAATGAATTTGGCCGGGCGTGGTGCCTCACGCCTAGCACTCTGGGAGGCCGAGGCGGGTGGATTGCTCAAGGTCAGGAGTTCGAAACCAGCCTGAGCAAGAGCGAGACCTGGTCTCTACTATAAATAGAAAGAAATTAATTGGCCAACTAATATATATAGAAAAAAAAAATCAGCCGAGCATGGTGGTGCATGCCTGTAGTCCTAGTTACTTGGGAGGCTGAGGCAGCAGGATCGCTTGAGCCCAGGAGTTTGAGGTTGCTGTGAGCTAGGCTGACGCCATGGCACTCACTCTAGCCTGGGCAACAAAGCGAGACTCTGCCTCAAAAAAAAAAAATTAATATATTATAGTAATGTTAAATATATTATAGCATAATAAAATTAAATTATACATTAAATATTATAACTGTTATCCATGAATATTAATACTCGTATATCCACCTGTTTGCAAATTATCCCTCAGGTCTGTGACATGCAGTAGTTTGTAAATGTTACGGGGCATAGATTGAATTGCATAAGCATGGAGACGTATGCAGGAATGACCTGTGAAGTTCAAGCCCAGCTGATTCCCCAGCACCTGCATCTCTGTATGGTTTTGTTTCATAGTTGAAAATGAGCACATTTTTGGTGGCTATTCTCTAACCCTAGGATTTGAGAAGGTGGTAGGTCATACTTTTACTGTGTTGGGAGTCCCTGGTCTGATTTTAGTCAGGGAGGTGTGGCCCTGTTTAACGAAGCGGTCTTGGACTGCATGGTCAATGGATTTACCCAGGGCTTGGTGGAGTTAACATTTGTTAACTTAAAATATCTGTGAGCTTAGGAGTTGGTGATGGTGGACGATCACAGATATTAAAGGTTGACTTCAGTGGAATTGCATCTTGCAAGAAGCTTAGTTGTTAATGTCAGCATTTGAGGCAAAACATATTTCAGAACCACCCTGGGAGGTCCTCAGAAGGGCACCTGGTGAGGAATTTCCTCAGTACAGTAAGTCTAACACATGTGCCTTTTTTCCAGTGTTGAAGTATCACTCTGTCTTTGGTTGAGGAATGGGTGAAGCAGTTGGTATCAATTTAGGGGCCATGTTATACAAAAAATGTGTATCTTTAAATATTATAATTAGGCTCAGCATGGTAAGATGCTCCCAACATGAGAAGCACTTCTATTCCAGAGGCCCAGGGAGCTCATTTCACATGCACTCCAGGGCATGTTTTTCTGAGTAGGATGGTGGGCATAGTTGCCTATGTTGTATTTTCTCCCCCACTTTTTTCAGAGTCTACGGTTGAATGTTAAATTTTGAGCATAGTATGCAACCGTGTTCTGTTTAATTGGGTTTACATGGCTGTGAGGCCTGAGTGTAACTGTCCAAATACTCTTCATGTCTTTTGTTCAATGAACATTTGAAGATATAGCCTGGGTTTTCCCAATAATCATGGAAAGTGTCTATACCTGGCGCTTATTATTGGAGTGAATCCAAAGAGAAATCATTATTTTTCATGATTACCTCTCTGGAGGTAGTCGAGCATAGTAACTATCTCCAGAGATGTAGTTCACGGAATTATATTAACAAAGGTAAATTAAGCTTGTTTGTAGATAAATCTGTTCTCAAGTCATTTTATAGTTCATACTTTTTCATATATAGTATTTTGATGGTAATTAAAATTATTTACTTATAATTATTATTGCCCATTAAATTTCAGAGTTGATCATGACTTAAATTTTTCTTTACAGATGTTCCTTGTATCTTTAGTGGTGACCAGATTGGAATGTTAGATCCTCATCAAACACTTTTTGGCCCACATGAATCAGGTCAATGTTGGAATCTCAAAGATGACAGCAAAGAAATCAGTGAACTTTCAGACCAATTTGCACCATTTGTTGGCATATTTGGAAGCACCAAGGAAACATTTATAAATGGCAATTTTCCAGGAACATTTTTCCGTTTCCCTCTTCGCCTACAACCTTCCCAGCTTAGCAGTAACCTCTATAATAAGCAGAAAGTTCTGGAGTTGTTTGAATCTTTTAGGGCAGATGCAGACACAGTGCTGCTCTTTCTGAAAAGTGTGCAGGACGTCTCCTTGTATGTCCGAGAGGCTGATGGAACTGAGAAACTAGTGTTTAGAGTGACTTCGAGTGAGAATAAGGCACTGAAACATGAGCGGCCAAATTCTATAAAGATTCTGGGAACTGCTATAAGTAACTATTGCAAAAAGATTCCAAGCAATAGCATCACCTGTGTAACATATCATGTAAATATAGTTTTAGAAGATGCGAGTACTAAGGACGCGCAAAAGACATCTTGGTTGGTGTGTAACAGTGTGGGTGGGCGAGGGATTAGCAGTAAACTTGACTCTTTAGCTGATGAATTGAAATTTGTCCCAGTCATTGGAATAGCCATGTCTTTATCAAGCAGAGATGATGAAGCAAAAGGAGCAATATCTGATTTCTCAGGAAAAGCATTTTGTTTTCTTCCTTTACCGCCTGGCGAGGAAAGCAGAACAGGCCTCCCGGTTCACATCAGTGGGTTCTTTGGCCTGACTGACAACCGCCGCAGCATAAAATGGAGAGAACTGGACCAGTGGAGAGACCCAGCAGCCTTGTGGAATGAATTTCTTGTCGTGAATGTCATCCCCAAAGCTTATGCTACTCTGGTCTTAGATTCAATAAAACGTCTGGAGACAGAAAAGAGCTCTGACTTCCCCTTGTCGGTTGATGTCATCTATAAGCTTTGGCCTGAGGCGAGCAAGGTCAGGGTGCACTGGCAGCCTGTGTTAGAACCTCTGTTCAGCGAGCTGTTCCAGAATGCGGTGATTTATTCCATTAGCCGTGACTGGGTCAAGTTGGAGCAGGCCTACTTCTCAGAACTCGATGAAAGTTTGGAATACGCGAAAACCGTGCTCAACTACCTCCAGAGCTCAGGGAAGCAGATTGCCAAGGTACCGGCAAATGTGGCTGCTGCTGTGCAGCTCACAGCTGCCTCTGGTGGGACACCTGTGAGGAAGGTGACGCCCGCATGGGTGCGGCAGGTGCTGAGGAAGTGTGCACACCTGGGCAGTGCTGAAGAGAAGCTTCACCTTTTAGACTTTGTGCTTTCCGACCAAGCCTACAGTGAGCTGCTTGGGCTGGAGCTGCTGCCTTTACAAAATGGAAATTTTGTCCCCTTCTCCTCATCGGTATCAGATCAAGATGTTATTTATATTACCTCAGAGGACTACCCAAGGTAGAGTCCCACTTCTAAAATGCTTGCTTACTCCTCGGGGCTCCTCCCCTACACACTGAGTCCGCTCTGTTGTGATATCCATCAGTTATCTGTGTAGATTTTGTAGTTAGCAAGACACAATAGTGCACAAATAGTCACAATACTTAAGGACCCTGACTTTAGTGTTACAGAATTCATCCATGTAACAAAAACACTGGTACCTCCTTAATATTTTGAAATAAAAATTTTAAAAAATGCTAAAGGATACATTTTAAATTCTAAAGTTTAAAAAGCCTTCAACTGTTTATCAGCTAAAAAGTCATCCAACCAGTTGTTTTTATTTTGAAATTTCAGTAACAGAACACTGAAAACAATGATTATGAAGTGCTAATAAAATCAGTTCAGATTTGTAACTAATGAATTACTTTGATGAAATTTAATTTAAACTAATTAAAATAGTATAATTCTTTATAACTCAGAGCATATATTGACATTTCAGAAAATAAAATTAGTTTTATTCTAAGATGTTTAGAATATTTCTGAATTCAAATATGGTATGTGATGCCCTCATGTTTTAAAGCAAAACCTAGATAATATCTCATTAAAAATTATTATAATTTGATTTGATATATGTATTATAATTTATGTAAAATGAAATCGTAGGTTTAATTGGCTTAAATATATGGTTGTTTTTTTTAAATTTTAGAATTGTTAGAAGATTATGATAATTGCTGTGTTCCTTTCACCTTTTAGGTCCCTTTTCCCAGGTCTTGAAGGGAGATTTATTTTGGATAACTTGAAGCCTCACCTTCTAGCTGCTTTAAAGGAAGCTGCCCAAACCCGAGGTAATATAGTTGTTTAGTATTTTTTTAAATGAACCTTTTTATAAAAATGCAAACATTTTTTATGTTTTCTATTAAGAGTAATCCATATTAGACCTATCAATCAACAGTTTCATATGGTTCAGCTTAATATAATTGTTATATTTTAAGATGTTTCAGTAGCTATTCTGGCATCTAAAAGAATTCAAAGGTGATACTGTATTTAAAAATCTCTCCTGCCGTGGTGTGCTGGTATGTGTTTACAGAAATAGCATCTTTCACTTGCATGGTGCGTCAGTTTTCCCAGTGCTCTCCCATTTCTCACCAGAGTGTCCCATCCTTATACCTTATATCCTGTGTGGTAATAGGATGGGGATTGTTAGTTAAATTCCACAGATGAGGAAGGAAAGGTTAAGATCAAGGTTGCCAGCCGAGGCTGGAGGTCAGGTCTTCCACCTTGTCATCTATGCTCTGTTTCCTACACCATTGTCCCCTCCGTGGTTTTATGTGGTTGTGCTGGGCTTGTGTTAAGACGTGATCTGCTTCAGGGAAATGTGGACAGACAATATGAACTCTGTAACGGTGTTAGGAAAGGGGAGTTGTGAGGTCTTAGGAAAGCAATGGGTGTCTGATGAGTGTCCTGTGTTTTAGGAAATGGCGATAATTTGGGAAAAACACTCACTATAGTTCTAACTTTCATACTGTGTTTCAGTGTCTGCAATATTCTTTCCCTTAATAAATTATTACCTGAACTTTTTCTAAGTTAGATATTGGCCTGAGAAATTCTAGATTTGTCCCACTGGTTGATTTTGTAAAGCATACTCTTTGTGATATGTCTTTTATAACATGTGCTCTTTGCTTTTCAAAGGTAATGACTCTAGGAAAAGTTGCCAATAATTGTACATCTTTATTCATTAAAATATAAGTGAAAGGAATTGGAATGGGGGAGGCAAATTAGGTTGGAATTACAGTGAGACTGAAAGAAAATGTGTGTAAATGTTGCTTACCATAAGGGGTCAGTAACTCCAAAATGGTAACTGTGAGATGGATTTTTCCAGCATCTAGATTCCTCATTTAATTGTGAATTGTCATCTTCAAAATAGCCTTTTGGGAGTCTAAACATGAATTGCTATAACTCTGCCATGTTTTGCTCCAAAGTTTTGGAAATCCTATTTTTTTTAATTATCTGTGTTATATTCTTATTTAAAAATTCTGCACTGAAGCAGAAGCTACCTACAGAAAAGTACACATATTATAAATGTAAGCTTAGTGAAATTTTGTAAACTGAACATATCCATGTAACCCAGAATAGAAAACAAGATGACTACTCAAGGGTAACCACCGTGCTACCTTTTGACAGCACAGACTCATTTAGCTTTTATTGTGATTTCATAAAAGGAATCACAGTCTGTGTTCTCGTGTCTGGCTTCTTTTACTTACTGTTACATTGGTGAGATTCATGCAGATTGTCGCGTGTGGCTGTTGATCATTCTTTCTCGTTGCTATAGTATTTCCTTTTGTGGTATATTACTTTTTCTTAAAGAGAATGTTTCTGTTGGTGGCAAATAGTTTCTGAGGTGGCTACAGATTTGGAAATCAGCCGAAGTTATTCAACATGGAAGCAGGTGAAAGGTGTGAAGGCCAGCAGAGGAATACTGTTTTTGCTCAAGATTTCCAAATAGCCTATGGCATAGAGCATGGCCACAGCTTGCTTCTCTAGCCCCAGGTGGATACGGGGATGGACCTTCTATATTTTTCGAAATGAGTTTAATTCATAAATTTCTTTCAAAGCTGTGTCTTCCCATTTTATATGTCTTTTCATTTTCTCATCTACTGTGGATTCAGGTTTGTTATTTGGGGGTTATATGGTAAACACTGTATTTTGTCTCTGGTTCTTGGTTAGTTTTCTTTGGATTGTTTCATTAGATGTTCTAGCATTTTTTTGCCACTCATAATGTGTAGCTCAGAACTCCTAGAAATTGTCTTTATGGTCACTTTCTTTATCCAGATTTAAGTTTTAGTCTGTCACTCTCATGATTATTTAATAACCCTGATCTCTAGCCTGTCAGATTTTTTTAACCAATCATATAGGTAATGGGTAACTGCCTCCTGGGTATCTTCCAAATTATTTTTATGCTATTTGTTCTAAACAAAAATTAGTTTTTGATATAAATTTATTGCCATTAATAGTTTTACTATGTTGGGAGCATGATGACATAGGGACTTCGGGGGCCCCACTAGTGACACACTGCTTTTCTTTCCTGAGATTGAAGTTAGTGAAGAGGCAAGCAGAGGAGTTGAGCAGGTAGAAGTCAAAAGTCATTGCTGTCACTGATAATCATGATACTGGAATTATGGCCTATAGCAGGCAGTGGACTTCCATTGAACCCCAGAATTAAATGGATTAGGTCACCACTCTGGTCCCAGGCAGCACTGGAAAGCCAAAGGCTTCCCTGCAGGGTCTGCCCCTGCAAACACAAGCATGGAGAAGCCATCTCAGAGAGACCTGCTGAGCACATTCAAATGCTTTTTCTAAATTTCTGAATGAGTCATCCCTCTTTCTGGTGGTGTGGGACACATGGCAGGTATTAGTGAGTGGGAGAAGGGAGGCCAAGAGTATTATGTGTATGGAGCTCCCTTCATGTGGTAGAGAACATCCCAAATATATAACAACATTTGATAGTTTTTGCTCTAAATCGAGGTTATTCCATTGTTTTGCTGACACAGAATATTATGGACTTCTGTTTACCAGTGATCCATAAAAATCAACTGAGCAGTCTTGAAAGTACTGCTGCATAAAATTGAAATGTGATGTTTTTTTCCCTGCATTGGGCACTTCTCTAATTCTGTAGCTCCAACAAAATCTGTGTCATTATTTGATAATTTTTACCTTTTACTTGGATCACATTTAAAACCCTTAGCAAAATACTAAATTACTGCTTGTATTTTCAGTATTCCCTTCTATTACTATTTTCTAACAATTAAACATGTTTCGCTATCCCCCATTTCAGGGAAAACAAAACAAATCTGGACTCTGATTTCCTTTCTTGCATTCTACTGTAGTCCAGCTTCTAGAAGGAACAATTGTTTTGTCTGTACTTCGTCATTATTCATTGTCACCGCAAACAAACTTGTGCTTCCACTGTCGTTCCACTAAAATTGTCTGGCTGACATCACCAGTTAGTGACTTTTGTGTTATTAAATCCAGTTTGGCCGGGCACGGTGGCTCATACCTGTAATGCTAGCACTCTGGGAGGTGGAGGCAGGAGGATCGCTTGAGGTCAGGAGTTTGAGACCAGCCTGAGCAAGAGCGAGACCCCATCTCTACTAAAAATAGAAAGAAATTAGCTGAATAACTAAAAATATATAGAAAAAATTAGCCGGGCATGGTGGCGCATACCTGTAGTCCCAGCTACTCGGGAGGCCGAGGCAGAAGGATTGTTTGAGCCCAGGAGTTAGAGGTTACAGTGAGCTAGGCTGACGCCACAGCACTCTAGCCAGGGTAACAGAGCAAGACTCTGTCTCAAAAAATAAATAAAAAAGAAATCCAGTTGGCTTTTCTCTTTCTTTTATCTGATCTCTCTAAGCTCCGTTACTACTCTTTGCAGCCTCAGTTTCTGTGATACCATTCTTCCTTGATATCCTCCTATTCCGTTGGCTGCTTCTCAGAATTACTTGTGAATCCTTATTCCTCAGTTCACCCTCCAAAGATGGGTTGTTCCTTACTTTCTTTAAGTATATTCATCCACTTCCATGCATGGTAATGACTTCCATATCTTCAATTGCAACCTCAGGCTGAATGGGCATAGTGCAGTAAACCTGGACTTCACACAAATCTGGGCTCAGACGTTTCTATTTATTGTGTAACTTTGAACAAATTTCCCACCTTCCTTGATCCTCTGTTTTCTCATCAATAACATGGTAATACAGTAATATCCTTCTAAGGACGTATCTGAGGCCCCCAGGATTTGATTACATAAAATGCAGGATCACTTTATTGCAAGGTTAATGAAACAAGAATGAGGATGGAAGCAGTCACAGCTGTCCCATTGAATTTTATGCAAATTTGCAGCAGGGCAGGTTATTGAAAAGCTTTATTGTAATATTTTACCTATAACAGGCATTGCACTGAAGATCATATGATGAACACATAACGTATTTAGTTTAACACGATACCTGGCACATAATACTGACAAATGTCAGCTATTGTTATCGTTTTACACTTGGAGTTCCAGAAGTATTTCAAAACCAGCATTTTCAAAACCTCAGTCCTTATCCTCTCCCCAAATCTGCTTCTCCTTTAAAGTGATCCTATTGAGAATAGTATACCGCTGCTCACTGAGTTGCTCCAGAGTGATTCTCAATGTGTTATCTTTGTTCCCCACAGTTTCTAGGTCCTGCTGGTTAAGTTTTCTATATCAATCCCTTTGCCTCATTCCACTGCCGCTGCTGCAGTACAGGCCTTGCCCTTTATTGTGACGTCATCACAGTTGGTGTCCTTGCCTCCGGTGCTCGCTCCTCATCCAGTTATGTCAGTCCCCTGCGGCACGCTTTCCAGTGTGCAAAGATTGTATCAGGAGATGCTAAATCCTGCTAGCACAGACGAGAGGGCTCTCCATAGTGCAAATCTACTGCTGTGACTGTGAGTGCTGTCTCATTGGCCTTGATGTGTTGAGCGGCCCTCTTTGTTCCTATTACACATGCACTTGTAGGTTGATAAACATGAATGTTCCCTTAATTTCATGAGAGCAGAAAGACCTGTCAGACTTGTCACCACCATGCAGCACAGTGCCTGCTTCAAGGTAAGTGCTCAGTAATTTCCTTTTTACCCCAACAAGTTTTCTCATATCTGTACTTTTGTACATGATGTTCCTATTGCTTTGAATACTTTCTTTCCATCCTCTACTTTGCCCAGCTAACTTTTATTCCTCTTTAGTACTGAGCTGGTGAGTCATCCGCTTCCACGAAGCTTTCTTTGACCTCTCTCCCTGTGCCCCGACCCCTGCTGTACAAATATGAGGTAGATGCCTCTCTTTTGCTCTTTGAATCCAGAACCTAGTCCACTTAAGCCTCTTTGTGTTATTAGAATAATATTTTTACTGTGCTAGACTGTAAAATCTTGAGAGCAGGGGCAATCATTATTTTATTTTTGCATCCCCAGGGTCTGACCATATACCTAGTTTATGAGTTGGGTTGGATGTGTGGATGCTTCCATCGGGTGGGCCGGGCAGGGATGGCATTGCTGGGAGGGGTACGGAGGTGAACAGGCAAATCCTGTTACTATGTCTACGATTTGGTATTTCTTTTTCTAATTAGATATTCTATTGTATTTATTCTCTGTTAACTGTGAGATAATGGAGCCTGCATTGTCATGTCCATTTGAGAGATTGAGACATTGAAGATCAAAGAAATTGAAGGATTTAAATGACTTGCTTGAGTTGCAGAGTTGAGGCTATGCTTCTGGTTTTATTTATTTATTTATTTATTTATTTATTTATTTATTTATTTATTTATTTATATTTTGAGAAAGAGCCTCACTCTGTTGCCTGGGTTAGAATGCAATGGTGTCAGCCCAGCTCACAGCAACCTTAAACTCCTGGGCTCGGGCGGTCCTCCTGCCTCAGCCTCACAAGTAGCTGGGACTACAGTCATATGCCACCATGCCTGGCTGATTTTTTTCTATTTTTTAGTAGAGACGGGGTCTCGCTCTTGCTTAGGCTGGTCTCGAACTCCTGAGCTCAAACGATCTGCCTCCCAGAGTGCTAGGATTACAGGTGTGAGCCAATAGGCCTCTGGTTTTATTTTTTTATTTACAGGTCTGGATTATTTCTGTGTTAAATTACTTACTAGACTAAATGGATGAATATCTGAAATTGGGGAATAGTTAGAACAGGTAAATGGGTTTTGGATGGAAAAATAGAAAAAAAGCACTTAAGTGGTACAAATGCCTAATAGATTAGCGCCAGGATCCTATTTATATTTTTTAAAATTTTCATACTGATTTTATTAGGCAAGACCCAAATCCTTAACATTTCCTGTGCATATCTTATCTGATACCTGCCTTCCCCATTATGGTAAGACAAGGTCTGAGACCATATCTAGTCCATTTCTATATGTCTAACACTCCATCGTATTGCTTGACCAACACAGTGTCTGCCTCTAAGGTGATCAGAAGGATGTCGAGATTGGAAGAGCTTAAATTCCTTTGGTTAGAGTTTTGGTCTCTATCTTAGCCACCAAGTTTAGCATAAGGTACCAAAATGTACAAACTTCTCACAGACTTGTAGCAGTCTACTTAACCAAACTTGCTTTAGACATAGGAGGGATAGATATCCATGGAGCAGTTCTTAAAAGTTTGTGATTATTGGTGGTTACCATAGGCAAGCAGTAGAAATATATGATAAAATCTCTTTTTATCATGAAGGTAGAATTAATTATATGTTTACTTTGTATAGATGCTCCAAAACTTTTTAAAAATCAAATTTCTTCTCTTTCTCAATTCTTATCTAGAATCTCTGATATTAAATGATAATAGCTTGTGCAAAAAGCCCATTGGTAGCTTATCAAGTGACTTTATGTGGATGAAATGTTATTTATATGTATAAAGTACATACTCCTTTCTTCTTTGCTTTTTTTCTGAACTAAGACTCCCGACTTTTATGTAGTTTGGATTTAGTTTGCTTTGAAATATTTCTTTAAATTTTATATGTATATTCTGGTATGTTTGGAGTTTTGTTTTTGGCTTTTCATTTTACATAATGATGTACAAAGATTCTATAGATAGCAGTATCTTAAGATACAGAATAATTTCTGTAGCCATCATGTGAAAATTGTGATAATTCTGGCCTTTTCTAAGAATGGATTTAATTATATTCTAGCACAACAACTTCTCTGGGGATATTCAGGTAGGATAACTGATTGAATGTTGTGTTCATTTGAAGCCTGATGTTTTTGTTTTTGGTTCTTTGAATCCTGTTTTTCATTTACATGAGTAGCTAGAAATTATGTCAGTTTTGTTGTGGTGATAATAATTATTAAAGGAGAGAGGAAACTATACTAATATAGGTATTTGTTGTTACAAATACCATAATAAAACTATGTTTAAATAACTTAAACATTCATTTCATAGAATGTTTAGTCTCTAAGGAAAGAATCATGTGGAAGTTTATATTTTAAGTGGGGTATTTATGGGGAGTGTGAGAGTGAATGCACCTCTGTTACACGATACACATATCCAGACTAAAAAGGATGGGAATAAATTCTGGGAACTGAGCACTCACACACTTGCTCCTGTTTAATTGTGTGTAATATCTTATCTGATACCTGCCTTCCCCATTAGACTGTAAGACAAGGTCTGGGACCACATCTAGTCATCCATTTCTATATCTCTAGCACTCCATCAGTATTGCCTGACCAACACAATGCCTGTCTCTAAGAAGAATGTTGAGATTGTGCATTTAGAGGGTCTCAGACTGTTTTGGAGTATGGCTTAGTGTGCTGAGGCTGGTTACAGCAGAGAACCCTGTCCTGGGCATGCTGAGGAAAAGCAAAGTGGCCTGACTAGCTTGCTTGAGTAACAGTCACTGATTGTTCCCACAGTGCCTGTGTGTCATTTTACTGACTGTTTTTTTTTAAATAGAAAATTTTTGACTCAACTGTAGTGTTACTTTCCCCAAGTTCATGTTTCATTTGGAAAATTAGACTATGCCTGACTTGCTTTACAGAAATTGTTTTTATGGTAAATATTATTATTTGAAGCAGGCCATGCATATACTAAAATTAATTTAGAAATCAAGTCATTATTATAATATAATATTTATAATCATATAATTTATATAACTATCAAATTTGGTTTCTAGCTTATATTAAAAGTGGCTTATAATTCATAGCTACTATATTTTTCTTAAAGCGTTATCAATATGTCTTACTTTTTTAAAG
This sequence comes from Microcebus murinus, assembly GCF_040939455.1. Classification (NCBI taxonomy): domain Eukaryota; kingdom Metazoa; phylum Chordata; class Mammalia; order Primates; family Cheirogaleidae; genus Microcebus; species Microcebus murinus. Next base: position 76,951,144 of record NC_134116.1, on the reverse strand, counting down.
GTGTAATCAAATCAAAGGGAGGAAAACAAAATCTCACTGGAAGTAGGCTGCGTAGTTCACACCCACACTAGGGACTGTCTGGGGGTTACATTGGTGATTTCTCTAACTGTTGTTACATCTCCTATTCAAGACGAAAGCTAGGAAGTCAGTAGCAGAATGTCAGTGCTGGGTTTTGGGGAAGAAATGTGGCCACTGGGCTAATTTTGAAGCACATTGGGATGTTTGTGCCAGGCCCCAGGGCCTGCAAGTGCTACTGCTAGACTGGAGTGCCCAGACGAGAGCACTGGCTGGAGTCTGAGCTGGCAGGCAGGCTGCCCTTTCCTTCCTTTTTTTGGTTTGGTCTTTTCTTTTTTTCTACTTTCTTTTTTTTCTTTGAAGATTTGACTGATATACAGTACACCATTTAATTGAACCTTCACTGTATCACATGTGTATTTACAGAAATTTGACTCTACACAGTGGAGGATTGATAGAACTCATCAACCGTCAAAGCTGCCATTGCCACTTTCTGTACAGGAAAAGTATAAAAAACTGTCACTGTATTTAGAGCCTCACATGGTTTATCATTGTAGCCAGCTGGGTGTGACTCTGTAGGAGTCTGGTTAAATGTAGTAAACTCCCAGTTAATTAAAATATTCAGGATTGAGATTTCTTGGTTAAGTAAATTTTTAAGTAGACTATAATTTTCCATCCATGGTGAAATTCATTCTCAAGTTTGGCACTGAACATAGCATAGAAATAGACATAACAAAAAAGTGTAGACTTTGAGTAGTGATGCATTGTGTTGATGTTATTATTTTGAACATTTAAGGAATTGAAGTGATCTATAGTAAAGTAAAAACTACTCTTAGAAGATTTCCTTCTAGGTTAAATTTGGTAATAATTTAAATAAAACCTTTCTGCCTCTAGGAATAATTTCAGTACTAATAGTTAACTTCTTTGACAGTGTGGATAATTTTTAAGGCCACAAAAGACACAAGTTATTTATTAAAATGCTATAAAAATTATTTTTCTGATCTTATTAGCTTAGAGGTACTTTACAATTTCAGTGGCTTTCTAACCCAGGACATGGAGAATTTTTTCTGTGTGAACATTTATACTTTAGAATAAAAAGCTAAACGTCTTAAATATAAAGTAGATAGAACTCAGAACTTCAGATTGAATTGACTTAATGTACTTAGAATTTTGTCTATTATATTTTCTCTCTCCTTTATTTTCTATCATGTTTTTTCATTTGAGCATGACTGGTGTGTTAATTGCATGCTATATATGGGGAGTGTGTGTTTTATTGGCATTTTACTTATACATTAATATCAGATGATTTTTATGAAGGTAGGTATATACATGTTTTATTGCCAAATTGGGTAGGATTAGCTATGGAATGCATGTTGTGGCATTTATTAACACAGAACAAAGTGGTGCATATTTTAATTTTTTGTTTTCTGAGTGTTCTGAATTTTAATTTGTAACTTTTTTTTGTATCTTTAGTATCATACCCTTGCCTTCCTTGTGACTTGGATATTCTATTATAATTAATTCAACTCAGTAAGCATTTCTTAAGAACATTGTCATAAAATTATATTTTAATGGGACCTATAGATCAAAAAGGCTACCCTAGTCAAACTACTGACAAGATTTTTATAATTTCTTAAATTTTACTACTTGAATTACCCTAAATCACACAATGTGGAAACTAAAAATATTCTGAATGTTGCTATTGATCCTTTTTAATTGTGTGTAATATCTTATCTGATACCTGCCTTCCCCATTAGACTGTAAGACAAGGTCTGGGACCACGTCTAGTCATCCATTTCTATATAAAGTTGGAAAAATGTGCCCTTGCTTAAATTTCTATGGCAGTAATTTTAAAATGTCTTATTGTTACATGAAAGGTAGTTTCTTGATGGAAGGTAAAGTCATCTTCCTGATAGGTACTCCTCTGAAATAAGGCATCCTTTCTTGGTTAAAAAATAATGATATACAAGAGTTTCCAGGGCTTCAGGTATGCCCCCTCTTATAACATTTTCTAAAGTTGATCTTTCGAGAGTCTAGAAGTCATATGTACATATGGAGAAAATTGATTGTTATCTTCCACAAGATTAAATTTGAGATTATTTTTATTTCTCCATATGGGCATATACATACTTATTATTATGTAGTGTTATTTTTCCATTTTGTTCCTACTGATATTCTAAATGTAAATACTCTGAAACACAAAATACACTGAGAAAGAAAGTGTTAATTTCTAGGATAGTGGTTAAAATCAACAAAGATGTTCTCCTTCCTAATTTATAAAGCATCCTGAGGTAGAGCTGCTCTGGTGGGAGATCCCCCTACCCTCACAGCAACGCCCTTGAAGCATTTCTGCAAAGTCCTAGGGCTCTGCAGAACACACTTTGATAAATAATAAGTAGCTAACGTTTGAAAAGTTGTTAATATCCTCCATATTTGGGCATGAATATAGAGCAGTCTTTAGACCCAGAGCCTCATCCCCATTATTTTTCCAGATGAGAGAATTCAAGTCCCAGAAAGATGAAATGACACCTAAATTAGACATCCCTTAGTGGTTGAAAGGAAACCATGTAAGTTTCTTTGCTGGCTCAGCTTCAGAAAGTGTTAGTCACGTGAGACTGAGACTCCAGCCTCTGTGGTCTGATTTCATGCCCTCCTCTCTATGCCATGTAACTCCTGCAAACATGGTTTAACACAAAGAGACATTTACACCAGTTGAGTATGCCTAACCCCAAAATCCAAAATCTAAATGCTCCAAAATCTAAAATGAGCAAGGACATGATGCTCAAAAGAAATGGTCAGTGGAGCATTTCATATTTCAGATTTCTGCATTTGGGATGTTCAGCTGGTAAGAATAATGCAAATATTCCAAAATAAAAAAATATTGAAATCCAGAATACTTGTGGTATCAAGCATTTTGGATAAGAGATACTCAACCTCTATTGGGCTTACTATCAATTTTTACCCTTAAATAAGAAGGTACTTATATAACATTTATCTGCATTTTCTTTGGTGCTTTTATTTGTGGACAAATAAGCACTCAACATTGTTTTCTATGTTGATTCCATTTGTAGAACATTATAGGATACATTTTAAAACACATTTAAATGCATTTTATGTATTTATTTAAAATAAGTACTTTCCAAGGAGAATTATTTCTTATAGGTTATAATAAATGTGGATTTGTGTATAGTTGCTCTATCATTATTCAAAAATTATTTTAGCCTAGTTATGCTGACTTTTTGCATGTATTTAAAACTCTTAAAACAACTTTCTAGTACTATTTTATCTGTGAGAATAGAAAGCTATTATAGTAGAATTATATGTATTTATAACATTTCTGTATATGATTTACAGGAAGACCATGTACTCAGCTGCAGCTTCTAAATCCAGAACGATTTGCACGTCTTATCAAAGAAGTAATGAATGCATTCTGGCCTGGCAGAGAGTTGATCGTTCAGTGGTATCCAATTGATGAAAACAGAAATCACCCATCTGTTTCATGGCTTAAGATGGTTTGGAAGAATCTTTATATACATTTTTCAGAGGATTTGACTTTATTTGATGAGATGCCACTTATTCCTAGAACTATCCTAGAGGAAGGCCAGACATGTGTGGAACTCATTAGACTTAGGATTCCATCATTAGTCATTTTAGATGACGAATCTGAAGCACAGCTTCCAGAATTTGTAGCGGACGTTGTACAAAAACTGGGAGGGATTGTTCTAAAAAAACTAGATGCCTCTATACAACATCCTCTTACTAAAAAATACATTCATTCGCCATTACCAAGTGCTGTTTTGCAGATAATGGAGAAGTTGCCACTGCAGAAATTGTGTAATCAAATAGCTTCACTACTTCCAACACACAAAGATGCCCTGAGGAAGTTCTTGGCTAGTTTAACTGATACCAGTGAGAAAGAGAAAAGAATAATTCAAGAATTGACAATATTCAAGCGAATTAACCATTCATCTGGTCAGGGAATTTCCTCTTATACAAAATTGAAAGGTTGTAAAGTCTTACACCATACTGCCAAACTTCCACCAGATCTGCGACTTTCTATTTCTGTAATAGACAGTAGTGATGAAGCTACTATTCGCTTGGCAAACATGTTGAAAATAGAGAAGTTAAAGACTACTACCTGCTTAAAGCTTATTTTAAAAGATATTGAAAATGCATTTTATTCGCATGAAGAGGTAACACAGCTTATGTTATGGATCCTTGAGAATCTATCCTCTCTTAAAAATGAGAATCCAAATGTGCTTGATTGGTTAATGCCATTAAAATTCATTCAGATTTCACAGGAACAGATAGTATCAGCCAGTGAACTCTTTGACCCTGATATAGAAGTACTAAAGGATCTTTTTTATAATGAAGAAGAAACCTGTTTCCCACCCTCAGTTTTTACCTCACCAGATATTCTTCACTCTTTAAGACAGATTGGTTTAAAAAATGAAGCCAGTCTCAAAGAGAAAGATGTTGTACAAGTGGCAAAAAAAATTGAAGCCTTACAGGTCAGTTCTTGTCCAAATCAGGATGTTCTTCTGAAGAAAGCCAAGACACTCTTACTGGTTTTAAATAAGAATCATACACTGTTGCAGTCATCTGAAGGAAAGATGACATTGAAGACAATAAAATGGGTTCCAGCCTGCAAGGAAAGGCCTCCAAATTATCCAGCCTCTTTAGTCTGGAAAGGAGATCTCTGTAATCTTTGTGTACCGCCAGATATGTGTGATGTAGCCCATGCAATTCTAGTTGGCTCTTCACTTCCTCTTGTTGAAAGTATCCATGTAAACTTGGAAAAATCACTAGGTATTTTTGTAAAACCTAGTATCAGTGCTGTCTTGAAACACTTTAAAATTGTTGTTGATTGGTATACTTCAAAAACCTTTAGTGATGAAGACTACTATCAATTCCAGCATATTTTGCTTGAAATTTATGGATTCATGCATGATCATTTAAATGAAGGGAAAGATGCTTTTAAAGCCTTAAAATTTCCATGGGTGTGGACTGGTAAAAAATTTTGTCCCCTTGCCCAAGCAGTGATAAAACCAATCCATGATCTTGACCTTCAGCCTTATTTGCATAATGTGCCTAAAACCATGGCAAAATTTCATCAACTGTTTAAGGTCTGTGGTTCAATAGAAGAGTTGACATCAGATCATATTTCCATGGTTATTGACAAGATATATCTCAAAAGTGACCAAGATCTCAGTGAACAAGAAAGCAAACAAAATCTGCATCTGATGTTGAATATTATCAGATGGCTGTATAGCAATCAGATTCCAGCAAGCCCCAATACACCAGTTCCTATACATCATAGCAAAACTCCTTCTAAACTTATTATGAAGCCAATTCATGAGTGCTGTTATTGTGACATTAAAGTTGATGACCTTAATGACTTACTTGAAGATTCTGTGGAGCCAATCATTTTGGTGCATGAAGACATACCCATGAAAACTGCAGAATGGCTGAAAGTTCCATGTCTCAGTACAAGATTGATCAATCCTGAAAACATGGGGTTTGAGCAGTCGGGACAAAGAGAACCACTTACTGTAAGAATTAAAAACATTCTGGAAGAATACCCTTCAGTGTCAGATATTTTTAAAGAACTACTTCAAAATGCTGATGATGCAGATGCAACAGAATGCAGTTTCATGATTGATATGAGAAGAAATATGGACATAAGAGAGAGTCTTCTAGACCCAGGGATGGCAGCTTGCCATGGGCCTGCTTTGTGGTCATTCAATAATTCTGAATTCTCAGATTCAGATTTTGTGAACATAACTAGGTTAGGAGAATCTTTAAAAAGGGCAGAAGTTGACAAAGTTGGGAAATTTGGTCTTGGATTTAATTCTGTATATCATATCACTGACATTCCCATCATTATGAGTCGAGAATTCATGATAATGTTTGATCCAAACATAAACCATATTAGTAAACACATTAAAGACAAGTCCAATCCTGGGATAAAAATTAATTGGAGTAAACAACAGAAAAGACTTAGGAAATTTCCTAATCAGTTCAAACCATTTATAGATGTATTTGGTTGTCAGTTACCTTTGTCAGTAGAAGCACCTTACAGCTACAAAGGAACTCTTTTCCGATTGTCTTTTAGAACTCAACAGGAAGCAAAAGTGAGTGAAGTTAGTAGTACCTGCTATAATACAGCAGATATATACTCTCTTGTGGATGAATTTAGTCTCTGTGGACACAGGCTTATCATTTTCACCCAGAGTGTAAACTCAATGTATCTGAAGTACTTGAAAATTGAGGAAACCAATCCCAGCTTAGCACAGGATACAATAATAATTAAAAAAAAAGCCTGCTCTTCCAAAGCATTGAACACACCTATCTTAAGTGTTTTAAAAGAGGCTGCTAAGCTCATGAAGACTTGCAGCAGCAGTAATAAGAAGCTCCCCACTGATGAGCCAAAGTCCTCTTGCATTCTTCAGATTACAGTTGAAGAATTTCACCATGTGTTCAGAAGGATTGCTGATTTACAGTCACCACTGTTTAGAGGTCCAGATGATGATCCCGCTGCTCTCTTTGAAATGGCTAGGTCTGGCCAGTCAAAGAAGCCACCTGATGAGTTGCCACAAAAAACAGTAGAGTGTACCACTTGGCTTCTGTGTACCTGCATGGATACAGGAGAGGCACTAAAGTTTTCTCTGAGTGAGAGTGGAAGAAGGCTAGGACTGGTTCCTTGTGGGGCAGTGGGAGTTATGCTGTCTGAGATCCAGGACCAGAAATGGACTGTGAAATCACATATTGGAGAAGTGTTTTGCTATTTACCTTTACGAATAAAAACAGGCTTGCCAGTTCACATCAATGGTTGCTTTGCTGTTACTTCAAATAGAAAAGAAATCTGGAAGACAGATACAAAAGGACGGTGGAACACCACGTTCATGAGACACGTTATTGTGAAAGCTTATTTACAGGCGCTCAGTGTCTTACGGGACCTGGCCACTGGTGGGGAGCTGACTGATTATACTTACTACACAGTGTGGCCTGATCCTGATTTAGTTCACGATGATTTTTCTGTAATTTGTCAAGGATTTTATGAAGATATAGCTCATGGAAAAGGGAAAGAATTAACCAAAGTCTTCTCTGATGGATCTACTTGGGTTTCCATGAAGAATGTGAGATTTCTAGATGACTCTATACTTAAAAGGAAAGATGTTGGTCCAGCTGCCTTTAAGATATTTTTAAAATACCTCAAGAAGACTGGATCCAAAAATCTTTGTGCTGTTGAACTTCCTTCTTCAGTAAAATTAGGATTTGAAGAAGCTGGCTGCAAACAGATACTGCTTGAAAATACATTTTCAGAGAAACAGTTTTTTTCGGAAGTGTTTTTTCCAAATATTCAAGAAATTGAAGCAGAACTTAGAGATCCTTTAATGAATTTTGTTCTAAATGAAAAAATTGATGAGTTCTCAGGAATTCTCCGTGTCACTCCATGTATCCCTTGTTCCTTAGAGGGGCATCCCTTGGTTTTACCATCAAGATTGATCCACCCTGAAGGACGAGTTGCAAAGTTATTTGATATTAAAGATGGACGATTTCCTTATGGTTCTACTCAAGATTATCTCAATCCTATTATTTTGATTAAACTAGTTCAGTTAGGTATGGCAAAAGATGATATTTTATGGGATGACATGCTGGAACGTGCAGAGTCAGTAGCTGAAATTAACAAAAGTGATCATGCTGCTGCTTGTCTAAGAAGCAGTATCCTATTAAGTCTGATTGATGAAAAACTAAAAATAAGGGATCCTAGAGCAAAGGATTTTGCTGCAAAATATCAAACAATCCCCTTCCTTCCATTTCTAACAAAACCAGCAGGTTTCTCTTTGGACTGGAAAGGTAACAGTTTTAAGCCTGAAACCATGTTTGCAGCAACTGATCTTTATACAACTGAATATCAAGATATAGTTTGTCTTTTGCAACCAATTCTAAATGAAAATTCCCATTCCTTCAGAGGTTGTGGTTCAGTGTCATTGGCTGTTAAAGAGTTTTTGGGATTACTTAAGAAGCCAACAGTTGATCTGGTTATAAACCAATTGAAAGAAGTTGCAAAATCAGTTGATGATGGAATTACATTGTACCAGGAAAATATTACCAATGCTTGCTACAAATACCTTCATGAAGCCATGATGCAAAATGAAATCACTAAGATATCAATTATTGAAAAGTTAAAGCCCTTTAGCTTCATTCTAGTTGAGAATGCATATGTTGATTCAGAAAAAGTATCTTTTCATTTGAATTTTGAAGCAGCACCATACCTTTATCAGTTGCCTAATAAATACAAAAATAATTTCCGTGAGCTTTTTGAAAGTGTGGGTGTGAGGCAGTCATTTACCGTTGAAGATTTTGCCCTAGTTTTAGAATCTATTGATCAAGAAAGAGGAACAAAGCAGATAACAGAAGAAAATTTTCAGCTTTGCCGACGAATTATCAGCGAAGGAATATGGAGTCTCATTAGAGAAAAGAAACAAGAATTTTGTGAGAAAAATTATGGCAAGATATTATTGCCAGATACTAATCTTATGCTTCTCCCTGCCAAATCATTATGCTACAATGACTGTCCTTGGATAAAAGTCAAGGATACCACTGTTAAATATTGTCATGCCGACATACCCAGGGAAGTAGCTGTAAAACTAGGAGCAGTCCCAAAGCGACATAAAGCCTTAGAAAGATATGCATCCAATGTCTGTTTTACAACACTTGGTACAGAATTTGGACAAAAGGAAAAATTGACCAGCAGAATTAAGAGCATCCTTAATGCCTATCCTTCAGAAAAGGAAATGTTAAAAGAGCTTCTTCAAAATGCTGATGATGCAAAGGCCACGGAAATCTGTTTTGTGTTTGATCCTAGGCAGCATCCAGTTGATAGAATATTTGATGATAAGTGGGCCCCATTGCAAGGGCCAGCACTTTGTGTGTACAACAACCAGCCATTTACAGAAGATGATGTTAGAGGAATTCAGAATCTTGGAAAAGGTACAAAAGAAGGAAACCCTTGTAAAACTGGACAGTATGGAATAGGATTCAATTCTGTGTATCATATCACAGACTGCCCATCTTTTATTTCTGGCAATGACATTCTGTGTATTTTTGATCCTCATGCCAGATATGCACCAGGAGCCACATCCATTAGTCCTGGACGCATGTTTAGGGATTTGGATGCAGATTTTAGGACACAGTTCTCAGATGTTCTGGATCTTTATTTGGGAACTCACTTTAAGCTGGATAATTGCACAATGTTTAGATTTCCTCTTCGTAATGCAGAAATGGCAAAAGTTTCAGAAATTTCCTCAGTTCCATCATCAGACAGAATGGTTCAGAATCTTTTGGACAAATTGCGCTCAGATGGGGCAGAACTTCTAATGTTTCTTAATCACATGGAAAAAATTTCAATTTGTGAAATAGATAAAGGTTCTGGAGCTCTAAATGTGCTGTATTCAGTGAAGGGCAAAATCACTGATGGAGACAGATTGAAAAGGAAACAATTTCATGCATCTGTAATTGATAGTGTTACTAAAAAGAGGCAGCTCAAAGACATACCAGTTCAACAGATAACCTATACTATGGATACGGAGGACTCTGAAGGAAATCTTACTACATGGCTAATTTGTAATAGATCGGGCTTTTCAAGTATGGACAAAGTATCTAAGAGCGTTATATCAGCTCACAAGAACCAAGATATCACTCTTTTCCCACGTGGTGGAGTAGCTGCCTGCATTACTCACAACTATAAGAAACCCCACAGGGCCTTCTGCTTTTTGCCTCTCTCTTTGGAGACGGGGCTGCCATTTCACATGAATGGACACTTTGCACTGGATTCAGCCAGAAGAAACCTGTGGCGTGATGATAATGGAGTTGGTGTTCGAAGTGACTGGAATAACAGTTTAATGACAGCATTAATAGCTCCTGCATATGTTGAATTACTAATACAGTTAAAAAAACGGTATTTCCCTGGTTCTGACCCAACATTATCAGTTTTACAGAACACGGCTATTCATGTTGTAAAGGACACTTTAAAGAAGTTTTTATCATTTTTCCCAGTTAACAGGCTTGATCTACAACCAGATTTATATTGTCTAGTGAAAGCACTTTATAGTTGCATTCATGAAGATATGAAACGTCTTTTACCTGTTGTGAGGGCTCCAAATATTGATGGCTCTGATCTGCACTCTGCAGTTATAATTACTTGGATTAACATGTCTACTTCAAATAAAACTAGACCATTTTTTGACAATTTACTACAGGATGAATTACAACACCTTAAAAATGCAGATTATAACATTACAACACGCAAAACAGTAGCAGAGAATGTCTATAGACTGAAACACCTACTTTTAGAAATTGGTTTCAACTTGGTTTATAACTGTGATGAAACTGCTAATCTTTACCACTGTCTCATAGATGCAGACATTCCTGTTAGCTATGTGACCCCTGCTGATGTTAGATCCTTTTTAATGACATTTTCCTCTCCTGATACTAATTGCCATATTGGGAAGCTGCCATGTCGTCTTCAGCAGACTAACTTAAAACTTTTCCATAGTTTAAAGCTTTTAGTTGATTATTGTTTTAAGGATGCAGAAGAAAATGAGATTGAAGTTGAGGGACTGCCCCTTCTCATTACGCTGGACAGTGTTTTGCAAACTTTTGATGCAAAACGACCCAAGTTTCTAACAACATACCATGAATTGATTCCATCCCGCAAAGACTTGTTTATGAATACATTATATTTGAAATATAGTAATATTTTATTGAACTGTAAAGTTGCAAAAGTATTTGACATTTCCAGCTTTGCTGATTTGCTATCCTCTGTGTTGCCTCGTGAATATAAGACCAAAAATTGTACAAAGTGGAAAGACAATTTTGCAAGTGAATCTTGGCTTAAGAATACATGGCATTTTATCAGTGAATCTGTAAGTGTGAAAGAAGATCAGGAAGAAACAAAACCAACATTTGACATTGTTGTTGATACCCTGAAAGACTGGGCATTGCTTCCAGGAACAAAGTTTACTGTTTCAGCAAACCAGCTTGTGGTTCCCGAAGGAGATGTTCTGCTTCCTCTAAGCCTTATGCACATTGCAGTTTTTCCAAATGCTCAGAGTGATAAAGTTTTTCATGCTCTAATGAAAGCTGGCTGTATTCAGCTTGCTTTGAACAAAATCTGCTCCAAAGACAGTGCGTTTGTTCCTCTGTTGTCATGTCATACAGCAAACATAGAAAGCCCCACAAGCATTTTGAAGGCTTTACATTATATGGTCCAAACTTCAACATTTAGAACTGAAAAATTAGTAGAAAATGACTTTGAGGCACTTCTGATGTATTTCAACTGCAATTTGAATCACTTGATGTCCCAAGATGACATAAAAATTTTAAAGTCACTTCCATGCTACAAATCCATTAGTGGCCGCTATATGAGCATTGCAAAATTTGGAACATGCTTTGTACTTACAAAAAGTATCCCTTCAGCTGAAGTGGAAAAATGGACACAATCATCATCATCTGCATTTCTTGAAGAAAAAATACACTTAAAAGAACTATATGAGGTGCTTGGTTGCGTACCTGTAGATGACCTTGAGGTATATTTGAAACACCTCTTACCAAAAATTGAAAATCTCTCTTATGATGCAAAATTAGAGCACTTGATTTATCTTAAGAATAGATTATCAAGTGCTGATGAATTATCAGAGATTAAGGAACAACTTTTTGAAAAACTGGAAAGTTTGTTGATAATCCATGATGCTAACAGTCGACTAAAGCAAGCAAAACATTTCTATGATAGAACTGTGAGAGTTTTTGAAGTTATGCTTCCTGAAAAATTATTTATTCCTAAGGATTTTTTTAAAAAATTGGAGCAACTTATAAAACCAAAAAATCATGTTGTATTTATGACATCCTGGGTGGAATTCTTAAGAAATATTGGATTAAAATACATACTTTCTCAGCAGCAGTTATTACAATTTGCTAAGGAAATCAGTGTGCGAGCTAATACAGAAAACTGGTCCAAAGAAACATTGCAAAATACAGTTGATATCCTTCTCCATCATATATTCCAAGAACGAATGGATTTGTTATCTGGAAATTTTCTGAAAGAATTATCTTTAATACCATTCTTATGTCCTGAGAGGGCCCCTGCTGAATTCATTAGATTCCATCCTCAGTATCAAGAAGTTAATGGAACACTTCCTCTTATAAAGTTCAATGGAGCACAAGTAAATCCGAAATTCAAGCAGTGTGATGTGCTTCAGTTATTATGGACATCCTGCCCTATTCTTCCAGAGAAAGCCACGCCCTTGAGTATCAAAGAACAGGAAGGTAGTGACCTTGGCCCACAGGAACAGCTTGAACAAGTTTTAAGTATGCTGAACGTCAACCTGGATCCCCCTCTTGACAAAGTCATTAATAACTGCAGGAACATATGCAACATAACAACTCTGGATGAAGAAATGGTAAAAACCAGAGCAAAGGTTTTAAGGAGCATATATGAATTTCTCAGTGCAGAAAAAAGGGAGTTTCGTTTTCAACTGCGGGGGGTTGCTTTTGTGATGGTAGAAGATGGTTGGAAACTTCTGAAGCCTGAGGAGGTAGTGATAAACCTAGAATATGAATCTGATTTTAAACCTTATTTGTATAAGCTGCCATTGGAACTTGGTACATTTCATCAGTTGTTCAAACATTTAGGTACTGAAGATATTATTTCAACCAAGCAATATGTTGAAGTGTTGAGCCGCATATTCAAGAGTTCTGAAGGAAAACAGTTAGATCCTAATGAAATGCGTACAGTTAAGAGAGTAGTTTCTGGTCTATTTAAGAGTCTACAAAATGATTCAGTCAAGGTGAGGGGTGATCTTGAGAATGTGCGAGACCTTGCACTTTACCTCCCGAGCCAGGATGGTAGATTGGTGAAGTCAAGCATCTTGGTGTTTGATGACGCGCCACATTATAAAAGTAGGATCCAGGGGAATATTGGCGTGCAAATGCTGGTTGATCTCAGCCAGTGCTACTTAGGGAAAGACCATGGATTTCATACTAAGTTGATAATGCTCTTTCCTCAAAAACTTAGACCTCGCTTATTGAGCAGTATACTTGAAGAACAGTTAGATGAAGAGACTCCCAAAGTTTGTCAGTTTGGAGCATTGTGTTCGCTTCAGGGAAGGCTGCAGTTACTCTTGTCTTCTGAACAGTTCATTACAGGGCTGATTAGGATTATGAAGCATGAAAATGATAATGCCTTCCTGGCCAATGAAGAAAAAGCCGTGAGACTTTGCAAAGCCCTCAGAGAAGGATTAAAAGTGTCCTGTTTTGAAAAGCTTCAAACAACGTTAAGAGTTAAAGGTTTTAATCCTATTCCCCACAGCAGAAGTGAAACTTTTGCTTTTTTGAAGAGATTTGGCAATGCAGTCATCCTGCTCTACATCCAACATTCAGACAGCAAAGACATTAATTTCCTATTAGCATTAGCAATGACACTTAAATCAGCAACTGACAATTTGATTTCTGACACTTCGTATTTAATTGCTATGCTAGGATGCAATGACATTTACAGGATCAGTGAGAAACTTGACAGTTTAGGAGTGAAATATGACTCTTCAGAACCATCAAAACTGGAGCTTCCAATGCCTGGCACGCCAATACCTGCTGAAATTCACTACACTCTGCTTATGGATCCAATGAATGTTTTTTACCCAGGAGAATATGTTGGGTACCTTGTTGATGCCGAAGGTGGTGATATCTATGGCTCATACCAGCCAACATACACATATGCAATCATTGTACAAGAAGTTGAAAGAGAAGATGCTGACAATTCTAGTTTTCTAGGAAAGATATATCAGATTGATATTGGTTATAGCGAATATAAAATAGTTAGCTCCCTTGATCTGTATAAGTTTTCAAGACCTGAGGAAAGCTCTCAAAGCAGAGACAGTGCTCCTTCTACACCAACAAGCCCTACGGAGTTCCTCGCCCCGGGTCTGAGAAGCATTCCCCCTCTTTTCTCTGGTAGAGAGAGCCACAAGACTCCCTCTTCAAAACATCATTCCCCTAAAAAACTTAAGGTTAATTCTTTACCAGAAATTTTAAAAGAAGTGACATCAGTGGTGGAACAAGCTTGGAAACTTCCAGAATCAGAACGAAAAAAGATTATTAGGCGGTTGTATTTGAAATGGCACCCTGACAAAAATCCAGAGAATCACGACATTGCCAATGAGGTTTTTAAACACTTGCAGAATGAAATCAACAGATTGGAAAAACAGGCTTTCCTAGATCAAAATGCAGACAGAGCCTCCAGACGAACGTTTCCAACCTCGGCATCCCGATTTCAGTCAGACAAGTATTCATTTCAAAGGTTTTATACTTCATGGAATCAAGAAGCAACGAGCCATAAATCTGAAAGGCAACAACAAAATAAAGAAAAATGCCCTCCTTCGGCTGGACAGACTTACTCTCAAAGGTTCTTTGTTCCTCCCACTTTCAAGTCAGTTGGTAATCCAGTTGAAGCACGCAGATGGTTAAGACAAGCCAGAGCAAACTTCTCAGCTGCCCGGAATGACCTTCATAAGAATGCCAATGAGTGGGTGTGCTTTAAATGTTACCTTTCCACCAAGTTAGCTTTGATTGCAGCTGACTATGCTGTGAGGGGCAAGTCTGATAAAGATGTAAAACCCACTGCACTGGCACAAAAAATAGAGGAATATAGTCAGCAACTTGAAGGACTGACAAATGATGTCCATACATTGGAAGCCTATGGTGTAGACAGTTTAAAAACAAGATATCCTGATTTGCTTCCTTTTCCGCAGATCCCAAATGACAGGTTCACTTCTGAGGTTGCCATGAGGGTGATGGAATGTACTGCCTGTATCATAATAAAACTTGAAAATTTTATACAACAAAAAGTATGAAAGTATTTAAAGATAAAAAAGCAGAGGTAGATCTTGAATGTGTTGTAGCACAAATATGAATTGCTATATGTACTTTATTAAGCTTCATTGCCAGTTAGCTAGGAATTGTGAAGCACATTGCAAATTGTTCTGGAAGAATTTTGGCAATTTAACATGAATATGGACAGAAAATCCTAACTGAATCTAAAGTAAAATTATTTTGTTGAAGATGATGGTGACCTGCAAAATAGCTAGATGTATTTGAATGATTGGGATGGCACATTATTGAAATGCACTTTATATAACCAAAGCTTAGCAGTTTGGTAGAGAAGAGTCTATGTGTCTCTGGTTAGGATGAAGTTAATTTAATGTTTTTAACATGGTATTTTTGAAGGAGCTAATGAAACACTGGACATATCATTGGTATAAACATCTAAGGGGAATTAAGTCTTTGTAGTTCATCATTTTTTTTAAGTGGATGCATTATCAGCTGGATCTGATTATGAATTTGTTGCAATTTCGCATCTTAAGTACTCAGTGCATTTAAAAATGGTACAGTATTCTAATCCTGAATATTACTTGACTGAGAGTGTGAAGGTAGTGCTTTTTAGAGTGCACTGAGTGTACTGTACATGTTTGTTTCTTTTACACCTTATGTTTACAGGCTTCCTGTTCCGTGAAGATAGGGTATGGAAAACTCAAAATGGTGGCAGTTCTTACTATATTATCAGATGTCAATATTATTTCTGAAAACTGCTTACCAAAGCAACATTTATCAGTGGCTAGGACACTTGCTTTATGTTTGTGTGTACATGTTTTCCACAAATGTCATAATTTATATAGTGTGGTTGAACAGGATGCAATCTTTTGTTGTCTAAAGGTGCTGCAGTTAAAAACAAGCCTTTGTCTTTCAATATGGCACTTAGTGGAGTTTTTGTTTTTAAATTTTACCTTAAAAACATTAAAAAATTGTTAAAATCATGATGATATCTAGTAGTTTATAAAGGAGGAATTATCAGCTTGTATTTTCCCTGTGAATGACTGAGAACTGACATTTAATTTTCATCATGTTCAAGTGTCTCACCATACTTAGTATGTTTCTTTTGTAGAATGTAAAAGAAAGGTAATGATAATTAGTTTATATAAGTGTACTGGCTGTAAATGATGCTACATATATATTTTATGCAATTAAGGGCTTACAGAATGTGTTAAAACTTTTTTTACTTTTATTGGTAATAAGGAATGTTTGCGCCTTCACAATTGTATTGCTTCTGGATGTGAAATTATGTAATTATTTCTGCTATTATATTAAGTGCCATAATTTTAATAAAGCAGATGTACATATGAAATTACTGTAACTGGTATTCCTGAGAAATAGTTCATTGGAATTCAAACAATATCTTCATATATTAAGTTTTGGGGGGTGGTGTGTGTGTGAGTGTGTGAGCGTTTATTGAAAATGTAAGGATAGAATATTCCTATATTTTTATGCTGAAATTTTAGGAGGTTTCTTTTTTAGGATTGATTGAATATAAAATACTTGGTATATACTTAAGTTTATTAGGTGCTCATTGATTTAGTTAAGAGTTTATTTTATTTCACCTTTTTAGGGAATAAGATTAGTTGATACATATTGTGTATATATGTATTTGGAAATGGATACATTAGATATGGTTCTCCTGTAGGTGGAGGCTGAATTGGTATTTTGCTTGCCTCAGAAGACAGCTGCATGTCTGAAGCTAATTCACATGTGAGCCCTGACAGATAGGGAATGTTTGTTTTTACACCTGAGGCGCAAGTCTTCAAAGTTAGGCAGACGAGGGCTAAGAGTTCTATGTTCTGGAGCTACCCAAATTCTGGATCTCAGCTTTATTTAACACATGGACTGCCACACTAGGAAAAACATTTTTTTTCCTTGGGGTCATGGTGTTTGGGTTTGGGGACCACAGGGTAAGCTATGGGAGTTGGGGGCCTGTAGTTCTGCCTGTGACTGGAGCAGTTCATGTTTTATTCAGCTGTGAAGTATTAGGAAGTACATTTGCTGCAAAACAAATGTCTTTTACTATTAAAGCTTATATTTTGATCTTCATGTTTCTGACTTATGTCTGCTTCGCAGTTAGCTCAGAGAATGGAAAAGAAATAATTGCTAGTTTTGAATCCCTAAAATATCAACACTCAATAGTCCATAGCCACTTAGTATTGTGGCTAATACTCCATAGCCATTGGAGTATTGGTTTATATACCTCATTATCTATGTTCATAATCATGACCTTGGACCTTCAATGAAAATTCAATCACATTGTGTAGTGTGTTTAAGAAGACAGATTTATGCAATCCATTTTAGAATACAGCCCATCTAAAAGCTTTGATTCTATTGAAGGATAGATTCCTAATCATTTTGGAGAATGCAGCTATCCATAACAACTTCTTTCAAAATGATTCCAGTAGCAAAGGAGTAAAAAATAGAAAGGTTTAACTTTTATTCAAAAGGTTCTATTCTCCATACTTTCTCCTTGATTATTTTTCTTGACCTCACTTTATCGTCTAAGCACCATTTCTTGGACATGTACTATGAGAACCAAGCTAGTTTATCAATGTTCAGTGACCCTGTGTTGTGGTCAACTGGAATTGAAGACATGTCTTGTACAAACATGGAACAGGAGAGTAAATGTGACAAAACAGCAGAACTATTTACTATGACAATAGGAATACTGCAGTAGGAAAGCAGATATTAATTTAAAAAATCAGGACTTAACTAAGTGTAAAAGGTTAACGCCAATTTATAATTGAAAGCACACAGCCCTCTGTGAAACTTGAGGAGCATTACATTTAGAGTTGAGTGTTTTGCTCTTAACTGCTTGGGAAGCACTGTATTTTTACTTTGCAATCTCAAGTGTTCATGCATACTAGCAATTTAAAAACCAGGGAGAGTTGTTTTAAGTTAGCTGCGCTGTTAAATGAACATATTAAAACAGCACTAGAAATAAGGAGTTCCCTTTTCTCCTTTCTCTTGATTCTGAGATTGTAGCAAATGAACTTGTGTTTACAGTTATAAACCCTGTCATCAGAAAATGGCAATGTTGTTGGTCTCACTGTGTCTTGAGCTGTTTGGAGATTCTTATTGTAACAACAGGTAAAACAAAACCAAAACCAATCCTACCAATTTTGTGATGGCCTGCACAGAGCAAACCTGTCTCCGTGTGTTAGAAGTGTCCCATTGATGTCTATGGCAACTGACACACCCACTGGCACTAAACATTTCCACAAGCTGCGAGCATCTGGTCCCGTGAAGTTACAGCCAGTCTTTTATCTGCTGCACGGAGGAGGTAAGTACCTGGGCTGAGCAGGGAGGAGCCCGCCTTGCGCTGATCAAGACCATTGATCCTGGTGGGTGACTAGACCCCTTTGGGACCCAGGTTCTGCATTTGTCAAATAAGTGTAACTTCATCTGTCTGGTTATCACACAGCTGGGTGTTCTGGATGGAATGAGGCAGCATATCAGCGTTTTTCAAAGTGAAAATGCTATGCAAACATTTTGGTTTGATTGCAGTAGTTGCTGTGTGACGTGACTTGTCCTGAGTCTTTGTCACCAGACACTTGGGGAAAAATAATGCCTACCTCAAAGTGTTGTGAGGATTAAGGAAAGTAAGGCACTCTTCAACTGTGAAGTATGTGAAAAATATAGGTTGATGTTTATTGCTTACATGACTGATTTTGTGTAATTTATTCCTTTGACTCCATATTGAAAATCAGATAAATCTCAAATTCACTTTAAAACGTGAAGATTTTCTTGTGTAGCCTGACACACCTTGCATCCAGCTGAAGGGAGACCTTGAGGTTTGAGTGATAGAAAGGAAGCATTTTAGCACTGACCAATGTGACTTACAGGGAGTTAGTATCCACAGTTGAATATCATAAATCAGTTCCACACAGCAACTCAACACTTCATTGCACGTGGACACGTCCGAGCACTGGGGAGGGAGGTGTGGAACAGTCACAATTGTTCTCATGAAAATTAATCCCGTGGAATAAATATGTTGCTTTGATATTTCTTCCACTTCTGTTTCTAACATCCACACGCCATTTTGAGATCATGTAGTTTTTTAGTTCCTCTGGAAAGCATGTCCTCCTGCCTCCCGCCCATGGTCACCTCCCCAGTCCTGCAGGATGTCCGGCCACTCCCCAGGTGTGAGGGCTTGAGGCCGGCGGCACAGCGCTGCTCCCTGGAGGGGGTGGGTGCTCCGTGGGAGGGGCAGGCCGCTCAGAGACAGATGTGACTGTGCTCCTGGCACGTGGTGGCCATGCCAGCCGCAGACAGGAACAGCTTCCCATCTGGACACACGCAAATCTCATAGAGTCCCTGTGAGCTGCCAGCGGGACCCTGAGTCCCCTGTACCAACTTGGGTAGACACAGGGTTTCAGCATCAAGCACAAGCTGTTGGGAGAAAATGAGAGGTGAGATGTTAGGGGAGGAATGAACAGGAAAGTCGTGGTCTCAAAATGTTTTAAACAAATTAGTTTTTCTCCTCATAGAAAATGAAGTAGGCATCTGGCTTTATGTGAATCATATCATAACTGTCTGAGGCTTTTGAAGCCTGGTTCTGTCTTACCCACAGGCAGGGGCTTGACAATTCCTCCTCCAAGTCGGAGCAGGGCCACTCATCCTTCTTCCCCTGTGCTAGGCCAGCTGGGAAATGTGACCCATCGTCACAACAGTTTGCGTGCTTGGTAAACAGCATTGCATTTCAGTTTTATGATGTTACACTCCTAAAAATGAGTCTCAGAACTACTCGGCAAAAACAATGGAATTCTTCTCCCGATTCACATTTATCTTTTGAACTCCTTTGACTTTATGCTAAATCGTCTCCTCCCCAGTTACAATCCACAGAGTAGTACAGTCCACAGAAATAGGGCTTAACAGTTTTTACCTTCGAACGTTGACATTTCCCTAACTTTTAGATATTATTTGAAACTTCACTGTCTTCCATCAGGTGCTGAAAAGCAGGAGACACACAGACTAAAGCCAATTAAGATGAAAGGCACTGGGTCTTCTGGTCCTATTGTCATCTAGTTAAACTGAAATGCAAATAGCCATTGATGGAGGTTTGGAAATCTTTTTGATAAGGAAATGAGAATCGGCACACGGAGCAGTGAAACCTTGTTCACTCCAGGGCGCTCACTGGTCAGGAAGAGTTAAGGTATATTGTGGGTAGGCGTAACTTTCTTCCTTGTCCACAAGGCGAGCTCCCTGCGCTCTGTCGCTCTCATCCACACCTTCCTGTCTAGGATTGACCCTGCCTGCCGCCCGGCCGCCCCGCCCACCGTGTGTGTAGTGCCGGGCCAGCAGCGGCGTCACAGGCCCAGCCTGGCCCTGCTGGGTCTGGTGCGCTGTCAGACTCAAGCTGGAGAGATGTTATTTTATTTTAAAGCAGAATCTCCTGGGAGACTGTTGTGCTTCTAGACTTGAAGTCTCAGGTTTTATCCTCATTGTAGTTGGCTTTTAAAATTAAAAAATGCTGTGATTATCCACCTTTCAATTTCCTTTACACATAATTAATTCCATGTGACAAGCCCAGCACTCTGGGCAAATACATGGTGGCTGTCATGTACGGGGAACTCCTAGCGACAAACTGAGAGCAGTTGGATCGCTAGAAAATGGCAAAATTGATAGTTTCTGTGACCTCTGAAAGTATGCAGTGTTTTCTCAAAGTTGAAAATAACGAGTGACTTGATAGCACAAATGCCAACCAAAGAAAGCTCTGTGCATCTAACATAGAATTAATTTTAACCTTTCTTGCTCCTTCTGGTAATGCTAAATTATCTCTTGCTCTCCTTTCACATTTTCTACTCTATGCCGTCCATAAATTTGTTGTTACAAACTACTGGAAATGTAACTCCAATACCTCGATGGACATACAATGGGAGCTCCATCCACTGAACTCACCGTTCCATCGCTGCTGTGGAGAATGATATCCTCCTGGGAAAGGGCCTCGGTTTCTCCAGCAAGCGCTTTAATGTGAATGCCCCTTGGGGCGTTCATGCTCAGACTCCGCGTGGGGGATTCTAACCTGAAATGAGGAGAAGAAGTAATGAAAAGAGTATTAAAAAGAAGCCACCCCAGCAATCTCTCAACCAATGGCCTAGCATAGAAAACATAATAAGGTATACAGAATCTTCAAGTCATTTTTTTTTTTGAGGCAGAGTCTCACCCTGTTGCCCAGGCTAGAGTGCTGTGGTATAAGCCTAGCTCACAGCAACCTCAAACTCCTGGGCTCAAGCAATTCTTCTGCCTCAGCCTCTTGAGTAGCTGGGACTACAGATATGCGCCACCATGCCTGGCTAATTTTTTTCTATATATTTTTGATTAGCCAATTAATTTCTTTCTATTTTTAGTAGAGATGAGGTCTTGCTCTTGCTCAGGCTGGTCTCGAACTCCCGAGCTTGAGTGATCCTCTAGTCTCAGCATCCCAGAGTGCTAGGATTACAGGAGTGAGCCACCATGCCTGGCCTTCAAGTCATTCTTGTATGCTAACATATTGTGCATTATTCATTGATACATCCAGAAATAACGTGTAGTTTAAAAAAAAAACTTCCTATCAATGACAGCCTATGAGATTCATATCTGCTAAAAAACAGAAATATTTGTCAGCCTTGATCCTGGGCAGTAGTTTCAGATGACCCGGTTAAGCACACAACAGCACCACACTGGAAGAAAACGCCATTTGTGAATAACTTTGCAAAACTAGTTTTTAGTTAAAACACAAACTTGTTTGGGAAAAAGAATTAAAGACAACACATGCATTTGCCACACGTTTATGAGACAATGTAAGTTTGGTCTTTAGATTTCGTTTGCAGGCTTTTTCTTATTTTTAATGTAGAAAAGTTACAGGGCAGATGAAAAGATTTATTTTGGAGAAAGTATTGAACTGATAGAGTTGATACACAGGATGTAGGTTGGCCCAGGCTGGCTTAATTTTTGTAAAATTTATCAGACTCTTCTTGTGGTTAAGCCAAACATAGGAATAGAACCAGGAATATACAGGCCAGAAAAATTCTCATTTGCCTCTGCTAAACAAAGACTGACTTTCCACCAGGTGGCACAATGTGAGCACTTGAAAGTTTTTCAGCTGCTCAGCACGAATGTTTAAAAAGCTGATTTCACTGAGATATTAAAGAGCAATAAAGGGGAGAACGAAAAAGACATAATTCGGATATCCTGCCCACTGCAGGGCAGCATCGGCTGGGGGGAGCGGGTCTGAGAGGAGGGAGAAAGGGAAATGGCTTAAGGGAAAATACCCTGATAATGGATTTGCATTTAAATCCGTCGAATGTTTATTTGACAGACTTTTAGATGAGATGGATCGCTACCTTGAATTGGCAAGTTTTTTGTCAATCACTTTTTGCTATACAAGATAAAGTCTCATTTTCCTATGTACATCTGAGCATGCAAAATTCCACCTGCTACACATTTTGAAATCTTACTACCTTCAGTATGAGAAAACTCTTAAAGACATTGGAATTTACTGGTCAAATTAGGTGGGGCTTAATTTGTGGGGAAGCACTTGGGTATGTTTACACGTGCCTGCTCTGGCTGGCTGCCTGCCCAGTTGCTATTTTGGCCTCTGCCGGTTGCCTCCATTTCCCCTGCCTGGAGGCGAGGACTGCAGAACACAGAAGCACCTTCGGGAGGCCCGTCCATTTCAGGCAACCGGTCCGGCTGTGACCTTGAAGATGCTAGTGAAGCCGAGTCTGTTTCCAAGATCAACTATTACACTACAACAACACGACCTCGACATGACCATTATGTTAACAATGGCCGGGTACTTTCCGGACAGGCCTCGTATATGGAGACGTGGAAAGTGATTAATGGCCTAAGATTTTAGAAGCAATGGGAGGAGTTGGGGCCAAGAGAGTAGGTGGCAAGCGAAGCCTTGGAAAAGCCACGACTACACCTTTTTCTCCAAGATTGCATTTAAAAAAAAAAAAAAAGAATACATGCAAATTTAGAGTAAATTTTAGAATTGGGAAAGAGAAAAGTTGAAAGGAGCTGTGAGCTGCATTAAGTGATCTGCCAAAGACGAAGGTCATAGTGGTGGGTTTGGAGGCCACAGGACAAAGAAAAGTAATTTCAATTAAAAAAAAATCTCTTTTCTAAAATTTGAGAAACTGGGTATAAAGATAAACTAAAAGATGACCTTCCTTCATTTAGGAAGTGTTGGGTTTTTGATATTCGTCTTGAGTAATGCTATCCTGAATACACACAGGAGGTGTTCTGGATCAGAGACAGATGTCCTGTCGCATACCTCACCGTAAGTAACGGGTTTGCCCTCGGCCTTACCCCTAGCAACGTGCGAGAGCCAAGCCAGCTGTCCTGTAGAGTAGCAGATACCTCCTAGGTGAGGGATGAAGAAAAGTGACTTTCCCCTGCTCACCAAGGGGAGAGGGGCAGCTCCCCGCCTCCCTCCTGAAGGGCTTTCCCAACAAGGTCCACGGGCCACCACGTAAGAACCCCTACACTCTAGAGCAGGGGTCCTCAAACTTTTTAACCCGGGGCCCAGGTCACTGTCCCTCAGACCGTTGGAGAGTGCGGCGCACATTCCACACGTGCGCACTGTGGGCCCGGGGCCAGTCGGCTGCTAAGCGGGACAGGCAGCCGCCGCAAGGGCCGCATGTGGCCCTCGGGTTGTGGTCTGAGGTCGCCTGCTATAGAGGATGAGGAAGATACACATGGGAAGAAATGATGGCTGATAATTTTCCAAAATTGGAAAAAAAAAAACAAACTTGAGTTTTAATGGGACAGCATAAGATGAATTATTCGAGACCCATATATTTTAAAACACCGACATTCGCTTTAAAAAGTGGTCTGTCATCTCTACAATTTACATTATTTTACAATTTTAAAATGGTTTTAATAGGATGGTTTTCAAAGATACTGAATCATTTTTCTATCCTAGGAAAGTTAAATGTTCTTCTTCTCTATAAAAATTCTTTACTATTGATCTTAGGATCCTTTATCAAAATTAATGAGCGCTGTTATAATTTAATTATAGCCACGATTTATTTTTATGTTACAAGTGTTCCCTAAGTGGGTAAGATAAATTGAATTCCTCCTTTCTTTTGTGAATATTTAATTAGACATTACAGATAAGAGAAATGCTGAATTTCTAACTCCTATTTAGTGTGAATATCTATTTAGTATAATAATAATAAAAAGATTGCTTGTATTTGACTTTTCAGTTGACAAAATGCTTCTAACATAGTGTCTCATTAAATATTTCCTGGAATACGCTGAGGCAGGGATTACTAGCAGTAATTTTTAATATGAGACAAAATGGTCTGGAAAGGTTAGTCCGGCCGAGGTCACAGGCTTGTTTGTGTACGGCAGGGGTTGCCACTGCACTTCATCTTCCCTATCATACAGGATGTGTTATTATAACACGTTAGTTGTCCTACATGGACTTCCAGTTCAAATTCTCAATGTGATTTTCAGCAATAGCTTGGACTTTAAGACCATTTGCTTTTAAAAATACGATTTGGTTTTGTCATGAAATACAAATATATAATTGCAATATAACAGTTACAGTGGTAAAGGCCATTCAGTAGCCTAGTGATACACTGAAATACACACAGGCACAAAGACTCTGTAAAAAGAAAGAAATTATATATGGAACTGGGTGGTTATATGTATTTGGAATATTATATAAAGATCTACAAAAGGCTCGGGACATTATGCTAAGTCAAATAAGCTAGTCGCAACAAGACACATACTGTATGATTTCACTCGTACGAGGTCCCTGGAGTCAGATCCATAGAGACAGAAAGTGGAACAGGGGTCGCGAGATGGGTGGTGGGAGAGGAAGGGGAGGGGGAGGGGAATGGGGAGTTAGTGTTTAACGGCGACAGA
Source organism: Microcebus murinus (assembly GCF_040939455.1). Lineage (NCBI taxonomy): Eukaryota > Metazoa > Chordata > Mammalia > Primates > Cheirogaleidae > Microcebus > Microcebus murinus. The sequence goes on along the minus strand of NC_134116.1, from coordinate 76,926,334 downwards.
GTTTCTGTTTGGGAAGATGAAAAAGTTTGGTGGTGGATGGTGGTGATGGTTGTGCCACAGTGTGAATGCGCATAGCCCTCCTGAACTGTGCCCTGAAAACAGGTAACTTGGTGATTTTTATGTTATGTGTATTTTACTACAAATGAAAAAAGAGGTTTCCAACTATTTCGCAAATATGGATTTATGATGCACTTGGTTTTTATAGTTATTTTCTCTACTACTGGTGTACATATTTTCAAAAATTTTAAAGTAAATTGCCATTTTCAAAAATGCCTTTTGTCACATTTCCAAGTCCACGTAGGGCACCTTTCTCTTCCACTGTTCCTTCTCTTCCACTGTTGCCCCGTCTGCAGATGGTTTAGTAATGGATGACATAACATGACTACATGCACGTTTTGTGTTAAGAACTGCAAAAAGCTTCAGGAAACTTATGCTGCTGCTTTTCAGGGGAAAATGACTGAGTTTGTCAAATACACGAATCATAAACTTATGGCATCTGAATTAACACTTGAGGGATGAGCAGACATTCACGGGACCTCTAAGGGAAGGACGGGCACTCCAGGCAGATGGAACAGCCTGTGCAAAAGGATTGGGTGGAGGAAGAGGGGAGGGGAGGGCGGCCACTCTGTGGTGGGGAGGGGGGCTCAGGTAAGGGAGGAGGCAGCTGCCAGCCATAGCCCAGACCCTGAAGGGCCGGGAGCGCCCAAGGAGCACTTGGGATTTTCCCCTGGCTGATGTGGGGGCCAATGAAGCAATTTCAACAGTCTACATTGAGCAAGGTCACTCTGATACCAGTGTGCAGGGCAGACTGGAGAGGAACAAACCACAGGCAGGACCCGGCTGTTGGAATCGTGGGCACAGGGAAGGTAGAGGTGTGCAGTTCAGAGGCATCAAGACTGTAGAGGCAGCAGGACTTTTGGCTGCCTTAGGATTTTAATAAATAACACCTGGTTCCAAGTGGAAAGTCTTGAAAATCAAGACAAATAACGGAATAAGAAACAATCAGGTAGTAGTGCCTGCTAGCATATAATCCCAGTACATATTCAGTTGTCTTCTATAAGCAAGTTTGTTTTTTTTTTTTATATTTGAATGAGAATTCTTACCTAAGGTCTGGAAAGGGGTCTGCTGTGACAAGGGGTGTCTCCACTGAATGTTCAAAAAGAGCTCCTTCAGGCCCTAGACAAAGGCCAAAGATGTATCACAAACAGAGGTAAAATAATGGCGCCAAACAAATTAAACATTTAGCCTACATATTAAAGCACACACAGATTTTGCTCTTTGTTGCTGAATTTGTACAGATGTTTGAGCTGCAAGGGAAAAAATATATATGTATACCCAACTGCTTCTGTACTTGTCAGAGGAGGCCAAAACTTCACTAGGTTCCTGTCAACAAAATATGATTCTCAAAGCAATTACAAATCAGCAGGCTTATTTTAAAACTTAGAGAGCCATATTAGCCGTCAAATTGTAAAAGAAAAATTCCATCTGAAAACTGCATCTATATAATTTTAGGTAACAGTAATTTGACTAATTCTCTGGGTTTTATGCGTAAAAGTTATATCTTGTGCCATTTGTTTCTAAAGCACATCAGGATATTTATGGAAAAAATCAAAAGTTTTAAATATTTAAAATAGACCTTCTACTTCCTAGGAATAGGTATGTTGCCAGTTGTTTTGTTCTAACTGTGTACAAGGCCCTGTGTCAGCTGTCGTGCAGGCAAACATGGGGAAAGTGGTGTGCTCTTTGGTGTACCCCAACTTGTTTCATACTCAGAATCCTGTGATGCAGGTGATATTTTCTCATTTTACCTAGGAGGAAACTGAGGAACAGAAAGGCTAATCAACTGGCCTAGGGTTACACAGCTGAGAAGTGGCAGGGCTGTAATTTGAATTCAGAACCACACTTTTTAATTTAACCTATAATGCTATAGAGTTTCTGATACATAAACAGCAAACAATATATGATAGAAATTAATATGCCAGTAACAAAGTGCAACTAAATTATTTTGAGAGTCACCATCAGGGAGGAATTATTTTAAGGCAGCAGTGAAGACTATACAGTAAAATGCAGTGGGCCCGAACCTTAAAATAAATAGGCATTTATGAACACACGGGAATTGTGGGCAAGGATTTAAAAAAGAGCAGTAGCCCCGGGGGCAGGAAAATGTGCTGAATGTATAGGAACGAACGAATACTCCAGTTCACTGGAAATGCACTGGATTCCACATGGAAATACAAGTTTATTATAATTACTGCTTCCCTAGTAATTTTATTTTATTCAAATGTGAAGACGTGACAAAAACCCAACTGAAAGCCGTATTCAAAGAATAATATCTTGTGGCACATAAGTAAAGAAGACTTAACTCAGTACAAAATGAAATGTAAAGATTACAGACGGATTCAGTGAAATGATTTACATAAAAACTATAATAAACTGAAATAGAAGAACACACATAAATGCAAGTTAATGTTTCATGAAAATGATATTATTACTTATGTGAATTATATTCAGATGGGAAACAGACCCTCACGCATGCTATACCAAGTCACATCTTAAAACGCCACGTAATCAAACCTAAATGATAATGGGACCGTTATGTAAACCAAGGCCATACTGAGCACTGGAGTTTCTGCAATAATCTGTGCCAATCAAATTTTACAGTGCAGTGTCTGGGTTGCCTGAAAGTATAGACAACACTTTTCGTTTGTGGAAGAGCAGGAAACAATCTAGCAGACTGATTTGTGTGACACACACGTCCACTTTATCCTTTTCTTTCCTCATTGCTTCTATGCTTGCAAGATATAAAAGCAAAAGCAAAGGAAAAGACACCTCAAGTCAGCCGTTAAGAAGACCAGTAGGGATGTGCTAGGCATGGTTTCATATGATAAGTAGATTTGCTGTGGTTTGTATATTAATAGCAGCGTTGTTTGAAACATGAGTAGTGCTTTGGTATCAGGAATCTAGCAAATACCATCTTTGATTCTCTTCTGTAAATGCCTGCCACCCATTTGATCCATGGGCAAGTCTCTATCTGTCAGACCTTCAACTGGAATAATTCACATCCCTCTGTGGCCCTTGCTACCCCCTAGTTCAGGTTACCTTCATTTTTTTTTGTAAACCTAAAACTACTCTCTTTCAACTGGCATCCTACCCTTTGAGCCCACAGGTAACGTGGCTTCAGGATAAGCGCTTCCAATGGCAGCAGCCGGACCCTGCACCCACTCCCCCTCGGTGGCTCTGGGGGAAAATTTCCCGGATGGAGAGGCCTGCTGGCAACTTGCTGAGCACCGGCTGTTTGGTGCTGGCCGCACTCACCTGGGGCTCAGCCACAGGCGGTCTCACCCGGCTCCGCTGTGGATCCCTTGGTGCTGCCTCTGCCCCCCCCCCCCGCCCCCTGCCTGCAGCCCCCAAGATGCCAGCAGCAGCCTTTGGGGTGGATTTCTCATGAAATCTTGTTCCTTCTTGTCCTGCTCTGCAACTTCTTCCCATGGAATCTCTGGTAGACTCTGGCACGGTTCTCTCGGAATTCTACCTGAGCTATGTTTTGTTTTTTTTGTTTTGTTTTTTTTCCCATCTAAAACTTCTCCTTCTTTCTGAGACGATCTGGCAACCCATGTCTCTAGTCAGCCATTCTGCCTCAGGTTTTTGCAAATGAGTCCGTTTTGAACCCTAGTCAATCTTTAGTTCAGGAAGAGAAAAGTTTTTTTGTAGAAATGTAGCAAATCCAAGTACCTGATATCATGGGCATAAAAGAAACTTGGAAAACAGAGACTTGAATTGTGGAGACTATAGAGAACTAGGACAAGCCTTTGAGTCAGTCACTTGGAAAGACACAAAGGGCAACAAGATAGCAGAGGAAGAGAGTGGGCAAAGATTTGTGAGAAGGATTTCATTCTTCTAGGAGAGAACCAAAGATTTGCAGTAGAAATGCCACCAGGAAAGTCAACAAATTCAAATTCCCTTATCTTATCTGCCTGAAAAATTCCAAGGTAAACCTGCCAAAAGTACATCTGCTTTTGCAGAAGTTTGCTCTCTGGAACATTGTTTTTGTCAAAAAATTACTACGTACCAGTCACTCTAAGTTTGCCTGTACCAACCACAACTTCCTTATCGTCAGCAGTGAACAGCGGCTTGCCGTCTTTGGAGCTGATCTGAAACTGCTGACTCTGCACCTCTACCATTTGGGGACCTGATGGATTAATTAAAACAGATAATTATAAAGTGTTTACGACAAGCAGTGTAAAAATCTCTGTTTTACACATGCCATGTCACTCAGCAATATCAAATAACTAAACATTTAGGATTTGTTGCTGATAGTTTTTTAATTTTTTTAAATTTTTCTTATTTCAATAGGTTTAGGGGTACCAATGCAGTTTTGTTTCATGGATATATTGTACAGCGTGAAGTCTGCCCTTTTGCTATACCCATCACCTGAATAGTGTACATTGTACCCACCAGGTCATTTTTGTTCCATGATTAACCTTTTCAAGTTTTAAGCCTATATCTATTGTATTATTAAGATTAATTTAAGACACACGTATGTTAATCAATCTCAAATATATGTATGAATAAAGTATAAGTTTATTTCCTAAGATTTTTAAAACCTGTCCCAAATAACGTCTCCTATTCATAATTAAACTTGTATTCTTTAGCTTATTAACCAAGTAAGGATCTTGCAATCCGAAATGTGAGATTTGTGGAAGACCATATTACAAATGCCTCACTTTTGTGGTTAAAGTTAACCCAGAAGAAATCATATCTTGAATCTCTTCTTTGCTCATTGGAGGTTTATATAACAATTCTAAAAGGCTCTATTAAGTGTAAGGAGTTAAAGTAAATGATGAATTTTTTTCTGTAACTATTATTTAATATACAATGACAAAATGGCCAAAATGACCTTACTTACATATCATGTATGAGTAGCAAAGCCATATAAACTTTTAATCAAAGCAAAGAAAATGCAGGAAAGTGAGTCCGTCCCATTCAACACAAATTCGTTTTGCATGCTTTCTACGTGCAAGGTGCTGTGCTAAGGGATGAGGGCGTATGAACAAGTGAGATGGAGCTCGTAACTTACACCAGTCTGTGGTCCACTAAGGGGGAAAGCATATAAGCCTCGTTTCAGGACAATTTGATGAGTGCTTGGTACAAGCGTGACAGAGTCCTGACCAGGAATGCACGGTCTGTCCTCTGGGGTCACGACAGCATCCAGGGGATCATGTCTGAGCTGGCCTTGAAGAAGGCATGTCTCCCTGATGAAGGGAGAACCAGGCCCTCCAGGTAGAGGGAACCACCTGAGCAAAGGCATGGAGGTGAATAACACTCCATCTCCATTTTATAAAAAAAAAAAAATAGACAATGTCTAAATTTAAATATGCTTTCTACTTCAGAGGAAACTGGACGGTTCTTCAAGTGCTAGCAAGCCCATAATTACTAAGTTTGCAATTTAATTTTTGAACGCTTATTAATATTCCATGTTTTATAACCTACTTGGACATTGATTAGAGCTGAAAAAGTAATTAACTTTTGCAGTAGAGATCTTTAAGAAATAAAATTCCAATTCCACCTTGTTGATAATGAAAGAGCCCATCTGAAGAATATGATTTTTAATGAAAGGCTCTGGTACAAAGAAGGAAAAGTGAATGGCTTACGATCTGATTAATTAAGTGTATGATATTAGCTTAAGGGTTTTTCTAGTGAAAATACAGTCAAATCCTTCCTTACATACAGTATGTCTCATTACCAACCTTTTCTTCTCTCATGATATCTTTCATTTAAAAATAAACACCATGGAGTCCTTTAGAAAAAGGAAACATATATTCTGCTGCTACAAATATGTTATCATAGAGAAAGTACTGGAAGCACAAAAGCATGGTTAAGTTAGCTCTAGTGATATTTTGGTGTAAGCTTGTCTTATCTAGTTCCACCTTATAAGTCTGGCTGTCCACAGGACTTGCCTTTTCTTATTCCTGGCCTGCTCTGCTGAAGTTCTGCCATGTGTCTTGGTTGCAAAATCTTAGCTTTGTTTCCCATTCACGATCCTCTCCATGACCAAAAGTCCCTTAAGGCCATGCCGACTTGAAAATTTTTCCACTGTGGACCAGCCTGGATAAGCCCGCTCATCCAGAGAGGCAGAGAGGTTCTGAATATCCTTTCGGCTGTCAGCCAAGAGACCACTCTGCTCTCTGGAGACCAGATTCTTGGGTGTCCTGCAATAACCGTTTTGTTTCTCTCACCAGCCCGATGGCTCTCTATTTCTTGGAACCCAGATAAGTTTAATTGGAACCCTTCAGGCTGTCTCCGCATCCCTGCTGTCTCCCTCCTGTGGTACAAACTATTCTCTGTGGTCAACCCAGCATATTTAGAAAATTCATACTTTGTTCCTAAATAGCTTTGGATTCTTTAGAAGAAAGAACAATCTATCCACTTAGCGCTATTCCTGGACCACATGCAGGCAAAGCACCGTGATGAAGCTGGACTCACCCACTTTTAACCTGCCCGTGACCTCCCCTTCCGAGTTACGTGCGTTCAGGGTCACATTCTGCGTGGACTGCAGAAGCAGAGGCGAGTCCTAGAAACAAATGTTCAAAAATTAGCAAGATATGTACTATTTAAAATGGTTATATCTTTTATTTCCATATAAATTTAGGCTTTATGTAAACTTATTTCTCCATAGTCACAGATCCTGGAAAACTATAAATTTGTGGCTAAAACTATTAAAAAGTCCTGAATTATATTATGTTAAGGGAGTAAAAGTATTAACTTTTTAAAATAAAATATAATGATGTCTTGGGTTTATACTGCTTGCATGCACTAGTTATAATGTTCAGTTGTAATAATTGGTTCTCAAGGTAAACGTCTACTACGACCAACGTCTAATACGACCAATCAGTGCTTTTTCTTTTCCAAGGAATTAAAATACCAATTCTTGTTATTTAGGTCCAGGACATGACATATTTTTAAGACATGACATAAATCAGAGGATGGTTAGCCTTTCTATAAGAAATAGCTTGTTACTTATTTTCAAAACACAAAGGCTTCTCACAATTTCAAATAAGCTTTTAAAAATTTTTGGTGCTTTTTTTTGGTACTTTCTGTTGAAGATGAAGTGGCTTTGTAAGCATGTCAGTGCTTTCTGGGTTACTGTGATTCTGATGGGGTGTTTTGTTTTACAGGAGATTGCTTTTATATAAACAATCTTCAAGAGGAATGCTGTAATTTGGCTATTGGATGCTGGTGGGTTTATTGTTCACTCAGAGAAAACCAAATATCTTCCAAAGTGGTAGGGATTCATGTGATTTTTCAGAAGAAAAGAAGTTTCAAGAGCCCTTGGGAGCTCTGTCTAGGATGTTAGAATTCTCCACTTGCTTTGTAAAAGCACATGGATCTACCAACATCTGACGTTTTATCCAATGATGTGACCTTAATACTTGTTTTTGCATTGTTAGAAAATGACTAGCATGATGATTACAGTTGACATTTTACCAATAATTTTAGCATTGATCCTCTCATTTATTTTTCATAAAACACATATTATTTAAATCTTTCCTCATTTTCTTACCGTTCTGGAGCATATTTCTTTGGCGTACAGCGGGAATAAAAATTCCGACTCCCCTTCCAGCCGAAGTCCATCTTTTGTTACTTGCAAGTGACCCATTCCTGTCTGTGAAAAAAAAAAAAATGAGACAATGAGACAGATTTTATGTTGCTCTTTTCCATTTCTCTTGGTATTGACATAAATTATGCATGTGTTTCCACAGATTTCCTACCACCCTTCCTGTACTTCTCCTAAACGCCTTACTTAAAACTTGAGGTGTTTTATTCGATATTCAATATTTTTATCAAATCTTGGGTAAATACAAAGGACTATTTAGAAAATACATATAAGATTTAAAGAATCATTTTACAATAAATACGTAAGAGCCCACCACCTTGTAAGAAAAAATCTTACCATTACTATTTTTAAATTTTTTTTCAATTAAGAAACAGTAAAATGGATTCATTTGAGGTGTATGGTTCTATGAGTTTTCACACATTTACCAATTTGTAGAACTGCCAACACAATCAGAACACGGAGTTCAATCACCCTCCCCAGATACACTCACTACCTTTTTAAGGATTCGGGTGCATCAGTGGATTCACTATATGATAAATATCCATTGGGTACCTAAGTGAAGGGCATCACAGGAGGATGCAGAGCTCTGTTCAAGGTGCTGCTCTCAAGGAGTTTACGGTCATGAAGGGTCCCCGGACAGGACAGGAGACAGTTCTGGAGGTCACCAGTGACCGCCACGCTGTTAAATCTTGTGGGCATTTCCAACTTTGTTTGCAATCTCAGCAGCGTTTGACACTGGACCTCTTCTTCCTTGAAACACTGCCCTCCTTTGGTTTCCATGAACCTGTGCTCCCAGGTTTCCTCCCACCTCCGGAACCACATTCTTGACCTTGTTCCGAGCTCATCCCTCCCTCCCCAGCCTCTGAGTGCTGCTGCCTCAAGTTCGCTCTTAGGCCCTGTCCTGTGTTCACGCTGACTCAGCTTCCATTGCCACCTGGTGTGGGGAGGCTCGTCCGCCTTTTTCCCAATTTTTAAAAATTGTAGTAAAATATATGTCCCATGTATTTTACCATTTTAACCATTTTAAAGTGTATGGTTCGGTAGCAGTAAGTACATTCACGATGTTGTGTAACCATCACGATTGCCCATCCCTAGAACTCTTCCCATCTTGTAAAACCGAAACTCTCATCCCATTAAATGATAACTCTCCATTTCCTCCAGCCCACAGCCCCTGGAAACTGCCACTCTACTCTCTTTGTAAAAACATTTTTTTGATTAAAAGATTTTTAATTGACACATTGTAATTGTGTGTGTGAGTGTATATATATATATATATATATATATGGTACAGTTTTATTTTTTGAAAGATATATATGTTATATAATGATCAAACCAGGGTATTTAGCATTTTTGTCTCTATGAATTCGATTACTCTAAGTACTTTATATAAAGGGGAATCATATCATGTCTGTCTTCTTGGGACTGGCTCATTTTACTTAGCATAATGTTCTCGAGGTTCATCCATGTTGTAGCGTATTGCAAAAACTTTCCTCCTTTTTAAGGCTTAAGAATATTCTATTGTACTTGCAAACTACATTTTGCTTACCCAGTCATACATCAGTGAACCCTTGGGTTACTTTTATGTCTTTGCTATTGTGAATGATGTTGCTATGAACACGGATGCACAGATATCTCTTTGAGACCCTGCTTTCAATTGTTTTAGGTGTATATATAGCCAGAAGTGAGATTGCTGGATCATATGCAATTTCTAATTTTATTTTTATCTTTTAGGACTGCCATACTGTTTTCCAAGGTAGCTGTACCATTTTATGTTTCACTAATGGTGTGCAGAGACTCCAATTTCTCCATATTCTCCCCGACACTTCTTATTTTCTGTTTTCTGATAGTAGCCATCCTAATGGAAGAATCATTGATTTTTATCTGCAGTTCAATCCTCTCTGCTGAGCTTCAGACCTACACATCCGATTGCCTACCCGCCCTCCCCTTTTGACTATCTTGAAAGCATTCAAGTTCAACGAATTGAATTTTGATCTTCCCTCACTTACCCCAAAATAGAGGGCATTAAAAACAAGAAAGGAGAGCAGAACAGTCCAGAGAATGAAACAGAGACGTTAAGGGACATTTTATACAGCGACAAGTGAATTTCTAGGGCAGAGACATGTTCCTCTGAACTGAATGTCACCCTCTAAGCCATAGACTTCTCCTTTCAAGGACACCACCAGTTAACAAGCCCCATTAACGAGAACCAAAAAACGTGTGATTATGCTGCGTGGTTCCATCCGTGAGCCATCCCTGTGGACTCTTCTAGAACTGACTTGTGGGAGCGTGGTGTTGGCCCCTCCCACTCCTGGGCTCAGGCCCCTCCCACCCTGGGTGGACCAGCACCTCTGAGTCTCCTTTGCACGTGTGATTCAGTGGGTGGCTTTGTTTGAAGAAAGAAAACGTTTGACAGCTACTGTTTGAGACTTTCTCACAGGATCCAACTATGCATTTATAAACCATGGTTTATGAAATGAAACCAACATTAGAAAATTATAAAATTCATTAGGTATGGATATTAGGTTGGTTTTTTTTTTTTTTTTTTTAGTGAACATTTCCATTAGAAATCTTATGTCTTAGCGTTAACCAAAGAGAAATTTCAAGATTACAAATTCTGTTCTCAAAATCAGCTGCTGCATTTCTGGGTTCAAGTGAACAGATGTCAGCAGTTTTCTGCACTCTATTTTGTTACATGAGGAAAAAAAAATATCTCTAATTTAATTCTAGCCTCTAAGGTAGCTAGTTTGCTTCAGCAGATTGTCGAGGCTATCTGCTCATTGTCACGTATCCTTTCTTTCTCTGGCTGTTACTTTCTTTATTTGAAAAAAATGTGGGAATTGACATAAGATAGCCTGCGTCTCCTTTCACCCCCAAGATTCTATGATTTTAATGAAATGATTTTACAAACTTCTGTAAACAACAAATCACCCATACGATGCTTGAAAGCAAAAGAATATGCCTAGCTCTTTTATTTTTTTTAAGTCAAATATATTGAGGAATAATTTACAAACCATAAAATTAACCCTAAATAAAATTTCCTAAAATAAGAGTCACTAAATAAAATTTCACTAAAGAGCAAACGTTTCCGTGAGTTTTCACAAGCTTATACAGTTGTGCAACCAGTCAAGATACAGAACAGTTCTGCCACCATAAAACAGTGACCCTGTGCCTCTCTGCAGCCCCTCCCCCGTTCCTTGGTAATCACTGATCTGATTGCTGTCCCTGTACGTCTGCCTGTTGCAGAAAACAACATTGCCCTGTTAACCAACATGCAAATACACTGGCACTTTTGCACAGTGAAAACAGCACAACGCCTTGCATGAGACGAAATAAACACAGGTACGGCCTGTCCAGTCTTTGTTTACTCAGCAGTTAATATTGGTTACTGTCTGATAATGATCTTTTTATTTTTAGATTAATAGAGTATGTTTGAGTTTATACCTTTTCCCAACATAGTTTTGATTTTCTAATTTATTCATTTAATATTATCTTTATAATTATTAGTTTAATAAACAAGTTAAAAATTACTTTGAATGTTTCAGTTTGTTTTACATTTATTTTAATGAAGTATAACATCTTCAGAAAAGTGCACCAATTATAATTATACTGAATGTACCAGTTAATATCTTCAACTGTTTCTAAAATCTCTTTTTATGTTCCATTGATCTATTTGGTATCTATGTACCATAGGGTTTGGATTATTCTACTTTTACAGAATGTTTTGATAGCTGGCAGGGCAAGTTTTCCCTTATTATTCTTTGTTTTGAATAAAGTGAGTGTTAAGTCTTTTTATCCAGCTTTAAGTTATATCCCTTTTATTCAGGATTCCTTTTAGCACTGCCAGCAAAGTGGGTTTCTTCAAATTGATAAGTTCTTAAGAATTCGTATTTTTTTACAATATGAAGTGTGATTTTTCTTCTAGTACATTTCTAAGTAGTTGGAACCAAAATCTTGGTGTGTAAAGAACACTACTTTTTGTACCATTCTTTGTTACTCAACATATTGTAAAACTTACTTGTTTTAATTAATTCTTCTAGATTTTGTAAGGTAACACTAAAATTATTTACAAGTATTTCTTTCATCATATCATCTGCAATTAATCTATTTCTATTCCTTATTTAACTAATTGTTGCATTTGTCAAACTTTCAGAAGAATGCTAAATTAGAGTAGTATAAGACATGGCAATGGTGACCATTGACAAAATATGTCTTTGTTTAGTTATTTTTTAACTCCCAGCTCATTATACTAACACCTGCTAAGTCATCCACCCTGGAACCCGTATTTTCCCAGTGAGGATGTGGGTTTTGTCTAAGTGTAACTTTCCACATTGTTTTTATAATGAGAAGTTTAAGAGGATGGTAGGTATTCTTTCATGTTACACTGAAAATTGAATAAAGTAAAGAACAGCTGAGGCCAGGGACTTCATAATTTTGTGTCAAGTTTAAACCAAGCATTTAATTAACATAAATAACCATTACCAGTTCCTGTTTGTGTGTGTGTGTGAGTGTTTGTGCTATCGAAGACTCATAGATTGAACATAATCCTAATTATAACCAAGATTACCCAGTCAGAATCCTGAGCTGATGTTCTTTTCACTACTTTACAGTGTCTCTAAAGTAGGTTTTTCTTTAACAAATAAAATCTAAACAAACAAATAAGATTATGTTGGTTTACAATTTTAAGACATTATCTTCATTAGAATTTGTGAGAGGAACTATTACCAGAAGACATTAACAGTTTTATATTATTGGTACAAAAGAGAATAAAGTGAATACATTTACATGAAAAGCACATTCATTTTGTTATAACAATATTCCACCTGACAGGAGTGTGACTCATAGTTCTAGTTCAAGCTGATGAATGTCACTCCTCACAGCAAGAGCCTGTGGCTGATGAGGCTCCATGTGCTTTTGCCTTCTTTATTTCCCAATTAGTATAATATGGGTGAATCACTCACGGAAAAATTATTATAAGAGGGAAAACTGAAGGCATACCCCTGGGAGAGAAATTTAAACCACAGTGCTATTTGTGTCTTTAGACACTAGTAATAATAGGGTTTGTATCACTGATACCAGTGATGATGAAATTCCTCTGTACTTGGAACGGCTCTAGGTTTATCTCCCTCCTCCAAACTCAGTCGTAGTAACCTCTTGTCTTCCAAGAAAGAAAATGCCATTAAGCTAGTCCATGTTCCTACCGTCTGTGACCTCTGCTCCAATCCTAGTCTATCATGCATGACATAAAAATCAAAAAGTTCAATTTGGTTTTTAGACTGGGAAGCACCGATCTAATACCTTTTAGAAAGATATAAATAATTTGGGAAAAAAAATGCCGAGGTAGTGGTTAAAAATGCCACGGTGTCATACCATCGTTTCCATCAGTTTGAGAAACAAATGGGAAGAAGAGGTGAACAGTTTAAGGCACCAACGTCAGATGGCTGAGAATCAAACACAGCGTGAGCTGGGAGTTGGGGAAGGCAGGGACCGAGGAGAACAGAAGGGGAGAGGACAGGGCTGTTCTTGGCACTGGGCACATCTCGGGCACCTGCACGGTCTCTGTAAGGGCAGTGGGAAGACCAGCGGAAAAGCATTGCTAAGTGGAGCCATCAAGCATGTCAGGTACAGCAAAGAAGTCACAGCCTGTTGTGCCAGGTAATATTCCACGGCCTGCCTTTCTTATATGTTGCTTTCCTGGGGTAGAGTCTGTGTTCCCTTGTGTTCCTTTCATGGCTGCTTTTGTTAGTGGCTTCCTTAAGGGACACGCACGAGCCAGCTCCAGGGACCACAGCAAAACCACCCCAGGCTGGGCCACCACCACCACACACGGCCGCACATAGCCGCCCGTAGGGGCACAAGCTCAGTACCCACCTCCCAGCAGTGGAGGGACGTGAAGTAGGGTGATGGACAAAGGTACCTGGAAATACGCTGTCATCGCAGGCACTGAAAATATGACAGACATTCTATTTTTCATATAACTACTGTAGTAAGTTTTCTTCCTTAATATCTATCCAATCTATAAAACTCATGTTTGGAAAATACTGAACATTGTCACAGAAAGTATTTTAGTAGAAGTAATTTTGGTTTGGTTGTGGCTAAATTTGATCTCTTTGAGTTCAATAAGCCAGGAAGGATTGACATAATATAATTTTAGTGGTTTGCATTGTCATCTTTTCTTGAATGAATTAATCTTCTGAACTGTAACCCTAATAATGTGTTTGCCAGTAAGACCACTGCTGGGATGTGGGTAAGGGGAGCGACAGCTCCTTAGGTTTCCACGTCCTGTTTGTACGATCTCATCCAGGCACTTTCCTTCTCCCGTTTTCCCCAGTTAGGGAACAGAGCAACTCTGTTCCCACCACATCGGCACTGTCAGCATAAAACACAGGGGAGGAATGAAACCTGAGTCAAGGGCTCCTTCCTGCAGGTGACGCTGCTGTATTCCCTGAGTGTAATTTAAACTCGGGCTGACCCTGAGGTCTGCAGTGTCTGCAAACCTGCTCTGCAAGCCGGACTTGCCCCTGCCCTCTCTCCGGACCCACTTTGGCAGCCTGTCTTGGGAAGCTGCTTAGCAATATCCATTTCTAAGGGCCTTCCTGAGAAACTGGAGCCTCTCCTCTCACCCCTGGCCTCATTCTCAATCCTCTCGTCTGCCCTTGAGCCAGCGGATGAGCAGCAGGGAGAGGGGTCAGGGCGAGACCACAGAGGAAAGGGCCTCCAGGCGGCTGTGAAGAGACTGCTGGGTTTCTTTTGCTTTTCAGTGCACTAGGAAGGGATCCACCATGCGTTTTTAATAATAAGTAAATCCGTCTTGATTCCTACAGACAGGGCTTTTAAACAGCCAGAGGCCTTGTGCAGGTGTAGCCCGGGGCACCGATGCATCGATTGCTGGTTCCCCCGGGTGCTGGGGCCGTCCTCTCTCTCCTCCACATTTCTGGCTGAACAATGTCTGACTTTCATCCTCACTCGTTCATTTCCCTTCTTTGGCAGTCTAAACACCAACATCAGATCACTTAAGTGGGCGATGTAGGGGGTGTTTTTGGCCCCTCTCCGACTGAGGGCAGGAGCGAGCCTTGCGTGCGGGCAAGCTAGGAGAAGCTCCTCTGCTCCTCACCCTGGGGAGCCACCTGCCTGCAGATGTGGGGCTGCTGTGGGTACAGGGCGTCCCACCAGTGCTCAAGTCCCTGCCCCGCAGCAGATGTCCTAAGTTTTCCATGTTGCCCGTGACTTAGATAACCTTTCTAATTCTGGGGCACAAGAGGTTTGGCTAGATCCAAGCTGGTACCCTCCAGTCAGCTTTATTAGTAATACGGATTTTTTTTTTTTTGAGACAGGGTCTCACTCTGTCCCCCAGGCTGGAGTGCAGTGGCACAACCACAGCTACTGTAACCTCGCATTCCTGGCTTAAAGCATCCTCCTGCCTCCCAGAGTGCTGGACTGCAGGCATGGACCACCTTCCCCAGCCAAGGATGGTGTTCTGGACTCCTCCTAGCAGCTCCCTTTCCTCTCTTTCTGTTGGTTCTGCATTTGGGTAGGGGGAAAAAGAGTTATTTCTCGGGGTTCCATAAAACCCCAATCAGGCTTTTTTGGACATGGCACAAGGACACCCGGTCTGTGCACCTCCTTCAGGGTATGACCTTCTGAGTGGTTGCACCTGATCTTCACGGGTCCTGGTATCTGTTAAGACACACTTAGCCTGGGAATCACTGAATACAACATACAAAGCTGTAGTCTGCCAAACTCCAGCTCATGGGGTGATTATGAGAAGACACTGAGTTAGTGGACATGAATTAGTTGTGAAATCTATATAATAATATATATAATATATAACACAAGTTACAAAAATCAAAAGGACAGAGACTTTTAAATATAAACTTTTTTCATGATAAATACTACGCTGACATATGTATTCAGTGATTTGCTCAATTATGATGAGTTACGAATGATCAATCTATCATAACAATGCATCCAAGAACATTTTTGCTATAAAAATGAAAAATATTAAGCACACACAATAAAAATATTTCTAAAAAAGAGAATAATTTACTTGTTAATAATTTCCCATGTAAAATGGTTAAAATATACACTATTAGATAAGGCTAAATATTATCTTATCACGACTTCCCCAGGTATTTAAAATATATCAACATCTAGAATAAGAGATTAAAAATGAAATATTTCTATATTAATAAATGGATTATTGGTAAATTCATTTAGGTAATTTTAGAGTTTTTCTCTTTTTTTTCTTTCTTCTTCTTTTTTGTTTGTGAACATCCAGCAAAAGAGAAACTAAACACCTCTTCACACAATATTGTAACATTGTATTCATTTCTATTGCCATGGAACAAATTTCCACGAATTTAATAGCTTACAAAAATACTTATGGTGGGGTTACATCTGATAAACCCATTGTAAGTTGAAAAAGTATAAATTGAAGATGTATTTAATGCACCTAACTTACTGAACATCAGAGCTTAGCTTCGCCTACCTCGAACGGGCTCAGAGCACGTACGTGAGCCTACAGTTGGGCAACATCATCTAACGCAAAGCTTATTTTATAATAAAGTGCTGAATAGCTCATGTGATTTATTGACTACTGTACTGAAAGTGAAAAACTGAATGGTTGTATGGGCACTGGAAGTACAGTCCCTACTGAATGTGTGTCGCTTCTGCACCCCTGTAAACTCACACCATCGTAAGTCAGGGGCCGTCTGTACACCTTCCCCATCTCAGATTCTGTGGTCCGGGCGTAGCTAAGCTAATACTCCTTAACTGCCTATTTGCTCAGGCTCTCACAGGGCTGCAGCCAAGGTCAGCCAGACTGCATCCTTTCTGGAGCTTCAGGCAGTCTTCCAAGCTTGCGTGGTTGTTGGCGGAATTCAGTTCCTTGCAGGAGTAGGAGTAAGCTCTCTTTTTCTTGCTGGCTGTCAGCCAGGGGCCACTCTCAGCTCCTAGTGGCCGCGCCACTTCTCTGCCGTGTCACTGCCAACCCTCTCATGATGGCATCCGCATCTTCAAGGCCAGCAGGCAAATAACATCTCACAAAGTATCCCTCTTTGAAGGTCATTTGCCTGAATAAATCTGGCCCACTCGGAACAATCTCTCTTTTGATGAACTCAAAATCCACTGATTTGAGACCTGAAGCACATCTGCAAACCCTCTCACCTGACCAAGGTGGCGACATCCCGTCACTTTCGTTGTATTCTATCCTCTGGAAGCAAATCACAGGCCCCACCCACACGCAAAGGGCGGGCTCCACCGCCACAATCCGGTGGGGAGAGATGGGGGAGCTTCTCGGAATCCTGCCTACCACAAACTCGAACCAGTTAGGGTTTTAAAAATAAAAGAAAGATCTTTAGAAATTAAAGATATTTAACAATATAAAGGCATTTGGATGGTTTTCATTACCATCAGTTAAATTTTCCTAATACAGTCCAGATTGTTTTGGAACTAGTATGCAATACTACATTTGCACTAATCAAAACCACAAGGAGATATCACTGAACTCCAGTGAGAATGGCCTTTATCAAAAAGTCCCCAAACAATAAATGCTGGCGTGGATGCGGAGAGAGAGGAACACTCCTACACTGCTGGTGGGACTGCAAACTAGTTCAACCTCTGTGGAAAGCAATATGGAGATACCTCAAAGCGATACAAGCAGATCTACCATTTGATCCAGCAATTCCACTACTGGGCATCTACCCAAAAGATCAAAAGTTACTTTATGAAAAAGACACCTGCACTGGAATGTTTATAGCAGCACAATTCACAATTACAAAGCTGTGGAAACAACCCAAGTGCCCATCAATTCATGAGTGGATTAATAAAATGTGGTACATGTATACCATGGAGTACTATTCGGCTTTAAGAAACAATGGAAGCCGGGCGCGGTGGCTCACGCCTGTAATCCTAGCTCTCTGGGAGGCTGAGGCGGGTGGATTGCTCGAGGTCGGGAGTTCGAAACCAGCCTGAGCAAGAGCGAGACCCCGTCTCTACTATAAATAGAAAGAAACTAATTGGCCAACTAATATATATAAAAAAAATTAGCCGGGCATGGTGGCGAATGCCTGTAGTCCCAGCTACTTGGGAGGCTGAGGCAGTAGGATCACTTGAGCCCAGGAGTTTGAGGTTGCTGTGAGCTAGGCTGACGCCATGGCACTCACTCTAGCCTAGGCAACAAAGCGAGACTCTGTCTCAAAAAAAAAAAAAAAAAAAAAAAAAAGAAACAATGGTGATATAGCACCTCTGGTATATTCCTGGATACAGCTGGAACCCATTCTACTAAGTGAAGTATCTCAAGAATGGAAAAACCAGCACCACATGTACTCACCAGCAAATTGGTATTAAAGGATCAACACCTAAGTGGACATATAGGAGTAACATTTATTGGGTGTCGGGAGGGTGGGAGGGGGCAGGAAGGGATGGGTATATACAACCACAACGAGTAAGATGTGCAACGTTTGGGGGATGGACATGCTTGAAACTCTTACTCGAGGGGGGAGGGGGCATGGGCAATACATGTAACCTTAACACTTGTACCCCCATAATACGCTAAAATTAAAAAATAAAAATAAAATAATTATGATCACCATAAACAAATACTACATTTGCACTTACCTGAAGCAACAAAGGTTTTGTAAGATTATGAACATTGCTCCAGAAAATGAGGCAACATGACTTGCCTAAAATTCATGAGTAAAGTATATTAGATATAAAATCATCAAATTTTACACCAGGAAGGACTCAGGAATCATCTGTTACAAATCAAGCATTTCAGAGATGAAGAAAATGAAGGTCATTAAGATACACACTATATTCAAGTTTTCAGATATAGTTAGTACAAATAATTTATTTCCCCAGATTTTGAGAGTTTTATAAGATGCAAATGGGACTTTTGAAAATATCACTACAAGGAGAATATTTTAATGACCTTACATGGCCATTGTGCATGCAGACAGCCTATAGTCACTTGCAAATCTGCAATGTGCTCTAAGCTTTAAAAATCCTCTTCAAATGATTATATAATAACGGGGCTGAAAAAAATGTCATGAAGATGCCATCTAATACCATTTTCCTAGCTTCCAATGAATGATCACTGACTAGTTAATTACAAAACATTTATCTAAAGAAATATCCACAAGGGCTGTCTAGTAAGGCTTTACTTTTTTGCTAAATGAAAGATTCTTAGTGGGAAAGTCCTTAATGGAAGATTTCTAATTCACAGTTTCCAAAATGAATTAATTATAAATCTTTGTTAAGGATAAATCCACTGGGGTTTTTAGGCCTCCTCAAAAATGACAATCTCACCTATTACCATAGTAAATGAAAACAAAATGTATTAACAAAGTATTTTACAGAAGTATAAGCTTAATTATAATATTCAATATTATAATTCTCCTTTGTTTATTTGTATTTTTTATCCCAAATAAAGGTGCCCCCCAAATTTAACTTCCAGAGTTAATATTATAGTTAGCTTAGAATCATTAATCTTGCCTTGCTAAAGTTACATTCACTAAATGCATTAAAATATTTTATATGCAAGCAAATATTGATAACTATAAAGGTTTTTTAAAAAATCTATGTCATTGAAAATTAAAGATGCCTTATTTGAACATATAGATGTGACCCATGGGTATTATCTATACTCACGAACACTGTAACTAAATAATGCATATTAGTTTTGTAGAGGGGAACTGTAATATACAAAAAACACAATAAGCCACTTTATTTTACTGATTTCTTTTAATGTCCACTCTCCTGACTAATTTATTCCACCATTATAATGGCTTACGTAAAATATTTTAGAGCCATTATGCTCAGCATAGGTTGTTACATGGTTCCTAAATATTACTTTATATTCAACAGATGTCTTTTACAGAAATTGTGTAACTTTCTCTTAGATGTAGTTCTGATTCTAAGAGTGGCACTGGATTCTTTAGATACTCATGATGTGGTTCTTTCTAACTCCAGCCAGGAAGATAGAACCAGGCTCAGCCTCACTGAGTTCAGATTAGTTCTCTTGTCAACGTTTTGCTCCTGTCTCCTCTTCTCTTATCATTTTGAAATTTTAATAGTCTTTGGTGTCCTTATGCCTTCATTTTGTGATGTTTTACATGCTTCCCCCTAATTTTATCTTGGCATTGTTGATTACTGGTAGTTAGCTTTACTGTTTTCTACAGAAAAATATTAAAGCATAACCAGGTGAAGAAATTGGGTTGAAATGAAAGCACAGATAAAGTAGTAACCCTGCCTTTGCTATCTATCCTCTTGGGAATCTAAGCAGAGAAAGCCATGCTAAACTTTGCTAACGTGGAAAGTTATGGTTTTCCCTATCTCCTGACTCGCGACTGTGTGGATGATGGCTAGGCTGTTATACTGAATTTGGGTAGAGAATTACATGGTTTGTTACGCGTTTGAAATCTTACAGCTCTTTGCAAATGTTCTGAGACCTGTTTAACTTTACCGTTTCAGAACCAAAGCTCTCAACCGGGTTCTTTTATAGTCATGCTACTTCTTTGGTATGTAAGTACTCAAGGAAAGACATTGATTTCTACATGCATAAAAGAAAAAAGAAAAAAAATGATTTCCATTCTTTTGGATAAATGCCCAGAAGTGAGATTGCTAGATTATATTCAATTAGGTCAATTTTTAATTTTTGAAGGACTCCCCATATATCGTTTCTCATAGTGGCTGCACAATTTTGCATTCCTACCAACGGTGTATGAGGGTTCCAACTTCTCCACATCTTCAACATTTGTCATTTTTCGTTGTTTTGATAATAACCACCCTGACAGGTGTGAGGTGATATCCCATTGTAGTTTGATTTGCATGTCTCTGATAATTAGTGATGTCGAGCACTCTTTCATATACGTGCTGGCCATTTGCATGTCTCCTTGGGAGAACTGTCTATTCGGCTACTTTACTCATTTATTAATCAGATTATTAGTCTTTTTGCTATTGAGTTATAGGAGCTCCTTATACATTTTGTAAGTTAACCCTTTATCAGATATGTAGTTTGCAAATATTTTGCCATGTAGGTTGCCTTTTCACTCTGTTGAATATTTTCTTTGCTGCAGAGAAGCTTTTTGGTTTGGTGTAGTCCTATTTGTCTATTTTCCCTTCTGTTGTCTATGCTTTTGGTGTCTTATCTGAAAAAATAATTGCCAGCATCAATGTTTTCTTTTGGAGTTTTACAGTTTTTCAGCCTTATGTTTAAGTCTTTAATTCATTTTGAGTTAATTTTTGTGTATCGTGTAAGAGGAGGGTCCAATTTCATTCTTTTGCATGTGAATATCCAGTTTTCCCAACAACTTTTGTTGAAGAGACTATCCTTTGTATATTGTGTATTCTTGGCATCCTTGTCAAAGATCAGTTGATCACATACGCATGGATTTATTTCTGGAATCTCCATTCTATTCCATTGGTTGATATCTCTATGCTTATGCCAGTATCATACTATTTTAATTATGATAGCTTTGTAATATATTTTGAAGTCAGGAAGTGTGAAGTCTCCAGCTTTGTTCTTCTTTCTCAAAACTGACTTGGCTGTTTGAGGTATTTTGTGGTTCCATATGAATTTTTGGATTATGTTTTCTATTTCTGGAAAAAATGCTACTGGAATTTTGATGGGGATTGCATTGAATCTATCCATCACTTTGGATAGTATTTTAACTTTTTAGCATTTTAGATAGTATTTTAACATTTTAACAATATTAAGTCCTCCAATCTATGAGAAGGGGGTGTCTTCTCATTTGTTTGTGACTTTTTAACTTTCTTTCACTAACATTTTATAGTTTTCAGTGTATAAGACTTTCACCTTCTTGGTTAAGTTTATTCTTAGATATTTTATTATTTTTGATGCTATTGAAAATGGGATGGTTTTTCTAAGTTCCTTTGCAGATAGTTTGTTGTTTATCCAAAAGAATGAAAATCAGTGTCTGGAAGAGATATCTGCTCTCTCATGTTCATTGTAGCCTTATTCATAGTAGCCAACCGAGATGTGGAAACAATCCAAATGTCCATGCAGGATGAATGGATAAAGAAGCTATGGTATATCCATACAGTGGAATATTATTCAGCCTTAAAAATGAAAGAAATTCTGCAATATGGGACAACATGGATGGACCTTGGGAACATTATGCTAAGTCAAGTAAGGACAGAAGGACAAATATTGCATAATTCCATTTATATGAAGTATCTAAAAGAGCCAAACTTAATAGAATCAAACAGTGGTTACCTGGGGCTGGGGAATGGGGAAGTGGGGTCCTTCTAATCAGTGGGCATAAGCTTTCAGCTTATGAATAGAATGAATGAATAGAATATGAATTACTTAGGATTGCTGGTATTCGATTTACTAAACTGTTGCTCAGTGTTGAAGTGTGCACATGAATTTGTTGTATATCAGCACAAAGTTTTTAAAAAGTGTGAGAGTGCCATTTAAATGGCACATATTTATGAATTAATGAAATTAGGAAAAATGATTTATACAATTTTACAAATTGATGAATTAAATAATCTTTGAACAATCTTAACACAAACTCAAGATCATCACAATCTTCCCATCGTGTACTATGTACATAATGAGTAACGAAAAAATGATAATAAAACCAACATAGTAGAGTTCACAATGACGTAAAATAGGGGAAAAATTAAATGCTGCATAGGCATTTTGCTCCTGAAAATTCTGATCCAGACAGAAAGAAATAACTGTTAATTCCATTCAAGGAAACTTCTATCAGTGCAATCTACACAAAGTGATATAGCAAACAAAACAAGAATGTACTTAACAGAAAAAAAAAATACTTACTGGAAAAAACCACATCACTTTAAGAATCCAAATGGTAAGAGCAAAATTCACAACGAGGATGATGAGTAAAAGAAGAACAAACAAGTAGAGGCAACGCTTCCTCCATCCATAAATGCCAATTTTGTAGACGCACTGATTCTCTGGCCTCTCTATGTGGGTGCCTTCTGTGGTTGTGGTGTATTGCTCACGCCCCATCTTCCCGGGGTGCACCATGGGAGGAGAGAGAGGGACAGAGGGGGAGAGAGAGAGAGAGAGAGAGGGAGAGAGAGAGAGAGAGAACTTGTTTGTCAATACTGATTTACTATGAGCCTAAAAAAATATTTTTCACCTTAGTAACAAATTTCCAAAATTAATGAATTTTTAAAAAGAGAACAAAATACGACTTTGGAACACGTCACCGTGTTTGAATCACAGGAAGCTATTTAATCTGTCATTTAAAATATTTTAAATGACAAATTTATTTGAAATCTAGTGACCGTATTTTAAATTTTTAATCAGTACATTCAATGCCTATTTATCTATGCATATAACTTTCAAAATTATGCAGGCTTGAACTTGGAATTGAAGCATCAACCTAAATTAATCAAGTTATGAAGTTCTTAAAAGATTCAGTGGGAGGAAAATGAAGCTGGTGCCTATATTTTTTAAAAAAAAAAAAAACAATCTGGGTACTCAATTCTATGTCAAATGATTGAATCAAATCTTTTCCAGCTACTAACTTACTCAGAATTTAAAAGAGTACTCTGCATGACACCTACCACACTAAACATCTGCCTGTGATAAAGTTCCCAAGTATTGACCTAGAGAAGATCAGAATGTGTGTGTGCATATTCTCCTATGGTTGGTGTCACAAATGATCACCAACTTAATGGTTCAACATGACATAATGTTATCTTATAGCTGTAGAGGTCAGAAGTCCAAAGCAAAACAAACAAACAGACACAAAACGGGCTTACAGGGCTAAAAGCAAAGGATGGGCAAGGTTGCATTCTTCTAAAGGGTCTTGGGGAGAATCTAGTCCTTCTTTTTCCAAGCTTCTAAAGGCTGCCCATGTTCCTGTTTTCCTGCCATTTGCTCAAGAGTTAATTGTATCGAGGGCAGCCCCAGGCCTGAGATGCAGGGCACCCACTGGGTGCAGCCTCTCCGGTTTCCCTCATTCCTCATGGGAGACTCCCCCAAGTAAGTGTCAGGGCAGGAATTCTGTCTGCCTTGGGGAAGGTCCTGCCGGGATGCAGGACTTGCTGGCTGAGGACTTAGCAAACCTCTTTATAGCACCTGAGATGTCAATCCGAAAACTTCTGGAATGTTCTTTTCCACAGTTTCAAAAATTGTCTTCCATAATCCTCATCACCCGGCTCTAATATGGCGGCGCACATTTGTTACTAGGTAACTAGTGGCACCATGGTGCATCCACCATCAACATGACGAGGTAACACACGTGGGAAGCCACTCACGGCCACGTGACTACTTAGCTGTGACTAGGGTGGGTGACAGGCACGTCGGTAAATGTCTGTAGAACACATGGAAGTGCAGGGAGGGGCCTATCCTACCAGATGTGGCCGCATAGCTTTGTGCTGCAGTGATGGAAGCACGAGGTAGAGGACAGAAGAAAGGACAGACAAATGGACAAAGAAAAGAGAATAGAGAGTCCGGGAACAAGCCCATACATGGAGATGGCAGTAAGTAAACAGAAAGTGAGAAATGAGAGCCATCCTATGTGCACAGCTTCTTCTTCCAGGGCGCTGGCAGGGAAGAAGGAAGTTAGTGTGGTTATTACACTAAAGCTGACGAGGTCCCGCTAGCACGGGTTTTCTCTCTATTTTCTTTCGGACTTCCAAGACACGGCTCATCCCCATGGCAATTAGCGGCAGTAATTCTCAATGTGTGTTCCACCTCACTGTTTGCACCATAACTCACATGATTGTGAATGAGCTCCAACATTCAGGAAAGCAAGACGAACGAGGATGTGTAGCCAAAAGAACACCATGGCAAGAAAAGTTTAATGTCAGATAAATTGGGGGAGGTATTTGCCTTAAAGACAGGACAAGGTTAATACCCTTGAAATATGAATGAGCAACAAATATGCATACACATCAAAGAAATGCAAAAGACTAATAAACATAGCAAAAATGTTCAGCAACACCATGAATCAAAGAAATGCAAATACACACAAAATTGCTACAGTTTTCAAAAATTAGGGAAAACTTAAAAACTGATAATAGCCGATATTAGCAAAGTGTCTCAGTAATGAATGTGCTACTCCTTTACTGTTGAAAGTGGCAATTAATATAACCCCTCTAGAACTGCGGTCCCCAACCTCCAGGCCTCAGACCGGTACTGGTCTGTGGCCTGTTAGCAACCAGGCCACACAGCAGGAAGTGAGCAGCGGATGTGATCTGTGTTTGCAGCCACTCCTCATCACTTGCATCACTGTCTGAGCCCCGCCTCCTGTCAGATCAGTGGAGCCGTTAGAGTCTCATAGGAGCGAGAACCCTGCTGTGAACTGCGCATGCCAGGGGTCTAGGTTGCGTGTTCCTTATGAGAATCTAGTGCCTGGTGATCTGGGGTGCAGCTGAGGTGGTGATGCCAGCGCTGGGGAGCAGCTGCAGATACATTATCATCAGCAGAGAGGTCTGACTGCACAACACATGGAATGCACTTTAATCATCCCAAAATACCCCCACCAGGTCCATGGAAAAACTGTCTTCCATGAAACCAGTCCCTGGTGCTAAAAAGGTTGAGGACCGCTGTTCTAGAAAGAAATTGGGCACCAAGTACCAAGAACCTCAAACAAATATAGTAATTCTAGTTCTAGGAACTTATCCCAAAGAAACAACCAGGAATGAAAAATGAGAATCTATGCTTAAAGATATTTATTTTACCAGTATTTATATGATATAATGATGAAAAACTGGAAATAAAATAATAGATGATTACTATTAATTAATTATTATAGTAATTAATATTGTGATGTGTTATTACAGTATTACAGAATGTTTTATATATTTGAAATATGTTTAAAAAGCACATAAAATATGTTTGTAAAACATATATAATAACCTGGGGAAATGCTAGTTATGTAATGTTAAATGGAAAGATAGACTATATAAATACATTTTAGAATATATACCCATAGAAAAAATATTGTAAAGAAACTAAAAAGTTGTTAGTAATAGTTTTCTCCTATATGCTTTTTAATTTAAAATAGCATTTCCCAAATATTTTTCTGTATTCTTTGGATTTATCAAATTGATATGCACATACTTATTTTATAATAGTAAAGTTAATGAATTTATCATACTCATCTCAACTTTATGACTACATTTAGCATGACCAAATAATTTCAAAAGTAGTTCTGTCTTATCTTTTAGTCAAATTGCTTAGCGTGGTCCATCTGCTACACCTAAATATAGCAAAGTAGTTGGATCATAATTATAAATTTCATCTGAAGTTACAATTGGCATAATTCTCGCAATAACCCATACCCTTATCATAAACACAGACACACACACATACAATTTAAAAGGTCATCAAATCTCTTCTTTACAATAGGTTTGACTTTTAAAATAAATTGGCAAACTCCACCATTTTAAAAAGTTCCTTACAAAATACATGAAACCAACAGAATAAATACCCTTTAAGCATCTAACAGACCTGAACCAGGAAGAAAACTTTATTTAAATGACTAAAAGGAAAAATATTAAGCTCAAATCCATGGGCATACAAATGTTAGATTATAAAACTGTGGTCTTGTTTTGTTTTTTTACTTCAGCTATAGGCTCATTTTTAAACACATAGTGTAATATTTACAAAGGCGGGCACTTCAGGTGTACTTTTCTCAGTGTTTTTTTCTGGTTTTTATGAGGTGCTCTCAGAAATCTATAGCTTTTACAGTGTCCTTATGCGGCATGGCGTTGCTAACGAACCGAGTTAGCAGAGACACGACTCGGGATAGCAATGGAGCGAGAGCAGTACTTAACACCAACCAGAAGCGCGCATAGCAAAGTGTCATAGCAAAGACTAGCACATTAGGACACCTCACCTCTTACCCCAAACCAGGTGTTATTTGGTGCCAAATTTGCTCCATCGACCTCTGACTTAGCCAGTGTGTATATGGAGAAAGTTAGCAGTCGGCTGCAATAGGAGCTGAGTTAGTGTTAACCAAGCGCTATGTTGGGGAACTGCTGGAAGTCCAGATGCAACCTTGTGTCTACTTCTGTGTCACATTGCAGTGGCGCCTACTGTTTTCTTCTGTATCGTGTTATAGTGGGTCTCCACTGTTTTCTTGTCTGTCCTGAGAACACCCCTCCTAACCTCCAAGTGGCTGTGGCCCCCATGTCGGTCCTGTGGGCACATCTCCAGCACGACAGGCGTGTGTGAGGCACAGGCTAACCCACTGGGGGATGTCGTGAGTCTAGACGCAGTGAACGGCACAGGGAAGTCACGGGACCCAAGCACGCCGTTCAGTGTTAGTTGTCCCAGAATTGACACGCATGCCCCGAGAGAGCAGCTGGCCGCGGGTATCGGAAGCTGAGGGACACCTAATGCTGCACTGCCCGCTTCCATCTCTCGCGCCACTTGGAGAAGCTCCCCAGAGGAAAACTCAGGAGAAAGGAAAGAGAGGGAGGGAGAGTGTGAGAGTAGAGGTGAAATCCTACCAACGCCATTGGAGATCCTAGATTTGGCATTGTCTAACTGATTTTGTGAATTAAAACTTCCATCTTTGCTTGACCTTCTTTGACTTGGACTTCTGTCACATGAGCCTGAAACGACCTTGAATGACCCACACACCGAGAGCTGCCACGGCGTGAAGCTCACACTGGCGAAGCATGGAATGAGAGCAAATTTTACCCATGTGATAAATAACGTCTTTCGACCGTTTTTCGAAGTATTTTCCTTCTGCGTCAAACAGGCTCTTCTACAGAAGGAAGTCTTTAGATAGACGTGCACTTTTCCCGAGAAAGTCATTTCGCAGGGTTGAGCTGTGGCTCAGGTCAGAGAGGCCATCTGACGGTGCGCTCTTGGCTTCCAAATCCAGTTTCGCTTTCCCACACTCAGTTCCCTCATCTTACTTATTTACTTATTTCACTCTCCATTTTATTTGAAATGGCTGGACAGTCCCCCCTTGAAAACACATTTTTTGTTGTTGTTGTTGTTTTTTACTGTTTTCTTACCACATTATGCTCCTCATTTTTCCCTCTACCCTTCCAAACCTTGACTGTCAGCGTCTTTCACGGTCCCCTCTCCTTCCGGCCACTCCATGCTGCACGATGCCCGGCCTCGCTCTGCCCCGTCTTCTCCTCTCCCATCACTCCTTCAAGGTGACGCTGTTCGTTATCACGTCTTTAAATGTTATTTATAGGGTGATGATTCCCAAATTTACATATGACCTAAAATATCTCTAGACTCATATTTGATAACTGCCTCTTTGACAAGTAGCTCCGGGGAAAGCCCTGAGGAGACGGTTGTCGTGCTTGCACGCCTGGTAACGAAAACTGCCACAAAAGACTGCAAAAAACCGCCGTCTTGCATGCACGCCATCGCAACCTGACACGCAAAAAAGCTGCCACGAGCACATCTGCCCAGCAGCTGCCTGCCCAACCTGGGACTGGCACCACCCTTGCGGCCACGGATCTCTGCAGCCGAGGATAATCACTCGAACAATTATGTAACCCTCCTCATTTTTCCCTTCAAAAACCTCTGTCTTCCTTTACCTCCCTGAAGACGCACACAGTTTCCCGTGGCACACGTGCTCCCACTGCACCAGCCCCGAATAAACCTTTGTTCTTTTAGAGAGCCTGTCTGTCACCTCGCCGGACGCCATGGTAAGTCAGGCGTCCAAGAGGCAGGGTCTGAGCCGAGGATTGCTGGGCAGGTGATGTATCGAGGGGACCCTCTCCGGAGGAGCGTGCCGGGCAGCAGGCCAGGGCACGAGACGGCTCTGGGCAAAGATGTGGGCTGAGGGCCAGGGCGATCCTCCAGAGAAGTGTGAAAAGCAACAGAACCCCGACACCCTCGCTGGCCACTACAAAGCCGGTTAACATACCAGCCCTGCAAGGGGGTGGCATATGCCGCATTTATGCCATTTGTCCTGTGCAGACAAGCCCCTTAAGTCGGACGTGATTTACAAAGGAGGACAGAGTTTAGATTACCCTTAAATTCAAATTGCACATGAAAGCTGTGTTTAACCAAGAGAGAATAAAGTAGCCCACATCGAATATATTTTAGTAAGTCTTTTGGTTCTTATACGGAACCTGAAATTTTCAGGCCAACCAACTCTAACCCCCCCACCCCCCCAAAAAAAATCCCTCTTGTGTGCCTAGGCCCTCAAAATAGCAGTTGAGTGAAATTCTACCTGTAGTATATATCCACACGAAATTAAGGACAAGTTTTAAGAAAAGAAAGTTACTTAAATTCATCATCTAAACTGAGCTTCCTTTTACTCTCAGGACTCTAAATAAATGATTTAAAGCAAAAAGAAAAGCTTGGGGTGAATATGATGAAGGTTCTTATCAAAGGTGGCGTGCATGCAATTTTCCAGTTGCCTTGACAGTTGATTAAAACAGTCTCAGAGGGCTTCAGGGCCATGACGTACTTCCACCCTTATCGTCACCCCTGCTTTGGGACTGGAATGGGATGATTTGAAGTGACTTTCAGATGTTGCCAAAATGTACACATTTGAAAGCATTCCAGTGTGGGGATAGCACGCTTCTATGTTTCAACAAGATGAATATTTTTTTTGTTTTGAGACAGAGTCTTACTCTGTTGCCTGGGCTAGAGTGCCGTGGTGTCAGCCTCGCTCACAGCAACCTCAAACTCCTGGGCTCAAGCAATTCTTCTGCCTCAGCCTCTTGAGTAGCTGGGACTACAGATATGCGCCACCATGCCCCGCTAATTTTTTGTGTATGTTTTTAGTTGTCCAGTTAATTTCTTTCTATTTTTAGTAAAGATGGGGTCTCATTCTTGCTCAGGCTGGCCTCAAACTCCTGAGCTCAAATGATCCGCCCGCCTCGACCTCCCAGAGTGCTAGGATTACAGGCGTGAGCCACTGTGCCCAGCCTACAAGATGAGTATTTTATATAAAGTTTTTTTTTAAGATCTAAAATGTTTAATGAAAGTAAAAAAAATGTTCATGAGAAATCCCAAACGGTCTTTTGATTTTCTTTTCTTCATAAATCTCACCCTTAGAGACAGGTAGTCAGTGCAGAGAATGTCAGGGGTGGTGGTGGGGGGTGCTTTCTATTTGCACCCAGGAATGCACCATCGCTGCACACGGAGAACATTCTCTTCGGGAGCAGAGACAGCGTCAGCCCGGGATCCGCGGCCTACTGGGCTCCGGCGTGGCGCCTTCTCAAGGGATGGGATGGTGCCGGTCAGAGATCCTGACCCCGCACAGCCTTTCTGCTGAGGCTCTTCCCGGCTTCCCCATCAGTGGGGGGCGGGAGAGGGGTTTTGCGTTTCCTTGCTATCGATGATGATGATGGTGATGATGAAAGACACTATTTACTAAGAAATCGGAAACTAAGTGCCTTGTATGGATTGAATTCGATACTCATTAAAACCGAGGAAGTAGAGGCTGCAATTGAACCCCCTCCCTGAACGAATGGGGAGACTGAAGCAAACAGAAATTAATTCACACAAGGACATGTAGCTACTAAGCGGCTGGCTGACGCCACAGCCTGAACGTCTCATCATTGATGTCATACCTTTCAAAGATGTTTCACAAGTAAAGCCAATTGGGAATTGTAAAAAGAGGCAAAATGGTCACAAAGGTGAAGCCAGGTTTGAAAGCACCCTCACTGCTTCCCGCACTGCCCCAATCCGTTCTCCGTGGCAACCAGAGTGATCCCTCCGAAGCAGAGGGTGACTGTGCTGCTGCCCTGTTTCCAATGTTGGGAGGATGCCCTAGTGATTCAGGATGAAGCCCCAATGCCCGTGGGCATCATGAGCCTTCCCCAATTTCCAGCTTCGGGACTCCTTGGTGGTACACTGCATGCCAGTTACTGAAGTCCGGCAGGCGACATTTTGAGGGACCTTTGCAAATCCACAAACTACTAAATTATTCCTGTACCAAGGTTCAAATTGTCAACAGAAAAAAGCCAAACTCTATAAATTATTTATTTTTTTTTTTTTTTGAGACAGAGTCTCGCTTTGTTGCCCAGGCTAGAGTGAGTGCCGTGGCGTCAGCCTAGCTCACAGCAACCTCAAACTCCTGGGCTCGAGTGATCCTTCTGCCTCAGCCTCCCAGGTAGCTGGGACTACAGGCATGCGCCACCATGCCCGGCTAATTTTTTTTATATATATATCAGTTGGCCAATTAATTTCTTTCTATTTATAGTAGAGACGGGGTCTCGCTCTTGCTCAGGCTGGTTTTGAACTCCTGACCTTGAGCAATCCGCCCGCCTCGGCCTCCCAAGAGCTAGGATTACAGGCGTGAGCCACAGCGCCCGGCCTTATAAATTATTTTAAAGAGATTTATTCTGAGCCAAATTTGAGGACAATGACCCAGAGCCACTGCCAAGAGGCCTTGGGCAAGTGGACTCGCTGTGGCTGCGTTACAGTTTGGTTTTATACATTTTCAGAGAGACAGGGGTTACAGGCAAAGTCACAAATCAATACATGAGAGGCATGCATTGGTTTGGCCCAAAAAGGTGGGACATCTCCAAGCGGGGGGGGGGGGGGGGGGGCTTACAGGTTATAGGTGGGTTTAAAGATTCTTTGGCTGGCAATTGGCTGAGAGAGTTAGACTTCATCTAGAAGACCAGAAAGGATATGCTTATTTTAAGATAAGGGTGTGAGCACTCTGGGAGGTCCAGACAGGAGGACATTTTAAATTTACGATAGGTGCCTGCTAGGATGCTTTAAGATGCTTTAAATTTACAAATGGGCATCTGCTAGGATGCTTGAGTTAAGATATTTTAAATTTATGATAGGCATCTGCTAGGATGTTTGAGTTAAGACAGGGGCTTCTTATCTTTTAGGTGATGTTAATGCCATACCCGAATCAGGTTGGGAAGTAAACCACCGCTTTATTTGGTTAACAAAGCCGCTTAGTGGGAATTTAGCGTTTGCCAGCCTAACCCAGCTGGCCTCCTTAGGAAGGAGTTTTTAGCAAAAGAAAAAGATCAGAGTTCAGTCCTCACCGTAAAAGTCTCTATGGCATAACATGTAAAATTAAAAAGGAAGCTGGAGTCTGAAATGGCAGATGTGGTGGGCGATGAGTTCTGCAATGCTCATGAGAACATCATAGAGCTGGCTGGCCTTGCAGCAGGTCCAGGGAAGAATAAACCCAGACAGATGCAGAGAAAAGGAAGGGGGAAGGGTAGAAAGCACGGTGTCATGTGGGTGGAGGCGGGTTCTGAAGGAAGGGACAGTAGCTGAGTCAACCTCAGGATTTTGCAATTTTTCCTTCCCCACCCAGTAGTAACCACGGGGGTGGGGGGGCCGTGGCATGTGCCTGAGAAGCAGCAAGGGCCACAACGGGCCAGAGAGAGCCCAGGTGCGGTGGGAGACTCTCAGGCTCCACACATTAAGCAGACTGGAAAAACTGGGCACCTGCTCATCATTTACAATTAGTATTTAATTTTCATACGTAATTTAATAGCAATTTAGTTTAATGGCTAGAAAGTATACTTTTTAAAGAGCAATATGAAACAATTTTATTCTCAGCACTTTAACTGCAAGCTTCGCCGACATCCTTTGGACAGCTGGGTTTGTCAGGCTTTGTATATAAAACTACGCTGAAACACTGCTTTGCATTTGGCTTTGACAGAAAATCTTAAATACATTCTAGAACCTATAAAACTAACCCCGACTTGAAGCATTAGTCTTGAAATTCCATAAGGATGTCTCTTTGGACCTGTCTCTACAAAACATTTGCAGGAAAACAAGCAAAAAGGAGACCTAGTACATTTTGTAGTTCGTTTTGTGCCAGGGAGTGGCTCCTTCCCACTGGCAAATATTTCAGCCAGTTGAGTTCCATTTTCCCTTGTTATCTAAGAACTCAGTGTTTTCCAACTGCCACATATTAACTTAGGAAACACAAAGAAAGAACCACAAAAGAACAGACAACTTCAATAAGCCCAAGCAATACCACATACTTACTTTTACTCCATGTTTACTTTTTAATACATATTTTGAGCAACACTTTATTTTTTTCCCCAGATTTTAGGGGAGAAACATTTTTCCCTTTTTCACTCCAAAAATAGCGAGAAAGCCAGGGTGATATTTTGCTCTTGTTTTGCTTATTTCCAATTTATAAAACTACTTGACTTTTGTTCTCATTAATTTTAGTCTATTTCTTAATGTCTGTTACAAAACTACCAGTAAAAGCCAAAGCAAATGTAATTCTGCCACAAAAGTTTAAGAGTAGAATTAGAAGTAGGTGATCTTAAAGATTTATACTTTGTCTAGATTAACAACAGTACACAATATAATCCCCAATAACATGGAAATGCTGTCATTGGCATTCTACGAATTAAAAATATCAGAAATACATGATTATGCTAAAAATACATAGCATATGGGTAGTCAGAATAACTTAGTTGAAATGAGAAGTTACTGCATTTTGTTGAAAATATATAATTATTTTGAGATATATAATTCATTCAACATTATTTTTACTTTAATTTGTTAATTATTATGTCACTTATGAAGGAAAAAAAGTCAAGAAATCTTGTAACTATTTGGTTTTTAAGTTGTTCTTTGTAATCATATAAAATCCGTGTTAAAGCTGATCACTCACCTTAGGTATTTTGAAAAGCACAGTATAATCTGCTTCACCGAAGCTCTATGGAAGACAGAAGGTTTCAAACTTTTCCATCAGTTACAGATCGAGAGTGAAGGAGTGAAGCTTCACCAACCTTCCCAGAGAAAAGGCTCTCACGTGCTCGGCCCCGTCTCATGTTTCATCCTCTGGTATTAGCAACAGGCACAGCTAATTTTACTCAGTGACATAAACAGCTCATACCACACTTAAAATTGTTTGGGCACCAATTCCAGGACATAGTTCTCAGTGTGCCAAACACAAAACCAAACCAGAAAAAAAAAAAAACAAAAAAAAACCCAACACCTAAACCATTCTTGCAAAGCCAACATTCCAACATTTAGACCCTGAATCATGATAGCCTTCTATAATTATAACTTTCTAAAATAAACTTTACCTCAAATAAAGAGCAAAATACTTCTGAATCTAATGTTGATAAAATCTTGTGAAAAATCTCTTCAAATTAACATGCAACATTTAGAACTTACGACTTTATTACATGTATACTGGTCTAGCCCACATAAACTGCATGTTAGCATATAACAATCGCTCCTTAAAAATCACTTTTTAAGTGAAAAACTTTAATTTTTGAGGAGAAAACCTCAAACAAAGATCATCATAATAAACAGAAGGTAAAAAAAAAAACTCTGCTTGTTAAAATTATGAGAGTTCTTTTCTAGTTAAATGTTAGTTATATTATGGTTAACAAAATTGTGAATGTATCAGTTTCACCTTAAGTTATCTTTATCTTTATTTAAAAATAATTAATCATTTGATTTTTTGTAAGGTATAGAAACAGAATACCAAACTTTTGAATGATCTTAATCTTTCATTTTGCATTATATTTACGTAGCTTGGTTTGTAACATGAATGAAAACTGACTAAATTACATATTTGAAATTTGTATTTTAGCACTCAACCTCAAAGTAGCAAGGCAATGATAATCCATATGCAGAATTTTCACTTTCTTCTCAGATTTTCCTCTTCATTCCGCTTATTCATACTCTAACTTCTTTTGAAATCTGATGCATTCCCACCAACAGCTGCAGGCCTTAACTTAAAAGCCAAAGCAGGCCGGGCGCTGTGGCTCACGCCTGTAATCCTAGCTCTTGGGAGGCCGAGGCGGGCGGATTGCTCAAGGTCAGGAGTTCAAAACCAGCCTGAGCAAGAGCAAGACCCCGTCTCTACTATAAACAGAAAGAAATTAATTGGCCAACTGATATATATATAAAAAAAAATTAGCCGGGCATGGTGGCACATGCCTGTAGTCCCAGCTACTCGGGAGGCTGAGGCAGAAGGATCGCTTGAGCCCAGGAGTTTGAGGTTGCTGTGAGCTAGGCTGACGCCACGGCACTCACTCTAGCCTGGACAACAAAAGTGAGACTCTGTCTCAAAAAAAAAAAAAAAAAAAAAAAAAAAAAAAAGCCAAAGCAGAGTCAACTAATCATACATTTGTAAGACACTTAAAACTCTTTCATGAATTCTCTGCACATTAGTATTTCTCCTACCACGACTATTCAATGAGACCTAAAATTACAGCGCAACTGTCGATTCTTAACAACAAAAAAAATCGAATACATTTAATATAATGATGTGAGATGTATTTTTGTATCAGTGTGTGTCTGAAAAGTGAAACTCCTAACTCAGTATTCTGATTGGAATGTCACACATTTAAAGGTTTCATATGGAGGGACCTTTTTTCATCAATCAGTAAATTGGTTTTGTAGCAATGAATTTTTCCATGTTCTGGAGACTACTGTGTAAAAATATTCGTTACGTCTTTGATCTCCACTTACAGATTCATTTAACACTATCAACACCTCCTTTCAGCTTAGCAAGAGAATGATTTAAAGGAGGCTTTGATTTTATCAGCTAGTTGAAATTAGGAAAACAGAATCCTTAAAGTTTTTAAGGTAGGTCTAGCTTCAATTTGTAACTCTCACACACACATTTGATATGTTTTCAAAAAAAAATCATAACATTTGAAGCAACAAAAGACCCCAAGGAAGACCTAGTCTAACACTCACCTAGGTGTAAAATAATTTGTTCAAGGTGACAAAGCCAGTAAGCCTATGGGAGGAAGTGACTTTGAAAGTCCTTGGGCTTAACACACCCATTGGGGACTTGGTTGCTCCCCTACAAACGTGCTTCCAACCCTGGCCCCACAAACCTGCGGGGAACCTTCTAGAATCCCCCCTCGTTCTCCTTCTGCCCCACTCCCGACCCCTGCAGTCGTCAGGAGCGGCTCCCCCTCACCCAGCTGTCCCCACCACCGGCCCCGCTGCAGCTTCAGAGCTCGGGTTGGGGAGGTCATTTTCAGAACCGGTGAGAATAGGGAATTTCAGGTAATGACTATGGGCAGTTCTAGAGGAATCACTTTTGTTTCTGACATGAATTAGGAGGTGGGGTTACCTGTGGAGGGGGAGTGTGGTGACAGAGGATGAGACAGTCAAAGTTTGAAAAGAACAGAGACGTTGAAAGATTTGGGTTGTGGGTTTACTCGGGAAACATGAGGCCCTGTTCGGGACCCCGCTGAATTTGATGAATATACGCTAGACCCATTTTAACCACTCCGGTGCGAGCGTTGTCTATAGTCGACAGCCACAGATGGACGCGCACAGCCCAGTGTTGACTGTGGCCGACAGCCGTGATGTGACTTTTCTAATTTTTCATTTATCAAAATAAAATTGTGGCCAGGCGCGGTGGCTCACGCCTGTAATCCTAGCACTCTGGGAGGCCGAGGCGGGCAGATTGCTCGAGGTCAGAAGTTCGAAACCAGCCTGAGCAAGAAAGAGCGAGACCCTGTCTCTACTATAAATAGAAAGAAATTAATTGGCCAACTAGTATATAGAGAAAAACTTAGCCGGGCATGGTGGCGCATGCCTGTAGTCCCAGCTACTCGGGAGGCTGAGGCAGGAGGATCGCTTGAGCCCAGGAGTTTGAGGCTGCTGTGAGCTAGGCTGACTCCACGGCACTCACTCTAGCCTGGGCAACAAAGCGAGATTCTGTCTCAAAAAAATAAAAAATAAAATAAAATAAAATTGTGAACATTTAAAAATAACATAATGAAACATATATGTATATGTTACCTATTCTGATTTACATGACAAGTAAAGCTGCCTGTAAAGTAAAACAAGCTTTCGGTGCTTTAAAGCTTTCCTCATCACACGAGAGCAAAACAGATTTCTCGTCAGTGCACAGCACACGCTACCGTGCGGACTGTGAGTGCCGGTGTGGGCGAGATTTCGCGGCCGGTGAGCGCCGCACCAAAGCGGTTATGGCGCCCATGACTTTATACCTTAACTGCAGCCGTGAGATCCTATGACTAAATCCCCCAAAACGGCCCCAGGCTTTCCTGCAAAGCAATGTTTGTTGTCTCCCCAAACTTGTTCTTGTGCCTATCCTTCCTTTCTTGTGTAGTTTATCCCCCCCTTCATCTCCACAAGGTCAAAGAAGACAGTCATGGGGCCCTCCCTCACCAGCCAGGCTGCCGGTCACTAACTCCAGTGTCCCTCCGTGGGAACTCCTGCTCCGCCTGCCCACCCCCCCCAATCCCCTCTACCCCGTGCTTGTCTGACTTAGGGACCTTCTTTGGCCTCACCTTTTGTTGTAGCTAAGTGCCTGATTCCTCTGCTAGCAGGTACCACCAGCCCCATCCTACATGTCCAGGGACTGCCAGAGGAATGCCACTTACTCAAGGCTTCTTGAGTTTGTGGATTCCTTGGGCCTTGGTCATACATATTGGCTCAGAATAAACCTCTTTAAATTATTTTACAGAGTTTGCGTTTCCATTAGCTGGGGTTACCTACCATCTTTTTCTCCCAGTAAACTACTGTTTAACTTGTAATACCTGCTCACATGTCACTATCTCTACATTTTTCTATTTAATTGACACATAATAATTGTACACCACATTTATGGGATAGAATATGATGTTTCAATACATGTATACATCATGTAATGATCAAATAAAGGTAATTAGCACATCCATCACCTCAAATGTTTGTCCATTCTTTGTAAGTAGTAACATATGAAATCTTCTCTGTTACCTATTTGGAGAAGAATAGGGTGACTATTGTTGACTATAGTCACCTACTATGCAACAGGACAGCAGAACTTATTCTTCCCTTCTAGTTGTAGCTTGTTACTCATTGATCAAGCTCAACCCTTCTCCCTCTGACACCCCTCAGTCTCTGGCAACCACTCTTCTACTCCCAACTTCCATGAGGTCAATGTTTTCAGATTCTGCATAGGAGTGAGAACATGTATTTGTTTTTCTGTGCCTGGCTTATTTCACTTAACGTAATGTCCTCTAGGTTCATCTATGTTCTCACACATGATACCATTTCAATCTTTTTTAGGATATATACCACTTTATATTTATCCATTCATCCCTTTTTGGACACTTAAGTTGATGCCACATCTTGGCTATTGTGAACAGTGCTACAATAAATGTGGGAGAGAAGATATCCCTTCAACATACTGGTTCTTTGGATACATATCTAGTAGTGAGATTGCTGGCTCATATGGTGGTTCTATTTTTAATTTTTTGAGAGACTGCCATACTGTTTTCCACAATGGCTGTGCTAATTTACATTCCCATCAGCAGTGTGCAAGTGCTCCCTTTTCTCCACATTCTCTCCAACCCTTATCTTTTGATAACAGCCATTCGAACAGGTGTAAGGTGATATCTCATTGTAGTTTTGATTTGCATTTCCCTGATGTTTAGTGATTTTGAGCATTTTTTCCATTCCTTATTTTGAGAAGTGTCTATTAAGGATTTTTGCCCATTTGAAAAATCAGATTATTTGTTTTCTTGCTATTGGGTTGAGCTCCTTATGTATTTTGGCTATTAATCTGTTGTCAGATATATAGTTTGCAAATATTTTCTCCCATTCGGTATGTTGTCTCTTCACTCTGTTGATTGTTTCCTTTGCTGGGCAGAAGCTTTTTAGTTTGATGTGATTCCATTTGTCTGTTTTTTCTTTTGTTGCCTATACTTCTGAGGTTTTATCCAAAAAATACTTGCACAGTCCAATGTCATACATAAAGCATTTCACCTATGTTTTCTTCTAGTAGTTTCGTGCTTTCAGATCTTACATTTATGTCTGTGATTTATTTTGAGTTGACTTTTGTATATAGTGAGATATAGGGCTCTGGTTGCTTTCTCCTGCAATGTGGATATCTATCCAATTTTCTCAGCATCATTTATTGAAGAGCCTGTCTGTTCCTCGTTGTGTGTTCATGACACCTTTGTTGGAAATCAATTGGCTGTTGATGTGTGGATTTATTTCTAGGATCTCTATTCTGTTTCATAGGTCTATGTGTCTGTTTTTATGTCAATACCATGCTTTTTTGGTTACTTTAGCTTTGTAGTATATTTTGAACTCAGGTATTGTGATGCCTCAAGTGTTATTTTGTTTTTTGCTCAAGATTGCTTTGCCTACTTGGGGTCTTTTGTGATTTTATGGATTTTTAGGATTGTCATTTTTTCTATTTCTGTGAAGAATATCTCTGGTATCTTGATAGGGATTACATTGAATCTGTGGATCACTTTGGGTAGTATGGAAATTTTAATATTAATTCCTCCAATCCATGAACATGGGTCTCTTTCTATTTATTTGTATCCTCTTCAATATCTTTCACCAATGTTTTATAGTTTTCAGTGTAGAGGTCTTTCACCTTCTTGGTTAAATTTATTCCTTCTTGGATCTTATTTTTTTAGCAAAGACTGTAAAGGGGATTGTTTTCTTGATTTTTTTTTTCCACAGAGTTCACTATTAGTGTACAAAAACACGTATGTTGATATTGTACCCTGCAACTTTACTGTATTTGTTTATTAGTTCTAAACAGCTTTACATACACATTTAAGTAAAAGTGACTTTAAATGTTCTCTAGCCATAATTAATAAATGCTTCTTCAAAAATGAAGTATTATCCTATCCTCATTATCTCTGAGAGATGTTTCAGTTGTTTAAAAATATAAATTAGTTATTAAATGTGAAAGTTTCCTTATTTCTTTTATAGTCTGCTATGTAGTTCTGATAATTTTAATTGATCAAATGAATTACTCATCCCTATCTTCTGCGATTAAAGAAAGATTATTTAATAGATTATAATAATTATACAGCATACCTTTTCTAAGCATATAAAGCCACTATGTAAGTGTATCATACACATTAATGATGTGTGTGTGACATCCACTAAATACTTTGCCTAATGTCTGATTCAGTAAAAACAACCAAACATTACATTAAAGGTGAAAAGAACATAGGATTTAGAGAAAGTAAAATACTTGAAAATAACTTCTGTGTCACTTTAAATGTTTACTGTAAGATATCTTTACATGTGTCGAGTGCATGTCTCTTTGCTACTCACTTTGTTTGGAAGCACTGTCACAAAGTTTTAATACTACTGACATCGAACCTGTTGGTAAAATATTTCATCACCCAAACCCAAGATTTCAGCTTACATATATTTTGAATAATAATGTGCCGTCTATGTTTTATAGTTTCTTTATATCTTCTTCCTATTAAAGGAAGAAATACATAGGAAGACCCTTATTCAAAAGATTTTGCTTTTTACAAAAACAAAAACCAAACACAAAATTCCACTGCTTTGTAAACGTAGAGATACCTGATTTAAGGAAGTCCCAGGAGCATCAGTGCACGAATACTGTGTGTACACATAGGCCATCACTGTAAATCCTATTTGTACAATATTACCACTTGATGAGTGCTTGGTTTGCAGAAAAATTGTCTAGGATTGTACTAATATTCATAAATACCAGAATATTCATTAGTGATTTAAAAACTAGCAACTTCCTAATTCTGATGTGACCCAGTGACACCATGCAAATATGTAAATACCAACTAGTGGTACTTATTGGGGGGTGATGAGAATCAAGTTATTTAATATAATCCCATGGAAGATGATAGGGAGCTTCGGTTCCCTCTAAACGCCCAAGTGAAGCCTCTGCAGTTTGCCGCTAGTGCAGACTCTCTGCTTCCTCGCCGTTGTGGGCAGACGACCCGGCAATCCAGCACACGGTTTTGGCAAAATCAGTTTACAAAGGACAAACTTACTCTCTCACGCCACAATGCACACACACACACACACAGTACAGATCAGTTGGCAAAGTCTTTCCGGCAGAGGAAGGCCAGCCGTCTACATTCCGTCTCACGGCTGTCCCGGAGCCCTCGGGGACGCGCGGAGGAAGGAACCTGCGGTCAGGGGCAGAGGAGACCTGCTGGGACCCTCCTGTGGAAGCCGGGGTGGGGGGCAGGGATTTGGGGGTGCTGGGACGGGAATAGAGGGGCTAACAACAGAGGGGTTAGTTTAGGTCAGGAGGTCGGAGGAGGAAGAAGGACCAGGCCCGGGGAATTGGGGGAACCGAAGGCGAAGTTCTGGAGGGGGTGGGGGGTGTCTGGACATTCTCTTTACCTGCTGTATTTCTTGGCGTCCCGGAGCGCAAACAGCGACTGGACTTCCCTTCATTGCAGACGGGATGACACTACCGTCCCCTCCCGGGACAGCGCGGGCTGCGGCTTCGTTCTCCTTCCTCGGGGACCTCAGCGACAGCTCTGCTCCTGGGCGGGGGAGCAGCTCCCCTGAGCCGCCGGCGCCCACATCCCCCTCCGGCCTCCAGACTCGGCGGGCGTGGGCCAGGGAACCCCCAGGAACTCGCCTGGGCCACTGCGCCGCTGCCGGGCAGCCCCGCGCCCACCAAGCCCAGGGCGCCGCCAGCGGGACGCGCACTCGCGCCCACCGCGCCCAGCCCAAGCGCGCCCGCCGCACCCACCGCGCCCTCCGCCCCGCGCCCCTCCGCGTCCCAGCGCCGTGCGCCCCTCCAGGTGCCCCCAGCTCCCTCTGCGTCCCTCCCGCCGCTGCCCCCACTGCTCTACGACACCCTGCGTCCCTCCACGTCCACCACCGCGCTCCTC
Source organism: Microcebus murinus (assembly GCF_040939455.1). Lineage (NCBI taxonomy): Eukaryota > Metazoa > Chordata > Mammalia > Primates > Cheirogaleidae > Microcebus > Microcebus murinus. The sequence continues at coordinate 76,885,209 of NC_134116.1, read as the reverse complement.
TCCAGCAGCCCCGCTGTCCTCGAAATCCCAACATCGTGCGCCCCTATAGATGCCCCTGCGTCCTTCCAGACACGACCCAATGGTCCTCCAGCGACTGCCCGCCCCTCCACTATTATTCATGTCCCTCCGTGTCCCGCACGCCCCTCAGCAACCCGGCGCCCCTCTACTCCCTCCCTGCACACCTCCCTTCCCACCCCGCACTCCTCCCCTGCGCCGCCCCAGGATCCCTGCCCGTGCAGTTCCACACACCCCTGCACCCTCCACGTCCCACAGCACCCCTCCAAGCCCCACCGTGGCATCTGCATCCCTGGCTCGCTCCCCCGCGCGTGGCGGGGCAGGGGCATTTCCAGCTCCAGCAGGGCTCCTTCGCTGCGCGCCTCCTGTCTTCCCAATCCAGCACACCTGCCCGACTCATCTTTGGCTCCGAGCGCAGGTGCAGAGCCACAGAGCTTCCCTCCTCTGGTCCTTCACTATCAGAAAAGTCAGCGCCTTCCTATTCTGCGGAGTTTTAGGCAGCCCCCGCTGGGGGAATGCTTCCATCTGCGAGGCTTTGGAGTCTTGCCATCCTGCGGGTCTCCCGCGAACCCCTTGGGTTCAGCACACTTAACTCTTAGACACTCCTGCAAAGCCAGGTCCTTGTTCCACCGCTGGGAGGCAACTCCCGGGGGTTTTGCAGAAACTCAGCTGTGGCTAAAATATTGTTGCACATTAACTAGCTCTTTCAGACGGGCTGAGAAATAGTGAACGCTGACCCATTACTTAAAGAAAGACGCTTTACTACGTGGTTTTTGTTTTCAAGGCCTGAAGAAGTTCTCTCAACTGTGATTGTATGACGTATAGTTTTCCAATGAGTGCTTGTGTGCTTCAGTCATTTATTTACTTGTTAACATACTCACGTGATGTCACAAGCTCACATCATCGCGCACCACAGGAAAGCGACTTGGTTGTAGCAGCCTGTGTGAGTGGTATTGGTGTCCGAAGACGTTTGGTGACTGCGCTAAGGACGCAGATGGTCGAACCCAGCCCCTCCCCCATCATGCTGGTATATTTCATCATTTTTATAACGGAAATATGGTACCATATTTGGGACCAAATGGAAATATAAAGATGTTGGAGCATTTAAAAATGCTTTTCATGCAGCAAAATGGAGAATTACAGTGCAGAAATATTTACGACTTTTGGATTACACTCTTCTTTAACCACACTTTTTCTAAGTTAGAAATCAAAAGAGGAAAGTCAATTTTCCAGAAAAGTCCAGTGAAATATTTCACTGATTACTTCTCTACTTTATAGATAATAGGCAGTGATGACCATTTTAAAAAAGTATAGCTTTCAGAAACGATAAACAAGATGATGTAAAGATATATTCTTCAGGAGGTATTTTAAATTTCCTACATATTTCACAGTCGTGATGACAGAATTGTGAATTATTGCTCTAAAAATATCCATACTAACCTGTAAAGGTTGCAGTTTATGTACTTCTGTCAAATAATTTAAAAGTTATTAATGTATTTTAATTGCCCGAACTAACATGATCTCCGAGCCAGAACTTCTCTTTTGTTGGCTTAGAAAGAAACTACTGGCCACGGTTTTGTGCTGGAGATAACAAAATGAAACATCCTTTTATGATAAAAAGTATTCAACAAACTAGGAATTGAAAGGATTTTCCTCAACCTGATAAAGGGCACCTATAAAAATCTACAGCTAACATCACACTTAATGGGGAAATACTGATTTTTTTCCAAAGATCAGGAAAAAGATAAACATGCCTACCCTTACCACTTCTAGACAATATTGTCTGGAAGTTTTTAAAATTAGGCAAGAAAGGGAAATACAACATCTAGAGAGGAAAAAGGAAATCTCTATTTCCTGATGACATGATCTTGGATACAAGAGGCTAGAAATCAAAAACAGGAGAAACTTCAAAAACTGTACAAATACATGTAAGATAAACAACATGCCCCTAAACAACAAATGAGCAAATGAAGAAATTAAAAAAGAAATTTTAAATTTCTTGAGACAAGTGAAAATGCAAACACAGTAAGCCAAAGCTTTGCAGATACAGCAAAATCAGTCTTTAAAAGGGAAATCTCTAGCAATAAATGTCTAATCAAAAAAGGATCAAGATCTCAAATAAACAACTTAATCTTAAGGAACTAGGAAAACAAGAACAACTTAAACTCAAAATTAGTAGAAGGAAAGAAACCATAAAGATCAGAGCATAAATAAAATAGAGACTAAAAAATAGAAAAGATCAATGAAACACAGTTGTATTTTGAAAAGATAACACAATTGACAAAACTCTTAACCAGATTAACTGAGAAAATAACAAAGAATCAAATACATAAACTTCTTGTGATATAAAATTCTTGAGGGTTGTAAATTAACTTTCCATATTCTAAAGAAAAAAACCTTAGATTTTGTTGAATTAAAGAAATAACATAGACGTGTGAGAGAAGACAAATCAATAGACTTAATACTAATAACGATAATAATATTGAGGGTTGTTGTAAGGGTTTAGTGAAACCGTACATTTATAAAGTACCTGGTGCATGGTAGGCACTCAATAAATGTTCTTTTCTTTAATCTAAATTTTCTGTTTGCAGTATTATTGTTTATGTTAACACTTCAATAAACCATGGTCTTTCATAGAAAAGCCCTTGAGGTCTGAATTTATGAAATTGTGCTGATTCCAGCATGTTCTAAGTATACAAGCAAAGAAACAAGAAGTAATAATGGATTTTGAGTAGCTGTGCAAAGTCAGCAGCCAGAGAGATGTCTAAGAACTAGTAAAAGTTTATTGTTAAGTAGGGGAAAGTGGAGGTCCGCTTATTGGTCAAGACAAAAATAAATTTTAGCGATCGTTAATAATCCCTATCATCAGCTTACCCTTGAAAACAGTCTTTAGTTTCTGTCACCCTGAGAGGAGACTATTCATTACTGTTCTAGGCAATGGAGAATAGCAATGAACAAAACAAAAGCCTTGGCCACCACGGAGCCTGGTGACAGACAGTAAACACATGCAGGTAAAATATATGTCATGTCAATGTCGAGAGAGATGGTGACAGGTGTCTTGGTGGAGAATAAACCAGGGTAAGGGGTCATGGTGTGTGGATGAGTGCCTAGAGTCACGACTGTCAACTAGGCAGGAAGGTCTCAGGGAGAAGTGGCATCTGAGATCCCAGGACCGTGTGAGAGGGAGGGAAAGACTATTCTGAGGAGAGCGGATGGAGGAGAGAGTTCCTGTTAGCTCTAAGAACAGCAAGAGGCCCGCCTGCCCGAGCCCGGGAGCCAGGGAGAGTGTGGAGAGGATGTCTCAGTCACGCACTGTTTTGCCAGCCTCCGAAAAGACAGTGGCTCGCTTCTGACTGAAATGGAAAACCACTGAATGACACCCTGTGGACTGGGCTGTGTTCCCTCCAAACTCACGTGTTGAAACCCTAAGACCCCAGTGTGATTGGAGCCTTTGAAGAGGTAATTAAGGTTAAATGAGGTCATAAGGGGTGGATAGAGCCCTAATCCAACAGGACTGGTGTCCCCACAAGCAGAGATCGGGGCATCTGAGGAATGCATGGGCTCAGGGGAGAGCTTGTGAGCAGACGGTGAGAAGGCGGCCACCTGCAAGCCAAGGAAGCAAGCCAAGAAACCAGACTCGCCAGCACCTTGACCTTGGACTTCCAGCCTCCAGAACCGTGAGGCAATTAATTTCTCTCATGTAAGCCACCCGGGCTGGGGCATTTTGTTACGGCAGCCTGGGCTGATGAATAGACACACTGAGCAGCTGGTATATCTGGCTTGGCTTTTTAAAAAGTTGCTCAGCCTGCCTCCTGGGGAATAGATTGCAGTGATGGGGCAGGATGACAGGAGGTTGTTGCGAGGGTCCAGGGGGTAGGGGACAGTGGCTGGGGCAGGCATGGCACTCAGTGAACAAGAGGCAGCCGCGGAGGCCGAGCTTCACAAGGAGCCAGGGTAGTCTGGTGGCGGGTTGGATGTGAGGTGAGAGGAAAAGGGCAGAGCTGAGGAGAATTACGGAGTTTTGCTCCCGAGCAAATGGATAAAGGGTCGTGCTGTGGACTGACATGGGGAAGACGGCTGGAAGAGCGAGCTCGAGTGGAGAGAGGAAGAGTCTGGTTTGTGGACACGCTACATTGATTCCCTCTAAGACGTCAAAGCTGGAGCTCCAAGGGAGCACTTGGATACCTGAGTCGGGAGCTGAGGGCAGAGGCTGGAGATGTAAACATGGGAGTTTTAGGCCCTGAAACTGGAATGGATCAGTGAGTGATGAGCTGTAGTTAGAGAGGGAAACCCGAGATTGGGGTCACCACCCAACTCCAATATTTAAGAGTTTGGGGAGATGAGGAGAGGCCGGCAGACTCTTGGACCAGGGAGTCACCAATGGTGGTAAGTCAGGCTGCGAGGTTGGTGTTCATAGATTTAGGATTTGAGTCCAACTGATAGGCTACATACACATTCATGTGTAAATGTTTCAGATGCAATGTGTATATATAACCTCCTGACACTTATCTCCTATGTTCCAGTGATATGTACTCACATATATTCATGTATATATTTATTATAGGTGGCAACCCCAAATAAGTGACTGAGGCAAAGATCTCAATCAATGGAGGTTAATTAGGCCAACGTGTGAGGATGAACCAGTGAAAAACACAAACCACCGGCAGATCTGCACTTGCTTTTCTGAAGCAGGATTTGGAAACTCCGGCAGAGGCAGGGAACCTGCGGCCTTCTCATTTCAAGATTCTTCTTTTTTAAGCACCAATTTGGCAAGAGAGGCTTCATCTTCCTCTGCTGCACGCCTTTTAATAAAAGGATTTGTTCTGCAAAATTTAGATTCAGTCAAAAGGCCTCCCTTAAGGACCTAGAAGGCCACATTTTGCCAATTGTTACCTTCTTGTGAGGCCCAGAAAATCTATCTTTTACGTAAGATAAGGCAAAACATTAGGAGAGAAAAAGGGAGTAAAGGAAGCATCAATTATGTAGATTTCCCTGAGTAGGAGCAAGAGTGTTTGCTCTTGTCTCTGTTCTGTACCTGGGAAGATAAACCTGTAACCAGCATCATCAGTGTGGAGTGGAACAGACTTGCCCTGCAGCTCAAAGTTACAATTCCCATGTCCTTGCTAATGGGAGGCCCGCAAGGAATCTCCTTAGGAATGATCTGTGGGGGCGGTCCTTGTAGTTGCCTGAGGACATTTACAAGGGGATCTGGCAAAGGATTAGGCAATTGGGCCTGCTAATTGGCTAGGTTCAGGGCAAAGTTACAGGGGTGTAGAAATCATTTTGTGGCGCTGAGTCAGTTCCTGGGTAGGGGTCACATTACCAGCTGAGTCAGTTTCTTGGGATGGGCCGCTGGTCTGGGTGGGTCAGCCAATCCACCAGAACGCAGGGCCTGGGAGATATCTCAAAAACTACACTTATGTTCTGAAAAGGCGATGTTATCTATGGAGAAAGTTAAGAATCTTTATGACCATCAGCCATGTGACTCCTGAGCAGCCATTACAGGGGACAGCAAACTAGGGGACAGTGGCAGGTTATTATCATTATTTGTAGCTGTGCCTGTGCCTTTGCAAACTTTAGGCCCTTACCACAGTTCTCACCATGTATGCCCCCCCTTTATTAATTTGTAAAAGGCAGTTTCAATCCCCCCCCCCCCCCCGCCCCCATTGGCTTCAGCCAACCTCATTCCTGAGGTGTGGGCTAATGAAAAGCAAAAGGGCAGTCAACCAATGTGGCTTCTTCCTGCTGACAAGGGGTGTAGCTGGGGTTGAGCCCAGGGTAAGAGGAATGAAATTGTTTTGCAGTTGTCTGCAAGTAGTCATGGGTGCTGGGTTTTGGACCTAAGGTTTGCATGGTGATAACATTAGTACTCTCATTTATCACTGTAGCACAGTATTTAAGATAGATAATGAGCCCTTGGATAATGAGTTGGAGTCCTAGCTGCAAGAGCCCCAGTAGAACTGATCTGAAGCTTTGGAGAACCCAAATGAATAATCCTGAACGCTAATTGGGCATGGGGTCACTAGTAGAGCCCTGTTGTAGCCAGACACACAGCTTGTTGAAAAACTTTTCTATTCAGGTTTCAACTTCTCCTGAAATATTTATATAGATACAGCAGGTAGTGTTTACTACTGCACAGATTCCTCCTTGTTTAGTCAACAGGAAATCTAGCACTGCCTGATTATCTAGGACTGCCTTGGCTAGTGAGTTGAGCTTTGTTGAGCCCTAAGGTGTTTTGCAGTTTCTTCTGTGATCAGTCCTAGAGTTGCAGGCAGGTTTCTAATCATGTCTCTGTTGGCATATATTCCATAGACAGAAACTAGCATTCCCAGCAAGCTTGACTACCAAGTATCCGGGTATGTTCCTGGCAATGCTCTCTGCAGGGGCCTATGGGGAAGGGAGTGGAGACTCCCAGTCAATCTTTTCTATCTCAGGCATGGCAAGACCCGACTACATTAATGGAGTCTCTCTACAGACCCAAATCTGCCCAACCACACACGCACAAGGCTGCTCTGCAGCATGACTTCCGTGGCAGCCAGCCCAAACTATGTCAAAGAAATTTATTTTGGGGTAAAATATTTCTGATTTCTTCCAGTCCCCACTTTGAAATTAAAAGGTTTTACATATTAAGAACCAAGCTGTAATCTCAAGACTAAGAAGTAAGAAGGGGGGGGGGGACTCAAATTGGAGCAAATTTAAGTATATTGTCCTTTATCTTTTTGGTCAGTCTCTTAGTTCTTTGAATAGATCCATCTAGTGAAACAGCTGCGTCTCATTCCAGGAGCTGGTGCTGCAGACGGTTTTGCAAGAGTTCCTATTTGGAGCAGTTCATTAAGCAGTTGTCTTAGTGTCTAGAGGGCAACTCAGCGAAGTGTCTACATGTTAAACTCAAGGCATCCTCAGTTAGGGTCGAAGTCGGCAGTGGCAATCTGACAGGTTTCTTTTTTCACCCAGAGTTTGTATGTCCCAAAGGCTGCGTGCAGGGTCTCAGGAAAAGGTAGTGGTGAGTTCATTGAGTCCAAGTCAGAAAGATGAAAAAAAAAAAAAAAAAATTGAAAATGTTATGTGGAGACTTGTAGCCAGGAAAGAATTCAGGATTCAGCCCAAATTGTAGGCAAATAACAAAAACTCAAAAACGAGTGGGCGAAGCTAGAATCTAATAACAGGTGGACTTTTTATTTCGTGAACCATACTTTTTTCTCTCTCCAGTTTCCCATTTTTATAAAGGTGAATTATACTAGGATCCGTTTACTTGCAAAAATAGACTTTACTCTCATTATACTTGGCTTGATTATTTGCATAAAGTGCAGTAAGAATAATTATTAGCCACGTAGACTTTTGTTTTTCTTAAGTTGGCTTTGCTGGAATTTTTCACAAGGAATCTCAGGTTAGACTTGAAAGCCTGAGTCAAGCCAAGGATTTATCTGTGCCATTAGGTACCTGTACGAATTGCGTAGACTCTTTCCTTCAGTTCCCAAAGTAACTTGGGGTTCCTGGACCTGTCAGCAAGTGACATTCTTTACTTACCACAGATCAGGAAATGTTATTGATGAGGTACTGGCCAGTTTTTCCAAAGGGCTTTTTATCAGCCTCGTAAAGTCAACCTTAATTCCTTAACACAGTCTGGGCACCTCTGAAAATGTGCCATTCCAGTCAAAGCCTTGGTAAAATAACCAGTGTCCTGTTCTAGAAGAAAACAGATTCTTGTTGAACTTATGCAAGTAACCATATTGCCGTAACTTAAGAATACTTAAAAACAGTTTTCAAATTCTGGAGAAATCAAGTAGAGAGAAAAATAAATGCTTCAAACTTTGCTCACAAATATGTACTTTGTTGTAAGCTATAAATAGGCAAAAAGAAGGCAAAAAGGTTTTCTTGACTTCTGAAAAACAAAATATAAAAGGAATCAGCAATGCTTCAAACAAAAACTCATAAAAAATGTAGTGCAGTCCCATGTAATTAATTTCTGTTCTGTTTGAGGTTGAGTTAGCCATACTCATGGACACATCAGCTTTTTAACTGAAGTCTCAGAAGTTTGTCTTGTCTTAGTCCAATGGTATATAATCTCCAAAGTTATCAGAAACCTGTATTCAAGAGAAGTTGTCGGTCTTTTCTACGACTTTCCTTGCAGAAGCAAACTTTGGACTGTAGCCAGTTTAAAAACCACTTTTTGAGAAGAATTAAAGTAAAATAATAATTGTCTATGGATGATTAAAAAGTCTTAGAATAGCCATGAGCAAAGAGACAATTGACAAAGAAAGTTGGTTATGTTTTCTGGCATACAACAATTTAACATAATAACCATAATTATTATGGATAACACACTCCAAGACATATCAGAATTTTAGCAACTTATATAATATTGGAACAGATATTTATACAAAAACAATCCAGAGAAAGTGAAACACCATTTCATATTTGACAATGTTTCCTGTATGGTTTAACATACCAAGTAAGCCTAATAAGTTTCTCTTGGACTTTTAGTGGCTCTATTATTAAAAGCTAGTTTGAGGTTACAAGGACTAGATTTAGAGTTTTGTTTTTGGAAAGTTTGTCAAATATTACAGGTTTAAAACATTTGTTAAAATAGAATCACAAGTCATTATAAAATAATGATCACTTATTTCAACAATACAGGAAGTTATTTGGATATAAACCTGAGCTCTTAAAGTTTAGTTTTTCTAGTTAGTCAAAACCCTAATAAAGGCAACACAGGGATTATATTGATATAGCATAAAATCTTTGTTTCTTTTAGACAAGTTACTCAAAATGTAAAGAAAAACCTTCTGTTGTACCATTATTTTTTTTTCCCTTAAACTTTTAAGATAAAACATTCTAACATCAGACCATGACAACAGACTTAGTACCAGAAGGGAAAAAAATTATAGGAGCTGGTGAAAATTTGAAGGTGAGAGTTACCATCCCAGACTTCATAAATGGCGAAAAAGCTGAAATCATTAGGACATAGAGTAAGTTGAGCTTTTAAGATGTAAGTCTAAGAATTTTTTTTTAATTAAAAAGGGAAACATGTCATAGAACTAAAATTAATATGTAATATAATTTCATTAAGAGCAAATTACTATTTTAAGAAAACATTGTTGTTTTAAATTTTTCTCTTTAACCATAGCCAACTGGATCACATACAAAATTCCTTCATAAATCCCCTTTTATGAACTTTATCCTGACTTGCACAGACAATCTGCAACATACTTAAACTTTCTGTTTTGTCCTAACTTTCCCTTTTCTTAAATAACCTGTTATTTTAGGACAAAAGTTGACCATATAAGATCCTTCCTTATCCAATATTATAATCCTTTATGTTTAACCTTTCTCACCAAAATATATTATCTATATTCATAGCCTCTTTACATCTCTGTCTTACTTCAAGATAATTGCTTTCTATCTTGTTTTTATTTTTTTCTAAATCTATATTTTGAATCAGCCTTTAAATAACCTCTGAATTAGACAAAATTACATACATAGTTAACAAGAACACATTTTACAACGCTTTTGTGATTTTTCTTATTAAAAACATAACATTCTTTGGTACACTGTACATATACAATCACATGTATTCACTAGAATTCTTATTTTTTAGTAACTTTAAATTTTAGTGAAACCTCAAGAATCAGGAAATCATGAATTGTCTGTCATAAAACACTTGTCACGAAACAGGATCACAGGTTACCGTAAAATTATAGTCATTCACTTAGCCAAACTGACAGGTAGAAGACTTTGAAAAGCAAAAATCTTACTCTTTGATAGAGAGGAGACTCAGTTTCCCAAACAGTCATAAGCCCTGATACAGACAAACTGAAAGACACGCTGTTAAGGAGGGAAACTGGATCTGTCTCTCTTCTGTCCAGTAGTTTTAATTGCATACATCAATCATATGCCAACTCTCAGAAACACCTAGGACGTTAAAGCGACCTTGAACTGTGACCAGTCCCCATTGTCTCTCCAGGTCCTCTTAGGTCCCGCGTAGCCAGGAAGGAGCCCCAAAGGACAGGGCCTGTCTGTGTCCTCAGCCACACATACCAGGAGCAGAGCTCAGGACAGCAGACAGCATGCCTGGGGGGTCCAGCCTCTCCCAGAGTCCCCGAGAGGCCAAGCTGGGGCGGGGAAGAAGGGGCCGCACTGGGCTGGCTGGACCGAGCCTTGTAGCTGTTGGGTCCAGGCACTGAGGACATGTCCCCAGGCCCCTCCACGGCCACCTATCCAGACCCGAGAATCCAGAGGCTCAAAACCAAAAACATACGTATGCTCACAGTCAGACCCACCAAGGATTAAAAAGATGACAGAGGCAGCAGTTTTATGACCTTAAAACTGCAGTCCCCAAACCCTGGGCCGTGGCCCGGTACCCGTCCATGGCCTGTTAGGAACCGGGCTGCACCTCACTGCCCGAGCTCCGCCCTCCTCCCCTGCACTCCCCACCCGCCCCCACCTGCGGGAAAATTGTCTTCCGTAAACACTTAGGGATGGGCTGCGTGGCAGGAGCGAGGGAAGCCTCAGCTGTGTTTGCAGCTGCTCCCCAGCGCTCCATTGCCGCCCGAGCTCCGCCCCCCACGGTCCCTGGTGCCAAAGGAGCTGGGGACAGCTGCCTTAAAACATCAGAACTTCAAATAACAATTTTAAAACTAGTTTTATTTACCAAAGACTACCAAAGTCATGTGAACTAGAAAGCACTTGCATTCTCTTTCCGATTTTCCTGGATAAAATATCTGATTTAAATGCTTACTTTTTAAAAAGTTAATTAGAGCTCTTTTGCATGTTTTGGTAGTGAAATATCACATACACATGACATTTACGGACGCACAAACATACAGACAGAAGCAGATAGTATAGCTTTCATAAAGAATTATTTTGGCCAGCTTTTAAATGTATACATATTTTGTTCATGCCATCAATCTTTTAATTACCTACTTTATCGCCTTAAGCAATGGCTAGCTAGGCAACAATTTGCCTTTTAAGAAGATGACTCCCAGGTGAGGCAAGGCAGAGAATTTGTATCTTGAAAGCACAGAACCAGGACTTTAGGCCTAAATATTGTGCCATCATTTGCTCATACCAAGGGGGGAAAAAAAGTCTGTATATAAAGTCCTAGTTAAGACAAGATGGCCAGAAAAAGAACCCTAAACAAAGGTAGGACTTGTCATGTAAATTTAGAACAAGAGTAAGAGTTTTTAGTGAGTGAGTCCTTCCTCTCAGACATTCTTATAAAGGGAAATTTCCTTTATAGATATAAATTTATTTTATAAAAGGGTTTCAATTAAGGGCCAGGAGTGGCGGCTCATGCCTGCAATCCCAACACTTTGGGAGGCTGAGGCAGGAGGACCACCTGAGGCCAGAATTTTGAGGTCAATTCAAGCAACAAAGCGAGACCCTCCCATTTTCCACAAAAAAAGAAAGAAAACTGAGCCACACAGGGTGGCACATGTCTACAATCCCAGCCACCTGGGAGGCTGAGGCGTAAGGATCGCTGGAGCCCAGGAGTTCGAGGTTGCAGTGAGCCATGATGACAACACTGCACTCCAGCCCAGGCAACAAAGCAAGACTCTGTCAAAAAAAAAAAAAAAAAAGACACCCAATGAAATGCCAGAAAGGTATGTTTTAGGTAGGCAGTCTTCTTAACTTAGCTGCCGTTCTCTAGCTAAAATTACCGAGTTGAGGGTGGAGTCCGCTAAGGAACGGGGCGGAGAAAAATGCATTTCTATTCCTGGACTCAGCAAGGATGAACTGAGGAGGAAGCCCGTCTGTCTTACCTGAGGGCCTGCCTCTGTAAACACTTTACCCAGGACAGCTTTCTTTCCACCTCTGGGGCAGGAGAGCAAGCCAAAAAGCCAGCAGACTTAATTTTTCATATTAACTAATCATTTAAACTTTTTATTTGCCTTCCGTAAAGGCAAATCGACATCTTTTTACAAGCTTCTGCGCCTCAGCAGACATCCCTAAATGAGACTCATCTTGGGGCCCTCATTTTTTAAGCGCACCTCTCAAAGTTGTCCGTTTGGAACATTTCTGTAAGCATTTGCTGCTCCTGGTGTAGCACTGATAACACGCCTAGGTGGGTGTGGGCAGGCAGTGGAGTACTCGCTTGTTCAGAAATTGAGAATCCCGCTTTCACCTGCAGTCTTGGCTTTGGCTCTCAGACCTCCGATGCCCAACTTAGGCAACGATTCTTCCCTTTTCTAAAAGCTGGAGTGCACCTCCCCTGCGCTGTCGCATTTGCTGCCTTGGCTCTGCCCAATCCAGTGAGACATCTGAGGGCCCCTAACTGGACCTACACCGGTTAATCATCAGATCCAACCCCGACCCCAGAGCTCGTGCAGTTTCTGCTGCAACTTTCAAACCAGTTAGGACCAAGAGTTTTGCTCAGACAAACTCGGAGAGCTCAAAACCCAGGTTGGTGGAGCTTCAGAATCCCAGCGAGAAAGAACGACCCACAGGCCCCAGGCTCTTTGGGAGCGCAATGGGCACACGCTGGCGGGCGGGCACCTTGCCTGCCCGCGCGGTGCTCCTGGGGGCTCTGAGAGCTCTATTTTTGGAACCCACTTCTGACACATTAAATTTAGCAGAGTTTAACTCAGCAAAGAACAGTTCGTGAATCAGGCACCCGAACGGGAACAAGTCCGGAGACTCCAGTGCTGCCACGTGGTTATAAGAAGACCCCGAGGACGGCAGGGCTCAGCATCATTTGCCTTCAACAGTTTGAACAGCTGACCGCCTTTGCGTGGCCAACACTCAGTGGTCAGCAAAGAGGAAGGAGTAGGGAGGAGTGAGGGCAAATGGAGTGAACTCCAGCCGGGACAAAGAGCTGACATTTTTTGCTTTGGAACTTTTTAGCTAAAGTACCTTTCTAACTGAAACCAGTAAGTCCTAACCCAGGTTATAGCTTAATTAAGGAAACAAGAGATGTCTCCATAGAGGTGGAAAACAGTTTTTATGATGTCCAAAAAAAAAAAAGTCACAGTAATGGCTCAAAGAAAGTTTCACTAGCCATAAACTGGATGTGCCCCATATTTCTGTCCAGCTGTATTTTCTAAGGTCTTAGCTTCTCAGCCAAACATTTATCTATAAATGTCTAAAAACCCTGCATGTGCCCAAAGAGTGTAAGAAATGAAAAGCTGTGCACTGGAGGGAAAAGAATCAACAAACAGCACAAGTGACACAAACACCAAACCAGAACAAGCTCATTCCTTGCCTGAGAATTGAACCCAGGCTGCTGGGATAGAAAGCACAGAGCTTTAACCATTAGGCTATGAGGCAAACCAACATAGTGGTGGTGTTCAAAGAATTTTTATCTTTGTTTTAGATGAGATATTTGCTCTTCAATTTTGTCAGGAGAATTCTGCTAGCCACAAAATTGTTACATGTTCTTCTTTTAGTTCTGATCTTTTCATAAATACAAATAAGGTAACTGTTCACAATAAGAGATCTCTAAAATCTATATATTTCTTTTAAATTGAGGAGTATTTAAAGGATCCGTTTTTGGCCATTAGTTTTTAGTGAGGTACTCATTTTAAAGTGACTTAATCCAACAGCCTCCCCGGATGTATGTAATCCCAGAGATCTCTTCATTCTTCCAAAAATGGGCTAAGATAGAAACTACTATTTCTGGGAGGAAAGGGAGTATATATATATATATATATGCGCAAAAACCCCAAATTCAAGAGTATTCTTCTAGACAGACTCCCTAACTCTCTAGCCGGGGAGAAGTCCCTCCAAGACAAGACTCTCCCTATAGAATAGGGAGAGCCAGCCAAGACCACAAAGGAGCCACACCTCCAGAGAGGCCAACGGTCTGCAGAAGGAAGGGGGATGCTGTCCGCACTCTGGACACTCCCCGGGACACCTTTTGAGTTCCAGAAACCATCTCTCCACTGCAAACAGGTCTAAGTGCAGTGGCTCCACAACGGCGCACGGGCGGGGATGGCGCCCGTGACGGCCCCTTAGTCCGAGAGAACCGAGTTGGCTGCTGGGGCACCTCTCTCAGCCCGCCCCACCGGCGGGAGGCTGCTGGCCCCCGGGCGAGCACCTGCAAGGACGACCCAGGATGAGCCCCCATTTTGTTACAGCTCAACCAGGCGCGCCGCCCGCTGCTCAAGAGGACTCCCATACACTGAGACGGCAGGTGCGACAGCAGACAGGGGGTTTCCGCATCGGGGAGATGGAGGGTCTCGAATCCATCTCCCCCCCAAAATTTGGAAGAAACGGTTTTTAAAGACAGCGTGGCAGGCAAAAAGGCTAGGCAGCCGGGTCTGTTCGCTGGCCGGGTGTGAGGGGGAACCACAGGGGCGCAATCGTCTTCTTTGCACGGTGGGTTCCCGGGTGGGGGCCACAAGACCAGCTGAGTCAGTTCCTTGGGACGGGCCACCGGTCTGGGTGGGTCAGCCAACCCACTGGGACCCAGGACCCGGAAGACATCTCAAACACTAGCCTCGGGTTTCACAAGGGTGGCGTTTTCCATGGGAGCACAGAAGAAAGCTAAGAGTCTTTAGGGCCATCCATTACATGACGCCTGAGTAGCAGGCAATTATAGGGAAGCAAGCCAGGGGACAGTGGCTGGCCCTGTATATATTTATCTGACCATAGTCCCCACCTGGTGGCTGTTGATTAATTTTATAAAGGACCTGGTTCTGAGAACATCTGTATTTTAGGAAGGGTTAGAAAAAGCGTGGTTAATACAGTGAATGGAAGATTGAAATAAAAGAAGGAAATGATTGATTCCTGGATTTGAAAATACTGGACTGATTTGTCAAAGGATATACGTGTGTGTGTGTGTGTGTGTGTGTGTGTGTGTATGCGTGTGTCCCAAAAGTCTTTGTACAGTTTAAGCTTCACTAACTTCAGAGAAATAAGTGCTATAAATTTAACCCCCAAATCACTTGAATTTTTAATTCTATTAGTGAGTATAACTTTATACTTATGTTATTCATAGTTTTGTGGACGTACATTGAATAATGAACTATTAGTTTTATTTATTTGAGTCAGCCCTCTGATTGAAAGCAGTAAAGACTGACTTTAAAACAACAACAAAAAATTGCTATTCAAAATTCAGAAAACTAAGTAAGTGTAAAAGAACTTTAGGTTTTCCATCTGGGCTACTTAGTGTAAGGCAAAAAAAAAAAAAAAAAATCTGCCAACAATGTGGATTTGAGGACGTGTGTGACCCTGAGGTATGAATGTTTGGGTACCAGCAGAAACTCCAGGTAGCATTTCAGACTTTCAAGGTCCAAGTCGAGGGCTCTGCAAAGTAATGGGGGACTCGGGTAATATCTGGGTTGCAGACAAAATAAACAGCAGATTTCACTGAGGCAAATAGACGACAGGAAGAAAGGGTCAACTCTGCAGATGGGATGGGGCTGGGAAGCGCGGAGGGACCCGGAGGGCCTGGGAGCAGAGGAGGGGTCTGCTGAGCTGTGAGGGGGTGGGGGGACCCCGTGTGGCTCTGCCAGGGCTGGGCCGTGCAGGGCCGGGGCTACGGCCACGGCCATGCAAGCACAGGCACCCTCAGCACTCAGTTGCTTCAGGCAGCCCCGCCACGCAGACAGTGGGGAGCACCCTCTGTCTTGGGAACAATCGGGCTGAGCTACGCCCACGCTGTGGCTCAGCTTCATGAGCCGAAAACACCGGCCTCAGCTTTCCCAGGGGTCAGGATTGTCATTCCTGTATCTCTGCTACATCGCGGCGAGACACAACTGTTAGCGATCATCTGGAAACGTAAAAATGTCCAAAAGGTAAGGAAGGGACACCCAGGGAGAGACACCCCCCCCTGTTGTTGGCTCCCACTCCTGTTCCTACATTTCTAAATGAGTCTGGGGGGCCTGGAGAGTGACGGGGCATCCCTCCTCTGGGAGGAGGTCAGGCAGGGCTGGGGGCTCCAGAGGGCCCCCAAGTTTCCAGCCCGGGCTACCTCTCAGGGTGTGGTGGAGGTTCCAGTGTAAACCCCACACGGCGGTTTCGTGGCTCCGGATCGGCACAGGGGACCGTGGGGAACCATCTCTCCTGACACCTGATCGTCACTTTCCCCCGTCAGCCGTTGCTCGACTAAGCCCTCCTTCCTGTGTCGGGCTGGTCGGGGAGAGCACCGCCCAGGGCGGCCACACTCGGTCCCCAGGATATGGGGTCCTCTGAGGAGCAGAGGTGACTGTCAGCCCCCGATTCTGGGTCCCCCTCGAGCAGAGCGCCTCTGAGAACACCACGTGGGGGTCATTTCACAGACAAAAATCCTCCCTGCAGTTTCTCAAAGAAGGAAAAATTAGGAAATAGTTTACCACCTCCAAGAATGGATAAAAGGAACACATGTCTATTCACGAAAATGGAGAGCCATGTGATTCTTGGAAGAATGAACAGCTTCTTAGAGGAGTGAGAGAGGCGAGTCCCAGCCTCTCGTTCTCTTCTTTTTGTCCCCAGCGTCAGGGCAGAGCCAAGAGGAGGAGGGGAGGTGGGACCCTGAGAGGTAAGGTCCTGTCTGTGTGACTGGGGCTCTCCCAGGGGGAGCCTTCCTGTGCCTTCCATGAGGCCCCAGGTGCATGATCCGGGAGGATGTCGCTTGCTGGGCACAGTCTTCTCCCTGGGAAGGCAGGGCCCTCAGGGGAGGCTCACAGGAAGGCAGTCGGACCCGAGCCCCTTCTCAGAGTCCCCGCTCTGCCCACCTGCGGGCAGGAAGCGGCGGTGGACCCGGGCAGCGGGCGCGCCCCAGGAGGTGGCCATGGGAGGCGTCCAGCAAGGACTGCCGGCCGCAGGGGGTCTGGAGTCAACGCTTCTGTCCCCTGACTTTGTACACCTGCTCTGACGGCCTGGGTGCTCAGGCTCTTCTTTGAGGTGACCACTGACGTCTGTGCTTCACCTGGTGCTGCTTTTGAGCATCCCGTGGAATCACGTCTGGGAAAGTACTTTATAAATGAGACCACGTACACACGTGACCCTTGTTAATATTGTGGTTGACCATCGGACCTTGTCTGCTGATTTTGGGGGGGGCGACCAGAGTTTAACATGCCAAGGGTCTCCCACAGACGGACTCCCGCACACCTCTGCTTGTAGCTTCCTTGCATAGAACCCACTCTCCAGGGTTCCCAGGTTGGAGAATTTCCCGGAGAGAAGCAGAGGAGGGAAGGAAACTGCTTTCTGCTCTGAAAAGGTGATGAATCTTTCCCCGCCTTTCCGGGTCCCTGCTGCAAGCGTGTTCTACGCCTTTCGGGGAGCCGGGGCCCCCTGGCATAGTCATGGCTTGGGGTGGCCACAGGCACGGGGATGTGAGCGAAGGCCTTGAGGAGAGGCTAGAGAGCGGACCGTGAAGCCGTGGTGCGGGCCAGGGGAGGGGGCGGCCGGCTCCAGGGGCCCCACCCCCCGCTAGGCGGCAGGCTCCCCCACTCCCTGTCCTGGTCCCGGATGCAGCTTTGTACCTCCTGACTCTGCAGCCCCCCGGGCCGGCGTTGTGAGGTTCTCCACCTACATCACAGTCCCGCCCGGACCCCCTCTGTGTGGTGTGCCGTAGAAAGAGCGGCAAAAGCCAAGCAGTCACTGTCCAGGGAGTCCCTGGATGGAGCTGCTCCGTCTGTGGCCCTTTTCATTTCCACCATTTCTGTGAGACAGCCATCGCTCACTGCGTCCTCCTCACGCTCGGCAAGCCCTGCAGGACACCTGGCAGCAGCCCCTCTCTGCCCGGGCCTTCTCCACCTCCACCTGCCATTCTCCCACCTGATGCGGTGACCCCCTGGACCCTGATGCGCCTTCACCCTCGCCCCTGGGTGACTCTCTGCCACCAGAGCCTGCTCCCCTCTTGGAACCCATATTCCCAGTGCGTCATTCTCTACCCCAGGCACTTGCCTCCCCTCTGAGACCCCCTGCCCCCCGCCCCACGTCCCGCTCAAGGATGGAACTCCGGGTTCAGTACAGCCCAAGGCAGAAGAAAGCACCACCCTGGTTCAAGAACATCAAAGGAGACGCTCGGGCACAAATCTTCGCAAACCCTGTCACAGAAGGGACAGCCCCCTTCGGAAAATCCTTTCGGAAAACAAATCAATCGCTTTTGGCAATGGCTTCCTAAGCCTCTTAGAAGAAAACACAGAGGACAAGAAACTTCTCAGGGAAAGTGGAGCTCCCTGTCATCACCTGTGCAGAACCGAGGCCTGGGCGACAGTAGAGCAGCCTTTACTGACACTACTGGACCTCAGAAAATCAGGGCAGACATCGGGACATTCCCAGACAAGGGGCGAGGGCACAGAATAGACCTCACTGGCGCCAGAGAGCCACACTCATGTCCCCAACTCATCGCAATGGAGACCTGCAGGTGGAGGCCGAGGCCACCTGGGGTCATCCCTCCAGTGACACGGCTTCTTCCTCTAAAGTGACACATACCAAGTACAGCAGCCAAAAAAGGTGCCTTTGCTGGTCAGAGTTTTCTTAAAAGCATTCGATGGGTCAGAATCAAGGCCAGGCGTCCCCAGAAAGGTGCCGCGATTAACGGCCTCAGGCGCGCGGCGCGGTCCCCAGCCGAGCTCCGCAGGAAGCCTGTGCACCATCCAAGCCACAGCTGCAGCGGCCAGGCGGCGCGGAGCCTCTGGCGGCCCCTACCACTACTGAAAACACTTTGTCTCTACGATGGAGACATCAGATGCTTCTCAGGCATTTCCGGAGAGGAAAATTCCCTCCCCCGGAACAATCCCTTCTCCGTAGAGAATATCGATTCTCCTCATCGGGGATGCTGCCTGCCTCGCGACAAACGCTCTCCCAGAGCCGCGTCTGCCCTGAGCCCTGCGTGGGGAGGGGGCGCAGGTTTCGGGGAACCTGGAGGAGCAGCAGCACGCCAGGTAGGGAAAGGCAGGGGTTAGCCCAGCTCTTCCCCGTGGCCTATTTTGGCCTGCAGAGGAATGGACGCCATGCGCCCCGCACCCGTCCCCCCAGAGGAATGGACGCCATGCGCCCCGCACCCGTCCCCCCAGAGGAATGGACGCCATGCGCCCCGCACCCGTCCCCCCAGAGGAATGGACGCCATGCGCCCCGCACCCGTCCCCCCAGAGGAATGGACGCCATGCGCCCCGCACCCGTCCCCCCAGAGGAATGGACGCCATGCGCCCCGCACCCGTCCCCCCAGAGGAATGGACGCCATGCGCCCCGCACCCGTCCCCCCAGAGGAATGGACGCTATGCGCCCCACACCTGTCCCCCCAGAGGAATGGACGCCATGCACCCCGCACCCGTCCCTGCCTGATGACGGTTTCGGGAGACGGGCTCTGCCCCCCTCCTCTTAGCTTTGCCTGGTGACATCGCGTGCCGGCAGCCCACGCCGCCCCCTCACCAGCCAGTTCACAGCCGTCAGGGCAGTAAACACGACGGGTCTTGCATAGCGCAAGGGAAGGTCAGAGACAGGTACACATTTCAGAAAATTGTGGCTTAATCGTTTCTAAGAAAAAGCCGTCAGTGACCAGAGGACCACACGGGTGGGGGCGTGTTGGGGGTCACTGCTCGGGGGACACCGGGCCGGCGGCGGGGGTCTGAGGAACCGGGCAGACGCCGCCGGAGCATCCGTCCCGAGGGGCACGCTCAGGGGTTGGGGACGCTCACCTGGCCCTTGACGATGCGGTTTCCTCACGGCCAAGTCACCTTGGGGAGGTGGTTCCCCCAGCCCCCGGGACATTTCTTCGGGTGGCCGGGATTGACGACATTTGCAGAGCAAAAGCATCACCCGAGCTCTCGGGGGCAGGAATGGCGGCCAGGCAGCCACTTACCTCCCAGGGTAAAATAAAGCTGACATAAGAACAGCATGCCTCAGAGTACGTGGAAAAGTAAGAAGAAAAAAAAAAAAATGAAGACGGGCAAGAAGCCCTTGCTGGTGGAACAAAGACGGTTATGCCCCGCTCTGCACTTCCCGGTCTGATCCAGGCACCGCTTGCTCGAGGCTGATCGGGGCGCTGTGCAGCCGACTGAAGCCACTTGGCAGAAGTGTACACGGGGCTGCTCTTCGGGTCCCGAAGCAGGACCTGCAGGGCCGCTGTCAGGCACAGCAGCCGCCTCTGTAGGGAAGCTGGCCTCAGTGCCTCCCTTCCGTCTACGCTTCAGGACGAATTGCAAGATCTTGCCCTCAGTGTGGACATTTCACCCGTCAGGGTGGAGGGGCCGCCTTTGATCTTCATGGAGCCCTGGCGGAGCCATGGGAGGTTTCCCCCAGCACACCTGCAGCTCGTGATCCTCAGGTGAGTCCTGCACTGTGCACCAGGGTTGCAGATATTTGGGGGCTCACTTCTTAATTCTTGAAACAGAAGTAACATTGTTACTTAAACTTTATAATGGCATGCAGAAAAGAGAAGAAAATTGCAGCCCAATATCACTTATGAATATAAATGCAAAGTTTCTAGATATAATATTAGCAAACAGAACCCAACATCATCTTAAGAGAATAATATATCTCATGGCCAATGTAGGATGTTTTCCTGAGATGCAATATGGGTTCAGTATTAGAAAATCCATTAATGGTAATATACTGTATTAATATATCTAAGACACACACAGGTATATCTCCATAAGTGCTAAAGAGCCTCTGGTAAAATTCAGTACCCACTCAACACGAAATAGAAATTGATATTTGCTTTCTGTGTGAAACACACATTCATATCATTTTACTCAATGGAGAAATAGCAGAGGCATCTCCACTCAGACTGGGAATAGGCAAGCATGCTTGCCATCTGCACTTCTTTCTCTCATTGGTTGAAGATATTGGGAAATGCAACTAGACGAGAGATACAATGGGAGATGTTTGAGCTGGAAAATGAGGTGTAAAACTATATCTCTTTGCAAATGACGTGATAGTATCCACCTGGAAAATCCCAGTGTAGCGATCACCAAACAGATCCAAACCCGATAAGAAGTTTAGTAAGGCAATGACAATGAGATATAAAATTAACACACAGGAATCAATAGCCTTCAAATCCAAAACACTAACAGTCAGGGGATGCAGTGGTAGAGTAAAACCCCCTTTAAACAGCAAAAAAAGAGGATGAGCTAAAATGCCTAGGAGCAGACTTAACAAGAGATGTGGAAAACGTGTAGAAGAAGACTTCTCACACCTCAGTGGACATATAGGAACAACATGTATCAGGTGTCGGGCAGGTGGGAGGGGGAGGAGGGGATGGGCATATACAAACACAACGAGTGAGATGTGCAATGTTTGAGGGATGGTCACGCTTGAGGCTCTGACTCAAGGGGGGAGGGGGGGATGAGCAATATATGTAACCTTAACACTTGTACCCCCATAATATGCTAAAATAAAAATATATATATATTTATTCCTTAAGTAATTACTGAGTACCCACTGTGTGCCAGGTACTATTCTACAAGCTATAGTTACACAATAAAGAAAATAAAGTTCTTCATGAGGAAATAAAAAAGAAGACTTCTCAATGCTCCTGGAAGATGCAAAAGTTAGCTTTGAACAGATGGAAAGACATCCACGTTCTTGGGTGGATGATTCAACAGTGTAAGTTGGCAGTTTTCCTGAGGTAATTTATAAACATAATGTAATCTTAAAATAAAGGTAATTAAAAAAAAGGAAAAGGTATTATCACCCAGTACACTCATAAAAAAGCCACTGGTTGGGCTGACAATGTGAGAAAATGTGTTTTTTATAGAAATTTCTGTTAGAATGCAATGAGAAGATGATATTGTTTTCTAGCTCTAGACTGGAGACTTGGCTTCAGGAGACTGGCCTTCTAGATCCAACATCCAAACCCATTCATTCTGAGATCTCGAGTACAAAAAACTGGGTTTTGACTCCATTGACTCAAGCCGAATTTGGGGAAGACCGATACAGTAACAATGTAGTGTTCACCCACCAACATGGTACATTTATCAATTTATTTAGGTCTTCAATTTCTCTGAGCAATGTTTGGTAGTATTCAATGCAGACATCTTGCCTATTGGTTTACTTTCAAATAGTTGGTGGTTTTCTCTCAAATATTTTGTTTTTTTATGCTATTGTAATTAATTTTTAAAATTTTCTAACTATACAACTATATTTCTACATACTGGCAACGAAGTTTGTATATGGACCTTAACTCCTGTGATCTTGCTAAATTCACTTAGGTATGGAATAGAACTTTGGGGGTAGATTTCTTAGAAGTTACTCTGTATACAATCATGTCTTCTGAGATTGAAGACAATTTTCCTTCTTCCTTTACACTCTGTATGCCTTTTATTTCTTTTTAGTGCCTTATGGAACTGACTAGAACCTCCAGTCCAACACTGCATAAAAATGGTAAGCACTGACATGTTTGCTTTTTTCTTGACATTAGCATAAAGCATTCAGAATTTCATTATTTAAGATGATTAGGTTATTAAGCATGAAATGTCTGATTTCCTTAAGTACTAAGTTGGACAGCTGATATCTCTGACATTTCACATCGACACTTCTTTTCTTTTTTTAATTTTGAAGGTATAACCTCATTCTTTCAAATGCACATTTTGACTTGATTATTGTTCAAACTTTACAGAAACTTTTGTGAAACCATGGATAAGTCAAAAATTCATGTATTTTCAAAAATGGGTTCTTTCGTGGAACCAATATAGCACAGACAACTCGAAATACCAGTGAAGTGTTTGGGAAGGATGTGGCTAATGAACGCACAGTATGTCGATGGTCTGAGAAGTTCTGTTCCGGAGATTTTAATCTTGAAAATGAGCCATGTGGGGGACCCAAGACCAAAGTGGATAATGATGAGCTGAAAGCTGTAGAGGAAGCAAATCCATCTCAACCTATGTATGAAATAGCAGCAAGGTTTGACATTACTATTCCAATATTGGACCACTGGACAATATTGGACAATATTGGACCATTTGAATTTCCTTCCATTCTTTTTTGAAACAAATGGGCAAGGTAAAGAAGCTGGATAAATGGGTACCACACGAATTAAAGGAGCATCAGAAGAGAAACCAGCTCAAAGCTTGCCTTTCTTTGCTGTCATGACATAAAGGTGAACAATTTCTACACCATATTGTTACATGTGATGAAAAATGGATTCTTTTTGAAAATCGTAAGCATTTGCCACAATGGTTGGATAAAGATGAAGTGCTGAAACACAGTCCAAAAGCCAATATTTACCAAAAAAAAAAAGCTAATGGTATCTGTTTGGTGGTCCAGCGCTGGTATCCACTACAGCTTCGTGAAATATGGTCAATTGATTACAGCAGACGTCTACTGCACCCAATTGGACGAAATGATGAGGATGCTTGTGATTAAGCAGCAGAGATTGGTCAATAGAGACAGGCCGATCCTCTCGCGAGACCACACGTTGCACAAACAGCGCTGCTCAAACTACAGCAGCTGGACTTGGAAACTCTCTGTCGTGCACCAGATTCTCCAGACCTTGCACCAACTGACCACCACTTCTTCCAGGCTTTGGGCCACTTCTAGCAAGGAAAAATACTCAATTCTCAGCAAGCTGTGGAAAATGCCTCATGTGATTTCATTGCCACTGGCTCTCCAGGCTTCTTTGCTGGGGGCATACGCAAGCTTCCATTAAGATGGCAAAACTATGTTGATCATTTAGGGACATACTTTGATTAATTGTACTGCTTGTTTGAGCTATAATAAACTAAACTTTTGATTTGAAATGGGACATTTCATATTTAATGACCTAATATGTTCGCTGTAGGTCTTGCCATGATACAAAGAACTTTCTAATCCTTTTTTGAAATTCTGTCAAATACTTTCTTGCTTCTATTGAGATGATCGAGTGAGTTGTCTCCTCTAGTCCCTAAATTGGATGGATTGCACAGGCCCGTTTTCAAATGGGAATCCATTTTCACCTTCCTTGTGTGTGAACGCACCTGGGTGACAATGTGTCAAAGCCGGACTTCAAAGTCTGGCAGCCTGATTTCAGAGGCTCTGCTTGTTCTTCTGACAATATTGTCTACATAATGATCTGGGCCAGGGGGGATGAAGGAACCGCGGCGAGGACGGCCATCCGCGGACGGAGTTAGGTGGTGGATAATGGACTACAACTCCCAAATCTACAGGCAGATTTCTCAACGCGGCTGATGGCTCAGCCCCAGTCTGCATGCTCCCACGTCCTTTATGTGAAGCATGACCTGTAGTTTATGTGACCTGCTCTGCGTCCACGTTGTGCTCCTACACGGCCACCCTTCCCGCAGGCCGGCTGCGGAGGCGTCTCCGTCTCCTCCTTAGCGGAGGCGCGCACCTGGTTTGCTCGAAGTGCCCGGTGGATACTTGCGAGGTGCGGGGCACCGTTCCGAGACTTTTCTTTGAGTTGTTTCACATCCTCAGAACGCCCTAACTGCTCAGGTTAACTGCTGTCCTCATTTCTAGGGTGGGGAAGTGAAGGCATGGAGAACACAGGCCATGGCGCATGGTGCCAACCTCCGGGCTCTCACTCTATCCCGAGGAATTACGTTATGTTGAGGGTCACCTCCCAACACATTGTCTGGTTTGTTTTTTTATTTGTTTGACCTGTCAATGTTTTTATTTTGCCCTCATATTTTTAAAAAAATGTTTTTCCCATTGGATAGAGATTCCTTCTTATTGGCGCTGCCCCTCCCCCCCAGCCCTCATCCCCTCCGCAGCCGCCCCGACTTACAAAGCGCCCCAACTTCTACTGAGGGGACGATGTCCTCAGCGGTCTCCTCTCAAGCTGCCGAAGGCTGGGCCCGCCCGGGTGGTGTAGACGAGGGCGCAGAGGAGCGCAGGTCAGGGGTGCAGGCGCCGCCCACGGGGAGGGAAGGGGCCTGTCCCACAGGGAGCCGGCGACGACGGGGACGGTGGGGACCCACACCAACGATGACCGGTGAAGACCGGCCGGGGCGCCGGCGGTTGAGGGCGAGGGCGAGAACGGACGCTGGGAGGACGGTTGAGGGCCCCCGGGAGCGCGTGGCGGGGCGGGCGAGGGCGCGAGCCGGAGGGCGCGCGGGGACCCCGGAGCGCGGGAGCCCGCGAGGGCGGGGGCGCGAGCCAGGGAGGCCAGAGCGGATGTGGATGGACCTGCCACAGCCCCGACTCCCGGCGGCCTTCCTGGAAGCGACGCGGCCTGGTGGACGCCATCGGTGGCGGCGTGTGACCTGCGCTAAGTACCGCTGGCGCCTGCGCACCGAGCTGGGCCCCTGCGCTGTGTTCTCCTGCTCAGCATGCACGATTTCGCAGAACACCCATGCCAGGCAAGGCCACTGTCGAGTCAGCGTGGGCTGCTGTGACAAAGGACCATAAAGGAAGGTGGCTTAAGTGAAGTGTGGCACACAAGACGGTGCTGGGAAGCTATTCTAAGGACTGCCCGCACCACCTGCCACCTCACGCGACAGGAACCTGCCTGGAATCTTAAACAGAGACAAGCAGTGAACCACGGACTGGTGTTAAGCCAGTTTTCTCCACCAATGATCACTCTTTCAAAACAATTTGGGTAATCACCCTCAGGGTCCTTTTAAAAGTCCCTACTTCCCTTTCCCACCTGGGCAACACAGTTTGGCTTCTAGACAAATCTGTATCTCCCAAATCACAATTTCTAAGACTGCAATAAACACTTTGTCTTGCACCTTTGCAGCCTGATCTTTCGCCTCATCTTGGTTGACACTTATACAAAACAGGAATTTATTGATCACAGTTTTGGAGGATGTCCGAGATCAGGAGGCCAGGACAGGTGGGTTCTGGTGAGGGCACTCTTTGTGGTTGCAGGCTGTCTACTTCTTGTAGTATCCTGATGGAGTGGACAGCAGAGCCAGAAATAACTTTTAAAAATTATTTGTGTACGTGTTGAATATGGTGAAACAAAGAACACCCAGGTACACATGTTAAACTGCAAAATCAGGACTGAAGCTCACGTTTCAACAGACTCTGTTTATCTACACGTGCATGTATGTAGGTATTTGTCCATCGTTCTTATCCATTGTTCTATCTAATCATCTATCATCATAGGTAATACAGTGTGACCCTCCTGCATCAGCTGGAGATACTAGTGTCCTTACCACTCCCCTCCATTCCTCCTCCTCTCTGGCTTCCTATTTTAATCAGACCTTTACAAAGGTCAAGGTTAGCAATACTTACAAAGTATTCTGTAACCCTACGATACTAAACTTCTGTTGATTCTAACAATTTAAAACCAATAAGCAGCACTTAGCTCTTATCATTCTGCAAGCATAATTTACTGCAAATCTAGGGGTCTTACGTCATGACTGACCCTTTTGTATGGTCAATGTCATCACCCCGGGAATGTTCTCAACATTAGTGTCAACTGGATGATGTTTGCTGGAGCATAGAATCATATCACGGATTGGGGTTTGCTTTATAACTTACCATTGCCTTTCTATACTATTAATACTTTCTTTTAAACTCTGTTTTCTGATTGCTCCTTGTTTCTCCTGTTGAGAGAAGAAACACGTATACCTTGTGATATCCTGAAAATTATCCCGGCTTTTAATTATAGCTCCCACTGACTGGAATCTGCATTTTCTTTGAAGTCAGGGCTGCAAGAGCCCCCTCCGCCACCTGCTCCTGCGTGCCACCCCCTCCTGGGCCTGCTGTGTGGCTTCCCACCTCCACTCCCCGGTCAGAGCCCAGGGCTGCTCTATCTCCTACTGCCTCAGTCCCCACCACCAGTGCTGTAGCAAATTACTACAAGTCAAGTGGCTTGAGGCTACACGAATTTATTACCTTGTAACTCTGGAAGTCAGAAGTCTGAAACTGGTTTCACGGGGCTGATGGCCAGGTGTTGGCAGGATTCCTTCCAGAGAATCCGAGAGACACAACCCATGTCCTTGTTTCTTCCGCTTGCTGGAGCTGCCCTTGTTCCCTGCGTGGGGGCCCTTCCCCACGTCACTCCAGCCTCCTGCTTCCACCGTGACACCTCCTGCTCTTCACGCCCATCTCCTTCCTCTCTCCTATAAGGGTCCGTGCCACTGAGCCCACCCAGGCCATCCAGGGGCCTCTCCCTATGTCCAGGTCCTGAACTTAATCACATCTGTGAAGTCGTCATTGCCATGTAAGTCAGCATGCACAGGTGCCAGGGACTAAAACAAGGACATCTTTGGGAGGGCTGTTATTCAGCCTACCACACCTACTGTACTGTTGTGGTTTTTTTAATGTTTTTTAAATTTAATTTTTTTAAGAGATGGGGTCATGCTATGTTGCCCAGGCTGGTCTTAAACTCCTGGCCTCAAGCAATCCTCCCACCTCAATCTCCTGCCTATTGTCCTCTTTATTGCTGGTCATTCCTCTCCTTTTTGGAGTACGTCCTGAAGTAGCTTTATTTCTGGATACATAGGAGGTGCTATGGTTTGCATGTGACCCCCAAGTTTCCTGTGTTGGAAACTTAATCCCCAAATTCACATGTTGATGGCAGGCGGGGCCTTCGAGAGGTAATTGGATTTAGATACCGTCATCAGGGTGGGGCCTCCAGGCTGGGACTGGTGGCTTTATAAGACGAGGAAGAGAGACCTGAGCTGGCATGCTTTGGCTCCCTAAGCACATGACGCCTCTGCCAGGGTTTGATGCAGCAACAAGCTCTCGGACCCCCAGCCTCCGTGGCTGCAGGAAACAAACTTCTCGTTTTTATAAATTACCCAGTCTGTGGTATCTTTTATAGCAACAGAAAACAGACTAAGACAGAAGGTAAAATTTCTTAGTCCTGTGTGTTCTAAAAATACTCTTTTTTTTTTTTTTTTTTGAGACAGAGTCTCGCTTGTTGACCAGGCTAGAGTGAGTGCCGTGGTGTCAGCCTAGCTCACAGCAACCTCAAACTCCTGGGCTCAAGCAATCCTGCTGCCTCAGCCTCCCGAGTAGCTGGGACTACAGGCATGCGCCACCATGCCCGGCTAATTTTCTACATATATTAGTTGGCCAATTAATTTCTTTCTATTTATAGTAGAGACGGGGTCTTGCTCTTGCTCAGGCTGGTTTCGAACTCCTGACCTCGAGCAATCCGCCCGCCTCAGCTTCCCAGAGTGCTAGGATTACAGGCGTGAGCCACCGCGCCCGGCTAAAAATACTCTTTTGATTGACATATTGACTGAATCTCCAGCACGATGACCAAAATACTAAAGTTTCGGTGATCTTTGACATTACTCTGGTAATTTTCAGCGTCAAATGCTTCGTTTGAACATGCCCATCCAGCCTTATTCTTGTTCTGCTTTCAGTACCTTGTTTGCTCCCTGAACTGTTTCTAATCATCTGCTTTTGGATACCAAACAATTTTCCATCATGCGGTGACGTGTCATTCCCTCTGCCAGACGTTTAGTGCCGGGAGATTCATTCTTCGGCCCCGGAAAATACGATTCTTTGATGTCTTTTCTCCTTTCCTGACCTCCAGTGTCTCTTTCAGAAACTGCTGTAAATGGGATGTCGGAACTCACGGAGTGACGCTTTGTATTTCCCCTTATCTTTCTTATTTCCCTATTTGTCTCTAAGTCCTGAGATATTGTCTCAACCTTCTCTTCCAATTCTATTGAATTTTTACTTCCGCAACTATATTGCTAATCTCCAAAAAAGGGCACGTATTCTTTACTGATAACCTCTTTTTCCACAGCATCCTGGTCTGTTCTTATAGGCGAAATATACCCTGAATCCTCCCTGAAGATACTTGTTTACTTGCTTTTTTATTTTGGACTTCTCTATTGAATTATTATTTCCCATTTAAAAATAATGGAGTAGGTTGGGTGATTCTCAGACATCGGGGAGGCTCACCTGCAGGTAGGTGCTGAGCTTCAGGGTGCAGGATGGGAGGAGGACGGGCTTTTTGCCCCCAGCTTAAAAGCACGAGAGTTCTGTAGGACTCTTGGTGGGGCTTAGACTGCCAACAGCTCCCTGCCCAGCTTTTTAACAAGAGAATATTTGCTCACTTTTGTTTTTGTTATTGTACCTTAGATGCTCTGATGTTTGTCTTTTGCTGAAACTGCAGGCGCTGGCACCTGCACACCAAATGCCCGGGAGGGCGGGGAGGGGGGTGGGGAGGCAGAAGCCCCAGGAGCGGAGCTGCAGCTAGTCCCCCTCTGTCCCTCCACTCCAAGCCTGTCTGCCACACCTCGTGCGCGCCGCCACTGCTCCCGTTAATCCGCTCATGCCCGCCCTCTTCCTTCTTCCAGAAACCTCTAGAAAACTCCAGTGCCCTGATAATGTCCACACCACCATCCCCAACCCAGCTTTGGTCCCCGCCATGGTTAGAGCTTTCCAACACTGACACTTATTTAAGGTGTTTTACGTTGGGAGCGAGGGAGGCCAACCTTGTCCCACTGGAGTGGATCATCGTTGAACTGGGAAAGTGATCGCACATATTCAGGAACTTCAAATCTTATTTTCGCGAGAGAGATCGCCGATGGAAAAATGATAGAAAGAGAAAAGACCTTAGGAAAGCAGAAGAGGCCTTGAAAACCGGGAAACCTCCCTCCCGGCCCCCGTCTGCGCCCACAGAGCAGGCCCCGGAGCTCTCCTGGGACACAGGGAGGGACAAGCTTCACGCTTCCCCCCCAATCCAGTGCCCTCTGGGCCTGTCTCAAGGGGACAGTGAGGTGGCCTGGCGCTGCCTGGACACTCCATCAGGGCCTCTTCCTGAGCTGCAGAGCCACAGCAGTGCGGTACATGTGCCAGGGCAGGCACCCTGTTCTGCCGGGTCCCACGGGCCCATCCCGCGGAGCTCCGGCTCTGCAGATGTGACGCTGAGGCCGCTGGGTGACAGGCCTGGCACCCACCAGGTGGGGCCGTCCCCAGACAGCCAGAAGAGCCTTTCGTGTTTCTCGGTGCCCCATCTCACAGCAGCTTTCCTCCGGCAAGAACCCCCTTCATGCAAGTCGAGTAAGAGGAGGGAGACGGGCAAAGGAGGCCGTGGAAGGAAAAGAGATCCGGAGGAACACAGAACGTCACAAAGCGCAAGAGGGGCCCGGGTGGGCCGCACTGCGTCTCTGCAGACATCTGCGTGGGCACAGCCGGGCACAGCCGGGCTCGTCCGGGCTCGGGGGACAGAGCCGTGGAGCAGAAGCTGGGCACACAGGACCGCAGGAGCACACTGCACACGGCAAACAGGTGCACACGCACTGTGCTGTCACAGTCTGCCCTGGGAGCAGCTGACCCCTCAGGACACATGAGCCGGCCCTGACCCTGCTGGCACCATGGCCTGCGGTCAGTGACGTCCTGGTGACCCTCCCCGGCCCAGGCTCAGGAGGTGGGGGTGCCAGATGCAGGGAGGAAGTGCAGACGGAAGGAAGAAGGAGGGAAGAAGGAAGGAATTGTCGCCAGAGCCCAGCCACTGAAGGACAGTGGACGGGCTGGCCCCATATGCTCCCAGGGGCCCTTGGCAGAGCCTGCCGTGATTGGCCCAGACACCATGGGCGCCCAGCCCTCCGCTCCCCTCCCAGGCCTCTGTGGGGCCCAGGTTGAATCACAGCGAGTTAGGGGTGTGTGGGGAGGTCCTCGAGCAGGACAGGCGCGGCCCTGTGGGTTTGGGAGGAACCTCTGATCTCACCTCCTCTTACCCCAGTGCCTGCAGCCGAAGCTGCGGGACCCATCCCAGGACTGCTTTGAATACCCGGTGACACGAATGGGGTGGCGGCTCCAGGAGGGACATGGTGAGGATGTCTACCAGATCGGGGTGGAGGACAGTGGGCTGGCCGAGGAGACACGGGCCTCCTTCAAGGCCCTGCCCGGTGTGGCTGAGACGTCCGCTCCCCTTCCCTGCAGGTCTCCTGTCCCTAACTCGGGAGGCCCATGCGGCCCGGCACCTAGGGCCCGAGGGGCCAAGGCGGGGCTTTCCTTCTGCTGCCTTCTCTTGACAAAGGGTTGAAGTGGGAGGGCTCATGTTCCGGTCCCCTCCTCACTGGACCTAGGCTTTTTAGCTCCTTGATTGAAGATGCTTGTGTGTGTGTGTGTTCATGAGTGAGCGTGTGTTCATGCATGTGTGTGTGCATGCATGTTCATGCGTGCACATGCATGTGTGCATGTGTGTGTGTGCATGTTAAGGGGAGCTGTGGATGAGGGATGGACCAGAGGGCAGCGGGGAGTGCAGTACGGTGTGAGAGCTACAGGAAGGCCGTTGGCCCAGAGCCAGGCAGCAATACGGGGGTCCAGGTGAGATATGGCAGGTGTGGTCTTGCGGTGACGGGGTCGGGCCCGATGTGACTGTTCTCTGAGAGTGAGAATGGATCATGACAACGACATGCCCCAGGAGATCACTGAGGTGCTAGAACGATAGGAAAGGTCCCTGAGGACTCCCTGGCGGGCCCTGTGGTGGCAGGCTTTCCCCTGGCCCAGGACCCCGGGGGGCTTCCAGGTCATCCCTTGCTCCCTGGGACAAGTCACTGCTGAGCCGACCTGCAAGGAGAGAGGGGAGGGACTGGAGCCCACACCTCTGGCAATTCACCCGCAGGTCCTGCGCCCCCGTGTGGCCATCCTGGGGAACGTGGACTCAGGGAAGCCGACTGGGCTTGGTGTCCTGACCCAGGGAGAGCTGGACCGGGCGGGGTGGGGCTTGCCTCAGCCTTTCCCGCACCTGCAGGATATGCAGTCTGGCGGAAACTCTAGCCTCAGCTCCTCGAGGTCCAGAGCTTCACCAGCCAGGGGGAGCTGCGTGCGACCAACGGGGCCCAGTGGGGCCAGGGTCTGAGGATGGACGGTAGGGGTGCAGGATGCGGGCAGCATATGGAGACTTCTGAGGGCCCTGAGGGGACTGGGAACTGGCTCTGGCCCTCTTAGAAAGCAACGGGAACCATTTGCATTACATAAAAAAGGAGGCTCAGAGTTAAGAGTCAGGATCACTCAGGGACCGGTTAAGGTCCCTGGTGACTCTTGAAGGGTTGGGGAGGCTGTCGGGGGCACTGAGAGTCCTGGGCTCTGGGCCAGGTGGTGCGTCACAGCGACTAAGGGACCACAGAAGAGACCTGTGAGAGCAGCTCAAGACGATCACCCCCATTGGCCTGGCAGGCCACCACATGGACCCCCACACCACCAGCTTTGGCCTCGCCTCATACTGCCCCAACTGCATCTGATCAGCTGCAGCACTGGGGCGGGTGCCAGGCCCTGGGGCAGGGCCAGGGCTGAAGGGCGTGCTGACTCTCCTACCCTGGGCCTCAGGCCTGGGGGCCAGAACAACCCCCTGCTTCCCTCTCCTCCCCGCCCATTCCCACCCTTCCCCCCTGCTGCCGCCCTCCCTCTCTGTGGCAGCTGCCACCACAGGAGAACATCTGGCCGTGGCCCTGAAGGTGCCCCTCTTCATCATGGTCCGCAAGGTGGACCCGTGTGCCAAGGCCACAGTGGAGGGGACGGTGCACCGGCTAGAACGGGTCCTCAGGCAACCTGGCTGGCACAAGGTCCCCATGCTGGTCATCTCTGAGGATGGCGCCAGGCCTGCAGCCCAGCGGCTTGCCCAGTCGCCCGAGTAAGCCTGCCCCGCCCACGGAGCACCTGCTGCTCCAGGGAGGCTGCGCTCCCCTCCGTCCTCAGTGGAGCGGCTTGCGCCAACTGGGTGAGGACCTCTCGGGTCCTCAGCCCTCGCTATGCAGTTACCCTAGAGGACACGGCAACCAGTGTTGGTGGTAAATTCAGAGAGCTGAAGGGAACGGCACAGAAAAAATGAGAGGAACAATAAGCTTACACACTTAAAATAAAATAGCGGTTAAATTAAGTATGGCACATGCATAGCAAAAAGTATAGTGTAAAAATAGAATGCTGGATAGTTTATAGTTTATTCTTAAGTAAGCAACAGTTCACACTCAAATAAAATGTGATACCACCTAGTTTTTAAAAATGTATGTATGCATAGGAAAATGTCTGTAAGGACATTATGTCGTATAATTAATGAGGCTTATCTTACTGTGTTGTGAGTATGGATGGCTGTCATTTCCCTTTTGCTAGTCTATGGTTTGTGAAGCTTTGACCATGATCACTTTTGTAGTAAAAAAAAATTTTTTTCAAAAAATAAAAATGCATATAAGCAAATGGTTGTATAATCATACGATTGTTGCATACACTAAGGATGTGAGAATGACCTTGAATTAGCCTAGTTCAGGGTGGGCTCCCTGTCCCAGGGGCATTCTACCTCTCAGGGCAGAACTCCTCAGGCTCTGTCGGGTACTTTGGGTCTCCATGAAGAGCACAAGTTGGTGTCACCATCATCGATCGCCCCCTTGGGAATGAACACTCCATGGATTTCAACGTCTTCTCTGCAGACCGTCTCAAGTCTTCCAGCCACCGGGGATAACCTGAGAGTTTCATTCCCTGCCATGTCAAGATTCTCCATCTGTACCAGGGCATCATAGGTGGTGTGTGCCTGGGAAGAAAGAAGCAGATTTGAAGACATTGGGATTTAGAATTAACTTTCAGCTCGGTGTGTGCAGTGCTACTGAAGTGTTAGGAGCTCCAAGGAAACACACTGGCAAAGGAGTGTTTCAAAGGCATTTAAATATCCGTCATGTGCTCGATCTACCCAATGGCCCATTGAGATGTGTGGAGTAGTTACGAACTCGGGAGACCTGCAGGGACACCCCCTCCCCAGGGACTGAAATCCTTCACATCACCATGGAGTGCCTTTCCTTTCTCACGTGAGCAAGCAGGACTAAGAGACTGTGATCATTACTCAGGAGTACGATATGCCAAAGTCACTGTCACCTGGCAAAAAGGAGGCCAGATATCTGTACCAAAGAGAACATGGAAAGAGAAAATCCCCTATTCCTTACAAGGCTTTTTAATTAAATATCCTAGAAAAAGTCTCCTATGTCTGTCCTCAATACAGTGAAATAAACAGAAGTAAGCATTAAGTAGTATCTAATTGCAGAACTATGCATAAAAGCAAACGATTAAAAACAATCTAAATAAATAACGGACAATTGTTTAAATGCACACAAAAATACAATGCAGTTATTATAAGCTGCAGACAAATACTTAGTAATGTGGAAATATTTTTTTAACTAATTAAGTGGAAATGCAGATTCCTAAATAAGTTATAAAATCTGGTCCTATTTTATTAGAAGAAAAAACATGGATTTATTTTGCCCATGTGGATTTGCACACTGAAAAATAATCAGAAGGTTATATACCAACATTTAACCCTGGTTTGCCTGACTTCAAAGCCCAGGAACTCCTCAAAATTCAGGTGGCCGCTTTCAGCGAGGCTGAGTTGGAAAGCCGTAAGAGACACCCTACATGTTGGCTCAGTAAGCCACACTAAAACAACAGCTCTCATTAATTGGCTCCTAGAATTTTAAAAGAAAAAAAAAGCTAGAGTTGGAATGTCTATTTTTCCTTCATAGGTGCACTCTATTTAATTGTAAAATTGGGAATAAAACTATGGGTACGTAAAAGCTAACAATGATGGCTGCCCAAATGGGGACCAGGGACCACTCTCCCTTCAGTCAAAGGCAGAGACCACAGAGACCCGAGTCCAGCACAACCCGGTGGAATAAAAACAAACAGCCCCTTGATAGCAAAACCAACCAAGTGAGTGACCTGTATTTAAAAAAATAATAAGAAGAAAGAAACTCCAGTGTTAAAGAGCAAGTGGAACCCTTCTAAGGTAAGCGGGAGAGCTGTGTGTTTGTAGCAAAAGCTCAAAGCCCGGTCTCCATCCTGACAGCTGTTCTGATTCTCACAAACCGTTGCCGCGGCTACTCCTCAGCTAATCTGCACCAGATGTTTTGAGAGATTGTTAAAATTTCCCACACCTGTCCCAATTCCCCATGACAATTAAGATCTACCATCAGATTCCAAAAGTCACTTTTGTGCAATAGTAAGCAGCAGCACCTCACATAATGGGAAAATAAGACTGAACGGTGGAATTAAATTCAATACTATTTCAGTCTTCAAAGAGTTGGCGTGAGTCGTGTCTCTCCCCTTCTCAAGGCTGCCGTGGCACCGGCAGAGCTGGCACCGTGACCCTGCTCGGCAGCTGGGAAAGCAAGGCTCAGCGGGACTGGGCGCCCTGCGCGGTCACACGAAGGTGACTGGACACAGGACACGCTTGGGTCTGCTGCTCCCGGCACCGCCTTCCTGGGGACGTCTCTCCCGGCGGTTGAAGACATGCACCCCGGAGTGACCACACGCCGGCATCGCCACCTCCTCTCCGCCTGCCCCGAACCCGAACCACCGCACGTCTACACCTTCCAGCCGCCCTTGGCACTCTCCGCCCTGCACAGGTCACTCCAAAGTCGAGGGCTAGATTCCGCCTGTGCAGAAAACAGATGTCGCATAGCTGTTTGCTAACAATTACCCTTTATACTGCACAGAGGGTTTTATGTATTCATCTGTATTATATTTCCAAATAAACAAACAATGAAGAAAACATTCTATGAAGAGGAAAATGGTTAACTTTTAGCCTTTTAAAAAATTGTGTCCTTTTCTTGCCTACGTTTACTGTCAGATCTTGATGGAATTTTGATCCCATCATGACCCCAGCCTTTGCCTGGGCCCCGATCCCTGTGCGGGCAGCTGTCCCTGTGCTCCCCCTGCCCCCGCCCTGGGCCCCACATGCCACCCCACGCAGCAGGGGGCCTCACTGGCACGAGAGTCAGGCCCCTGAACTCCGGGACCCAGTCTGGAAGCCCCCACGGCCCAAGTGTGGACGCAGGGGAATAGTGAGAAGTCAGGTAGGACTTCGTATGAAAATAGCAAAATGGGCACGTTGAAAATGACCAGACATCTACTATGAATTGAAAGTGACACACAGTTTGCTACACACGTGCTAAAGGGCATTTCATCAAGGCCGGAGCCAGGAACCTTGGAACCTTAGCCCCACGCCCTCTGACCCAGAGACCGGCGTCCACGCTGCAGGCCGACCGCTTCTCAACTGCCACAGAACCCTGGGAAGGTTCTTAACTGTCACTGGCGGCGATGTCCAGCCTTATCTCCTGATGTACCTAAGGGAGCAGGAGTCCAGTGGGGACCTTTGAAACCCGTGTCTAGTCAGATATTTCCGCTGGCCTGGTGTTCCCAAAAGAAATCAGGCTGACTCAGGGGAAGAGCATAGCTGTCCTAAGAGAAAACCCTTGTACTGGAGAGATTAGCCAATTGCAAGTGACGGACGGAGCGGCCACGCACGTCCGCCAGGCTCAGGGACAGGCCGCTCCCGGGAACACGGGCCGAGCACAGTGGCCCCCCTTCCCCGGAGGAGGAGGGCGGAGGAACAAACTGTCCCGTGCACTCCAGCGTCGAGGGAGGGTGACCCGGGGAGCTGGCGGCAGGGCAGGAGCGGGGGCAGAGGGCTGCGACACACCTGGGCTTGGCTTGT
Source organism: Microcebus murinus (assembly GCF_040939455.1). Taxonomy (NCBI): domain Eukaryota; kingdom Metazoa; phylum Chordata; class Mammalia; order Primates; family Cheirogaleidae; genus Microcebus; species Microcebus murinus. Next base: position 76,848,995 of record NC_134116.1, on the reverse strand, counting down.
GTGACGGAAGTCTCCCTGCCACCCTCCAGGTGCTTCTGGAAGCAAACGGATCCAACCTGCCTAGAAGCAGGGGGTATTCAGGTCACAGATGAGAACACACTCAGAAATCCTGAACCGCGTTGTGGAAGAGGTCTCAGGAGGGGAAGAGGCGGGAGGAGGGAGGATGGCAGGACGCTGCGAGTGGGGCGTGAGCTCCCGGGCCAACGAAGCCGCCGGCAATAAAGTAAAAGGGCTGCGTGGCTGCGCGGCCTGAGCCTGGGCCCCGCCGAGGGTGCGGGACGGGCGGGGGAGGGAATCGCTGAAGGTCAGGCTGACCCCGCTTCTTTGTCACGAGCTCCCTGTCCCAGAGCTCAGACCTTCACTGGGATCCTCCTCTCACTTGGGGCCCTTATTTCTGAGGCCTGGCCGTGGCTCGGGCAGTTGCTGGAAGAACAGTCCCCCGGTGCAGGTCCCGCTCTTCTCCGGGCGGGTGGGTGCTCGGCGTCCCTCCGTCTGCGGGGCGAGGTGTGGGGCAGGGAGCCGCCCGGCTGTTTCTGTGTTCTCTTAGGCAATTGCTTTCTCTCTTTGGGACCCGGCTTCCTCTTACACACTGTGGCAATCAGAGAGGTGTTTTAAACCCATCAGCCGCCAAACGCAAACTCAAAGCGACTTCCTATGGCACCAAAAGGAAAATAGGGGGTGGGTTTCAATTTTAGCATAAAAAGTCAGTCTCCGCTTGAAACAGAAGGGGAAACGTTTTCCCCGTCAGTCCAGGGCGTGGGCGCTGATCCACCCCGCGCGCGCAGCGGCGGGTGACAAGCCGCTCTCTCTCCTGCCCCCCACCCCACAGCCTGCCACGCCGCGGACCACAAACACGTTTGGCCAGTTTTGTGCCTGGGATTAGGGCACACCTCCACACAGGGGCCTCAGGCCAGCCCTGAGAGGGGTTGCCACCTCTGGCCATTTCGTTTCTTTGTTCCTTGCCTGGCCCCGCCCGGCGTCCTGACCCCGTCCTGCTGCTGGCCCAGGCCAGCCTCTCGCCGTCCCTCCCCTCCGTCCCCCTCGGGGGCGGCCCGACAGCAGGCGCTGCCTCCTCGGGAAGGGGCCGGCAGGAGCGGTCGGGCGCTGAACTCCAAAGTCGGTTGAAGTGAAGAGGGAAAAGCAGACACCGCAGTCTGTAGAGTCAGACGCGGAGTTTGGGGGTTCAGGTTCGCTGTGGGGGACCCCGGGTGGAAGCCCACACCTTTGGCAAAGGCCCCGAGACACTCGGGGAAGCGCCCAGCCTCTGATTCTCCTCCTGCCACCATTTGCTGGGCGCAACTGCGCAGGCCACGGACTTTCCAGCCTCTGTCCTTGCCTGGGTCCTGGGGGGGGGGCTGCGGAGGGTGACCCCCGAGACGAGACGGGGGGCGGGAGAGGCGCTGGGACGGGCCAGGCTGAGGGAGGGGGCTTCGCAATGCCTGCCCTGCCCCGCGCTCTGGCTGACGCTGACGTTCTCCTGCCCGTCCAGCTGCTTGCTTCCCCGACACTCGGGACCCTACAGACAGGGCCAGGGAAGGGCCCTTCCCCACGTCTGCTCCCTTTACCGTCACAGCCCCGCGCTCTGGCTGACGCTGACGTTTTCCAGCCTGTCCAGCTGCTTGCTTCCCCGACCCTCGGGACCCTACAGACAGGGCCAGGGAAGGGCCCTTCCCCACGTCTGCTCCCTTTACCGTCACAGCCCCGCGCACGCTGGGCAGCGCCGGGGAGAAACCTTCCTCCGCTATAAAGAAAGACACTGCAGTCTAGTCTCAGAGCAGCCCCATTTTGTCATCTTTTCCTCTCTGCTGATTATGCCAGGTTATGTTTGATTTTATGCATCATAAGCAGTGTGCACTGTCTGAGCGTGCGGCATTTCCCCTGCGGGAAAGGTTAGGCGAGGCCCCATTGTCAGCAAGTTAAATCCCGGGTGTGAAACTTGTGATTCTTCGCAATCTGGCCCAAGCGTCCCTCTCGAGTGTGGTCTCCTGCCCTTTCTCCCCTCCCCAGCCTGCTAATCGCTCAAGGCTCATCAGAGAGCCTTGCTGTCAAGCGCTCTCACGCTTCTGTGATTTTTCTTATGTCGCTGTTCCTTCTGTCCGGGCTGGAGGACGTCTCCTCTGCCTGGAGGGCGCGCCTCTGCCGGGATTTCTCCAGCGCCACCTCGCTGGGGACCTCCCTCCCCATTGCTCCTCGAACGCACCTGCCCCCCAGACCGCCACATGGCCCCCAAAGTCCACTTCATTTATTCCAGTGCTTACATGCAGCCTTCTGTTACTAAACTTTCATGTGTGTCGTCTTCCCAACTGCTGTACGTTTTAGGACGGTCCTTACACTTTCTTTCATACCTGGCATGTCTGTTACACCTGCCGCGGTCCACGCATGTGGCGGCACAGTAAGGGCTGAGTGGAAATGGCGGGAGAGAGAGCACGCCCCCGGCCCATTTGCAAACGTGCCGTCAGGTTTTCCTCCTGAACCCGCCACGTCCGGCTCATGTCCAGGCACCCTCCCACCTTAGTACCGCCTTCGGGGTCCACGTCAGGTGACCAACACCAGCTGTGCTACTGCACGTCCGACTCTCAGGTGGGAAGCAACCAAAGGACAGCAGAAGTCCTCCGAGTGTCGCTTCCAGGGTGCCTGGGTCCGTCACACTGAGCAGGGGTCCCCAACCTCTTTGCCACCAGGGACTGGTTTCATGGAAGATCGTTTTTCCATGGAGCGGGGTTGGGGGGCACGGAGCTCTGCACCCCAGTCCCTGCTGGCCCACAGCCGGGGGTTGGGGACTGCAGTCACTGAGGGCTGGAAAGCCATGAAGGGAAAAGACGAGTGGCTGAGGCTGCGCCCACAGCGAGTGAGGTAAAGAGCTAGAAGCGATCTAGCTAATCTTGTCAAGCTTCGAAATGGAGTTTTTGAGAAAAATGACAGAATGCGTAGCTCAATACAGCTTTTATTTTCCTGGATGTCTCTTAGGTGCCAAATTAGGTCCTAAAAGTGTTAGGTTTATCTACCTTCTCCCAAGAAACCCAACTGAGTTTCCCTTCCAGTGATTTCCCTCAGGAATTAAGAAAGGAGAACGATTTATTATGGGTAATTGGAGAATTGAAAGCAGAATGATTTTTAAAGTATGAAGAAAACTACTGGTGGCATTTCAGATCATTCTTGCCAACTATTCCCAGGACGTAGATCATAAGTATTTACACAAAACAGGTAGCTGTGTACGTCAGAACCCAAGCACACAGTGTATACTGTCAGGATGCCCTTAACGTGGGAAAAATAGCCTCAAAATGAAAGCTGTACTCTTACTGACTGAAGAAAGCCTTCAATCCCAAACTACAAAGTTCTACAAAATCATCAAGATTATCCCGGGGTGACCTTTTCTCATACTCTCTCCTAACATTCTTCAATCTTTCCAAATAGGGCTAAAAAATGCAAGCCACCATAGTTAGGGTAAGTTCATCCTGCTGAGAAATTTGAATTTTTTTCAGAGCAAAAATAGACCATGAATTAAAAAAGTCATCATGATCTGGGGGTTATGATGATTCCTGGCTCTTGGGCTCTTACTTGCTTGCCAGAAGTATCAAAAGACATCAGTGTTAGCTATCCTTTACGTAATTAAAACCTAGCTGATTCAAAGACACTCTGAGAAGCGGTCATGCACACAATAACCACATCCTAAATCCCCTCTGTTCTGGACAGACCCTGGACAGCATTACAGAAAGAGCTGGAACAGAGAGTTTCAAATCCTGAAGTCAGGATCCACAGGGTACAGTTTAAATTATCCAGAACACTTCCAATTTGCAATTCCCATCTGACTTTTAATCTTATCAGTACACAATTCCCAGAAACGTGGACACTGAAGGAGAGCATGTATTCTGTCACTTTGCCTGTGTCGGTCTCCTAACCGCTCCCCCAACTGCCTGCCTCTTGCCCCTCCAATCTGCTCTCCGCAGAGCAGACCAAAGTATCTGTGCAACATGCAAATCTGATCATGTCACTTCTTTGTTTTAAACCGCTCGAAGCTCCTCCATTAGCTCCTAGGATGAAGTCCAAATTCCTTATGTTGACTTACGAGACCCTGCAGGATCCGGTCCCGGCTCACCTCTCCACATGCTTCACGCTTCCCGCCTGTCACTGCCTCCCGCCGCCACCACGTCTCTATGTCTTCAGCACTTCGCTCCCTCCCCCCCCCCACGTGCTCTTTCAATGCAGATTTAACTCCACATGCACACGCGCGGGTGCGTTTGCACAAACACGTGGAAGAACGAGGGCTTTGGGTGTGTAGAGAATAAGATTTAACTCTATTGCACACTGCAAATTCTGTAGTGGTGTTACAGGCCGACATGGAACCAGTCAGCAATTTCCAAACACCCATATTTCTGTCTTGTTCACCACCCTCCCCCGTCCCCACCAAGTCAGCGGGAATGTTTGACACACTATGAAATAAACCCTGTCCAAATGATGAGGAAGGCTCCCATGGTCGAGTGTTCCGGCCTCCTCCCTGGATGCCTTCAGTCGTGCACGCACGAGACAGGGTGTGACTGCCCATCTGCGCGTGTCCGGTGTGGCTCCGTCCCCACGGTGCAGGGGGAGGAGGGGACGGGGCATTCACGCCTGATGGGCGCGGCTCGCACCGTCTGGGGCATGGACACGCTTGAAGCTCTAACTCGGGTGGGGCAAAGGCAATATGCGTGACCTAAACATTTGTACCTCTGTAATATGCTGAAATAAAAAATGAAAAATAAAAATAAAGATCATACAGTAACATTGGTGAGCTATTTAATTCGCCAAAGAGGACACTTAACTTTCTCATTTGCTAAATTAACAGGAAGATAATCTAAGGAAATGATGAAATGCAGTTCACTTACCCAATTTTTAACAGATTTGACAGCTTCCAGAGGCCTTAGAAAAACAGCACCATAGTACTTTCTACAGTTCCACGGGAAAACGGTTTTTGCATTCAGACACATCATCTTTCTATCTCTAAGTTCACAATTTCAGCTACCGAAATGCAGGCTCACATATAGCAAGACTGCAAAATCTGTATTGGTTATTGGCAAAATGTCTGGTAACCTGAATTCACTTTTAAGTTGTTTTAATGCCAAGAAAGCATCGCCTTACATAACTCAACTTCAATTCAGCAAGTTTTCACTAAGAATTCACTGTATTTTAAGGCTTCATTCCTTGAAAAAGCCATCACTTATGGGGACCTCCGCGAGCGACTATCACGCGTGCCCGGGACCCCGCCAGGCCTCCTGCCGCGCCGTGCGGGCCGGCACCCCTGCCTGGCGCTGGCCCCCGGAGGCTGCGCGACTGTGTGCAGGCAGTTGGCATCGCCCGTCTCGGGCGCTTCTGCAGAAGGGCCACCTGGGTGGGTCATGAGAACGAGGGTTTGCATTTTGAGTTCTCAAGGTTCCTTCCGACAGAATCCCAGGTCGGCGCTGGCGTGACCAGTGTCGCCGTCCAGCCTGCGCACCCGCTCCCCACACGCTCGTGGCCCAAAGCTCCTAGACTCGGGGTCACCCGGCGTGTTCCCCAAGTGACTGCCGGAGCCTGTGCAGGGGGCGGGGGCCGGGGGGACTCGAGGGACCACCTGCTGCCCCTGCCCTGCCCGGACAATCTTGCTCCACATGCAGGGACCGGGCCCTGCGCCCCTCCCTGCCCCTGCGTCCCCAGAGGCGCTCCAGTGGCGCCGAATCAACCGCCGGGGCTGGGCAGTTTCCAGAATAGAGGCGCCTGTCCCGGGTCACCCAGCAGCCTCGGAAACGCCCGAGAGCAAAGCCGAGACAAGACTGAGCCAAACCTGAGAATCAATACACTCGGGGACAGGAGTGTCCAGATGCGATAGCAAACAAGATCCCTGTGGGACGCAATGTTCGGAGCACAAGCAACCTGCGGAGAGACGGTCGCCAGCGCCTCTGCAGGGGCGTGCGGGCCAGGGGAGGAGCCCAGAGGCACCGGGAGAGAGAGAACCCACAGAACGTGGTCTCTGGGTGGACTGGGAAAGGCAGGCGGGAGACACAGCAATGAAAAGCGGCTGGACTATGGCTCCAGGGCGGGACGTGACTCGCAGCTGCCCCTTAGTCCGGGAGGGAGCCGGGGGCCCGGGGAGCTGCCGCCCACGCATCTGTGTGGGGTGTGGGGACGGGAGAGTGGGTCTCCTGCCACCTTCCTGCCGTCGTCCAGGATGCTGTAGGGAGAGCAGCCTGGGCAGGGTTTCCCCACTCGGCTCGGGACAGGCAGGGGAGGGGCAGGGAGGAAGGGAGGGGAGAGGAGGGACCTGCAAGAGGCTCCTTGGGCATCACTAATGTCCTTGCCTTGAAAAGTCACGCAAGTGCTGGCTTTACAAATATTTGTTAAACTGCATGGAGTTATGCACTTTTCTGTGTGCTGTTTTATTTTACAGCATAAAAAACTGTTAGAATTAAAAGGAAGAGAGCACAGGAACATAAGAGCAAGCCCCTTCCTTGCATCTTAGTAACTGTAGCTTGGGTAGTAAAAATAAGAATAGAAGCCAGCGAACGCTAACCCTGTCCCTGTACACAGCGTGAACTTGCGCCACGCCGCCGTCCCGTGCGTCGACGTGATTGTGAGCATTCTGCGGACGAGGGGACTGCTGCAGCCGGCAGGGAGAGCCCACCCGTGTCACTTGGCCCTTGAGGGGCAGGGCCGGGCTGGACACCGGGCCCTCGCGGGTCTACCCCGCGCCTGCCCTGCCGCCGCAGCGCGGAGATGTGCCATTCTGCGGGCGGCCGCGGCAGGGGGGCACTCACGGACCCCGCTGTCATGCCGTCCCTGGAGATGAGTCCAGAGAAAGGTCCCTCGTGAGACTGTAAGACGTGGTCTCGACGGCGCCCGTTACAGTGTGCGTTGGCAAGACGTGTGATGATTCTAATTGCTTCTAAGAGTGTGCTGTGCCTGCAGCGGCGCAGTCAGCGCTCCTGCCGGGCTGTGTAAAGGAAAATGCCTGCTAGGTTTGCTGCGCTTCCGGCCTCCGTGGCAGGGAGAGCTCAAAGTGCCCCAGAAGGGGTTTCCTTTCACTAAGGGCTCCTAGTGATTCCGTCCGTGGCCCTGGCGTGGCCTCTGGCTCCCGGTGAGATGCGCCAGTCAGCAGCCGGGAGTCCCTGTGCAGTGGCCCGCTGTCCCCTGGGGAGCGGGAACGGGACGGTCCCCGAGGACCCTGGACGCCCACACCTGACGGAACTCAGCTCCCCACTCTGGAAAACGCCGCACCACGTGGGGATGGAGACGGAGCCATTCTCCGGTCCCTGTCTGCTGTCTGCACGTGTGAACCCGTGCGGGCTGGAGGTCCAGGCCGTGGGGCCGTGGGGGCTGCAACAGGCTCTGTGTGTCCGGGCCACGTCCCCGGCCTGCGGAAACTGCCACTCCACGGTGCGCCGTCTGGTCCCCAAGAGCTCCTGTGCCCAAACCCCGGTACCACACTGGCATCCTCACAGTTCCCAAAAAGAGGGTGCTCGGGCCGGGTAAGAGTGGCAGAGGGAGGCCCAGGGGACACACAAGCCACGGGCTGAGATGCCTGCTTTCTGCTAAAGTATTCAGTAACCGCTGTTAGGATGCAGGACTGTTCCCAGGGCAGGACCCTGAGGGCGCCGGGCGCCTGACGCCTGCTCAAGAGAACGGCTCCAAAGTCGGGACGGGTCCAGGTCCCGGGAAGGACGTCCCCGCCCCTGAGTCTGAGCTGGCGCAGCACTGAGGGTGACGAGGGGGCCCTGGCACACACCCCAGTCCCGAGGCCAGGCTGCAGGGACAGCGTCCGAGCGCCAGGGCCTGCGGTTGTGAGCCTGCACGGGGCCCTGGCCACCCAGACGCCTCCTGCCACGGGGGATGGGACCGTTCTCCCTGCCACCCGCCCCGGGTGCCCAGACGTCCGCGTCCCTCAGAGAAGCGGGCCTCGTTGGCGGGCCTGTGCCCGGGCTGTCGACCTGGGTCCACAACTGCCATCCCCGTCAGTGGGGAAGCAGGACACAAACAAACGTGGACATACTGTCGAGTGAGTCGTAAAATCGCCTGAATTTTTAAGACAAGAGAGGAGCTTCCAAACACAGGAGCAGCGGTCCGCAGCCGCTCCAGGCTGCCTGGAGTGACACTCGGAAGACAGCGGCGGGTGCCAGGGAGGCAGGGACGGTGCCAGCTCCGTCTCCCCTGCCCTGGGAGCACTCGGTGGCAAAGCTTGACGCTCGGGTTGCCCGAGTCTGGAGTGACAGCCGCGTCTCAGGAGGCAACTCCAGGGGCCAGCTCTGGGGGCGACTGTGCTGCTCTCGGGCGGGAGGCGCGGCAGGTGCCGCCGTCATCTCGGGGCTAGGATCAGGATCTCCAGGCGCGTCTGCGGGGTCGATGATGTCTCAGCCCCACCTCCCACTGCCCCGCCCCGCCTTGGGCAAGTCACGTATCGCCACCTCCCTTTCCTGTCTGAAGCGAAAGGAGGACGAGGACAAGAGCACCCACGCCACAGAGTTGTTGCGAAGATGACATGGGATCCGTGGCGCGAGGCCCTCGGGAAGTGCGCGGCGTGTGCGCCCGTCAGGGCCAGCAGCAGCCCCGGGGTGGCCGTCCTCACCAGAGAGCGCGGGTTCTCCTCTCTGACGCGCTCAGTTTGCTGTCAGTGGTTTTTAGCATCCTCGTGTTTAGCATCCACGAGCAGTTGCAGGGACATCTCAGGAGAGAGGGGAGCCAGCTCCTGGGCCCGGTGGCGTCACCACGGCGCCCCTCTCCTCCTGCTCGAGGGAGCCCGGGAGCTCCGAGCGTGCCTCCCCAGGGGGCAGGGCGAGCGCAGGCTGGAGGAGGGACGCCCGGCCTCTGGGTGCCACTGGATGCCATTTCCGCCATGGCCCCGTCCCCCAGGTCCCTGCCCCCTGGGTTTTCCAGCACTAAACAGAAAAGAGAAAAACAAACGCAGCTTCTGCACGAGGCCTGGGAACGGTCTGCTCCGCGGCAGGGAGGGTGACGCGGTTCTGGCCCGACAGCGAGACTGGCCACGGAAGGCCAAGGGGGGGAGGCGCGCCCCCCAAGACACCACAGCGTGAGGGTTTCAGGGAAAGCGGAGCTCAGAGCACAACCCCTGGTTTAACACGCCAGTGTAGACGTCCAGAAGCAGCAGGGGACCGGGCAGCGGGACAACACTGGCCTGCGCGGGCTCCCACGCTGCAGCCTGAACCTTCCCTCCTCCCGGGCAGTCAGGCCGGGCCTCAGCCATGAGCCTCCGCGGGGCCCAGGGCACTTGGCAAAGAGCGGTGACGGCGACAGAGCCCAGAGGGAAAAGAGGGTCCTTCCTGCCTTTTGAGTTTCAAAGGCCTAGACCTTTATGGGAACAGAAAAGCCTTTGGCTTAAAAGATTCAGAAGAAAACCTGGTGGGTAGGATCCAAACTCCCTTCTCTCCCCTGTTCCCCCTAAGACAGCAAGAGATGCCTCTCGCTGGGGGTGGGAGAGAGGGAGGGGCTGTGTGGGCCGGTCCCGGGTCCCCTCCTCGGGCCCCCTTTCAGTACCATTGCTTCACTGTGTGTCGGACACACAGAAACCAGCTTCCAATTTTCAGCTAGTCTGCACGGTGTGGAGGCTATTGCAGGCCATCGAAGGCCCCGTCTTTCTAGATGCTGCCTTTAGCCATACATTCTTAGAATCTAGCCACCTCTCTAGGAGTCTCCCCGGGAAATAAGGCACAGGCCCCTTCTTGCTACCGTCCCACATACCTCGAGGGGCGTGAGCTGGAGAGTGGGGTCTTTCTTTTCTCCTTTTATCATTTTATTTACTGATGTATTCTTCCCTAAGCAAAAAGGGCTGCCAAAAAGATCTAAGACCTGTCACACTCACCCTGAAAAGTCATCTCCCTCATACACCAACAGTTTTAACTACTTTTTTAAGTGAGTGAAACACCATGAGACAGAACAAGAGAGGGAATGGCAGAGAATAACTTGCTTTTCTCAGTCATCCTAACACAACACGTGGGCTTTAAAAATGGGTAAGATCTCTCAAGGGTTTTAAAGCAGCGGCCCCAAACCTTTTTGGCACCAGGGACCTGTTCCATGGAAGATGGTTTTTCCACAGACTGGAGCAGCGGGGTGGATGATTTCAGGATGATTCAAGTGCATTACAGCTTTTGTGCACTTTATTTCTGTTATTAGCACATTGTCACTTGCCACTCACTGGTAGGGTTTTGATATGCATCTGCAAGCAACTGACTTACTACGGTCCCTGTGCAGTCAGACCTCTCTGCTGATGACAATCTGCATTTGCAGCCGCTCCCCAGCGCTGGCATCACCGCCTCAGCTGCACCCCAGATCACCAGGCAGTAGATTCTCACAAGGAGCCGCAACCCAGATCCCGCGCATGCTCAGTTTACAGTAGGGTTCGCGCCCCTATGAGAGTCCAATGCAGCTGCTGATCTGACAGGAGGCGGGGCTCAGGCAGCGCTGTGACTGATGGGGAGTGGCCGTAAATACTGATGAAGCTTCCCGCGCTCCCCTGCCGCTCACCTCCTGCTGTGCAGGCAGGTCCCGACGACAACAGACGACAACAGGCCCCGAGCTGGCACCAGACCACAGCCTGGGGCCTGGGCACCGCAGTTTTAAAGGACAGATTAAGTGCCTTCCAACTGGTTCCAGGAAGGAGGTTTCTCATACATTTCTTTGTATTAAAGGTCTATTTTTATCCTCCCCTACGGTCTCCAGGACATAGAAACGGGTTCTGCCTTTCCTGACGCGGCAAGTTCAAGTTGTTCTCTTGTCCTCTGCCTTGTTCAAGTTGCTTTCTATAGCGCCGCTTCTGTCAGGCTAAAGCCTCTCTACTGCTACGAGGTAGCGTTTGCCACCGGTCACTAAATACAGCATGAAGACTGTTTTCCATATAACGGAGGGCCTTTAAGTTACACGTGCATTTATACATTGCAAATTTGAAAAGCTTTACATTTCTCGAAGGAAGACATTGGAGGGGAGTTGGTCTGTGGTTATTTTTAGTTTGTGTATATCTGCTATGATTCTTAGAAGAAAATTCACTGACCTGGTTCTTAAAAAAATACTAGAAATAATGCTAGAAATAATCAGAGAAGGATTTCCTTCTAGTATTAGTATTCCTAATACTAGAAATAATTAGAGAAGGATTTCCTTCTCTAACCCCCAAACTGCAGTATGGTGAGGCTGTGAGTACTAACCATTCCTGATAAACATTGTCTCATCTCTCCTCTCCCATAACCCCCAGGACATATGCTTATTGAGATACTATGTTGAAATTTAATAGATTTTTAGCCTCTCGGTTTAATAGCAACCAGAGGGAGGAAAGCCAGGTAGAAAGACTGCCAGATGTACAGTATGAAAAGCTGAGGATGGTGCAGAATTACACACACTCGGTGATCAGTAGGACAGTACTAGGTCAGTCCTTTCTATTTCAAGACAGCATGCAATAATTTTTAAATGTCAATTTTTTTTAACTGAAAAGAATAATTAAAAAAAAAAAAAAAAACAGAGCAGGTTTTCACCGGCCCTACGTGCAAGGCTACTACTGGCCAGACGCCGTTTGGTTTGCAGGCGTTTTGCCCGCCCTCTTTGCGACGTGCGTGGTGCCCGTGCAGGTCAGGGAGGGGAGAGGCCTGCCAAGGGTGCCCCCACCCAGGAGCTGCCGACACAGTTGTCAGGACTGTTCCAGAAGGTGTGGAGAGAAAGGAGGAGAGTCCTTAAGCGAGAAGGAGAAGAGCATGCCCCCACCCCTGGGAGGCAGGCGTCAGACCGCCCTCACCTGGTGGAAGAGAGGGCTGTGAGTCACGGGCACCCCCAGCCCGCTGAAGCACATGCCCAGGACCATGTCGTCGGGAGCGTCATTGCTGTAGCATCGGCAGCAGCTGGCGAGCAGCCTCCTGACGGCGTCTCTGCTGAAGACCATCCTGGCGGGGCCGGAGCGGGCGGAGAGAGGGGTTAGCCAGGGCAGCCCGCCGGCCCGCAGACATGAGCAAAGAACTACGTTCAGAGGCCACGCGTCTGGCAAAGCTGAAAGATGCTGGCGTCAGTCGTCTTTTATATTCGATAGTTACTCTGGAGAAAATATTTATGTTCTTTCTATGGAGGAAAAATCCCTTCTTTTTTAATATATGAAATTTTTAAAAATTATTTTTTTTTAGTTGACAAATAACAATTGTACATATTCACGGGGTACATGGTGATGTTTCGATATATAGAATGCACACGAGATCAGATCAGGGTGATCAGCATATCCGTCATCTCCAACGTTTATCATTTGTGTTGGGAACATCCAATAGCCTCCTTGTGGCGAATTGCAACTATTTATTATTGTTAACTATAGTTACCCTGCAGTGGTATAAGAGTAGAACTCATTCCTCCTATCTAGTTGTAATTTTGTATCCTTCGACAAATCTCAGTTTTAAGAGATGTTTACCCACCTATTTTTTACATACATTTCTTACAAACCAATACTATGCAATGTTCTTTTTTCTAATACGAAATGTGGAAACCCGAGAATAGTTCTTTCGTTTCAAAACCCTCAACGGGACCAATAACAAAGTCTGCCAACATCCCCATCAGGGAGACGGGCCCTGCAATCCCAGGCATCCTACTCGTGCATGTCAGACTGACCGGGAGATCAAACCTAATTGAAAGCCCTGCCATTGTGCAGGCGATTCCAGGTCACAGGCGCCTCCTCGGGGCAACCGCGACAGAAGGAGAGCGAGAGCAGGAGCAGGCGAGCACGTGAGCGCGGGACTGTTGTCTGGAGCAGTGTCACGGCACCATTCGGCCTGCCAGGCACCTGCTGGTGGAACTCTGGCCGTTCCAGCCTCTCTGTGCGCCCCTCGGCACTGCAGGAGGCTAGAAACTTCACAACAAACTTTTCCAGCCTCCGCTGCCAGCTGAGACCTGGTCTCATCTGACAAGCGGCCCAGCACGGGGGGGGGGGGGGGGGGGGGGGCTGTCTGTTTCTGTCCCGGTGGTCTCTAGGGCACAGGCAGGTGACGGGGGCAGCCGCAAGCCCCAGCAGAGCCAGCACTGAGCAGCAGAGCACCTGGGGGGCCGCTCCTGGGTCCAGCGCAGACACAGGGTCACGGTCCCCCAGCAGCAGCGGCCACGGCCCTGCCGCACGGGTGGGCACCAGCGGCAGCGCTCCCGCTACCCCTCCAGCCCTCGACAGCCGCTGGTCACTGGGCGAAACCACCCTGCTCTCTTTAGTCTTCCAGCCCTTTCCAATACTTTGGCACCAAGTTCCCATGATACATTCTCTTCTTTTCAAAATACAGATTGGCTTCTGGTTTCCATTCTGGTCCTGTGGTAGAAATGAATCTTTTCATACCATGAATAGCCCGAACGTTTGAGCACAGGATTTTTTGTTAAAATCTGGACACATCCTCGTGATGTTTTCAAAACTAGATCTTGATTTAGATCTGACTCTTCGGTAGACCTCAGAGGAGAAGTCCGATAGGATCCAGATTCCAATTCGGCAGCAGCAGCTTCTAGTTCTCTAGTTACGTTTTTCCAACTCCTGCTTCCTCTTGGGCACGGAGCTCTCCACGCTGTCATTTGAAGTCTGTGGACTTGGGGGAGAGATCACTAGTGCCCCTCCTGGCATATGTTTTCTGTTGAGAACCAAACCATTATTAAGATTCCGGCACACGGGGACCGTAGGACTGGGCTCGTAGCACGAGTGCTGACCGAGGATCTGATGGTCTGCTGTTTCTCCACAAGAAATTTCGTGCTAACCTCTGAAGCCTCTCATTAGTTTGTGCAGTTTATTTGTCAATGGTTTTCTAACTTTTAACTCTTCTAAATAGAGTTGCTTGTATTTTTCCAGTTCGGTTTTATTAAAGTCTTCTCGAGAAGTTTTCGTTTTAGGGAATTCGGATTCCAGGTCTTTAATTCTGAGTTCCGTCTGGCTTCTTATTACTTTATTTCTGTAGACTTAGGGGGCGCGCCTGCGGTTTTGTTGCGTGCATATATTGCGTAGTGCTGGGGTCTGGGCTTTTAGTGCACCCGCCACCCACACGGGGTCCCTGGCACCCACAGGTATTTTTCATACTTCGTGCCCGCTCACCTTTTGGAGTCTCCAATGTCTATTATTCCACGCTATCTGACTTCTTATTGAAGCAATATTACCCTCTCTTAACTGCTCTAAGTTTTCTTGAGATGCTTGTATCTGTGAAAATATATTTTTGTTTTTGCTGTTCCTTTCTATTATATCTTGCCTTGCTCTCTCTTCAGTCTCCCATTTATACTGTTCCACTTGACCGCCTTCTAGGGCGCTCGTTGCTGTGACTTGCGAGGCTCACCATTTCTTGTTCCCGTTTTATATTCTCTAGCTTTTCATATTTCCTTCGTTTTACTTTCATAGACAATAACTCCTGTCGAAGAACTTGAATCTTTGTATCCAGATGTGGACATTTTGAAGATGCAAGTTTCAATTCTGCAGTAAAATCAATGTTATGTTTTTAGCTTACTAATCTGAATATGCATTTCAAATTGACTGGTTTTTAAACCTCCACGGAAACTGAACTATTCATTTTCATATTCACTTAACTTCTTTCTTGCCATTTTAAAGACTTTCTTAGATCCAGCTCTCTCTTTTTCATACCTGAATTAGCATGTTTCACACTGAATTATTACGTTTCCTTTCTCATTCCAAATTGTACCCTGGGGAGTGTTTTAACTCAATAAGTTTAATTTTCCCTTTTCAACCTTAGATTTGCTTGTCACATGTTTTTCTGAAACTGTTCGGTTTTGCCTGCTTGTTTAAAAATTTTTTTTTTTATTTCAACACATTTAGGGGTACAGGTGGTTTTTGGTTACTTGGGTGATCTGTACAATGGAAAAGTCTGGGCTTTCAGTGTGTCCGTCACCCAAACAGTACACATTGTGCCCAGGGGGCAACTTTTCAGCCTTCACTCTCTTCCTACCCTCTCCACTTTGGAATCTCCAATATCCATTACAGCACTCTGTAAGTCCCTGAGAACCCACAGCTTAGCTCCCACTTGTAAGTGAGAACACGTGGCATTTGGTTTTCCATCCCTGAGTTACTCAAGACACCGGTCTCCGGTTCCATGCAAATTACTGCAAAAGACATAAAATGCGTTCCTTTTTATGGCTGAGTAGTATTCCATGCTATATGACACATTTTTTTCTTACTCAAAATGACCTGGTTGGTTTTCAACGGTAAGTTTCGACTTGAAATTTTCCATGTGAAGCTTTTGTACGTGGTTGTGCACGTTCTCAGCACACGTCCACAGCCTCTGTGTCAATCCTGTGCTTCTTGCAATGGACTTCCCCTTTAAATCCTGATTTCTTCTTTAAATCCTGTTTCACATCTTCTAAATTAATTCGGTGACGTGGCACAGCCTCTAGTGAAGCCTCTGACGTAGATAGATTTTTTTTTTTTTTTTAGGGGATCCATCAGCTCTTAGGGAAGCCGTCTCAGAGCTACTTCTGCTTTCTCATTTTCATACTGGTACAGTCCTGCTTTTAAATAACTGCATCGTCGATTAACTCCCATTCCCCTCTCCTGGCAGAAGGCTCTCTTTTCTTTCTACTCTCAGCTTGAAACTTTTTCACAGTAGCATGAAATGTGCCTTGGATGTCAATGACCGTCTTTTCTTCACCATCACCCTTGTTGTCAGCATCCTCCAGTCCCCGTCAAAGCAGCGTATTTTCACTCTGTAGCTGAGAGAATCTCTCCTCCACAGACACCTGCCTCCCAGTGTGTTTAGTCCCTTTACCTTGTTCATTTTGATACATTTGTTCCATTTCCTTCATTTGACCTTTGTTTGGCTTAGGTCTCTGTACACGTCTAAAAGCAACGTCTTTTCTCTGAGGACATATCTTGCCTGAGGGAGCTCCACTTCTAGGCAATTGCTGACTTGGCTTTCAGGGTTAGGAAATTGTTGAGAAATAACCTCACTGTTATCTTTTAGGCTAGACGCACAGAAAAATTTATTTTGTCCTGTAAAGGAAACCACTCATCTCTTGCTCTCTGGAAAGCAAGTTCTAGGTCTGTTTTTGATGTCTGACTTTGATCGCAACCACGCCAGTCTAGAACGGTACGATTCAACTTTTGTTTCCAGTCTTTACTTGGGTTTTTCATTCTCCAGTTTAGAATTTAGCACTGTATTCTCAGCTGTCGGAACATTAAGATGTCCACTATGCCGGATTATTGTTTCTGCCAATGTTTCCTCATTCAGTTTTGTCTTCTTTTCAAGGTCATAATTCTTTTCTTTCACAATTTCAATGTCCTTGAGGTATTTCCTGGTTCTGATTTTGTATTGTGTCTGTTCTAGTCTTGGCACGGCAATTTCACCCTGCAATATATAGTTTGTACTCAACAGATCTTTTGCTTTTCCATGATTGTAAGAAACCTTAGAATTCATTTTCTTTTGAGCCATTTCTATCTTCCTTTGTCTGCAAAGGTGACTGGTCAGAATCCCATCTTACAACGTTCTGGCGTTCTGTTCTCCAGAGATGGTTGCCTCTGGGTGTCATTTTGCTCTTGCACTGTGTTTGCCCAGTTTATTATAAAAATGTCACACCAGGCACGGATGAAGAGAAGCGCAGGGCGAAGCGTGGGGCGAGGGGCGCAGAGCTCCCGCACCCTCCCTGGGTGCCACCCTCCAGGAACCTCCACACGTCCAGCCATGGGGACGCCCCTTGTTGTATGTTTAAATATATAAAATATTAGCACGCTTCCTGCAGCAGTCAGAGCTCTTCAGAGAGACAGGACGGGTGGGACGTACGCGGAACGGAGTTTAGCCGGGAGGGCGGGCCCATGTGGGGCAGAGGATGGGCAGAGCCAGGCGCGGGGCTCAGTCCGAGTCCAGAACCTCACAGCCGGGAAAGCCAACAGTGCAGCCCCCGTCCGGGCTGAAGGCCTGAGAGCGCCGAGAGGTGCAAGTCCCAGGGTCCAGAGGCCAAAGAACCTGGAGTGTGATGTCCAAGGGCAGGGGGATAAGAAGCTTCCCACTCTGAAAAGGTTGGGGGAGAGAGAGAAGAAACTCAGCAAGCTGAGTGTCCCCCTTCTTCTGTCTGCTTGTCCTAGCCGTGTGGCAGGCGGCCGCAGGGTCCCCGCACACTGAGGACGGGTCTTCCTCACGGTCCACCGGCTCCACGTCCGTCTCTTCTGGAAACATCCTCGCAGGCGCACCCAGAAACAGTGCGTCACTGGGCACCCCTCAGTCCAGCCAAGATGACACCTAATATTAACCGCCACAAGTCCACCATGCCCTTGTTGACTTGGCCCCCGTATGCTTTTCTTTAAATCTGACTTGGTTTCCAGATAAAGATAATAAGGGTAGAATTCTGCCTGATGTAGATCAACTATCCTTCATCCAGCCAGAAACGCAGTAATCCCCTAACTTAGATACTGTTATGTAAAATTAGCAATGCTTAAATGCTGATGTGAAGTCAGCAATTCTTACGTTACATAAAGGAATAAGAAAGGGCATAAGACAAAGATAGTCGCTTAATACAGGTGTCTGTGCACACATGTGTTCTCAACGAAACAAGAAGAAAATACTCATGACAATTACAGTCCTCGTTTCTGTAATGGTCACGTGGTCGTCACCGGTATTTATAAGTACCTTCTTCTGCCACCTGTTCTGTGTTCCCTCTGCCTGCAGCAAGCACCTCAGCTGCTTGTGGTTTTTTACCTGCAGGAGTGACACAAACCTTCATTCCTGGAGGCTCTGGGCCTCTCATCCTGCCAGGATTGGGTTGTTGCATCTCCTGTTGACCTTAATTACAGGGCAGGGTAATTCTACGAGATGAAGGGGTCTCCTGTATTCCAGGTCTCCTGCTCTTTCTCACCTCCACTGGGGAGTACGGTCCACTCTGCCCTTGCTAGTCTGGTCAGTCACCCCGGCCAACACCGTAAATCCCTTCTTAGCCTGCTGACTCAGAGGCATGAGGGGCCCAAAGTGGCCAGGTGGCAGTCTTAATTTCCAGTTCAGTGGAATCACTATTGTGCCTCCTGGTAGAAGATACTCCTGCCTCTGGAATTAAGACCTCCATAGCCAGCAGAACATAATATCATCGGACTAGGAAGCAAACGTTTTGCTAGTGGGTCACCAGTGGTGATGGTGATGGTGCCACTCCCATTCCACCTCTTGATTCCTGGACCCCTGCATCCCAGCCATGGGAAAAGCAGCTCCATATACTGGATGCTGATTTAGAGCATACACAGCCTTCTGGAGAACTGTGCTCTAGCCTTGTAGAGCGCTGTCACCTGGCTGGTGCCGTAACTGCAACTTCAAAAGACCACTGCACCATTCTATAAAGCCAGCTGCTTCAGGATGGCGGAACATGGCCAGACCAGTGAATGTCACAGGCGTGAGCCACAGCTGCGCTTCTTAGGCTATGAAGCGAGTCCGTTGGTTGGAAGCAGTGCTGCGTGGAATACCACAGAAGTGGATAAGGCATCCTGTGAGTCCACAGGTGGCAGTTTTGTCAGAAGCATTGCATGCAGGAAAGGCAAATCCACATCCAGAGCAAGTGTCTGTTCTAGTAAGGACAAAACACTGCCCCTTCCGTGATGGAAGTGGCCCAGTGTGATCAACCTGCCACCAGGTCGCTGCCTGATTGCCCTGAGGAATGGCGCCATATCGAGGGCTCAGTGTTGGTCTCCGCTGCTGGCAGCCTGGGCACTCAGCGCTAGCCGGGGCCAGCTCTTCCTTGGTGAGTGCACGTCCGTGTTGCTGACCCCATGCGTCACCTCCACCCCTGCCACCGTGGCCACTTTGTCCATGAGCCCACTGGGCCATGACGGGGCGGCTGGGGAAAGAGGCTGAGTGATGTGTACAGAGCAGATCCTTCCCTCCACTTGATTATTAAAGTCCTCCCCTGCTGCGATCACCCTCTGGCGAGCATTTACATGGGGCATAAATATCTCCACACCTTGTGCCCACTCAGAACTAAACTTAAGAGGGGGATTCTGGGAAGATGATGGGATATGAAGCACCAGAAATGTCTCTCTCCCTGCCTAACAACCACCACACTGGTAGAATCTGTCTGGAGTAAATACTGTCAAACTCTGGAAATAGATCAAAGGCTTGCAACTTCCAGGGGAAGCTGTGGTTATTTTCAGTCAATGTCAGCTCTTAGCACGGTAGCCGTGTGGCAGGCAGCTGCGTATGCCTTCCTAGAGCAGATGGGGGTTCCTGTGTTCGTGGACTGGGAAACTGAATACTGTTAAAATGTCAATACTACCCAAAGCTTTCTATGGCTTCAGTGCAATCCCTATCAAAGTCCAAATGATGCTTTTTGCAGAAATAGAAAAACTCATCTAAAATTCACATGGAATCTCAAGAGGATCCCAAGTAGCCAAAACAATCTTGATAAGGAAGAACAAAGGTAGAGGACTCACCCTTCCTGATCTCAAAACTTACTACAAAGCTACTGTCATCAAAACAGTGTGTTACTGCTGCAAAGACAGTCCAATGGAATAAGCCATTGGCTTATTTAGCCACATATATGGCTAAATGATTTTTGAAGAGGGTGCCAAGACCATTCAATGGGGAAAGTCTTTTCAACAGGCGGTACTTGTTGAAAATTGGGTGTCCGCAGACAAAAGAATGAAGTGGGACCCTTACCTAATTCCATATACAAAAAATAACTCAAAATGGATCAAAGACCAACATATAAGACCTGAAACAATACAGAGGAAAACATAGGGCAATAGCTTCACAACATTGAATTTGGCAGTTTTCTTGATATGACACTAAAGGCACAGGCAACAAAAGAAAAAACTGGACAAATTATACATCAAAAAATTATCTGATTCAAAAGATACTGTTATGGTTTAAATGTGTCTCCCAAAATTCTTTTGTTGAAACTTAGTTTCTGATGTGATAGTATTGACTTAAGAGGTAATTAAGTCATGAGGACAGATTACGGCCCTTATAAAAGGGCTTGAGGGAGTGGATTCAGCCCCTTCAGTCCCTTCTGCCGTGTGAGGACAGGGTGCCCATCCCCTTGGGAGGAAGGTGCCATTTTGGAAGCAGAAGGCACTGCTCACCAGACATGGAACCTGCTGAAACCTTGATCTTAGACTTCCAGCCTCCAGAACCATGAGAAATACAGTTCTATTGTTTACGAATTACCCATGCTGTGTTATTTTGTGATAGCAGCACAAATGGACTAAGATGTGCCATCAACAGGGTAAAGAGACAACCCACAGAATGGGAGAAAATATTTGAAAATCATGTATCTGATAAGGGGTTAATGCCCAGAATATATGGAGAACCCCTAAACCTCAACAACAGAAAAGCAAACAACACGATTCAGAAATGGGCACAGAACTTGAGCAGACATTTCTCCAAGCAAGGCCTACAAATGGCCAATAAGCACACGAGAAGATGCTCAGCATCACTAACCATTAGGGAAATGCAAATCAAG
The DNA here is from genome assembly GCF_040939455.1 of Microcebus murinus. Lineage (NCBI taxonomy): Eukaryota > Metazoa > Chordata > Mammalia > Primates > Cheirogaleidae > Microcebus > Microcebus murinus. The sequence goes on along the minus strand of NC_134116.1, from coordinate 76,828,616 downwards.
ACTACAATGAGACACAACCGTACACTCATTAGGATGGCTACTGTCAAAAAAAAAAAAAATCCGCAAAAAGATAACAAATGTTGGAGAAATTGGAACCCTTGTGCACTGTTGGTAGGAATGTTAAATGGAGCAGCCTCTGTGGAAAACAGTGTGGCAGTTCCTCAAAAAGTTAAAAATAGAATTACCATGTGATCTAGTAATTCCATTTCTGATTATACACCCAAAATAATTGAAAGCAGGGTATCAAAGAGGTATTTATACACCTGTGTTCATAGCAGTGTTATTCACAAAAACTAAAACATGGAAGCAAGTTGAGTGTCCATCAACAGATGAATGGACAAGCAAAACATAGCACATCCATATTTTATCCACAGAATGTTATTTAACCTTAAAAAGGAAGGATATTCTGCAATATGCTACAGTATGGATAAACTTTGAGAACATTATGCTAAGTAAAATAAGCAAGTCAGAAAAATACAATTATTGTATGATTGCATTTATATGAGGTATTTAGAGTAGTCAAAATCATAGAGACAGAAAACAGAATGTTGGTTGCCAGGGGTTGGGGGCAGCAGGAAATAGTTATTATTTAATGTGTACAGAGTTTAAGTTTTACAAGATGAAAAGAGTTATGGAGATGGTTGCACAACATTATGAATGTATTTAATACCACTGAACTGTACACTTAAAAATAATTATGATGGTAAATTTTGTTATGTATATTTTACCACAATAAAAAAATGAAAAGAAAACCATTGTTGATGGACCATATGATGATGAAATAGAACCATGTCACATAATTTGAAGTGTTTTTCCATCATCTCTATTTAAAATTAGACTCCTCTTTTTCTTAGTAGTTGATAATCTACACTAAGAGAGGATTAATAGCTGTTATGGACTGAGTATTTGTGTTGCTATTTAGAGGTGTTGCTCTTTAGAGGTGTGGTCTTTGGGAGGTGGTTAGTTCATGAGGGTGGGGCCCTCACACACGAGATTAGTGCCCAGAGAGCCAGTTCACTCTCTTTCCAGCACTGGAGGATACGAGAATTTGGCAGTCTGCAACCCAGAGGACGGTCCTCACCAGAACCTGACCATGCTGGCACTCTAATCTCAGACTTCCAGTCACCATAACTGTGCAAAATAAATTTCTATTGCTTATCAAAAACACACAAAAATTGAAAAACACTAAACTAAGATATAAACTGAGAGCAGTCGCACACACCTCTCTTCCATCTTTCCTATTCCACCCCCCCCAACCCCTTTAGGTAAGCAGCTGCATAGTTTTCTGGTTTATTTGTCCTTTGTCTCATTAAGGATAAGCAGATATAGACACGTTTTATTTCTCCTTTCTTATACACAGGGTAACATACTAAATATTCCTTTAAATTTTACTTTTTTCATTTAACAATATCTCCTGGAAATCACTCAACTCAATTTGTTGATTTTTTTTTTCAAGGAAGCAAAACTGTTGAAAACCAAAGAGAGAAAATCTTAAAATTAGCTTGGGGTAGGGGGCGAGGGTTAAGGGAGGTAAGAGAGTATACACCTTTTTTTCCAAAGAGCAAAAGCAACATATACAGTTGTATACAGCTGATTTTTCAACAGAAATAATGAAAGTTGAAAGACAATGGTACAACATCTTTACAGAGATGAAAGAGTATTACTGTCAACCTAGAATGCTATATCCAGGGAAAGTATTTTAGGCGAAAATGGGAAATCACTGGAACAGGAAAACTGTTAGGAGGCTCTAATAATGGTCAAGGCAAGACACGATGGTACTCTGTACCAAGTGGCAGTAATAAATATGGAGCGAAGATGAATGAGAAATATATTATGGAAGCACCCCCAGCTGGACATGCCAACATGGAACTGAAGGGAAAAAAAGGAGCCAATCATGAGACCTAGGTTTTCACATGAGCAGCTGGATAATCAGTGATGCCCTTTCTGAGACAAGGAGGATTGAAGATGGAAGAGGTTTGGAAAGGCATTAGAGTTCAGTTCGAATATGTCGAGTTTAAGGTTTCTATTGCATAAGCAGGGATGTTAATGTTAAGCAGGAAGTTCACTACGGGAGTAGGGAGCACCTGGCTCACTCCCTCAGTTCCTCCACACTCTGCTCGAATGTGACCTGATGCAGGGAGGTGCTCCCTGAACACCCTATATAGACTAGTAAGCCCACCCCCGACCCACCCCCCACCCCCTTACTCTGCCTTATTTCCCTCTACAGCACTTATTACCATTTGACACATTATACATTCATTTGCATTTTTGCTTATTGAAACAAGAACATCAACAAGCAAGAACATCACCTCCTTGTGGGCGAGAATGCTGTCCATTTTGCTAACCGCCGTGTTCCCAGCACGCCTTAACATTAACGGGTGCTCGATAACTTTTAAGTGAATTGAGCAAGCCCAGGAGAGATTTAAAGGCAACTCCTCCTCACTGAAGAATCTAAAGCCCATAATTTAAAAGTGGTGTTTCTGCTTATATATTCCTGTGGGACAAAACCTTTGCTAATTCTTCTAGTCTTAAATATATTTTGTCCACCTGCTATACCCACAGTGGGCACAGAAGTATGCAGACCGTTTACAGAGAGATTCTTGCCGGGTCTGTGGTCTTTTTTTTTTTTTACAAAAAAGTATGAAATTTATTTCAACATCTAGTTTCATTTTTAAATTAGAGCTATTGGACAATTTTTATAATTTAATATTCATCATCAGAAGTGCAGAAAACATTAAGCTATTAAATACTGAGTGAATAAAATTATTGGATCATGCATTTATAAATGTCATGTTTATTAGTGAAAAGTTCCAGTTATACTACTTGACAAAACATAGCACATTCTCATTGACATAATTTTATCCTCTTCACCCAATTACTATGCCCAACAAAATGTTTCCAAATTTTAAGCCTTTCCTTACCGTTACTTTTTAAGAGTTCTTCAAAAGAAATGTGAAATTTTAATTTTCCTTTTGAACCTGTTTGACCAAAAAAATATTGAACATCACTACCATATAAAACAAAGAATGGAATAAAAAACAAAAGTGTCTATATAATAAGCAAATTGTAGACATTTTAACTATTACACAGTTCTACTTTAGCACAAGAATAAACTGATTCCAAGGTACTACAATGTTTGGCATTTTTATTGCAAGCTATAAATCATAGTATTACTTTTCTCAAGTCGTCTATAAGAAAATGGCTGTGCTCACTAAATACAAAAATTGTTATATCCAGTAGGTGGTATTATACATAGTCAAGTTAAGAGAATTCTTTATAAAATTAGATTTAAAAAATGCAGAATGTCTTGCTAATTAACCAGTTGTCTCAACAGCTAATATCAGAAAAATGCAGAAAATAGAAATACTCATTGATTAAATATTATTTTGCTTTGAGAAAGCCAAAAATGATTCTAAGAAATAAGCAATAATGATAAAAGATGTGATTAATATACTGTATCTCTTTTAAGCCAAACCATACTTTTCACCTCAGCGAGTTCATTTCTGGCTTTTACATTCTTAATTTCCTTTGTCCAGTAAAGGACCCCATTTTAAATAGCTTATTTGAAAAGTTCATAATCTAAAGTAATTTTCCTCCACGGGATGTTTTCATTTCAGCATGTAAACTGCCAAATGGCAAATGACTAAGTCAGTTATAAAGAATTTGTACCATAGTAAAAGCCAATTTACAATAACTGTCAATAGATACCAACAAAAATTTCTATACACAAGCCTAAAAGTAACTACAATATTGAGGTCAGAATTAGCATGATTCTTCCATTTGGTCAAATTTCCTTTACCAAATAATACTGTCAAGAAATACAAAAAAGAAACCTTAGTTAGTCCTTTCAAAGCTACATAATTTTCCAAATGATTCTCCTCTGGTTGGAGAGCCTGTTTATTCCTTCAATCCTTTTTTAGTCGTTTAGCTTTTGCAATATTTTCTTGACGTTTTTGTTTCTTCTTTTGCTCCTTCTCCCTGGCCTCAATCACCTTGGCCAACTTCCAAGACAGTACAGCACTTGCTAGGAACAGTGGGGTTAGGGCCAAAATAACTGTTGTAAGGAAGCCATACGGGTCCTTTGCAGCCCATACTCAACACAACATACTCAGCCCAAGCCTTAATACCAGACATCTTCGTAGCAGTCTTAGGAAAACTTCCGTTTGAGTTGTGGTCTCTTAACTTTGTCCTGGTGTTATTAATGAGCCAATCACAATTCTAGATCACCCTGGACTGTCTGTCGTCTTCTTGAGTTCTACCGTGTACTTCTGAGAGAAGGTTTAAATTCTATACCCAGCGTGGCCGCTGGTGGCCCACGGGAACCGTGCTCGCCCTGCCCCTCCGCCTTGGCGAGCGCAGGCCCCTCCGCAGAGCCAAAGATTCCAGGGAAGGTGATGTCGGCACCGCCACACCTTGCGCCGCGGCCACCTGTGCTAGGCACAGGGACAAAACCACCCCAGCTGCCGCCGCTAGCCTCCCCTACGTCTCGCCAGGGACTCGTGGTCTGTGGTCTTTTGCCTCTAGCACCTCTGGTCTTCCCTGTGGGTCTCAGATGCCACTTTGTCATTAGATCCGTGGCTTGCGTGCAGGAAGAAGGCCCTTGTTACTCTAGCTATAATCACAGGCATAGGCATGCTCTCTTGCTGTGGAGTCTGCAGTCGATGTGCCCTCTGCTTGGGAATGCAGGACAGGTTTTCCCAAAGGCTTTGGTATCCCCAAACTATAATGCTTCAGCTGAGCCCCAGCACTTGGGAACACTTCCAACTCCAAATAGACCAGTTCCATTCCAATAATCTTTAACTTCATCCCCATTCAGCAGGAGGAGGGCAGAACAAACGCACCACCCACATTCCATAGAAATGGAATGGAATTTTTTTTTTTTTTTGAGACAGAGTCTTACATTGTTGCCTAGGCTAGAGTGAGTGCCGTGGCGTCAGCCTAGCTCACAGCAACCTCAGACTCCTGGGCTTAAGCAATCCTCCTGCCTCAGCCTCCCAAGTAGCTAGGACTACAGGCATGCGCCACCATGCCCGGCTGGTTTCGAACTCCTGACGTCAGGCGATCCTCCCACCTGAGCCTCCCGGAGTGCTAGGATTACAAGTGTGAGCCACCATGCCCGGCCAGAAATGAAATGGAATTTGACAGTGGGGAGATGTAACCAATGCCCTGCTATTCAGTGCCCCATTTTGAGATTTTTTCCTGCCCATTTCTTGCTATGCTCTTAATGAAGAAATACTGACCTTAACCTTCCTTCTTTCCACCAGGCTCTCCCTTGCACCAGTCCCCTCATCTAACCATGTGTTTGTCTACAAGTTCCAGAGACTGAGTCTTTAAGCAATCTGGACCCCCGCCAGGAGACGACCTCAAGGCTGCAGTTAGTTCATAGATAAATGGCCTTCGAGAGAGCACCAGCCAACTCCCCTGGTGGAGCAATCGTTCAAGATAGTCACCGGGACAAAGCACAGTGGCAGGCACCTCCTTGCCTCTCCTGCACGCCCTTCATGCTGAATTCCTTTCTTAGGCTCTGACCCCCAGCCCAAGACATCAGAATGGTTTCTTAGAGGCATGAGCGTTGGCCATTTCTTCGCCGCTAGCTCTGGCATAAAGTCACTTTTCTTTCACTGCACCTACTCTTGGTTACTGGTTCACTGCAGCTTCAAACGAGTGCGATAATTAAGGCGTCTCGTGCTTATTGTTTCTCTTGCTTCCCATTTAGTCAGAGGAAATGTGACTGGGAGGGAAGGAAACCAAGGGTCCCTAATGAACACAAGGCCCGTAACTGTTACAAATATCATCTGGGATTTTTATGTCTCACAGCTGGCTCGAAGTTCAAGTTAGATTGTTGTCATCTTTAATGTTCAAATTGCTAATTTGGTTGTTCAAGGTATTTTACTTAAATTTTAATTAGAAAATAAAAGAATGTACTTTTTACCCTCATTCCACTCATTGACCTACTATTATTTATCGGGGAAAAGAAAATGGGAGAACCGATTGAATGTCTATCCTCTCCTAGTTCCATGGGAGCAGGGAATACGACTGTCTTGTTCGCTGCTGTATTCCCACAGCTGAGAGCAGCGTCCAACGCAGGGCTGGTTCTGATTAACGCTACTCTCCACACGGCCTTGCTTCAAATTTTCAAAGCAAACCAGTACTCGTAGCTTTGGAGTAACAGCAACTTCTGGTAAGCTTCATACCAGTTTCCCTTGCGACATTACACAGTTTTAAAGTGCAAGTCATGTTTTTAGATTAAGGAAAGCAAATGAAAATAAATAATGTGCTACGGGCCCGTTGATTCGGTGTTCTAGTGATATCAGACAACCATAAATTTTAACCATAATTAACTGTGCTAAAAGACACAATGGCAGTATGTTATTTCTGGTATATATATCCCATACACTAGATGCATCTGTTAATTCAGCCTTTGCTCCCTGAACTGGTGCAAAGGTCCTCTGGCATCTGTAGGCTCCCAGGGCTGTCCTCTCCCCTGAGTGTGCCCGAACCGTCCCCACCCCACTCTGGGCCAAAGCCTGGCCGGCCACGTGGCAGCAGATGTGGCTTCCTGACTTTCAGAAGCGCCCACAGGTGAGGAAGCTGGTTTATGTCGGGTTTCTGAGTAGGACGGGATCCCAGGGCACCTACAGTCTGGGGAAGACAGGGATGCGCTCCACCCCGTGGCCCATGAAGCCAGGCCACCTTCCAGGATGCCCATAGGTGAGTTTCCTTCATTGCGTCCTGTCCAGGAAATTCCCTAGGCTTTTGTGACAGCCAGGAGGTGACGTCTCTGCAACTCCCAGAAGGCAGAGGGCCTGAGGGGTCCACCACTAGCGCAGAAGGAAGCCGCTGCCCACGCCCCTATCTCCAATACCTGAGCGTGCGCTGTCCACCTGGGGAGCGCCAGGGCAGGAGAGGTGCAAGCACTGCTGGAGGTGGATGATAACAGGGAGCCCCCAACCTCCAGAAAGCCTCGTCCCACTTTGCGCCCCAGCACTGGGGGGATCCCACCTGCCGGCTCCTGCCCCGCACTGCCTGGCCTCCAGGTGTCCTATGGCCATGCAGGGCTGAAGAGCCACTTGTGCCTCTCCCCAGGCCTTCCCCCCCTGCAGGCAGGTCTGATTCCAGGCTGGCCTCACCTCAGAGCAAGGCCCAGGCCTGCTTCCTCCTCCCACACTGCTCTGCAAAGTAGCAGTTAAACCCCAGAAAGCCCCAAGCGGAACTGCGTGTCTTCTTCTGGACAGCTGGAGGAGAAGCGGAGCCAGCGGGGACGCGGGGTGCTGCAGCCGTGGCTGTGGCCGTGAGCCAGGGGTCCCCACATAGGCAAGTTGCCAAGCCGCATGGCTTCCTGGAGACGCCACAGGTGCAGCTGCTAAGTTTGGAGGTGCTGGGACCTTCGCCCCTCTGTGAGCTCCACCAGCAAGGGAGTGACCCTCCCGGGCAGCACGTCAAAGGCTCCCAGTTCGGACGCCAGCCTGAAGACAGGACCTTGTCCCAGGGGAAGGAAGTCACGCTCAGGTGAAGGACAAGCTGCTGGAATCTCACCCCACGCTCCTTCTCCCTGCCTGCTCACCCCATTTATCTTCAGCCGGCCAGGAGCATCGCGCGTCCCAGAAAGGGGAGAGAATGAGCCGCGAGGTGGGGTGTCGGAGCCAACCTGCTCCAGCTCCAGCCCCTCTGCTGACGTCTCTCCCGGGTGAGACGGAGGCCCAGGGAGCCACAGGAGGACACACCCAGGGAGCTACACTCACAGGGAGGAGGATCTTAGCTCAACCCCAGGTAGGAGCCCAGGTGAGAAGTGAGCGTTCACCACTGACAGGAGGGCCAGGGGCTGGGCAGGGGCTCAGACCCCAGGCAGCAATCCTTGGAGCTGGGGGGAGAGAGGGTCCCCCCACCCTGGGGCCCTCCAGGGCTGACCCTGGCCACCTGGATCCAGTGCTCCAGAACCCTGGCCCTGTCTTGGGCCTTCATGCCGCGGTCCCCAAGGCAGGTGGTGATGACAAAGAGGCCACACTGTAGAAGTGGGAGATGGTGACTCAGATGGTGGCTGCCACATGCTCCTTTTCTGTTCTCTCCTACTGGATCCAGATGGAGCCCAGACATGCGCCAGCACCACCTTCTTGAACAGCTCCTGGGGAGGAAGAGGGAGTCACATGGGCACGGCCAGCTCCGAGTCTGCAGTCGCCCACAGTCCCAGGCAGGTGGCCGTGGTCTGAGCTGGAGTCAGAAAGCTTTGAAATCAGACTTGTGGGAGCCCTGGGTTTCGTTCTCTGCTCACTGGGAGCACCAACTGCATGGAGGCCCAGAGAGGGGTGGGAACAGGGTGTGGCCTGCTCACCTAGGCCATCCTCTCTCACCCCAGGCTCCTCCACAAGAGGGCTCAGGCCTGCCCATCCCGAGGCCACACCTGCCGCCCAGGCCGTTCCCTGTGGCATGTTCCCTGTGGCATGTTCCCTGTGGCAGCTGCAACCAGGGGCTCTGTTTGGGTGTCTGCTCTAAGATCTAGTATGCATCAGGTGTCTAATAAGTGCTGAGGCTGGTGATGCCTCCTGGGCAGATGGGTGAGTGACCCAGGGACCTGCTCGGTGAGCCCCTCCTCCACCAAATGGGCCAGGCCCGGCCCGCTCTCTGCCCGGTCACATTCGATATGCACAGTCACTCTGCGCAGCTGCCACCAGGGACAGCTTCTGTGCGAAGAATGTCATCCAGGTCACACGGTTGATAAGACGTGGAGCTGGGGTTGACCCAGTGCATCACCCTCTGTCCGGCGAAGGGCTGGTCTGGAACTCGCTCTAGGCACCCTGAGGCTGAGGCTGCTCTGACACGGGGGCAGTGGCTGCAGAAACCTCCTTTCCTCCCCATCATAGAGACAGCGCACGGCGCAGGGACACCCTGGGAGAAGACTTTGGGCGTAACACAACACAGCCGTCTCCCTGACATTGAAGGGGGTCCCGAGAAACAGCTGCTTTGGCAGCCCCGGGCTTGGCAACGGGGCAAGCGCTGGGGGACCCCAGGGCGGGAGGAGGCCCAGCGCAGGGCCGAGGGTCTGAGCGACGACTCCGGGGACAGAAAACCCAAATGAAAGGTGACTCACGTGTATCAGCTGCAAAATTGGAAATGAAATCAACGATGTCATTTTTATTTGACACACACACACACACACACCAGGTTGGGAAAAAATGAAAAGAATGTTGACAACCGGGGAGATAGGTGCAGAGGAGCAGCTACGTGCAGAGACTGCCGGCAACACGCACCTGCCAGGGCGCGACTGTGAAGTGACCTGGCTGGGGCTACTGATCGCTCATATGCACCTGTATGGACCCAGCAGCCCCCTGCCTGGGGTCCTGCCGTCCGCATGGGATTAGTGCATGTTACGGGCTGAAGTTCGTATGTTCATGTTCTAAGCCCCGCCCCTCAGAGTGTCTCCCCCACAGGGGACGCCCCCCCTTCGAGATTCGGCTCCCAGACCAGGCGCAGAGGAGCATCTGCACAGACCTCCCACCAGGGAGGAAGCCCGATGACAGCTGGAAGTCTTCGGAATAACATCCGAGCACGAAAACTAGGTCCGAAACGCTCAGCCTTCTGTCCCACCAGCCAGGACCTGGGGTGTGAACCTCACTGACTTCCCACGCCCGACAACGAGCTCCTGTCCAGGAAGGGCCCCTCATCTCCTTCTCCCCCAACCCACCGTGATGGGGAGGCGTGTGGAGCTGCCCAGATGGGATCACAGGTGAGGCCTGGCCTGGATGGGCCTGCCCTGGGCTGCCCTGTTTCACCTGTGGGCGCCTCCTGCCAGATCGCAGCCCAAAACTCCTGGGCCCAAGGGATCCTCCTGCCTTAGCCTCCCACGTAGCTGGGACTACCGGTGCATGCCACCACGCTGAGCTAATTTTTCTATTTTTGGTAGAGATGGGGTCTCGCTCTCGCTCAGGCTGGTCTTGAACTCCTGAGGCTCAAGTGATCCTCCCGCCTCGGCCTCCCAGAGTGCTAGGAGGCCAGCCGCTGAGCCCAGCAATTGTACACTTTAAATGGGTGAATTCTATGGCATGTGAATTACATCTCGACAAATCAGTTATGAAGAAGAGGAAGGAGGAGGAAGAGGTGAAAGAGAAGGAGGACAAGGAGGAGAAAAGGAAGGAAGGAAAGAGGGGAAGAAGAAAGAAGAGAGGAGAGAGCAAGATTGATTCTTGTCCAAATTAGACCTTCTAAACCTAAAGACAAATAGGGAACACAGTCTGGGCTCGAGTCCTCCCTCCTTGTCTTGAGTGTGAGATGAGCAGTACTCAGCCCTCCCACCAACGCCCCTAGGGCTCCTACCAGAATTTCCTCTGAGCGGTGGGTCTGGAAGTGGCAAAGGGAGCAAGGACTGTATCTGCCATGGCTCTGTCACTTCAGGGGCATGATTATGGTTTTGCACCTCCCGTAGTATGAAATACTTTTGATAGAGCATGACTTTTTTACCTGCCCTTGACCAAAACTGATCTGGACAGTCCTGTGTATAGAAAATCTGAATCTCTCTTTCAGAATGAAGTTGCTATTGGTATAAGTGGTCACAAGGTGGCAGTGCTGTCATACTCAAATCCTGACACATGGCCTCAACACATAAAATGGGCTTTCATAGGCTTCATACTCATGGCCTTCCATATAAATGAAAGAACAGTTTCCCGTCCGAGATGCTAGGCTTTTAGTTTTGCTTACTATAGAATAACTATCAAATTATTATTTAAAAGGAAAGCAACTATGATCATTTAAAATTAAATAACTTCTTTGTTAAACCTTACCAAAAATGTGATGTGCAAAAAATATACCTTCACGAATGAAACTAAAGATTTTGTGTTGATATTGTTTCCAAACTGTATGGACTCCATGCGAATTATAGTCACACCCTGAAGTGGAGGTGCCCCCAAGTGACAGCATTTAGCCAAGGGCTAAAGCAGCAGAGTGGCTGAGAGAGCAGGGGCTGGACCCCTCTGAACTTGAATTCTGTGTGGCCCCTCCACCAACCAGCTGAGCCCTCTTCACTTTTGTGTGCTGAATGTTCTCACCTATAAGAAAGAGAGAGGCTCCTACTGAGCTGAGTTGCTGCAGAGAGTGACTAAGCGAACGCACATTAGGTGAGAGGACCGCACTTGGCACATGATACCTGCTCAATGATAGCCCTGATTCACTCAGTGGCTCTGGGCTCTGAGTTCTCACTGGCACCTCTTGGGGAATTATGTTAATTACCCACTTCCCAATGCCAATCAAACCCACAATGGGATACCACCTCATACCCATTCAATGGCTACTATGAAAGCAAAAACAGAACAGAAAATAACTAGCATTGGTGAGAAATGTGGGGAAACTGCAACCTTTGCCCATTGCTGGTGGGAATGTAACATGGTGCAGCCACTGTTGAAAACACTATGGTGGAGCCTCAGAAACTTAAACATGGATGTACTGTATGTTCCAGCAGTTCCACTTCTGGGTACATGCCAAAAAAGTGGAAGCAACGACTCAAACAGATAATTGTACGCTCATGTCCATAGCGGCATTATTCACAATAGCCAGCAGGTAGCAGGGACCCAGGTGTCCACCGACTGATGAATGGATAAGCTAAATGTGGTGTACGTGTGCAATGGGATATCATCGTTCAGTCTTAAAAAGCAAGGAAGTCTCAACACATTCTACAACAGGGATGAACTTGAAGGGACTCTGTGCTAAATTAAATAAGCTAATGCAAAGGCAAAAATGCTGTATGATTCCACTTAAATGAGGTCCCTAGAGCAGCCAAGTTCATAGGGTCTCTAAGCCCCAGAGCTGCACACTGTTCCCACCAGGCTCAGTGGCCTCCCAGGTCCCCGAAGGAGAGGCGGGGGGGCCCTGCAGTGAGGGTGACATTTCTCTGCTGCAATTCTGATTTCCTCCAGGGGAGGCCCCAAGGAATCCACAGCTGGGTGAGAAACCCCAATCCTTCACTCCCAGAGCTGGGATTAAGGGTTTCTACCTGCGGGGCTGTCCAGACCCACTTCTAGTCCAGGACTTCTAGTGCAAAAGTCATGCTCTACCGAAAGTATTTCATACTACTGGGGCCAAAGTCCGCGTGTGACGGTGGATCTGGGATGGGGACGGTCCACAGCAGAGGCGAAGCCACCGCGCAGCGGGGCAGCGCTCCCCTCCTGGGCCCACCGCCACGCGCGCACACGCACAGACACACATGCTCACGCTGGCAGGCGCGGGAGCACACGCACACACACGTGTGCACGCGGGCACCGCTGGCCATCAGTAAATCAGCAGCGTTAAAATGTACGAGGACAGTACAGTAAACCCCCGAGGAGGAGGTGTTTGTTGCCTCTGTGAAACTACTCAAAACTCGCCCTGATAGATAAGCTGTCCTGTTGTCCTCTGGGAGCAAGGGTGTCACAACTCTGCAGAAACAGCAAAGTCGGGGGCCCAAGGACGCCTGCACAAGACGCTCTTCCCGTGGGCAGGTCCTGGCCCCGGCTACCGCTAATATGTAAACACGGCGAGCTGGAATTAGCAGGAGCAAAGGCGAAGAGAGCTAATTAGATAAACCTGGCAGCTGACAGCCCCATTAGTTAATTAAATGATCACTTTCCGGTGCCCAAAGCGAGCTGTAGGGCTAATCCGAGCGTTGCCGGCTCGGTGGGGTCTGCGGGCCCGTTACAAGCTTCCTCTGCTCCCGAGTGTCAAACTGGGGCCGTGCTGACAGATAAAAGCAGCATCGAGCTGTTGTGATTGCAGCCTTTCCCTGCCATATCTTTATGCTGTGCTATAAAAGCCTATTATACTTAATTTAAAGAGTGAAAATTGTTGACATCTCTTTCGATTGCTAATCTTTAGGAAACAATGAATGGAATATTATTTGAAAGGAATAAAGTGCTCACTTTATTGGTGAGTAGTAAAAATCTAATAGTTGGCAAAACAGCACGGTGTTTACTCTTCAAGATAGTCGGGTTTATTAGCTTCGGCAACCGAGAGCGCCGCGGGTCAGCCGGGCCCGCGTGCACGCAGGGCTGTTCTGGGGCGCCGGCGTCTGAGGTTTTGTTTGCTTGTTGTTGTTGTTGTTTTCCTTGTTCTTTGTCCTCCCTTTCTCTGCTCCTCCCACCTGGGAAAGGGTCACAGGTGACGCTTCTGAGGAACATCATGGCAACTATGGCATGTGTTCATTTAGTTAAAAAATATCCTGCAAGATAGAAACGTGTTTCGTCAGATGCTAAATCCTTCCCGGCTGGAATTTTCCGAAGTGAGAACGCTCCAGGGTGGGGGGCTGGGAGATCAGAAGCGCGACCTGGTTCTGCGAGTACACGCTGCCCACGCCCTGACCCCCACCCCACCCCACCCCCCGCACGCACACACACGCACGCACACACGTGCACACCACGGGATGGGAGGACACGAGGCTGTTAGGGCGCCTCTCTGGCCCCGGAGGGCCCTGGGCCACCCGTGTCACTACTTCCAGCACGCAGGGCCCGCCTGTCTGCGTCCTCCACCTCCTGGGGGCCCGTGTCCCGGGAGCCCTGGAGAGCGCGTGGCACCTGTGCAGGTTTCAGTGAGCACGTGCAGAGTGGGGTGGGAGTGAGGAGGCGCTGAACTGAGAAGGTGGGGTTTTTCACTCTTGAGACCAGGCCGGCTGCCCTCCACGCACGGCCAGGGGTGGGGCCCACTCGAGCACATGTGTCCCTGCACACGGCGGGCTGGGGAGGGGCAAGCACACCACGCAAGCGCTCGGGATGACTGGGTCCTAACCGAGGCTCCGTGCTCCACTCTGGGTCTCAGGATCAGGAAGCCGCAGCGGCATCGCACAGGCAGGTGCAGCCGAGGGGCAGGTGGGGCCGGCTCCTCTGCTCAGGCCGCCTCCGCCGCGGGCAACTGTGAAAGCGGCAAGGGGAACCGGGCCCTGCACCTGCCCGGCCACCCGAAAGTTCCAAAGGTGACCAGCAGACCCAGGGCCTCCCGAATAAGCCCCACCAATCGCTCACGCCAAGAGGAGCTGCTTATCTCTTGAACTTTCAGCCTGCTAATCCCAACCAAGGTACATATCACTTAGCTTCAGGCAATAAAAAGAAAAAAAAAAGTGTGTTTATCTACGATGGCCAAATCCAGTCTCTCCCAGATGACTCCTCTGTAGGACTATTTCCTTGTTCTCCATGTTCCAGTCTGCAGTCAAGGCCAACCAAAGAGCGTGGCTCGCCCAGCGGCGCGAGAACTCGGCCCAAAGGCCCTGCGCCCAGTTACCCAGAGACCCAAGCCAAGGTCACAGTCGAGCTCAGGAGCAGGTGTGCAAAAAAGCGTTGCCCCCCCCACCCTCTGCTCCATAAATAATGGGGTGCTGATCAGTTGGAATTCAAAAGGCATTGAAGCTATCTAAGTAAATCCCTTCTTGAGGCCTAATAGGGTCTCTGGGAGGTCCAAGAGGACTAGTGCCCAAAGAAGCCACCATCTGACTCTGGGTAGTACCTGGAACACCAAGGGCACAGACCAGACTCGAGCCAGCCCCGTCCACCCCCTGCCACCCACTCCGCCTTCTCCCTGCCTGCCTGCCCTGGAGCCGTGGCTTCTGGCTGCCAGCTCTGCCACGCACGGGAAACGGAGTCTAGCAAGTAGGGACGTCAGGTCCTCCCAGTGGCCCTGGGAAGCCTAATGGGAAGTCCCTGGAGAGGAGAGACCACATGGAGGATGGGCCAGCCTTTGGCAGACACACGGGCTCAGCGTTTGGGAGCTCTGCCCTGACCATGAGCCCACTCCAGGCCCAAAGGCAGCACTCCTTGGCTGTCTGTTTTCCACTGGCCAAGGCTTGGCTCAGCCATGGATGTGGGGGAATAGTGGGGTGGGGGGGTGGGGGAATGCCACACTGGCTACTCCTTAGCATGGCAGCCCAGAGACATGTCCCCAGAGAGAAACTGTCCCTGTGGCACCACACCCCAGGGCCCACCCTCTCTGCACAACCCCCTGGCCACCCCCAACCCTTGCCAAAGGCAGATAAGGCTTCCCCCACCCACCTGCTGCATGTGAGGTGAGCCTCCTTGCAGGGCTGAGCTGGTCAGGTACAGGCCACCATCCAGGGCCACCCCTAAAAAGCGTAGCACCGACTGCAGCCACGTTTTGGGAATATGTTTGTTTCAGCTGCCTCTGTTGAATCGTGGCGTTTTAATTTCCCAGGAGCAGTGTTACTGGGTAACCCGTGACACTGTCTGCAGAGAGCAGAGGCCCCACAGGGGCATCTGGAAAAGGGTTGCATTTGACAGCACGAGAAACGGCAGCCATTAGGTGCCCAGGGCCTGCCACTAAAAAGAGCTGGGACCAGGGCAGGCGAGGGGCTGGGGGCTCGGCCCCTGGGCTACCTATCTTTGCTCCTGGGCTCCAGGTGGCCCCAGCGTGCAGACTCACATGCTGGCTGGGGGCCACCATGAAGGAAGAGAGGAGGGGGAGAAACTTTTAAGCCAAGTGGCACTTCCCGCTGTCTCCTCACTCCACGGGCAGCAGCATCCACTGGAGATGCAGGTACCGCCTGGGCATTAATGATGCTGTAAAATAATAAGGCGAGGGACTGCACGCGAGAGCACGCACTTGATAAAAGGGAGGTTTACAGCCACATCCATCAACTTAATTATCTTTTACTAGGGTTTAAACTTAGTAGTAATCCTAATCTCCATTTAGTACGGGGATCTGTGCACACTTTACAATCTTCCTCTATTCACAAGTGTCAAATTATGGCAATATTGATAAAACGGCGGAGCACATGGGAGGTGAGACAGCCCCAGAACCAGCTAATATGCATTTTACGGCACTGTAAAAGCCTATTACTCTCTGATTTCGGATGAAAATTTGTGGCCAATAATCTGAGCTGATAATGTTTCGGAAGCAATTCTGCAGATAATAAAAGTCTCCTTCTGGGCCTTCTTCAACGCCTCGCCCTGCCCAGCCGCGAGCCCGGACCCCATGGGCTCGACCGCGAGAATCGGGCACCAAGGGCCCAAGCTGGCACCTGCTCCGATTGGCAGCCGCGGCCCCCCCCCCAGGGCCTGCCGCCCCCGGCCATGGCAGGTCTGGGGGCCTCTGTCCCTTCCACAGGAAGAGGCTCTGGACCACTCCCATCCGGAGCCACCCAGCTCCCAGCTTCCTGCTATGGAGGCTGGGGAGGGGAGGGGGTGTCCTGCGAGGAGACCACTTTCCAGAGGCCCTTGTGGGAAGGACGCGCCACACTTCTCAGCGGGGAGGAGGAAAGGGCAGCTGGACCGTTTGCCCCAGAAGCTCGGCCTCCCAGACGGCCTGCAGCCAGCCGGGCAGCGGCCACATGGAAGGGAGGGATCTAGGGGCCCAAACTGTGGTTTTGAGCCCGACACTCCCAAAAGGAACCTGTGCCTTCACAGAAGTGCCTCTGTTTCTCTCCAATCCACTTTCTTCTGTCAGTCCTACCCATGTTCCCTAACGCCCTTCGGCCGACGGTCCCCCGAGGCTTTCTCTATGTAGAATACAGTGTTTCTGTCTTCGGTGCTTCCTGACTCGAGTTGCTTTACCTAAGGCCGCGGTGCGTCCTGAGGTAAAGATGGTGCCGTGCTGGCTCTGGGGGGAGGAGCCTCGGGTGGAGCCCCCCCCCCCCAGCCCCTGGGAACTCCTCAGGGCCATGTCACCCGGAGGTTGCCAGGGACTGGCTCGGCCTGACCTGCCTCAGCACTCTGGGTGCTATTGTCACTCTAGAAAAATGCCCCCTTCCTTGAGGCGGGTTTGGCCATGCCACACGCACACCTGGCCTCCTGTGCGGTTCAGCCCCACGTGCCAGCCTGGGGGAAGCGCTGGCTCCAGCCTCTTCCCGACGCTGAGCCCCGGTGTGGGAAGCCTGGCTGGGAGTCTGGGTCCCCGAACCCCACCACGGCCATTTGCTCCCTGCTTCTTCTTTTCCTTTTTTTTTTTTCTTTTTCCCCAAAATGCTTTTGTTTCCAGATAACTTTTCCTCTGTAGTTTTCCAGGCCCGATCCAGTCTGAGGCTGGTCCTTCAGTCCCCGTGACAACCCCCCGCCACCCCAGGAAGCATTTGACCAGGACAGGGGTATGCCTTCACCCTCCCACACTCAAGTTCACAGAGCCGGGGCCTGGCAGGTGCACAGGGTGGGGACACGTGGCCTGACCCCCTACTCAAGGCCGAAACACTGCCACTACCGCTCGATTCTCAGTGAAGGTGTCCGTTTGGGGGAGAGAAATCATGGCTAACAAATTAGAGCGTTGCCCGGCATTCTCCCCTGAATGGGGGTTCAGATATCAACTTGCTTTCCAAGAGGCCTGGGGACACACTGCAGGTGCATTTTAAAGGGCTCTCAGAGCAGGGAAGAGAGGCGGCCTTGCTGAGGAGGTGGGAGGGGGAAGCAGGAGGTGCCATGGCAGAGAAAAATCAGGAAGCTGCGGGGCGCGGGGAGGAGACCGTCAGTCAGGCTGGGGAGAAGGGAGGTTTGAGAGGCCGAAACGCAAAGCCCAGGGAGGCAGAGGTGCCTTCACGAGTCTCCAGGATCTGCTCTAGAACCTTCCCGGGACAACGTGCATTATACAGTAGCTCCTTAATATTTTGCCGAGGACAGCCCGACAGCCGTCATTTGTCCCCTGGGTGCGTGCATGCCGCTGCCAGGGCATTCTCGGAATTCTCAAAGCAATCCCCTAAATAGGCACAGGCCTGGGGCTGCACCCACCTGGCCTGGCACCAACAGGGTCGCAAGGAGGGGAAGAATCACAGAGAAACCTTCGGCAAACTGAGGTGTTTCTGGAAAGTCGGAGGAACTTCTTTTTAACTCGGGGGAGAACTCTTGTCTTTGTCTCTTAAAAAAATATATATAAAAACAAAACATTCTAGTGTTAAAGTTTCCAGTTTCCACTAAAAATCAGACATATTAAAAGAACCTTTTCAAATATTGTCAAGGCAATTGTAGTAAAAAGTCAACAATTGCTAGAAATAAAGTCAATACAATTCCTCTACCTGAAAATATAAATGTTCTAGAGATGATTTATTTGCCCATAAATTATTTTCGTGCACATGTTTTCCCTTTTTTTTTTTTTTTTAACCATGGCACATACTTTTAAATGAATGTCATTTGTAACCAACAGAGTAGGGATTGAAGTGCTCGGATATCTTTAAATCTTTAAAACATACAGTTTTTTAAAAAAAAACCTCTAAAATTATCAACATGCAGAAGAACTGGCCATTGGCTCAGTGGCAGGAATTTCTTGGGAGGTCCAGCTGGTTCTACAAATGATGCAGGAAACAAAGGACTCCAGGCAGGGGGAGGGAAAAAGTGCCCCATGCGGGCAGTTCTGTTTGCCCGTGTGCATGAGGCAAGAAGTCAGTTCGGGATTCCGCCCTGTCTTATCCTGCTATCTTATCAGGTGGTAAATCTGTCCTTTGATCTTGTCAACAATGTGGAAAGTTGGAGACAGCTGCCACCACCCCTGGTCCTCAGTGCCTCGCCAAGCCCTCATAAAGCCTTTATGAAACCTGTAATAAACGGCCCGATAAGGAAGAGGGCTCAAGATTTCAAAAGTCAGCAGCCCCTCAGAAAATGCCTTCCTCCGCCACCAAGGTCTCTTTATTTGAAGAGCAAACACAAACCATCAGTTCCCACTGGCCATAAAGTTTCTGAGCAAAGAGTTTCACCAAACCCTGAGATTAGCAGAATTTGCTCGGAGTCTTGCCCACAGTCAGAAGCAGCCTCCCCTCCCTTGCCCGAAATTCTCCTCGTGGGTGCGGGCAGGGAGGGCTGGGGCACGGGGGGGGGGGGTGAGAAGAATTCCGTCAGGGAGACATAAAGAGCCATTTGATGCCCCAGAATAAACTGATGTTCTAACGCTGAGCCCAGAAATGGGAAGAAGGAGCAGCATTTGAGTAGCACCTCATAAAACATCACTTTGGAAACCTTTATTTTGACATCTGTTTTATTCTCCAGGGAGAATTAATTGAGCTCTCTGAGAGTAGCAGAAGTAGGCAGAGTTCTGACTATTCCCCGGCTCTGGGCATTTTCTCAGCCGACTTTCCTTGGCAAGTGTCAGAGGCGTTTGGATGCTCGAAGCCGAGGGAGGTGCACAGTGTGATGGGACAATCTCTGGGGGACACTGAGGTGCTTCCGGCCAGGGGACGTTGCTTGCTCACAGGGTAGAAGGAGCAAGTGCTGTAAGAGCCATAGACGTGTAACCAAAATGTTTGTACCCCCATAATATCCCGAAATTAATTAATTAATTAAAATAAAAATTAAAAGTGTGTGTCGAATGATGACTGGATGAAGGAAAACGTGACTGACGCCGCAGGTGCCCAAGCAGAGGCACAGGGCGCACCGGAGCTAGGGCGGAAGAGAGAAGCAGGATGCAAGGTGCACGCCATCCAGGCACGCCTTTATCTCGTACCTTGCCTTCAAGGCCATAAAAGGCAACGAAATCAGAGGATAACAGAATGGAACGGGGGGGGGGAATTCCAAGTCTCTCATTTCTTCTGCCCCAGCCAACCGGTGAGCAATTAAAGAAAAAGGACCCTCGGGGTGGCCTAAAAACACTGAACCCCCCAGCCGGGCCCCCTGCATAGGGAGCCCCCATCCCCGCAGAGCCCCCCAGCTGGCAAATGTCCCCCCACATCCTCCTCCTCAGCCACCACCTCGGGGGATGTTCATCTCATCTCTCCGGGTTCTCCACGTCGCCTCATTGCCTCACATGAAGTCAATCCTTAGGAATGCCTACACGTCTTGTCCCTGAGCTGGGCGAGTGTCCCTCAGTGTGTCCCACCTGTGCTCTCCGAGTCAGCTCCTCTGTGTCCGGGAGGACGGGGGCTGACATTTTTTGATGGACCATGCAAGGTGCCTGACCCAGAGCCCGCAGGGCACGGGGACAGGGGTCCAGGCTGGAGCTGAAGGAACACCCCCCAGCCCCGCGAGCAGGGCGTGCGCCTGCCCAGGGCAACGCCCAGCAGGGGGGCTCCACGGGCAGGTGGGATCCCGTGGCTTCTGGGCTGTAGTCACAGCCCTGACTGTGAAGAAGCCTGGGCAAGTGTAATAGAAGAAGCAGAGATGGGGCACAGCTGTCACTGAGGATCAAGGGCAAGTAGCTGGCAGCATCGAAGATGTCCCAAAGGGCTGGTCATCTACACTGGTCAACAGCGGTTTGGCCAAAAGCCATCAAGATAGGCAGAGGTCCAGTGACTAGGGCCGCTGTAGTTAACGGGCCGTGTTATTTGGGTTCGTATCTGAAATGTACCCAAATGATGCGGGAACAAAAGACTGGAGCTGATTTTCACGGGGAATTCAGTCCAAGGAAGCAGTGGCCTCTCAGGAAACCCCATTAGCAGGGACATTTCCTGTCCTCTGCTGTCCCCCGGCCAGAAAGCTCTGGTGCCAACAGCTGCAGCCCTGGGAGAGGGGACGGTTTGTCTCCCAGGGGGTCTGTGGGAGACAGAGGAGAATCTCTGGGGACAGTGGCCCCTGTAGGACAGGCACACAGGGTCCCCTCACCCAGGACGGGAGGCCGCCAACATTTTCCACAAGTCAAGAGCTCAGTGAAGCTCGGAGGTCTACAGACAAGCCTGTGTCACCCGCCGGCTCTACACCCAGCGCTCATACTCACGGCCGTGAGCATCCAGCTCTGAGCCAGTCCTCACACCTGCAACCGAGGCTCATTAAACTCAGGGATTGGACGAGGTGGTGCACATCCTACGACACTGAGGAGTATTCAGCAATTGCTCACCGTTGTCGTCACTGTCATGGAACGTCACCAGCACTTTTGCTCACGTAACTGGTGATTTCCATGTGCTTTGCACGTCCCCAAATGAGTCTGTGTGGAGCCTGGTTTTTGTCCCCAAGGCTGGCATTTCCTGCTTATTCTCATCCACTCTACATCTTTGACCTCGATCTCTTAAACACAGCAACTCTCTTTCGTGTAGTCTTGCACATTTGAAGATCACAAAACATACATGAAGGGGGTGTGGTTATCATACCCATCCGTGGACAAGGCAGCTGGGGTTTGCGGTATCCGGGTGTCAGAGCCTGGCTGGCCGGGCGTGGGACCCTGACCATCGTCTCTGAGGCTCCCAGTGCTGACTCGGCTGCACCTGACTATATGGGACACCCAGAGGAGGGGCTGAGGAGGGGAGGCTAGAGACGGGGACAGTGGTGACAGGGAGAGCAGGCACTGCGACAGCAGGGGTAAACTGAGGCTGTCCCAGGAAAACCAGAACACAGGGCGCCTTAGTGAAGGGTAACCAGACCCCAGACTGAGGGTTCCAGGCCAAAGCCAAGGCTGGCAAAATTGCCATGAGGTCATATTAGACTCTCTTTGCAGACGGGCTGGGTCAGGCCAGGGCTGGCCAGCGTTCGCCTCCACAAGCCGGGCCACATGGCTCCTGTGCTGGCTCCTGCCCTGTGCCCACGGCCCATCCTTCAGGCCTAGTGTGGCCCAGAGGGCTTGGCACCGCCTGCCTGCCTTCCTTCCACACCAGCGTGGGGGTCTACACTCGGGCAGACCTTGTGGCTTCCAACCGTGTACGAGTCTGCATGTTGGCTACTTGCAGCATTAGCCACAGGAGACAAGAGGTGGAAGCAACCCCAGGGTCCATCAAAGGATGAATAAATAGAGAAGATGCGGTATATGCATACAGAGGAATATCATTCCCTAAAAAGGCAGGAAATCGTGACAGATACTACAACACAAATGGAATTTGAAGACATTATGCAAAGTGAAATAAGCCAGCCACAAGAAGACAAATACTGTATGCTTTCACATCTGGGAGGTCTGTAGACTAGTCCAATTCATGGAGACAGAAAGTAGAATGGTGGTTGCAGGGGGAGAGGGGAGGGGAGCATGGGGGGCTATTTTAGTGCGTACAGAGTTTCAGTTGTGCAAGATGGACAGAGTTCTGGAGAGGCATGGTGGTGATGGCTGCACAGCAATGCAAAGGTACTTAATGCCACTGAACTTAATGCCACTTAAGAGTTAAGATGAGGCCGGAACAGTGGTTCATGCCTATATTTCCACCATTTGGGGAGACTGAGGACAGGAGGATGGTTTGAGGCTGGGAATTTGAGACCAGTCTGGGCAACATAGCAAGACCCTGCCTCTGCAAAAAAAAAAAAATTATTATTATTTTTTTTAATTAGCTGGGAAGCTAGGGATGGCGTTCCATGCATTTGTCATCCCAGTTACTTGGGAGGCTGAGGCAGGAGGATTCTGTGAGACAGACACAGAAGCTTCACTGTGCACCCTTGTGAAGAAGGCCCAGGCTTCTCCCTGAGCCCGAGGGCACCCTGCCTCCCCTGCACCCCCGCACCTCCTGCTCTCCCCCGCCCTGGGCCTCTCTGGGCTCCCGGGCAGACCGGCCCACCCTTGGTGCTTCCCGTTATCTGCACAGACCGTTCCCAGGCGATAATGCAGCTCGGGTCAGGCTGAGGCGGCTGTGTGGACCTGCCAAGAAGCAGGAGTTTTCCAAGCCCATGGCCCCTGCTGTTTGCTCACCTGTCATTTCAGCTTTGTGACAAGGCTGACATGAAAAAGGGGAGAGGGCACATTTTTGGCAGGAGAGGTAATTTATTGGGAGGCTGCTGGCTATAAACATGCCCATTTGGTTTTCGATTGCAGCCCTGGGCCTGCCACGTGGCCAGTCCCCTGTTAATGCATAACCAGGTGAGCGCCACTCTCGCGGCAGGTGCGGAAACTTAGTTGTACCCCAGGTCTCTGCCTCCCACTCCCGACAGGGTCACCTCGTCCTTTGCTTGGGCACAGATCCGTTGCAAAGTGGGAGGGTGGGAGGCAGGAGCTGAATGCAGGGGGGTTCGGCGCCCTGACCTTGTCCCCGGTCCTCCAACCTTGGGCGTTGGCAGTCACAGAGACGGGCATGGCTCCACCCATGACCTCTGGCCCTGGAGGAGGACAGGGCATCAGGGCTGGGCATGATGGCTCCGTGCTGCAGAAAAGAAAGTGCAGCTTGGAGGTTCAGAGGTGACACCTGAGAGCCAAAGCGATCCCAAATCCACTGCCCAGGGGAGAGAAGCCATGCACCAGTGCACACCAGACACAGGCCGGGTTTTTATGAAAGTCTCACATTTTCACAGGAAAGCAGCCTTTTAGACTGTTTTCTTAAAAGTAAGGAATATGTAGAGTGAGGGGCCTGAGGAAGAACAGCAGGGCAGATGTCTGGGTGCTGAGTGCGCCGCTCCGCTGGGGTGACGCAGGGACAGCCACAGGAGAGGGACGGGCTCTGCCGTGCAGCCCAGGGCGGTCGGGCGCTGAGGCCCCTCCCGGAGCACCCCCCTCCCAGCAGCTCAGAGAGCGAAACCGACAGGGCGGGAGGGAGCCCGGGGGCCACGGAAAGCTGAGGGGAGGGGTGCGCTCAGCTTCCCCGGGTGGGCCCTGTGTTCCTTTCCCTGGGGTCTTCCTTAGAAGTTGTGCCCTCAAGGTCAAAGCCAGACCTCTAAAAAACATGTGGTCACATTTGGGAAAACTCCTGTCTCCCTGGAAAAGTACTCGCTTTACAAACAAACGTGGTTTGATTTGCAGTGATGTGGAATTACGCTTTCTGAGAGCCTGGGGCAAGGCCGTGACCTTCCTAAGCCTCAGTTTCCCCACCTTCAAAGTGACCAGTCAGACACGGATGGTACCCTTGGCGTGAAAGAGCCCAAGGCACCGGCAGGATGCGCATCCTACCGTCTAACCCCTGCCCCTGGGCTCCAAACAAGCAAGGAAGGAGGGAAAGTTACTGCCTTTCCTGTTAGTCGTGCCAGTAGGCGCTGCGAAGTGCCTTGGAGTCGACTCGGGTGGGAAGAGGCTGTTACACATAGAGACACCAGCCCGGAGGTCCTCGGAGGCTGTGTGTGACAGGAGCAGCCCTCGGGAACAGCTGAAGAAATCGCCCATTTAGACGACAGGTAACTGGTTGAGATAGAAAGTTTCCAAATGGCACCGAATCCAGAGTGAACTTGGTGGGTTGGGGAGCAGGAATTTTCCAGAAAATCTTGTTTTGAAATACAACGTCGCATACAGAGAAGGACACAAATCGCAAGCGTCCAGCTTGGTAAATTCCCACCAAGCGAGCCTGCCTGCGTGGCAGAGCTCGGCCAGGACCCCCAGGCCCTTCCTGCCCAACCCAGGGCGCCACATCCCGACTCCGAGGACCGCAGGTGAGTTCTGCCTGGCTTTGAGTTTCACGTAGAGAGAGTCACATGGCAAGTTCTCTTTTGTGTCCGGCTGCTCTCGTTCAGAATGATGCAGGCGGGGGGCATCCGTCTGGTCGCAGGTTGTTGTGGCTCATTCCTCGTCATCGCCAAGCACTCTTGCACCGTGTGGCCCGTCACATTCCACTTGCCCCTTCCACTGCGGATGGCGTGTGGGTTGCCCACTCACAGGGAGTGAAATACACGTGTGTGAGCTTTCAGGACACGCTTGGTTTCCACTTAACGCAGAATGAGAAGGGCCCTTACGAAACTTCCCATGGGGTGGGGGGTGTCTGGACTCACGACACAGCTCGCTACACACACGTCACACCAGGAACCAGCTGGTGTCCTGTCCCCTGACTCTCAGACTGGGCTGGACAGGAAGAGCCAGGCGACACCGGGGCACGGGGAGGGTGCAGCATGACATGGGCGTCTCTGTTGGGTGCACATCGGGACAGGCGATGGGCTGGACACGGGTGGGGTCTGCAAGGCTCTTTTGCTCACTGAGTCAGGCAAGCCATGAGTACGAAAAGGGAACGCTTGTGTCGTCCTGACTTTAACTCAATGCACGTGTGAGTATAGGGCAGGCAGAGAAGGAGAACAGGCCAGAAGGAGAATAGGCCGGGTGCGGTGGCTCACTCCTGTAATCCTAGCGCTCTGGGAGGCCCAGGCAGGTGGATCACTTGAGCTCAGGAGTTCGAGACCAGCCTGAGCAAGAGCGAGACCCCCGTCTCTACTAAAAAAAAATAGAAAAAATTAGCCGGGCATGGTGGCGCATGCCTATAGTCCCAGCTACTCGGGAGGCTGAGGCAGGAGGATCACCTGAGCCCAGGAGTTTGAGGTTGCTGTGAGCTAGGCTGACGCCACAGCACTCTAGCCAGGGCAACACAGTGAGAATGTCTCTAAATAAATAAACAAATAATAATAATAAAAAATAACATTCAGTATGATGAACAGTAGTCAGGGGGCCAGGCCTTCCATGGAGGTTTCGTTCCAGAGCTCGGCGACGGCTGTCTCAAGGACAGTCAACACAGTGAAGGCCACGTTAATGTGCTCCGTATCGCACAAGCCCCGTATCCAATTCAAACCCGCACTGGTGGGCGGTCGACGTAAATGCCCAGAAAGCCAAAGCCAAGCGTGGCCCCCCTGCTCTCAGCAGCTGCAGCTGGTGGGAAGGGCGGCCGGGCTGCCCCGAAGGTCCACGCGGGGCGGCTGCCTGGGGAGACCGGGAGCTGGAGGGAGGGCCGGTCCGCTCCATCACAGGAGGGCGAACCGTTAGGGTGGGCTGTAAGCGGGATTTGGGACTCCCCAGTAAAACGACCGCCCTAACAGTAAGGGGCTGTTGCCCTGTTCTGGGCTGTCCTGGGTGACGCGTCAGTCAAATTGACCTGATCGGTTGGTTTCTCGGCCCACGTGCCCGGATTCCCTCTGGGACGTGGGACTCAGGCGTCTCCCCCTTCCTCCCTGTCCGTGGGTGCCATCTGCCCCTGAGCCCTGGGGCCGTGGAGCTACGAGACACGGTGAGGCCTCACCCGGACCTGCACTGCAGCCAAGCCCCGCGTGCGAGAGTCTGCCGCAGGACCTGGGCCACCCGCGCCGGGGTCCGGGGCAATGCCGGCACATTAGCAAGCCCCCGCACGCGTGCGCGGCCCCCGCCCTGCTCTCGGGAGAGAAAAGACACCGTCTGCCTCATGCAAACGGGCCTCCCAGCTATAGCTCTCCCGGTTACTTTTGTAATGAGATTGTTATCACCAGCAGCCACAGATTAATAAAAATGGAAGGTAATAAAAGAAATCACAGAGGAAACTGATGTTATCAACTGCATAATAAAAGGGAGGACGCAGGCTTCGTGTGATGACGAGTTCTCCTCTCGGGCGGCCCAGGAGGAAGGGGGCGCTAGGTGGCTCTAGGGTATAGCCGCACGCCAGAGCCCGGCGGCCACGTCTCCGCGGCGCTCTCTGCTTTGCTCCCAGAGAGCCCCTTCCAAATGAGCTCACAGGGAGGAGGAGGAGGAAGAGGTCTTCCTGTCTGGTCTAAGTCGGAACCGTCTCACCCGCCCTGGCGGGGGACGCCCCCTCACTACTGTCCCACCGGATCCTGGTCTGCGGTGGTCGCAGCCAAGGCCCGGGCCATGCCCGGTCACCTCCAGCCCATGGCTGCGGTGCTGCTGGGAGCTAGGGCTCCACGAGTCACCCACACGGCCCCACACCGTGTCCTGTCCCCACAGGCTCAAGTCCCTCCCCACACGTCCTGAAGCCCCTGGGTGGGCCCTCCCCAGGTCTTCCCAAATGGCTGCTTTCCGCCGCGCCATCAGATCTGTGCAGGTGCGGCCTCGAGAAGGCCGCAGAGCTGGGGGTGGGCGAAGTTGGGGCAGGATGGGAGGAAGGAGGGCGGGAGGGATGTGCCCAGGAGACGCCTGCGGGCCCCGGCCCGTGCCTGTCCCCTGCCTCATGCGCCGAGCTCCAGAGCTGAGGTCTGTGTCCGAGGAGGGCACCCTCGCCACTGGCCCCATGCCAACCTGGCTTCCCAGCCACGCGGATGCAGCGAGGGGCTGCTTGCCGAGCACGGCGCCGTCACTGTGTGTTGAAAAGAGGCCTGTGCTACCCGGAGTGACACGAAGGACAGGGCAGAGCCAGCCCGGCCTAGGGGCCCTGATGTCAAGGAGAACAGAGAACCAGCTCAGGCCCGGACGAACGAACGCAGATGCTGCAGCCCAGCCCAGCCCGAGCCCCGAGGGCAAGCGTGCGCAGGGTGCCAGAGAGCACGGACCCCCGCAGCGGGGCCTGCGGCACACGACACTCCTCTGGAGCCCGAATTTGAAGACGGGAAGGATGGCCTAGATCAGGAGAATGGCCGGAAGAGCAGGGTCTATGATGGGCCGATCAGTGAGGAGGAGGAGGAAGGCAGGCAGACGGTCGGGCGGCTGGCAGGGTCCCCACGGGGATGAGTGTGAGTGGACAAGTGCACTCTGCACATTCGGGACACGGGGACTTTGTCAGGGCCAGGCCTTTTGTGTGGCAGCCAGGTGGTTCCCGGGTAGTCACTTGGGCAGATGACCTGGCACCTTCCCCAGGTTATTGACTAAGGACTTTCCTATGGCTATCGAAAAAGCTGGGTGATGCCTCTAGGGGGTCATCTTGCTCCCCAAC
Organism: Microcebus murinus; assembly: GCF_040939455.1. Taxonomy (NCBI): domain Eukaryota; kingdom Metazoa; phylum Chordata; class Mammalia; order Primates; family Cheirogaleidae; genus Microcebus; species Microcebus murinus. The sequence goes on along the minus strand of NC_134116.1, from coordinate 76,801,309 downwards.
ACACGCCCTGGGCATCTCCGCCTTAGCTCGGCTCTTGCGGCACACAGAGGGAGGGGAGCAACCATGAAGAAGCGGGGAATTCGGGACAGACCGCTCCATCAGGCCCCGCTGTCGGGCCGGGACAGAGTCCCCCGTGGGGGGTTACCCGGCGCTCACCCGGCCTCCTCCAGCTCAGAGATTTAGTGCTCTGGGTCTGGGCCTCCTGCGCCCCGGTTTTATTCCAGGGCTTTGGAGCGCCCCGAGTCTGGTGGAGACTTGGGGCGCTTAGTGCCAGGGCCCCTCAGCAGCATGGGGAAGGGGGTGCCAACCACCGAGACGCCCCAGCTTCCCAAGAGGGGCCTGTGTCCTGCGTCAGGCGCGGGCTGAGCTGGAGCCAAGGGGAGCCTATCGGAGGGCAATCCAAACACCAGCCAAGGCCCCTGGGCCCGTAATAAACCCCGAGCGCCAGGAACACAGCCCTGCCCGTGTAATGATTAACCGGCAGCCAGGGGCCCCGGAGGTCAGGGTGATAATGAGAAAGTTTCCCTGAACTCTCTCAAGTGTGCAGGGCCGGGGAGGGGCCCCGGCTGGCGCCAACTCCTGGGCAGACACTTCCTGCGCCCTCTGGGGTGTGCTCTCCAACGACCACACGGCCCTGGCCCTCTCGCCTCCCTCATGGGAACAGGGAAACTGACATCACAACCCCAGGGACTCAGGCCCTTGTAAAACCCACCAGGAAGAGCCAATGGGGGTGTCTTCCCGGGAGGTGGCATTTCTCCAAACCTGAGACTGATAAGCCCTTCCGAGAAGACAGCGGCTCAGTGCGTGTCCTCATTGCCTGGCCTGGCCTAAGACGCCGGGGCCTCTCTGCTGGAGCGAAACTAGGGAAGGATTTTTAGCGAGACTTTCTGCTCTCCAATATTTTTTAGTACTTTTGTATCTTGCAACGGAATTCTGCAGCAACTTTCTTCTGACATTCCCAAGCAACTTCCAACGCAGAACTCGTGCCTCGGTTTAAACTAACGAGGACCTCGAAGGCCCCCATCTGTGTCTGTCGTGCTGCTACTCAGCACAGAGTTGCAAAGAATTCTGTCACCGGGGAGCCGAGGCCAACCGAGAGGGAAAAGTAATAATGAAAGTAATAACGGAAAAGACTATAAAGCTTCCCTGTGTCCTAGGAAACCACCATGTCAGCTGAGGACTGAGAGGGTGTCCCCAGCGTGCAGACAGAGCAAAGGCGCAAAGAGTAACTCACTTGAGGACGTCGGTCCTCAACAACCACCTGGCGCCATGAGCTGCTGTCTCCACCTTGGCCCCTGCATCCGTCTTCTCCTCACCCTCGGAGTCTCCCTGCACAGGCATGTTCACACTGTCTGCCTCTCTCAATTCTTTTTTTTTTTTTAATTTTGAGACAGAGTCTTGCTCCGTTGCCCCAGCCAGAGTGCAGTGATGTGTCATTATAGCTCACAGCAACCTCAGACTCCTGGGCTCAAGCAATCCCGCCGCCTCAGCCTCCCGAGTAGCTGGGACTATTGGCATGTGCCAACCATGCCCGGCTAATTTTTCTATTCTTAGGAGAGACGGGGTCTTGCCCTTGCTCAGGCTGGTCTTGAACTCCTGAGTTCAAGTGATCCTCCCATCTCAGCCTCCCAGAGTGCTAGGATTACAGGCGTGAGCCACTGTGCCCGGCCACTCTGTTGTTCTTGACCTTACCGCCTCCCTCCCTCTCAACCAAAGGCAAGGTTTAGAAGCATCGTTTCTACCTAATACTGAACCTAGAGGCTCTTCCAACACTTTTCAAGTTCTTCTCCTATGGGTGGGGCACCGTGGGCTCATGCCTATAATCCTAGGCATGAGCCACTGTGGTGGGTGAGCAGGCACAGTGCTGAGATAAGACAAGTGCCTAATTCTAGAATCTTCTTACCACAGGAGCCCAATCACTGAGCGATGTTCTTCTATTCTTTTGTTATCTAATTCATCAGCTAACTTCTATTAAGACACCACTCAGAGGAAGCCGTGTCCACTTCTAGTAGTGTCTACTGGTAAGTCAGTTTTCACATTATTCAGATGAGCATGACAAACCTGACCTACTTTGCAATACGTTATACTACGGAATGTGCACAACATCATGCGTTCCTGACAGAAATAACGCCACCACCACCGTACAGCATTCCCGACAAGGGAAAAATCAAACCAAATCAAGCGTCTAGAGCTAGCTATTAATTGGCATGAACGCAGGACCGGGGAGCAAAATGCTAAGTGACACCCAGGGAGGCCATCGGCAGAGTCCAGACCGCGGGAACCTGCACGTCAGCCGGGCGGCAGGTGCACGGAGGTTTGTTGTATTATTTGCTGTTATGTGAAAAGTTTTTATAATAAAGCATTTTAAATACGAGCATTTTGCACACATACTTACACACGAATCCAAAACAGCATCAGACACCCCTCCTTACCCCACTGTGATGGGAGACGGTGACAACAAAAGTCTGAAGGAAGGACCAAAATCCCCGTCCGGCTCTATCCCGCCCCACCTCGCTGCTGATCTGAAGCGGATGACCTGGGTCAGGGCCCGCCTGCAGGCCCCTCTCCCGAGGATCGTGAACTGGCACGGGGCCCGGCACCGGCACGGGGAGCTCGCGGAGGCTCACGCAGTCCGTGACGGCCCCAGACTCTCAATGGAAGGGCAGCGGCACGGTGCAGGGGACACTGACTGTGGGCGCAGAGGGTGACTCCTGCCTGAGTCCTTGGACCCGGGTTCCAGATCTGACACTGCCACTCGCCAGCTGCCCAACTTGGGCAAAGCGCTCGCCTCTCTGAGGGCCGATGATAGAAGGAGAGTCGTTCGTCCCTCAAACACGTGCAGATGAGGTGACACTGGGGCAGACCACAAGGCTCCCCTCCAGGAGTCAGGGCTGTGCGCAGGGACACTGTCACACAGGTGGATGGGCAGGCCGTGGGGAGGAGAGCACCCAGGAGTCCGAGTGCCGTGTGCAGGGACACTGTCACACGGTGGACGGGCAGGCCATGGGGAGGAGAGCACCCAGGAGTCCGAGTGCCATATGCAGGGACACTGTCACACGGTGGACGGGCAGGCCGTGGGGAGGAGAGCACCCAGGAGTCCGAGTGTCATATGCAGGGACACTGTCACACGGGTGGACGGGCAGGCTGTGGGGAGGAGAGCACCCAGGAGTCCGAGTGCCGTGGGCAGGGACACTGTGACACGGTGGACGGGCAGGCCGTGGGGAGGAGAGGACCTAGGAGTCCGAGTGCCATATGCAGGGACACTGTCACACGGGTGGACGGGCAGGCCGTGGGGAGGAGAGCACCCAGGAGTCCGAGTGCCATATGCAGGGACACTGTCACACGGGTGGACGGGCAGGCTGTGGGGAGGAGAGCACCCAGGAGTCCGAGTGCCGTGGGCAGGGACACTGTGACATGGTGGACGGGCAGGCCGTGGGGAGGAGAGCACCCAGGAGTCCGAGTGCCATATGCAGGGACACTGTCACACGGGTGGACGGGCAGGCTGTGGGGAGGAGAGCACCCAGGAGTCCGAGTGCCGTGTGCAGGGACACTGTCACACGGGTGGACGGGCAGGCCGTGGGGAGGAGAGCACCCAGGAGTCCGAGTGCCGTGTGCAGGGACACTGTCACACGGGTGGACGGGCAGGCCGTGGGAAGGAGAGCACCCAGGAGTCCGAGTGCCGTGTGCAGGGACACTGTCACACGGGTGGACGGGCAGGCCGTGGGGAGGAGAGCACCCAGGAGTCCGAGTGCCGTGTGCAGGGACACTGTCACACGGGTGGACGGGCAGGCCGTGGGAAGGAGAGCACCCAGGAGTCCGAGTGCCATATGCAGGGACACTGTCACACGGGTGGACGGGCAGGCCGTGGGGAGGAGAGCACCCAGGAGTCCGAGTGCCATATGCAGGGACACTGTCACACGGGTGGACGGGCAGGCCGTGGGGAGGAGAGCACCCAGGAGTCCGAGTGCCATATGCAGGGACACTGTCACACGGGTGGACGGGCAGGCCGTGGGGAGGAGAGCACCCAGGAGTCCGAGTGCCATATGCAGGGACACTGTCACACGGTGGACGGGCAGGCCGTGGGGAGGAGAGCACCCAGGAGTCCGAGTGCCATATGCAGGGACACTGTCACACGGTGGACGGGCAGGCCATGGGGAGGAGAGCACCCAGGAGTCCGAGTGCCATATGCAGGGACACTGTCACACGGGTGGACGGGCAGGCCGTGGGGAGGAGAGCACCCAGGAGTCCGAGTGCCGTGTGCAGGGACACTGTCACACAGTGGACGGGCAGGCCGTGGGGAGGAGAGCACCCAGGAGTCCGAGTGCCGTGTGCAGGGACACTGTCACACGGGTGGACGGGCAGGCCGTGGGGAGGAGAGCACTCAGGAGTCCGAGTGCCATATGCAGGGACACTGTCACACGGTGGACGGGCAGGCCGTGGGGAGGAGAGCACCCAGGAGTCCGAGTGCCATATGCAGGGACACTGTCACACGGTGGACGGGCAGGCCATGGGGAGGAGAGGACCCAGGAGTCCGAGTGCCATATGCAGGGACACTGTCACACGGTGGACGGGCAGGCCATGGGGAGGAGAGCACCCAGGAGTCCGAGTGCCATATGCAGGGACACTGTCACACGGGTGGACGGGCAGGCCGTGGGGAGGAGAGCACCCAGGAGTCCGAGTGCCGTGTGCAGGGACACTGTCACACAGTGGACGGGCAGGCCGTGGGGAGGAGAGCACTCAGGAGTCGAGTGCGGGGGTGGCTGCTCTGCACGCCGGGAGGCTCCCGGAGCTGGACCCCGACCGACGGGGTCTTGGCAGGCATCGTGGGTGAGGAGGGCTCGCCATGGGGTGCATGGCCCAGGCCGAGCTCCGGGCTTTCCTGCAGCTCGGACCCCGCAGGCTCAGGAAGCGTGGCCGCCGTGGCTGCCGTGGCCGCCGTGAGCATGCTGGGTGCTGGGGCTTGGTGTGGAAGCCCCAGGAAGCCGCCGGGAGGCTCTGGCGGAGAGGGTGTCCTGACCAGGACTGCCCGTAAGACTGCTGTGAGGAGGACGGCTCGGGGGAGACTTGCTCCTGTCGCACTGTGCGAAGAGAAGAGGGTCACTCACGGCTCTAGGAACCGTTTCTGCTAAGACAGACACGGCTGACAGTGCGGCAGCCCTTCCTTCTCCAGGGGAAACAGCGCACTCACACACGCACACACAACATGCACACAGCACACAACACACAGCACAGCACATACAACATATACACAACATACAGCACACACAACATATGCACAACACAGCACACACAACACACAACATACACAGAACACACAACATATACACAACATACACACAGCACACATACACAGCATACACAAAACACATGCAGCGTACACAGAACACACAACATATGCACAGCACAACATACAACATACACAGAACACACAACATATACACAACATACACACAGCACACATCACATACACAACACATACACAACACACAGCACACACATAACATACAACGTACACAGAACACACAACATATGCACAACACATAGCACACATAACAAATACACAACACACAACATAAAACACAGCACATATATATAATACACACAATACACACACAACACACCATACAACACACATATACAACACAGTGCACATGCAAAACACATATAACACACAACACATAACATACACACCACTCACACAGCATGCACATAATACAATATACAACACACGCACAACACACAACATACATATATAATACACACAACACACATGCAAAAACATGTAGCACATGCAACGCATACATGTAACACATGCAACATATGCTACACACATGTGCACACGAACACACACACAGAGTCTGGGAAGCAGGAGGCGGTGGGCAGGAGTCTGTGAACCCTGTACGAGCGAAAGCCCAGCGGGAAACGGAAAGTGTCAGGCTCCGAAGTGCAGGCCCGGCCAAGGCGCAGCCCAGGCCCGGCCAAGGCGCAGCCCGAGGGTGTGGGGACAGCCCCTCTCCCTCCGTCTCGGGGAGAGACGTTTCCTCGCATCCCGCCTGCTTTGCGCTGGAGCCAAGCTCTCCAGGCCCCAGAGGATGGGGAGGCGCAGGGCGGGGCTGGCCCCAACTGCAGGTGGCTCAGACCCAGCAGGTGGTCCTCTGGCCCTGCAGCGAAGCCGAAGCCGTGCTGCCCGGGAGGGTAGGTGGAAAGAAGGCCCCCGCCCCCGGGCGCCCAGGAGGCTGCGTCTCTTTCTGTTCTAAGACAGTGACATTTCACAGCGCTCGCGTCCTTGCAGGGAGGAGAGTTTTACAGAGGTGTGTCAGGCCGTTGGCTCACAGACTTTTCGTTTTCTGTTTGTGGTACCTGTTAGTTTTTTAAAATTTATACTTTGATGGGATTTTTTCCTTCTGACACTAAAAAAGTTAACTTTAATAGACTTTGTATTCTTTTTCTTAAAGAGAACTCCCCAAATTGTATAAACTTCAGGGCCCCCCCAAAAAACATCCTCAGAGTAGAGAGCACCCCCGAATTCACACTGCCCCTCGGTCCTGGGCAAGGGACGACCTTAAGGACCCCCTGCCCCGGGGCTCACTGCTCCTTGTCGCCCAGCTTGGCTTCCGCTGCGGCAGCTCCGCCCCTCTGCGGGAAAGCTGGGCTGACGTCCGGAAACTGCAGGCTGCTGTGGAAACGCCTGCACCCCTGTCCCCCCGCACCCCTGGGGCTGCACCGCTGTGAGCCCAGGGAGGGCAGCCTGGGGCCGGCTCTCCCTCCTGCTGACGAGGCGGCAGTACCAGCTGGACGGGGGTGCATCTTCCGCCTGGGAACCACATCGCTGGCTGGTGGGAGCCTCTGTGCTTATGTCCCAGCGAACCCTAGGTGACAAGTGCTGGGAGGACAGCGGCCCAGCAGCCCGGAGGGCAGGCAGGGGGCCGAGGCCCCACAGTGGACAGCACACTCCAGCGCCCTCAGGACCTCCCCGTCCTACCCGCCCTGGCCCTCACGCTGTGCGTCCACGGGCCAGCCTCCTCCTCCCTGTGGAAGCTCCTGGAAGACAGAGACTGTGTCTTGGCCCCTTGCATGTGCCCAGAGCTGTGCTTTGCAATGGCGGCTGTCCAGTACATATTTGTTAAATATATTAGCCCTAAAAAGTCAATGCACCCGTTTACCGCCAGGCCTGACGTCCCTTGTTCCGGAGGCCCACAGGCTCTGAGCCCCCAGAAACTCGGGGTTAACGGTCCCTGGGGGCCCGCCTGCGAGCTGAGCTGGAATAACAGAAGCAGGGGAAGTGAGCCCACCCAGGCCACACCCGCACATGTTAAGCACACGGGCTCCGCAGAGCCAGGCCGGAGAGGCCACCCTGCCCCCTGCCCGGTGCGAGGACTGTTTTCGCTTGGGTGCAGCGGGACCTGTCCGTTTGCTCTGGTCCTGGCTTCCAGGGAGCAGCTGTTCAAACCTAGCCCAGCGCCGCCCCTCAGAGCACCGTGCATCTTGGGTCCCCATGTCTTTGGTCTTAGCGGCCCTCGAGAAGCCTTTTTTTGAAGTTCACGTGGCCAGGCTGCCTCTCTTGGCCCTTGCTTGCATCCCAGATCCCCACTCCTTGGGTTTTGACCGGGTTTGGGGCCTTGCAGCCCTCCTCGGCGGCCTGGAGGGCGGGTATGGGCCCTGCTGCCTCTAGAAGGCCCCCAGAGCCTGTCGCCGGGCAGCGTCGGACGTCTCCAGGGCCAGGAGGGCCTAGGGCAGCGATGCCCAGGCGGGCAGGTCCACCAGAATCACTGTCACCTCCGGTAGCTGGCGGAGGGGAGAGTGAGAAACCTCACAGCACCGTTTCCAGGCCACCGAGCCCAGGCAGAGCCACGGAGAGGGGGAGAAAGCAGATGCAGACTCGGTAGCCACGCCCTCACTCCGCGCTCGACCCCAGGCAGGTCACGAGTCTCCCTGGGCCTCAATTTCCTCGTCTGTGAAATGGGGACAGCAGTAGTTCCTATTTCACAGGGTTGTGCTGCAGGTTGAATGAGTTTAAATAAAGCCCCAAGACACTGCAGGTGACACAGGACAAGCTGATGCTTATTTAAAGATAATTGATGCTCAAGCTCTTCCTCCTGCCAAAGGCACCTAGGCGGGAGGAAGCTTTAATTACTGATGGTGTGTGATACGTGACACAACAGTTCACACTCTTTCTTTGACTTGGAGGCTCTGGGAGGGAGGTGGCATCAGAGCGAGCCCTGCTGCCCGGGGTGACATAGTGTGGCCAGCGCAGCCTCTGGACAGTCCCGCTGCCTTGCCAGGAACAATGCCCCTGCCACAGCTTCCCAGCTGTTCTGTCTCCTTTTTCCTAACACTAGCTCAGGTTTATAATATATATTTTTCTTCAATAAAATCCTAAACGTCATTTAATGCTCATTTTATTTTCACTAAATGTCTTGGCATAACGCACTCGTTAGAAAATGTGAAAGTCCATTGATCATCTGGAAATTCCCCTTTTGCCAGTGGGGGAGGAGGGGGGGACGGGGCGGGGGATGGCTGCTTAACTGCATGGGCGTCTACTCCTCGGTTCTTTTGACAAAAGTACAGATTCAGCTTATCTGACCGGGGAGGTGGGAGGTGCATGTCCTCTGTGTGGATGGAGAGTGAAGCTACCTGCCCACAGTCACACCCTGACAATCCAGCCGAGACCCTGGCGGAACTGTGCCTACTGCCTCACTTTCCCAAATTTGTCGGGACATGGGGAAACCAGGAACGTGCCTGCCATCATGTGTAGCGTGCTCCCCTCTTGGTTTTGATAAATCAGATTAACCCACTTCTCCATTCACCCTCTTCATGGTCCTGATGAGAGATCCGATGGCACATTTCATTAGCGGAGAAACCTTGTAATCCCTTGGGCCAAGAACCAGTGAAATTGGGTCGTGATGGCAATCCCTGCTGACGGGCCTGCCCCAGGGCCCGGGGACGAGGTCCTTCAGATCCTGTACCTGGAGATGCCAAATCACACACCTTCTGCCTGAGCCCGGGGATGGCCCGCTGAGCCCAGGGAGACCGTAGGGCTGAAGATCACCCAGGGCTTTTCTCGCTTTGTTCGGAGCTGGACTTGACACTGATAGGGAGTGTTTAGAAATTGCAGCACAGAGCAGTTTGGGATCGTGGCTGGATCAGACGTATATTGAGAAGCATTTCTGAGTTTGCTTGTTTTGAACTCAGGTTCATCCTTTGATGCCCAGGAAGCCCTGCTAGCTGCTCACTTCCTGCTGCCCCCAGATACACCCCCTCTCTGCTGACATCCGCCCGGTGGCTCCCCCTCTGCTCCCTGCTTCTGAGCCCCCAGATCAGCCCCCAGTGCAGTGCCAGCCAGGAAAGGTGGTAGGGTGGCACGGCCTTAACAATGGGTGGGTCTGGGCAGTGGGTATACGGGCAGCCCTTGTACTAGTCTCTCTACGTCTGTACATGCTTGAGTTTATAACCACAGAAAATAAACTCAAAAAATACAAAGGCTGTTGGCAGGTCCCCAAGCTGATGGAGCACAGAGCAAAGCTGTTAAACCGTTAAAATAATGATTCATGTTTCTTGGCCACATACTATGGGCTAAGTTCATACCAGGCATTTTACATGCCTCATTTCATTTCATCGTCACCATGGGCCCACGAGAGAGGTGCCATTCCACACTTTGCAGATGGGGAACTCGTAAGCGAACAGGATGGTCATCAGGCACCTGATCTCAGTGGCCACAGGACACACTGCTCTGCACCAGAAGCACGCTGAAGACTGCTGTGGCCGAGCCAAGACGGGTCACCTTTGGTGCCCATGATATCATCCCCTGGCCACGACTCTGGGGAATGCACTGTCACTGTGCCCACGTGAGGTGTGTGACAGGTGAGGAAGCTGGCGCTCTGGGAAGTGGCTCGCCCAAGGCCATACAGTCGGAAGGGGCAGTGCCAGAAATCACACCCACCCTTTCACCGCAGCTTCCTGTAAAGACCATGACCTCTGAGGGCTCACCACCTTTGCGAGATTGCCTGGAGTGCCCTTTCCCTCCTCCTCTTCCTCCTCCTCCTCCTCCTCCTCCTCCTCATCCTCCCCCTCCTCCTCCTCCTCATCATCATCATCCTCCTCATCCTCCCCCTCCTCCTCCTCCTCCTGACATGCCCATCGCTGGACATGAGGTGGAGCCCCATGTAGGGTCAAGGCGTACCCAGGAAGTGGGGGTGCACGAGCCTGGAGCGGGTGCTGGGCCGAGGGGTTCAGGCTGGGCAGGCCGTCTCTCTCAGCACCCGTGGAATGCAGAATTCCTAAGGGTCCGGTCCGGGAATGTGTGTTTTACAAGCTCTGCAGGTGATTCTTACGAGCACTAAAGTTTGTGAACCATGCCGTAGTTGTTTAAATTGCCTTTCGGAATGGCCCGGCCACCTCTCCCCAATTCTTTGCTCACCATCAAGACATAAAAGTGTGTGTGCACAGGGAAAGGGTGGAGGAGGAGAGACACCCAAAATATGGGCGGTGGTTATCTCTGGGTTGAGGTGACAGGTGACTTTTATTTTCGTGTTATTATCTGTTTCATCTAAAATGCTGCTTGGCACGTGAACAACTCCGAGAGCCTGGGTCTTCACGACCTTCAGCCCACAGCGGGTGAAGGAGGCCGCAGGAAGATCGCGTTGGGAGGACGTTTGTTAAACAGGGTGTGACAGCCAGGACTTGTGCGAAACCATTTTGCAGGTGCAGAGCCAGGTGTAAACACATTCGAGCATGCTTGAAGTTTCTAACAATAAAGTTTTAAAAACGAAAGATTGTTGGTGGGTCTGTGCTGCCTCCGACGGCCTGAGTTTTAATCCTAAGGACCTCAGGGGCCCGAGCTTCCTGACACAGCGTCCCTGCTCCTTCTTCTGCAAGTTTTAGGAAGCTCACAGACGTTTCCCCACCATGGTGTGAAACGACAGCTCCAGGCCTTTCCTCCCCGCTCAGAGCAGCTTTGTCCGGGGAGCTTTGTCCTGCCGAGCCCCGGAACAAGAAGCCAGCGGCTCTCACCCGTCACCGGTGCCGCTGCCCAGTGGGGCCGTGGCGTGGCACCTGGCTACCCGTCCACCCTCCCGCCAGTGGAAGCTCCTCCAAGGCTGCTGGGTAGGGGCCAGGTCAACGTCCACACGGGCAGTCAAGGTGTCACAAAGTGCGGTTGACCGAGAACTGGCGTGACTCAGGCTCCTCCGTGGAGGGCAAGGCTCGGCCACCGCACCGCCTGCTGACCTGGCCTGAGCTCGCTGAGCCGCACTAGCCCCAAGTCTCCCTTTCGGGATCCAGTTGCTGTGATCAAATCCTTGCTGCACGAGGGTGGCAGACACTGAAGAAAGAGAGCTCTCGGCAAGACGTGGGGCTAAGCTCCTCCTTGACCACAGGCGGTGGGCGTTCGCTCACGGCGGGGTGAGCGGATCAGCCCAGCCTCCCTGCAGAGCGCTGCCCACAGGAGGGAGCGGCTTCCTGAATACCTGTGGGGGAGCCACCTCCCAGCAACCCACCTCCCAGACTTCCTTAGCTTGTCGGGTTTTCCTATCTGCAGCCACATTCCAGTTAGGAAGTCAACGTTCTAGGACTTTCCTGGTCAGTTCCCATTCTCTTCCCCTTCCATTCCTATCTCTCTCCCATGCCTCACCCCAGACACTTGGGAAAGGGGAGGAAACAGAGGCAAAAGCAGGTGGCCCCAGTCCCCTATCAGCCTCCTTATGGTCTCCCTAGACGTTCTCACCAGCTACGGGTTGTCGGTGAGAAATCAGAAGCGGGAGCAGTCGAGGAACTGGGAAGAGGCGACCCGGTGGGCCCAGAGAGCGGAGAGGTCAGAAGTCAGGTGACCCGAGTCACCTGGGTCCTGGACCAGGCTGGCCCCCTGCCACACGGTCAGTGCTGCCTGTCCGGTCGGCTGCACGCGGTGCCTGAGGGGCGGCGGCGGCCACGCCACGTGGCAGAGCCCTTCCCAGAAGGGAGTCCTCGAGGGCCACCTCTGCGACAGGAACGACACATCCTGCAGCAGCGGTGGTCAGCACGCAATTTATAAGGATGATTGTTTTCTGCAAAGCTCTCCTCCTCGCCCCATGTATAATTTAAATTGCGTTCAAAGGAAAACGAGCTGCATGTTATAAAGCCCAGAGATAGTCATAAAACTGAGCGAGATAAAAGTCTGGAGGAAAAGTGGTTTACTCTGATGTGTTTTCACCTCCCAAACTGCTAAATAAACAGAACGCAGGCAGCCCCACAAGTGTTTTATGGTGCCTCCTGTGTGTATTTCCCGAAGATGTCTCTCTGCATATCTCGGCCTCCATAATTTAGCTGGAGCCGCAGGGGTAGAAAGCAACTGGGCCATCTGTCCGCGCATCAACGCGGGAATCGCATGGCTGCGTTACCCGTGCTTCTGGGAGTCCTAACCCTTCAGCGGGGACGAGGGGACACGTCCCAGTAGTGCTTGTCCCTGGCTGGCAGAATGCTATTAAGCCTTGTTCCGGCAACTTAGGGTTTTGTTTCCATTCACGTCTGTCGGTTTTCACAAAACCTATTCCATGCAGTCTTCCACTCTAACGACGGGCGCTTCACGTCAGTCTGCGTGTTCCACGGCCACGTGTGACGGAGTTAGACGCTTCTGATAAAATCTGAAGCGGCGTTAGGTACTGTCAAGCTACACCCTGGACTCCAGGGTGGCTTCCTCCGCCATCTTGAATAAAATGGAGGGCCCTAAAAGTGTCCAACGATGCAGGCCTTCTACGAGGCTCGGAAGACTGCTGTGGAATCTCGTTTTCAAGGAGGGCCCCAAAGCAGCAGAAATGCCTCCAGGAAATGGTCTGGTGCCAGTGGTAAAAGGGGAGTGTGCCCCCTATCCAACACACGCTTGCTGGATTAGGCGGTCTGGGATGGGAGCCCCGTGTTTGGTGGGAACAGAAGTTTTCCGATGAGAAAAGGATGGTGACTATCTTCAGAGTTCTAATCAGTCCTGCTAAGGGCATCAAAGAACTAAAGTTTCCAAAGGTCTTGTCAGTAGCCTGCGTTCAAAGTCTTCCATCTGTGGCCACCCCATGCTGCAGTTAACCTAGGGAGGACTGAAGTTCTCTCGCTCCTCACAACAAATCTACTAGCAGGTGTTAACGTTATAGAAGTTGACCATTATACAACGGGGGATTTCTACAGGCAAAGAGGGATTCTTTAGCATTTTTCACCTTGATTCTGTACACAACCGGGGATTGAGTTTTCTTACATAAGGCTCCAGTATCTCCGTACAAAGTATCCTTTCAGTAGAGCTCAGTGGTTCTCAAACTTACATGTATGGAAGAATTATTCTGCAGAATCATTTACTCAAAACTATTTGATTGTGCTTTGCAGGGGATTTCAGGGAATTCCAAAGGTAATTTTGTTTGGACACAATTTTTGCTGACATCAGAACCTAACCTGCACGTACACGCCCCTCCCAAGGCATATCTGGGAAACCGACGTGTGCCCGTGGGCCCCCCTTGCTCTGTTCTCCCAGGACACGTGGCCCCCAAACCTAGACTGTCCATCTTGTGTTTTTTGCCACTTCTGAAATACAGAGAAGAAAAAAAAACAAAGCAAAGGCCGGGCTCGGTGGCTCACGCCTGTAATCCTAGCACTCTGGGAGGACGAGATGGGTGGATCACTTGAGCTCAGGAGTTTGAAACCAGCCTGAGCAAGAAAAGTGAGACCCCGTCTCTACTAAAAATAGAAAGAAATTAGTTGGCCAACTAAAAATATATAGAAAAAACTAGCTGGGCATGGTGGCGCGTGCCTGTAGTCCCAGCTACTGGGGAGGCTGAGGCAGCAGGATTGCTTGAGCCCAGGAGTTGGAGGTTGCTGTGAGCTAGGCTGACGCCACGGCACTCTAGCCCGGGCAACAGAGTGAGACTCTGTCTCAAAAGAAAGCAAAGCAAAGAGCAGCATGTCAGTTGGATTCTCATGCCTTTAGATAGAGGGGAATTGTTTTTTTTTTTCCTTTCTGTACCTTACATAACTATATTCAGGTCAAAAAATAATATATCATCCTATAATTAAAAGAAAAGGAAAAAAACCCTCAACACAGGCAGCATGTCCCAGGCGCCAGTCAGTCTGAAGCTGGCCGGGTTTATCTCTGACCATCCACTGGCAGTTTGAAACATTGCAGCTCACTGATAACCAGAAGTGAGTAAGCACTGAGCACGTCACCCCGAAGCACCAATAAAAAGCTCGTCACTCCTGCTGTGTGGCCAGCACGCCGGTGAAGGGGCGTTTACATTACCCGTCTGCGGGTTACAGATGGCGATGCAATCAGCGTCCTCCTTCCCTAACATGGCCTGCTTGGCCCCCCCTGGGCGGCGGGAGAGCATTCCACAGCGGCTGCAAGGCTCCCGATTCCTGGAAATCGGGACTGGGCCGGCCGAAAGTTCCTGGAGCCGCTGTCCTGAGGGCTGAGCTCAGCCCACTTGAGTCAGGAGCTGAGTCGCCTGTCTGGGAGCGTCTCAGGCCCTGAGTGGCGCTTTCTCCTCCCACTGCCCTCCGCAATGAGGGCCAAAGCTACTCCTCCAAGCCAGGGCCCCCCGAGCATCCGACTGCCACTGAGGCAGAGAACCCTGGAACATGAAGGCAGCCGCGTGCGGCCGGATGCTAAGATCCTTGCCATTTTAAAAAGCGATGAGTGTGGGGAAAAAATTGTAGTTAATTTGAAAAATAAAGAATGAGATGTATTGATAACTCCTCCCTCCTCCCTTCGTCCTACGCCCCCAAACTCAAGCCCCCGCTCTGTGTCCAGGGGACCCGCCCAGCTGGCCCTCCCAGGAGAGTTCAGGCTTCTGGCCCTGCTGGTCACTGTCCCATGCTCACAGCCAATGGCCAGTCAGTGATGGTTTTGGTGATAATGATGATTATTGGTTTCCACTTTTTTCGGGTTTTTAGTGTAATTTACAGATAGTAAAGTGCATAAATCTTAAGAGAACACTAATATCTACCCACACCTGTGTGACCAGAAGCAAGATGACCATACAGGAGTGTCCAGTCCCCTAGGAGCCCTTCCTGCCCCCCGGGCCCCGTCAACCCCACCCCACGCCCGACCAGAAGACGCAGCACTGCTCTGACCCGTAGTGCCGTGGCTTTGTGTTATCTGGTTTTTAACTTCGTACAGACGGATTGGCACACCAGGTACCGTTGCATGTCTGCCTCTTCCCACCGCACCTCGTGTCTGTGATCGTGGCCCATGCAGGTGTGTGTGGCTGGGACTTACTCTTTTCATCAATGACTCATTCTTTTTTTTATGGATGAGGTTGGTTCTTGTGTGGCTCTGACTCTTCTTTTCCTGTTATCCCTTCTTCTTCCCCGTTGAAATCAGTGCGTGGCCTTGTCCTCACTGGTTTGGTTCTGTGATGTGGTTGCTGTAGGGAAGGCAGTGTGCCCACCCTCTCTGCACACTCATGGGCACCTTCCACTCTCCCCACAAGCTCCGGTGAAGACCCTTCTCAAACGAGGGCTTAGCCACTGCTCCGGGAACGTGAGGCATTGCAGTAGGCTCTGGAAGCCGTGATGGAAATGCCTTCCCTGAAGGAGCTCACCATCAAGGAGAAACCAAGTTGGCTGTAGGATCTAGAGGATGTATTGTGCCCAGGCCTCAAACTGTCGTAAGACTGTGTCCTGCTCTGGGGTTGGTGGGCAGCAGAGAGAAATGCTGTAGTTGGATGTTGGCTGTAAAAGGAGTCCAAGAGGTCACGATGTGAGAAGGGAAGGGAAGGGAAGGGAAGGGAAGGGAAGGGAAGGGAAGGGAAGGGAAGGGAAGGGAAGGGAAGGGAAGGGAAGGGAAGGGAAGGGAAGGGAAGGGAAGGGAAGGGAAGGGAAGGGAAGGGGGAAAGAGGGAGGGAAGGAGGGAAGAAGGAAGGAAGAGAAGGAAGAGAAGGAAGGAAGGAAGGGTGGGTGAAAAGATGTTTGTAGCCTGCAAAGAAAGGCCAGTGACAAGAAGAAGAGAGGAGAAAGCGAGTCTTTCCAGTCTTCAGGGTCTAGGGAAGGGAACGAGTAGACAGAGAGTGGGATGGCACAGGACAAACTCAATTTCGTACGTTAAAAACAATCGCGGGCACGTGTGTGCAAGTTAGGACGCAGACACGTAACAAACATGTATGTGCCAGCTTGGCCAGCAGATGTCAGCCTAAGACCATCTATTCTCTGTGAGGCCCCGCCCAGCTGCCAACAGCCCCCCTGAACCAACAGTCAGGAAGACGCGTGGGACCCAGAAAAGGCTGGCACCGTTCTCAGATAAAGCAAATCTCTATCGCTACCCAACAGTCTAATGAGCAAAAACTCCTGGAGGAATTATAGCTCCTTTTTCTAACTCTTTTCTTTTTTTCTTTTTCTTAAGAGACAGTGTCTTGCTCTGCTGCCAGGCTGGAGTGCAGTGGCACAATCACAGCTCACTGCAGCCTCCAACTTCTGGGTTTACACGATCCTCCTGCCTCAGCCTCCTGAGTAGCTGGGACTACAGGTATGCACCACCACACCTGGATAATTTTTTTTTTTTTTAGAGACAGGGTTCTTGCTATGTTGCCCAGGCTGGCCTCAAGCGATTCACCCACCTCAGCCTCCCAAAATGCTGGGATTACTAGTCCAGCCTTTTCTTCTCTTCACCCAGGCTTTCTGCTCAGTTAGAAAAGCATTATAGTTTGAGAATCAATGCTTTTGAGACTTAAAAAAATAAACTAAGAAATTAAATCTGTGGGAAACTTGTTTTTGCAGTGAGAGATCCCCAAACTAACTGAGGCATTGCCTTCTCTGTATAATCAGGAAACATTCCCTGAACTTCTGTACACTCAGGACTGTGCTTGGTGCTGGAAGCACAAAGTCCCTCCAACGCAGGGGCTCTGCCTCTAGCTCCGAATCCCTCACTTGTCTACAGTTTCCTTGAGCTAAAAACTTAAGTTTATTCACTACTAGGCCCCCTGCATCCAGGCCTATGCTGGGCACACAAGAAAGATTTCCACAAATGCACACTGCTTCTGTTACCCTCCGTATGAGACAGCAAGCCAACATGTGGGGGACACAAGCCCAAATCCAACAGTACACAATCAGCTGCTAAATTGTGCAGTTCGGGCCCTAAAGCATATTAAATTTTGTTTCTCCATTTCCCCAGCCTCCTTGCACAGCAAGAGCCGGGATGCTGAGGCTTTTGGTTATGTTGCTGTTACCACTAGCAACTACGAACTGAGCACGTCCTTATGCCCAGCCCTGCTTCAACTTCCACAGCAATTCCATGAGGCAGGTGATGCAGTTCTCCCCATTTCACAGATTTAAAACCTGAGGCTTAAAGAGGTTCAGTTTTGTCACAGTTACGGAGCAGTTGAGTCTGTCTCGCATGTAACGAGGGCGATGGCAACAGGAAGCGTCTAACACTGCCCGATTGGTGGCCTGAGCCCCACCCAACACCACAGCCTGTGTGTGTCCCTGGTAAAGGTCCCCGTGTGGGTTGGAGGCAGCGCCAACTGCAAGACACAGACTGCGCCAGGTCAGGACACGCCCCAGATGTCTGACTCTCGCTCCAGGCCGGGGATGTGTAGACCCGCTGTCGCCACGGCTGTGAAAGGCTGATCATCTGCCTCGGAATTGATGGAGCACAGTTCCATCTCGAGGGTTCCCGGAGAGGATTATGCAAAAGGATTTTATCCAACAGAAACGCTGATTAATTTAAATTGTCACGTCTTAGGTGTGTCACCTTAAATCTCAGCTCCAGGCTGAAATAGTCGGAGAGAGGAGCCTTTGATTTTTCCACCTGCAGTCTCACGCCCGAACTCTCGCCCTCTCCTCCTTCACTTTTGCCTCTTCGGCACAACTATGCCTAGCAAACCCCTGGATGTCCCTGGCAATGCCGGGGGCGCAGCTCATTCCCTGCTAAGAACTCGTGACGCCGATACCAAGGGCAGCGACACCAGAGCCAGGGGCAGCGGCTTTGTGGGTAAGTCCGGGAGGACCGACTGTCTTTCCCGTTTCCTGTGCATCCCACCTGGCCCTTGACATAAGTTTGCAGTTAGAACACTAGCTCTCCATGGGGCTGTCGAACTCTCTAAGGCATCACGTTTACCTTTCATCATCAGCTGCTGTAACAAGAAAAACAGATTCGAGAGATAAGGTGTCTCTCTGTGCAAGGTGCTGCAGTTAAGATCAAACTGTGTGGCCTTGGGCAAGTTGCTCAACCTCTCTGGGTGCCTCAGCTTTCTTATCTGTAAAATGGGGATGCTGCTAATGATAAGAGCACCCTGTTCTCAGGGTTGTAAAGAAGACTAAAGAACGAGCTAATAATTGCAAAGAACTTGGAACAATGTAAGACATGTTCTACTCATGAATGTTCAACCAACATCAAACCCTATTAAAATAACACAATATAGAATGAACCTCTTGCCTTCTGCTCTCGGTCCTGAGCCCATGAACTGGGGTTCCCGGCGCAGCAACTGTTAATGGAAACACACATTTCATAGAACAGATTGAATATTGAGCTGAACACGCTGTACCAACTCAGAGAAGACCTTCCTCCCGAGGAAAGGTTCAGTCTTCTGTCCTCTCGGGACCTTGTCACCTCTCTGACCCCTAACTTCTGTGCTCTTCTCTGCTCATCCGTTCATCGGAGGTCGGGTCTACTTGCCTCCTCGGCCCCGTTTCTGATGGTCTTTGGGTTCTAGCTTCTCTCCATTTCTCCCAGCAAGCATCGTGGCTCCTGTTACACCTTCAATTTAGTCCAAGTCAATAAACACACATTAAGCACCTACTAGCCCAAAGCACCAAACGAGATGCGAAGATATTCCCACCTTACTCTCGGGTCGGACACTTGCATGGCCCAGAGGACGATCACATAAGACGGGACAAGAGCTCTGGGGAAACTCGAGGTGCTGCGGGCAGAGCCACTCGCCGGGGCAGAAGGGGAGGTGGCCCCGCAGGGGAGGGGGCCTCTGAACGAAACCTTAAAGGGTGCACCTTCAGCGAGGCGAGGCCGAGGCAGGGGCCTGGGAAAGCCAGAGGTGCTTTTGCCGTCGTCCGTCCATTCAGAGCACGAATGAGCCAATGGAGTGAATGACTCGAGTCTCTGAGGGGGCTGCGACAGGGGCCACCTGGCCACCTTGAGAGGCCCCGCAGGAGAGCGGCCCTGGAGTGCCAGGAGCGGGCGTGGCAGGTGCAGTGGAAGATGGCAGTCCTCTTATGCCTTACCAGAGGGCTTGTGCTCGAACCTGCAGACCTTGAGGAACCACGGAAGATTTTGAGCAGGGTGTAACTATTTGCAAACTGCTTCCAGAAAGTGGAATGGCAGCAACAGAAGACAACGCTAGCACAGCCAGGGCACGCAGCGGGGGCGGGAGGTGGGCAGACAGGCCACCATCTCTCCCCACTCCGAGCAGGGGCCTCAGCCCGGTGTGATTTAGCCCCCCCTCTCCCAAAGACCTTTGGCAATGTCTGCAGACGGTTTTGGTTGTCACAGCCGGGGTTGGGGGTGCTACTGGCATCTAGTGGGCAGGTGCCAGGGATCCTGCTGAGCATCCCACAACGGCCAGGACGGCCCCCAGACAAACATCCAGCTCCAAGAGCCAGTAGTGCGAGGTGGAGCACCCTGCCCTGGGGCACCTTGTCAGGAACGCCCCGCTCCCGGGGACGTCTCCAACCTTGACGTGCGGCTCACCCGGTGCCCACGCTGCGCGGCTGCACACCCAGGGGGACCTGCTCCCCGGGGCACGCTGTCCCCTCCCCGTCTCCCCGTGCACCCCACCTTGTCTTTGCAATGAGCTTGTAATGAACGAAAAGACTAGCTCTTGGGGGCTGCTGAGACTTCCAAGGCGCCGGATTTACATTTCATTATCAACCACCGCAAGGAGGAAAGCATGGATCGAGCAATAAGCCGTCTCGGATGCTTCCGTGCAGCTCCCTAAACCCCACCAGCATTGCCAGAACACTAACGGGCGGAGGAGGGGCACGGTGGGGCCCAGCGGACGTGGCGCCCCCCAACCCCGGCCACACGCGGCTGCCACTTCCTGGAGCCCCTCTGCCGGCTCACCAGCCCCCAGGTCACCTCGCCGAGGTCTTCTTCTCTTGGCTTTTACTCGCCCCACCTGACCTCATCCGTCCCCACCTGGCTTCAATCCTCGATAATGCGAGAATCCGTGTCTCCAGGCCAGCCCACCTGTGAAGGCCCTGGACCCCACAGGTGTCTGTGCGGGAACATGAGGTCACCACACCCGCCACACGGTCTAGAGGATCCCCCGGTCTCGCCCGAGCCTGCTCCCTGCAGCCCTGCGTGTCTCCCGTCTCCCCGGGCCCCGCCCCCAGCACCCGGCTCCCTGACCTCACCCCTGCCCCCCACTTCCCACCTCCCCTGTGCGACCTTGGGCGACAGTCCTGGCCACCAACCCCACCACACGTTTTACTGCCCGTGTTTTCCCTTTACTCCAGTTTTATTTGTTTATTCACTTTTTTTGTCCTGTTTTTCTTTGTGTCAGTCACTTTGGGGAGAGCATTTGTAGCTTCACAACGGCCCCGGTGCACACGGCCATCGTGAGAGTCGGCAGGGCCGTTAGCCTCGGCACCATTTCACAGATGCAGACACCGAGAGAGGCAGGTGCAGTGACCCCCCAGCCCAGCGATGCTCCAATGGCCGGCAGAGCCCAGGCGAGACCCAGCCACCTGCCCAGCACGCTGCCCCGCCCTCGGGGCACCTGGGAGGCCGAGTCGGGCGGGTAGCTCTAGGTCAGGAGTTCAAAACCAGCCTGAGCAAGAGCAAGACCCCCTCTGTAATATAAATAGAATGAAATTAATTGGCCAACTAATATATATATAAAAAATTAGCCGGGCATGGTGGCTCATGCCTGTAGTCCCAGCTACTCGGGAGGCTGAGGCAGGAGGATCACTTGACCCCAGGAGTTTGAGGTTGCTGTGAGCTAGGCTGATGCCACGGCACTCACTCTAGCCTGGGCAACAAAGCGAGACTCTGTCTCAAAAAAAAAAAAAGTGAAGTGACCTTGCATAAATCTAAAAAAAAAAAAAAAAAAAAAAAAAAAAAGAATTAAAATTCAAAATCACTGGAATCTCTGTTTTTAAGCAACAAACTCGTGGGGCTTCTCTGCTAAGACAACCTAATATGCCTGTTCAATTCAAGCTAAGTAATTTGTGATTCTTAAAATTAAAGGGGCTTGTCCTAAGCGGTGAGGAGCAGGGAATGAGTGGCTTCGCCTCCAGGACGAGTGAATCAGGTAGAGATTCAGCCCTCATTCACATCATTCACAGAACCGGGTTGTTAAACTGAGAAGTCCCTGCTTTCGCTTTTTGTGTTTGTATGAATGCATTTAAATACAGAGCCTCGGGGCCTGCTTTCTGTCTGCGGTGCTACAATCACTCAAGAGTAGCTTTACGTCCTTGTATTTTAGGAACAGCCAGGATGAGTTTATCGGAGAATGCCTGATGGAATTCGGTAGGTCATCCGCGCCTGCCCAGGGGAGGGGCAGTCACTGGGGGGCGCTAGCTCACCCACCGAGGCAGGAGAGACAGGAAGGGATGGGCACGGCTTCACCTCAACAAGAGGTTTCTATCTTCTGACCTTCTTTCAGGCCAGCAGCCCAGGTAAAAAGGCAGGTGACGGCACTAGCTCTGCTCTGCTCCGGCCAACCTCAACAAATTCTTTGGAAGCAGCAACCAGCCAGAACAGCTTTCTGTCTGTATCTAGAAACATAGCTGGCTGTCCTTTAAAAAGCAAATTAGGCAAGGCCGGCTTCCTCCCGCGGAGCACGGGTGTCCGCCTTCACTGAGTCGGCCCTTCAGTGTGGAAAAGCCCTCCAGGGCCAGAGCTACCCAGCTCGGCCCTCGCTAGGGCCCCCCTCAGCCACAGGGCCCCCTGGGGGGTGATCCCAACACGCAGGGAGGGACTGAGGGTGCAAAACAACCGGATGGAGACTTCTCTGTTCAAAGTAGCAGCTGCATGCTTGGGCAAGCACCTGGAGTAGCTTGTCGGTCCCTCAGCAGGGACATTCTTTCCTCGGCACACCGGGCCTCTGCCAACCAGGTGTGCGTGGCAGGTGTGGGTGTGTGATCGGGGCGGGGCGGGGAACGGCAGGTAAGGGACCAAAATCCACTCCGGGGGCTTTCCAGCCAAAGCTGCCTTTAAGCTAATGGTTTTCAAAATGAAATGTTGACTGCTAATCCGACTTCTTTCAAAAGTCTGCATCACCAAGACCTGTGCCAGTGCCTGTGATGTCAGTAACCTGGAACGGGAGCCGCCTCGAGGGGCTGAAGGGGCAGGGCTCATTGTGGATGTTCTCAGCATGCCAGGGGCCAAAGGTCTCTGTCCAAGAGGCTCAGGTAAGCGTTCCCCTGGGTGGCCCTTGTGCACCTGCACTCCCTGCCTAATGCTCCCCCTGCAGGCCTGTCTAGCCACCAGCCTCAGGTCCCTGCACACTCCCTCTCTCTTTCTTCCACTTAGACCAGTGGCAATGTTTGTCTCCTTGACCACAGCCTGTGCCTTCACCCACTTGAGACAACACCTGGGGAGGCAGCAGTGGCAGAAAGGACTGGTTTTTGTGCCAAAACAGACCTGGGGTCAGATCCTGATGCCACCATTTGCTAGCTTTGGACATACCATTGAACTTCTCTGGGCCTCACTTTCATCATCTGCAAAATGGGTATAACCACTTCAGTCACGGGCTCTTGGTTGAAACCAACAGAAACCCATTTGAGCTGGCTTTGGCTTAAGCCAAGAAAGAAAGGAAGGTGATTTATTGAGGGGAGTCTGTGGCATGTCAGGGAACCCAAGGAAGAGTTGAGCCAAGGAAGGCTCAGTAGTCTGCAGCGCTACCTCATGAGAACGAGGGAAGATTAGGGAAAGGGCGAATAGCAAGTGTCTGGCACTTATCCCGGTGCCTGGCACACAGTTAGTGTTCCTTACACGTCAGCTGTTGTCGCTTATAAGCTATTAATAATACTTGCATCTACCCAGCGTCTGTATCTGGGGGGAAGGGGGTTTTAAATATAGACAGGAAGAATTTCACCACATTTGTGAACTTTGTGTCTGCTCTCTCAGCATCCCTAGTATCTATTAGCCAGTGGATTTTTCCAGGCATGCTGAGGGATTTATTCTATCTCATTTGTTTAATTTTTCCCGCCAGAGCCTCTGACTTACTCCGCAGCAGGAGACGAGGCGCCCAGGCTGGGCTGGGGAGAGGAGCCCGTCGCCCCCTCTGCGGCCGTGGAGCCCACAGGCGTGACGTGGGCACAGAGAGAATGATGAGCCCACGCTCCATCATGTCTGTCAGCCCCGTGGACTCCTGTCTGGGGCTCTTCCTGGAGGTCCCCTGCTCTCCCTCTGCACGTGGCACTGCCTTGCAGCTGTGGGTGACTGTGTTCTAGGGACCTCTGGGCCACAAACCACACACAGTGCCCCCTCGAGAGCAAGCTATTCAATAAAGCCACGTGTGATCCGGCTCAGTCACACAGATAGACACGCTGTGCGGCGTTTCCTGCATAGCTTTGGGGTCTAAAAGATACAACTTTAAATCCTAACTCCATCGTTAGCTAGTTCCTGACTACTTAGAGCAAATTGTGTACTATCTGTATTCCCCACCCCCTCCTAATTTTCTCTTATTTTGAAAAAAAATGCATATTACATAAAAGTTACCATCTCACCCATTTTTAAGTGTACAATTTGATGGCATTAAGTACAGTCACATTACTGTGCAAACCATCACCGCCATCCACCTCCAGAGCTCTTTCCACCTTGCAAACTAAACTCCACACCCATTAAACAATAACTCCCCATCCCCTCCTCCCTCCCACCCCGGGCCGCCACCATTCTACCTCCATTTCTGCCTCTGTGAATGTGACTATGTTCAGTGCCTCATAGAAGCAGAATCATACAATATTTGTCATTTTGCGACTAGATTATTTCACTTAGCGTCACGTCCTCAGGTTCATCTATGTTGTAGCATATGTCAGAATTTCCTTCCTTTTCAAAGCTGAATAATATTCCATTGTGTGTGTATACCATACACTGCTTATCTATCCGTCTATTGGTGGACACCTGAGTTGCTTCTCCCTTTTGGCTACTTTGCTTACTATTGCTATAAACATGGGTGTATAAATATCCCTGCAAGACCCTGCTTTCACACCCTTTGGGTATATACCCAGAAGGGGGATTGCTGGATCATATGGTAATTCTATGCTTAATTTTTTCAGGAACCACCATTCTGTTTTCCACAGCAGCTGCACCATTTTATAATCCCACCAACAGTGCATAAGCGTTCCAATTTCTCCACATCCTTGCCAACACTTGTAATTTTCTGTTTTTTTGATAGCAGCTATCCTAATGGGTGTGTGGTTTTGATCTGATTAAAGTTTTGACTCGCATTTCCCTAATGATTAATGAAGTTGACCATCTTTTCATGTGTTTGTTGGCTATTTGTGCATCTTCTTTGGAGAAATGTCTATTCAAGTCCCTTGCCCATATTTGAATTGGATTGTTGGGTTGTTGTTGTTGTTGTTGTTGAAATTTAGGTATTCTCTATATATTCTGGATATTAATCCCTTATGGGGTATAAACTTTGCAAATGTTTTCTTCCATTCTGTGGGTTATCTTTTTACACTGTTAATAGTGCCTTTCAATGCACAAAAGTTTTTAATTTTCATGAAGCCCAATTGTTTATTTTTTCTTTTGTTGCCTGTGCCTTTGGTGTCATATCCAGGAAATATTATAATTGTCAAATGCAATATTGTGAAGCTTTCACCGTGTGTTTTCTTCTAAGAGGTTTATAGCATTAGCTCACATTTAGGTCTTTGATTTATTTTGCATTCATTTTTGTTCATGGTGTAAGATAAGCATCCAATTTTATTATTTTGCATGTGGATATTCAGTTTCTCCAGCACCATTTGTTGAAAAGACTGTCCTTTCCCCATTGAATTCTGTTGGCACCCTTGTTTAAATCTTTTAACCATATATGCCAAATAAACCACATATGGTTTATTCTGGGCTCTCTATTGTTTTCCATTGGTCTATATGTCTGTCTTTGTACCAGTACCACACTGTTTTGATTATTATAGTTTTGTAGTAAGTTTTGAAATCAAGAAGTGTGAGTCCTCCAACTTTATTCTTTTTAAAGATTTTCTTAGCTATATGTTAATTCTAACTTAAGCCTAAATTTCAACCCCTCCAAAATGGGGTGATACTTGCACCTGCAAGTCATGGATCGTGTGTGTGTGTGTGTGTGTGTGTGCATTAGATGAGGTAAGATGTATAAAGCACTTAGCACTTTGCCTGGAATAAGATATTTAAAATATTTAAAATTTCCATTTATATAAAATGAGGTAAATACCCTTTAATGAATTATTGCCTCTTCCAAAGCAACAACTGTGATGTATCTTTCAATGACACTACATCTTCAGGAAGACTCATCTAGCATTTAGTACTATATTCTAGGATGTCATCTGTCTCCCAGTGTGTACTGGTCCTGTCTCAGCATGAAAAACTCTAGACCAGGGTAGTCATGCCAGTGTTCAAACCACAGCTCTGCCGCATGATAACTGTGTCCTAGGGTGAGATGCTCAGTCTCTCTGTGCTTTTTTTTTTTTTTAATGTTTGAAAAGGGCATAATGATACTGTCCTCAGACTGTTTGAAGATGGGAAAAGGTGGGGATAAAATTATTTAATGTGTATGGAAAGCCCTAGCTCCACACCTTTCACGTAGTAAGCACAAAATAAATGCTTCCTTCTTTCTCACCCATTTTTCCTTGTCCGCTTTCATTTCTGATACAGAGAATTCAATCTCTTTAAAGAAACAAGAATGATCTCCCCAAACAGTGGCAAGACAATGCCACATCCCACCCCGGAGGAAGCGCTGAGTCCATAAGGGCTTGGGGAGTTGACCGTGACATCCACCGGTCACCACGCAGTGGCTCAGCCAGGCATCTGAAGACTTGGTGCTCTGCAAGCTGGCACAGATCCACCCCAGTGCTCATTTATGGACTTCTTCTGTTATGGGTTCATCAGGAAGTAGTTACCGAGGGTCTGCCACCCAGGGTGGTCCCCACCAGAACTCCCTGTCACATGGGAAGACAGATAAGTACAAAAATGCAATACAGACGGATGAATGCAGGGGAGATGGAGCTGGATCCAACGCCAGCCTCAATCGGCTTCTGTTTCCTGAGTTTCTTTCAGAAAGAACACGAGGAACAGACAGAAATTTCCAAGTGAATGAGGCCCAAACGACAGAGCAACCTGCAAGTTTGCCAGGCACGCTCCTACTCGTGGAGGAGCATGCTCCACTGCAGATTGTCGGGGAAGGCCCCGCGGAGGGGCAGGAGGCTAAGTGCCAGCAGTCCCCCTGTCTGCTGCCCGGATGTTCCGCAGCCAGAACAACATCCTAAAGCGCCAGTGATCGTTCAAGATCAAAGCTTCAAGCTCAAGGTTCTTCCTCTTCACTTGCTCCACCTAAGTCGTCTTCTCTGTGAAATAATGTGTGATCTCTATTCGTGGAAACAAATCTCTTGATTCTGACATAAAAGGACGCGTTTTGTGCCTTGCTCAGTTTCAAAGGTGAAGTCAGCATGCACCGAGGATTCGTGCAGCGTGGACGGGAATAATGGTCCCCGGAGCCCTGCTAGCTACTGGCTGCTAACGCTGGAAAGAATGTGCACAGAGTTGCTCTGTCGCGTTAATGAGAAAACGGTCCTAACTATGAGATAATTAATAGTTTATCTTCTATAATATTCTATAACACAAGACACTGAAATCATTTTTTAAAATAACTTCACATTTCCTTGCCGTAGAGATTTATTTTCTTGCCGCTGGGAGCCTGACATCCTCCTTCGCCTTCAGGGTGGCGGGATTCATCATTCCCTAGGACTGTGCCATCACGTCCTTCCGGAACAAGCCGTTACCCAGAGAGGAGGCCGAGAAACAGACGGAGCGGGGAAGGGTTCACTTGGAAAAAGCAGTCTTGAAATGTTTATCAAAACCCAGGCTCTGTGCTATTCCAAACCGGGGGGTGGGGGGTGGGGTGGGGGGAGACATTTACAAACTCTATAGTAACCTCTACTCGTCATCAAATAACTCAAAATATAATCCTGATACTTCAGATATATTGATATATCAAAATTCTCAAAGATGAAATTGTTTACTCGCCAAACAGAAATCAATGTCTATCAATCATTCAGAAATTTTGAGGACCCGTGAAGACTATGGGTTTATAACAAAATGCAGAAACCCGGATTTACTAGATTCCTAATAAAGTACATCACACATGCATGCGTGTGCACACACACTCACACACACCCACACACACGCACGCGTGCACACACACACACTCACACACACGCGCGCACGCGCAGTTTTTAAGTCATTCAGGTCTATCTCGGAGCTGCCCTCAAGCCATGGGGACCTGGAGGTGGCCTCAGGGCTCCACCCCGAACCTCAGCCTCCTCACGCCGCCCGGAACAGAAACCCGCCGTGGTGCCCCCGCCGCTCCCGGCCGTCCACGGGCACACGGACGCTTTCTCCCGCTCCTCGGTCACTCGGGCCTGTCTGCACTTTGCACGTTTGTGAGTCCAGAGTGTTGGCCGCCCGCCCCACCCACCTCAGATCTCAACTCAAAACCCACTTCAGACTCCTCCTCCCAGATCCCTCCCAGGGCCTTTGACGGGCGGTGGACATTTGCAAGGGACACAGACAGAGCACCTCCGAGTCCCCCGAGTAGAGGCCCTGCCACATAAACGGTGCTGGTTCTCCGGCGCACGGCTGTTGCGGTTTGGTCCTGCCCTCACCGTTCGTGAGCCGTGGGTAACAACAGTCAATCAGAAAGGGGGAATGGGTTTACCGCTGTTATTGAAAAGGGAGGGCTCGGCTGTAACACCCATCCCCCCACCCACCCACCCCCACACCCCCACACCCCCACTTCAGAATAATGGCTGGTCCCCTCGCTCCACTCCCTCAGACGCTGGCTCAGTTTAGTCTCCTCCGGGCGCCCTGGGATTTCTACAAAGGACCCCGTCTCTCTCCCATCTGCCGCCTCTGCACTGGACTGCGCGGTGACACAGGCCTCTTCCCGGCCTCGCGAGCCCCCAGCGCCTGCGGGGTGCCGGGTGCCCCCAGCGTGTCCCCAGCCGCTGCCCACCTCCCCGCCACGGCCCTGGGCACCGCCCCACGAGCGGCTCTTGGGACGCGCAGGACTGGCTCCTGTCGGTCGCACCAGCTGCCCCCTGCCCGAGCTGTGAAATGTAGGCCACGCTGCCACTCCCGTACCATCAGGAGACAACTGTACTGAGCCTGGGGCTGTGACTCACACACCCCGAGGGGAGGGGCACGCAGCGCCTGGGGGCCGCCGGGCAGAGGGGGGAGCGGAGAGCCGGGCAGGGCCGTTACCGTGGTCTCCGAGGGAGAGAGGGGGGCCAGGCCCGGCTGGTTGGAATCATCTCAGAGGCTGGGTCCCTAGTCGCTGGCCCCTACTCTGGCCCCTCCTCTGGGACAGCGCCCGGGAGGGGAGAGCTCCCGCCAGCTCCTGGCCCAGTGGTTTGCCTTCTCTAGGAGTCAGCCCAGCCGGCAGCGCAGTCCCTCTGTGTCACCAAAGCCCCACATGCCAGGGCATCCGACACAGAGACCAGAACACACGGCTCACACAGCCGGGGGCGGGCGCGCTCCCTCCATCCCTGGCAGAAGTGGCTGGAGTGGCCGGTGGCCAGGCACAGCCTGAGGTGCCAGCAGCCCCCGTGGTGGCCAGTTAACCTCTCTGAGCCTGGGCTCCCACCTGTAGGGCGGGTCATGGGACAAGACGTGCGGGACAGGCCCAGCACAGCGCGTGGCATGTAGTCAGCACGGAGTGGATGCTGGTGTCCTCCCCTCCACCTGTGCCCCACCTCCCAGGAAACAGCTCGGCTGCTCCTTCGCTGGGAGGCCTGCCCGCCCCTTGGTCTGGGTGCCTTGCTGTCCCCAGGCCACACCGGACTTGATGTGTCTGTCGTCCATCTCTCCGCTGGACAGGGAGCTATTTGAGGGCAGGAGCAGGTGCTCCAGAGCTGAGTCCCCAGCGCCAGCACGGACCCTGGCTCAAGGGGCTTGCTCTGCAGACATCTGTGCAGTAAACCAACGGGCCACGGCTTGGCCATTTCCACTGCCTCACAAAGAGTGTCCCATGCAGCCCCTCTGGAGACAGACCTCCTGCCGCCACCCACGTCCTGCTCCTCTCTGCTCTCCTTTGCGCGAAGTCAGGCCAGGCCTTAGCACCTGTGCACCTCGCCGCGCAGGTACGGCTGGCGCGGAGCGTGTGAGCGCAGCCCAGCCCGGGCGAGCGCACGCGGCGGGCGCACTCCTGCAAACGGGGAAACCGGAGCGCGCTCGCCCCACCTCTGCCTTCCCGCGCGGGCCCTCGAGCAGGCGTGGGCAGCTGCTCCCAGCAACAGCCCACGCATGTCCTGCACGGAAGCTGGCCCGGTGTCCCTGAAAATCTCGGGGCGGGAGAACTGTCCCGTTTGTAGTCGCTTCTTAAGGAGAAGGTGCCATTAACTGCCCGGGCTCTGGCGGTGCCAGCAGTCAAGTTCCGTCAAGTGCCGGCATGGCCTGGCCCTCGGTTAGTGTAGACACCACTGCACCTGCTCTGGAAGGACAAAGGACGGCCAGCACCGAGCTGCTGGGGGGTCGGGGATGGCTCTGGTTCAGGGGGAGGCTGGAGATCGGCTTCCTCCTCCAGGAGCTTGTCTTCGTGGGGTCCTCTCTTTCCCGCACATTTGTTGCTTCGTCAGCTGTTGGGGGAGGGGGGGTTGTGACATTTGTTCCTGGGAGAGAAACTGAGGAGAGGGGAGGTGGGCAGGGGAGGGGACCCTGCAGCTGCCTGGGAAATGAGCACTCTCTGGAGGGCGAGGGGCGGGGTGTGAGGGAGAGACAGCTGCCGGGCCAGCAGGCTCCCGAAGTCCCTGGTCCCGCCCCTGGCCTCCTGCCACTTCAGCGCCTCAAATGCCTGGAGCTCTTGCAGGGAGGCCACGGCAGCAAGGAGCAGGCCGGCAAAGCGGTATTCATCCCGTCTTCCACAACACTCACGCAGCTGTTAGCGTGTGCCAGACAGTGAATAGACGGGGAGTAAAAATAGAGTTTCCTTATGGCACTTGGGTTCTCGACGAGGAGTCAACCAAGTAACGAGGCAAATAAAATGTGACACAGTGCACCTGATTCAGTCTGGAGGGAGTCGGGAGGGCTTCCTGGTGGAGGTGGCGCCTTAGCTGAGTCTTGAAGGAGATGCGTGTCAGCCACATGAAAAAGCAGGAGGAAGCGAGAGAAGGCGCCAGAGGGGCATTGAGTCACCTAAGCTAAATATCCTCAGACCTCGGTCTACAGGTCCTAACGAGGTCACATCAACTATGTTAGGATGCTCTCTGATGCAAAGTCAGGACACCCAGCCAAAAGTCACTGGAGCTGGTACTTTTCAAACGTCAGTGTGATACAAATCTCCTGGCAATCTGGTTAAAATAAAGAGTTTGGGAAGAGAAGTCTTCCTCAGAAGCTCTGTATGAGCCAGGGTTCCCCCGAGAAACAGAACCAATACATGTAAAGAGGTTTATCACGAGGAATTGGCTCACGTGATTGCGGAGGCTGGAGGCTGAGTCCCGAGAACCGTAGGGTGAGTCGGCAAGCTGTGGGCCCAGGAGCGCCAAGGGCGTGTTCCCACCCCAAAGACCCGCGGGCTCCAGACCCAGGAAGAGCCAGTGTTTTGGTTCAAGTCCAAAGGCAGGAAAAAGCCAAGGTCCTAGTTCACAAGCATCAGGCAGGAGGAATTCTCTCTGACTCGGGGGAGGGTCAGCATTTTTGTTTTATTCAGACCCTCAACTGATTGGATGAGACCCCCCACCCACATTAGGGAGGGTGATTGTCTTTACTCTGTCTACCCATTTAAATGTTAATCTCATCCAAAAACACCCTCGCAGAAGTACCCGGAATAATATTTGACCAAATACCTGGGCGCCCCGTGGCTCAAGCACGTTGACACATAAAATTAAGCACCACACCCCCGACAGTCATTGTCCAGACTGAGTCTTGTGCCCTCTTCCCAAGCCAACTGCTGATCAAGAAAAGTGGGGCTGGACCCCTCAAAGGGTCGTGGCCGATCGCCCAGGGTTGGAGCTGACTTCTGTGTGCTCACTGCCACCGGCGTCGGGTTAAATAAAACAGGGTTCTTCCTCGAGGAAGAAGAGGAAGAGTGGCCGTTGGGCAGGCAGCCAACAGTGCCGCACAGTGAAGACCCAGACGACTGTGGTTCGCAGCTGCTACCTCTCCCGAGAGCCCACCTCCTCACCGTCCTCACATGGTGGAGAGCAGGGAGCCCCTACCTTTACCCACAGCGAAAAATACTATATGCTCACATATAACTGCACATGTCATCGTGAGGCAGCTGAGATTAGGTGTATCTGGCCCATGGGGAACATGGTATCTCTTCTTCCCCTTCCCCCAAGTGTCTATTTATGGCTATCGATTTAAAGGAGGGCTGAGAAGCTCCCTGTGGGAAACGTTCAAATTATATCCAAAATTGGTCTGGGGAGGCTGGGACCAGGGTGGAGCACGGGCTGGCGGAGGGGCGACACATGAGAAGGGCTCCGAGGCGTTTGAGAAGGTTCACCAAGGGCCCTGCAGGGGAGCAGGGAACAGAGCCCGGAGGGGAGTGGCGTCCGGAGGCTGACGCAAGCCCGCTCGGACCCAGCCCTGGGGATGACGTGTGTGCTAAAAGAGAAAAGGCCCTGAATGCCAGCCCACAGGACAAGTCCCCAAACCCAGCGCTTCCCAGCCAAGCTCACCTGACACGGGAGCTGCTCTCATTCTCACTTCTCAGGGCCCACCACGAAGTCTGAGGTCCATCAGCAGAGACCTGCGGCTTGGAGCGGGGGCGGCTGCGCAGTGGGGTTGGGGCAACACCGAGGGGAGGGGCAGGGGCGGCTACCTGGGCTGCATATGAGGAAATAAAAGACACTCCTTTGGGACTGCCAGAAATAAATGTGAGCGAGGAGGGAGCAAGCTGTCCCGTCCTTTCTTCTATGGACGCTAATCTCCATTCACAGGGGCTTTGCTCCCAGGACCTACTCCACTCCCCGAAGGCCCCACCCCCTACTAGGATTGCAAAATATGAATTTTGGAAGGACATAACATTCAGCCCGTAACACATTTATTTAAAATGGTACAAAACACAAACTAACTGACAGTGGAAGAAAGCAGATCAATGAAACAGGTTTGAGGGGATAGCAAGACAGGGAGCGAGGGAGGGAGGAACTAAAAAGGGGCGCAGTGAAATTTTGGGGGGTGATATACATGATGCATTCGTTATCTTGACTGTGGTGATGATTTCACAGCCTGTATACGTATGTCAAAATGTACCAAATTGTGCACTTTAAATAAGCGCAGCTTACTGCATTATCAACTATGCCTCAGTAAAACTATTTATAATTTCAGGTGAAACATGTTTGGCAAGAATACTCCAGGGGTGATGGCTTGTCTCACATCCGCAGGTACACGGTATCAGGCTGTCCCCGTTTTAGTGATGCTAAGTTTTGATAACCTGGTAAAGTGGCGACTGACTGATCTTTCCATTGTAAAAATACAATTTTTTTTTTTTTGCAATTAGTGAGTGATTTAGAGGGTGATACATTGGCATCATGCAAATATCCTCTTCTTTTCACCAAATGGTTTCTAACAAAGTGTCTTTGTGAAGTTCCAAATACTAAATATTAATAATTTAGGCTTTGTGGGCCATCATTATTGTGTCTAGAGCAACCACTCAAAGCTGCCATTGTAGGACAAACACAGTCATAGATAATACGTAAATGAATGACCATGACTGCGTTCCAATAAAACCTTATTTATGACACTGAAATCTAAATTTTATATAAATATCACATATCATGAAATGTGCTCCTTTTGATTTTTTTCAGCTATTTAAAAGTATTAAAAAAATGTGTAGCGCATGGGATATACAAAATCCGACAGCGGGCTAGATTTGGCTAGTGGCCTATACTTTGCAGACTCCTGGTTTATAAAATCCGTTTGTGATACTTGCCTGAATTAGTCATTTTATTGAGGTTTGCAAAATGGCAATTTTCCAATTCTATCATTCCTTCCACATATGTTAGCTGATACTCTTCTGTAAAGACCTGCTTCTCTTCAATTAGGAGAAAACTGCACCCTCTCTTTAAAAGACAAGGGTAAATGCTTAATTCTTTTTTCTCTGGTTACAAATTTTCGGAGAGAAAGAAATTAGCATAACTGTCATATCTCATGATGGTAAATGTTCCCCTCCCTTTCTCAGTAAAACTATGGATCCGTGGATTTTTATTGATCTAATTATTCATTATTTATTTATTTGTAATCAACTGTAGTCATTTCTTTAATGTTTGAACTGTCCCAAATATGGCCAGTGGGGGGCCCTTCAAGTTGGTGCCAGCTATGTCTTGATACAGCCATTGATCTGTGACAGCTTCCTCGATTTTTGGCATATAATGTGCCAGACTCAGGTTATCCTTTGTCCAGATCTGGAATCAGTCATTTCTCCAAAAGCCCTGGCTCCTTTAGTGAGGAGCAATATTAGACTTAATTATACTTACTCGAGGGGGGAGGGGGGCATGGGCAATATATGTAACCTTAACTCTTGTACCCCGATAATACGCTAAAAATAAATACATATATATGAAAAATAAAAATAAAAAATTCAAAGGAATCTACAAATAAATTATTAGTGGATTTTTAAAAAAAAGACTTAACTATACAAAATTGCTGGCATTTAACCATCTTTGACATACAGAAACAGCAATTTCATGTTTCAATCTAACATCAGAAACCAAGGTCTGGATCCTAAGAGTGACCCTTAGCTCTGTTTGTCGCTGTTTCTAGGCATTCCCATGGACAGAGCTAGGAAATACCTTTTTTAAAAAAAATTGTGAGGCCGGGCGAGGTGGCTCATGCCTGTAATCCTAGCATTCTGGGAGGCCGAGGCGGGCGGATTGCTTGAGGTCAGGAGTTCGAAACTAGCCTGAGCAAGAGTGAGACCCCGTCTCTACTATAAATAGAAAGAAATTAATTGGCCAACTTATATATAGAAAAAATTAGCCGGGCATGGTGGCACATGCCTGTAGTCCCAGCCACTTGGGAAGCTGAGGCAGTAGGATTGCTTGAGCCCAGGAGTTTGAGGTTGCTGTGAGCTAGGCTGATGCCATGGTACTCACTCTAGCCTGGGCAACAAAGTGAGACTTTGTCTCAAAAAAAATTGTGAATTCACATCTATATCATCAACTCAAAATTAATGCTAAAGGTTTTTTCCTTGACTTCCTTGATTTTACATTTGTATCGCTTTTCTCTCACCTTGAAAATCTTGGTTCATACCATATCAACACATTTACCTATTTATTTTATCCTACAATTATGTCAGTTTCAAAATTCCTACACTGAACATTACTACAGATAATAAAACTGAAAAGAAATGTAAATTTTCTTTGCTGTTCTTTTTAACCTTAAACTATATCTCACAGTCAACAGTTTTCAAAAATCACTTGAAATAATCTTTTATCTGAGAAGCTATGTTTGTAGCTGGGTTTGGAGGTGGGGATAGGATTATACGTACCCATTCTGAAATTCATATGGAAGAATAAAGGTCTACAAGTGGCTAAGTTTAATTTGAAGAGAGAGAAAGAGACAGAGGATATAGTAATAGTATTATAATAGTATTAGGTTTTTCCAGTTACTGTGTAAAAAATTACCCGGTGGCTTCCCTGTGTGAAATTGTAAGACAGGAAACATTCAGTTTCATTATCAAGTAATTATCAAGGGCTTGTAATGAAGACAGATGTGATAGCCAGACAAGTTGGCTTGTTTTCTTCAAAGGGTAGGAAGGAGATCATCAATTATCATTTTCTCTTAAGTCAATGTTGGAAGGGAAGCAACAGAGGGGTAACTTTATTGCTATCATGCTTTATCTAAGAATTTGAGGAGGTGGGTATATTTATCTCTAGTTTACAGAAGGAGAAACTGGGAGAGATTAAAGGTCTTCATCCTAATTCAGACTCTTATCTGGCTGATTCCAAAAGCGAAGAACACATATTGTACACCAAACAAGGCAATCTACACCCTCTTGGGACAGGCGAACTTGGCTGTCAGCTGGGCCGGGCACAATCAGGGACTGGGCTGTTACCACTCAGATCTTCTGTTTGTTTTTTTCTTCCTTTTTCTTTCCTTTTTTTGAGACAGGGTCTTACTCTGTCACCCAGGCTGAAGTGCAGTGGCTCAATCATGGCTCACTGTAGCCTCCAACTCCTGGGCTCAAATGACCCTCCTGCCTCAGCCTCCTGAGTAGCTGGGACTACAGGCATTTGCCACCACGCCCAGCTAATTATGGGTTCTCACTATGTTGCCCAGTCTGGTCTCAAACTCCTGGCCTCAAGCAATCCTCCCAACTCAGCCTCCCAAATGCTGGGATTACAGGAGTAAGCCACCGTGCCTGGCCAGGGCTTCCGTTTCACTCTGGTGACCCCAGGGCGCCCAGGCCCACCAGCTTGGCAAGCACCAAGAAGAAACGACCACAACAAGGTGCAAACCAAATATTGCACAGGACATACTTATTATAAAAATTCTTCATTTTATATCTGAAATTCAAATTCAAACCTTTAAATCCTAGGGCATGTTTTTTATGACTTTCGGATGTAGGTCCCAAAGGCATGTGTTTACGAAAAAGTTGAAAATCTAATCCAATCTATAGACTTTTTCAATTAACTTCCGTTTCACTGCTGGGAATGCATTTGCAGCTTTCTCGTCTACCCTTACTGCTTTGGAAACCGTGGGAAGGCTTGAGACCACTAACCCACCATTACTGAGAGGAGTCAGTTCTGCAGGACTTTGCAACGCCCATTTAAGGTCTTCACATATAGTTATTCCCTTCTTTGTTGCACCCATTCTTTGGTGTTTTGAACCAGGAGGATTATACGTGTTTGGGATGTTAATAAGTGGGTTTTCAAAATAGGTAATCTCTTATGTGCAAAAGTATAGCAAAACACAGCTTTGCAGGATAACATACGTGGTGAACTGTGGTGGCTGGTCTGTGTGTGTGTGTGTGTGTGTGTGTGTGTGTGTGTGTCTGTGTGTGTGCGTGTGAGACGTGTGTGTTTCGTGTGTTCCTACCCAGCTCAACTCGGATGGGGGCAGTTTGGTGAGCACAGGCAAATGCAAAATGTATGTTATGCTCAAATTGTTCCCTAATATGTCAATTGCTTTAACGCAAATTCACATTTTAAAAACAAGTGCTGTGGCAGAACTGGCCCCAAGCAAAAAACTGCTGCTTTCTCAGGGAGGGCCTCTCTGCTGAATGTTCTCTTTATCTGCAATATATTATTGATTTATCTTGATATAATTTATTTCATAAACTCTTATAACATTTCTGAATGAGTTTCATCAACTACAGAAACATAGACATTAAAAATAACTTCAAAAAGTGGAAAAGAGGAAGCGTGAGGAGGAGGAGGAGCCGCGTCTTTCCTGGCAGCTGGTAAGTGTTTGAGGTGTGTGCACACGCGTGCATGTCTTGACATATCTGAGCCCGATACTGGGGCGCGGGGGCACAGGACCTTAAAAAATGTTCCTTAATGCCAATTAGAACGCATACAAATATTAAAGACTGCATGAGTGGTATCTAGATTGCATTCTTTTATATCAGGTTAAGAATTCTTCTAAAGTCATGTTCAAATTTCAGCCCTAAAATTACCATCCCCAAAATGCTGGGAAGTCAAGACAAAATCACGGTGGCTGCAGATGAAACCACGTGCCCAGGACAGACTCAGCGCCTGGGAAACGCGGGATGGTTGGTGCAGAGGCTGAGAACTCCGCCCACACACCCTCCCTGCAGGGAGGCCAGCTGTGCACAGATGTGGGCTGCTTTCTGGCTCCAGGGACAGCACCTGCTGCCGCCAGCGCACTCGGTGCCAGCGCGCATGGCTGCAGCCCTTGTCTTCCATGACGGGCCTCCCCGCTGACTCACTTTCCATAACCGGCCCCTTTCCTTAGAGAGCTGCTTCCGAGCAGCCGCTCAAATTAGGCCAGTTCTACACTCCGGCCATTTGAGGGTGGAGAAAACAGTCAGCGTGGATGAATCCCATGATGGTCATGGTGGCAGGGAGGGTGACAGAGAGAGGGACAGTGCAAGAGGGAGAAGGAGTAGCGTGATTGACATAAGGAGAGAGCCAGAGCCATCGGGAGAGGCCCAGAGAGGGGAACAGACGTGTGATGAGTGTCCACTGCATGCCAGGCACACGCAGAGCACTGAGAGTCCAGCGCTGACCTGGCTGGACCCCTCCTGTCATTTCGCAGCTGGGGAAACAAAGGCACGGAAAAATGAAGTAAGTTGCCCAACGTCACAGACTAGAAAGTGGCTGAGTGTGTTCTTATGGTTAAGTGTGAGGGGCTGGTCGTGGTGATTAGCTGTGAAGGTCAAGTCTGTGCCCACCAGGCCGCTTCCTCCACTACACCTAGACCAGGGGCCTGGCCTGTCACCTAGCCCCTCCGAAACCTGCTTCGTTGTCTGTAAAAATCACAGCAATAATAATAACACCCACATCGGGTTACTGAGAAGATGCAATAAGAGAAATCTCTTCTCCCAGTGCCTGTTTCCAAGAGAACACCAGGAAATGGCAGCTCTCAGGTGTTACCACCGCGGTCATCATCACTGTGACTTCTGCTGCAGTGGCGGGGTCTGGGGGGGTGCGGCCTTTACCAGGACGATCGGGGCCACCACCGCACAGAGCAAACTCCTGAGTCAAACCCGGCTGCAGCTTGGTTTGTTAATAACGTTTTCCCAGAACACAGCCCGGCCCATTTATTTTTTCAGTTGAGTAATTGTGACAGAGACTGTACGGCCCACAAAGCCGAAAATGTTCGCCACCTGGCCCATGACTGAAAACATCATCTGCTGACCCTGCCCATGGCGGGCAGAGCAGGCTTCCCCCGAGCCCTCCTGGGAGGTCGGCACTCGCTGACCGTTCCAAAGAAGGACCTGTTTCCCTACATCCAAGACAATCCCCGCCCCTGCCAGAACCCGTTGGTGGCTCCTCCAGCTGCCTGGGGTGCACCAGGGCCCTCCTCTCTGACACACTCTGGCTCCAGACTCTTCCTTGCCGAGGTTTTCCAAGCACCCCTCAAATCACACTGCCTTCCGTCTGTCCCACCTCCCAAATTCTCTAGGCGCCACTGTCACCCACACACCCAGGAGCTCACAGACACCCACAAACCTGATCCCGTGGGAAAAAAGCCTTTCCAGGTGAACAGCCATAACACACCTGTGCACACCTGTGCACACCTTAAGGGCGAGAAAGGTGTGAGGATGTGATTCAACTTACCAAGCAGGAAACAGGGAGGCTGCCATTGACTGAGCACGGCTGTCCACGCCTTGTGCTTTTTCTAGCACAGAGTCAACAAGCACAGGGGCGGTAGAGGAAAGGTGCGGAGAAGAGAAGTGAGCAATAGTCCACCTGTGTGCCCAGCGCACACGGCCAGAGAGATCCGAGGGGCGGAGAGCAGGACTCCCAGAGGGGCCGGGGGTGTGTGTGGAGAAACCGGGCCGGGGGACAGTGAAGAGGCACCGGAGGGGAAGAAGGGTGGCCGGGCGCTCGGCGCAGCCCAAGCAGCGACCAGAGGCCGGATTTGCAGAAGGGATTTGCAGACGGGGGTGAGGGCACAGGGTGAAGCTGCTTTTTGTGCTCACCGGCATAACTCGAGGAAATTTTTAATTGATTTTTAGAGAGGCATTGATAAAAAATGTTTGACGTCTTTTGATGTGAAGCCAGAACATGCATTTCCTCTCTTGAGAACGATCTTTTCCTTTCCTGGGTCTGCCTGACGGGCTTGGCTCAAGCGTCATCTGGAAACTTCTCTGACCCCCCCTCCCTCCCAGTGGCACCTGACTCCACCCAACACCCCGCACCACACTGGCTACGATTTACTTTGCAACTTTCCTCCCTACTTAGCAGCTCCCGAGCTAAGATGCAGCGAGCGGCTGCGTGCTGCCCCAGGGCGTCCGGTGAGGAGCAGGACCCCAGAACCTGAGCTCGTGCCATTCCTTTGTGCTGCCCCCCAAATATGTTTAAAGACAATTCCGGTAAATGGCGGCCAATAAACAAACGCAGGGCCGGATGAAGCACGCGTCTTTGTAAAGTCGCTCTTGGCGCATCTATCAGGCGGCCGTGTGGTCTGGTGAAGGGCTCCGCAGCCCTCCCGTTCCCCCGCCGGTTATCTAGCTAAGCCTATGAAGATGGGCCCCGTGCCTCAGTTTCCTCATCTGCAGGAAGACCAATAACAGCCATCTCAGAGGTCGGGGGTGAAGGCCGAGAGTGATAATCTAGTCGAAAGTGTTCTGTAAAGTGCGGAGTAAACCCGCAGGCATGCCAAGGCCGATTGTCGCAGCGAACCCTGTCCACGACGTCTGCACCAGTCATGCACCCTCAAGAGTCTATGGGGCTCGTGGCACTGGGGACTCGAGGGCACAGCGTCTGCCCTCAGGCACTCATGTCCTGCTGGAAGAGACCGGAAAGCTCCCACACAGCTGTTCGGCACCGACAGGAGTAAGGCAGGATGGGCTCCTACCTTTCAGGTTTATAAAAACCAAAGCGCTCCCTTGTGCCAAGCTCAGTTCTCTGCTTTGCACTCAGTAGGTGCCGACTTCACTCCCGCACCTCACGGGCAGAGGTTCTGGGGCGTTCGTGCACGCGCCCCGTGCTCTGCTCCCCAGCAGCGGTGCTGGGGTAGGCCCCGCCTGCCAGCTCCAGGCCCAGCTGGGGAGGGGCCCCCACGTGCACGGCGACAAGCACACCCCTACCACCAGGGCCCCGTCCACGCTCCCCACCCGGCCGCCGTTCTGAACTGAGCTGTCTGGCTGTCCGCCCGCAGCAGCACTTGCCGGGAGGGGCTGAGTGTGTGCGCAGTGTCTGCAGACACCTCTCCACGGCGGACACGTTTGCCGGGAGAAACCAGCCTCTGTACTCCGCCCGAGTTTGGGGCGGCAGCAGGAGCAACCGCACAAATGTTGCTTTCAAAGGGTTTCCTATTCCTGTCTTGTTTGGGGTACATCCTCTGTGTTAGGGTCAGAGACAGGGTTTGGGGGGATGTTATTGCATTTTATACTTACCACAACCCCATGAGCCGAGTATTACTATATTATCCTGATTCGACGGATAAACATGTCTGCTCTTGAACCTCAGACATCCTACGAGCGATCTGGATGAATAGTGTGTTATTATTTTATTATTCACTAACTTGTAATTTAAAGTATTTTGGGTGCCTCATAAAAATATCATCCAAGTACTCACTAATGCAAGTGGTATAAACTTTGCCTGGGAATCATTAACTTTGGAGCAGAAATTAGCCTTGGAAAGATTAATTATTTTAATAAATCATGGGCTCGAAGACACACAGTTAATAGGTGGTAGCAGGATTTTGATTCCATAACTGGTGGGCTCAACCCCTCTTCCATGTCAATGCCAGACCCAGTCCCTTACGAACTAAGTGGTCACAAGGACACACCTACTGCTTGCTGCACCCTCTGCCTAGAATGTTCTCCCTCCCATCTCTGGTGCCCTGCCTGAAACTGCACCTCTTCCTCCGTCTTCCCTTATCCCTTTGGTCACAGACCTTACCCTTACCTGACGTCATATCATGTATCTATTGTATTCTTATTGTCAGTCTCCCCATGATGCTGTAGAGTCCTACATGAATGTATGTCATGCCAATGTGAATTACGTGAAGTTGGTATGGTGCCACGGAAAATGTGAATAAGGCCTCACTTAGTTTGCAAAATTTGAAGTGATTCGAATGTTTCCGGATTTTAAGAATTCATCAAGAAGCACACTATCTCAAAGCTGGCGGGACAGGGCAATTAGCCACTGTGCTTAGGCTGGTGTGCAGGTAGGCCTCATTGTAGCTGAAAACCCTGGGTTCATGACACCCTGAGCCAGGCTGCTCTTGAACCTCAGACCTCAGCAATCTGGAAATAGTGTGCTATTATTTTATTATTCACTAACTTTTAATTTAAAGTATTTTGGGTGCCTATAAAAATGTCATCCAAGTACTCACTAATGCAAGTGGTATAAACTTTGCCTGGGAATCATTAACTTTGGAGCAGAAATTAGATATGACCAAGAAGAACACCAAATTGCACCCTGAGCCTCCACCCTGTTAATTTCAGGGAAAAGATTCTGTAAAATATTAGAGCCACGGCTGAGAAATAGAAAGCAACTCTAAGACAAAAATATATAATAATGGTTAAGGACTTACGTGCTTTTAAGAAGTCACGGCCTTGCTACTTTGTACAATATTTACTTCTGTGGGAACATAGGTCTAGAACGTGACCACCTGTACTAACACTGCAGGTTTTGACGTCTTCCCTTGTTCGCAGCTTACAGAAGAGCCTGGAGCCTCCCCCTGCCCTGGCGGGTTCGCTGCAGGAGAGGAGACTCAACCTGTGTAGTCACGAGGGCGGTCCTCAGTGAACAGTTCCCCAGCCATCCCCGGCCGGCCCCTGGCCTTGCGTTTCTTCTCACCTTGACCGCAGCGGCTCCCATCAGCTGCCCAGACTAAACCTGTGCAAATATACACCCATCCTATGCAACAGAACGATGCATCCGCCTGAACTGATGAATAGGCCATTTCTTCTTCCTTTGTCCTGAAACTGCCTCCCTTTGGCTCATGCTGACTTTTAGCTACCTCTTTCACACACAGAACAAACTGCCAGCCAGCGTGGAACTGAAGCCAGCGTGAATGCCAACTTCCCATACCATCTGGGGCCTGCTTCGAAGAAACCAGAGTCATGCTTGAAACCTTGAGACGGCTCCGTTCTGTGGTCACAGAAGGCCACAGGTCCTGGTGCCTGTTCTCCCTCCTCCCGCCAGTCCCCCCGTCCGTCCTGCTGTGGTCCTGGCAGGTTTCATCCACCACTCGGGTGGCGCTCCCGACAGGCAGGCCTCAGGGCTCCTCACACTCTCCTCGCAGCCAGGGACCCCTAGGAACAGGCCAGGACCCTGGCTCTTCCCCGAGTTCTGGCTCTGCTTAAGACCGAAGTCTTAAGCAACTCTAGTCTAACAGCCTGGGAGCTCCCAAGGACAAGAAGTTTCTCATTCACTTTTGCATTCCCAGCTGGGCACGTGGTACTCGCCAAATGCTCAACGTCCCCAAGGTCAAGGTCTAGCAATGGTAAGAGAAGAAATACGGTGTCGTCTGAGCACAGTGTGCTCAGGGCGCCGGGGCTCAGAGGGCCCCCGACCCAGATGGGAGGGAGCTGGGCAGGGAGCTTCCCTCGCGGGAGCCATGTCTCCAAAGCCCCGGTGGCCGGAAAGAGCGTGGGCTATCGGAGAAGGCCAGGTGGGCGGCCAGGGCCGGTCAAGAGCTGGGAGGTGGGAAGCAGGGCGGGCAGGAAGGGTGGGAGGGGAGGAAGGGGGAGGTTCTGTCCCTGCTGAGCACTTACCGTACCGCGGTCGGGGCTCAGGTCCAGAACGCAATGAGTGACATGCGGACTCTGCCAACCAGCGGCACCCAGCCCAGGCCCCGACGTGCTGCACAAACAGGAAATATGGTGGTGGTGGGGGAGTGGGGTCAAAGGCGCCTAAAGGGTCCTTAAACTGCAGGAGCATTTGACAGGTGTTCTATCACTTCCAGGAAAGTCGCCCCTCTCAGCAAACAACAGTCTCATCTTGACAGTTTCTCCCAGAGCAACAGAGTCGTGGGAAAGATGTCAGGTGGGCTCACGGCGCCATGTGCCTGCCCTGGGGGCAGAAACACCAGGTGTAACTCTCCAGCGAGGGGGGCCTGGCAGGATCCTTCAGGCTCAGATTTCCACAGCCATAAAAAGCACCTGCTTGCTTCGGAGGGAGCCCCGTGTGCAGAGGGCCTGGCCCCAAAGCGACGCACACAGAAGGGAGCTGTCACTCACGAGAGACGCAGAGACCCCAGCTTCCGTGTCTGCCTGGGCCTTGGTGGGTGAGGAATACCCCAAGAATTCATTGACCTGGAACTTAAAAGTAACTGATCTCAACCCCACCTTAGAGTTCCCGCCAACGAAGCTGTGCGAACACGCTCAGCCACGCAGGTGAGACCTGAGGAGTGAGCCCAGCAGACAGCGGAGGTTCGGGCTGGGGGCATTTCCACTTCTATCGCTAGAGCTGCTCTCGAAAAAGCCGGAACTGCTGCTGCCCAGTCCAGGCTCGTGCCAGGGTGTGACCATCCTGAAGGCAAGCGCTGGCACCTCCTCTCGGTCCCCTCACACCCCACCTCGTGTGCTACCTTTTCTCCCCACGTGAGCCGTGGGGGAAAAACTGGTTCCCTATCCCTGGGAAAAAACACACACAAGGGATGACATACAATGTTCTGCCTAACTGGCCTATGAACTCTCACAACCTGTTTTTCTGCTCTTCTCTGTTTTATGAGCATCTGTCAAAACTGTCTCCTGCTGTGACCAACAGCAGCCCTCAGGCCTGGACCTGCCTTCCAGCACCTGCCCGGCCCTGTCTGTGGAGTCCCCTGCAGACTGCTCTGTTCGCCCCAAAACCTGAAACCGGTCTGTTGTTTTCTGCCAGCCTAGGGGAGAGTTCAGGTACTTTATCTATAAATTCAAGACCAAGAATCAGGCCTAGGGCTGTTAACTTGCCAAACAATTTCTTTTGGTTGGTGTTATTTATTTTTAAATGGATGTGTAGTCGATGCATGCATTTTCAGGATACAGAACCTCTACTTCCTAAACTGGCTCCTATGAGAGTCCCCGTCTTTCCTTATTAATTCCCACTTTCATTTGAATTTTTTCCCAGAGCCTAGAATACCAGCACATGGTGGGCACACAATAAATCTGTGTCTGATGAATGAATCGGTGATGGAAAATGTTATATAAATACTTTAAACATTTTATTCTAACTTAAAACACATATATGGTGATTTATTTGGCCACACTTTGACGCAGGGCCAAAGCCTTTCCTCTGAGTGCAGTGCCCTCTTTGAGGACGTCGTCTCCTTTCTTGAATAAATCACACATAGACAGCATTAGCCACAAGTGTAAATTTTAATTTCTTTAAAGCAGGAGGAGATCTTAAAGACTCATGGAGAGCAATTTCGGCACGGTCTGTCTATATTTTTATTATTTCCCCCCAATCTCTCCTACACTTAATTTAAAGCAAATTTTTAAGTCAACTCGCCTTTACCAAGTCTTTCCAAATCATTCAACTTAGTTTTCAAAAAACAACTTTCTTTTTGCACTGATTATATGGGTTTACATAGTATTTAATATGTTTACAGGGTATGCAATTATATGGCTTAATTATAATAACGTGTACCACAGGCATAGACCGGCTTAGGGACAAACACCGCTCAATTCGAAGGCATGAGCGTGCTGAGAGCCGGCTGCCCGCGGTGGCCGGGCCGTGGGGACCTGCCAGGGAATGTGCCCAGTGAGTCAGCCCAGTGGAAGAGGCTGGAACACAGGGCTGCTCCTGCAGAATAAAATCCCTGACACCAGCACACGGCCATTCCGATGGGAACTGGCATGGAACCCACAGAAGAGAATGGGGAAAGCAAAATGAGGTCAGCTGGAGGGGACAAGGCTCCCAGCAGCACCTGGGCAAGAGCTTTCCCCAGCCCTCCCGGCCAAGAACAG
The DNA here is from genome assembly GCF_040939455.1 of Microcebus murinus. Taxonomy (NCBI): domain Eukaryota; kingdom Metazoa; phylum Chordata; class Mammalia; order Primates; family Cheirogaleidae; genus Microcebus; species Microcebus murinus. The sequence goes on along the minus strand of NC_134116.1, from coordinate 76,756,682 downwards.
GCCCTGCCTGCGAAGGAATGAAGTCGATGTAACAGTCACGATGAGTGCGGTTTTCTAGACCGTTTCTAGACGCCACCCAGATGGGCCAGGCGTTTACGATCCTGCAGGCATTTTAGCTAGGCCCCAGGGCCCCCTGGAATGAGAAGTACGAAGACCCAGGCCTTTGGGGCACACACACGAACTGCAGGATGCAGACGCGGGTGGGATCTGCTGTTCGGACAGATCCCATCACTCTAAGGGGTTAAAGGTTTTCCAGGCCTGGGGGACGCAGCTGTGACTTGAATGAATGAAGTTTCTGACATGACATGACCATGCTGGTCAGGAAGGGGGCCAGACGGCCAGACCCCAAAGCACACAGCCAGGGGCACCCTAGCAGCAACCCCTGGACGTGCCCGTGCGGACTCCGTTCAGGGGTGCGAAGGGAGCACAGGGGCATCCGGCCTGCCTGAAGGGCACGTCCCCTCTATGGGCTGTGACACCAGACGCCGGGCCACATGCAAACACAAAACCACTGCCTCTGTTCTGAGTCATTCTGAGTCCCCTGGAGTTCGATTAATGGGGGAACACGAGTCTAGGCCAGCACCAATACGTGGTCTGTTCGACAGCTGTATTTTTCATTACAAATTAACAAGATGACATTCTCTTTCAGCATGTGTCAGGCTCTCAGAGACCAACCAATCGCCTTGCGGGCTCTGACGAGAAGGTTTCTGGACTCGTAAGTCTGAAGAACCCCGCTCCGCCCACCCCTTCTCCCGACCATGGCAATGGCTCTGGGAGTGGCCATGCAGGCTCCGGCCAGCCCCGGCTGGGGAGCACCCAGAGCAGGGCTTCTGACCGCGCACGGCGCCCACGGATTTTCTTTAAAAGCTTCTCTCGAGATTCTAATGAGCAGTGGAAGCTGAGAACCACTGGCTTCGTGCATCTCTTTTTCCAAGATGAAGGCAGAGCCCTCAGCTTCCAGAACCAACGTGAACAGTCTTCTGATCTGTATCATACTAAGCACCTGGAATACTATTAGTTACCACATACTGAGGACTAACGTGTGCTCAGTACTGTTACGTACTTTTACATACAGTATCTCAAAACCCAAAAGCAACCCTGTATGGTTGCTATCGTTGTCCCCATTTTTAAATGTTTTCTGTTTTTTAGACAAGAAAACAGTCTCGGAAAGGTTAAGTAACTTAAACAAAATTTGCACAGCTGGTTAAGTAGAGAAGCCAGTATCTAGACCCAGTATCTGATTCCAAGAGTCCAAGCTTTTCCTATGATGCTATGCTCTTTCTTGGCCTTTCATGACTGGAGGAACTATGATTCAAATGTTGGGATTAGCAACACATTTTTCTAAAATTTTGTCCATGAAATCTGAGTGGAGAAGACTGTTCTTCTAGAGCCCACGGATGCCAGGATATCTGCCTCGTTCAAGAGCTCCAACTCATTTATTATCATAATCTAATTTTGTAGAACAGCAAACTAGAGGATAATTTTGAGCTAAATCGAATTTGTGTTTTAATCAAGGGGCCAGCATTATTGATTATGTAATAATCCATTCTCTCTGTTTATTTGCATCCTTGCAAAAACAATAACTTCCCCCATTAAACCCACTCTGACCCCAATTTTGGAGCCACTGCAGTGCCTGAATCCAGCAAGACTCATGCACAGAATAGCGGAATTAGAGACGCATAAATCATCAAAATGGAGACAGTCCCTGTAATTGCAGAAGCAACTCCAGGGGAGTGAAGAACCCATGGCATCACCCTAAGAGTGCTTCTGGGGAGAAGCCGCCTCTCTTCGCACCCCAGGACCAATGATCCTGTGACTCAGTCACCGAAGGACTGGCCCAGAGCTCCTGGTTCCATAACGACTGCTGGAGACCAAAGAGCTTGGCTGAGTTATCCAAACACCCCATCAGCTGGACCCTGATCAAATCACACATTGCTTATGAAGTTAATGTCCTGTTGTGTAAACTGAAGAATCGGCCTTTGGCAATCAAGGTCAAGGATGAATGGTGTTAGGGGACAGTGTCATCCATAGCATACATGCAGGAAGAATCCCCGTAACAACGCAGATGGGCATTTTGCTCAGCTTTACAAGTCTGTGATGATCTCTTCGTTCTGGTGCTCTTGGCGTGCCCCCCCCTGAACCCCGAAATGCCATTCCATAGAAACCACTGATAATCGCGGTGTTTAGCACTGTGCCTCAGGCGTCAGAGGTTCAGGCATATGTGTGGAGGAAGGCAGGGCAGGGAGGTGGTGTAGCCCCAGCACTTCGGTAGGGACTTTTTATACACGCATTGCATTCATCTTACGCAACATAAATCTCACAATTCCCAAATGAGGAAATTGCACCCCAGCATACACACAGCCACACACAAGATGGGGCCAATTTTCACAGCACTTCTGTCCAACCTCAAGCCTCACACATTTTCATTGGACCTCTCATCTGTCCAGAATGGTGGCGCCAACCTTTGCTCAGCTCTCCTCCCATGGAAGGTCTTGGATTTGGCCCCTCCTGAGTTAATTCATCACATTCAATAAGCATCCGTTCCATTTGCAGGGCACGGTGCCATGAGCCTCCAGAGATCCGACCTGCTGTGGACCCCGCCCGCAGGGAGGGGAGCTCGGGCAGCCGGGCCAGCCCCCATGAGTAAGCACCGAGCACGGCAGCTCTCGGGAGGTGGAAGAAAGTCATGCCTGCACCTGGCTGAGGAACCAGGACGGGCTTCCTGACACGCTGGCATGTCAGAGGGGCCTTGAAGGATGCATGGAGCATCAGCAAGAGGAAACCAGGGCGGGAAATGGGCGGCTCTGGGGCCTGCCAAGCAGAACAGCGTGCGTGGTTTGCTGCGCAAACCCCTCCATGCCTCCACGTAACACGAGAGCCCATTCTGCCCAGTTCCAAGGCCCATGCCCTTTCCTCTACACCCCTTAGAAACCACCTGGAGTTAGAGTATCCGCATGGGAGAGACACTGTGTGTGCAACGGTGAGATGAGGTCACTCGCGTTCAGTGCCAAGCCTGACTCCTGGCACACAGAAGTGCTCCAGAAACACCAGCTATCGTTTTTATTGTTTGGGGTACATCAAGCCATGCAATTCACCGGAGGATAGGATATGGATAGAAGTAGCTTCCCATCCCCGGCACTTGGCACGTCACTGGGTACACATTAGACACTCACTGTAACACAGTCCCCTAACCTCTCGGACTGTTCCCAGGAAGCAGAGACTGCAGCGCCTGCTCCACAGGGTTGGGGTAAGGAGCGAATGAGACAGTGCGTCTGCAAGCATCTGGCACGGCACAGGCACGTGGGGGTGCTCAGGAAACGCTATGGGAATCCGGGTTCCTCCAGGGCCAACTCCAGGCCTTCCAGTCCTTTCAAAGCAAAACGACACAAGTTTACTATCTCCCAAACTGGATTGCTAGTAGTGTTCTATGAAAAGAAAAAAATCAATGTGTATATATACTGCCCTCGGAAATGTAATAGAATAGTCACGTAGGAAAACACAGAACACTCCTACGTAGTTGCCCGCACTGTTTTTCAGTAAGATGCAGTCAGGCCGTGGAGGACCACGGTGACGAAAACACTACGGTCCGGAGAACAGCATTAGACAGACAGATCGATGAAACCGAGGACAGAGCTCCACAGTTACAAGCACACACGGGATTTCGGGACGTGACAGCGACAGCGTTTCAAATCAGTGGGGAAGAGGTGTCGTTGAGCGAATGACATTGGAACTCCCATTTCAGGGCTCCAACATTCGCCTCTGTGCACGTCACTCTTTCTGGTCCTTCCAGTTCTGTTCAGACGTTGGCTCCTGGGGGAGGCCTTCCCTGGCCACCCGACCTACAGCAGGCCTTCCGATTCGGTCACCCCAGCACGAAGCCTTGTTCGCTCCCTTCGTACCGACCGTAGCATCTTGTAACCGTGCCCCCCGCGCCCATTTTAGAGTGTGAGCCCCGTGAGGGCGGTCGTCTCATCCCTTCCTTGCTGCCTGCTATAGCGCTGAGCACAAGCCAGGTGCCCTGTATTTCTTGAATGAATCAATAAATGAATGACTCCCTCATTTTCAATATCCGCCCTGAATATGTCTCTTTTTCAAAGAAAAAGTTGTCATGTTTTTCTTCTTTTAACCATAATAGAAGTCTCACTGATAAACCTGTTTCCAATCTCCTGTTTTATTTTCAAATGTCTACCCACTCCTGCTTGGTTTCTCTCTTCCACATCTTAAAGAAATCTTACTAACTGGAGCACTGTACTTACGTCTCTTTGGTAAGTAACTTTGATTTGTAACTTCAGCAACTAATACGTTGGCTGATTGTATTTTAACATCTTGACACCAAACGGTGACAGATAGTGCTTCCAAACCACACTTTCTTTCTTGCCTCTCTGAGGCTCCCCTACCTGCGGCCCCACAGTCAGAAGTTCATGGTGGTCTGCCACAGGCAAAGGGGCCCGTCAGTGTTCTATCTCAACAGGTTGCAACGTGTGTGTGTGTGTGTGTGTGTGTGTGTGTGTGTGTGTGTGTTGCTTACCACGTGCGAGGTAACACACTCTCTCCCTGCTTCTATTAATACTTTCTGCTCCTGTAGCAGCATCAGACCCGGAGAGACCTACCCACAGGAGAATAATGACATACGACTGTGAAACTTCCCTGCATGACCTGGCCAAGGCCAACAGCTAAGCCTGTGTTTTACTAGTGGCATCTCCAGGGCCTGGAACCCCTTCCCTGGTCTTTATTTTTTGCCTCTGTGCCTCCCGTCCTAGCCCTAAAGTCTCCTGTGTGGGGCATGACCAAGAAGCTTTCACTAAATAAATATCCTCATATGCCTCTAGATGACAGGTCTCCTCTACAATGTCAGGAAGAGAAGAAATGTGGTACTGAGTGTGGCAGACTGAGTTTTCCAAAGACGGCCACAGTCATCTTTCTCCCGTGCCACCTGCTCTTGCAGGGACCCTGGCACCCCTCTGGCTGCGTGATGGCACAGATGTCCAACTCCCCTAGAGTCTGGGCAGACTTTTGTGGCTGCCCCAACCAACCTACTACAGCAGACATGATGCCACGAGACTTTGGAAGGGCAATCATGAAAATACCCTGTGCTTCCGTCTTGCCATTGGATAGCAACTGCCATTCTGTGAGGAAGCTCAACTTGGCCCACGTGGAAAGACTACGTAGAGGGGTCTGTGTTGAGACACAAGTGTAGCCATTCTGGTCAACAGCCCTGCTGAGACCCCAGCTGACAGCCCACACCAACCTCCAGATGACCCAGACCCCAGCTGCCAGGTTGCTCCCAGCCTTCGAGTCTTTCTACCTGGGGCCCCTGATGTTGGGGAGCAGCGACCAGCTGTTTCTGCTGTGTCCTCACCCAGAAAATTTATGAACAGAATAAACCTATCATCATACCCCATTAAATTTTAGTTAGGCAGCAGTGTTGTGTGGAATGCTGATTTAAGTTCATAATCATATAATAGCTCCTCATTTCCATGAATCTAATCGCCTACTGGGCATCTCCATTTGGTCGCATCACAGGCACCTGCAGCTCAGCAAGTTTAAAACCGAACACTACCATTCCCCAAAAGGAATCCCTTCTCCCATGCTCTCTAAGCATGAGTGCCATTGACTAGACACCCAAGTCCACTCATCCACCCGTGCGGTTGTTCATCGGCTACTCCTTAGGCACGTGTGACATGACGGATGCGTGGCCCACAGACCTGCTCTCACAAGGTAGACTCTAGTGGGTGGCGAGGGTGGGCTGCCGGTGGGGGGCTGGGCTGTGAGCTGGAGGCCGGGCTGACAGGCAGCCACACAGAACGTCCCTTTCCCTCGCTCTTGCCCTCCCTCCTGCCAGCCACACACACCCCTGCCCTGCAGCCTGGGTTCTGCCCTGCTGAGTTAGTCCCGGAAATATAACGTGCTTGTCCCGTCCCCTCCGAGCACCTGCACATGCTTCTCCCTCCTGAAACACTCCTGCCCCACCCCCAACTTCTCGCCCCAGAAACTCACAGCCGCCCCTCAGGTTTCAGCATATGTCACCACCTCCGTGAAAGCTTTCCTGGTCTTCCAAAGTCCAGGCTGGTTCTCCTCCTGAGCATTTCCAAGCCCTGCACTTCGCCGTTGCAGCAGATTTCAACAACCCCTTCTGACCCCGCATTTCTCCACCTGCTCTGTGCGGTTGTACATATGCTCATTTATACAGCTGATGTTCCTACCAACTTAGGTTTCCCTCTGAGTCACTCTCAGATGACTCAATTCCTCAAGGACAGAGACTATGCCTTCAACTTTCTTAATAATGATCTACAGCAAGCATATAACAAAAATCTTTTGATATTCTCAAACTCTCTGAAAAAGTAGAAGAGTGTGGATCATTTCCTAACTCATTCTATGAAGCCTGCATTACCCTGACACATACAAAAAAACTACGGACCAATGTCCCTGATTGATGTTGATGGAAAAAATTGTCAAGAAAATACCAGCAAACCAAATTCCGCAGCGTACTAGAGAGCGCACAATAACCAGGTGGGATTTATTCCCAGAATACAAGGATGGTTTAATATATAAAAATCACTGTACTCTACCACATTAGCCTAATGAGGGGGAAAAAACATGATCAACTGATATAGAAAAAGCATTTTGACAAAATTTAACACCTTTTCTTGATAAAACACTTTCAAACTGGAATAGAAAACTTCCTCAACATAAAAGCCATATATGAAAAACCCAGATAACATCATTCTCAATGGTGAAAGACTAAAAGCTTCTCTTCTAAGATCAGGAACAGGACAAGAACGCAGTATTGGAAGTTCTAGCCAGAGCACTTAGGCAAAAAAAAGGAAATAAAAGGCATCCAAATTGGGAAAAAAGGAAAATTGTCTCTGTTCACAAATGACATGATATTTTATGTAGAAAACCTTAAAGATTCCACACCAAAACAAATTATTAAAGCTAATAAACAAATTCAGCAAAGTTGCAGGACATAGAAATCAACACAAAAAATCAGCTGCATTTCCGTATGTGGACAATTAACAATCCTAAAAGAAAATGAAGAAAACCACCCCATTTACAATGGCATCATCTGTCAGATTAAACTGTTGAAAAGGAGGAATACAATAGCATCAAAAACAACAAAATACTTAGGAATAAATGTAACCAAGGAAGTGAAAGTCTTGTACACTAGAAATTACAAAATAATGCTGAAAGAACTTAAAGACTTAAATACGTGGAAAGACATCAATGTTCATGGATTAATGCCTTAATATTAAATGACAATATTACCCTAAAGCTATCTAGAGGTGAAGGCAATCCCTATCAAAATCCCAATGACAATTTTTGTATAAATAGAAAAACCTGAATAGGCCAAAATAATCTTGAAAAAGAATAAAGTTGGCAGACTCATACTTCTTTATTTCAAAACTTACTATAAAGCTACAGTAATCAAAACAGTGTGGTAATGCCATAAGGGCAGACACATAGACCAATGGGATAAAAGAGAGAGTCCAGAAATAAACCCTAGCATATACGGCCAACTGATTTTTTGGCAAGTATGCCAAGAGCATTCAGTGAGAAAAAGAAAGTCTTTTCAACAAGCGATCCTGAGAAAACTGGATATCCGCATTTAAAAGAATAAAGTTGACCCTTACCTTACACCACACACTAAAATTAATTCAAAATGGATCAAACACCTATAAGTAAGATCGGAAACTATGAAACTCTTAAAAGAAAACATAGGGCCAAAGCCTCATGACATTGGCTTTGGCAGTAATTTCTAGGTATGACACCTAAAGAAAAATTAAATTGGACTGCACCAAAATTACAAACTTTAGTGTATTACAGGATACTGTCTATGAGAGAGTGAAAAGACAACCCACAAAATGGGAACAGTATTTCCAAATCACTTATATGATAAGGGATTCATATCCAGAATTTAAAAAGAACTCCTACAACTCAACAACAAAAAAACCCCAAACAATTCAATAAAAACGCGGACTAAGAACTTGCACAGCCATTTCTTTGGAGATATACAAATGGCCAATAAGAACGTGAAAGGATGCTAACCCACTAGTCATTAGAGAAATGAAATCAAACCACAATAACACTTCACATCTATTATGATGGTTACTATTAAAAAAAAAAACAGAAAATAACAAGAGTTGGCAAGAATGCAGAGAAATTGGAACAATGGTGCATTGTTGATGGGAATGTAAAATGGTGCAGCCACCATGGAAAACCATTCAGCTGTTTCTCAACACGTTAAACATAGAATTCCATGTGATCCAGCAATTCCCAGGTCTATATTCAGAAGACCTGAAGCCAGGGGCTAAAACAGACACTTGCACACCAATGTTCACAGCAGTGGCAGTCACAATTGCCAAACGGTGGAAACAATCCAAATGTCCATTAATGGGTAAATGGGCAAACAAAGTGTGGTATATACACATTATTCAGCCTTAAGAAGGAAGGAAATTCCAGCATCTGCTACAACATGGATGGATCCTGAAAATGAGTGAAGCCAGGTGCAAAAAAGACAGATATTGCATAATTCCCACCTATATGAGATACCTAGAGCCGTGTTTATTCCAAGAACACTCTTTCAGAGACATGAATAAACAAGAGTGCTTCCAGGACAGGGCTCCCAAGAATAATGAAGTCTTCAAAAGCCGTAAGATACAAAGATCAGTCTTCAGAACAGAGAAGGCTCACTGGGAGAATGATGGATGGACGAAAAATAATGGCAACACAAATAATTCAAGTTACTCAGCAGTGGAAGAGGCTTCAAGTACTCAAGAGCAGGCTGGCTAACCACTGGTGAGACAGAGACAGAGTTTACAGGGGCAATGACTACCCTGGAAGGGAAGGAGAACTAGAAACAGCAACCTTTAAGGTATTTACCACCTACCTCATCATCAAAACTGAAAGTTAATATTCAAAATGGAGCTAGAAGAAATTAAGAAAGTTATAGAAGCTATGGAAAAAACTCCCATAAATCAGAATTATCTAAACTTTGAAATGAGGTGACCAGAGAAAAGAAAGATTGGATCAAGAGATCGTAGAACTCAGAAAATACAAAATAAAAGCAAAACACAGGCAAAAAAACTAGAAAAAAAATGAGCAGATAGATATAAAAGATAATTTCTTTAAAAAAATAGATGAAAAAGAAAAAATTAAGACAGAAAAATTAGAAAACTAGGTTAAAAAAGGATTTGCGTGAGAGTAATAGAATACAGGTAAAGAAGAACAAATGCACATATTGTAAGAGTCACTAAAGGAGAAATTCAAAGCAATGGAACAGAACAAATACTAATAACCATAATTCACACAAACTCTGAAAATTTTTAAAAATGACTTGAACCTAAATACTGAAAGATTATAGTATGTCCTTGGGAAAAAGTAATTATGACTTTTACAATTATAATACTAAGATTTATTCCAAAAATATGGAGTGGAGGGAGGAGATCAGGTTTGTAGGAGTGAGTACTCCAAGTGCCCAAGTTGTGGTCGCTAAACGTCACTTCCCATTAAAATGAGCCAGAAGCCCTGGGAGAAGTGGCTGATTCTAGGTTTACAGCAGGTGTACACGGTGATCTCGGACTATTTTATCGCAAAGGGCAGGAAAGATATCCTAGTCAACTAGGATCATGACCCAAGAAGGGGAAACTTGTCATTTGGTAAGGATGACAACTGCAATGGACTGAAAGACATTAAACATGTTTTGAATCCATTAGTTTATAATGATAATACTGGTGGGAGCAATGATAAAATTAATAAACTAGTTTTTGACATTTGTATTTACCTTCCAAGATTCTATTATTCTAAATGTAAAATAACTTTAGGTTTTTCAAAAGACATGCTACCACATAAAGATAAATGCAAGCTATGGGCTAAACAAACGCAGGCACGTGTAAAATGCTGTTCTACGTGCACCAATGCTGTTCTCCAGGGGAAATCTCTTTGGATAGCAAAGATAATAACCTGAGCAAAAGTAGTAACACAATTTCCAAAGTGTCTACTTCTAATTTTCAAATACATTTTAGGCAAAAAGGGGGGAAAAAACACACTGAAAAACCCACAAGCACAAATAAACCAACTTTAATAGATATTATTTTATATTTATATAGCGCCTTCTTCAAGAACCTTAAATGCTTTACAGACATTATCTCTAATTAATCCCCACAACAACCCTGTGAGGTAGGTATTACTCCCATTTTACAAGACAGGGAGACTGAAGCACAGAGAGGTTAAGTGACTTGCCCAAGGTCACACAGTTAAATTCACTGAAGAGCCAGGACCTGAGCGCTTTAACCTCCCGGCTCCCAGCCAAATACCTCATGAGAGAACCTTTAATAAAAAGTATCTTTAAAGAAAGTATCAAGAGTAGTATGTTATGAAAATGAGGTCTTTCTACTGCCATCAAGGAAAGAAAAAACCCTATACTGATGGTTAGAGGCCACAAGACCCATATAGTACATTTCCTTCTCCCCAAAGCCTCCTGGTTCCCGTCTTAAATAATCTTCCAAAGGTAAAGTTTCCAAGACAGAAGCCACGTGGCTTAGAAGTGGGACTTAATTTAGAATATTTACTTTTAGTTACGATAATTTATAGAAATTTTTATTCCAATATACAAAATATGGGACAGTCATCCCAACAAACATATACATAGTTACACAGCAATCAGCCGCCACCTACAACTTACACCTGCCCTCATTTAATCACAGCCAACCAGCACACAACCTCACGATGCTTGCTTTATGGGTCACTTTTCTTACTTACTATACCTGTGTTTTTTTCTCCCAAACCCTGACCCTTTAGTTTTAAAAGTATACTGAGTTTCTGATAAGCTCCAAAACATTTTACTTAGATCCAGCTGCACTAAGAGTAAAAAGTAAATTTAAAACCATCACCGACAGTCCCTCCCCTGATGAATCATACTGTAAGTACAGTGCAGATGTGAACAAAGTGTGCAACTACCATGGAACTCAATACAAATGCTAGAACTTGCTTTAATATGAAATTTAACTTGCCTTTCACTGCATGGTTTCTTAAAATGCAAAAAACATAACAAACACAACATAGTATTTCAATGCTGTACCTTTATGCAAATGACTTCATCTATCTTTCTTAGACATGCTGTGGTCTAGCTGATGTTAATTAAAATCGACTCAGCTTCACTTTACTCTTTTTCTCTGTACTGAAAGCTGAAAAAATACAGCTTTAAATTCCAAAGCAATTTGGTTTAAGCCTTCAAAATAAAAAAGTGTACATCCACTTCTACTGCTCTGACTTTGCCCACGTTCTTGGTTGGGATTCTCTGTGCAGTGTTGGTAGATCAGGCAGGATATGTGTAATCTGTACAAAACCACTCCAGCCAGGGTAAGGCTTCAGAAACTGAATCTTAAAAAGCAATTTGTCAAAATATTTTTGATATTTAGTACAAATACTAAATACCATAATTTTCTCCCAGCACATCTGTTTAGGCAGCCCAGTTAGCTAAATGACCCTGTAAAAGATCTGTTTATGAAATGAATAGGTGAAGTCATTTCCTGAGCTAAAAGATACAGATAAAAATGTTAATAATAGCAGCAGACAAAAAATATTCTTTTTTGTTGTTTGTTTTCCATAGTTAACAGTTTTAGCAAAATAAAAGAATATTTTAAAAAATTACTGCCTGAAAAAGAGTTTGATAGAGAATATCAAAGGCCTGATTGCTATTCTTTTGAATATAATTTTTAATTATTTCTTCAAGTTACATTCGGCCACTGTCAGATAACTTACTGGTGCATGGAAAAATGTCAACTGCAATGGTTTACATACATTTTACATTAAATATATTACTTCTTAAAACCCCCAACAGAATGAAGTCTTAAATACAAATTTTAATTTCTGAATACTCTTCCAGTAAGATTTGTAAAGGCAGGGGGGAAAAAGACTTGTTTTTTGTTTTACTGGTCTACTTCATTAAAATTTAATCTTCAAAAGGGTTTTTAGCTTGCTATCCAGATTGCTACGATTATGACAAACATATTACTTTTTTCCAGAGTAAAAAAATGACATTTGAAAATAACATAACTCCTATGACATGTATTTTCCAAGCACGGCCTCGACTTAAAATTTTGAATACTTAAGAATTCTAAAGATTGGTATATCACCACTGCATCAGAATTTCTTTTATTATGCCAACTACTAGAGGGAACTTTTTGATAGTTTTTTATTTTACTGAAATTAAAGCTCAATACATAACTGACTTATAAACTATAGTAAAAGGACAAATATTTAGCCAGAGATATCAGTTCCTCCTGAAAAAGAATATTCACCTCCTCTCATTGCAAGTTTTCAAGGTATCTTACCAATTTTAGATAGAATTTAAAATTCACCTTAAAAATAGAACAAACAAAAGGACTAGTTAAACTGACATAAACTAAGAAAAATGTGCTCAAATTTACTGACAGAATCATGGGCACTTCATACAATACTTAGACTCTACCAGTTTTAAGTAAAATAAATAAGGAAAAAGTTATAATTACAAAGCCAGTCTTTCCCCTTGGGGAAACAAAAAGCCACTTTTGACCAATTGTTCCCTACATATACATATACTGTATATTATTATAAGCTTCTTCAGAGAAGCAAAACATATTTGTCTTCCTGACACTGGATTATCTAGCATTTGTTAGTTTTTTACATCAGGAAGGCAACTGCAAGTGTTGGGCCCAAAAGTATTTCTGGTTTACTCTTGAAAAGACCAGTAAATATGCTTTTATACATAACTGAACACAGACGAATTTATGCAGCGTGTTCAGCATCATCTCCTTAAATTATCAATACAAGCTAGCACAGATTCCAATTCCTTCTACTGCACCCCCAAGGAACTCAAATCATTACTGGTGCAATTAATGAAGAGAAGATGCGTGTCAGTAACTGGAAGGCTGTTTTACAAGAGGAGCTGGTATCTCTGCTTTCACTTCCTTGTCATATGGAACTGCACGGACAGCATGATACCTGAGCAAATAAATCGACTACCATGATCGGAAGGGCTTGTTATCCATCGTCTTTGCTTCACTGTGTGCAAAGTGTGCTGCTGCCCCCTGAGCTTCCTGCATTTCTCTTTTCTTGAAAAAACAGTGCTTGATCCTTTCCAAAATAACCAGAGAAGAAACGAGGCAGAAAGTATCTCTTCATCGTGATTCCCCCTCAGTCCCGAGACTGGTAGAAAAGGATGTAACCAGACTCAGAGTTCTTTGAGATGTCTGATGTCAACCCGTAGAATTCTTCAATAGCTTGTGCATCTATTTTCTGTGGGGCAAAATGTAAGCATTAGTACATAAATGAGCTCTGCACAACCAGAATGGTTTAAATCAAAACGACAACAATACCAAGTATTGATGAGAACGTCGGGCAAAAGGAACTCTCGTGGATGGCTCGTGGGAATATAAAATGAAACAGACCATTTAGAAATGTTTGGCAGGATTTTCTAAAGCTGAACATAAAACTATAGATCCAGCAATTCTACTTCCATGTATAGGTTGAACTATATGAAACCACTAATTGACACCATTTTGGACCTAAAAAATGCAATTTCCAATGGTCTAACTTGATATACACCCAAGAAAAATAAGCCTACATAGCATGTCCAGCAACAGAAATACAGGATGATCAAGGCATTTTTATTCACAATAGTCAATACTTGACAAAAAGTCGAATCTTTAATTTGGTATATTCGCACAATAGAAAATTACAAAGCAATAAAAAAGAACTGCTCCTGCTCCTGCTACTACTACTGCTACTACTACCACTACAGGCAACAAGAATGAATCTCACAAATATACTAGTGAGTGAAAAAAGCCAGACACCAAATAAATTAGATGAGTCCATTTACATTCAAGCATAGGCAAAATTAATCAAAACGATAAAGTCCAAGAGGACTGAGGACAGAGGTGAGGAGAGCTGTGGGTCCCAGCAAAGGGGAACAAGGAGCCTGTCGGGGTGCTGCAAATGCACTACATCTTCATCTGGACGGCAGTTACAAGTGTATGTGTGCGTCGGGGTGGGGAGGTGTACACGCGTGTAAAAATTCAAGCTGTTTAAGATTTGTGTACTTTACTATATGTATGTTGTTACTATATAGCTGGGTAAGTCTTTTTCTAAATAATAAACTTTGTTGAAAGCTTTCCCTTGTTTGATTCTAGTGTGTGTTAGTTGGCCCCTCAGGTGTTGAGCTTGGACGTGAGAGTGTGAAAAGTGAGAATTAGACTACTAGCTATTAAAGACCCAGACATCTGCCTAATGTTCATCACCAATCATATATGAATGAGAAACCATGAGAAAAAAATGAAGTGCAACATACACACACAACCTTAAAGAAAAATAAGAAATTAAGAAAACTACTTACTTCTACAATGTCGTCATCGAACAACAACCAAAAATCATGACTCTTAACTATTGCAATATAATGGCCTCGATTGGGACCACTAAAACAAACAAAAAAAGAAATGTTAATTTTATACAATGTTTCTTAATATTACTATTTCATGTCCTAAATTTCATGCTGTATGGAGTAAAGAAACTGAAACAGATAAAAATACTCCTTGCCTATTCTTTCCAAAAAAGATAAAGCTACACCATCTTTTTTTTATTTGATTAGGCATTCAATTTTAAAGTCAAATAATTAGTGCTTTAACTGTGAGAGATATAACCAGTATTCTATTTATATAAAGCAATTCTACTGAAATTTATTGTTTTTATAATAATTTTCAAACTTGCTTCTATAGAAGAAATAAATTTTTCTAGCATTTTTGGAGGCGTAGTTAAGTTAAACTACAAAATTATGCATATAAAATTCTTTCTTTTTTTCTTCTCTCTCTTTCTTTCGAGACAGAGTCTTACTCTGTTGTCTGGGCTAAAGTGGCATTATCATAGCTCACTGCAACCTCAAATTCCTGGGCTCAGGAGACTCTTTTGCCTTGGCCTCCCAAGTAGCTAGGGGCACACCAATACACCCAGCCAATTTTTCTGTTTTTTGTAGAGATGGGGCCTTGCTCTTGCTGAGGCTGATTTCAAACTCCTGGTCTCAAGCAATCCTGCTGTCTCGACTCCCAAAGTGCTAGCATATAGGCATGAACCACCACACCCAGCACCATATAGAATTATTTCTAAATCTCATTCCCTTGACAATTGTTTTTTTCCTTGAAGAAAGATCCAACATGATGCTTGTAAAAGGCAAAGATATCAAATCCATGGTTCTCAAATCAATCCTGAACTTCATAAACATCTTTAAAAGTAAATGACCTTTGCCCAATGGTAAGTTATTATTAGTGCTATAGTTAAATACCTAATTCTTAACACCATTATAACTATTATGAATGCCTCTGCGCGTCATTTTAAGCAAATTTCAAAGACAAAAATGTAAATATGCATAAAAATAAAGAAGGCATTATTGCTTTTAAAAGCAATTCTTTCCTTTATAAAAGGACATAGCAAAGATTTTAACCTCTCCCAGTTTAAGCACGATTCAATATAAAGGCTTATATATTGATTTTTTAGTTAAACTGCAATTCTGTAATTGATATAGAATTTGAAATTATTTTCAACACACATTGTTCTTTATGGTGAACACTATTTTCAAAGTAGCAACCAAGGATTAGAATAAGCTACCTCCTACAATGCCTCATGTTTCTCAGATCCTTTGATCCTGTAGGTGAGATAAATATCTTAGCTGACAGCATGACACAAACAAGTGTACTTTTTTTACTACAGAGGATGACACTGCAAAACTTTTTTTTAAATAAAAGCCTAAGAAAATAAAATAATAGAACTAAGTCTATTTTCTACATTTCTTTAGGATTCATCTAAAGGGTCTTATGTTTGATGGAGAGAGGTTAGGAAATGAGAAAAAAATGTAAAGGGGCGAAATAAAAATCACAAAAAGGTTGAGGACCATAGGGTGGAAGGGAAGGAGGTGGGTGGTTCAAGGACTGGAAAAAGGTAACTTTTTCCTTTGGCAAAGAGCTAGTATAAAGAACAGTAGACAGAAGGGAATTTCAGTAAACAGAAGAGAATTTCACAAACTAATACTGATAGGAGAGATGAGGGGCCAAGGCTAATAAATGCATACCTAAGGAAGCTGTTAGGGATTTGCATTCTGAACACTAAGTGAGCAAAACACTGTGCTGGTTGCTGCGGAGATAAGAAAGACACCAACAACTTCCTGCCCTGAAGACACTTCAGTACAGTAGGTAAACTAATCCAAAAGCACAATCCAAGGTAGAATACCATATAAAAGTGCAGCCACAAGGGAAGACTACACCCAGGGAAGAGAGGAGGTGGAAGGGAGAGGGTTGAGGAATCAAGAAAGGTGGAGTCAGGGCCCCAACTGGTTTAAAGGATAACAGGTGATCAGTCAGCAAACAGGTGCCGGAAATCTGTTATGTGCCAAGCACTGGGGTAGAGAATGAGTAAGCTGACACCTACTTATTCATGGCACTGACATGCTAAAAATGAGAGTTGTTGACAGTGGAAGGATGCATGTAAATGTAAACCCTCCATACTCTGATATGAAACATCTACAAATAAGTGTGATGGAAAAATATTTTAAAATATTATTAGCCTTTTATTGATGAGCATATTATTTGCTGTTTTAAGAAGTATCTGTTTTCATAAGGAAAACAGACATACAATCTGATAAATATAATAGGAAAGCAGTAAGTCAGGGCTAGCAATGAGCAGCGAGCATTTATGTGAACACAGAGGAACAGCACCGCATGGAGACTGAGGCTGGACAGAAGAGCATGAGAAAGACTTCAGAGAGGAGGGAAAGGAAGGCATGAGGCAATGACAAGAGTAAGGAATTGGGGTGGGGGCAGGGCCCCAACCAGGAATGAATTCCCACTGAAAATAGACAGCCAGAGTTGTGAGGAAAGTCAATAAGCATCTCCATGCAATTTTCTGCAGCAATTCCGACAGAGGGGACTCGACAGAGAGGACTCACATAGTTGACAAGAGAACTGAGAAGATGCTTTAAATAACTGCCATGTTCAAGCTGGGAGGAGAAGCAAGTGAAGCCAAGCACAGGGTTAAAGAGGTGGAGACTAGCTGCTATGGGGGAAAAGGTAGAGGCTATTTAAAAGGAGACTGAGCAGGGCCCAGGTTGTGATCTGAGTCAGGAATCTCAGAGCTTTAAGATCTTTGAGTAGAAGAATCCCAAAAGATGTATCATAATTATAGTAGAGTAAGACTGTCACTAAATTTCAAGAGGCTAAAGAATGGTATAGTTAGGGTGTTAGAAGGTAATGCTGTTATTATATTTTTGTTATTAAAACAGTGGCAGTAGCTAAGTGATTTAGATTTCCCTTTGAATACTAACAATGCAATGAGGTGGTTACTATTATTTACATTCTCTGGAAGAGAAAACTAAAGATTTTCAGGAAGCTATGTACTAAGTCACAGTGCCCACAAATGGCAGAAATGCTACTGAGACCCTGGTTTCTCTGACTCTTAAAACGTCCATGTCACCATGTCAGGGTTCTCTAAGGGATCTGATACTGTTGACTCCTTTTGGATGTCATCGTCCTGATTTTAGAGGTAGAATGCTCAGAAAGTAGAAAATAAAGATTCCTGCTAAGGACAGAAGATGGGGAGCCCAGACTGGCCCAGGCAGTGGAGGAGAGGACAGGATGAAATTATGGAGCACCTACTCCCTCCCAGTTGTCCCTGCATTTTCTGAGCAGAGAGCTGGGAGTAGAGCTAAAGATGAGAACGCTTGGATTTTTTTTTTTTTGCATATAACATGCTGTTAGTACAAGTTTCCCAAAACCAAGGGAAAGAGGATGAGTGTTCTGTTTTAAAATCATTAAAAGAATTCTAAGCAGTCAATGAAGATGGTAAGTTACAAATATAACTTTTGATTATGTGATACTCTTTTAGTTTGAGAATTTTTTGTCACTTTATAAATTAACTTATACATATGCATGTTCGTATAGAGAAGACATGCATGCCATGTTGGAAGAGATGAGAATGAGCACACTAAACTGGCTAATTAGAAATGATAAATACACACACTAGTAAAATCAGAAAAAAAAAAAATCAGATGATCTTTGAAGATTATTTCCAAAGCCATTTTAAAAGCTTTTCGGCCGGGCGTGGTGGCTCATGCCTGTAATCCTAGCACTTTGGGAGGCCGAGGCGGGCGGATTGCTCAAAGGTCAGGAGTTCGAAACCAGCCTGAGCGAGACCCCGTCTCTACCAAAAATAGAAATAAATTAATTGACCAACTAAAAATATATATACAAAAAATTAACCGGGCATGGTGGCGCATGCCTGTAGTCCCAGCTACTCGGGAGGCTGAGGCAGTAGGATCGCTGAGCCCCGGAGATTGAGGTTGCTGTGAGTCAGGCTGATGCCACGACACTCACTCTAGCCTGGGCAACAAAGTGAGACTCTGTCTCAAAAAAAAAAAAAAAAAAAAAAAAAGCTTTTCACCACCATTAATATAATGAACATACCCAATTAACCTAAAAAATGATTCATTTTGCAAAATTTATTTAGGCATCATTTTAACCAACAACCCTGGCCCCCCAACACACACACAAAGGAAAAGAAAAACTAACAGACCTTAAAGTTTTAGGAAGTCAGATAGTACTCTTAGAGTTAATATTTAAATGATAACAGTAAAAATTTAGGCGACAATATTTTAATACATAAAATTTTTAAGGAAAAATGATAAAATATATATCTAAAAAATCCACTTTGAAATAAACCTAAGGATAAAGAATTTCTAAAAGCTCTACATCTGAATCACTCATGAACATCCTGAAAGTGTACTGCTCTACTAACCTAAACATCTCACTACTACGTCCCCAGACTTGCAATTACCTTCCACAGTGAACCACAACAGCAACAAGGTCATACATTCTGTCTGGATTGGTTGCATCGCCTGAAGTGTTAAATAGACGAAGTTCTAAAGGAAAAACTACCCGGTAAGAAAGTTTTGTATATCGATGAAGCTGATCCATATATTTGAATCTCTTCAGGTGTAGAGCTAGAATCATGGGCAGTTTTTTAACTTTCATCCTATTAAAAATAAAGATGAAAACAAAATTTCATAAAAGACATCTACCACATCCTTAAATTATCAAACTTTTGATGTCCAATTAACAGATAGTTAATGGTCAGCTTTAATACCCCAATACTGCCCAGTTTTGCATATTTCTACCAGCTATTTTTATATGGCAAAGCAACATTCTGAACATCTTAAGACCACCCGTCCCCCAATCACTGCCACACCACATAACAAGATGCAGCATTCGATACGGCTCCAAAACAGAAGGAACTGTGTTTTCAAACACAGACCCTTTACAATAAGGCTAAACACATGTGATACTCAGGAGTGGTGGAGGAAAAATGGGTTTCTTGAAGTTGCCACTTCCTTTGGACTTGAGTGTAAACTGAAATCTGTTTGTTCTATCAATTATATAATGAAAGAACAGACTGATAATAGGAGACCAAAATAAGTAAAGCACTAAAGTCCACTTAAACTAAGGGAGTTTGTCAGAGAAAATAAGTAACTCTATATTAAGAATGATAACTATATATATTCTGGGAAGGGACCAAAATAACCTGGAAACTTAGGACTTAAATTTTTAATTGTGAAACACATGCACTTCATTTTCTAAATAATCTTTATTATGCCCTTAAATATTTCTTCCTGAGATTGCCTCTGCACTCCTACTTCACCTTAAATAGTCTATTCTTATTTTAAAGGATCAGCTCAAATGTCACACCCTCTGGCACAAATAGCTGCTCTCTTCAATCCCCCATCAGCACCTTGCAGGTTCATTTTATATATGTCAAGTTTATTACCCAGTAAAAAAAAAAAAAAAAATTAGGTGATTATGGCTCTTTTCTTCTAAGCTCTGAACTTTTCTTGACAAGTAGAAACCATTTCCTTCATTTTTATCTCTCCACTATTACAGCAACATGCCTGGCATATGATAGACACCAAGTGTTGCAGAATTAAAGTTTATATGGGTACAAAGATGCATAATACGTTTCATAATTTTAAAAAATAAAATATACTAAGCCATTGCCTCTAAAAAAATTTTTAGAAATAGCATTTTATA
Source organism: Microcebus murinus (assembly GCF_040939455.1). Classification (NCBI taxonomy): domain Eukaryota; kingdom Metazoa; phylum Chordata; class Mammalia; order Primates; family Cheirogaleidae; genus Microcebus; species Microcebus murinus. The sequence continues at coordinate 76,736,586 of NC_134116.1, read as the reverse complement.
GCATTATACTAAATCTGCATTGCATCCCACAGATCCTAAATGTGGCAGGTAGCTTATTATTCCCAAAATATTTATTATTCAACTAACTCGGGCTTTGAATAACATTAACCGAAGAAAAGGTAAACACCTAGTCATTCCTGGAAAGTAATCCAGCATATGAATTAAAAGCCTTTATGACCTTTATCTCAGTAATCCTATTTCTAGAAATATAAATTAAATATATCACCTCAAATACATCACCTTCTGAGAAAACTCTACTTGTATAGTTATCTTACACTGACTATGCTTTTAGGGATCATTTCTACAGTTCAGAAAATCCTAACTACCCAACAGTAGGAAATGTTGAAATAAATTACAATACAAACATAACAGTATTGTATAACTTAAAACAATACCAATGAAAGTTTCTAAGTGGTATAAGAAAATACAAGTAAAAAAGTCAAGATATAAAATTATGCATACAATTTAACTATTAAACATCCAATCTTTAATTAAACCCATGTAGCACTGCTAAAACAAAATCTTTATAAAACAACAAAGTGTCCTTTGAAAATTTCCAGTGGAGCATAAATGTAAAAGAATTTTCTCAGTATAAAACAAGTATCAGTACTAGATGGCAGTCAGTCAGGTTAGGAAGGGGAAAGAGAATGGACATGGCAAAAACATGCTTTCAGAAATTAACAAGGGGTGGGGGTGGGGAGTCCAAATGGAGAAAAGAGGGAAAAAATCTACATAACAGTGGATAAAATATGTTTGATCAGATATAACCCATGAAGAATAGGGATCCTAGCAGGCAGAGTTTCTCCCAGAGGAGAAGTGTCGGCTACCATAAAGAAACCAAACGCCCATGGACACAAACAAGACTGTCAAAAAAAATATGTGTGGAGCCATATTTTAATGATGATGAAAGATTAGTTTATAAAATTTCCCTCATATTGAAATGTTTCCAGAAGAAAAAGAGAAAACTGCTTACACATACATGTAAGGAGAATGACATTCATTATGTATATTTTGCAGCAGAAGAAAGAAAAAGTAGTTGATTTCTTGATCAAAACACTGATTCCACCAACACACCAAAGAAGTTATAGGATTCTGGCTTTCCCTCCATTCACACTTGTGTAGAAAGATTACATTAGGGAGCTCTTGATCACTGTCATTGTTTTTAAAAAAAAGCTGTCATAGAATGTAATGTTTTCTATAAAAGACAAATATGTTGAAAAAACAGAAAGAGAACATTTTTTCTTTTTATAGTTATTTATACTTAAAGTTTGAATTAAACATTGATTTTTTTTTATCTTCTGTAAACCGACTTATAATTTTCTATTTAAGTTTATTTTTGTAAGCATTTACCCACAATACAACTACTTAAAATTTGGATGAATTTATATTATTCTGTCAGTCCACATCTGGGGCTTCCACATCCTCAGATTCAGCCATGGATCAAAAATATTTGAAAATATACATAAAAAATAATACAACAAAAATAATACAAAATTTAAAAAGAATATACTATAACAACTATTTACATAGCATCTGTATTGTATTAGGTATATAAATAATCTAGAGATGATTTAAAGTATATGAGAGGATGTATGTAGGTTATAAGCAAATACTACACCCTTTTATCTATGGAACTTGAGCATCTGCATATTTTGGTATTTGCAAGGACTGTGGCACAACTCCCCCACGATACTGAGGGACAACTCTATACCTTTCCTTGCTTTTATATCTTTCACATGGTAGCTGCAATCATTTTGTACTCTAACTTAACAGGTGGTTACCTTCTTGCTAATGTTTAATTATAATTTAAAACTATATAAAAAAAAGAAACTATTAAAAAAAAAGAAAGTAGAAAGATGGGAAAAGATATACCACGTAAACACCAACTGTAAGTAGCTGGCTATATTAATACCAGCTAAAGTATACTTCAAGACAAGGAATATTACCAGACATAAAACGGGATTAATTAAGAGGACGTAACAATCTGAAAAGTATATGCTCCATATGTCAAAGCTTCAAAATTTGATAGAATTAAAGAAAAACAAATGCATAATCACAGTTAGAATCTTTAACAGACTTCTCTTACTAACAGAAAAGCGGTACGGATAGGAAAGGTAAGAACCACCTTGTTATGGACACAACTGACACGGAACACTCCACCCCAAACTGCAGGATACACATTCTTCTCAAGTACAATTAGGACATTCAGTAATGTACAACAATAAAAAAAGTCTCAATAAATTTCAAGAGATGAAATTACAGAGTATGTCCTCTGATAAAGTCTTTAAAAATCTAGGAAATCCATCAAAATATGAAAACTAAGCAACATACTTCTAAATAACCCACAGGACAAACAGATATCACATGGGAAATTTGAATACATTTTAAAACGAATGCCAATGAAAATACAACATCCTCTCTATTTTAGGTCCCACTGCCTAAATACAGATCCAGAGAAAAAAGTCACACACCTGTGATTTATTAAGGTTGTAGGGGTGGGGGAGGTACAAGAAAAGGAAGGAAGTCCGGTAAGGGTTCAATTTCAGGCAAATCCCAGAAAGGGTAGTTTCAGCCTAGCACCACAGAGAGACCCTGGAGTATTAAATTTCACCTCAGATTTCTCTCAACCACAGCAAGGTAGCTGGGCTTTATTGCCCTCTTCAGAACCTGTGAGTCCTTGCTCAAGGATTTTGGTGGCTGAAAGAAATTCTCAGAAACTCCCTTCTCTACTACTAGGCTCAAGGAAGTCCTTCAAAGAGCCAGCAAGTGTAAGCATTAGAAGTGAAACGTTCCAAAGAACTAGGGGCTGGAACCGACTGATGCTGCCTGCAACCACCCCCAGATGGAATACCAACTACTGAGCAGCAGGCGACTTGACTTCATCATGGGACAGAACGCAGGCCCAGGGGTTCCAGTGGTATCTGACCTTTTCATTTTTCCTTTCAGCAATAGCAAGAAACCATTTTTAAAGCAAAAGTTCCCATTTTTATAAACTGTGAGAGCCAAGCAAAGAGGACTATAGACGGAATTTGGCCCAGAGGACACTAATTTGCAAGCTCTACCAATAGTGAATTTAATATCCCAGCCACAGGCACAGAAGAACTTACTAATGTCCTGTTAGCGGAGAAGTCCTAATCACACTGGGAAGCTGAGTAACTGTACAGACATACAGTTCCAAGTCCATGCTCTTTTAAACCTTAACATCAACAGACATTAACTGTGGCACATTACAACAAGGAGGTGAGAGGGGAACATAATGCTATGACTATGGGAGAAAGGCACTAAGGTGACTAAGCGAGATGCAAACAATGAGACCACACTTAGACAATAGGACCTGATCTCCAGCATGGGTTACAAATGAGGGACAGGTCACAGGCATAGATGAGGTCCACAGCATACCCCGACATGTGGACAGAACATAGTATTGAGTGATATCTGGAAATCCAGGCAGGTGTGCAGGCAGCATCAACCTGTCAACGAACAGAAGGATCCAACCAACTAGAAATGCAATTCAGATTCAAGAAGACTCTAACTGGTGTGTGCGTGCACGTGTGTGCAAGGGGTGGTTGGGGATGACTTGTCAACAGACCAACAAACAGAAGGATCCAACCAACTAGAGATACAATTCAGATTCAGGAAGACTCTAACAAGGCTGCACATGCAAGGGCTGGCTGGGGATGCTGGCTACAAGGCAAATCCCTATTGTTGACAGGATTGTGACATGATACTATACAACTTGCCATGACCAAGACCTGGCGATAGGGGAATAAGATATGGGTCTAATTAGGAAAATGGAGCAAAAAGGAGGTCTTTCATCTCAGGAATAGCCAGCATCTCAATCACTAAATTCAGGGCAATTCTCCAGGATGAACTATGGCCGTAATAATGTAGTATCAATTTACCTGGGCACTGCACACGTCATCTTCAACACCTAACAAGGACAGGATTGGTTCCAGAAGTGGGCTCAGGCACATATTGAAAGTAAAGAGAATTGAGAGAGAGAGAGAGAGAGGAAGGATGTGAAGGCATGGAACTCAGCCTCTAGTCCATTGTCCACTGCACCCCACAGACAGCTAATGACAGAAGTACAGGCACCCCTCAGAAATCCTAAAGGTCCCATTCCAGACCACTGCAATGAAATGAAAATTGCAATAAAGCAAATAATGTAATAAAGCAAGCCACAAAATTTTTTGTTCCCCAGTGCATATAAAAGTTATGTTTACACTATACTGTAGGCTATTAAGTGCACAACAGCATTATGTCTGAAAACATATATATACCTTAATTTTAAAATACTTTATTGCTAAAAAATGCTAATGATCATCTAAGCCTTCAGTGAGTCATAATCTTTTTTGCTGGTAGAAGGTCTTGCCTCAATGTTGTTGGCTGCTGACTGATAGTGGTGGTGGTTGCTGAAGGCTGGGGTGGCTGTGACAGTTTCTTAAAAGAGACAACAATGAAGTCTGCTGCATCCGTTGGCTCTTCCTTTCAGGAAAGATTTCTCTATAGCATGTGCCGCTGTTTGACAGCATTTGGCCCATGGTAGAACTGCTTTCAAAATTGGAGATGATCCGCTCAAACCCCGCTGTTGCGTTATCAACTAAGATCATGTAATATTCTAAATCCTTTGTTGTCATTTCAAAATGGTCACAGCACCTTCACCAATAGATTCCATCTCAAGAAACCACTTTCTTTGCTTATCCGTAAGAAGCAACTCCTCATCTGTTCAAATTTTATTATAAGATTTTAGCAAAACAATGATACCTTTAGCCTCCACTTCTAATTCTAGTTCTCTTGCTATTTCGACCACAACTGCAGTGACTTCCCCACGAAAGTCTTGAGCCCTTCAAAGTCATTCACGAGGCTTGGAATCAACTTCCTCCAAACTTCTGTTAATGTTGCCATTTTGACCTCCTCCCATGAATCACAAACGTTCTTAATGGTATCTAGAATGGTAAATCCTTTCCAGAAGATTTTCAAGTTCCTTTGCCCACATCCATCAGAGGAATCATTATCTATAGCAGCTATAGCCTTATAAAAAATATTTCTTAAATAATAAGGCTTCGAAGTCAAAATTACTCCTTGGTCCCTGGCTGCAAAACGGATGTCGTTGTTAGCAGGCAAGAAAACAACATTAATCTCCTTGTATGTTTCCATCAGAGCTCTTGTGTGACCAGGGGAATTTTCAATCAGCAGTAATATTTTGAAAGGAATCTTTTTCTGATAGGCAGGTCTCAACAATGGGCTTAAGATACTCAGTAAGTCATTCTGTAAACAGATGTGCTGTCACCCAGACTTTGCCTGCTCCATTTCCATAGAACCAGCAGAATGGATTCAGCTCTGGGGCCCTAGGATTTTCAGAATGGTAAATTAACATTGCCTTCAGCTTGCAGACATCAGCTGCATTATCTCCCAACAAGACAGCCTGTCCTTTGAAGCCAGGCACTGACTTCTCCTCTCTGGCTATGAAAGTCCCAGATGGCATCTTCTTGCAATAGAAGGCTGTTTCATCTACACTGAAAATCTGCTGTTTAGTGTAGCCACCTTCATCTATTATCTTAGCTAGAGCTTCTGGATAACTGGCTGCAGCTTCTCCACCAGCACTTGCTGCTTCACCTTGCACTTTTATGTGATGGAGAGTTTCTTTCCTTAAACCTTGTAAACCAACCTCTGCTAGCTCCCAACTATTTCTTCAGCTTCCTCATCTCTCTCAGCCTTCGTAGAATTGAAGAGAGTTGGGGCCTTGTTCCGCATTAGGCTTTGACTTAAGGCTGGTTGACATGCTACCCAGAACATTAATATTTTCTCCTTATCAGCAATAAAGCGGTTTCACTTTCTTAGCATTTGTGTGTTCACTGGGATAGCGTTTTTAATTTCTTTCAAGAACTTTTCCTTTCCATTCACAACTTGGCTAACCGGTGCAAGAGGCCTAGCTTATGGCCTTTCTCAGCTTTCAATATGCTTTCCTCATTAAGCTTAATCACTTCTAGCTTCAGATTTAAAGTGAGACATATGTGACTCTTCCTTTCACTTGAACACTTAGAGGCCACTGTAGGGTTATTAACTGGCCTAATTCCAATATTGCTGTGTTTAAGGGAACAGGAATCCTCTCCTGGGGAGAAGGAGACAGAGATGGGAATGGCAGGTTGGTGGAGCAGTCAGAACACACACATTTATCAATTAAGTTTGCCATCTTATACGGGTACAGTCTGTGGCACCCCAAAACAATTACAATAGTATTAATAACATCAAAGATTCTGGTCTCCATAACACATAATAATAACAATGAAAAAGTCTGAAATATTATGAGAATTACCAAAGTATGATAGAGACATGAAGTTAACACAGTTTGAGAAGTTCCGTTCTGGTGATTTTAATCTTGAAAATGAGCCACGTGGGTAACCTGAGACCAAGGTGGATGACGATGAGCTGAAGCTGTAGTGGAAGTGAATCCATCTCAAACTATGCATGAATTAGCAGCAAGGTCTGACATTACTATTCCAATAATATTGGACCATTCGAAACAAATGGGCAAGCTAAAGAAGCTGGATAAATGGATTCTGCATGAATTAAATGAGTGTCAGAAGAGAAATTGTCTCCAAACTTGCCTTTCTTTGCTGTCACAACATAAAGGTGAATCATTTCACGCATGATGCGTTTTTTCAAGTACATGTTGACATTTGTACATATTATATGGAGAATGTCTAGCAGAGTCTTCTGTGCATTTTTAAACTGAAGAATTATTTTGTTTTTGTTGAGTTGTAGTTCTTTATATTTCTGGATATTAACCTCTTATGAGATAACAGTGTGTCAATATTTTCTACTGTTCCATAGGTTGCCTTTTCACTCTGTTATTTCCTTTGCTTTGCAGAAGTTTTTAATTCCTATGGAGTCTTGTTTGTTTTTGTTGCCTGTCCTCTTGAATTTATCTCCAAGAAATCACTGCTTGATCCAATGTCATGAGGCTTTTCTTCTATGTTTTCTTCTACAGATTTTATAGTTTCAGGTCTTACTTTTAGGTCTTTAATCCACTTTGAGATAATTTTTGTGCATGATGTTAGGTAAGGGTCCAACTTTATTCTTTTGCACATGAATATTCAGTTTTCCCAACATCATTTGAGAGTATACTTTCTCCATTGTATATTCTTGGCATAGCTGAAGATCAGTTGACTACATATGTGTGGGTTTATTTCTGGGCTCTTTATTTTGTCCCACTGGTCAATATGTCTTTAGGCTAGCACTATATCATTTTAATTATATAGCATTGTAATATATTTTGAAATCAAGAAGTGTGATGCCTCCAGTGTTGTTCGTCTCCCTGGAGATTGCATTGTCCATTGGAGTCTTTTGTGGTTCCGTATGAATTTTAGGATTTGTTTTTATTGCTGCAAAAAAATGCCACTGAGATTTTGACGGGGATTGCATGGAACCTGTAGATTGCTTTGGGAAGTATGGACATTTTAACAACATTAAGTCTTCCAACGTATGAACATAGGATGTCTTTCCATTTATTTGTATCTTCTTTAATTTTTTTCAGTAGTGTTTATTAGTTTTCAGTGTACAAAGTCTTTCACCTTGTTGGTTAGATTTATTCTTAATTATTTTATTACTTTTGAAGCTATTATAACAAACAGGATGTTTTCTTAATTTTCTTTTATGATCAGTTGATTCTTGGTGTATAGAAATGCAACTGATTTTGGGGTGATTTTGTATCTGCAACTTTGCTGAATATATTTATTAGTTCTAACAGTTTTTGTGTAGAATCCATAGGGTTTTCTAAATATAAGATCATGCCATCTGTGAAAGTAGATAATTTTACTTCTTTCTTCTCAATTTGGATAGATGCCTTTTATTTCATTTTCTTGCCTAATTATTCTGGCTAAGACTTTCAGTATTATGTTGAATTCAAGTGGTGAGAGTGAGCATCCTTGATTTGTTCTTGATGTAGAGAAGCAGCTTTCAGTTTTCACCACTGAATATGACATTTGCTATGGGCTTTTCATAAACGGCCTTTATAATGTTGAGGTAATTTTCTTCTATTCCTACTTTGCTGATTGTTTTTATCACAAAAGGGTGTTGAATTCTGTCAAATGCTTTTTTGCATCCACTGAGATGATCACTGTGTTTTGTCCTTCATCCAGATTGAAGCCTGTTAAAAGTCTTTTTGTTTCCTTAGGAAGTACTATGGTCTGTATATTCAACACAAGCTTATTCTGTTATACTGAGATTAGAAACTAAAGACTTTTAAAGCTGGTAGGAACCTTAGACGTGGACTAATCCAAGTGAGGCTGAAAGAGAGTTAAATGATTTACCCAATATCATACAGTAAATTATCAGAGGGTTCATACTAGATCCTAGTGAGAAATGAGTTCTGCACAATTGTCTTTTCAGGAGCTCATCCATAATTTAGCCTAAAAAAACAACACTCTAAGAAAAGTCAAAAATATGTGGATATGGTGTGTGTGTATATAAATACACATATATATAAAAGTGTTCATCAAAGCACTGTTTGTAACAGTAAAAGAAGAAAGCTAGATTGTTTGGTTTGGAGAATTAGTATATACATGTATGGTCTATACAAAAAATTACTATGCAGCATCTCCTGAGAATGATGTAAAAATATATTTTCATTGACATGGCCATGATTTATTAAGTGAAAAAATTGCTAAACTGTATACAAAGTCTGACCCACTTTAGGGATTGTGTGTATATATACACACACTTAAAATCTAGGATATATATAAAATGTTAGCAGTGCTTTTATAGTGATTCTTAATTGATTTATACTCATCCGTATTTTCTGATTTCTTTATAAAATATACTCCTAATGTAATTTTCTAACATATTAAATTCTTGTGGATATCTTCAAAAAAAACAGAGTGACTTTACAGACAATTCTCAATCACTCGTGTATGATTACTGGTATAACCATCACTCTACATGAAGCGCAGCTTATGCTCACAGATGGGCCCTCCTCCTGTAGTCAGTAGAGTCTGCAAGTTGTATTCCTCTTAGCTGCATTTAATCCTTGACTCTATCTTCCCCTTAATCAAGTCTTAGGCACTTTCTATGACATTTTCAGGATGAATCTAATACATCAGCCCCCAGGCCTCTGATCAAACTTATCCAAAGTACTCTTTATTGTCTGCACTAATGGACGGGAACAGTGAATAATAATCAGTTTTGATTACCTGGTCCATTACCAAAAACACTTCCCTTCCTAATGTTTCAAAAACAAAAACAAGAATAGGATCATTTAAAAATCTAAGCTCTTCCTTATCCCTTAATGAACAATTCAGAGTAACCATTAGAAAGGGCCAAATAGGCTGGGCGCAGTGGCTCACACCTATAATCCTAGCACTCTGGGAAGCCAAGGTGGGAGGATTGCTCAAGGTCAGAAGTTCGAAACCACCCTGAGCAAGAGTGAGACCCTGTCTTTACTAAAAACGGAAAGAACTTATCTGGACAACTAAAAATATATAGAAAAAATTAGTTGGGCGTGGTGGCGCATGCCTGTAGTCCCTGATACTTGGGAGGCTGAGGCAGAAGGATTGCTTGAGTCCAGGAGTTTGAGGTTGCTATGAGCTAGGCTAACACCAGGACACTCTAGCCCAGGCAACAGAGCAAGACTCTGTCTCAAAACAAAAACAACAAAAAAAAGAAGGGGCCAAATAAGATAGACATATATGTACACAAGGGAGGGGGAAGCTCATGCAGAGTGGAAGGGTCTGCATGGACAGCGGGTGTGCACGCGGGCGCATGCTTGCGTGCACAGCGTATACACGGGCATAGGAGGGGGCAGGCAGGGAGAATGAGATTGGTTTTCTACAGGTGCACTGACCAAATAAATACATACAGTAAGGATAATAGGAGCCAATTTTGCTCTCAGAGAAATGAATTACAAATATTATGGTGGTGGCTGTAGTTGGAGAAATCACTATGAATTCATGGCTTTCAACGTAGATAGATCAACAAGTAGATAAGAAAATAAATACAGATGTAAATGTCTATTTACAGAGGACAGCTCCTTTCATTAAGGGGGCTCGGGAATAGCAACGAGCACTATACAAAGTCCTGGTTCTTAAACCTCAATCTCCCCTAAAAATCTCCAGGGCTCCTTGGAGAAATGGCTGGTTCCAGGGAAGGTGCAAGGAAAGTACAAAATGAGCCTGGAATATTTTGTGCCAGAAAGTAAAGAGGTACTCAAGAATAATGGGGCATATCAAAAAACATAGGAGCCAACTTGAAGGGGCTCCCATTGGCCAAGCTGGGGATAATTTGAGCATGAAAATGAATAAAAATGGTAATGTATTTTAACTCACTGAATAAAACTAGAACCCTTGAGTCTACTCTGAGATTTAAAAAGATGAACAAGGCCGGGCACGGTGGCTCATGCCTGTAATCCTAGCACTCTGGGAGGCCGAGGCGGGCGGATTGCTCAAGGTCAGGAGTTCGAAACCACTCTGAGCAATAGAAACAAATTAATTGGCCAACTAATATATATAGAAAAAATTAGCCGGGCATGGTGGCGCATGCCTGTAGTCCCAGCTACTCGGGAGGCTGAGGCAGGAGGACTGCTTGAGCCCAGGAGTTTGAGGTTGCTGTGAGCTAGGCTGACGCCATGGCACTCACTCTAGCCTGGACAACAAAGCGAGACTCTGTCTCAAAAAAAAAAAAAAAAATTAAAAAAAAATAAAAAGATGAACAAATTGAAAATTTAATGAAAAATGGGATATTTATAATCTCAAAATATCTCCTTACAAAATACTTAATAAATTACAATGGGAAAAAGTATGGCTAAACAGTGGCAAACTCTGGGAAACAACTGGGGAACACTTAATCAAGTGTTCAATAATATCACCAGTAATGGGATAATATGGCCAGAATGGGATAATAATGGGATAATATGACAGAAAAGCATAATATGGCCTCAAACTATCTTCAGAAAGGCTTGCTTGCAAGGATAGTCCTTAGTATCTGGAAACTTGGATTTAGGCAATGTTCTCACCATTCCCTGATAAAGGTGTCTCACTGTGCCTAAAATGTCTGAACAATACGGTTTATGCTGAACACCTGCTTTCTTTCATTACTGAGTTTGTAATTAACTCTTTGTGTTGTTACAACTGGATGCTAAGAGAATTAAGTCTTGTGTGACTCCAATGGGACAGTGACTCCTGGAAGCTTGCCTGGCTTTCCCATTTGCTGTTTTGCATCCTTTCCCTGTAATAAATCTTGGCTGTGAGTAGAAGTATATGCTAAGTACTGTGACTCCTTCTAGGAAATAACCAAACCTGGGGGTGGTTTTGGGGATGCCCCAAAACGTGGGACAAATAAAATCTCGAGCTATGCAACAGGATACAGTGAGAAAAATGCAGCATCACTTCTGTAAGGTTTCTGTCCAAGCATAACCTGAATCTAATCATGAGAAAACATGAAACAAACCCAACTGAGGGAACATTCTACTGAACAACTATTAATAACTTGTGATGTTCAAAAGACTCAAGATCACTAAAGTCAAGAAGTGACAGAGGAACTGTTTCAAACTGAAAAAGACTACACAGACTGAATGCTAAATGTAATGTGTGGTTCTGGACTGGATTCTTCTTCTATAAAGGACATTACTGGTACATCTGGTAATACCAAAATAAGGTCTGAGATAACAGTAGGATGTCAATGTCACTTTCCTGACTTGGACGGGCATGGGCATATAGAAAAACTGCCCTGTTGATAGGAAATATCTACTAAAGTGCCAGGGGCTATGGGGCATCATATTAGTAACTTACTTTCAAATGGTTTAAGACAAAAAAGCATTCTTGGTACTATTCATGCAACTTTTCTCTGAATTCAAGATTGTTTCAAAATAAAAAGTGAAGTAATAATGATGATGATTCCATTCCTTGGCAACTAACCAGACTTAAGTACCACAGTAAGAGAACGTACAGCATCCTATGTAGGAAGAGCGGAAACTGAGAGGGGTGAGGGGAGCACTTTTTCCCCTCATCTCTCTTCACCAAGAAAAAGGTCTGCCTAATCAGGAAAGCTTTGAAGCCCAATATTTTAACTGTACTGGTTTATGATTATTAAATAACCACTAAACACAGAAAATCACTTGATTTACAGAGTTTTTATAGTAAAAGTATCAAGCAGAATATAATTTATCTAGTAGTACTTAGTGAGCCTTAAATGTTGGTGATAAAATCAAGAATTTCACTCATTGTAAATTTTCATAGATCACTTTTCTAAGCCCATCTACAACATCCATTACCCTCCCCTGAAACACCACTTAGAAATTCACAAAGCACCAAGTTACCGTTTGTGTGCTTCCTGTTTGCTGCGACACTCTTCACAGTAATATTTGTATTCACTGCAGAGAGTTTCTGTGTTGCTAAAACCCCTGTGTAAAAGTCAAAATAAATTTATTTCGTATATACCAGAAAATTATGTGTCTATTTAAAAATATTCTAAACCAATAAGAATTATTAAATTTCAAAATAAATAATTCTACATGTACCTTAAGCAGTGAGTAATTGATGTGTTTTGTTCCACGTCAACAGAAAGATCTAAAAAATCTTCATCTTTGCTGCTTATCTGTAAAAATAATCAATTTTCTTTGCTTTTTTTCAAATGTTGGTAAACCACGGTTCCCAATTAACAGAATTAAATGCATTCTATTAACCTTACTAGTAGTAACTAGGCACTACTAATGTGGTGTTCTCTGTTGTGTGAGTGCTCCTTCTCAGTCTCATTGCTTGGCTTTTCTTTTCCTGTTTATTCTTTAGATGTGAGTGTTCACTAGGGTTTCACTGTGAACTGCTTCTCACTCTGTATTGGGAGGAGTGTGATCCATTTTTATTTTCACATGAGCTCATCTGTCCCAAGTACAGCTCTCCAGCCTAGACTTCCTCCCTGAGTTTTAGTCTGGTATCTCCTATCATGTCATACTGGGTGTGACATGACATTAGGACACATTAGCCCAACAGCAACCAGATGTGTTCACAACCACTTTGAAAGCGAAATACTGCTCTGTTTGGTGACTACCTCCAGTATTCACTGTCAATAAGTAGCATTAACATTAAAGTACAGATAAATTCCTTTCAACTGAAAAAAATACATCTTTAACTTTTATACTATGTCTAAGAATTATAACTTTCAAGTTCACTTCCCATTTTCTTATCCTCAAAGAACTTTTAATGTAATGAATTAAATTTTTTTTATAAAATTTTATGATATACTTACAGTTTCACAAGTAAGACATCTGGTTTCATTAGTTAATGTTCCCTGAAAAATCTCATGAACCCACGTTGGGTCTGGTGTGCTGTTGTTATTTTCACTATCAATATTACCATTAGGTAAGCGACCATTTTGTTTTTCCTGCTTTCTCTCTTCTTGTAAAATATCAGCAATTGTATTTAGCAGGTAATTTAAGAATTCATGGGCATCTTGTTGCATGTAGTTGTCAAAAAGCTCTAAAAACAAAAACATAATATTAGAGAATTATTTCAGAATTAATAACTTCATAAAAACAAATTTTAAAAAGAAAAGTATTCTATCAGAACTAAAAGTATAAATGCTTCGTATTATTTGTAATGCATAAGAAATAGGTAAGTTTCACATCTAAAAATGTTGACTGATTTGGGGAAAATAAAGTTAAGATGAATAAAAATCTTAAAAAAATACTAATTGATCCATGAGAAGAGGGCCAAACCTATCCTCATACATTTTCGTAACAGATACTAGGAAGACAAGAAGCAATTATGCTTTTATTAGCTCCTCTCATCTATTATTCCATAAATATTATAACATGGCAAGCTTTAAAGCAGAAGCTGGACAACCACTTGCCAATGCCAAGCCAACTGCTTAAGAACCACAAAGTTTATTAAAAATAAATTACTGGATCATATATCCTAGAGATTCTAAGTTTAGGAGAAGCTCAAAACCTGGGGCTCTTTGAAACTCACCCATGTGACTCTGATGTATAGTCAGATTTAGGAATAATGGTATCAAGAATTATCTATGTAATCGAAATACTCTCTACAGTCTCTTCCAAATCTGAGATTTTATAATTCCACAAAATGTTCCCCAAATGAGTAACTATAATGGCAATCTGACAATGCTAGTATCAAGCACTTTGTGCTTGGTATTGCCCTGCTCTACCACAGGACAGTAAGGACTTCAGAAGCAGTATCTCATTCGATCCTCTTAACAACTGTGTGATACTGTTATTAACTTTATTTTTAAATGAGAAAACAGGATGAGAGAGGGTAAAATCACACTGCCAGGAAATAGCAGAGCCAGGATTCAAACCAGGCAGCCAGACTCCCGGTGCTACATACAAAGTAATGCCCAGTGTGAGCCTACACACAAGAACAGATACAGATTACTCAGTAAAATGCACTGAGAAGAATTACCTACTTAGGAAATCATATGTTTAGATCTTCAATATACATTTAATAAATTCCAGAAAAGTTTTGCATTTTAAAAATGAATGCATACAAATTGAAAAGAAAATTTAGAGAAAGTTTTTCTAAGATAAGTGGAATTAAAAATTACATTTTAGAAGAGATACAGATATGACTACATAAAATTAAGTTCTCTGTATTAGAAATCTTTTTAAAAGTTTAAAAAACAGCAAAACCTGAAAATCAACATTTTCAACACATAAAGATGTCATACAAAAAAAAGAAAACCAAAACAGTCAAAGGACTTGAAATTAACAATTTATAGGAAAAAAATTTCTAAAGGCTAATAAGAAACACAAGAAAATGTTCAGCCCTATGGTAATAAAAAAGGTCTTGATTGCCCAGTCCATAAAATAGGATACAACCTTCCTTTCCAAAGTTATTATAAAAATATAATAAAATGGGAATAAGTGAAGATATTTATTGTGGAGGTATATTCAAAATAAATAAATATTTTAATCTTAGTGTCAAAAGGACCCTTAAAAAGTCTCAATTTAAGATGTAGCTGCTAGAGTGAGACTGTCGGGGTTGGTGTTACGGTTCTACCTCTAACTCTACCTGTGTCACAGGCAATTTATTTAACCTCCCTGCACCACAGCTCCTCATCTGAAAAGCAGGGCTAGTAATAGTACCTGCCTCACAAGGCTGTTATGAACATTAAAACTGCTTAGAACACAATAATGGGTTTTATTGGTTTTGTATTCCGTTCGATAGAAATAACAATGATAATAATAATAGCAATATTATTATAGGTTGAATATCCATTATCCAAAATGCATGGGACCAGAAATGTTTTGGGGTTTTGGAATGTTTCAGATTTTATGATATTTACATAAACACAATGAGATATCTTGGGGGCAGGACCCAAGTCTAAATATGAAATTCATTTGTCTCAACTATACCTTACACACAGCCTAAAGGTAATTTTATATAATATTTTTAATAATTTTGTGCAGGAAACAAAGTTTGTGTACACAGAACCATCAGAAAGCATCTAAGATATCACTATCTCAGCCACCCATGTGGCTTTGGAGCACTCAAAAAGTTGATTTCAGATTTCAAATTTTTTGATTAGGGAGTCTCAACCTATATTATTGTTGTTGCTACTACTGAACAGAACACCAACCCCTCCAAGACTGACTGCATAAAAATTAAGAACTTCTATATGGCAAAGTCAACACAATGAAGACAACTGACAAACAGAAGACTATATTTGCATCTTAATGTTCAGAGTATGTAAAAGCTCAATATCCTGGGTATTCAAAAACCTCCTTTACAAACCAAGAAAAGGAAAAGCAACCAAAAAACTAGCAAAGGGAAATAACGGGCAATTCACAGTAAAAATACAAATGCCTAAACAATACATGACAAGTGCTTGAGAAATAAAAATTAAAACAGTGATAAAAATTCATTTTTGCACATCACTTTGACAAAATAGAGAATAACTTCGTGTCCAGTGTTGGCTTGAGTGTGAAGAAATGGGTGTGCTCTGCCACTGCTGTTGAGGGTGGAAACTGACATGGCATGTTGTAAAGGACAATTTTGGTAATGCCTTTAAAAGAATGCAACCCAGTTCCCAGTATCAATATCAGGTAAATGCCTGTGCGTGTACTGAAACAAGCATAAATGTGCCTGCTTGTTTGTAACAGCAAAAGTCTGAAAATATCTTAAATGTTTGTCAACAAGAGAATAGTTTATTTAAATTATGGTATCATTTTCTCATGGAGCACTGGGCAACAGTTAAAAAGAAAATCAATCCATACGGACTTACATGGCAAAACCTCCAAGATATTAAGTCAAACAAGGATGCTGAACTTGTGCAGTGGATCCCAGTTATGAAAAACAAACAATACCCAGAAGACCCCGCAGAATGTGACTACAGCTTTCTGTTTGGACATATCTATTTAAATGCATAGAAAGGGGTTTGGTAAATCAAGTTATTTTTAAGGAAGGTAAGACTGAGGAGCTGGAAAGGGGGAAAAGTATCCACGGAAACCTGTATTTTTTCTTAACTAAAATTTTAGTGTAAGACTGTATTATTTGTCTATTTAAAAATAAAACAGAGCTTTCCATACAAAAAGCCCACTTCCCTGCTCCCCATCACTGCCTGTTGCACATCCTTCGTATGCAATTTCTTCCCAAGCCCCTTTAATTTTTAAAAACCATTTCCTGTCTGTCTAGTCTATTCCATTTCTATTGTGATCTCTCTCCAGCACACAGTTTCACGCTGTAAACACAGCTTGATTCACAGACACTGAATCTTTCTACCTAAGAATTTTCCCTGACATCTCCAGCATTAAATGGTAAAATTCACATTAAATTTTTCGTGTTCATTATTTAGTTGTTTTCACATACCTAAATCCATTCTATCAATTTGGATCTCAAATCAAATAGAATAATATTAAGAACATGGAACCAGGTACAGTGGCTCACACCTAATAATCCCAGCCACTCCAGAGGCTAAGGTGGAAGGATCACTTGAGCCCAGGAGTTTGAGACTAACCTGGGCGAAAGAGCGAGACTCCATCTCGAAAGGAAAAAAAGAAAGAATGTAACTGGAGCCACACTTCATTTCTCTGCTGTTAAGTTTAGGCTTAGGGATTCTATTAACCTTAACAAACTCCCTATGTTATGTTTAAGAACAAATGAAAGTTAGGAGTTCTAAAAATTATAGTATTAGCGTATGTGGACTGAACATGTAATTGATCTTTGATATGGCATTCTGTGTGGGGGTTTGCCCATGAGGAACAGTAGACCCAAAGCACTATGACACCATTCCCCACTCCCTGCCCACACAGAAGTCACTCATTGTAGCTTCCCCCGATGCTGTGAGGCAGCCTGCAGCTCTCAAACCCTCTCAGCAATCCACTCCACCTTTCCAAGGCCAGGCCAAGTCACACTTAGAACCCTCAGATGGTTCTGCCCCTGGAAAGGTCTAGAGACCAAAGCTGAGCTAACTGCAGTCAATTTCACTTTGCCTCTCAATGCAACAGTCCTTCATCGCTGAAAATAATAAATACTTCACCCCTCAGCCCCTATCCTCTACTACTCTCACTGGCTTATGGTATATTACTTCCTTCCTTATCCTTAGGATTTTCTTCATTCCCAACCCTTTCTTCCTCTCCTTCTAGGAACCACATTCTGTTCTAAACAAATTCCCCATCTCCTCAATCTTTGGCATTTTCTAGCTCCCTGCTGCCACTTCTAAACAATTACATTTTCACTTAAATATCAAAACTTTCCCTCAATCAAAAAAGTACATAAGAGCCGGGCGTGGTGGCTCACGCCTGTAATCCCAGCACTTTGGGAGGCTGAGGCAGGCAGATTGCTCAAGGTCAGGAGTTCGAAACCAGCCTGAGCGAGACCCCGTCTCTACCAAAAATAGAAATAAATTAATTGACCAACTAAAAATATATATACAAAAAATTAGCCAGGCATGGTGGTGCATGCCTGTAGTCCCAGCTACTCAGGAGGCTGAGCCAGTAGGATCGCTGAACCCCGGAGATTGAGGTTGCTGTGAGCCAGGCTGACGCCACGGCACTCATTCTAGCCTGGGCAACAAAGTGAGACTCTGTCTCAAAAAAAAAAAAAAAAAAGTACATAAGATCTAGCCATATCATGACCTTTGACCCTCCTCTCTCTGAGGCCATCTGCTGACCCCACTCCCATCCACTGATGCCCTGGTTCACCACCTACTGATGCCCTGGTTCACGGCTTCTTTCTCCACCCACCTTCTGCACTAACCTCGACACTTCAGCGTCTAGTGTCTCGGCAGCTTCCTTAAGTGCACTTGAACCCCTTAAACATAAGAACTTTCATCTCTCACTCACTCACCTACCCCCAGGTCACAAGTCTAGAACTAAGCACCCACTTCAAAACAGTTCACAAAGATAAGGACTGGAAGTTAATTATGCTACAGCTGATGGGGGGGGGGTGCTTAAGAAACAAACTGGAAAAGTCATGGAGGAATTCGACAACAAGGATAACGGGGGAAGACTGGTAAAAAGGTCTTCCGAGCACTGCCCAGGGCCCAGTGAAGGCTAGAGATGATTAATTCACTACAGTGGGTAACTCCATGCTGGCTCTATGCCACAATCTAAAGTAGTCTAATTTTTCACTGTTAAAAAAATTATTTTAGCATGTATGCTTTACAAAATAATTATTTTAGCAAAAATATGCAAATGTTTTTGCTTTTTAAAAATTTACAACATCTTTTTTGGGATGCTCTTTTAACACAGAACAATGACTTCATATTCACAAAAATACTTCAACTGACTGGAATGTTCTAGAAATGAGAAGCAAAGTAAACCAAAAAATACTCTTTAAACTTTTGCTGAGATATTTCTAATTTTTATATATTTTATAGATAAACACATACATACACACACACATAATATATTGAATATGCCAGAATCTTACAGTGCCTGAAAGCAGTCACTATAGTTTTAAAAACATCAACCAGGACTGCATAAATATCAAAACATCATCAACAGAATGACCTCAGAACAATCCCTGTAAACCATATTAGATTTAATTCTTAAAACCCAGGTTTTCTTATGGTTTGCTTTCTTCTTTGCTAACTAGCATAATGGGAAAGGTGAACTTCGAACTTTCATAAATTAAACAAATTCATTCATTCATTCATTCATTCAACAAATATTTAGTAAGCACCTACTATGTGCCAGGAACTGGATTATGTGCTGGGAATACAATGGTGAGCAAAAACAAATGGTTTCCCTCCATCATGGAACTGACAGTCTAGTGGGAGAGACAGACAATTTCATTATTAAATAAATGTATGATTATAAACTATTATAGTCCTGATATAGCTGCAACATTAATGTAAAAACAAAAAAAAAAAGAAAAACTAAATCACTACTTAAAAATAGGTTATGTTTTCTTCATAATTCAAAAATAGTTATAGCTTTCATTACACAAAATACCTTGTATGCTGTCTTGGAGAAAGAGTAAGTATTTGAAATAAATATAGGAAATTATTCAAATCTATTTAATAGGTGTTATTTATGAATAGCTAATATTTCCTCACTTGAGGAGGACCAAGACTTAAATATATATATAAATATATATATGTATATATTTTTTTTAATCTCTCCATGGCACCCGAACATTGCAATGTCTATGCAGGTTCCTTGAGAACAAGGATATTTCGATCTCATTCCCTGCTATGTCCCTAGCACTTACAATAGTACCTGCCACATATTAGATGTGCTTCCCATTTTTTGAATGAATGAATGAATGAATAGAAAGAATGAACAACAAGGGTTGAAACAGCTAAGATGATATCAGAAAAGTAGATTTGTCCCAAAACAACAACTTGAATGGTGTACATTGCTAACATTCTGTGAGCGGGAGCACACAGCTACAGATGCCAGCTGATGGGTCCCTCAAGCTGCCTTAAAAGATCCCAAACAATCCACTGAGAGTCAGCCCTAGCTAACACAATTAGATTACCAACCTGTGTTTTATTTCTTCCAAAATGACAGCAGAGAGCCCATGCACAGGCAGTAACTGTGAAGAGATGACTTCATTTCTTAACCTAGGTACTGCAACAGCCTCTGGGCTGGTCTCCTGCCTCTACTCTCATGTGGCCAGTGCCCACCCATTCCCACCCAGTAGCCAAAGGATCTTCTAATGCAAATCAGAACATATCACCTATCTGCCCAGAACCCTTCAATGACTTCACATGGCTTTCAAATAACACATGAGCTCTAGGCCCTTGCCTTTTTCTCTAACTTTATCTTACTCCGTTCTTGCTGTGCTAGTTTTCTTGCCATCCTTCAAAGGGTTTATTTCTCACTTCAAATTTCTGAACTAACATCACCTTATGCAACACCTCCTCTAACCGCTGAGAACTAAACTAGCAACTCCCCCATTCTCTGTCCCCTTTCCCTGCCTTCTTTTTCTTCAGGGCATGACATACTATATAAGATGATTACTGATGACCTGTCTTCCCCACTAGACTGTCAGATCCCTGAAGGCTTATTTCTATATCCCCAGTTCCCAGACTGTGCCTGGCACACAACAGGAAACATATATATATATTATATATACACAATTAATCAATTCAGACATTCAGCTGGCATCCATCCCATCATCTAAGATAACATTTATGGAGTTAGGGTTGTGGCACAGTACGCAGGAGCACTGTGCAACAGTCCTCTTAGGCTATGATTAGGTAACATGATTTAAATTTTAAAAATAAAAACTCAATGAATAGAAATTAAAATCAGTTCTTTCCAAGGGATATCAAAAACATTAGTAATGTAAAGCAACACTGGTTAAAACAGTATGAGGCTAATATCTATTGAGAATAAAACATGAAGTTTCTGACACAGTATGGAAGGAAACTGATTTAGGAAGAACTGTCCAACAGTGAAAGTTAGTAAATGAATAACATATTTTCAGAGATTTAAAACAAACAAAATTTCAGAAGGAAATATATATGAATAATACATTAATATGTTAAATCCCCTTTGACTTGTATACTCTTCTCACCATAATTATCAGGGAAAAATTCAAAAGCCAAAAATATATTTCAAAACATATTTACAAATGCCACCAACATCAAATAATAAAAATATCTTTCTATCTATTAAAAAAAAGCTTTTCTATTAAATATTTCTGAAGTTTAGAAAAATGAAACAAAACTTATGAGAAGATATGCTTAGAATAAATATCTATTCTGAAATCATTCTCATTCAAAGAAATACTTAAGAAGTCTATTGTGTTATCAATTTACTCTGCCTAAATAAAATTTCAGAAAATATTGAATTAAAAATTAATGAACACTGTAAAACAAATCCCAGATTTGACAAGCAAACACATAAAGCCATAGGTGTATGACCACACTGAACTTTCAAAACACAATAACTTGAATTCTGTTCAGCATGACTCAATCTAACTTCTAACAAAAAACAAAAATTGTATACTTAAAGAGCATATGCCCTAGATTAATAGGGCCAAGGAAAATGTACTATTATATGAAAAGGAAAATAACGTGTGCTGTGTGTTGCATACTTCTGACATTGAACATTTCTAAAATCCTAACAAAGTCACTGAGAAAGCATGGAATGTTCAATTACCACGCACACCAATTTTCCACAAAGACAAAACCTTTAAAGTTTCATACTGATACAGACAAAAAGATTGAAAAGACTTAATCACTCAATCCACATTCTAATAGGCTATATTTGGTTTTCTAAAAAACATCAAATATTATTAAACAGATCTGTAATCTAAGAAAGTAAACATGTTCAGCTTTCATTAGGGGAGACAAAAAAAAAGACATGTTTTTGTGGGCAATTAATCAACTATTCTACATGTGTATGAGGGGAAAATAAACAAATCTTTAACCTATGTATCAGATTCAAGAATAATAGCCTATAGCATGCTATGCTATTTCAGGGTCTTCTTATATTTCAGGGAACTAGAGATGACCCAGGACTTTTCTCAATCATTGTGATAATGAACAGTGTCAACTAATTTAAGGGCAAGATTACACATTAGTGTATTTAATAACAATCTTCCATCTTCTCAAATTGTGTGGGCATCCTTCTATTTAATAGGTAACAAACCAAACTGAAAATGCTGTTCAATTTTATTTCTACAATGAATGAAATGCCTACATCAATCAAAACCCAGAATTCCACATTACTTAAATTCCATTTGATTTTTTTTTTTTTTTTTTTTTTGAGTCAGAGTCTCACTCTGTTGCCCCCTGGCTAGAGTGCCCTAGCTCACAGCAACCTCAAACTCCTGGGCTCAAGCAATCCTACTGCCTCAGCCTCCCAACTAGCTGGGACTACAGGCATGTGCCACCATGCCCGGCTAATTTTTTCTATATATTTTTAGTTGGCCAATTAATTTTTTTCTATTTTTAGTAGAGACAGGTTCTTGCTCTTGCTCAGGCTGGTTTTGAACTCCTGACCTTGAGTGATCCTCCTGCCTCAGCCTCCCCGAGTGCTAGGATTACAGGCATGAGCCACCGCGCCTGGTGGCTCAAAATCCATTTGAATTCTTTAGGCAGTATACCACATTACACAGAACCCTGGGTGTCGGGATCAGGGAGAAGCAAGTCTGTATATCAAGCTCTGCCAGAACTGTGTGTGCCCTCAGACAAATTAATTTCTCTGAGCCTCAGTTATTTCATGTAAACTGAGGTAATAATATCTAGCTTACTGGCTTGTTGTGAAAATTAAATAAAAAATATTTCAAAAGAGAAAAGAGAGGTGGGGCTTACTCAGTAGCTATTTTTAAAAGGGACAGGGGATTAAAACTTATCTACCCTAAACCAGAAGGTCTGTGTTCTTCTGGCTCTTCCCTTTCCGTGGGGGGTGACTCCTGGCAAGTTTTTAGCTTCTGGTTTTTTCATGGCCAAAATGGAGGAAGAAACATGCTCTCTATCTAAGACTATTGCAAGGATCAAATGAGTTAACACACATGAAAGCATTACGGAAACAAAAAACGCATGATCATGCAAAAAGCCAAGCAAGCAAAGAGAAAAACTGTAAGTTTTCATCTTCTGGAACATAGAATTTTATGTCCACATAATACACTTTAAACATTAACTATACCTCATGTTAATTACTATGAGACTATCTAAACTGGTACCTCCACTAAACTAGTATCTCCTTGAAGACATTCATATATGTTTTTTCAACAGCTAACATGCTATTAGGTGTAAAGATGATGTTCAACAAATGCCTGAATTATAGTATGCTATATTTAACCTTCCTGTTATGTAATCCGTATATTGGGAAGTAGAAGAATTACCATTTTCTTTCCGTAACCTTGTTATGAACTTCTTAGGAGGTATTACTCCAACCTTTTTCTTCTGAGTGGCTATGCTATGGAAGAGATCTGCTAAGCATGTAAGAAGGTTCTCCTTCTTCCTAGGTTGACTCTTGTAGGCTAGAACTTTTTCCCGAAACGGACGACAAAAATAAAGTGCTTGAAGAACTGAATTGCAGTAGCAGGTATTCCCAAACTACAAGATAAAAAAAAAAAAAGTTTTGTTAAATTTAAGGCAACACATTGTCAAGAGAAAGAACTTCCCAGTGGAGAGAACTGAACGAGATGACAATCAATTCCCATCGTTATTATAATACTGACTGCATTTTATATATCATACATTTTAAAATATTAATACAACTCTCAAACATTCTTTAAAAACCACAAGGGTGAGGTTTTCTATCAAGTTCTTAGGTGCATCCAAAAAAAAACAAAAAACAAAAATAAAAAACAATATCCTCTAAAATGTCAGATTAAAAAGTCACTGGTATGACAGTCTAACAACCACTGAAATGCTGAACTGCCCAGTCACATTATCCTTGATACATTAGAAAGATACAGACTTCAGAGTCAAAGTCAAATCCTGAACTATACATCTCTCTTACTGGCCATGTGATCGGGAGTATATCATTGCATCTTATGAAACTTCAATTTCCTCCTCTTTAATAAGGGGGAGAAGGAAATAATCCTACCTTACAGAGCAACTAAATGACACATAGTTTGATAATTATTTATTGCCTTCCTTTTCCCTTTCCAGTAATAAACATCATCTCTAAAAGTTGGGTAATGAAACATCCACGAAAAAAGTTGTCTAGGATGATTTCCTCCATACTCTTATTTCTGAATACTCAATTTCTTAAAAACAAACCAAAAAACCCAAAAAAATAGCTCTTTAGGGTTGAAACTTGCCCTGTGTAACCTCACCTGGTTCTGAAGATCCAAGTTTCTGACCAGGTTTAAAATCAGAGGAAACAAATTTTAAAAGTTGCCACCCTTCTCAAGTTCTAATCATTCACTTTTCAATTGCTTAGTAAACAAAATGACTCATTCTTACTTTTAAACTGCTTTCTCTAACACTTTTTTCTCCAAGTCTTAAAAAATCCCCCATCACAAATATTCTTTATATCCCCACCAATTAGATTATTTTGAGTTCACACGTTTATTTATAAACTGCATATACTATATTATATGCGTTAAAATATAAAAGAATATAATTAAGAAAATGTACATTTTAAATTTTGTCATATTACACACAATTTTTTATTTCCACTAAAATTATTAATATTTAAGTGAGAGCAAGGAGACTGAGTATGCTTTTTTTGTAAACCATGGGTTTTAGACTTTAAAATGATGATTTGTAAGTCTGGGTTTAGGCTGTTATTTGGATATATGGTTTTAATGGCTATCAAAACTGAAAAAGGTATCTTCATAAAGACACACAGGTCCAAGTGAAGAAGAATCTCATTGATCACCTTCACTCTCTAGATCACGGTTATTCAATTTTCGGCCCTATCTACCGAATGTATTTGAATTCATTTAGTGAATTAACATCTGCCTTGAGAGCAGCTCAGCACAGTAATTAAGTACACAGCACATGAAACCAAACCATCTGCGTTCAAGTCTGTTTCCACGATTTGACCTCGGAAATTACTAAACCACTCTGTTTATGCTTCTTCATCTGTAAAAGGGTGATAATAGCACCTACCTCTTAGAATTTTTAAAGAATTAAATGAATCACCCAACATAAGGCACTTAGAACAGTTCCTGGCACTTCATCACTTTGTAGTCACTTTTAAAATCACCTTTTAAATTAACTAATATTAGATCATATAAATCTCTAAATCTACATTTAAATTATTATAGACTTGCAATAGCAGAACTGAGTAAGACAGGGTGATACTGTCAACCCTTTGGCATCATGAAACTTAAAGTGATATACAACTATATCATACATGGATAAAGATGGGCATCAGTATTATCTATATGTTAAAAATTAGTAAAGCTTTATCTATAATTTTTAGATTAAAAGAAACATTAGAAATTCTAATATTTTCTAATATTTCCTATGGCTAATAGATATCTTGCATACTTCATCTGGAGACTATTGGCTTTAACAACCATAATGTCAACAGTATTACCTTTTTAAAATGTTGAAAATGAACTACTTTTAAAAAAGCACAACTTCTTCTGCTATCCCCCATGCTGGATCTGATGGTACCTGTCCTATGAACATCCCTTTCTAAGTAAAGGCTCTCTTCCACCAAACAGTGTTTATTTAGGTGGCCATGTTTTAGAACATTTTACCTCCACATTCCCCTACCCATCACCCTCACTCCAGCCAAGTGCACCAGAGTAGAGTACCCAATCCAGAAGTAGTCTTTCCGCAGTCTAGTAGTGGACATCTGTTCCTCACCCCACAGCCTTCTCCACTGCCCCATGCTTCCTTGTAGGAACTGACTTCTCTTCTCTATGCACATTCTGTTGGGTTGTCAATCACAAGCCCTTTCACAGACTCTGTAAGAGGGCAGGAAACTTGATCTGGTCCAGCCAGAGTACCTGGGCGAGAAGCTCTTTTGCCAGGTTTGATATGGATAATCTCTGGGATCTGTAAGACTGCAAACCTCAAATACGCTATGGTCATCAGGGAGAGTAACAGGATGAGAATGAAATCAATAGAAAAGGAAACAGAACCAAGAGACATTTGCCTAATCAACTTTATATCCCACAAATGGAGAAAGGGTTTCATTTTTATGTCTTTCCTTCAAAATGCACCCAGCTACAACTAGCAGTTTTGGCTAAGTAGCTTTGTAGAAGATGGTCTAGGAATGCGACCATAAGTATATAATAAAGATCCACGGTCCTCAAAAATGGATTTACTGAGCTCAATCTACTTGTGCGTTGGGGCCTACCTGTGTTAGAAAACTAATAAAGAATCATGAAGTAAAACAAGGAAAGAAAGCTATTCAAAAAAATGCAGACTGCATAAAAAGAAAGACATACTACTAGGAGTTTCAATCACTCTGTACTATCAGCTTTACTAAAATAAGTACTAACCATTTACAAGATAAAAGGAAAAAGGGCAACTTGATCTATCAGATTAAAAGAGTTTTTAAAGATTCGTTGACCATGTGTATAAATGGCAGGTGAGATATTTTACAGCAGCAAAAAAACAAGTCTCCAAAGGCGCCTTTGCCTATGCAAAGTTCCTAAGCCACATTATTATTTCTCCTCTCTGACATCCAATAATATTAGGAATATTAATGTATCTATAGGAGACAAGCCAAGAGGAAATACCCACTCTACGTATTATATGAATCATAGTGATAGACATAGGAATTATCATTAAGAATAAACTGCTATAAAAGCTAGTATTTGTGAAAATATACTTCCAAGACAAAAATATCTGCAATTTAAAAATAACAAAAACTAGGTTACCATTAACAATATTGGCAGTAACCACTCTGTTTAATTTTCTGCTAGGTTAAACTATGGCTATTTTTCTCTCCATAAAAAAAAAAAAAAAAAAAACCTGCTCAAATACATGTACTATTTCCCAAAGGCAAGTGCTTCTGAGTGATCCTACCATTCATTCACTGGTCAAAAAAGGCATATAATCAGGCAGATCTAATAGGAATTCTTTAAGTATACACTTTTTTGTAAAAGCAATTAAACTTAAAAATGCACATTTAGCTAATAACAGACTGATGAAAATGTATGTGTGCCTCATTTCAACAAAATACAATTGTTAGAAAAAATTAACCACAAGCTTTTTTAAAGCAGCTACATTCCAGATTTGTTTATAACACTAACTACTTGGCAGACAGGGACAGGGAAAAAGACCTTAAAATGTTGACCTCCGAATTAACTAAGCCACCCTGTTCCTCAAAAAGGTCTAACTTTAACTTTTACGGGACACATACAAGTAAATAGTGTGATAACTCTACAAATTAGGGGAAAAAGAACGAGAAACAAGAATGATGCCAACATACAAGCTGAAAAATAAGACTTATAGAAAAAGGGCTGAAGATATAAAACACAATTGCAAAATAGCCTGAAAGTATAAGTCACAAAAGAAGTTAACAGCTCTATCAGTTTTGCTGAATCCAGTCTGACCACCACAGAGGTGGAGCAGGAGAAACTGGGGGTTCCAGGACCCTTGGGGTCAAGCAGAGGATAGCAGTGAGACACCAACAGGAAACAGGATTTATTTCTGCATATAATTTAAGGCATTCATCGGCCTTTAATAGTTGGAGCTCTGGCCCCTGCAGAGATCTCACTGTTTTTGTATAATAACAAGGCATAGAGACCAGAAACTATTTTCTACTCATCAAATTGAATCTCCCCAGGACATAAAGACAAGACTTCCTCTTATGGTCTCTTACTAACTTTATTTGCTCCAACTTCTCTTGATTTTACTGTTGTTCAGCTTTGGGGAGAAGCACAAATACTACAGGTACCTTTTGAATTTAAACTGATCCATGGGTATTAACAGAAATGAAGCTTTCTTAGAAACTGCTTTTTAATACAACTGACACTAGACTTACCGAGTGGCAGTGATACTGAGATCACATTACATTAAAAAACAACATAATAGCAGAAAACAGTATTATAGAGCTTTAAAACTCATTTCATATCATATTTATATAGGATATTATTTTACTTGTTCTGAGCGTATCTACAAGAAAGTTCGATATAAAATGAAGAAACTGAAATATTTATACGGAAAAAGGTTGAAGGTAAACATTATCAATACATAAAGTACACTACTGTCCTGAAGAAAATGGGTTCTTCCAGACACTATCAATGGGAACAACTTTTCTATAATTCAAGACACATTAGCTCTGGAGTCTGTACCTAATAAGGGCAATAGTCACAGGCAAATAGCAACAAGATTGGAGAAACTAGGTTTTTGCCATCCCAGAATTTAAATGAGGCTTTTGATCACTAAACAATTGTTTGTAAGCATGAGCATTTTAGATATTAGAAGTAGAGGCCAGACCTCTTGTTAAAAGAGGGAAATTAAATATCTTTATCTAATTCTACTCCCTGTGAAACCCCAGTAAAATGACAGTAAAGGAATAGATTAGGTAAAAACTCAAAAGCTCAAAGAGTGTGATAAAGAAATCAACTATCGACTAGAGAAGTCAGCAAACTTACAGAGGATAGGAGGTGGATGGAGAAAAAGTAGAAGCCCAAGTGCCCGGAAGGGAGATATAAGTGAGGAAAAAAGCTGATTCACTCTTGATGGCTCAGAAATTGGAGTAGGAGGGGGACCTAAAAACACAACTCTGGTTATAAGTCTAAAAGGACCATGTAGATACCCAAGTGCTTAAGTTTTCTCCCATCCTGCAGAAGATGACTGCAGGCTCAGTCTCCACACGGGTCGAGCAGGAGAAACTGGGGGTTCTAAGACCCTTGGGTCAAGCAGAGGACAGCAGTGAGATACCAAGAGGAAAACCCTGGATTAAGCCACTCCTAGGCAGAGACTAGAGGAGTCCTGGGTGGGGGTTAGAGAAGGCACAGCTTCAGTGGCCTCTAGCTACTGAAATGCCAAAGGGGAGGGACTCTCAAGAGCTATTTTTAAGCTGGTTTGCCAGAGACACCCTAGAGTGAAGTCCATGGTGGGCAAACTCCACCCACAGCACACTAAGCCACCATCAGCTCTGAGAATGTCACTTTTATAAATGAATGACATTTCAGGAAAGCTTCTAACAAGAAAGATAAAGTTTTAAAACAGAAAAAAATTCACTCAGAGGTCTCAGAAACATTCCAGCAACCATAAGAAAATCTCAGCAACAGCAAAAAATAAAATACTATCCTGAGAAAAATAACAAAAGATACTGCCTACATGAAAGATTAAAAATAAAAGTAACATTTAAAGAAATAAAAAGTGCAAAGAGCTGGACAAAAAAAGTCAAAGAAATAGTCTGAAATGTAGAATAAAAAGGTAGATGATCAAAAAATGCGAGAAAAACCAGGAAAATTAGAGATATCAGTTGAAGTGTTTCAATATGCAACTAGTAGGATATCCAAAAAGATAGAAGAGAGAAAGTACATTGGTGGGAAGGAAATTATCCGAAAAACAGTATCAGAAATATCCTGAACTGAGGAAAATGAGTTCAGTGTGAATGGGCGCGTAAACACTCCACACAGTACTGGGGAAGGAAGATTAAGACACATCATGAAATCTCTAAACATTATGGATAGAGAAAATGCTAAAGGCCTCCAGAAACTTTAAAACAAAAAAGGAAAAATGTCACACACAGAAGAGATCAAAAATAAGAATGGCATCAGACCTCTCTTTCAAAAGAGACAACAGAAGCCAGGAGGCAACATAGTAATGCCTTAAAAAATCTGAAGGAAGGTAATGTAAATACAGGACCTGTATTTAGCTATCACTATCACCAAAACATTTTTAAATATACAATGTCTCAAAGTTTATCTCCAATGCACATTTCCTAAAGAAGCTACCACAAAAAGTGTTCCACAGAGCAAGGCAGAAAGAAGACAAGGGCTCCAGCAAAGGAGAGCAGTGACGCCAATGTCTGGAGAGGGCACATTAATTGAACTAAAAATTGTGATCTAAGCATATGGGAGAAGGGGAGAAAGTAAAGTTAGGCAGGGATGGTGGCAGAGGAAGAGAGCTGAATCTCTTACCTACCACAACAGGAAGTCAATGGAATTTTTAAAGAACCAGCAGCATAAGGATTTCAATTAGAATGTAAGGGTAAATTCCAGAATAATAGCTAGAGAGTAATGGTTAGCCTTCAAGCGTGGTGCACACAGACTATTCCCAAAGCGAGGGGAGACACACAAATCACTTCAACTGCTTTCCTCAAATCCCATGAGAAATTCATCTCATACATTCAATTACATATTAGTGTTTAGTGACGCACCAATTTGTTCAATATAACTTACTGTTACCTGTTTTATCATCAATATATGTTTTTTAAAACACCTACCATAGATCTACCTAACAGTACACCAATGAATCAGAACAGATAACATTTAGTTAAAATTTCTAAAGTTTTCTCAAAGATTTAAAAATGTATAATTACTAGAATTACTTCCACAAAGACTGGTATTTATTTTTTCCTGTATTTCCCACTTTTATTTAATGTATCTATAGTACCATACAATGCCAGAAAGAAACTGACAAATACCCTATCGACACATGGAGGCATTTACATAGTTGTATTTATACCTGTAGATTTATACCACTTATTATTTAGACAAGTCTCAAAGAATCAAGACATCGCCTGGTCTAGTCTATATATGAAATTTTGGCTATGAGAAATTTTTGATGCAAAATGAGAAAAATCAAGCTGACAAATTAGAAACAGTTCTATCTCTAAGACTCTTAAGACTTCAGGCAACTGTTTTTCTCTTCCATTAAAGATCATTTTAAAATTCCAAATTAAGTCCATTGGCATTTAATTCTACTGATACAAATGAACAATGTTTCTTTAATAAATTATGAAATGCATTCATCATTTTTCAAACTACTTCCAAACATGATTCTGAAAGCTAAGTAACAATGGTTACTTACATTGACTAATCCAAAATAGTGCTCATTGACTGGAAACTGTTCTGGACCAATCTCTTTCTCTAATGCCGAAGCATTGGCGCCCTATAAAATAAAAAACAAAAATCTTAGTATTTATAGTACAGCCAGTCACGCAACACATAATGACATCTGGTTAATGATGGATCTCATATACAATGGTGGTCCCAAAAGATTATAATAGAGCTGCCCTATACAGGTGTACCATTTTAAAAAATCTTTTATATTGTATTTTTACTGAACTTTTTCTAGGTTAAATACACAAATACTTACCATTGTGTTACAACTGCCTATAGTATTTTGTACAGTAACATGTTGTACAGGTTTGTAGCCAAGAAGCAACAAACCATATAGCCTAGATGGGTAGGCTATACCATCTAGGTTTGTGTAAGCACACTCTATAATGTTTGCCCAATGACAAAAATGCCTAATGACACACTTTTCATAACATATCCCAGCTGTTCAGTGACACATGACTATATTTTTATAATGTCATCACAATATACACATTACAGAGAGAGACACCCTTTAAAAAAAAGTACCTATGAACCTACTGCTACCTAACATTATTGAAAGAAAATAAAGGATGACATTGAAGAGTAAAAGCTTTTAATAATATGACTAAAAATTAGTTTATAGAAACTTTCTCATGGAACCAAAGCCTGGATCAAGGAATTACATCCATAACATGTACCTTTTTTCTAAGTAATGAATGAAAGCACCTGCTGTATCATATACCCTAACAGGAGTGTAATCTGATAGCAGCCATCTCTGAGAGCTGAAATTGAGTGAAAATAAATATAAATATGCACACATGCAGTGGCCTAGCAATTCTGAGGTATATACCTGAAATGTTCACACAGAACTGAAGGTGACAAGAACATTTACTGCAGTATCATTTATGACTACAGTTGACAGTCTAGATGGTCCAGCATTGGGGAAACAGATACATAAAATGTGACAACACACTACATAGTAGAGTCAGAGTACACGAACTAGATTTACATACAGAAACACAGATAAATCTCAAAAACATAATGTTAAATGAAAAAAAGAGAAATTAGATTTAACACAAAACACCACCATATATATGTGTGTGAGAGGGAGTGTGTGTGTGTGTGTGTGTGTGTGTAAAATGGCACACAAAAAGTGGATTGGAAGAATGTACGTCAAATAAATATACTATATACTTGATGGGAGGCTGAGGCAGGAGGATTGCTTGAGGTCAGGAGTTCAAGACCAGGCTGGGACAGAGTGAGACCTCGTCTCTTCTAAAAACAGAAAAATTAGCCGGGTGTCCTGGCGTGCACCTGTGGTGCCTCCTTAGTACAGGAGGCTGAGGCAGGAAGATCACTTGAGCCCAGGAGTGTGAGGTTGCTGTGAACTAGGCTGACACCACAGCACTCTACTCAGGGCAACAGAGTGAGACTCTGTCTCAAAAAAAAAAAAAAAAAAAAAAAAACTATCAGACAAATATAACCAATACGGTATTACTCAAAAATATACCCAACTGTCACTTTGAAGAGCTGCACAGAGACAATGCGCCGCCCCAGCTACACTGAGCACAGGGTCGACAACACATCAGTGCTCAGGGTCCCACACCCGCTGTTTCTTTACTGAGCTCCACTCCCAAACCTGGGAAGCGCAGAACCTTCGTTAGACACTGCATGCTCAACTTCCTGATAGGCCAAGACAGAAAATGGAGTCTGATTAAAGGCACTTGGCAAGCTGGCGGTCAGCTTCAGCCAAAACACATTTCCTCTTATATCGTCCAGCCAACCAGCACTACTCTAGACATGATACTGTCTTTATTGTTTGAATGTAAGAATTATTTTAGGTTTTATATAAAATCTTGATATAATTTGTTTCTAAATCTAGACATCAATCAACATGTCATGACAACACCAAATTCAATTATTACAGCAACTTCAAGACCCACTAAAAACTAGTAGGGAATGCTGTGCGCCCTACTCCCTACCCCTGCCAGCTCAAGTACCTTGTCACAAAACTTCCCACATATGTTAAAAATAATCAATAAGTCCAGATTTTTACCACTTATAAAAATTCAAACTGATACTGGTTTATTCAAATGAGTATAACCCCTTCCCCACAAAAACAGGAGAAAAGGTACTATCATCCAAAATAAAACCTCAAACACCTACCTATCTAGAACAATAATTTCCAGCACATACACCTTAGGAAAACATTTCTGGCCCCTGAGATGAACTAGGAAAAGAACAACATGTGAACCTTCTCCCTCCACAGTTAGAGCGATCACATGCCACTCACCCTGTCTTCTAACCACCCCAGATGCCCCACTTGGCCCCATATAGACCATGTACTTTCATGCCCTCTTAGAAAGTCCTTTCCCCAACCCCTTGTCCTCACAGTAGTTTCAACTTGGGATCACGTATTATTAGCCCCACTGTGCTTCAGTTTCCTAACTGTAAAAGGAAAATATCAGCAACTACTTTATAGGGTGACTACAAATTAACAGCTTTAACTTTTAAGGCAGCTGGCAGTGCCTGGTATATAACCAGGTGTCCCATAAATGCTGGTGGTGTTCTCCTTTTCCCTTCAATCATAAAGAAACTCAACTACTCTCATTAACCAGTCAGGGTAACAAATCTGACCTGCTCTGTGCAAACGCTAAGAAATGACAAAAGAAGGAAATAAGAGTCAGGAGGAAAAGAGAGACAGCTATAATATAATACAAAACAAACAAACAAACAAACCCTCTCCTCAGTTTGGCAGGCAAGAGCCAATTCCACACAGTTGCCCCCAAAGGTATCATCACCGTGCTCTCCCCACCCCCAAAAAGACTAACAACAAAGCAGAACCATGATCCAATTCAGAAGTCTGGAAGAGTTGGCCAACAGCAATGCAATAAAGTGGAAGTAGCCATAGATAGATCACTGACATTTAACCTCTCTGGATTTAAGAAACTTCATTTGCAAAATAAAAAGGTCAGAATTTTCAGTGATTTTCAAAACCCTCAGCTCTTAATTTATCTGTTGGGTTTTCAAGTAAGCTTTCACATGAATTAAGATTTTCACAGCTAAAACTATTCAGGAAATGAAAAGATCAGGTGATTTCTAAAAATCCCTTCTAACTCAACATTCCGTCAAATAGCTTTTATCAATGCTTCTGAAGACATTACTGTATTAAAACAAAACTCCAGGGAAGCTCAAGCCAACCAATATACGCTAAACCATACAATTCAATAGCCTGAGGAATTATGGCTATGCAAGGAAAGAGAGTAGCAGATCAAAATGGAAAGTGCCTATAAACCTAGCACCTTCGGAGGCCTAGGTAGGAGGATCACTTGAGGTCAGGAGTTTGACACCAGCCTGAGCAAGAGCAAGACCCCATCTCTATAAAAAATGGAAAAATTATCTGGGAGTATTGCTGGGCACCTGTAGTCCCAGCTGCTTGGAAGGCTAAGGCAGAAGGATTGCTTGAGCCCAGGAGTTTGAGGTTACTGTAAGCTATGATGACACCACTACACTCTAGCCCAGGAAATACCGGAAGACCCTGTCACAAAAGAGAAAGGAAAGTACAAAAAAAGAATAGCATTCATTTTCTTATAATTCTAAACTAAAACAAAGCATAGTAAACTATGCCTTACTGTGGTAATAATGACCATATAGAGCAGATTATCCACATGCAGCAGGGGCACTCCTATTTGCACGGATTAATGGTTTTCTCTGTAGAAATGATCAGTGTACTCTCCTATCTCTTGCCTAATGTTAACTAAAAAGCCAAAAGATTATACTAAGCAATTTGGTTTCTGATGAGTTGTTTTCAAATTTAAAATTGTTTGCAGCACTGAAGTTCGATGTCACTGGTGAAAACTGTCAAGTCAAAATTTTGCTGCACAATTTTTAGCATCTTTAAGACATTCCTGGGGGATTTTGTTGAAGGCTGACAAATTCTATTATGTCAAATAATGGTCAATCAAGCACCCCAAGATTTAAATTGAGTCAAGAACAAGTAAACATTCAAAAGTAATGGCTCCATCCCTGCACTTGAGAAATATAACCCTACCAAAACTAACAATGGCTTACGAAATCAGTGATTCCTTACTGAGATAAAGGAAAGCAATGGTGGTGAGTAAAGAATTTTTGCTCTGGAGCTTTCGTAGGTATCAGGATTCGTTTACTTTGTCCAAGTACATGACACGCACCAAATGAAAGACATTTTTTTCCGACTGTTCTGTCCCCATTTTTCTAACTCAAGCAAAAGACTTAGTACCTTCTATTATAGAATTCATCATGAAGACGCAATTAGATACTTATGATGCTCCTAATGAAAATTAACCAAAAAGTGGATGAAATTTAAAATTAAAAAAAAAAATTAACTCAGCCAGTGAGAAAACAGGGAATTTACAGAAACTAAAACCAAAGTGATGGGGGAACAACAAGAGATAAGCAAACACCAAAGACAGACTTCACAATGAGGGTACTTCCCAGCCCTAGAGACCTTCGCATTCCCTTCTGACAGCAGAATGGAGGGGAGTGCAGGAAACAGGTACTAAAACTTTGGGCTCACCCAAGACAGGGAACACAACAGGAGGATTCCCAAAGGGCTCTATCTTCAGTGAAAGAGGGAACAAGAAATAATCCCACACCACAGGACACTTGCCTGGCTTGCCCTTGGCATGAGAGGTGAGGATGGGGAAGATAATTATCTTTCAAAATTCATAACCACAAGTTTGCCCTCATAAAAGTTGGTGACCTACATTTGCACAAGCTAGGTGATCTTTAAAAAAAAAATTCTCATGCAGAGAATTTAGTTAAAAGAGATCCTAAGAGTGCTATCTTCTACCCTACAAATGACAGAATTACAAATTCATTCTGAAAGGAGATAAATTCAATCCACTCACAAAGAATCCCTACAAAAAAAAAATTCCAAGAAATTTGAGTTCACAGTTAAAAAGTACAAAAACACACAGAAAAAAGAAAGCACCATGAATAAAAGCCAGAAGAAATACAGACAGCAAAATCAGACTCAAAGACATTAAATATCAGAACTATCAGATACAAGATATAAAACAAACGCTTAATATGTGCCAAGAAGATTTTTTAAAAAGATTTTAAAAAAAATCTTTTTTTAAAAAATCAAATAAAACTTCTAAATACAAAAGTTGCAGTGCAACAAAAGTTAAAGTAAAAACTCAATGGTGCACTTAAGAATTAAACAAGGTTAAAATTGGGTAGTATTTTTTAATCAATATTTCTGTCAATATAATGTTACTAATTAAAACTAAAATTTCAATAAAAATGGGAAAGGCTTTACTTTGACAGTGAAGATTTCACGGGAGAATGGATCCATTATTAGAACTGCTGTAGAGACCACGCTACTGAAGTAGCCCTGAAGAAGCAAAGCTGCAGGCTTGAGTCTGGTCCATGACTTGAGACGAAATGCTTCTCTGGACCTTGGTTTCCTTATACAGTGCCTTCCATCCCCACATGTCTAGCAACATGTGAATCTATCAGCTCTTCTAACATTAAGAATAAAATGTTGGGTAGTCTATTAAAGGTCAAACATTAACAAAGTCCTGAATAAAAGTTAAAACATAGTATCATAGCCTCAAAAATAATCATCCAATACTAAGAATTTATAAGCCAAAGAGCAAGTACCTGCTTAAACCTGCCTGGTATGAATTCTTAAGAAGACAAGGACTTGTTCTTTTCATACCAAGAAATCACCATTTAAGTGAAAGAATAAGTTGATATTGCAAAGATAACTTTAGTCTATTATTTTCATAAAATAAAATTAATTATATATTAAATGTTGCTAAAAAAACAGATGCCATCTGCAAATAGGAAAAAAGAAAAACTGGGAGATGGCTGCCCTTCAATTAAGTAATTTTTACATCGTCAACCATAGAAAACACAACTGACTACCCTTCATTCTGCCCCTATGAGAAACAAAAATACAAACGACACAAAAGTAAACTGATAGCCAGAAATGTTTTCAAGAAAATAATTCACTTATTTTGAAAGTAAATTATTTTCTTAATTTAGAAATCTCTTGGCCCACAACATCAACATCTAAAAAAGTATGGTAAAAAAAAAAAAAAAAAGTATCTATGAAGACATGTCACTTTGAAAAATTAATTCTATTCTGTAGATATTGTTCCAGAAAGTAGAGAACTTAACATACTTAAGCAAGAAATAAAAAATGATGAAAACACAAAAGGATGAACACCTATCAACTAGCAAATGTATTTATCAGTATACGTTCTATTTTATACTAGACAGTTACGGCAAACTACTAGTTCCAACACCACTTGCTTTTTGTTTAATACAAGAGAAAATTCAATGCATTTTTTCAGTTTAATGTTTCAAATCTTATTTTAGAATCCAGCGTTTATTGTTCTATGTTAGATCAGGTTAATACACAAAGGAGAACTGCCAAATCAGGCAGGAAAGGCTTCCCGGAGGTAAGAAAAGCAAGTGACCTTGGTAAAAGTAAGAAAAGCTCTGGAGGCACAGGATAGGATATGAGGGTGTAAACACAAGGAAGTGAATGTGAGCAGTAAAAAGATGAATCCAAAGTGTGAATGATGATGTGAGAAACAAGTTTATATCTCTTAATAAGAAAAAGGTGAAGAATCAAAGAGAAGGCTTAAACCTTGTACCTACTCTAGAAAACACCATGTGCCCTGAAACTGCAACACAGGCAATGAAAATATTTATGACAAATCATACCCATACAAACTATGAGTTGTGAGTAATCATAAAAATAGCATCAAAGCAGTAGGCCTCAGGAAATGTGAAATTCAGTAAGTACCTGAGTATCTATTTTCTTCCCAGCTCTGCGCTAATAGCTGTAGAACATGATTTTCATAGCACCCATCAGTGGCCTATTTAGTGGATCACAGTCACCATTTTCTTTTTCAGTAAAATAGATCAGAGTGTACATCTATTAGAAGTAAACAATGGCCTATGAAACTTTTGTTTCAATATATAAGTATGTTATATATTGGGTCTCACACTATTTCTCACTGTAGGTGGAAATAAGAAAGTTTTGATATGCAAGAGTATACGACAAAAATTTCAGAACCATACTACAATTGGGGAATACATAGTGAATAAAATTAGCTTTCTGAGATTGCATATAGGTAGCAAATCATTAAAAAATAAATTTAAAGATAAAGAGATAAGAGAAAAAGCGTCAAAACTATGTCACCACACAATATTACTATAGCATGTCAGAACAGGAATAACAATGAGCACTGGAGGATTTGGGGAAAGCTTCATAAACAGATGGAATTATATAATCCAGGCCTTGACGTTTTCTTCAGGAGTGCTTTCATGATAGCTATTCATGTTGGTAAAATGAAAAGCCCTGAACTTTAAAGAGTAGGCACTTAAGGCCGGGCGCTGTGGCTCACGCCTGTAATCCTAGCTCTTGGGAGGCCGAGGCGGGCGGATTGCTCGAGGTCAGGAGTTCAAAACCAGCCTGAGCAAGAGCGAGACCCCGTCTCTACTATAAATAGAAAGAAATTAATTGGCCAACTGATATATATATATAAAAAAAAAAAAAAATTAGCCGGGCATGGTGGCGCATGCCTGTAGTCCCAGCTACTCGGGAGGCTGAGGCAGAAGGATCACTCAAGCCCAGGAGTTTGAGGTTGCTGTGAGCTAGGCTGACGCCACGGCACTCACTCTAGCCTGGACAACAAAGCGAGACTCTGTCTCAAAAAAAAAAAAAAAAAAAAAAAAAGAGTAGGCACTTAAACATTCCAACCACAGGCTGGGCAGTAGACAGAGTGACAGCCTGGAAATCAGGAGTATGCATCACTGTCCTAGTTCTAATACAAACTATCTAACAAAAGCATCACCTGAGATAAAACACTCTGCTTCAGTTTTCTTCTCATCAGCAAAATGAGGGAGACCAGATTTATGGCATTATGGTATTTATTGCAAATCCAAAATGCTACAATTCTAAAATATTTAGTAGCAATGTAGAATTACAAAGTTTAAATTTAGGACAAGATATTTCACCCCTTTGAGCTCCAAATTACTCATGTGCAAAACAGAGCAAACAGGACTCTCATTATGGCCTGTTTCTATGACAATGTACAGAAAATGTGCATAACAATGCCTGGCACAGAAGGCATGAAGCAAACACTTCCTTTGCACCTTCCTCCTCCATCCCCGCCATAATGCCCTCCATTACGCCTTCCTCCTTCAGATGAACCTCTCAAACAATTCAAATTCCAATACAATTTCAGTGACTGGGAAAGTATTGGGGAGCCCATACTGATCTGCAGTCATCCTAAAAATCCTGGTCTAGGTCTAGTCTAGTGGCCTGCTCTGGTGGTAACTACTCCCTCAGAGCTAAAATGTGCTTCATAAAAAGTACAAAGGATTCTTAGATGCATCCAGACCTAAAACTGGCATTGCATCATATATCACAGAAATTTGCAAAAGCTGTCTTAGAAATCAGAAATCAGCACAAAGCAAAGCCACTCTTGGTAGGACAGGATATGGTACCAATGACACAAAAGGGAGTAGGGTGGTACAGTCACTAATACTAATGAGGAAGTCAAAACATCTTGCTCTGAAAGAAATGAAATATTGTACAAGCAATTATCAAGCTCTAATGATCACATTATGAGAGGGCGTTTGCCCTTATAACTCCTCTGAAAGCCATTTGTTTAAGTTGCAGGGAGAAAGAAAAGCCGCATAAATCTATTTCCCAGTGGTGTGTATGCCTGTGTTTGTGTGCACATCTCACCCTCCCGCCTACCCTGCGTATGACCCCAACAGAGATTCAACCCAATAGGCAAGACTTCCGGCAACTTTTCAAGAACAGAATTCATCCCAGAAGAAATTATTTTTCCATTAATTTTTTATTTGTATATATTCATGGGGTACAGTGCACTTTTGCAACATTGATAGATTACACCGCGGTAAAGCCAGGGCTGTCAGTGCATACATCACTGAAGCGAAGCACATGGTACCAACCAAGCAACCTCCCACCCAGAAGAAATTAATAGTAGCTTGCTTTCCCTTTCAACTGCCACCACAGAAACACATATTAAACATATAAATTTCTCATCTAATCAACTCAGGAAAATCTAATTTTATGACTAATCACTGGCCAAATAATTGCAAGTTTAAATTTACTCAGAAGATTCCACTAATGTAATCCTTTGCATCTGATGATAATACATATATACAAACATATCATGTAAGAAACAAGTTACATATTTGAATCATTATAATTCATTGATAAAATGACCAAACCAAACACAATAGACATATAATGTTAACCTCCAAAAGTTAAAATATCCACTCCATGTTCCTATTAGACATGTTAAAAGGGACAATCTTCCAACTGATTCCATTTCTTCAACGAAAATTTTATTACATAATTCATGGCTAAATGTGTTGTATATAGAGAATATACAGGGAATAAAAGAAGATTCAGATTCACCTTAAATCTTTTAACTCAGTCAAGGAATGAAACATAAGAACTAATTCAAAAAAAATTCTTTTGATCTGTAAATGCCTCACTGTGAGACAATGAGCTACTCAAAGAAATCTCATTACTTCATCTCTGTCAGAAAGTAATAGTATTGATACCAGACTTACCAAGAATTACTCTGCCAAGCCGTCACGTTTGGTTTAACAATAACATCAAAAAGAAAATTCTCAAATACAACTAAGCTTAGCATAATGAAATACTTAACAATGAGTGTGGCATGATGAAAGTTTATAGATCCAACTCTTCCATTAATACAAAAAACTTTTCCAAAAAAATTCACAAAATACTCTGTGATAGCTAAACATTTAAAATATAATTATATCTGAACTGCATTACTGATACCTCATGTAGGGGAAAAAAAGGAGGCAAGATATTTTCCATAGCATCTCTGCAATGCCTTCAAAGCAAGGATTCATCTGCTTTGGTGAACAAATCACAAGAAATGCTTCATCATGTTAAGCTCTTTCTACCATATTCCTAACAGTTTCTATAGCTATTTCACCAAATATGTTTCAGTTCTACAAAAACCAAAAAGGTCCCAGGATTACTACCAAGCAAGCATACACTTCAGACACCTGACCTGGGTAACCGATTCGTGTGTACTCAATCAGAAAACTCGTGTTCAATGCTTTTCCACTTAAGCACATGAACATTTCTATTTTTCCCAATTCCTACATTATATTTAATGAAGTATTCGTAAAGTACCTCACACTACTGAGAAGAAAATCACTATATCCATACAAAGTATTTTATTATGTTGAAGTGAAACCAAAACTGACAACATAAATTTTTGACTGACTTAGTAGTTATAGTACAGAGTTTACACTTCAGGTTCCAAAGGCTAACTCCAGATCACCCTAATAAAAAGTAAAATTGCAAAACTTAAATACTGTTTTGTCAACTACTCAGAATAGTCCCTAAGCCTCAAATAAAAAAATAATGTACTCACAGTGTAAAGAACTGTTTCAGAGTTCTTAATTTTTACCACAAAGCAGTTACCTGTCATTCTCTTTCCCACTGAGAGAACCAAAATGTTACGTTCCAGAGTAACATTATATTCCAGAGTAAAGTGGAAAGAACAAAGAATAATCACTTTGATTCTATTTTCTAGATCTCAATTCCCTTAACCTATAAAATATGGTTATCTCTTACCACTTTTCCAGCATAAAACTGTGAGAGAACTGAAACCAATGTTTAAATCCTGCAAAAATAAAGACCATTCTTAGCAATCATCCCAGAATATGACAATGTCACTCTAAAGGTATGCATGAGTTGGGCCGGGCACTGTGGCTCATGCCTATAACCCAGCACTCTGGGAGGCCAAAGTGGGAGGATCACTTGAGGCCAGGAGTTTAAGACCAGCCTGGGCAACATAGCAAGACCCTGTCTCTACATAAAATTTAACAAAATTAACTGGGCGTGGTGACATGCACCTACTGTCCCAACTACTTGTGAGGCTGAGGCAAGAGAAGCTTGAGCCCAGGAGTTTAAGACTGCAGTGAGCTATCATCATATCACTGCACTCCAGCATGGGCGACAGAGTAAGACCATGTCGCTAAATAAAATAAATAAATACAGGTATGCATAATTTTTGTAACGGATGCTAGGGAAATCCCACAAAGGACCTCATGACATTAGTGTAGTTTCAGTCTTCTTGAAAAACAACAAAAAAAGCAACACTGTTTTGACTTATGGTGGAGAAATGGAAAGAAACTGGCTGTAGATGGCCCCATGTGTAGTCACATCCAAAATGTTCGGGAGGAGTGACATCATGGAAAATGGCAAAGAGTAGGAAGCTCCAGGAGTCAGTCCCTCCACCAAAACTACTAAGCTGAAAAATCCATCAGAATCAACTATTCTGAACTCTAGTGCTTAATCAGACATTAAACACCTAGGGGGGTGGTTGATTAAGGCAGAGATAAGAGAGCAGTGTACAAACTAGCTATCCCCTACTCCTCAGCCCCAAGCAAAAGTGGCCAACAGGACCGCCTCCTAGAGCAGCTGCCTGGTGCCAGGGCCGGTAGCATGGCCTTGTCCTCAAAAATTTGGGGTTGTACACTTTGCCCAGTTTGGCAGTAGCCTAGTGGAACAGGGCAGATGCTTGCCTTTGTTGCCACCCCCTTGGGCTACAACAACTTCCCTTTCTTGGATTTTTTTTTTTTTCCGGACTCAGACATTTAAGTAAATCTCTGTCAGGTCACAAGCTGACAAGAGGTAATGAAATGGAAAATCCAGTGACCACACACAACAAGGAATACAGATCTCACAAAATTACTTTGTAAAAGACATTATACAAACAGATAAGTGCACCTCTCATGAGCAATCAGTCCAGAGGGAGAGAATCTGATTTCTTGAGTTACCATGTAA
Source organism: Microcebus murinus (assembly GCF_040939455.1). NCBI lineage: Eukaryota > Metazoa > Chordata > Mammalia > Primates > Cheirogaleidae > Microcebus > Microcebus murinus. The sequence continues at coordinate 76,693,881 of NC_134116.1, read as the reverse complement.
TATGCAAACTGTGCAGTTCTCACCAAAAAAAAAAATCACAAAACATACAATGAAACAGGAACATATGGTGGGTTCGCAGGAAAAAAGAACTTGACAGAAAACTATCCTTGAGCTGAAATTACTAGTCAAAGGTGTTAAATCAACTGTCTTCAATTTGCTCAAAGAACTAAAGAAAATCATGGACAAGGAACCACAGGAAACCTGAAGAATGCTGCATGAACAAATAGAGAATGTCAATAAAGAGATCAGAGGTTAGCAGGAATTCTGCAGAGGGAGGAACAAGGAGTTATTACTGAATGGCTATAGAGCTTCTGTCTGAGGTAATGAAAACGTTTTGGAAACAGTGCTGATGGTTGTACAACACAGTGAATGTAATTAATGGCACTGAATTGTACACTTAAAGTTGATTAAACGGCAAATTTTATGTGCTATATATTTTATCACAATTTTTAATCAAGGGTAGGGTGTTACAAGACATGAGCCCGAATATGCTTACTTCCCCACTAATGTTCCTTTTCTGGAGAGTAAGTCATTTGTTGAAATCCAAAATTTCTTCCATCAGAACCATATCTGCAGGGTTCAAATGAGGCCAACTGTTGCTATAAGTATCACAAGTCCAAAAAGATAAGTTAATTCTTGAAGGCAACATTTAAATCCCACTGCCTTGCTTCAGAAAGCCATGACAATTCAAAACAAGGGTATCAGAAAAATCCTGAAAGGCATCTGTGTCTCACAGAAAAGAGGATTTCATCAGGGTAAGGAAGAAGCATTGCCTAGCTGCAGAAATAACAAGAGGCTGAATGATACCCAATGTTTATGTGTGGCATTTCAAACTGTAATAAAATTCATTTTTTAAAATAAACACAGATTTATACATTTTAAACACAGTTTGAATACAAATTTCAGAACGTAGAACGCAATCAATGTCAAAACCTGAGTTTGGGCTACATCAAAAAGGAAAAAGGGCTGGGCATTGTAGCTCACGCCTGTAATCCTAGTACTCTGGGAGGCCGAATTGCTCAAGGTCAGGAGTTTGAAACCAGCCTGAGCAAGAGTGAGACCCTGTCACTACTAAAAATAGAAATAAATTAGTTGGCCAACTAAAAATATATAGAGAAAATTAGCCAGGCATGGTGGCACATGCCTGTAGTCCCAGCCACTTGGGAGGCTGAGGCAGGAGGATTGCTTAATCCCAGAAGTTTGAGGTTGCTGTGAGCTAGGCTGATGCTATGGCACTCTAGCCCAAGCAACAGAGTGAGACTGTGTCTCAAAAAAAAAAAAAGGGAGAAAGGTAAAAATTGGTAAAAGAGACACTTCAGCTGTCACAGGGCAAGAGGATGCTGAGCAGCAATGGAACCATCACAAAGTGAGTGGACGAACAGAGCTGGAGCACATGTCCTAGCTCTGTCACCACTTCTCAAGCCAAATCACTTCAGGGGACTCATTTCATCAGTCTTAGTTTCCTTACCTTATAAAACAGGAAGATACCCACTCTGCCTACCTCATAGAGTTGTCATGGAACTCAAACAGTGAGTGTGAAAGTTCTCTAAAACCTAAAGCACTATGTAAAGGTGTTACTGGAAACATTAGTCATCTAAATTTTTCTAAGCGATCATTTTACTAAACTGAGCAACATGACATAAAATTGTAGTCAAGAGAGTACTTTACTCAAGTGTACTTTTTTTTAAAAAAACTACTATGTGGACAGAAGAAAAAGATACTAATCTTTAACCTATGTAAAAATCTGAGTTAGCTTCCTACAGACAGTTGTTATAAATACTAGAACAAGCACCAAATCACTTCTGTATAAAACTTTATTTTACAAATACTACAAGCTCACAATCTAAAATTAATTCAAAATTCACCCCTTTATAAAGAGATTATGAAATTTTAAAGGTTGAAGTATTATCCACTACTTTCTCCCTTTAAGGTTCATCTCCCTTGTGACAACCCCAATTAATAGTTTCACAGCCTTTAATGATTATTATCGTAACTTTAATAATACATTACATGCCTCTCTCACAGCTCTTAATTCTGTGCTTTGCAAGATGAGAAACTGGTACACACACACACTGCCCCCCATCTCCTTCCCCAGGCCACCTCCTAATTTGGGGGGGGGGGGTTTGGTTAGGTATAGTGGTGTTTTAGGGCTTCTGCTGGTGCTATATCTAAATCTTTGGCTAGATTTACCAATTTCATACAGCACTTAGGAAAACTCTGCAACGAAACAAAAGGACATGAGCACATTCATCTTCCCTTCTCCGCCTCGTTTCCCCCATCTCCCAATCACTGCCGTATATACTCAGCGATTACGACACTTATATTTGTGTCTATAATTATACTGAAATCTTCCATGCTTTATCTTTGATTTATTCAAAAGGCAATTAACAAAGGACACTTGAAGAGTAGCTCATTCGTGCTAAGGAAATTGAGTAACTTCAGAAAATTTTGGTTGCGCATGTTAAAAATTTTTATAGGTAACTAGAAAAAAGTAAAGAAAATAATATTCCAACAAAAAGCAGTACAGGAAGGCAAAAAAAAAAAAAAAGGAAAGGAAAAGAAATTCAGCCTTTGCTCATTAAACAACTGACACTCAAAGGAGAAACCTCCATTTTTCAAGCTCTTGGTTTCCCTCAAACGTCTGGAAACCCTTGGTTAGCCATTTGGATTTGTGAATGAAAGATAGGGCTAGTGTAAATAACCCGCATGGGTTTCCTCTGTGCTTGTATAGGTCTGGTTGACCTGAAAGATCACAAGTAAGGCATTTACCACACAGGAAGGATTGACCCTCAGCCAGACTGAGACTTCTCACTGGCAAGCTACCGTTAAGGCACTGCTGTAGGGGCAGAAATTCAAGTGTGCCCCTGACCCCCACACCTCCCAGTATCCAGACCTTCCTGTAATCCACGACCCCCCCCCTCCCCCCGCCAGAATACAGGTGGGACCTGTGAATCGCTTTTAACCAACAGAAAACGGCAAAGGTGATGTGCTGTCACTTCTGTGACTATGTGACATTACATAAGACGGTAATGCTGGCAGACTTGCACTCTGACTCCCTAACTGGCTTTGAAGAAGCTGCCATGCTGTGAGAGGGCTTGTGGAGAGGGCCACCTGGCAAGGAACTGCAGGTAGCCTCTGGGCTCTGAAGGCAGGCTCCAAGGACAGCCAGCAAAACCCAGAGCCCTCACCCAGTCTTACAACTGCAAGGGAGCATTCTGCCAACGCCCTACCTGAGCTTGAAAATAGATCCACCGCCAGTTTAGACCGCAGGTGAGAACCGAACCCCGGCCAACACGCTGACTGCAGCCTTGCAGAAGGCACAGCTTACCCACAGACGCTATTATATAATAAATGTGAGTTGGCTTAAGCAGCTAAATTTGTGATAATTTGTTACACAGCATAGAAAAATAATACAATCATATATTCAGTTTGAAAGCTCCACATTTGCCATGTTTTATGTAGTGCTTGCCTCTTTAGTTATGCTACTATTACTTCCTTTGACTTTTAAAACTCTTAGGATATGACAGAGAAATTCATCTTTACCCTATAACAGAATGACCAAATGTCTCAGTTTGCCTGAGACAGTCTACACCAGTTGTCATGGCATAATTAATAGCACACCTTTCACTCCCAAGGTGCCCTAGTTTAGATGATAAACCATATGATCATTTAGCCTTATCATCACATCTTATATATTACCTTTCCAGGTAAGATTATCTTATTCTTTTCAGTTTGTTCCTACTACATCCACATCATATCTCTAATTTCAATAACATTTTGCTGGACTTTTCCCAGATTTATGATTTCTTTGGGAAAGACATTCAACATACTGATGAAGACACAATAACTAAGATGCAGACACACCTAACAGAACTTTCTATACACAGATTCATACCTTACATCTGAAAAGAGTGATTAGTTTCTATATTGCTGATAAAGTATAAAATTGTTTCTAAAATAATTACTCTTGTATAAATTGATAATACTTGAAATTTCTTTAGAAAGAGCTCTCCTACAGCAATTTCGTACATGCAAGTCCAACCCTAAATTCTTTCATGTAAGTAGGACATAAATAAATGCAGATGAAGTCATATACAAGTGTTAACATGTACTTGTCTAAACCGTTGACATTTATTTTAAAAACATTTTCTTATATGACTTATGTGTGCTTAGCTAGGTACCATGCTAAGGACAGGTGATACAAAGTTATGACTTATCCATAAAGAAAAGGACACTGAGCCTCTGCCTTTCTTATTCACAGATGATTAATGAACTAGTGATAGTGACAAAGATATTCTAACAAACTTTTCTCTCAAAAAGGTTCTATTGCTTTCCCTATAATAGAGTAAAATACAAATTAAAAGTATACACCCTACCTGGAAAATATTATACATCACTAACCTTACATTAAAAAATCACGATATGCAATATAAAAAGCTGTTTACAAAGCCTATTTCGAGTTTCTCACCTATTACAATTCTAATCTCAAAAACAGTTTTCTTTATTACATACGTTTTGGGTAGGGCATAATAGGCCAAAAGTAGGAAAATCCATGTATTGTCCCTCAAGAGCAAAGATGGTGTGCAGTGACAGGGGCAGGGCGCAGGACAGGGCTGCAGGAGCACTGGCAGTTCAGCTTCTTAATACTGGAGCTGGTCACACAGGGGCATTTAGTCTGAAAACTCACTGAGGGTTACACTTACGTGAAATCTTCATTTTCAAATCGGTGTAATTATAAAAACACAGAAAAGTCAAAAGTTTTAGAATATGAAATCTTAAACCTACATCAACAAGGAATATTAATCAAACAAATATTTTCCATGTTTATTATGCCTATAGGCACTGCAGGGCACAATAACAATAGTATAAGAGACTGCTACCATTTATGAAATGCCTAGGTTAGGCCAAGGACTATACTGGGAACTTTACATATAACGTCTTATCCTTAAATAACCTTTTTAGATGTTATCCTAATTTCATAGATAACAAAACTGAAGTCTTCTCTGTGAAGTGAGCACTTTGAATCCTAAACAGACTAGAAATTGTTTAATGCTATTCTTTTTTCACATGTAAATAAAGCAACTTTTAGATAAAATAAAGTCAAAAGATTTTAACTTGAAATTCTAATTTTTCAAACTGCAAAATGTTCCTTTGCTCTAACACGAGATCAGAGTTTGCAATTATTTCCAAGTTGGCAGACAGTGACTATGTAGCCAAAACATTAAAACTAGACAAAAGTTCAGAAACACCACACAAGGATTTCTCTAAAGCCTTCTGTAGTTATTCCAATTAAAAAGAAGATTCAAAGAAAAAAAAATTCTGATGTTAATTTGATTTGAAACTATCAATGTGAACTCACTTTTAAAACAAAAAAGGTCCCTTGCTATGTCCACTAAAAGGGCCTAAAAACCATGACTCCCTGCTAGTAATGAGTACACCTAGAGCCCATCTCAGTTACTCAACACCACTCTCCACTAAAAGGAACCAAGACACTTTAGCCTGCAAGACTAGGGAGAGGAAAGAACAAGATGAATCTGTCTTATGCCAAGAAGTTAGGAAGTGTTCAAAGAATGATAAAAACATACAAAGGAACAAAGGCTCTCACTTGAAGCTACTAGCCAAGTCAAGGACAATTTGAACATCAAAATTAATATAATGATAATGGATCACATCATAATGGAAAATGGATCATAACAAAATAAAGGCCCATGCTCTGTAAGTAAACACATGAATAAATAAATGGAAGGGAAACCTCTTTCTTGGAGATTTCACACACATGAAATGGTTCAGATAAAATTGTGAGTGTATGTGTACACACACAAATACATTTGCCAAGTAAATTTAGCAAAATGTAAACAATCAGTAGATTTGGCTAAAAGATATTTGGGGATTTCTTGTACTACTCTTAAACTTTTCTGTAAATTCAAAATTGATCAAAAAATAATAGTAGCCAGTTTGGAGGGACTTCCACTGGTCAAATTTAGAATAATCCGGACATCAAAAAGAATGATTATAACCGATTATCAAACCAATTGTAAAAATCAATCATGACACAAAAAAGAAGAGAGAGAACAATAAAGGGGGCAAATTCATTCACAGCATTGGTGGAAAGTATCATACCAATTCCTTATTATAAAAACTGATAACTGAAGACTCTCAGCATCTACTCTGCCTTTTTTGAAAGAACTATAGTTCAACCCCATTTAATGAGAGAAAGTTCTTTACAGAGTAATGCCTACAAACAAATAGAAGAAACAAAATTAGAAAAACAGCATTTTGCAAGACCCAATGAAATAACTCAAATTGCCCTAATCAATGGGTACACTGGCAAACACGATACTGGGGAACTGCCAAATCCTTCAGATTACTTGGTAATTGTAAAGTGAAAAATGTCCCTAATAATGAAGATTTCTGGTAGTCTCCACTTTAATCAAGTATCAAATTCAGTATCATATAGTGATGCTATTGCCATCACGTTCCACATGATAATCTATAATATGAAGTATACAAAATTACTTAATATTCTTCCCCCAAAATGTTTACCCTCAGTTTAATCAAGCCTTTAAGACCTAATTACTACCTTATAAAAAATACGAAGGATAGAGGAACAAACTAAAAGACACCACACGGAAACATTCAGCCAAATCCACATGAGGTCTTTCCCTGAGACAACCAGTCTTGTCTGTTCAAAAAGTCAGTGCCATAGAGAAAAAAAAGTGCTTAACAGATTGCTCTAGATTAAAAGAGACTAAAGAGATAACAACCCAATAAAAAGCATGAACCTTGCCAGGCACGGTGGCTCACGTCTGTAATCCTAGCACTCTGAGAGGCCGAGGCAGGCGGATTGCTCAAGGTCGGGAGTTCGAAACCAGCCTGAGCGAGACCCCGTCTCTACCAAAAATAGAAAGAAATTAATTGACCAACTAAAAGTATATATACAAAAAATTAGCCAGGCATGGTGGTGCATGCCTGTAGTCCCAGCTACTTGGGAGGCTGAGGCAGAAGGATCCCTTGAGCCCAGGAGTTTGAGGTTGCTGTGAGCTAGGCTGACTCCACGGCACTCACTCTAGCCTGGGCAACAAAAGTGAGACTCTGTCTCAAAAAAAAAAAAAAAAAAAAAGCATGAACCTTGACTGAATGACTATGGTTCAAAAAAACAAAGCAAAAAGACCACAGGACACCTTTTTAAACAACCGGAGCAATTGGAATGTGGTCTTAATATTAGACGACATTACCATTACTTTTCTTGGGTAAGAAAATGGACTTGTTATGTAGAAGTGTGCTCTTATTTTTAGATGATGCATCTAAGGACGGCTAACTTACTTCATTCCTTACTATTCAATCTCTTCATCAAGTGTGTCTATGTCTTTCACTCTAAAGGTTAAAATGTTTCATGAGAACCGAAAGGAAGGAAGAGATGAGGTAAGTAAAACTCAAGAATAAAGAATAAAGAATTGAGAAGGCCCTCAATTCCCAGACTGAGAAGTCTCTGACATCAAGTGAAAGTACCACTGTGCTGCTCAGAGCTCTCCCCACGTCTCTCTTCCCCTTTCCATAACCCAAAAACTGCCCGAAATTTTAACTGGGGATTTTCACCAGTGTCGACAAATCAAGAGAGGTAAGATGTCATTAAAGCTCACTTTGCTGATACAGGGAATGCCTAATTTGGTTATAAGTACACAGTCAGCCATGAAAATACAGGGTTCCTAGCAGACACCTAAGGAGCTGAAGAAGGGAACTAACATTTACTGAACTGGGCATTTGACATGCACTATTTTACTTGTTCCTCCCAATAACCCTTAAAGCAGTATTTCTGGACAAGCTGTTAGATGGTACAATATAAACAAAGACTCTGGCCGGGCACAGTGGCTCACACCTGTAATCCTAACACTCTGGGAGGCCAAGTTGGATGGATGTTTGAGCTCAGGAGTCGAGACCAGCCTGAGCAAGAGAAAGATCCCATCTCTATTTAAAAAAGAAAAAAGAAAAAGAAAAAAGTAAACAAAGATTCTGGATACAGACCTTAGCAATCCATTTAACCTGAGAAAGTTATTTGTCAATAAAAATAAAATAAAAAAAAAAAACAGACCTTAGGGATTCAAATCTTAGCTCTACCAGTATAATTACTGCACAACCTTGGGAAAATTCCTAAAATTATTTTTATCCATAAAAGATTGTAATTGTTCCAACTTCAAAGGGTTGCTGTAGGAATTAACACATTAACTGCCATGTGAGTTGTATTTAACTCATGTTAGTTTTAAGCCCAGGGCCTCATGAAGCATATGTAACTCACACGACTCTTCACCGCAAGAACTACTTTTAAAGATGTATATAACTCATGCACAGAAAACAATTAAACAAACAACAAATTTTTCATTAAAATAAAAGGATTGTTTTGTTTTCAAAGTTTTTATTCTATTTTCGTAATAAAACACTATGGCTCTGAGAAAAAAAATATTGTTTTCCTAGTGAGGCAGTCAATGTGTTAAATGAGTTAATATGCGTAAAGGGCTTAGAACAACATCAAGCACACAGTAAGTACTGCTCCATTGTTGACAGATATTAATTTTGGCCCATTTTATAGACAAATTCAAAGAGAAGGGAAAGTTATTTTCCCACAGCCATAGCAAATAAACAACAGAGGGGACTGAAGCACAAGTCTTGTGTGCTCTGTGTCAAATGCAGCCCTCCACTCTTCACTGCACCTCCTCCCTTCCTCCCAAATGCCAGGGTTTCTTCAAACACATACATAAGTGTAAGGTATTTCCCAGTGGGTTTCCTTCTTGAACAATGGCAGGTAGCAAAAGACAGTGAAATTCTGAGCCACGTTTTTATCCATATGGCAATAGTAGCCCCTAAGAATCAACTTTTCTCCATGTTGAACTATAGTAACAATAGTGTTAAAACACACCTTGCCCATTTGGCTAAGAAACTGAATTTAAACATTGTTTCTATGGAAAATTAATATGCTCCAAACAACTGACTTAAAAAAAGAATTGTTGGACATCAATCTGTTAGCTGAAGGCTTCCTGAATAACAATTTTCTTCTAATGCTTGTTATTCCAGTTTGGTAGCTTTTCAGAAGGAAGGTCAAAATTAATAACTTAAACTTAAACTTAAACCAACTCCCACATAACTGCAATATAAATTACTATCCTGAAGAAGTTCATCATTATGAAATACCATGATCTCAGATTTAGTTCCCCTGCAATACTTATTTGTCACTATAAAGGGCTAGCTGTCCTAAGGTCCTTTTTTAAAGAACAAAACCCTGGGTAGAGTGGTGGCTCACGCCTGTAATCCTAGCACTCTGGGAGGCCAAGGCAGGCGGATTGCTCGAGGTCAGGAGTTTGAAACCAGCTCTGAGCAAGAGTGAGACCCCGTCTCTACTATAAATAGAAAGAAATTAATTGGCCAACTAGTATACATAGAAAAAATCAGCTGGGCACAGTGGCACATGCCTGTAGTCCCAGCTACTCGGGAGGCTGAGGCAGGAGGATTGCTTGAGCCCAGGAGTCTGAGGTTGCTGTGAGCTAGGCTGACGCCATGGCACTCATGCTAGCCTGGGCAACAAAGCGAGACTCTGTCTCAAAAAAAAAAAAGAACAAAACCCTGTAATTCTTTAATACTAAATTTTTGTTCTCAATAAAAAAAATGAAAAATAATGAAAAAAATGTGTTTTGGTTCTCAAGAGGTTAGAGAATGGAATAGCAAAAAAAAGTCTGATTTTTTTTTCTTTTGTAAGAGATGGGGTCTCATTCCATCACCCGGCTGGAGTGTAGTGGCACAATCAAAGCTCACTGCAGCCTCAAACTCCTTAGCATCAGGGTTCCTCCTGCCTCAGCCTCCCAATTAGCTCGGACTACATACTCTGAAAACTACAAAATATTGTTGAAAAAAATTAAAGGAAATCTAAATATACAGAAAATCATACCATGTTCACAGATTAGAAGACTTAAAACATTGTTAAAATGGCAATATTCCTTACAGACCAGAACAGAATGGGATGGCATTTTCAAAGTGCTGAAAGAAAAAAAAAAACAAAAAAACTGTCAGCCAAGAATTTTATATGTTGCCAGAATAAGCTTCATAAATGAAGAAGAAATAAAGTCTTTCCCAGACAAGCAAATGCTGAGGGAATTTGTCACCAATAGATCAACTGTACAGGAAATGCTCAAAAGAGTCTTAAACACAGAAACAAAAAGTCAATATTCACCATCACAAAAACACAGGAAAGTATAAAACTCAAAGGTCTTATAAAACATCACACAAAGAAGGAAGAGAAAGGAATCAAATGGCAACATGATAGAATTTCATCAAACAAGAAAGAAAAAAGAAGGCCGGGCGTGGTGGCTCACGCTTGTAATCCTAGCACTCTGGGAGGCCGAGGCGGGCGGATTGCTCAAGGTCAGGAGTTCAAAACCAGCCTGAGCAAGACCCCGTCTCTACTATAAAAATAGAAAGAAATTAATTGGCCAACTAATATATATATATAAAAAAAAAAAAAAATTAGCCGGGCATGGTGGCTCGTGCCTGTAGTCCCAGCAACTCGGGAGGCTGAGACAGCAGGATTGCTTGAGCCCAGGAGATTGAGGTTGCTGTGAGCTAGGCTGACGCCACGGCACTCACTCTAGCCTAGGCAAGAAAGCGAGACTCTGTCCCAAAAAAAAAAAAAAAAAAAAAGAAAAAAGAGAGCAAATTTACAAAACAACTACAGAACAATTAACAATATGACGCAAACAGACTCACATATCAATATTAACCTTGAACATAAATTGGTTAAATGCTTCATTTAAAAGATACAGGGCCGAGTGCAGTGGCTCACACTTGTATCCTAGCACTCTGGGAGGCTGAGGTGGGTAGATCACTCAAAGTCAGGAGTTTGAAACCAGCCTGAGCAAGAGTGAGACCCCGTCTCTACTAAAAAAATAGAAACAAATTAATTGGCCAACTGAAAATACATAGAAAAAATGAGCTGGGCATGGTGGCACATGCCTATAGTCCCAGCTACATGGGAGGCTGAGGCAGAAGGATCGCTTGAGTCCACTAGTTTTGAGGTTGCCGTGAGCTAGGCTGACGCCACGACACTCTAGCCAGGGCAACAGAGTGAGACTCTGTCTCAAAAAAAAGAAAGAGAGAAAATGAAGACAACACACAGAAAGGGAGGAAATATTAGCAAATTATTTAACTAATAAGGGACTTGTGTCTAGCATATCTAAAGAACACTTAAACAATTAAAAAACAATACAATTAAAGAATGAGCAAAGGAATGGGTATTTTTCCACAGAAAATATACAGATGGCCAGTAACTACATGAAAGGTGCTCAATATCATTAGTCACCAGGGAAATGCCAATCAAAACCACAATGAGATACCACTTCATACTCAATCAAAAGGTCAGATAACAAGTGTTGGTGAGTGTATGGAGAAACTAGAATGCTCGTACACCACTGACAGAACATAAAATGGTGCAGCCTCTTTGGAAAACAGTGTGGCAGATCCTCAAACAATTAAACAGTCACCATATGACCCAGCAATTCCAATCCTAAGTATATACCCAAGAGAAAAGAAAACATGTCCATACAAAAGCATGCACACCTAATATTTACAGCAGTATTTATATAGAAACCCAAATATCCATCAAAGAACAAATAAGATAAATAAAATGTAACATACCAATACAATAGAACAATATTTCAATATTTATTCATTAAAGGTAATAAAGTACTGAAACATATTACAACATATAGTGAACCTTTAAAACATTATGCTAAGTGAAAGGAGCCAACCACAAACTATACAATTGTATGTGTGAAAGTCCAAAGTAAGGAAATATTAATATATAAAGACATGAGGCAAAGTAATGCCCTTTCTTCCTTAGGAGGCACAGTGTGTTTGAAGTCTTGTCTCTAAAATTCCAAGATTATCTTTTAATGAAACCCAATCATCACATGATTATACTGTAAATATAAAAGGTTTTATCTGATCTTAAAATCCTAAAATATATTCTATGTGTTCTCTGTTGAACAAAGCCATACAGTATAGGTTTTACCCATTTTATCCATTGTCATAGCCTCTCATGCTACAAAGCCTATACTTACTTATCAAAACGTATAAAAGTACTGGTAGCTAATTTTCCTGAATATTCCATCACATCTTTATTTCTCTCCTCCTGAAACTGGTGGCATGCTGACAGTATGTAAAGAAAAAATTCCCACTTTTCTAGGCCTATAACTAGAACAGAAAATAATCACCTCTTAACATTCACTTCGGGCAAAACATACATGCTTATAGACCTACTCAACTTCCTCTAAAACTTCACCACAGCCAAAAATTCATTACAGGCATATCAGGAATCAATTCTCCACATCTAATATAATTCTGGTTTATTTTTTAAAGTTAAAAAAAAATGTACATTGTGGTAAAAGAAAAATAGTAGCCCCCCAAAATGTAAACATCCTAATCCCCCAAACCTGTGGATATGTCACGTTATATGGCAAGGGGGCATTCAGGTTGCAGAAGGAATCAAGGTTGATAAAAGCAAGTGACCTTGACTTGCAGAGATTATCCTGGATTGTCCAGCTGGGCCCAACGTAATCACAAGGGTCCTTGCAAGTGAAAGAGGGAGGCAGGAGAGTCAGTGTCAGAGTGAAGTGATGTGAGAAAGACCACCTGTCACTGCTGGCTTTGCAGATGCAGGAGGGGCCAGGAGCCAAAGAATAAGGACAGCCTCTAGAAGGTAGCAAAGGCAAAGGAAACAATCTCACCTGCAGCTGCCAGAGAAGAACACAGGCTGGCAACACCTTGGTCTTAGCCCAGTCACACCCATTTTAAACTCCTTACAGAATTGTAGAGTAATAAATCTATGTTGTTTTAAGCGACTAAATTTGTGGTAATCTGTTACAGCCTCATTTAGAAATTAATAAACAAATTTTTTGGTCCATTTTAAACATTACAAATAGACTTAAATGTACCCTATTATCCCTAAAATCTGAAAATTCAAGTGACTATATCTGAATCTGGTTAGTTCATCTACTTTTCTAAATCATTTGCTTAAGAACTGAAAGTAGCTTTTTTAAAAGCATGGGAGTAGTAAGTATATAACCTCAAAATGGAACATACCAAAGAAATGGAAAATCAAAGCTACTCAGTCAAGTTTTAGTGTATAGTCAGTCAAGCCTTATTATAGTTCGAATGCAAGAATTTTCATTAGAGCCCCATGTACTAATTCACATGTAATATCACAAACATGTTTAAGTATGGAAAAGGTTCAACTTAATATCTTTAAGTTTTACCCTAAATTTATTATTTTGAGAGTACAACTATGAAAATATTCTGCAAATGTAAGAAAGCTTCAAATATTAAAGACTAGATCTATATTCTCTTTGTGATCCAGACGACGATTATCAACAGTTGCTAAAAACAATTAGGTGAAATGCTGCCAGGGAGCTGCATAATAGAGCCATCCTGACAATGCAAGGACCCACTGTCAGACTTATCACAAAAAAAGGGACAAGACATTCCATGCTCAGAATGTGATGTCATGGGAGGTATGTACACATCACCGATGTTTTTTCACCACCACCTGTCCCAACCCTACAAAAAATAAAAAATAAAAGAATCTGGATCAAGCCCCCTAGATCTACCAGTATACAGAAAATACACAGGATGAAAGAACATATCCAACATCATGAAGGGGATGCAATCAGCAATGTGCAGAAAATAGGAAAAGCTAGGGGACAATCTGATTTCTTCAAGAGATAAACTGTAATAAAAGAGGAGAAGGTTGAACCTTAGGTGTGAAACTATTAGAATACTAGAGGAAAATGTTGGAAATACTCTTCTAGACATTGGCCTAGGCAAAGAATTTATAAAGAAGACCCCTAAGGCAATCACAACAGCAACAAAAATAAATAAATGGGACCTGATCAAATTAAAAAGCTTCTACACAGCCAAAGAAACTGTTAAGAGAGCAAACAAACAACCCATAGAATGGGAGAAAAATTTTGCAAGCTACACATCTGATAAAGGGCTGATAACTAGAATGTATTTAGAACTTAGGAAAATAAGCAAGAAAAAAAATCAAACAACCCTATCAAAAAATGGGCAAAGAACACAAACAGAAACTTCTCAAAAGAAGACAGAACAATGGCCAACAAACATATGAAAAAATGTTCAACATCTCTAATCATCAGGGAAATGCAAATCAAAACCACAATGAGATATCACTTAACTCCAGTGAGAATGTCCTTTAACAAAAAGTCCCCAAACAATAAATGCTGGCATGGATGCAGAGAGAGAGGAACACTCCTACACTGCTGGTAGGACTGCAAACTAGTTCAACCTCTGTGGAAAGCAATATGGAGATACCTCAAAGCAATACAAGTAGATCTACCATTTGATCCAGCAATTCCACTACTGGGCATCTACCCAAAAGATCAAAAGTCCACTTTATGAAAAAGACACCTGCACTCGAATGTTTATAGCAGCACAATCCACAATTACAAAGCTGTGGAAACAACCCAAGTGCCCATCAATTCATGAGTGGATTAATAAAATGTGGTATATGTATACCATGGAGTACTACTCAGCTTTAAGAAACAATGGTGATATAGCACCTCTTGTATATTCCTGGATACAGCTGGAACCCGTTCTACTAAGTAAAGTATCTCAAGAATGGAAAAACAAGCACCACATGTACTCACCAGCAAATTGGTATTAACGGATCAACACCTAAGTGGACATATAGGAGTAACATTTATCAGGTGTGGGGAAGGTGGGAGGGGGGAGGAGGGGATGGGTATATACAACCACAACGAGTGAGATGTGCAATGTTTGGGGGATGGACATGCTTGAAACTCTTACGGGGGGGGGGGCATGGGCAATATATGTAACCTTAACACTTGTACCCCCATAATACGCTAAAATAAAAAAAAGGAAAAAAAAAAAGAGAAGGAACCCATTTTTAAGAGCTGTAACAACCAAACGCAATAAATGTACAGCCCCAACTATATCGAACCATTTAAGATAATCAGGTAATTTCAACCATGATTAGATATTTGAGAGTATTAAGAAATGAGGGGGGGGGGTGAGTGTGTAGGTAGGTAGGTAGGTAGGTAGAGCAAGGAGTGAATGATATTCTGGTTATATTTAGGGGGGAAAAAGTGTTTATATCTACATTAGCATCAGGATGACACAGTAGCAAAAGCACCAGGCTGAATATAGGGAGATCTCAGGCAGAATTCTAAATTCAAGACACTGAAATCTGAAATAATCTATTTGTCCATTTCCTCATCAGTAAAACTAAAGACTACTCCTTATAGGCCCATTTCATAGATTTAACAATTTTTGTTTGTAGAAAATGAACTAATAATAATAATAAAGCTATCCAAAATGTAAATACTGATATTGGTAAGATTTCTTTACAATAGGTACACTATAAAAATATATTCTGCATAATAGTTATTTTCATAGTGATTGACCCACAGTAATCATGTTTTGTTTTGTTTTTCCAATAAATTTTCTAGTAAACCAATTCCTCTGATCCCTTTTCACTTGATAGGTTTTACATATATTAAGCTAAAAAACAGAAAGTGCCATAGATGAAATGGACCTAAAACTACATAGGTTTTTTACCTGTCATTACTGTGGGAAAAAAAGAAGTGGGTGTTCTACATATGTATGATCTTCCCCACTTTCCTTTATCTACTGTATCAAAAGTACTTTTCATTAACTCATTTCAGCAAAAACTAGTTCTACAGACTACAAATATGATTTTTAACAACATACACATGGCTTTTTTTAAACTACCAGACCTTTATAGGAGACCTTTGCCTAAACCAATATAAACCCAATCAATTTAACAAATTTGAGGACAAAATTACTGAAACATTAAACTACTGAAGTAATTTTAATTACTGAATTCTCCTTATTTTTTTTCATTCACTTCTCACATCCCCTCCATCCCCTTTCCCTTCTTCGTGTTCCTTCCAATTACCTTTCAAATCCCACCAAGCTTCCCTCCCCACCATTCCCAAAAGCCTTCTCCAGTTGATCCAGGCTTCACTCTGAATGCCAGCCTATCTTCCTCTTAACATCAGAACACTTAGCATATCAAGTCTGTATCAGAGTTTATTATGGATGAGGTTGGTCTCCCTCAAATAGTCTGCAAGCCCTTTAAAGACACAGACTGAAATTTAAACATCTTTGACTCTGTAGTGTCTAGTACATAACCCTACATAATGTACATTTATTGACATTGATCGTAATAATGGACCTGACTGCCTGACTGGTATTACAAGATGAAAGGTGTCACCTGACAATGCTGAAGTTCTAACCCCCAATACCTCAGAATATGACCTTGTGTGGAAATAGGGTATTTACAGAGGTAATCAAGTTACAATGAAGTCATTAGGGTGTGCCCTAATCCAGTATGACTGGTGACCTTAAAAAAAAGGGGAAATCTGGGCAAAGAGGGAGGACAAGGTAAAGAGAGACACAGGGAGAACATCACGTGAAAATGAAGGCAAAGACTGATGATTACCAGCACACCAGTAGCTAGGAAAAAGGCATGGAACAGATTCGCCTCACAGCTTTCAGAAGGGATCAACCCTACAGACACCTTGATTTGGGACTTCTTGCCTCCAGAACTGTGAGATAATAAGTTTCTGTTGAAGGCATGTATCGCTTAATGCCGGGGACACCTTCCAAGAAATGTGTCATTGGGCGATTTTGTTGTCGTGGGAACATCAGAGTGTACTTACACAAACCTACATGGGATAGCCTACTACCTACCTAGGCTACATTGTATAACCTGTTGCTCCCAGGCTACAAACCTGTAGAGAATGTTACTGTACTAAATACTGTGGGCAACTGTGACACAATGGTAAGGATTTGTGTATCTAAACACATCTAAACATAGAAAAGATACAGTAAAAATACTGTATTTTAATCTTAAGGGACAACTGAGGTCCACTGTAGACCAAAACATCATTATGTGACATATGACTATATTTTAAACCACAGTTTTTGATACTTTATTATGGCAGCCCTAGGAAACTAATACAATTGGTGTTTAATAAAATGAAAACTTGCAAATAGTATTATAAACCAAACTTTTCTAATATGATCGATGTTGAAGATAACAGAGAATCAAAATGCATACAGTTTTGACCTAGAATGAAACAACATGATGACAACAAAAAATGTCCATTATAAGTTAAGTGAAAAAGCAAGGTGCACATAAACCCGCACATTTGATTTTATTTGGGAGGGAATGACACAAACACACACGATACTGTATGTTTGTATATGTACAGGTAACATCTGGCAACATACACACACTCCCCTCACAATTCTTACTAACAATTACCTCTGGGGAAAGGGGCCGCTCTTCCTTCTCCTTGTAGGAGATTTTTTGTAACTTTACGTGACTTTGTACTTTCTTAAATAAGTGAGTTTAAAAAAAAGCTTATATAAATGCAGAATTAAAAGAAACTACTACTTTCAAGGTAATAAGATGTCATATTATTCTTTAACACATTAACTGCCATGTGAGTTGTAATTAACTTATGCTAGTTTTGAGCCCAGGGCCTTGTGAAGCATATGTAACTCACATCTCTTCACCTTGAGAGTTGCGAGAACTATTTTTCAAGTTGCATATAACTCACACATAAAAAACAGTAACAAATTTTTCACTAAATCAGAAAGGATCATTTTGTTTTTGTAGTTTTTATTCTATTTTCCTAATAAAACACTGTGGTCCCAAGGAAAAAATACTGTTTTCTAGCATGGCAATCAATGTGTTAACAATATATACAGTTAAACCTGAGTTATTTATTTCACTTTTAAATTCCTGGTTTTGGTACTTCAAAAACAATGTATTAATTGTTAGACAAGGGCATATCTACCACTCCATTTCTAAAAGTAACCATGTCATTATATTTCAGAGTCAATAACAAACATAGACTGTTCCCCAAAATGGCAGAAAGAGAATAGGAAACATTTACCAAACACCATTCCATGTGTACCAGGCTAACTTACTAGTGTGTTCTATCATTAAACTTCAGTTCTCAACTAGGCCACACCTATGCAGTCCAGCCTTCTCTATCAGTTTCCAGTAACATTTGTAGAGGGCCTGGTTAAATCTGATGGCAACCAAGAATGAACCCAAATATTCTAACTTTGTTGAATAATCCTTCTAGATTTATCTAAATTTACCTAAACCCAAACCCTTCTACACCTGTATTTTTGATCACTGTGCGATTTCAACCTGTGAAGTACCTAGCAACAGCACCACCGAGTAGCCACTAAAGAAATGTTAGACCCTTGCTAGATAAGTTCTTGGGAAAACTAAACACTACAGAAGTCACAACCAATTTTACAAAGTCTGCTAAAATGACCTAAGTCATCATTAACATAAAATGGCAAGAATATCAAAATGGAGCCAGGCTGTTAGCACTGAAATAGAATAACTACAACCCATTTCCAGAAGTGAAAAAGATAGTAGGCTACTAAAGCAACTAATATCTGGGGTGAAAATGTGTAACAAACGGAAGAGAGGCTTAGAGGACACATGGAAGTAAAAACTGTTGAAACATCAGACCACAAAGTGCTTCGAAGGAACAGCAACCTGAGCAAAAACCACTCTTCAATTCTTAAAGAACAAAAACAATACCTTAAATATATACAATTTTATTCATCAATTATACCTCAATAAAGCAGGAGGGAAACTTCAATAAAAAATAACAAACTAAATATAGAACAAAAAAGGTAACAGGTTTCACTTGTATCGTTTTAGTTAAAAAGGGCAATCTATAATGTCTTCAACTAAGACAATGATGCAAATATGCAAGTACGGCTAGGATGTGATTTTTATAGGGAAAAAACAACCAGAAGAGAAAGTTGTTTCCTATCAGCTTTTTTACCAAGTTGATTTAGTCAATGCACCTTCTTTAATCAGTCAGGTGAACACCACAGGTCCTCGTTCAGTTCCTCAAATTTTAAAAATGCAATAAAAACACAGGAAACTAACCAGTAAACTAAAAAAAGGTGAACCTTTTTTAAAGAAACATACGCTAAGGACAACAAGGACAACAAAAATAATCATATAAATTTACCTACCAGAATTAAAGCACAGTATTTTTGGTTTTGTTTTTGGTCAGTTATATTTAGTTTTGAGACTTGGATGTTTCAAGATTGTTCCAAATTTTGTTCACTTTTACATAAATAGCCCTGATTACACCAGTCTGAGGAAATTATCGGCGTAAATTCCATTAAATCCATCAAGGAAGGAAAGGTGAAACCACTTGATTCCTATTCTTCACTTGCTCTTAGAAGAACCAAAGCTTTATTATTCAAGGCCATGAAGTCTGAAACCTCTTAAACATTACATCTCCTTTCACAGAAGAGAATGCCCTTCCTCTACTATTTCAAGACACCTTCCACACGCAAAGTTCAAAGTATTAGTAGCTACCCCCCTAAGGTACCACCTTAATCACCCTGGCATATATATGAATATCTTCATAAAGCAAATCAAACAACCAGGAAATCCTTGCAACATCAGCAAAGAAAAACTATAAAACAATATTCTAGAAAAAAATGTCGAAATAACTTCTTAAAAGTTACAATGCTTAGATTTTTAGACTAAGATAATCACATACAAAGCAGAATAAATGTTCATCTACATAAACTCAAATTATAAGCATATTTTCCATTCCAAGGAACAAAAGGCTTTTATTTTATTCTCTCCTTGCCCTATCACTTACACACTTTACTGCTTATTTTACTTGGGCCCAGACAGGCTCTTTCTATTTAATAATTTGAAAGAATTACGAAAGTTCTCTTTTCAGGGAATCCTGAAAAACCCAGATAGACCAATACCATAGATATGGAGACAATTTACTCATTTTAATTTCAGATCTTTTAAAAAAAATGTTACTAAAAGGGAATTACAGAGTTAGCCAACATCAGAAGGTAACTACTCCCTCACAGCACAAATAGTTTGACAAAGAATTTATATCAATAAGAAAACTAAGCCCACAGATACCTTATTTGCCCCTTTTTTTATTTTAATAGATTTAGGGAGCACAAGTTGAATTGTATGTGTGTGTATATATATATATATATAAATACACACACACACATATATATATAGTATAGTGGCAAAATCTGGGCTTTTGGTGTACCCATCACCCAAATACTGTACATTGCACCCCACAGGTAATTTTCATCCCTCACTCCCTCCCATCTTCCCCACTTGAGAGTCTCCAATGTCCATTACACCTGTGGTCCCCATTACCAGCTGCATCACCGCCTGAGCTCCACCTCCTGAGCTCCAACTCCTGTCAGATCAGTGGTGGCATTAGACTCTGCATTATGGTGAGTTATAGAATTCTTTCAGTATACATTATAATGTAATAATAATATAAATAAAGTACATAATAAATGTAATGTACTTGAATCATCCCGTAACCATTCCCCCCAACCCCCGTCCATGGAAAAACAGTCTTCCATGAAAACAGTCCCTGGTGCCAAGAAGGTTGGAGACCACTGCACTACATACTCTGTGTGTCCTTACCTAGCCATAGTTCATTTCCCACTTATTACTGAGCACATGTGGCATCTGTTTTTCTGTTCCTGAGTTACTTCACTTAGGAAAAGGGCCTCTAGTTCCACCCAACTTGCTGCAAAAGACATAATTTCACTCTTTCTTATCACTGAGTAATATTCCATGGGGTGTGTATATCATGTTTTCTTTACACACTCATCAGCTGATGGGCACTCCGGTTGATTCTATATCTTTGTGATCATGAATTGTGCTCCACATCTTTGTGACTGTGAACTGTGCTATGATAAACACTCAAGTGCAGGTATCTTTTTGATACAGAGATTTCGCTTCCTTTGGGCAGATACCCAGTACTCCTTAAAAAAAAAAAAAAAAAAAGAGGAGGCTGGGCACAGTGACTCATTCCTGTAATCCTAACACTCTAGGAGGCCAAGGCAAGAGGATTGCTTGAGCTCTGACTGAGCAAGAGCAGGACCCTGTCTCTACCAAAAATGGAAAAAATTAGCCAAGCATGATGGTACTCCCCTGTAGTCCCAGCTTCTTGGGAGGCTGAGGCAGGAGAATCTCTTGAGCTTGAGTCTGAGGGTGCAGTGAGTTCTGATGATGCAACTGCACCCTAGCCTGGGCGACAAAAGGGAGACTCTGTCTGGGGGGGGGGTTGGTTGCACACACAGTGTTATAGAAGGTAACAGCTCTATGAACCGTAAATTCTAACAGTAAAAAGATTTTTTTATTAAAGGTAATCCGAAACTTTGTTTCACTGATTGAGCATCTTAAGACCAGGATCATTACTCATTTTCACACTTTGAAATAACTACACCTTGTCAAAAGTAACTTGTGAGCACTGTCAGGACTCCTACAGTCCACGGTATCTTAAAGTGCCTTCTATAGTTTTCTTGAGAGAGCAAGGGATCCTACCAATAATGATCATATAATGGTGATTTTAATATATATTTATAGTACAAAGGATTTTCACATTTTCACATCTGATCTAACAGGAATATTATTATTCAATGTCATAGTTGAAACCATTTAAGTGGTATAACCAAGTACAAATAATTAGTAAGGGAAATAAGACTCAAAGCTACACACATACACACACAGACACATAGCTAAGAAGTTAGTGACAAAAATTCCCAAATTCTTGTCTTAAAAGAACAATTGTCTCGGCCGGGCGCAATGGCTCACACCTGTAATCCTAGCACTCTGGGAGGCCAAGGCGGGCCAACTGCTCGAGGAGTTCGGAACCAGCTTGAGCAAGAGTAAGACCCCATTTCCACTATAAATAGAAAGAAATTAATTGGCCAACTAACATATATAGAAAAAATTAGCCAGGCATGGTGGCGCATGCCTGTAGTCCCAGCCACTCAGGAGGCTGAGGCAGGAGGATCGCTTGAGCCCAGGAGTTGGAGGTTGCTGTGAGCTAGGCTGACTGCCATAGCACTCACTCTAGCCTGAGCAACAAAGCGAGACTCTGTCTCAAAAAAAATAAATAAAAAAAAAAAATTGTCTCAACTATCAAAGCTGCAACATATTGGCCTAAAAATATTGTAATGGATTTAGGAGTCAAGAAATCCAAACTTCAACCCTAGTCACTGTGGGAATGACTTTATTTTTCCATTTTGTAAAAGTGAAGCTAATATTGCCTAACTTTTCCTAAATCTGAATGGATCTTGAAGACTGAGATGATAAGAATAAGACTAACAAAAAAAAAAAAACTAAATGACTTTGAAATATCTCAAAAAGAAATCTACATACTGTTAGTTTTCTTAGGTGTGGTAACGGTACTGTAGTATTATTAGACTGTCCTTTTGTTGTAGGTATGTTTCTTAAGCAAATTTTGTCTTTTATCCAATCTGATAGCTCCTTTAATACAATGCAAGTAAGTTTAATTCATTTAGATTTATTATGATTAAAGAACTAGAGCTTATTTCTTCCACCTAGGTTTTCTGTTTATCATTCTTTTTTTCACTTTTAATCTCTTTTTCCCTATTTTCCTGTCCTCAGTGTTTGAATGACAAAGCTGAAACTGCTGCTGATGTGGAAGCAAGAAAATTCGCTTCTTGTGTGGGTGTATGTTCATCCTTAATTTTCTAACATTCATGAATAAGTTTAAATTTTCTAATAGTGATTGGCTCCTAAACAAGAATGAGACCCTTAATAAGTTTTAACTACCTACTGAATAGTCCTTCTGCCCCACCCATCTTTGATATTGTCGTAATTTTCTTTTTTTAAAAAATACAATTTTTAACAATGTAATTAAATTTACCAACACCTTTTATCAATTCCATTGTTTCTTATATCTTCCCAACTTTCCTCTGGCTAAATACAAACTTTAATGATTATTTGAATGAGAATCAATAGTTGGTAAACTCCCTTGGTACTTCTAAATATGCCCCCTTCCTACTCCCCAGCTTCATTCCTCACAAGACCTTTTCATGCGAAATCACCTACAGAATGTAAAAGTAACCTACTATCCCATGACTCTATAGCTTTGCTCACACATGGTTTCCCACCCCTCCATGTCCACAGAATAAATGACCGTTCATTTGTAAACAAGTCCAAACCTCCTCCATGAAGCATTTTCCTGAAGTTCTCTTCTCTCCCCCGGAGACAAATAATCTTTTCTTTCACATATATTTACCATTACTTACACTAATAAAAAGTTGCACACTGCAGTCATTTGTATTATGTTTATCCTCTATAACTGCAGTCCCCAGCCCCAGAGCAGGGGCTGCAAATCACTACCTGAGCTCCGCCCCACCCCACTGAACTTCCGGTCCATGGAAAAACTGTCTTCATCATGAAACTTCGGAATCCTCCGCACAGCAGGAGGTGAGCAGCGGGCAAGCTAGGGAAGCTTCATCTGTATTTACAGCCACTTTGCTCCCCATCTCTGGCATCACCACCTGAGCTCTGCCTCCTCCACACCCAATTCGTGGAAAAATTGTCTTCCATGAAACAGGTCCCTGGTGCCAAAAAGGTTGGGGACCACTGCTATGTAACACCAGAAGTAAAGCTGGTTCCCAATCTTTTTCTCACTGGGGTACATACAGAAAATAGTATCTGTAGAGCCTACAAGAATATACAGACAGGTCTGTTCTCACGAGACTGGGACTGGTGGAGTGTCTCTGACCAACGCAGTTATACCTCCTGGCTGCCCACGGACTACTTTCTCAGCACAACTGTAACCCATTCACGACACACTAAAAGGGAAGCTCCATAAAACCAGAGCTTATCATAGTCACCTTTGTATTCTCAGAACCCACATACACCCTGATATGATGTAGATCTCCATGAACACTTCCTGAAGGAACAACCACTCTCTATAAAAAAACCAAAAATAAACAAAAAACCACTATTAGCTTAAAAAAATTCCTCCCCTCCGACCACAAAAAAACTCAATACCTATCAGGCAGAGGTTTAGTAGATCACTAAAATAAAAAGTACTACAATAAAAGCAAAGGTAACAATACTCTAACTCCACTGAAAAATACTATGATTAAACCACTACTTATGAGTAGGGAATGCATGGATGGCTCTTGCACCTATGAAGCATTTTAATAAGAATGTCTGTCACCTGTAACTGAAATAAACATCCAGTTCTTGTTTTAAGTTGGAAATAAATTTTTAGTGGTAGACAGCTTCAGCCATGTGGATTACTACAGATGGATAATCTAGGCAAGCTCATACATCTCTTCTTTAGACACAACACACTTTTTAGAAGAAGCCAATGGTCTTTCTTACAGAGATGCAAAGGAAAGGATAAGCCCGTGAATGCAGGGCTATAGGACCTCACAGTCAATCATGTTCTACATAACACATCTTATACTTTACACTATCACAAAAGTCTTCTTGATTACTTTTGTGAAAGCAAAGACTTTACAGTTTTCCTTTTAAAACAATTTAGATAAACTATCACTCTCACCTCCTTCCAATACAAATTCTGTACATAAAATAGTAAATAGTCCAATGGTATACACAGGTATTTTCAACAATCCTGGGTCTCTAGGAGTTTTCAATTCAGCAATCTATAATCCCTCATATCTAGCTCTTACAATTTTCTCCCAACACCTTAAAGTACTGTAGAGGAATCTGAATATATTACCCTCTTCTAGCCCATGATAGAGGGAGAGCAGATTTCAGACAAGATATGTAAGAGCAGGGTGGGTAAGTGCATCATAAACCAACTAGAGATGTTATTCCAATAAAAGATAGGCGCATAAGGGAATTAAGTGTAATAGTATGGCCTCAAACTTTCAGAAAAACCTGAAAGGGAGTAATATGGCCTGAAGCTGACTTTAATACACATAACCATTTTCTAATAATGACAAAACGCTGGCATGCTTTATTTTTAGTATAAAACAAGGTTAAGTCTTCTAAAAGTAGTATTCCCAACTTATCTAAACTTCTAAAACATGTTTGAGGCTGTCACAAATTACACCAGCTAATTTTGTTCCCAGACAAAAGGAATAAAATCTTTCTACAAACTATTCAACAGGGAAAGACAATCTACATTCTTAGCTTTAATGTTATAATTTAATCCACTTAGTTTCAAAATAAACTGGTGCTTCCTCAGAGGCATATATTACAAATAAACTAATGTTTCTTATGATGAAAATGAACTGACATAATTGTATTTCATAAAATAAATTTCAATTTTGGTTAGTATTTGTTGAGCTAACAGAGTAATCAGTAGTGCCAGTGAGTACTTCTTACCACACAGAGGGGAGCAAATCACTTTACAAGGGTAATAACAGTAACAGCCAACAGGACACAGTGATTACCATGACCAGGTACTAGTCTACTAGATGTTATTTTACCCCTCGCTCACAGGTAAGGAAACCATGGCAAAGAGAAGTTAATGTCCAAGGTCATATTCACAGCTAGGGAAATAAATGTGGAATCTCAAAACAGTTCAAATCCTTTTTTTATAAAAATGGTACTGGCAAAGAAAAAAGTGTCAAAAGTGAGTAAACAGCTTTGTGGATTAGTCTGTCAGTGATTAAAATGGTGATATCACTAACCTCTAGTAAATGGTTGTAAAGGAAGAAAAATACATTTACTGTATTTTCGACAAATTCTATAACATTAAAAAAAAACTTGGAAACTAGGCAAAATTCATATTTAACTATGTCAAATTCCATGCTCTTTATATTATCTAAAACATGATTAGAGCTCCCAAAATGACGACAATGATATCACTAATCATTTATAAACTCTCAAAGATCAGAATTTTAGATTCAGAAGGAAACAAGTATATAAGGAATATTTATTAAAGATCGTCTGGTCCAATACCTTTATTTCACAGATGAGAAAAATCAACTCAGAAAGTTTTAAGAGACTTTCCCTTACATATCTAAATGTCAAAATCTGGATTAGAATTTACTTTCTGGTCCAGCTGCTCTTTTTATTACATTATGCTGTCAAATACATAATGAAATACTATATTAAGTTCCTGGAATAGGGCTACTAAAAGAGAAACCAAAATAAAATTAGATTATTTCAATCTAAAAAATTAAGGTTTATGGAAAAGAATTATACAAAGTCTACAAATGCTTAAATCTTTCCAGAGACAGTACAAGTTTCAGAAGAGCTAGGATATGGCTTTAAAGGTAGGGAAAAAGGAACTTAGTAAGTGACAAAAAGGAGGTAGACTCTATCTTTGGGGACTTGGTCAAAAGCCTAGAACCAAATAAGACAACAAGATATGTTGTGATAAAGTCTGGCTGAAACTGGCCAACATGGATCACAGTAGGGTAGATAATTAACCTACTTTGAGATCTATTATAAAATTAGCCAAAGGTGGAAGGAGAAAGCCACCAAAAGGTAAGCAAAGCCACATACGACCGTAATATTTATACACACTCTACATAACTGAATATGGATTTGAAACAATAGTTTGTAGGCATTTTAAAAGTTTCAGATCCCAATAGTCTTACCTTTGTGATAACTGCCTAATATTAGAATGAACCCATATTTCTACTAACCATATAACTTTACCTTCTAATAATCACTAAACACATAACCTGTCAACAACTTAGTACGCTATTACCGAGTTAATCTTGCCATCTCATCGTTTGAAAACATTAAACTCCCCAAGTTTATCCTAAAATTGAGGAAATTTCAAAACTAACATGACAATCACTTATGGGAAAACAATATAAAATTGTATCTAGGGAATATAACTCAAGTTTTATAAAATGTCAAAATATGCTCTCGAAGGTAAAATAAGTTATATTCTTTTTGCTGTATTTTCCAGATTTTCTACAATGAGAATGTATCATTTTTAATGTCCAAAATATATGTCAGCTAAATTCAAAAGATCAGCAGGCTTAAATAAAACTTTTATAATACTTTTTATAAATGGTCTGTCTCTACTGAGCTCAAACATGCCCTTGACCAATCATTTATATGATAAAAGACTCCTTATTTTTCAGGCTTGCTTTCTTCTTAAATCAACATATACAGTATATGCAGCAAAAATTAGATAAAACAACAGCAACTCACACTTTAATGTTGCTATCATACAAGCACTTTTAATAAATTATTAACAAACTATTAATAAAAAATAATGATTTTATTAATAAAAGAATTACATCCACCCTATTTCTTGAGAAAGAACACAGAATATTATCATTTAATATAATATTTTGGCTACCTAAAGAAACTATCACACATGCACACACCCCCAACAAAGCATAGGCTTTGATGCTTTCCACTCACTTTCCTTTTTCCCCCCAGAGCGATGATAAATTGCACTGACCACACATACTCTTACCTGGACCCCCAGTGAGTCTCAGACAATGAGAAAAAGCAAACAGCCAAATTCACCTATGCCTTTTCTTCAATAAGTAGTTTAAAGTTGACCATGCTCAAAGTGATGTGCTAGGCACAGGCTTTCTCAGAAGTAAAGCCTGCCAGACTCACTTAGCACCTAACTTGTGGCCTTGGCCTCATTAACACCATGTTCTAACGGATCTATCTCACCCCCTTGTGACTAGGGGTGGGCAAGCGGCCAGGCCAGTGTGCCATCCCAGGATCTAACTCCACCCACCCCCTGAAGCAATTTCTCCTTTACCCAATCCCCTTCTGGGACAAGCCCTTCCCAACAATCCCTTCAGAGACAATAATGGCAACAGTCAGAGCTAACATTAATGGAGCTAGCAGTTAAGTAGTATCTGCTGTCTTGTAGCAACCATGCTGGACCACCGGGATTGGCCACCAAATACTGCTCTATGACCTCCACTTCAATTGCAAAACAGAGTCCCTCTACATGTACTCTGCCATTTTTCCCATTATTTTACACTTATTAATACTAAATATTAGGAAGCTACTTTGCCAGGCCCTTAAGTCTGAAACTATGCAGAAGTGGGTGTTCCAGATCAAACTGCAGAAATAAAGGATAGTCCTTCCCCTTAAGGCCCTCACAATCTAATAAGAGGGGGGAATTTTACAATATAATGGGAATGGTAAGTACCACTGAGATTACAAAAATGAAATTACATGAGAAGGACAGAGAGTAGGCTGGACAGGGCTAGGCTTATTCAAGTAAGGCTACCTGCTTGAGACAGGTACAAACCCGCCAGACAAGGACAGTTAAAGTGTTTCAAGCCTAGCAAAACAGCAACTACAAAGGCACAAAGGTAAGTGTCTTTGTTTTTCCTCATCGTCAAGTTTGTAATTCTCAGAAGATGGATGGCAATTTTCTTTAAAGACTAGGACTTAAAGGCCAGGTGTGGTGGCTTATGCCTGTAATCCCAGCATTTTGGAAGACCAAGTTGGGAGGATCACTTGAGGCCAAAAGTTCCAGACCAGCCTTGGCAACAGAGTGAGACTCCATCTCTACAAAAAAATTTTTAAGAGACTGCAAATTACTTTGAGATATTTAGCACTATTTTGGGAATGCATTAGAATGTATTAAAATATGAATACGGACACACCCAATTTTAATAGCACCTTTGGAACAATCTCATTTGGCCAGGCACTTTCTGTATTTGCCAATACACACACAACACATATAATTAATGCACCTGAAAGAGCTTCAGCATTTGACATCCTTGAGATCAGAATCCCACTTACTCAATGTGTGAACTTGGCAAATGCATGTCACACTGTCCTAATCTTATTTTGACACATATTGTTTATTTGAATATTGTTTGTCTCCATCAACAAGAATATAAACACCATGAAAGCAGCGAGGTCTCCACATCACGACTGTATCCCCAGCACTCAGCACTCTCTAGCATTTCGTAGGTGCCAAATGTATACCTGATATACAATACTTGGGTGAATGAAAAACAGTAAAGAGCATCACACCACTTCTGAAACCTTAGACTTTGACAATGAACTATGACCCAAGGATGGGTGCAGCTCAGCAATATGGAAAAATTATCGCAGTAAAAGGCCTAATCACCACGTGTTTTGAGATTGAATAAGATAATAATTGGCATATCTGAAGACAATTAGCATACAGAATTCTCGGAAAATCCCTTCAATGTAGTCCCTTTAATACCAATGCTTTCCTAAAATGTAAATTGTGAGAAAGAACAATCATCCATTTGGCGACATAAATTCTTCAAGGATTCATCTTTCAGTATGATTTCTTTAAGACCACAGATTTTAAGTCCACCTGATTTCAGCCATGTTTTATACCGTTCCTCCGCGTGCAATAAAGAATATGCTTTCATAGCATCTTGCTAATCTGATTCACCACTCGTTCCAGAAAAATACATAAAATGTACCAGCCTTGGATGGCAGATTGCTTGGGGATCTCCTATATGAAATCGGTTACATTTTTTTTAAAGGGGCCAGTGAGACAAGAAACTGAAGATTTCAGAAGTCTTTTTTTTTTTTTTTTTTTTTTTTTTTTTTTGCTGTGTGGTCGATATCTGAAATTTCAGAAGTCTTTAGTAACATAACCACTAGGCCCACGTTGCAAAGAATAACTTTTTTTCGGTGATGACTCATAAATTAGGATCCCCTATAGATAAGCTCATAAGCAGCTAATGAAACTAATTTGTCTCATCATGTGGAAAAACTGTGGTCCTTTTGGCCAAGCAGGAAACACCAAGTTTTAAACGCGCCCACGTTTTTGCTGAATTCGGGACTTTCAACGAGCATTATTAGCACTTTTCCCTTATTTAAAAAGCCCCAATAAAACAAACACAATCGCCCTTGCAGTCAGTCCCCGCACAGACACACGGAAAAGCCACACATGGATGTGTCCGGTGTGTTGAAGTAAACAAAATGACAGGAAAGCTAATGCTGCTTTTCAAGATTAACGCGGATTCCCGGTGACAAGACTGCCACCTGGACACATGGCTGGCAACCAGAGAGCCCGTGCCTCTGAGAGAGTAGAAAATGGAGAAAATTCCAACAGCACTTATTTAAAGTTTCCACCCTCACACACACCCCTTTCCCCCAGCCCGGGGCCGGGCACTCGGCCTCGCCGGCGGCGCGAGGAGGAAATCTGCACTTGACTTCCGTCCTCTCCTGGGGCAGGAATGAGCGCCCGCCCGCCGTCCGAGACCCTTCCTTCCTGCCCGCAGACCCGCGCCCGCCCGGGGACACCTCCCCGCTCGGCGCCCGGCCACACGGAGACGGAACCGGCGCCGCCCCGCGCCCCTTCCCCGCCACCCCAGCCCCCGGCCGCGCTCCGGGCCGCGCGCCCACCCCCCGCGTCCCCACAGGCCGGGCGCGCCTCGGCCCTCGCCCCGCGCCGCGGGAAGGCGGGAGCAGCGCAGCCGCCCGCCACGTCCAGGGCGGTCGCCCCCTCACGGCCACCGCGCGCCGCCCCGGCCCGCCAGGCGGCTCCCCCTCCCCCGCCGCCCGGGCGGCTAATCCCCCGCGCGCCCGCCCGCCCGCGCGCGCAGTCCACCGCCGCCGCCCCCGCGCCAGGCCGGCGGTGAGGGGCGGGGACCGGCGCCGCGCCGCCGCCCGAGGGGTCCCGGGCCGCCCCCGCCGGGCGCCCGCTGCACCTACCATGGTACAGATGGAGGCGAATTTGGAGACTGTCATTAGGATTTCCATCCGCCCAGCGCCATCTTCCACCCAATCACGGCGGCGGCGGGCGGGGGAGGAGGGGAGCCGGGCCGCCCGCTCGCACTGCAGCCCGCGGGCGGACCCCGAGCCGCCGCGGACGCACGCTCCGGGCCTGCTGGGCTGCCGCTGCCGTCGTCGCCGCCGGCGCTCAGGCACTCCCGGCCTCGGGCCCCAGCCCCCGCCTGCCGGCCGCCCGCCCGCCCCCGGCTCCGCCCCGGCGCAGGGCGCAGCCGCTGCCTCGGGGCCCGCGCCTGCCCGCGAAGCCTCCCGCCGCACACCCCGCCCAGCGGCTGGGAAGCGGCTCGCGAGGCCCTAATGCCCGCTCCGCCCGGACCGCCCCGCGCGCGGCCCCGCCCACCCCGCGGCGCCCGCCCCCGCGGCCCGGGAGCGCGTGCGGGGAGCGCGGCCGGCCCCACCCCGCGCGCGGTCGGGGGCGGGGCCGGGGGCGGGGCCGGGGGCGGGGCCGGGCGGGCGGCGGCGCCTGCCCGCGTCCCCCGCGGTCCTAGAGCCGGCGCGCCGCCTGCGGGGGAGGCCGGGCGCTGCGGGGGCGGCGGGGACCCGGGGACCCGGGTCGCTCCTGGCGGGAACTGACTCCCGGGGCCCGGCCACGGGCGGAGGGACGGCGACGCTGCCGAAACACAGAACGGAGGGTAACTCTGGGCGGGGTGGGAGGAAACTTGCCTCTGTAGGATCAGGACATCCCGGGCGAGTGTCCCAAGCACTTGGTTTGTTTCTTTTTGCACATATTGGGTGACTCACCTGGGTCAAACACCGTAACTTGGGAAAAGACAAAGCAATTAAATAAAAGTGAGGCAAAGAACAAATTATATATGTTTGCCTCTGAATTAAGAAGAAAGGCAAGTGATGGACAGGAGCAATCCTGCCTGCCTCCCTGCCTGTTGGCTGTAAATGTAGAATTTATTTCTGAATGTCTGCACATGGGGCTGCAAAGTATGGACGAGCTCAGCCAAGCAGTGATGATGGTGTTGCCGGAGACATGAAGCCCCACCAGTGAGAAAATGTCCCGTGGGGAATACTTGAGCAGTGCTAGCTGGCTTGATGGATAGTTCCTCTTTTCCACGTTTATAAAACTCGTCATTGCACCCTGTTCTCCACGTCTGGCGGCTGAACGTTATTTTTTTCCCATCTGAAAAAGTAGTTCAAGGCAGTAGAATAACTTCATAAATTCTCTTAGAAAGCTTGTGAGACTTTTTGGTTGGCGAACCAGTGATGGGGGTGCTTTTCCGGGCTGAGCTTCTGGATTCAGACCAAACTCTAAACTCAGGGATGCTTCACCTCCCCGATTCAAAGCATTCGAAAAACAAAGCAAAGCGTTCAAACGAAATTTAGGTGAAAAATAGATTTCTGGTACATGAATTCTGTTTCCATAGTGATTCCATTATAAGCTTGCTTGGGGGGAAAAAAAATGCAGAATGAATATAGCCAAGTCCCGTGGTAGGCAGCCTGGTTCTCCAGGCACCTGCCTCCGTGGAAGCGGGGGCCCCTCCTCTTCGCCCCGATACCCGCTTCCCTCTGTGGAGTTGCAAGCTTCACCCACTTGAATTCTTTCTTGCCGAGCCCCACCCCGTTCGGATGGGAGCTTCTACATCTCAGATCTGTAGGCCCTTCCTGGGCCTCATCCCAGTGTCAACATGCCCCTGAACCCCGAGCGTCTTGCCCATTTTGAACAGTGTCTGTGGCCATCCTGTCCTCCCCACTTGCCATTCTGCTCCAGCAAACAGGTGTGATGTGCCAGAATTTGAGCCCTGCCTCCACCCACGCTGCCCACCACCAGGCCTCCGTGTTCATACATCCCAGCTGGTCACGGGAACACAAGCCACAGCTTTGCACATAAGTTTATATAGGACCGAGGCCTTTTAAAAATGGATTTCTGACAGAATTAACTGGAGTTGTGTCTAATTAATGTTAGAGCCATCTAAAATCACAGATAATACCACAGAACCTAGCTACAGAGCCTCGCCATGCCTATAGTTGATGGGAGAGGCACAAACAAAAAGGTTCTCGTATGTGCTAAGAGTTGTACTGGTGTGGTCTTTACTATATATAATGCGGTTGGAGATTAAATTTGGCTGAAACTCCACACCCTTGCACCCAGAGCTTGGAAAGGGTAATCTGGTTTTAGAGCACAGTTTTTAGCTGCAGCTGTATCTGCTCTACAAAGAGCTTCATTGTGCCTACCAAAAGATGAGCTTGTGTACAACTGACTCCTTTTGGGCCTTTCTGAATGTGTAAGCTGCGAAATATACCCAGATACCTCCAGGGGCCAAGCAAGTAAATGAACGAGGGCCAACCTTAATTCATGTGGCCAGCACGGCATTTTAAAATGTTTTTATTTGAATACTACCTTCACATAATCCTGGACTTTCCAATTCCTTACAGGCCACCTCATATTTTCTATTATTCATCCTGTCTCCAGTTCACCATAGGTCACATCATATATTTTTGCTACCTCTCTTCTCCCTAAGGCATGTGGCTTTGCAGCGGCTCACATAAATGAGTAAAGCTCTGCCTGTGATGGGGTAGGAAGGAAAGTGGTGGGGAGGAGAGAAAGAAGGGTCATGAGACATTCCTAATGACAGGGATCGAGGACTTATCCATGCACTAAGTATTTTATCCAACCCTCACAACACCTTAGAGAAGCAGGTGTTATGATTATCCTCACTTTCTAGGTGAGGAAACCCAGGCACAAAAATAATTTTTCCAAGGTTGTGCAATTAGTAAGATATGGAACCAGGACTCGAACTTGGCTCCAGAAGCCAAACTTGTGTCCTGTCTGCTCTACTGGCTTTTTGTTTGTCCGTTTTTGTTTTTAGAGACAGGTCTTGCTCTGTCACCCAGCCTGGAGTGCATCATAACTCACTGTAACCCCAAACTCCTGGGCTCAAGGATCCTCCCACGTTGGCCTCCCAAATGCTGGGATTACAGGTGTGAGCCCCCTGGCCTGGCCTCAACCAGCTTTTGTAAAGGTACCTCATTTTGATTCTGCTAGGATGAAGTTGAATGAGAGACACTGACTCCTTTGGGACTTACATACAAGTTTTAGCTGCAAAATATGTGTACTCAGATAGTTACTTCTTTGTCTCCTTTTCCTCACCTGTAAAATAAGGGTAGTAATTATGCTGCAAGGATAAAAGATGGAGAATAAAACATGGAGACATGTTTAAAATAGTGCCTAGCACTCAACACAAAGTGGAGAGCTTTGAATGAATAAACTCAACAGTTTAAAAGTCAGGGTGAGCAAATACAGCCCTCAGGCCACCGGTTTGCTCCTTCAGATTTAATGAGCCCCTGCTATGTGCCAGTCACCTAATTAGTACATTAGATGTTTTCCAATGTAACCCTTACAATGACCTTGCAGATCCATCATTTCATGCTTATTTTGTACACGAGGGAGTATGATATTCATCATTGCACTACTCAACAAGAGCAGGGCCCGGATCCACTCCCAGTGGCTCTCCCCTTCTCTACCCTGCCTGTTGACAGTTGAATGAATCAGTTGAATGAATCAGCCTTCTTGGTGGCATTAATTAATATCACCCAGCGGTCCTGCAGTAGATGTCAATCAAAACAGTAACGTTCTTTTTTAGTTTGAATCAACAAATCAAACTTACTTTTCAAGGCTGACTTCTCATTCAGACAAGTAAATCTGAGTTATCTACACAATGGACACGTGCCTGGTAGATGCTGGGCAGGACAGCACATAGCCAAGATACCTAAAACTTAGTCATTATTTAAACTGAAGTGTAAAAGAAGAGGGCCTAATGCACAATCCTGTTATGCTCTATTTAAAACTGAAATGTGGGCTCATTCACTAAAACAAATATCTATTGATCTTCTACGATGAGTAAGAGAAATCTGCGCCCTCAGGAAGGACACAGTCCATTGGGTGAGTCAAGTGATTTTTACAGAAAATGAGTTGAGAGAATGAAGAACCAAGTGCTGTTGGCTCTGAGGAGGGTGGGACCCGCTCTGCCTGCAGCAAGGACAAGCTGAGGACGGCTTCACACTCGGGTCTAGTAGGATGGAGGGTGGAGGTTGGGGGGAATATGGTCTCCCAGGACAGAGGAAGCTGCTTGCAGGAGCACGAACTGCAAGGGGCGTGGGATGTGCCCACGGCTGCGGCTTGCAGGGAGTTTGTGGAGTTGAGTGTGGAATATCAAGAAGACAATCCGACCCATGGTGACCCAGCAAATGTTATGGTCTCCGGGATCTCCACTGCCCTGTCCACCAGTAATAAGTGGTGGAATTTGCCTACCTTAAAACCTATTCCTAGGCCAGCTACAGCGGCTCACGCCTACAATCCTACCACTTTGGGAGGCTGAGGTGCAAGGATCTCATGAGGCCAGAAGTTCAAGACGAGCCTGGGCAGCATAGCAAGACAAAACAAAATTTTAAAAATTAGCTAAGCATGATGGCCCATGACCATAGTCCCAGCTATTCGGGAGGCTGAAGTGGGAGAGTCACTTGAGCCCAGGAGTTTGAGGCTGCAGTGAGCTATGATGACGCCACTTGACGCTACTGCACTCCAGCACTACAGCCTGGGTGACAGAGCAAGGCCTTGTCTCTAAAAAAAAAAAAAAAAAAAAAAAAAAAACCTTGTTCCCTTTTTTGCTTCATAATATCAATTTGGAATTGGAATCCCAGTCTTGCAATTTGTTGTAGGCTCAACATGGTAGAGAACTTCAAGAAGACATCAAACCAACAGATCTATCGCTAAGCAGGAAACCTTGTCTTTTGGTGGACAGAGATACAGACCAGAGTATTTTCTTTGTCTACTTAGCTCCTCATTAAGCAGTGTCTGACTAGGAGAGATGAACAAGATGCTGGTGAGGATAGTGTAATCATTCAACTATTTAGAATAAGTTCAAAAGCTGCTGAGCTTAACTTGAGAAAGGAATGCCTTTTCAAATGTTTTCATTAGCCACTCTTTTCTTCCATGGAAAGAGGGAGGCAGAGAGAGGGAGAGAAAGAGAGAGGATGCACCATAAAGTGTAGAACACATTGACAACCTTGGACACAAACATGATGCCTTCTAGTCACTCAGTTATTCAGCAAGGTACAGTATCTTATTCCATGTATGTTTTTGGTTTTTTTTTTTGAGACAGAGCCTCACTTTTGTTGCCCAGGCTAGAGTGAGTGCCGTGGAGTCAGCCTAGCTCACAGCAACCTCAAACTCCTGGGCTCAAGCAATCCTCCTGCCTCAGCCTCCCGAGTAGCTGGGACTACAGGCATGCGCCACCAGGCCCAGCTAATTTTTTCTATATACTTTTAGTTGGCCAATTAATTTCTTTCTATTTTTTAGTAGAGATGGGGTCTCGCTCTTGCTCAGGCTGGTTTCGAACTCCTGACCTTGAGCCATCCGTCCACCTCGGCCTCTCAGAGTACTAGGATTACAGACATGAGCCACTGCACCGGGCCTGGATTCCATGTATTTAGTCTGTAAATACCTGCTGAGTACCTCTGACTTGTGAAGGCTTACTGGTAGACACTAAAGAAACAAGAGTCTTGCCCTCAATGTTTGCCATCTAACTGAAGAAAGAAGACGTATACACAAACAATTAGCCAAATGCCAAGGATGTGACTTATATTATTACAAGGGTTTAGAGAAGACAGTGATTGTTTCTTTTTAGGTCATCAAAAATGCTACCACATACTAGAACCTTCCCTCCTGCTCTTCCTCCTTTCTTTCTTCTCTCCTCCTCCTCCTCTTCCTCGTCTTTCTCCTTCTCCTTCTTCCCGCTTTACCTTTGCAGCTTTATCTGACACCCTTCTTCCCCCCATCCACTATGTTCCTCCATTTTGTCCCTCAAATGCCAGCAACTCCGTGGCATCTCTGAGCCTTTGCATTGGCCGCTCTTTCTCCCTGGAACACTCTCGTTCCTTCTTTGCATGGTAGCCTTTAGCCTCAGACCTCAACTCACATGTCACCTTCTCTGGGAGACCTGGCCCCCAACACCTGATCCCCTCTTCTCAGTGTGAACTCATGAGCCCTGGGAGCGTGTCCATTTGCGTAGCTCTGCTCCCAGCGCCTAGGAAAGAACAGCTAGTGCTCCATAGACACTTGTTACTGAGTGAACTGCACCTGGTAAATACCTACACGTTAGGTGTGTCCAACTCCAAAGCAAATAAAAACAATTCTGATACATGGAGGTGCCTTATCTTCTCTAACCGACACAATAAATGCGAAGGCTCCTCAAGCACTACACAATGTTCTGCCTGCTTCTCGGACTCTCGTCTTCAGGCTGGAGTTTGCCATTTTCTCCTTAGCATTTGCTCAACTCTAATGAGAAAGTTCATCAGAAAAAAAGATAGCACGAGAAAATGCAACATCCTCTAGACTCCAAAAAGCCTCCAGCACCTGTGTCTAATGTCCTCTGATTTTCATTACTTGTGCCTTGAAGCCTTTTCTATGAATATAGTGTCTGCCCACTCCTCCTATTTCTCAAATTTCTGAGTGTAGTTTTTGCATATGCGTTACCAGCGTTTATACGTTTGGAGCTTGCATTGTAAAAGTTTGGCTTTAACTTGTGATTTTATGGTCACTTCCACATTCAAATTTGCATCTTAGCACCCACCAGGGCCTCTCTGCCATTTGAGCCCCATCAGCCCACTGAGGGCACCCAGCGAGGGGCAGTGTGCCGCCCTGGGGGTTTCCTGTAGTGCTCCAGCTGCTCCTCAGTTGACAGAAGTAGACGTGGCTTCCACTTCTTCTTTTTAAAATAATACTCTATTGAAATAGCTAAGCATTGCAACGTGAAGCAAAAGCAAAACTTCCAAAATAAATTTAGCAATCAAGAAACTCCCGTCAGATACACAAAACTGTTACGAGGGTGATTTCCTGGAATTGAGGAACTAGAAATGGGCCAGCCGGGCGACAAGGTGCAAGAGGGAATTTTTACTGTGCACTTTTTTGAGTTAACAATTTCAAAAACTAAGTAAATTTGAGTGTTTCTAAAACTAAAAAGACAAATTTATGTGACATTATTTTTAAATTACTAGGCATAATTTATCGTCTTTTCTTTTTTATGTATTTATTTATTTTGAGACAGAGTCACACTCTGTTGGCTGGGCTAGAATGCAATGGCACAATCTAGCTCACAGCAACCTCAAACTCCTGGGCTCAAGCAATCCTACCGCCTCAGCCACCCAAGTAGCTGGGACTACAGGTGTGTACCACCAGGCCCGGCTAAGTTTTTCTGTTTTTAGTAGAGGCAGGGGGTCTCACTCTTGCTCAGGCTGGTCTCAAACTCCTGACCTCAAGCAATCCTCCCACCTCGGCATCCCAGAGTGCTAGAATTACAGGCCTGAGCCACCAAGTCCAGCCAACTTTTACTTTTTAAAAGTAACTTATTATGAGCTTAGTTTAAATATGATTTTTCTCTGCCTAAGTAGAATTTATACTTGAACTTCAACACTCCTTCCTTAGGACTCTCTCAGGGCTCTTTTCTTCTGCCTTCATTGGCTCTGAGCCTCCTAGTAAAGAAAGTTGACTCTTTCCCCATGAATGAAAGGGCGAGCATTCCTTTGCCTGCTTTAAGAGGGTTAGCTTTGGGTTGTCTTTCCAGCGCTGCCATCAAAAGGAAGTAGGGAAGCGAACTCAGAAACGTCTCTCTTTTCTCACGTTTCTGGCGCTCCATCCTCAAGACTCAAACAGAAAAGAGATGCAGTGATCACCAGCCCATCACCTGATCACATGCCAGCCACCTGCCCACAGTGCAAGGGCAAAACACTTGTCCTTCTAAGCTCCTCCTCTCCATCTCAGCCTCCTCCACTTTGTTTGGCTATTTTTTTCAGGGGAATTTGCTATAGTCTTCCCCAACTCCTTCTTGTCAATTGTGCCAGGTATGTTATGCACTGAAATTTACTTTTTAAAAAAAAAAAAAAAAATTTGGCCGGGCGCGGTGGCTCACGCCTGTAATCCTAGCACTCTGGGAGGCCGAGGCGGGCGGATTGCTCGAGGTCAGGAGTTCGAAACCAGCCTGAGCAAGAGTGAGATCCCGTCTCTACTATAAATAGCAAGAAATTAATTGACCAACTAATAGATATAGAAAAAATTAGCCGGGCACGGTGGCGCACGCCTGTAGTCCCAGCTACTTGGGAGGCTGAGGCAGCAGGATAGCTTGAGCCCAGGAGTTTGAGGTTGCTGTGAGCTAGGCTGATGCCATGGCACTGTAGCCAGGCAACAGAGTGAGACTCTGCCTCATAAAAAAAAAAAAAAAAAAAAAAATTCAACGGAATATTATTCAGCTTTAAAAAGAAACAAAATTGTCACTCAACTTCCATATGAACGAACCTTGAAGATATTTTGCTAAATGAAACAAGCCAGTCATAAAAATGAAAAATACTATATGATTCCATTTACATGAGGTACCAAGAATAGTCAAATTCATAGAGACAGAAATTAGAATGGTGGTTGCCAGGGCTGGGGGGAGAGGAGAATGAGAAATTATTGTTTAATGAGTACAGAGTTTCAGTTTTGCAAGATGAAAACAGTTCTGGAGGTGAAAAGTGATAATAGTTGCACAAAAATGTGAAACATACTCAATGTCACTTAAAAATGGTTAGATGATAATGGGCCCTATGATATGAATCTTCAGTGGAAGGTGAGAGGCAGGTAGGTACAGGGGTTAGAGAGCTAGACCTGGGAAACACCCTTACCCTTTCAGCGTGTCAGGTACTTCTTCAACTAGACGTCCGTGTCTCCTCACAGTGTCGCACAAACGCCAAAGCATAGAAGTGGTAGGTATCTTTAATAGATTTTTTGCAGATCATTGCCTAAATCACACTGCTAAGTCTTTTTTTTTTTTTTTTTTTTGAGACAGAGTCTCGCTTTGATGCCCAGACTAGAGTGAGTGCCGTGGCGTCAGCCTAGCTCACAGCAACCTCAAACTCCTGGGCTCAAGTGATCCTTCTGTCTCAGCCTACCGAGTAGCTGGGACTACAGGCATGCACCACCATGCCCGGCTAATTTTTTCTATATATATATTAGTTGGCCAATTAATTTCTGTCTATTTATAGTAGAGACAGGGTCTTGCTCTTGCTCAGGCTGGTTTCGAACTCCTGACCTCGAGCAATCTGCCCGCCTTGGCCTCCCAGAGTGCTAGGATTACAGGTGTGAGCCACCACGCCCGGCCTGCTAAGTCTTGTTATTCTTTTAAAAACTAAGCTTATCACATAAGAACATGAAGGTAATATGTTCAAGGATGTTTCCTGGAAGCACTGATTGTCATAGCAAATGGTTAAATAAATGTCCATGCATCCACACAACTGACTACTACCCAAGCCCCTAAAAGATGAAGACAGGTGTATGTCTCCTGACCCAGAAAGGGATCCTTAATCTATTGTTAAGTTAAAAAAAAAGAAGAAAGAAATAAAAGCACGTTTCAAGGTAACATGTAAGATAATAGGTATAATTTTATACCTAAAATTAGGAAGGTTATAAATTAAACTCTTAATGATGACTATCTCTGGGGAATAGTCACAGTGGCTTTCCTTCTCTTCTTTGTCTTTCATTTTTAAGATTTCTTATTGAAAATATATTACTGGTTGGGCATGGTGGCTCACGCCTGGAATCCTAGCACTCTGGGAGGCTGAAGCAGGAGGATTGCTTGAGGTCAGGAGTTCAAGAGCAGCCTAAGCAAGAGCAAGACCCCATCTCTACTAAAAACAGAAAAATTAGCCAGGCATGGTGGCTCACTCCTGTAGTCCCAGCTATTAGGAGGCTGAGACAGGAGGATTGCTTGAGCCCAGGAGTTTGAGGTTACAGTGAGCTATGATAATGCCACTGCACTCTAGCCAAGGTGACAGTGCAAGACTCTGTCTAAGAAAGAAAGAGAGAGAGAAAGAGAGAAAGAAAGAAAGAAAGAAAGAAAGAAAGAAAGAAAGAAAGAAAGAAAGAAAGAAAGAAAGAAAGAAAGAAAGGAAGGAAGGAAGGAAGGAAGGAAGGAAGGAAGGAAGGAAGGAAGGAAGGAAGGAAGGAAGGAAGGAAGGAAGGAAGGAAGGAAGAAGAAAATACTTTTATAATAAAAATAAAATTAAAATAGTGTTCAACGGTTACAAGCCTAGTAGCTTCTTGCTGTGTTTTCATGTTGATACAGTAGCTATGGATCTGATTAGGACTGAATGACTTGGAAGAATCATGAGGCTCCCTCTTTGCTCCTTAAGCTATATATTGTGTGACAAGCACACCCAGGCCTTTGGAAATCATGCTGCCACCTGTCTTAAGTCCATTGGTAACACTGCTATGAGCCACCTTGCAAAATGATGAAATATGGTCTAGATAAAGTGCCTTTTTTTGGGGGGGGGGCTGTCTATACTCAATTCTCCCACCTAACATCACTAAGTGCCCTACTGAAAGATTTTCCAACATATAAACGTGTAAAAAGTTTTGTTAAGACTCACTGGCAAAAACTCCCACCTGAATTTCGTTGCTGCTGTGTGTGTACCCACAGCCTTAGAGAGAGGTCAGCTCAGATGAGACCTCACAGAGTAGCTCATGGAGCCCAGAATCCAGTCCTCAGTCATCAGACCTGGAACTCAATTTTCTGCATCAAAGAAATTTGTTGGTGTGAGGGAGACGATCTTACTCTTAACTCACAAGGACCTGCTAAGATGGCTACATTAAAAACAAAGAGAAAAGAGCAAGTGCCAGCAAAGATGTAGAGAAATTGGAACCCTTGTGCATGGCTGGTGGGAATGTAATAATACAGTGCAGTGCTGCAGAAAATAGTGCTGCAGTTCCTGAAAAACTTGAACATGAAACTACCATATGATCCAGTAATTCTGTTTTGGGGTATATATTCAAAATACTTGAATGCAGGG
Organism: Microcebus murinus; assembly: GCF_040939455.1. Taxonomy (NCBI): domain Eukaryota; kingdom Metazoa; phylum Chordata; class Mammalia; order Primates; family Cheirogaleidae; genus Microcebus; species Microcebus murinus. Next base: position 76,652,429 of record NC_134116.1, on the reverse strand, counting down.
AATTGAGCAGATATTTGTACACCCATGCTTATAGCAGCATTATTCACCATAGTGAAAAGCTGGAAGCAACCCAAGTGTCCACTGATGGATGAATGCATAAACAACACGTGGTGTATACCACCATGCAATATTCTCCAGTCACACAAAGAAATAAAATTCTGATACATGTTACAACATAGATGAACCCGGAGAACACTTTGTTAAGTAAAAAAGCCAGGCCCCAAAGGACTAATATTATATGATTCTACTTACATGAGATAGCTAGAATATTCCAATTCCTAGAGATAGAAAGTAAAACAGAGGTTACCAGAGGCTGAGGGCAGGGGAGAATGGTAAGTTATTGTTTAGTGGGTACAGAGTTTCTACTTTGTTGATGAAAAACTTGGGGTACAGATAATGGTGATGGTTGTGCAACCTTGTGGATGTATTTAAAGCCACTAAATTGTACAAATGCCTAAATTGTACAAATGCCATTTACAAATGGCTAAAATGATAAATTTTATGTTATGCATATTTTACCACAATAAAAAAAAATAATGTAAAAAGAAACACCTCACAAGGCACTCATAGACAAAACAGAATGCCAGTTTGTTCACGTGTACTGAGCTCCTTCCTCCTCTGGGCACCCCAACATGCATCGCTTCCACAACCTTGCTTTGCTTACAGATCCACCTCCTCTGCCCCCCAGCCTGCCGCCCACCCTGGGGGCTGTGGCTCACCCACTCTCTCTTGTGTCCAGCCAGCCCGCCCCTGCTGCACTCCGAATCATGACTCTCGGTGCACAGGATGCAAACGCACAAAAGCGCGCTTGGAAATCAGCATAAAACCAGCTTCTCCTTCTCGGACTTCCCTGCTCTCCCTCCAACCTGGACCCCCACCCCCCAGGCCCCCAGACTCCTTCTTTTCCATCTGTGCTGACCCTATGGATCTAGTGACTCGGGTTTTGGATTGGTCACTTGGCTTGGCACTTGGCCCCTGCAAGATTCAGTTTCCTGTATCTGCTCCTGGTCAACTCCCAGAGTCGGCCAAGCAGCTGAGGTCATTCTCACTGTCACCACAGATGGGGAAAAAGAGCTGATGCCACCAGTCACCTGGGTGGACACTTAAGCATTATCCATTTCTTCTTTTCCCTCCCACCTTCCCCTCCCCACCTGCAGGTCAGGCAGCTCCACCTCAGGAGTATCTGGGGTATGTATGTCTTTTCTCCTAAACCCCTTCCCCATACTGCTTGAGATCGGGGTGTCCATCATCCCCCCAATAACCACTGCACCAGCCTTCTGCTGGCCTCTCCCCTTTTGTCTGTGCGCCTCCAGTTTCTTTCTCTGCATGTCTGCCAGAGCTATTGCCAGTCTGGCCATAGTGCTCCCCTGGCCCGGGACCCAGCTGAGGCTCTTTGCCAGGACAGTGTCCTGGCCCTCCCCCAGCGGCTGCAGCCTCAGCCTCTCCTGCCGCCTGCTTGGCTCCAAGCTCTGTGCTCCAGTGCACTGGAGTTCCTGCCATTCCCATGTGCTTCCTCCAGCCTCTGTCCTCGCCCACACGGCTCCTGAGGCCGAGAGTGATCGTGTGGCCTGGTTTACACCTGTTGTCCAGTGTAATTATTAATCTCTATTTACACCTGTTGCCTGGTATAATTATTAATCCTCCCACCTTCACTCCCCAAGGTGTCCTGGTTTGAGCAACAAGTTATGTGGTCAGATTAATCCTTCACCTGCCAAATCGACTCATCCTGCCGGATCTGCTGCAAAGTCTGAAGTTCTGGGAAGTTTCCCAAGTCCTGCAGGGAAAATCAATAGCTCCTTCTGTGCCCTCTCAAACTTTTATGTATAACTTTAGGACAGTGTTTACTAGGGTGTATTGTTGGGCACTTGCCTACACGTCTGTTTTCCCCACCAGACTTCTTGAGTCTTACGTGTCTTTGCAACCCCAGCACTCAGAACAGTCCCCGACATGTAGTAGGTGCTCGATTAATGTTTGCTGGAGAGTTATGAAAAAAATGAATCCATTAAACAGTTATTAAGTAAGAACTATGTGCCAGGCACTGTGCTAGGTTCTTGGCAAAGCAGATGAATATCCACATTCTCATGCAGTTTACATTTAAGAGGGGAAACACAAGTTAATTTCCGAAGAAATGACTGGTAAGGGAACAGGTGAGCTTCCACTGAGCATGCTGACTCCTGGAGCTTGGGCAAGGGGCAGTTCCCCTTCAGGCAGGAGGCTGTGTGATGGATGAGGAGGAGCCTGACCAAAACCAGCTTTCTGTTAAAAGGGAAGGAGCAGGGAACAGATGCTGGGATCACAATTCGCTTCCAGGTTGGGGCTGCCTCCAGTAACGTGCTCTTTGACCCTTGTCAGCGTACCTCTGTGACAGCATGCTTGACCTCATTTGAATATATTTGGTAATTCAGTATTTATTGTAAACCTTGGACCAATGGTTGCTCCCGTTGCTCACACTGCGTTGGAGCCTGTTGTTTACATTTGTACACGGTCAAGACCAGTCAGCCTTGTGGAAACTTTCCCCCAACCATCGCTGCTACCTGTCGCATCAAGCAATCGTGATTTTTGACGTCCTAATACCAAATCTGCAGAAAAATGTGCCCAGAGAGATTGTTACCATTTAAATATTAAAATAAAACAGAAAATCTACAGATAGGAAGATGGTGAAATATGGCGTGTTCTGTGGATACAGTCCTGGTAGAAGCAAGACACCCAGGAGCACTCATCTCCTTGCCGGATCCTTTAGGATTAAGCCCTGCCTGGGAAACCGCTATATATCTTTCCTCCCCGGTGTGTTATTAAGTAGTCTGAGAAAGTCTCAATCCTGCAACCAAAAGCACATCAAAGAAAATTTCTTCTCTGTTTTTTCCTTGAGAGATGATGGAGTAGCCAGTTTGTGGATGAGAATATCAAGTGGGCATTTAGATGATGCTGACAGTGAAGTTGGCTGGAGAAAATGAGAACTGGATCAGAAAAAAAATGGAATGAATTCTTTTGTGCTCTCTCCTTGGAATGCCTGGGTGGAAGCAACCCATCCCCTTTTCTGCGATACCATGACGCTGTGTTACTGCTCCAGGGAGGCAGAACTCATTCGATGCAAATGAGGGGGTTTCTTGCCCGTTTTAACCTGAAAGGTATCACTCTTAATCTGTCTCCTGGTATTTCATGCCATCACTGTAATTTAAATAATTTTCCTGTTTCCAGTACTACAGCAAATTTCTTTCTTCTTCTCTTTCTTGTTTTCCTTTCTTCTTTCTTTCTTTCTTTTCTTTCTTTTCTTTTCTTTTTTTTTTTACTTTATATTATGGAATTTTTCAAACATATAAAAAAATTGAAGAGAATAGTAAAATTCTCTTTTTACTAGCAAAATAGTAGAACCTAATCTAGCCATCATCCAATTCTTCCAAATAAAATTTATATATGTAAAATGCATGGATTTTTTGATAAATGTATATCAAAAATACATTTTTCCTTAACTGCCACTCTAATCAACATATAGAAGATTTCCATCTCCCCAGAAAGTTCCTTTGCCATCCCCTGAGCTTAGTGGTTAGTAATACAGGTCATGCTTGTTTCAATCTATTCCCATAGCCCAAGGTCTCCAGGACGATTTCGAAGAAAATTCAGACTTCAGATTATTTCATTGGTAAATATTTTCTCATGCTTCTCTAAAAGATTACCGATTTTTTTGTGTGTGTGTGAGACAGAGTCTCACTCTGTTGCCCAGGCTAGAGTGACGTGGCATCAGCCTAGCTCACAGCAACCTCAAACTCCTGGGCTCAAGCGATCCTCCTGCCTCAGCCTCCTGAGTGGCTGGGACTACAGGCATGCACCACCATGCCCGGCTAATTTTTTTTTCTCTCTCTATATATATATATATTAGTTGGCCAATTAATTTCTTTCTATTTATAGCAGAGACGGGGTCTCGCTCTTGCTCAGGCTGGTCTCAAACTCCTGAGCTCAAATGATCCTCCCGCCTCGGCCTCCCAGGGTGCTTGGATTATAGGCGTGAGCCACCATGCCCAACCTCCCAAAATATTTATCACACCAAAATGAACAATAATTCCCCCACATTTTCCAGCCCTGTCCACATTTCCTCAATTCCCTTTTAAAATATTTATAATTGGTTCCTTCACCTTCGATCTATCCTATTGATTTTGAAAACCATTCAGATTACTATTTCCAATCCACCAGCATGATTACCTACTGAGTACTCTTTAGCCTTGACTCAATATAGCTTTCCGGTTCAAAGGTCCAATGTTCCTCTTCCTGCAGCTTACCCTTTTGCAAGAGTCAGCTAGCTTTTGCATGAATAAATCTTGTTTCCCTGCCTCTGAGAATTTGGTTATGCTGTCTCTTGCCTCCACCCGGCCCACAAATGTCCATTAAACAAATATTTGTGGGCCAGGTGCGGTGGCTCACGCCTATAATCCTAGCACTCTGGGAGGCCGAGGCGGGCAGATTGCTCGAGGTCAGGAGTTCGAAACCAGCCTGAGCAAGAGCAAGACCCCGTCTCTACTATAAATAGAAAGAAATTAATTGGCCAACTAATATATATAGAGAGAGAGAGAAAAAAAAATTAGCTGGGTATGGTGGCACATGCCTGTAGTCCCAGCTACTCGGGAGGCTGAGGCAGCAGGATTGCTTGAGCCCAGGAGTTTGAGGTTGCTGTGAGCTAGGCTGACGCTATGGCCCCTCACTCTAGCCTGGGCAACAAAGCGAGACTCTGTCTCAAAAAAACAAACAAAAGACCCCACAAATATTTGTGGAACATCTCCTAGATGTCAGGGACAATGCTAATAGCAGGGGGAATCAATAGTGAACAAGAGAAACATTAATAAATAGTTCCCGCCTTCAGGGAGATTATGGCATCCTCCCCTCTCCACCTGTTGGAATTCCACCTGCTTTAAGGGAAAGTTCTAATGTCTCCTCTTCGAAATCAGCCCTGATCTCTTCAGGCAGAAATGTTCTCTCCTCCTGCTTGGCTGCACTTGCTCTGCTCTTGAAGGGCCTACCATGGAAGGGACTTGAACATGAGACTTGTGGAGAGACTTTATCTTTGTAATATCCTCAATATCTAATGGGAGCAGAGAATGAATGAATGAATCAACAAATGAATATATTAAGAGTAGTTATGAAAGAAAAAAATTACCCACCAACTGTCAGACAGCCTGACCCAAAAGTTTAAGAAAACATGTATTTGAGAAACTCTCAAGACAGCGTAGGTAATTTGCAATGTCCTGGGAGACTTGTTGGGGGGGGGTGAGTCCATGTTATAAAGCAACCGGGAACTCGCTTGTGGAGTGAAAGGATGTACCTCGAAGTCTTTTCCTTCTTTTTTACCTTGTTCCATGGTGGTATGTTTCTGAACTTGTGCAAGGAATCTTTAGACATTGAAAGCATAAAAAGATATAAAGAGGAAAGAATCGTCCATAATCCACCGCTCAAATTCACCGTGAACATTTGGTGGACTTCCTTCCTGTTCCTTCTTTCTCTGCATACAGAAAAAGGGTCATCTGCTCTGTAGAACTGGATCTCATGGTGGCACTGAGCATGGGGGGGAGGTCTGCATTGGAGAACGTTTTATTTTTCACATGAAGATCCTGTGGTCTTCATCTCCTCTGTCCTGCCTTTCCTCACTGATCACCCTCTCTCTTTCTTTTTTCCTGTCCTATTCCAGCCCTTACCCCGAGTTCTGGTCTTGTGATCCTACCTCAGCCTTCTTCACCACGAAATCTGGTTCCAGCATGTGTCCCTAATTAGGATCAGGAACCCTACCACCTGAAACTCCTTCCCCTCACCTTCTTGGCTCTGAAGTTCTTGGACCAGATCTGATCTTTATAGTCCCTTTTGTTCCCACTTATAAACATTTTCCCATGGCATTAAAAAGCCTTTGTGAATAGAGATCGAATGGTTGCATATGATTCTTTTTTATGTTTGACTATAATTATCTTAATCATTCTTCTAATATTGACCTTGTGTTGGTTTCAATTTGCCACTATTATGAATCACATTGTGATGACTATCTTTATAAATAAATCTTTAACTATATGTCAGATTACTTTTTTGAAGTCATATACCTAGAAATAAAAGTATTGATGTAAAATAGAGTACAAAAATATTTGACACATACTGCTAAATCGATTTTTAGAGAATGTACAAAGTTACACGCCCACCATGGAGTATAGCGTGTCTGTCTTGTTGCATTGTTGCCAACATTGTGTATTCTTTTAGAAATAGGGAACAAAAAGGAATTTAGGAATAGAAAAGAGCTTTCTCAATGTGATCAAGAACATCTATGGCTGGGTGCAGTGGCTCACACCTGTAATCCTAGCACCAAAGTGGGAGGATTGCTTGAGGCCAGGAGTTCAAGCCCAAGCCTGAGTAAGAGCAAGACCCCTGTCTCTACAAAAAATAGAAAAATGAGCCAGGCGTGGTGTTATGTGCCTGTAGTTCCAGCTACTTGGAAGGCTGAGGCAAGAGGATTCCTTGAGACCAGGAGTTTGAGGTTGCAGTGAGCTAAGTCATGCACTCTAGCCCAGACACAGAGAGAGACCCTGTCTCAAAAACAAAAGACAAAAAGAGAATCTATGAGCAACACAGACCAATGCTTGCCCCCAAGATCAAGAACAAAGAAGGGTGTCCACTCACATCATTTGTATTCAATGAACTGCATTTCTTTGCTTGCTTGTGAGAATAAATTTTCTTATGTTTATTAGCAATTTGCTCTTCCCTTTTTTGTTAATTATGTACCTTTTATCTCTGCTCAGGCTTCTGTTGTTATCTTAGGGCTTTTTATAGTTATTTCTGTCAGCTCTATATATTTTTGTCTTAAATATGTCTGCAACTTTGTAGTATGCTTTTTCTTCTTTGTATGCCACATTTTTTGCCATGGAGAAGCTCATTTTTATTTTTTTGTGATCAAAGCTACTGAGTTTGTTTCTTTTTAAGTTGCTTTTATGTTTAACTATTTCTCCTAAATAGTACTTCATAGTACTACAGAAACAATATTGCTTCTATATTCAAGAACTAGCTGAGTAGTTCACAGTCTATTATTTGGATGATTTATTGTCCTTTAAAAAGTAGTTTTTGTATCCTCTAACTGGTGTTATTTTGTGTTATTATAATGAATCAACAAGAAAAAAAATGGCTGGGAAAATTAGAGAATCTAATTTGTAAAAGTCATAATATGCAGGATTTATTCCAGGTTTTAAGTCATGTTTTCATCTGTAAGACTCCATTAAAAGAATGGCGAGGTTGATAACCAGGAATCATAAAAGGACTATAAAAATTATTTTATAATATAATTTCTAAGGGAAGGGTAGTCTAATTTGGACTGAATGTTCACCCTACTAATTGTGTGAAATGGAAAAGTATTTTCTCCTGTTGAAGAACAGCTAAAAAGTGGGGAGAACACATAAGAACAGTGTTTCCACGGACCATCAATCAATATTGAGTATATACTGGGTATATTGTCTTGAATTTTCTAAAGTTTTCTAGCCTAAAAAGGGATAATTTTTTTAATGTCAGTCTATTTATAGAAGTGACAGTTTAAAAAATCTTTTAATTACTTGACTTTATTTGTAACTTAACTCACATATAATTACCTCCAGGTGTTTAGCCTGGAGCTGATGAGTTACTGTATTTTTGTTAGACCTCATATTCTTTGTCTTGTAAGGAGTTTGGATGTGAGTCAATAAGACAAGATGTACCTCATTGTAACTACTTTCCAGAATTAACATACGCATATGATGAATAAGATTTTTGTGACACCAGAGATTATCAACATAAAGCAAAGGGAAGGTCCAGATGAGGCAATTGGAGAGAATAATTTTGACAGAAGTACAGAAGAGTCTGGATTACCGAACTTCAAAAAGAACTCAGCTATCACTTGCAATTTCAAAATACATCAGTGAAAAGAGAAGAAAATTGCAGTAAGCAGCCCCGCTGAAAAGTGCTCAGAGCGTGCAAAGGCTGGGGTACCTTTCCAGCCTCTCACCACTTCACCTACACCCTCTCCCAGGCTGGGTTCAGTGCAGCCTTTCTAGGATTTGCTTTCTGTACAGTGCAGCACTTGCAAATAGCAGGGACGCAATCAAGTTGCTATTATTAACAACATTCTGGCAGATCCTTGAGGAATAGAATCAAAGTTCGAGAAAAGTTATGCAGTTACTCAAGAGGGGGTGCTCTGGGGCCAGGCTGTCCGCATGCAAATCTTGGGTCTGCTATTTACCAACTGTGTGAACTTAAACACGTTACCTACCCTCTGAGAGTCAGTTTGCTCTCATATAAAACGGAAATAATAGGGCCTCTAAGGGCCATTGAGTCAGTTATGATTAGATTTAGCTACATCAAATAATCAAATAACCAGCCTACCCTCACACACACACACACATACACACAAAAACTCGAGATGTTTAGAAAAACAAATTATGTATTTTACACACAAAATAAGCCAGAAAGTAGGCAGCCCAGGGCTGCGGTGACGGATGCATGATCATCCGGATCCAGCCTCCTTTCACTGTACTGCTCTTTCCTCCTGCTCCAGCTGCCACATGGTCCTGGATGGTTGCCTGACTCCTGCCATCTGATCTCTCTTCCAGGTGACAAAAAGGTGCCTGCACCTTGGCCCTGCACCTTGCCATTTAAAAATACTTCTCAGCAGTTATATCCAACATTTCCATTGACATTCCATTGGCCAGAACTGGGTCTTATAGTCTCACCTAGCTATGGGTAGGCTAGGAAACAGTCTTCACACTGGGAGGTCATGTGACCAACTTATAAGTGAGGGTTTCAGCACAAACAAAGGAGAAAATGGATATTAGGGGGAAAAAAATAGCATTCTTTGCCACAGCCTCATGGATAGCAAACTGGTTCTCAGCAAGAAACAAAAAGATAATATTCGAACACAAGATTCATCTCCTTGTTTTAGTTAAAAAATTTAAAAAAAGAAAAAGAAAAGAAAAAAAATATTCAAACACAAGAGAGTAGCTCCAAGATTTATTCATTTGCTTATTTATTCATTAGGGCACAATGGCCAATGGTTTATTTTATTGGGGTTGATAGAATCATAATGAGGATTTTGTCCTCAGCCCTCCTGGAAGTTCTTGGCAGAGTGTGCTTCCCATTCTGATCTCCACGACAGGAGAGGAAAGGGAAGGCATTTGGGGAGGATTTCAAAGAAAAGCCACCAAGATGACTAATAGCTCAAAACAATAAAACCCAGGACGCCTGTTAAGGGAGTGAGTCAGCTGGGGAAAGAGGCTGTAGGGTGGCTGGATAATGAGCTCCCGCTGCATGGACTCTGGCACGGAGGTGGGAGGGAGGCGGGGGAGACGGAGGAGGATGACCAAGGGGATGATCATCGCCACCAGGAACTAAAAAGAAGGGACCGGGAACAGAATGACTTAGGGTGACCTGCAAGACAAACATGCTGACTGAGGGCTGTTAAAATACTGCACGTGGAGATAATACATTGGCATCTCTGAACACTGCGGCATTTGAATGTGCCCCTCCCCAGGCGAGGGCTGAGAGGTTGGAGGGACCAGGCACAGAGACGGGGGTGATAAATGACCAGAACATCTATGGGCTCCTCTGTGCCTCGGTTTCCCTCATGGAATAACTTATGTTTTGGAGTTCAGAAAAGAGATTCTATATTGATGTGAGAGATAAGTTCTGGTTTTGCATATGTGTAGAAAATAATAACTAAACAATGTCAGTATATTGCCAAAGAGATCCTACAAGTAGGGAGGAATGTCTTTTCTATATTTTCTATATTTAAAAAAGATACTCATTTTTTTTAAATTGTAGAGTAACATAGAAGCTTTTCAGTCAAGATGGCACAGGAAGATGCATTTCATCTGCTGAAAATACCAAGCAATGCCAAGCCAATGTACAAAGAGAAAACAAAAAAGGTATAGCATGCCTCAGAAATAAGATAATTACTTATGAGAACCAGAAAGAGCCGAGTGCAGCAGGAACTAGGCTGTGGGTCCCCACACAGGCAGTAGTAACCTAGAGCCCGGCTCCTCCAGGGTGCGGATGACTAAAGCTGCTCTACCCAGGACTAGAGTCCAAAGCCAGACTCCTATAGAAGCCAGAGATTAGGTTTCTCTCCACCATTCCCTTCTCCAATCCCTCACCCAAGGGGGAAAAATACTCCCCCTTTTTAGCTCTCCTGAGAGGGGCTTTATAAGATAAGGAATTCATGGCAACTACAGGACTTCCCACCCTACAACCCCTCCCCTATTTCTGCTCAGTTCTGCCACTGCCCTTACACTTTCATTCTGTGCTTTCACTGTAACTAAGTCTTTTGTGCTTTGTGTATAGGTTCACTGCAGAAATAAGTAATACGACTGCACCCATAGAAAAAGGAACGTATTCTGTTATTAACACACTGACTGCCACACCAAAAAACCCACCAAACTTTTCCTTGGGGCTATGGTGTTTTATTATGAAAATAGAATAAAAACTTCAAGTGTAATTTAAAGGTAAACATAAATAGAAAATGAAATGTATTGACTTCTATTCATTTAATCCACATTTTAAGAATTCAATTGTCAATATTAATTGTAATGATACGAACATCAACAAGTAAGATTTTAGATATGCTTTACGTGGCCCCAGGATCAAAACCAGAGTGAGGTAAATACAGCTGTCATGGCGGTTAATGTGTTAAATCTGTGCCATGATTCAATAGAATATTTTCTTTGATTCTATATATAACTCAAAATCATGTCATGTTTTAGTTAGCTTCATATTTGGATCATGACTTTCTTACAAAGCATTTGTTTTCCCTCTAATTTCCTTTTATGTGTGTGAATTTGTATGTAGTTACCTACTAAAAAGTACTTCCAGGTTCTTAAATTATTCAATGTGTATAATGAAATTAATTTTCTTCTTAAAGATACTCTTCTCGGAGTCCTTTTGCTTCCTGTTTTAATATGAACTGACAACTTTCTAAGCCTGTTTGACAAATGATACCTGCGGTTTCTTTTCAATGGTTTCCAAGATAATTCCCTTGTTTCTTGGATTCCCTGTCTCCCTCTTTCTTGGATTCCTCTTCAGTTTGGAAGGAGTACATCCTCGGTTAATTTTGCAGTAAGAGAATATGTAGAGATAGACTTTGTGAGTGCTTGAGATTTTTATTTCATTCTCACATTTGCTCGTTTGACTGGGTATAGTTTTCTTGGTTGAAATCATTTTTCTTTATAAATTTGGAGTCATTGTTCCATTGCCTTTTAGGAACCAATGTTCCTTTAGGTATATCTGATGCCAGTTTGTCCTTCACTTCCACTTGAGAAACTTTTCTTTCCTTTCTGCAAAACTTTAGCAGTTTCCTTTTTAAACTTGGCATTCTGAAATTTCACCAGAATATGTCTAAGTGTTATATTTTTCCCCATTCATTATCTTTGATACTCATTGTCTTTTTCAATATGAACACTTGAGTTCTCCAATTCAGGGAAATTACCTTTTATTTCTTTAAATTATTTTTCTTCATTCACCATTCTCTCCTCCTGGAACTCCCGTTAGATTGATGTTGAATCTTCTATTTTTTTTTTTAACTTTCCCTCATTATAGCTTCCTATTTTGAAATATCTTTGTCCCCATCTTTTAGATCACTATGTGATCTTCTACTTCATTTAGTCCCTCTGTTTTGAGTTTCCATTGGCAATCATCTTTTTAATTTTGGGGAATTTTTAATTTTTTGAGTGTTCTTTTTTCATGGCCATCTGTTTCTGTTCTTTTTTCAATAGATAAACGGCATGTCTTCCGGCGCTTAGATTAGAATTATTTTTTTTAAGTTCTAGTTCTTGTATTATCTGTCTCCCATTCTCTGAAATGATGTATTCTATTTGTTCAAATTGGTCTTTCACAACATTAAGTTTGTTTTTTAATGTTTTAAGATCTTTGATTGACATGGCTTGTGAATGATGAAATATATTCACCTTTACAGGCAGTTTGCATGAGTCTCCTTTGCAAATGGGTAGTCCTACTTATCCAAAAGGCCTCTCCTTCACTCCCCTCCCGCCTGCCCTACCAGAATGGAAGGTGGGTGAAAGTCTCTGCAAGTCCATTTGTCCACCCCACAGGCAGCCTTCTCTTAGGAGTACTGACTGGGGAGAGGCTTACACATAGAATTGCCAGAATAAATAAGAATATCCTCCAGGGAGTATAATTGCTTATTTCCAAGAAATGACAAAAAGAAAGGATGGACCTCTTCTTGTGGGGGTCCCAAGTCCCTCAGTGCCTGCTCCACCTCACTCCTCAGCCCGGACGCCTTCACCAGGAGATGGTCCCAGGCACGGTTGGAAGTGGGCTCGCAGGGCTGCAGCTGCTCCAGATATTTAATGAAGGGAAGGGACTGTCTGGCTGAGCCATTTCTATAGATAGGCCTTCGATTCATCACTCCTTCTCTCCAAACTTGCTGACTCCAAGTCTTGGAATTTTTCCAGAGCTCTGCCAGGAAAATAGCCACTACTTCCATGGTGGGCTGGGGCTACAGTTCGGCTGTGATCCCATCTGCTTCTTGTGATCCGTAAATTGTTCAAAATGTCTTGTGCATGGATGGTGCCTTTTCTTGTTTTCTTTTTTTTTTCTTTGTTTCTTTTTTCTTTCCCTCAATACCATATTCACACACCTTTCTTGTTTTCAAGGCCCTCAAATCTTTATACTGTTTTTCTGTATCCTTTCCTATGTCACTGGGATCTGAGCTCAGCTCTGGGGTTACAACTGGGTGGGAAGAAGATGGACACAGTCTCTTGCCTTATGGAGTTTATGTTCTTGAGCAGTAAACAAGCAGTGACAGTTGAACAGACAACTACCATGTTTCCTTGAAAGTAAGACAGGGTCCTATATTTATTTTTCCTCAGGAAGACACCCTAGGGCTTATTTTTCAGGGGATGTGTTGTTTTCAGTACGGTACAACAATCTACATTTATTCAAATATAGTTAAGTCGTCTTCTTCTGGAACATCATCGTAACTCTCCAAACCCCGAATTCCATCCTGAATTTCTTGTGACTCTATTTCCTGTAGAACCGTTGGCCCCAATCTCTCTTGTGGAGCTCTCATGGGGCAGATGAGAAGGGCTGCTCATCTTCTTTACCGCTCCCAGACGAAAAGCATGGGTTGTGCTGATAGGCTGCATAGCCACGCCCATCACTAGGTCTTATTTTTGGGGTAGGGCTTATATTGCGCAAATGCTTAGAAATCCTGCTAGGACTTATTTTATGGGTAGGTCTTATTCTCGGGGAAACACGGTACTCATAATATTAGCACAATAAATGCTACAGGAGGGACTCCCTAACCAGATTTAGTGGGAAAGAAAGGCCTGTATAGGTGTGGAAAACACACTCTTTTCTCCTACTATACTCTCACAACACTTCTGACACAAGATATGTGGGGGTTTTCCCCACACACCAAGCAATTCTCCAGTGGACAACAGCTGGGTGTCCCACAATAATTCAGTTCTGACACTATCTACCTGGAGTCAGAGTTAGATCCCACAGGTTGAGAGGGTTCAGTCCCACAAGACTGCCTGTTAGCTCCCCACCAGAGGGGTTCATTCCCTTGGTGGATATCAAGTCAATAGATACAGCCAAGTTGGTTATAGCAAGGGGGATTGTATAACTTGGCACAATTAAGGAGCATACTGGGATAGTTCCCAAAGCAGTGGCACCAAACCAGAGAGTTGGGCTGGTTTTATGAGCATAGAATAATGAGATGTTATCTGATTGGATCTTGCAATGAGTTGATGGCAGGAGCAATGATCTGACTGGATCCTGCCATGTGGTGTCCGCCTCTTAATTCAGCCCCCACTCCTGGGTCCAAGCACTTAGGTTCCGCACATGGTTGCACTCGTGGTTAATCTGGGCATAATCATATTACATGACCTTCAACCTGGGGATCAATGGCAACTGAAAAACAACTTTGTTACATAAAAGTTGAGCCAGATTGGTCTGCTGTGGTTACATCCCCACTTCAGCGTCAATCCCAAATAGGGGGCTGTCATCCGCACCTCTGATTATTGACTATAAATTGGGGTTTCCACTACCCTCTCTCCTTGGGTTTGATGAATTTGCTAGGGCAGCTCAGGGAACTCAGGGAACTCGGGGAAACACGTTTACCATTTTTAAGTAAATGATATTACTAAGCCTACAGATGAACAACCAGATGAAGAGGTGGGTGGAGTGAGGTACATGAGATAGGGATTGGGGCTTCTGTGCCCCTCAGGGTGCCCCACTTCCCCAGCACCTATATGTGTTCAGTAACCTGGAAGTAATCTTCTCAGCCAGGAGTTTTTATGTTAGTAGAACTAGATCTCCAGCCCCACCCCCTTTCCTTGAGTTTGGCGGGTGGGGCTGAAAGTTCCAACCCTCTAATACTCCCTTCACTGGGTCTTTCTGCTGGCTGGCCCCATTCTGAGGCTATCTAGAAACCCCTCCCTAAATCACTGCATTTGCATACACTCAGGTCTTAGGAAAGGGGCTCAGGATGAATAACAAAAGACACCCTTGTCACTCAGGAAATTCCAAGGGTTTCAAGGACAGAGACCAAAGTATTTCTTATTACACCACTAATAGAAAGGCTGTCTAAACTGAGACCTAAAGAACAAACAGGTATTATATTAGGGCAAGAGGAGGTGGGTGGCCAGAATAGAAAGGTGGGAGGAAAAGCCTTCCAGCCGGAAGGAACAGAGTGTGAAACCTGTGGTCTCTGCAGGCATGAGCAGCCAGACACACAAAAGTTCTGTAAATTTCCTTTGACTCATGGAACAGGAAGGACAAGTGGAAGACAGGCCCAAATGAGCTGCCTCTGACGGCTACACACCCTGCTCGCTGAAGACCTTCCTTTTCCAGCTATTTGTGTTTGCAAGGATGAGGGGATTGGACTGCAAAGGGCTTCTGCTGGAGATGCTCATGTACCTCGTCTCCCAAGTTTTCTGGGTGATCCAGTGAGATCAGCGTAGCTTTCCCAGGACCAAGCCATTAGTAAGCGGTAATGCTGTTACCTTGATTGTAGGGCAGAGGAATTTGTAGGATAGAGGAAGGGCAGAGGAATTCTTCCAATTGTCGGGAATTTACTTGGGTGGGGCAATGAGCTAACCGCAAACCTTTGCTTCTGGTCATTGCTTGCTTGCTACACCGCTGTAAGGGGAATTACGGGATGAGGTCATTGAAGCACGGGCGACTGGCCCATCAGGCAATAGAGGGCAACCAACCCACCAATTATTTCAAAAGGCAATAGTGGGCAACCAATCATTTTAAAGGTCAACTCATGATCCATGCGTAGTCAGCTTGTGCGCAGCTTGTGCACCATGGGGATAAAAGGCATGCCGTTGTTCCGGTCGGGGTCCTTGCCTGTGAGAGTGGCCACTGCGTTGGTGCTCTGGGGCTTGGACCCTGGCTAGCCAGAAAATAAACCTCCTCTTGTGTGATTGCATCCTCGATGTCGCTGCTTTTCTGTCCGGTGGGGCTGTGGAAGGTCGGTCCCTAACATGATCAGTTGGGGAATCCTCAAAGCCTACATGCTTTCCTGCAGTAGGTGCCATATATTTTTCCCCATTTTTCCCAATCTTGGTGAAATACACATAACATAAAATTTACCATTTTAATGATTTTTAAGTGTTCAATTCACTGGCATTAAGTACATTCATATTGACGTGTGACCATCACCACCATCCACCTCCAGAACTCTTTTATCTGCTCAAACTGAAACGTCCCCATTAAATGCTAAGGCCCCCAGCCCCTGACAACCACCATTCTACTTTCTGTCTGCATGAATTCGACTGCTCTAGGGACCTCATATGAGTGGAATCATGCAATATTTGTCCTCATGTGACTGAGCATATGTCACCAAGCATAACGTCCTCAAGGTCACCCACAGGTGCTGATAAAATTATAATATCCTGTAACTCCTGAGAATCTCCAAAAGGGAGAAAGTGCCCCAGGCTGAGCTGAGAGGGGGAGGAGTGAGGTTGTGGTAGCAGCCCAAGTCATTAAGGAGACTGTTAAAATAAACGATGATGAGTCACAAGAGGACACTAGAATTTTCAAAATCTCAGACCCTGAACCTGCTAGTGTGCATGATCCCTGTCTCCACCGTACACTAAATTGTCAGAAAGAGCCGTACAACCTCAATCAACTTGTTCCAGGGAGCTTCCTGCCCAGGGACATGAATTCTGTGCCTGCGAAAGGAACCGCCCTTGATGTTGGTGCAGGACCCGCCTATGTGCTCATTTATCCAATGTGCACCGGTCAGTGCCTGCCAGCATGGTGGGCGGTTTCCATTTGCACCTCCAGATCCAATCTGCTCCTTTCCACCCTGCTTCAAGTCCCACCGGCTGCCTGTAGGATTGGCTTTCTGTTGGGCCTGGCTAATTGGGGCCACCAACAAGAGATTGAAGGGTGGTAACTGTGACGGTTGATTTTAGGTATAAACTTGACTGGATTAAGGGCCATCTAGAGTGAAGGTGTTTGCAGAAGAGATGAGCATGCAACTTGGAGTGTGGACGGAGTAGGACGGATCAGCCTCAGGATGGGCGGGCACCATGCAATCAGCTGGGGGCCCAGGTAGAACAAAAACGGGAACGGGAACGACAATTTGGTTTCTCTCTGGGAGCTGGGACACACCCTTCTTTTCCTGCCTTGGGCATGGAAACTCCAGGCTCTTGGCATTGGGACTCCGGGGTTTATATCAGCAGCTTCCAGGGTGCTCAGGTGCTCACACCGAGAGTTACACCATCCAATTCCCTGCTTCTGAGGCTTTGGGACTTGGTTTGAGTCACGTCACTGGCATCCCAGGGTCTCCAGCTTGCAGACAGCCTGTTGGGGGACTTCTCAGCCTCCATGATTGCATGGGCAAATTCCGCTAGTCAATCTCCTCTCATCTATCTATCACACACACACACACACACACACACACACACACACCGTGTTGGCTCTGGTTCTGCTATCTGGAGAACCCTGACTAATGCAGTAGTCAAGTGAGCTTGGCGTATCTATACTCCTGTTTCCTCTCAGCAGGTTGCTATGAATTGGCTGCTCCAAAGGCCACGCTTTCTGGCACCTAGTTTACAGCTAATGACCTAGAAAACTCTTTCACTACCCCCTTCTCTATCAGCAACATTAATTAAAAGCAGTTTGCCTTCATGTGTCAAGGACAGCAATATATCTTACCTGTCCTGCCTCAGGGCTAAGTCAACCCCCACTGTCATAACATAACCTTGTTTGTTTTGATATTCTATGGAAAATCACACTGGTCCACCACACTGATGGCAGTATGCTAATTCGATCCAGTGACCAGGAAGGAGCAAACACCTTAGGTTCATTGCTAAAACACACAGGTGCCAAAGAGTTGGGACAACCCCGTGGAAGGCCAGGGGCCTGCCACACCGATGACATTCCTAAGGGTCCAGTGGTCTGTTGGGATGTCTCCTTGTAAAAGTGAAAGTCAGTGCTTATACCTTGCCCCACTGATCATGCAGGAGGCACAGTGCTTAGTGGGTTTCCTTGGAAAGGAAGAATTGCCTCTTTAGAGGCCATTTAAACCCCATTTGGGGTGCTGCTCTAAATTACTGGATTGCTAGCCTGGTAAGGCCACCAGTTTGGAGTTGGCACAGAGCATGCAGAGGTTCCCAAACTAGTCCAGGCGCATGACAAGCAGTCTGACCAGCAGACGCCACCAAGTGGAAGGATCTGCGGCAGACAGAGATGCTCTATGGGGCCCTGGCGACGTAAAGCCGAAACCTCTCCTACTGACAACCGTGTTCACTTGAAAAACAGCTCCTGGGCCGGGAGAGGGCCCTGAGAGAGACTGGACATCTGACCCTGGGTCCCGAATAACTACGTGACGTAAACCGCCCATCATGACCTAGACCCACTCAGCAGCGGTCAGTGGGAAGTGTAAATGATGTTGTAGGGGAGAAACCGTAGTGTCTTTTCCTCACCCATCACAAGGTTCATGGCTGAGACCCCTGAAACAAAGGACAGATTAACAAGAGGAAAGCATACAAATGTATATATATAATTTGATATAAATGTCATATGACATAGGAGCTTTCAGAAATGAAGACCCAAAGAAACTGCATTGTTATGGAGAGTCATGCACGAGTGTGCCTGGGGGATGCAGGATGAGGCTCTCGGAGAGAGAGATTTGCTCCCAGCGTGGATTGGCCCCCCTGCCCCCTGTGCTTTGGCCAGCGCCGGCGTTCCCAGACTCACAGAATGTCCCATCTATCATGTTGTTGTCGAAACTCAAACATCTCCCAGTAGGGGACACACTTTTCAGAGATGGCAATGTGACAGTGGGCTCATGACCCTAGAATTCACTGGTTTTATCACGTGCTTCATTTGCTAGGAAAACATGGCTTAGTTGGGTGGCAGAATGAATGGCCTCCTGATGACACAGAGATCGTGACAACTGGGAGCCGGTACCCTGCAAGGTGGGGTGCTTTCTGCAGGATGCAGTAAATGCCTCAAACCAGCAGCCAGCGTGTGGTGCCACCTCCCCCATAATCAGATTGCCTCAGTCTGGGAACCAGGGGGTGGAGGCAGGAGTGGCCCCTCTGCCGGTTGATTATACTAAGTAACCACTGAAAGAACGCTTGCTTTTGCTTTGACCTTGGGCTTAGGGCTAACCTAGGAGAAATCCTTCCCTTAAGGATCACAAAGTTCCGTTCAATTGGAAGCTGGAGCTGAGTCTGACCCTCTGCCATTTGAGGCTCCTCATGCTGCTAAACCAAAGGCAGAGAAAGAAGTCATCATGTTGGCCCCACTTACTAAAAGGAAATCTAATTGCCTCCACACAAGAGAAGGAATCCAAGAGATTCACTGAGATATCTCTTGCTCTAGCAGTCAGTGGAAAATGGTGCAACCTAGATGGATAGGGTCACTGAGGACTCAGATCATCAATGAAGGTTGGGGTCACCCTCCCAAGTGCCAAACTCTATTTATCCCAGCAGAAAGTAATGGGTGGTGGAAGAAGGAAGCTATGTTTGTCAGCTTGGGCTTCATGACTCGTTCCAGAAACAGATTCCATAGCAGTTATATTTTATTTCCATTATTTTGACTTTGTCCCCACCACCCCAATCTGTTTTAATATCCCCCGCCTCATACTTCTTTGCAGGGCAATGACAATGGCCACCACCATAAAGACTTCAGGTCAGACTGTGACTGAACCAAAATCACCATGTAATGGTACAGCGATTGACAGGACTTTTGTGGGTACCCGGTGCTGGGAACATACATTTTTCACCTGGAGAGAGGATCAGAGTAGATGCTGAGGGGACCCCATTCTGCATAGCTCCCAGGTGCCCATCCAGGGAGTCCAGCTGTAGGGACCGCAGTGGACTCTCTTGCCCTCTAGGCTCTGCTTAGGTTTAGCCAACGAGACACGAGCAGGAGATCAAAGAGTGAAGAAAAGTGGAGTTGGGGGAACTATTCCCCTGATTCCCTCCTTGCTGGGTCCCTAAGGATTGGCTGTGTCCTTTATTAAAAACTCTATACAGCCGTCTCTCTGGGTTTTGTGACCATTCTCTCCCTCTGCCCCTCCACCAAGTCCTGTTGTTGTTAACTCCGGTCATGTGCCATTCCTTGTTGCTCTCACTACGCCTTGCCTACACCTGTGTCATAGTCCTTTTGTTAAACTACCCTCGATTACCCAGTCTGAGGATGCCACCTGCTTCCTGCCAGGAGCCTGACTGGTACAAGCAGGCCCTGTGCATGGCCCCAGGGTTACAAAAGTACAGAAGACCTGGTTCTCAACCTCAAGGAAAACTCAGGTATCTCGTGGAACACTATGCAGAGAGATGCCTGAAAAGGCATGTAACAAAAATGCATGCTAGAGGAGTATAGCGAGGCACGCTGTTCTACCAAGGAGAGAGTGATCGACGTACTTCCAGATGGGAGTGGGGAGGGGGACCCTGGATCACTGCCCTGCAGAAGAAAGATTCGAACTGGTTCTTAAAGGATGAGTGCAAAGTTAGAAATGTCTTCTTTTCACGTTCTCACAAAATGGTTGGTTCTTTGATTCTCCTAGGTCCCCAAAATATCTCCAGTATGACGTAACTAAAGGAGAGGAGAAATGTTCCGGGCCACTCTAACAGAGAGGAGGGGATGTCAGGAACAGAGGCTGCAAGGAGGTGGGGCAGAGAGGAACTTCGGTACCATTTGCAGAGTTTTCTCTGCACCACCCTGCCTCCCAGAGATGGTCTCAACCTCCACTGTGTTTCCTAGTCCAGGCAGAACTGGGCAGCTAATATGCAGACCCTTCCGGAAGGCAGCGCCATTCTTACCCCCTACCAAGGAGATGTAACACATGGGCTCTTGGTAACATTGAATAAATTTGTTTATCATACCTTCATCAGACTAACAATCCACTGGAAACAGAGGGAACAGAAACGTGTTAAATAATACCATGAAATTACAGTCAGAAATATCCAAATTGTGGGATGTTCTGTAGGATGAACTGGTTTATTCCACAAATAAAATGCAAGAGGAGCAAAGGGTTTTGAAGAAACCTATAGATTAAAAGAGATCTAGAAGACTTATAAAAATGCAGGTCTGGGTGCTGTGCTCACTCCTGTAATCAGAGCAGTTTGGAAGGTTGAGACAGGGGGATTGCATGAGTCTCTATATGAAGCTGCATTTTCTTAAAATACATGTACTTCTTTTTCTTTTCTCTTTTCTCCTCTTCTCTCCTCTCCTCTTCTCTTCCCTTCTCTTTTTTTTAGACAGAGTCTCACTCTGTTGCCAGGGCTAGAATGCCGTGGTGTCAGCCTAGCTCACAGCAACCTCAAACTCTCTCAAGTGATCCTCCTGCCTCAGCCTCCCCAGTAGCTGGGACTACAGGCATGTGCCACCACGCCCGGCTAACTTTTTCTATATATTTTTAGTTGTCCAGCTAATTTCTTTCTATTTTTCTTTTAGTAGTAGAGACGGGGTCTTGCTCTTGCTCAGGCTGGTCTCAAACTCCTGAGCTCAAGCAATCCTCCTGCCTCGGCCTCCTGGAATGCTAGGATTACAAGCATGAGCCACCACCCCCGGGCATGAGTTGGTAATTTTTGATGCTGGGTCATTAGTACATGGTGCATTATCTAGTTTACTTGTATTTGAAGTTTTCCATAATAGAAAAAAAGATTTATCAAACCTTTAGCAAGTAATGTGAGAGTATGAAGCATTAGGGCTTGAACTGGGTTCCGAGTCTGTGATGAGGGTGAGGATGGCAGGGCAGAGTAACAGGACAGCCACCACTTCACACTTTGGCTCAGGGTTAGATGGGATGTATTGACTTTTCCCAGTGGGAGGTAGACTGTCGATTATGTCTTTATGATTGGATTTACCAAACTGGTGATTTGAGTGGCTCCCAGATTAAAGTGAGAACAAGAATCTTAAAAGGAAAGACCAGGCCCCAGTCTCCTGATCCAAGATGTAGTGAAATGCCACACAGGATGGAAAGCAATTCTGACGACTCAGTGCTTCTCAAACTTTAATCGTGCCTGCCCATCACCTGGGGGCTTTACGGAAATGCAGACTCCGGTTTGGTGGGTCTGGGTGAGGGCCAAGATTCTGATTCTAACAGCCTCCCAGGGGATGCTGTCCTGGGGTCCCTGCTTCGAGTGCGAGGCCACAGAGCTGTGGTGTACGAATTTGTTATACTTTAGAATCGCCTGGAGGCCTTAAAAAAATACTAAGTGGCTAAGCCCTTCTCCTAGAGATTCTGATTCAGTCTAAGTGGGGCTTGGGTATCAGTTTTAAAAGGCTTCCAGATAATGCTAATGATTACTTAGAGGAATATTTTTAGGACCAACTGACAAAGTCGATTATTTCCAGTTCATTAGTGGTGTATTTGAATCGACCATTCATTCAATCGTCCATACATTTATTCAATTTTCAACTCTAATGATTGAATGCTCTGTGTTTGAGAAATGATGTCTATTAAGTTTCCATTTTTCAAATAGTTTTTACCATCCTCTAGAACTATCTACTTTCTGCTGGATTTTCACTGGCTACTACATAATGAAATTAAACTCTGAATAACATCCTTCCCACAAATTTGACACTAAGCTGCTTCTTTTAGAACGAGACAATAACAAAGAAGAATAAAATTAAATACTCTAGACAAGAAGGAAAAAAAATCTATTTTCAGTTTATATTTTATTAGAGGTGGCTTGCCAGTCAGATGATATGTTAAAATTATCCAGATTGAAAAAAAGAACTAGTAGTTTTATTTTATTTTTTTTATTTGCTCTTAAGTAGTTTACCAAGGAATTATATATAACTAAAATTCCAGGAGACTTCAGCAATAGGCCAGAATGTATACATTTATGTCCAGTACTTTCAGAAAAGAAGGTAGAAATACAAAGTTTCAATGTTGCTATGAATGTCCCTGTAGATGTCTTGTATCCACATGTGCTGAAGTTGTCGTAGCATACATACTAGTGGAATTGCTGGGTTACAGGATATTCGAATGTTCAACTATACAAGACTCCCAGCCAAATCTAATGGGATCTGGACTCAATCCTGCCTTTTTATTGTGTGATATCACATCCATCTGCCCCACTCTCCTTTGGACAGATGTCAGGGAAAATAGCAGAGTAGAGAACTCCAAAACATTGTACCTCCACAAAAGCAATGAATAAGCTCGCAAAAATTGTCACCATGAACTTTTCTAGAACTTTAGAATCTAATCAAAACGTATGACAATCAGGGGAAAGTTTACTGAAGAAAACAGCTGAATTTCAGTAAGAGAGCCTGGTGGCATTTCAACTTACCTGGTTCCTAACCCCCACTCCCAGCTCAGCTCTGGACTGGCAGACAGAAGCCCACTTCTCTGGTGCAGGTTGTTGATGGCGGAGGGACCAATACAGACCTCACTCTCAATGACTTGTGGCTCTGTGCTTTTACCCATATCATAGCTTCCTAAAGGATCTGCTCCAGGAATTACCTTTGCTCCACCTGCCTTGGAGCATCCCCAGAATTGAGGCCACTTCCAGGGTGATGTCCGTCAAAAATATTTAAAGGCAAATGTGTTAGCTATGGCAGCCTGTGGCAAAGGATCACAGCCGGACAGGCAATAGAAAGACCACAAAGCCTGGGAGGAAGAGAAGGACGTATTTCAGGGAAGAAGGCTTTGAAAAGCTCCCATGTTGCTGTCATTTGAAATATTTTTCCCCTCCAAAACTCATGTTGAAACTTAATCCCCAATGTGGCAGTATTGAGAGGTGGGGCTGTGTAAAAAAATTTTTTTAATTAAAATTTTTTTTTTTTTTTTGGAGACAGAGTCTCACTCTGTTGCCTGGGCTAGAGTGCCATGGCATCATCCTAGCTCACAGCAACCTCAAGCCAATCCTCCTGCCTCAGCCTCCTGAATAGCTGGGACTACTGGCACGTGTCACCACACCTAAATAAATTTTGCATTTAGTGTGGAGATGGGATTTTGCTATGTTTTTCAGGCTGGTCTCAAACTCCTGGCCTCAAGTGACTCTCCCGCCTCCGCCTCCCAAAGTTTTAGGATTGCAGGCGTGAGCCATCTCACCCAGCCTTCTTTTACATTTTTTGAGCCTTGTTTTACGGGCTTGTCTAAGGTCTATCCTGGAGAATGTTCCATGTGCACTTGAGAAAATGTCAATTCTGCTATTGTCATTAGACTGTTCTGTAGACATTAGTTGGTCTAATTAGTTGGCAGTATTGTTCAAGTGTTCTGTATTCTCGCTACTTTTCTGTCTGGGTTTTATCCACTTTTGAGAGCAGGGCATTAAAGTCTACAACTATTATTGTTGAATTTTCTATTTCTTCCTTTAATAACCTTCTGTTCACTTTTAACAGTAACCCCAAAGTGATCTTTTACAAAAATAAGTAGGATTGTGTCACTCCTCTTCAAAACCCTCTACTTTCCAGCTCATTCATAGTAAAATCCCAAGTACCTGCAGTGCCTAAAGTTCCCACAAAGTACATCCCACCACCTCATACTGCACGCTGAGCGCTCCTCCTCTTCTGACCCGGGCCGTTGGCCACCATGTTAGGCATAACAGACGTGTCCTTTGTCCACAGGACCTTTGCGTTTGTTCTCTCCGTCTGAAATGCTCTTCTCTCAGGCACCTGCATGGCTCCCTGCTCTTTGCTCAAATGCTCATCTCAGCGAGGGCTTCTCTGACCACCCTCTTTTAAATTGTAATGTCTCCTCTTACCCCTTTCTTGATTTTTTTTCTCCATAGCACTTGTCTCCATCTGCCTGTATATATTGTAATATAATCATGTAAATGATGTCTTATTTATTTCCTATCTTTTCTTTCTCACTAGAATGTAAACTTTAAGAGCATGGGGATTTCTGTCTGTTCCATTCCCACGTATCTCCAGCAGAGTGCCCGTTGTGTAGTAGGTGACCAATAAATGTCACCTTCGTGAATAAAGGAATGCTCTGAGCCTTGCTCGAGGCAACCAGGAGGCTGGGCAGCAGACGAAGTCAGATTCAATGGGTACTAATTAATTCTGTTGCTGTAAGACTCTGCAACTATGAATAATCATTTTCTTAAATTTCTGTTATTGCTATTAAAACTACCTGTACTAACACAGATCCAGTTGGGTCAGCTTGTTGTTTTCTTCCATTTCCATCCTTTTTCTCTCTTTTTAACTGTTTTTTGATCATGTGTTGTATGCTAAACACTGGATAGAAAGTGGTAAGCCTATAGTGACAAAGTCCCTGCCCTTATGAAATTTACAGTATAATTTTCTGAAATTCGCTGTGCCAAAGTAATCAGACCACTGCCCCTAGAGGTTCCCTATCCAATTTACTTCCCAGTTTCAAGAATCTTCTCCTAGATCAACTAAAACAAAATAGAATTCTAGCAAACAATTTAAATTGAACCTTGCCAGTCTCATGTACATAAATCAGCTTCCAAGTACAGTCAGCTCTCCATACCTGTGGGTTCCATATCTGTGGCTTCAATCAAGCTCAGATGGAAAATATTTGGAAAAAAAAATAAAAAATAGCAATACAATGATAAAAAATAATACAAATAAAAGATAGCATAACAACTATTTACATAGTATTTACATATTACTAGGTATTATAAGCAATGTAGACATGATTTAAAGTATATGCAGGGTGTGTGTAACTTATACTGTACCATTTTATATAAGGGACTTGAGCATCTGCAGATTTTGATATTTAAAGGGGCCCTGGAACCAATCCCCCCCTCATATGCCTAGGGAGAAATATACCACAAAAATCAAATTTTAAGCATCACAAGTATTTGAAAACTAGTTTAAAAAAAATAGTTGGCAGTGGAATTGCAACTATAGAATTTGAAAGCTCAGTGCAAATTAGCAGCATTAAACTAATGCCTGACAAATGTTCTTCATGTTACATTTTATGCTTCAGCTACAAATCCCAGTGCTAAAACTTTTAAAAGCATTTTATATCAACTATTTTGCAGCAATGTTTTAATGGCACTGTGGTTCATTATAATGGTTAAAGTATTGTCAGTTTTCCAAAAAAAAAATTCTATTTCAAAAATTCCTGGCATACATGAAACTTTAGCCAGAGTAATTTTTCTAATGGCTAAAAAGGTTTTAGTCTTTTGTCAGCAAGTACTGTCGTCAAAATATTTCAACCACAGATTCTTCTTATTCCATCAGAGGACGGCCAAGTACCCGCATGATAGCTCAGAAGTGGAGAAAGGACACTGTACCAGTCAGCAGAAATTTTTATAATCTACTTATCTGACAGAAGCCCAATTGCTCACCTATTTCATTTGACAACCAGAAAGACTATTTTGAGAAAACTTTTGTGGGTTTCTTATTTAAAGTACCCCTGCAATAAATTGTAACAAGCATAACCAAGTGCTACTCCCTTATCTGGTTTTCCCGTAAGCCATTTCACCAGAAATCTAAAGACAAGACAGAGTATCATGGAAGAAAAATCAGCAGAGTTACGGGACAAATTAAATAATCCAAGACCCTTGGTTTGAGGCAATTCAGCAAAATTGTATTATGACTTGTCCAGAATTCACGAAGCAAAACAGAAATAATGCCATGAGTTCATGTTCCTGGAAAACTTTGTAGAAGCAAGATCACTATGGGAACGTGCATATTTTGGTCTGGGACTCACCCAAATAGCAAAACAGTCAAAGTTTGCTAAAAAAAAAAGATTACTTCAGGAACTTCCAGTGACGCCCCTGGTTTTCCTCTGGGAGAGTCAAAGCGTAACCAGCAGCAGGAGAAGTGGGGGACTGGGGGCCTCCTTCTGAAGCTCTTTTGGTCTCGGGATCCCCCTTTTTTTCCTTATTCAAAAATATTTAGTCTGCTGGGCACGGGGGCTCATGTCTGTAATACTAGCACTCTGGGAGGCCAAGCTGGGAGGATCCCTTGAGTTCAGGAGTTGGAGACCAGCCTGAGCAAGTGAGAGACCCTGTCTCCACTAAAAATAGAAAAAATGATTAACCAGGCATAGAGGTGTACCTGTAGTCCCAGCTACTCAGAAGGCTGAGGCAGGAGGATCACTTGAGCCCAGGAGTTTGAGGTTGCTGTGAGCTAAGTTGACATCACAGCACTCTAGCACAGGCAACAGAGTGAGACTTTGTCTCAAAAAAAAAAAAAAAAAAAAAAGAAAAAAGAAAGAAAGAAAAGGAAGTACATGTATATTAAGTAAACGCAGCTTCATATAGATTTGTTATAAAAGGGAGAAAGTCTGGCATGGTGGTATGTGCTTGTGATCCCAACTGCTAGGAAGGCTGAGACAAGAGATAATTATCTTCAGCCCAGGAGTTTGAGTCCAGCCTGGGCAACATAGTGAGACCACATCTCTAAAAATAAAATAATAGATAAAAGGGAGGGATATTTTAATGACCTTTTCAGATAATTGTGGCTATTCTTATTTGATACTACTCCAACACTCAAGTGGCAGATTTTTTTTAAAGATTAGTTGCAATGTGAAATTTGAAACCCTAGCAATGAAGTGTTCATACTCTGTTAACATTAAAATCTATTGGTCTATCTTATACTTCAAATGGACGTTTTCCCATTCATTATTTTGTAACATTATGTATTGGTCATTTGGAAACTATGGTTCACTCAGTTATGAAAATCATCCAAGCGTTGACACATTTCATTATGCAATATAAAACAAAACACATTTGTTACTATCACCACTGACCTCATCACGAAGCATATAGTATCTAAATTTGGGGGAGCTATCAAGCTCACAGTGGTGAATATGTCTTCCTAAATTCTAATTTTTACTTAAAACCTCAAATTTTCATTGGCAACAAACATTATCAGTTGTTTTCACTGAAGTGGCAGTCCCGTTTAGTTCATTTTTTTAGCAATGTCTGCTAAATACCTAAGTCTGAATAACCATAGTTTGTTGCTCTTTCATGTAAAAAGTGTCCAGTGGAATAAAGTGATGGTTAGTTCAGCTCTCAACTCAAACAACAGCAAAGTGCTTTTCCTCCAGGCAACCATCGTACCTATTAGGAAGCGCAAGTGCTGTGTGCATACCTCCCACTTTGCCACACGTTACACATTAAAGAGCTCTGTACACAACAGTGGAGATTAAAGGAGAATAATGTTGAGACATTATACAAATAGTTTTGACCTCCCAAATCCCTGCAAGAGTCTCAGAGACACCCAGGGCTCTGCAGACCAGACTTTGAGAACACCTGGACCAGGAGAAGACAAGCTGTAGAGGAGAGAAAGGAAGATGATGTGCTTTGTAGCTACCAAGTGCCAGATACCGGACAAAATGCAAAAGATGTTCTACATTCATTTTCCCATGCTATATTATAAATCCAAGCCCCTCTTGGATTTGTGCCTCAATTTCAAAGGCAAAGAAACAGAGGCTTAGAGGAAGTAACAGAACAGAGTCAGAAGCTAGTCTGGCCCCAAAACTCTTGCTTTTTTTCCCAGGGTAGAAAAAGATATCTTCTTTCTTACTAGCTTTGATATAGAGACCCCATTCTTCCGGAGTACCCCCATACAAGCCATGTTCCCCATGTCATCTCCTAGCCAGTTTCCATTTCTGTACAGGCCCTCGCCTCTCTGAGTAAAAGTACTTCTTCTCCTGCCAGTTTTCTAAATCAGAGGTGACAAAAATACAGCATGTAGAAGTGCTTTCCTTCCCAATGAGCACATCCGGTATTAATAATCTTTAATTTTCAGCAAGCCTGAATTAGTCCTAGAACCTTCTCAACTCAGGTGTGGGGAGCCATAATCCATAATCCATCAGGGCCGACAACAGAAGTTCAATGTGCTGGTCAGCTCATCTCAATCATTATGAAGCAAGCGTGTGGGATCAGAGGTTGAACCTCCTCCTTCCTTCTTTACAAATACAAAAAGTAACGTTGTCAGGAAGATATGTGCATAGCTCCAGGTGATGATGTTACTTGGAAAAACTAACATAATTATTAGGTGTGAACATTCTTGACTCCAACAGACCAACAGATCTCCTTGAATATATTACAAGTCCTAAGAATCTACTAGGTG
This sequence comes from Microcebus murinus, assembly GCF_040939455.1. NCBI lineage: Eukaryota > Metazoa > Chordata > Mammalia > Primates > Cheirogaleidae > Microcebus > Microcebus murinus. The sequence goes on along the minus strand of NC_134116.1, from coordinate 76,623,953 downwards.
CTTCCCCCTACTTCAAAGGTCTAACATTGTATCTGTGCCCACATTTCCAAATTGTGTTTTACTCTTTAAACATGATTGGGCCTCCCTAAACCACTGCAATGACTTCTCCAACTGTGCTCGTCACTTCAACACATTTCCTGTCTGAATATTTCTGGTGTTTGATTAGGTTCTGCCTCCGGCTGCACTGGCCTTACAGTCTAGGGCAGTTGAAGACATTTTCAAAGCTGGAACAAAAAAGCAGGATTTGGGAACAGAAAAATCTGGATGTAGACAATGAGGACCTGAGCTGAGGAGTTAAGATTTGATTTGAATGTCAGATCACATGGTTACAAGCCTATTTATACCTCACTGCTTTCAGGTAGAGAATCAGATTTTGGAAGAGCACAATCTTTGCCTTGATCGATTAAAACATATATTTTGTCTTGTTCGTTTTGCTGCTTCTCAGAATCTCAGATCGAGGTTTGATGGAAAAAGATTAATTCTTTTATATAATTATTCTTCATGAAATGTTTTTCAATTATTCATAGTATTTCTACCCCTCATTACTTTAGCTGTCATTACAATGACATTTTTCTAGAGACAAGAAGTCTCATTATATACTAGAAATTCCTAATCAGTTCTTATCTGAAATTATTCTCCTGACAAACTACCAGGACAAAGGGCATGAGAGGTGAGATGCTCAAATGGGGTGCCCAGCTAGAGCGTCACACCTAAGAGACAGAACCATGTTGCCTCCTAGCTTGGAAAATTTGTTCTCCTGGAGTTAAACTGCCAATGTCTTCTGAAAGCCAAAGTAAAACAAAACAAATACTTTGTTGAAATCCCTTCATAGGAAAAAACACAACAGAAATACCGAAGGACAGGCACAGTAGCTCACACCTGTAATCCTAGCACTCTGGGAGGCCCAGGTGGGAGGATCGCTTGAGGTCAAGAGTTCGAGGTTAGCCTGAGCAAGAGTGAGACCGTTTCCACAAAAAATAGAAAAAGTTAGCCAGGTATGGTGGCTGGCTGTATTACACCTGTAATCCCAGCTTCTTGGGAGGCTGAGGCAGAAGGATGGCTTGAGCCCAGGAGTCTGAGGTTGCAGTGAGCTATCATGACTCCACTGCACTCTAGCCACGGGGACAGAGCCAAATCCTGTCTCCAAAAAACAAACAAAAGAAACAAAAAAAAACAAGAGATGTAAATTTGGGTTAATGACCCCTAAAGTTGTGTTTCTAGCATTTTATTCAAGCCTAGTACAAAATGATAAATGTCCTTTATGTTAATAAGCCACATCCCTGTTCATTTGTTAACCTTATTTTCTAAAACAATTGGACGACTTTCCTTTCTACAAGTTCTTGGAGTTGTTATCCATCTCTATGCCTTTGCATAAGCTGTTCCCTCTGCCTAAAGTACCGTATTCGTGCTGTGGTCAAAGTGCTACTCTTCTAAGAAGTTAAACCTCCTCTGTGACGCTTCCTTTTTTGTTCAGAGGTTCTTCTCTCTCCCCACACGCTTCCTCCAACCTAGGCACAGTGGTTTCCTCCACAGACCTGCCCTATCACAAGACGTGGTGCCCGCCACACACCACTTGCAATGTTGCGATGGGCTCACCTTTCTCTCCCACCAGACTCCGTGGATTTCTTGAGGGCAAGGATCATGTTTTATTCATCCTTATAGTCTCATCACTTACTACAGTATCTGATTTAATCTAGATGCTCATAAATATGGAATGAATTTTGAGTTTTCCTACTTTCTGCATTTAATTTGCTTCACATTTCTTTTAAAGTTTCAACCCTTTTCTTATTCTCTTTACATTAATGATCTCAAACTAGAGACAAAATGACCATTAGAGACTCAGGAAACCACTTTGGTTTTCAGATCTGTACAACGAAGCCAGTGGCAAACCTATTTTGTAAAAATGAATGCCTTACCTTCTTGAGAGAAAAATGCTAAATAAATAAAATGGGGGTTCGCTTTGGGAAAATCCGTTGCAATATTTTACAAAGTTAGACATGTATCTACCTTATGATCAAGGAATAAAACTGCCAGATATTTACTCCAAATAAATGCAAAAATCTGCACAAAAATATTTATGGCAGCTTTATTCAAGTGAAAAAAATTGTAAACAACTTAAATTTCCATCAAGAGAACAGAAAAATAAACTGTGGCATATTCATCCAGTGGAATACTACGTAGTAATAAAAAGAATTGAAACTACTGATAGTAGTAGCTATGTGCAACATTTTTTTTTTTTTAAGGACACGGTCTCCCTCTGTCCCCAGGGTGTAGTGCACTGGTGCAATCACTATTCACTGCAGCCTCAAACTCCTGAGCTCAAGCAACACTCCTGCCTCAGCCTCCTAAGTAATTAGTACTACAGGAGTGAGCCACTGAGTCCAGCGGTTCAACATGACTGACTCTCAAAAACACTAAGCTGAGCTGGGCATAGTGGCACATGCCTGTAGTCCAGCACTTTGGGAGACTGAGGCAGGAGGACTGCTTGCAGCCAGGACTTTGTGACCATCCTGGGCAACACAGAAAGATCTCATCTCTACAGAAAGTTTTTTAAAAAATTTGCTGGGTGTGGTGGTGCATACTTTAATCTTAGCTACCTCGGAGGCTGAGCTGGGAGCATTGCTTGAGCTCAGGAGTTTGAGGCTGCGGTGAACTGTGATTGTGCCACTGCTGCACTACACCTTGGGTGACAAAGAGAGACGCTGTCTCTAAGAAAAAAAATTAAGCTGAACAAAAAGAGCCAGACAAGAAAAAGAGAACATACTGTATGACTGTATGGTACCATTTATATGAAATCTAAGAATATGCAAAACTAACTTATAGAAACGAGAATCGTGTATGGTTCTGGTAGGGTTAGGGGATAAACTGGAAAGTATCAGGGAACTTTCCAGGGGACGGATGGCAATGTTCTATATCTTTATTGGGGGTGTTGGATTCCAAAGTTATATACATTTGCAAAAATCATCCAACTGTGCACTTAAGATCTGTGCATTTTAGTATACATTTTAAAAAACTTTCCCAGTCTCTCTATATATCTACATACATATATATACATATGTTATATACATGTGCATAAAAACACACAAATGTACATGTATATTATACGTATAATAACTGGTGTTCAGTTATTTACACTAAGACAATAAGAGCAATGTACAGGCCAGGTGCAGTGGCTCACACCTGTAATCCTAGCACTCTGGGAGGCCAAGTCAGGAGGATTGCTTGAGGTCAGGAGTTTGAGATCAGCCTGAGCAAGAGCAAGACCCCCGTCTCTACTAAAAAATAGAAAAAATTAGCCAGGCAACTAAAGATAGAAACAAAAAATTAGTTGGGTGTGGTGGCAAGCACCTGTAGTCCCAGCTACTGAGGAGGCTGAGGCAGGAGGATGCCTTGAGCCCAGGAGTTTGAGGTTGCTGTGAGCTAGGCTGACGCCACGGCACTCTAGCCTGGGCAACAGAGCAAGATTCTATCTCCAAAAAAATAAAAAGAGCAATATACAAAGTATAAAATAAGCCATATTAAAAACACATTTAATTTTGGAATTCATTTTGCTGTACTATTATTTTTATTTTCTTAATTATGCTTTTCTTAGGATAATAGTAATATCTATTTGGTTACACTTAGCTCAGATCCACAGAGTGAGATAAATAATATGTTTACTTTTTTTACTTTTTTTTTGAGACAGTGTCTCGCTTTGTTGCCCAGGCTAGAGTGAGTGCCGTGGTGTCAGCCTAGCTCACAGCAACCTCAAACTCCTGGGCTCAAGCAATCCTGCTGCCTCAGCCTCCCAAGTAGCTGGGACTACAGGCATGCGCCACCATGCCCGGCTAATTTTTTCTATATATATTAGTTGGCCAATTAATTTCTTTCTATTTATAGTAGAGACGGGGTCTTGCTCTTGCTCAGGCTGGTTTCGAACTCCTGACCTTGAGCAATCCACCCGCCTCGGCCTCCCAGAGTGCTAGGATTACAGGCGTGAGCCACCGCACCCAGCTGAATATGTTTAAAAAAACAGAAAAATTGATTTGGAATTAAAATTTTGCTATGACAAAAATGAAAAAGAGTTAACTGAAACTGAAGTAATTGTAAATACTTTGGTCACAGGCATTTAGATTTAGATTTACTCTATAACTGAAGCCTCTTATTAAATTTCTGGTTATGATGAGCAGGTTAGTTTTTCACCTAATGCAAAATAAACCTGCAATGTCATTAGAGTCTCAGAGTTGGATGGTTATCTTCTAGTGTGTATTAATGGGGATTGTTTCAAGTAACAGAACCTTAGTCTGGTGGACTTAAGCAAAATTCACTTATTGGATTTTATTGGAATTTATTTGATTTATTATTGAGGTTTATTGAAATAGTATCGGTGGCTTTCAGAATTCACAAATAATTCAAGAACTATGGAAACGGGCAGAAGCAGCAGGCCAAAGGAACGGAGGACATGTCCTTTCAGGAGCAGTCTGGTCAGCATGACCTTGCCACAATCACACCCTAGCCATTACTTCTGACCTTGCATCACTCACTCCAGAATTTAAAGATAAAAAACATGGCATTCAGCTAGTTGAATTTAGGTCAGTGTCTACTGTATAGTTAAATGGGAGTAGGGAGAAGGAAAGTCTGGTTCTTTGGTTTTGATGTGTATGGGGATTACCTTTCTAAGAAGAATTTATACATGGGACAGGAGTTAAGGCCCCCAAAGTAAGCAGAGGTCTATTGGGGAGGAAGAATGGATCTGAGTAGCTAAAAAACAACAATGTCCACTTCAAAACCCAACTTCTCATCTAGTATTGGAACTCAATGTCCAATTTAACTAAAATAATATAAATTAACCTGATTATTAGGTATCTTGCTTCTAAATAATTCACCCCTAAGAGCTTCTAGGTTAAATAAATGGATTAAATACCCTCACCTAATTTTGTTTCCTCCTGAATGCCCATTAAAGATGTGTGTGTGTGTGTGTGTGTGTGTGTGTGTGTCTAATGACTTAAACCACAAGTATTGGGAAAGTACAAAACAACAGCAACAAAATTTTGAAAGCTGATGGACAAATGCCAGTTACTTAGCTGACCTGAAAGAGCTGAATCCCAAAACAGCAATGGAAAAAGCTGAAAAGCAACCCTTTTTACACTGTAGAATCTTTTAAACACATAGGAACAGGTAGCCCTAGTTACTTCCTAGGGTTCTTGTGAAAATTAAATGAGATAATATTAATATTTGTAAAGTACTTACTGGCACACAGGCTAAGCTTTCAGTAAATATTAGCTATAGCCTCTAGCCACGTCTCTGGTTAAAACTATCTATAGATAGAACTATCTATAGATTCTCAACTATCTACAGAAAAAGGTTCAGCATTCTTAAGCACCACAATAAGAACCTTCACAATCTACCTTTCCAGCTTTATTTCGCATCGTTCTTGCCTTGCACCAGCAACAGCACACTGCTTATGCTTACCTGCACATGCCACATTGTTTCTACTTGGAATGCTCTTTTAATCATCTTCATCTAGCTCCTACTCATGTTTTAATCTCTTAGGCATGTACTTCTTTTAGGAAGCCTCTTTCAGGAGGCGAGAAAATGAGACAGATTGAGCTATTTGAAGGGGAAAGGGAACAGCATGCACAAAGGTGCTGAGGCTGGAAAGAACCTGAAGTGTTTATGTTTATGGAACTGAAGAAAGCAGTGGGAGCTACAAGGAAGTGGGGTTGGGGGGAGTAGCAGACAAAGTGAACCTAAAGAGATAGGCAAGAACTAGTTTATCCAGGACTTCACAAGACAAGGTAAGGAGTTTAGATTTTATTCTAAGAGCCATGGAAAGCCTGTGTAGGGCTTTAAGCAAGGGTGATATAATCAGGTTTATATTTTTAAAAGATCACTCTGGCTACTATGTAGAAGATGGATACAGCAGGGGCAGGAGAGAAAAAAGCGACCATAAAGGCACCATTGCTGTAGTTCAGAATGTGAGATGCCAGTGGTGATGGCCAAAGAGATGGAAAGAGGTAGGGCAACTGGAGATATGTTTTATAAGTGGAACTAGAACAAAACTTGCCGATAGATTTGATACGAAGGGGATAATGGAAAACTTAAAGATGAATCCAAGGTTTCTTGCTTATGTTATTTACTGACATGGGAAATACTGTAGCAGAAACAGGCTTTGGGGTGAAGATCAAAAGTTTTATTTTAAACATGTTAACTTTGAGATGGTAAAGGGGATCCAAGAATAGATATCAAGTTAAATGGAAGTTTTGAGGAAATGCTGAAATTAAAGAAATTAATCTGGTATTAGGCAGCACAGAGATGAAATTTTAAAATTATCCGAGTTAAACAAAAGTACATAAGACAGTATAGAAAGAGAAGAGCAGGGGACTAGTTCCAAGACCCAAATAAATCTATTCTCTAGAGGACCGAGGAGGGAAAACCAGTAAACTATAGACTGGAGTGATCAGGAAGGGTAGTGTTTCAAGGAGGAGGAAGTAGCCAACCCAGTCCAATGCTTCTGAGAGATCAAGGAAGACAAGAATAGGAAATGCCTTTTAGTTTTGGCAACATGGAAGCAATTGATGTCTTGATAAAAGCAGTTTTAATGGTGTGACTGGAAAAGATAGTGATGTGACTGGGAAAAAAATCAGATTATACTGAAAACAGAATGGGAGATGAGCAAAAGATGACAGTGTTCATATATTTAGTTAAACCATATGATACTGCTGAAACCTGGCAGTTTTTGATGTGCAAAAGCAGTAATTTCGTATAACTCTTAGTATGACAGAGGAAAAGTGAAAATATGGGGCAGTAATTGTAAGGGAATATGAGGCCAATCACAGTCAGAAAGGGGAGAGCTCTGAGTTTTGGGTGGAAAGACCAGAGCATGTTTGTACTGAAAAACTAAGGCAGTCATCAGCTAAAAGAAAGGAAGGGAGAAGGGATGGGAGATCTAACAATCAAAGGAGTGATGTGAAATAACCTTTAAAGAGAGCAGGTTAAGCACACTAACTCTTGAACCAGGTGAGGATGCTAAACACTGGAGTCATCCCTTGACATACATGGGAGATGGGTTCTAGCTTCCCACCCCCATATATACCAAAATCTTTGCATATTCAAGACCTGCAGTGGGCTCAGTGGAACCTGACATATGAAAAGTCAGCCCTTCTCCATAGTATAGTTTTGCATCCCCCAAATACTGTATTTTCCATCTGCATGTAAGTTAAATGGACCCACACAGTTCAAACCTATGTTGTTCAAGAGTCTAACTGTACTGGGTACCCATTTAAGAATGACTGATCATGAATGTATGGCAGGGATTAGAAATTCAAATGCCTACAGGGGCAAGCAGGTAAATGACTGAAGCAGGCACTGGATTGCCCTCAAGACTGTCGGTGTAGTGGCTCACACCTGTAATCCCAGCACTTTGACAAGGATTGCCTGAGGCCAGGAGTTCTAAACCAGCCTGGGCAACACAGCAAGACCTCATCTCTAAAAAAAAAAAAAAAATTAGCTGTGTGCCTCTAGTCCTAACTACCTAGGAGGCTTGAGCCCAGGAGTTTGAGGTTATAGTGAGCTATGATCAGGCCACTGTACTCCAGCATTGGTGACAGAGCAAGATCCTGTCTCTTAAAAAAAGACTGACAGCCCTATGTTGCCAGATCTCCTAATTTTTCAAGAGAAGCCAGAAATTTTGATTTTTTTTAAAAAATGTAATATATCTTAACTTACAAAACACACTATAGATTGAAGAAAACATTTCTGAGTGCAGAAAGTACAGCCCTGGGATGAACAGTTCGTGATGTGTAGTCACACTAGTTGGTCTGTTCACAAGATTTTCTTCAACAATGCTCAACCATAGAGGTGCTGTCATGGAGACAATGGACGGTCGCATTTATCCAAGGTTGTGTATGTGCTAAGGGAGGGATGTGAAAAAAAAGTGACTTGAGATAGTGGAAAGGGAGTAATTGTAATGATGAAAAACAGAAAATTAAGTTGAATAAAGATGAATATAGAAGCTAAATGGGGCTAATGGTTACAGTGAGCTGGAGGAGTCAGTGTAATGAAGCAATGAAGGCAGAATCCTACTCCTCTTCAAGTTACCGAGCAAGTGACTTAAGGGCTGAAGATTGGGGTCACAGAATGTATAAATTCAAAAATTTGGAGCTGATGTAGTTCTTAGAAATGTCAAGCTCCCAATGTATCAGGAGAATAAGTAATGAAAATTTCAAAAACAATGGGGTAACATTTATATTCAATCAGATAAGGTTTTTATATCACTTAGATGATTTTTAAAAAACACATTCTAAAAATAATACAGTCATGAGAAAAACGTCAAATTCCAAATATTAGGGTACCCTACAAAATGTCTGACCAGTACTCCTTAAAACTGTCAGTCATCAAAAATAAAGAAATTCAGAGAAATTTGCCACAGCCAAGAGGCACATGTGGCAACATAATAATTAGTGTAATGTGATATCCTGAATGGAATACTGAAACAGAAAAAAGATAGTATTAGGTAAAAGCTAAGGAAATCTAAATAAAATATGGACTTTAGTTGATGATACTGTACAATATTGGTTCATTAATTGCAATGAATTTACCATACTAGTGTAAGATGTTGATGTTAATAATAGAGGAAACTGGATACTAAATACATAGAAATTTTCTGGAATATTTTCTCAACTTTAAAAATAAATCTAGGCCGGGCATGGTGGCTCCCACCTGTAATCCTAGCACTCTGGGAGGCCCAGGCGGGAGGATCGCTCAAGGTCAGGAGTTCAAGACCAGCTTGCCCAAGAGTGAGGCCCCCCATCTCTACTAAAAATAGAAAGAAATTAGCTGGACAACTAAAAACATATTGAAAAAATTAGCTGGGCATGGTGGCACATGCCTGTAGTTCCCAGCTACTCGGAAGGCTGAGGCACAAGGATTGCTTGAGCCCAGGAGTTGGAGGTTGCTGTGAGCTAGGCTGATGCCACGGCACTCTAGCACAGGCAACAGAGCCAGACTCTATCTCTAAATAAATAAAATAAAAATAAACCTAAAACAACCTTAAAAGCTAAATTTTATTAAGAAAGTACCTATTTTAAAAGATGTAATGAATAAAACAATGGCCACCTATATAATCAACACCCAGCTTAATGGTCAATCCAGCTAATGTCTGAATGTCCCTTCCTTACTGACCACTTTTCTAAATTTGATTTTCATTCCCTTGACTACTTTAACTACACATAGATACCTAAGCAATACATAGCATTGTTTTACATGCTTTCATTGTACGTACATGAACTGTCATACTATTTTTTCTACATCTTTCCCTTTTTGTCCCATCGTCTTTCTTAGTTCAGGCTTCTTTTACTGGCATATGATACTCCATCCTACTAACATCCAATAATGTATCTAGTACCTTATCGATGTAAGTTTCTAATTTTGTGCTTCTACCCACAGTGCTATTATGTACATCCTTGCCCACATAGCAGAGTTTCTACAGGAGATACACTTAAGAGCGGAATGCTGGGGTTTCGTATTCAGAAAATCTTTAGTTTTACTAGATTTCGCGAAACTGCTTTCCAAAGTAGTTTTAATATTTGCGCACCTACCAGCACGTATGTTTAGACGCGTAAGGAAAAGAAAAAATTTTTAAAGACATACAAACTAGACAGTATGTTCACTCCATTACAGTGTGACTTTTGTGCCCACACAAACATTTCCGCAAACACGCACCAGCTACGAGCACTTTAAAGAGCACCGAGGCCTCAGGATAAGCATCGGTTTTCCGTCTGGAGACGCAGACACACGCCCGCTTCCGGCGTAAGCGGTGACGCAAGGAAGGACGTCGGCACGCTCGGGACGCCGGCGTCCTGTCTGGCTCTCTTGAAGGCCCCTCTCCGGGCTGTCTGACACGAAACAAACGTCAGCTTGTGTTGGCTGATTGCCTCACTTTCTCAAGAAAGGAAAAATATCCTCATAGACTTTTCTTGTTCTCCAGGACAATCCTCCCCGCTAGAGGGGAAGATTTTCCAGCGGGCGGCGCCAGTCTCTTTCCTTCAGGCAGCGCCGCGGGCAGCCCGCAGGCCCTTGTAAGGCGCGCGCTGCGGCCCCGCCTCCTTCCTTTCGGCCGGAGCCGCCATCTTCCAGGTAGGAGGTGCGCGTGGCTGCCGCGTTTGGCACGCTCGATTCGCAATCTGTGGCTGCTGAGGTTGTACATGGGGGCCGTAGAGAGACTGTCTAGCCTGTCTGGGGCCCGCTGGTGTGGGTGGGTGGAACCATGTCCTGCCAGACGGCGAACAGCGTGCGCTGGGTCGGGCCGGGCCGGGGCCTGCAGGCCGGACTGCGGTGTCGCGTCTCTGCAGTGGGACAGAAAGGCAAGGCCGAGTCACCGGGGGTGAGGCGATTAGGGTTAATTTGGAAAAGAGTTTGTTTTCGTCTGCTGTCCCCATGGCTTCAACCACGGTATCGTGGGTGGGCCTCTCGGTTAGGCCGTGTGTTGTCGCGTGGTCTGATGCCTTTGGAGCGCCTTTCGCTGCGGCTTTTTTACCCGTAACCTCGTGGTGTTGTTCGGTAGGGACTTAGGGGGAGTAGGAATGGGTTTTAGATTTGGCCCCGATGGCTATATTGAACAAAGGGAGAATAAACTTTAAGGTTACATCACCAGTGTCTTCCCAGAGGAGGTAATTGTTTTGTGAACTCTAGGGCAGCGTGTGTTACTTGAGTAAAGGGACTCGGGAACAGCTGCGTATCTGGTTTAGAAGTTCAGGAAATAAGTTATTTAACGAACCCTTTCTGTGTAGTTGCTTGTTTTTCTAGTTTGAGTGTTAACAGACAGCTACCAGGAGTTGAGTAAACTGCAGGTTGCACCCCATAGTGGATCCTAGTTGGCATTGTTTTTGGTACTGGTATAGACTAAAGTGTCATTTTTTTTTCCACATTAAGAATTGTTTTGAAAAACTATTCAATTTTACGTGTATGAGGTCTAGACGGAAAATGGTTTTTTGAGTTTTTTTTAAACTCAGGAAGGAAAATGGGTCTAGTAGAGGAGCCTGGACATTACTGGTCTGCCACTTACACAAAGTGACTCGAATCTGCAGAGCATCACTCCTTGTTTACAAACTTAACACAAGTTTATGAGCTTAATACAAATGCAGAAACTTTGGTAATTAGAACAGGGTACCTGATACTTAATATTTGCTTAGTTGTGTTTTTGAAGTAAAGTATGTTTCCCTTGTAACACCAGTTTGGTTTTGGTGGGCTAGTTAAAACATTCTTTTGTCTTATTGCCACACAAATTTTATGAATAAGGTACTTTGGTAGTCATTCTTTAAAACTAATTAAGAGAGCAATTTATGTTAGAAAGCTCAACAAGTTAGGCCTGAATGGTATATTTTGCCTTAATAGTAGGACTAATGGCCAGGAATGGCACTTTTGCCCTTAGATTACCAGAGAGTAATCAAAATAATTGTTTAGACCTTTTGGAAAGCAGGGGAAGTGTTCAGTACTAAGCGCCTATAGGTGGATTTTTATCTGATAATTAGCTCCTAGTTACTATCGAGCACTTTACATGTGCCAAGAATTGCTAAATTCTTTGTAGGCATTAATGACTCCATTTTACAGATGAAGATGAGAGCTTAAACGAGGGTCTCCCAGCAAGTATGTCATTTAGGTCGATGATTATAAAGTCTGGGTTTCCCTCCTTCTATCCTATATACATCTCCTAGTAAATATGTATGAAACAAGTTGAGATTTTTGACAGTTAAATAGACAGTTAAAGTTTCACTATCAGAAACTTTTTCCTATTTTTAAAAATTATTTTTCACCTTTTTTTTGAGACAGAGTCTCAAAGAGCCTGTTGCCCGGGCTAGAGTGCCGTGTGGTCAGCCTAGTTCACAGCAACCTCAAACTCCTGGGTTCAAGCGATCCTCCTGCCTCAGCCTCCCGAGTAGCCGGGACTACAGGCATGTGCCACCATGCCCGACTAATTTTTTTCTATATATTTTTAGTTGACCAATTAATTTCTTTCTATTTTTTGGTAGAGACAGGGTCTCTCTCTTGCTCAGGCTGGTTTTGAACTCCTGAGCTTGAGTGATCTGCCCACCTTGGCCTCCCAGAGTGTTAGGATTACAGATAACGAGCCACTGTGCCTGGCCCATTATCAGAATATTTGGCTGATAAGAAAAGGTATTTTATATACCACATAAAAATGTAAGACTGAGTTTTACTCTGTTCTCCAATAAATTTTCATCTAGTTGGTAATCCCAGTGCCCTTGGCATATTAGACTGTTTTATAGATACAGTGTGATAGAAGTCCTGTTGTGTTTTTTATGTCCTAATAGGAAAAGTATACTGGTTTGGATTCTTACATCCAAAAGAACGTTGGCAGTTTTGGCCATAAGCTTATTTGCTAAAATGATGTGCTTTTTGCCTTTTAAAAGAAATAATTGGTGATTCAGCTTTTTAGATTGTTCCCTGATTCTCACATTGCTACTGAAATGCAAACATTTAAAATTATTGGCTTTCTGTTTAAAGGAGCAAATGGCAATTTTCAATTGTATTTGACTGTCACACTTTCTGGTTTCAGTAATTCGCCAAAATGACGAACACAAAGGGAAAGAGGAGAGGCACCCGATACATGTTCTCTAGGCCTTTTAGAAAACATGGTAAGTAGGTCTACCTACTTGAGAGCAAGCATGGCACACATTTGTGTTTTATTAATACATCAAGCAGAAATTTAATATAGTAGTTTTTGTAACTAAATATCAGTGCAGGATTAAACTTTGAATAGAGATGTGTGATTCAGTAGACTGATTTTGCTTTCAGGAGAAATTGTCCATTAACAAGATTTTAAAATGTACGTAATTGTCAAGAGCGTTGCATGTGTTGAAAGCTCATTGCATTTCTTTTGCTCTGGATGTTGATACTGACTAAACCAAATTTTTTTATTTTGCAGGAGTTGTTCCTTTGGCCACATACATGCGAATCTACAAGAAAGGTGATATTGTAGACATCAAGGTAAATTATAACATTGGGAAAATAACACTACAGAATTTAGAGAAGTTGGATTTAATCTAGTATAGAAGTTCAGTGTATCCTGGCACTCAAGAGCTTAATGATGATTATCTTTTTGATTGCTCGAAGCAAAGTGAAAAACACATTTCACCGGCTCTGAAAGCTCTTTGAGTTGCCATTTAAAAGAAATCTTAGACTGTCTTAGTTTAATAAAAGAGTTTAAAATGAAGGGGAAATGCTAATATAACATTTGTCTCCTTAACAGGGAATGGGTACTGTTCAAAAAGGCATGCCCCACAAATGTTACCATGGCAAAACTGGAAGAGTCTACAACGTTACACAGCATGCTGTTGGAATTGTTGTAAATAAACAAGTTAAGTAAGTAATGTAGTTCTCGTGGCTAGTTGGTATTCCCTTGTACCCCCTTTTCACTTTGCCAATCGGACTTATGTCTTTATTGGTCATTCAAGTGGGGCAAAGGAAATATCCTTTTAAAACTCAGGCAAACTGGTGTTTGTCTTGTATCCTGTCAAAGGAAACAAATGGAAATAGACTTAACTGCAAAGCCTTAGACAGTATGATATTAAGCAGTTTTCATGTAAAAAAAAAATGTAATCTTTAAATTTTATTAGTGATCTGGTTTTGGTTAAATTACTGTTGTTTCAAAGGGTATTCCCTCTGGCCGGGTGTGGTGGCTCACGCCTGTAATCCTAGCACTGGGAAACCGAGGCGGGCGGATTGCTTGAGGTCAGGAGTTCAAAACTAGCCTGAACAAGAGCGAGACCCCGTCTTGGCCAACTAATATATAGAGAAAAAATTAGCTGGGCATGGTGGCGTATGCCTATGGTCCAAGGTACTCGGGAGGCTGAGGCAGTAGGATTGCTTGAGCTCAGGAGTTTGAGGTTGCTGTGAGCTAGGCTGACGCCACAGCACTCACTCTAATCTGGGCAACAAAGCGAGACTCTGTCTCAAAAAAGGGGGGGAATATCACCTCATCAGAACAGAGCTTAAAAGTAGGAATGTTCTCAAGGCCTCTTCCAGTAAGATTAATAATTGATCGTAAATTAAGTACTCAGGCCGCCACCTTGTTGATTATCGTATCTGGGGAAAAGGCTCATGATTTATTTAGTGAGCGATACTGCCAAAACAGTCTTTTGCATTTTTGTTATATTTTTGATGAAGCACTTAAAAGAATTTCTGCTCTCTCCAGGGGCAAGATTCTTGCCAAGAGGATTAATGTACGTATCGAGCACATTAAGCACTCTAAGAGCCGAGATAGCTTCCTGAAGCGTGTGAAGGAAAATGATCAGAAAAAGAAGGAAGCCAAAGAGAAAGGTACCTGGGTTCAACTGAAGCGACAGGTGAGAACTTGACCTGATAATTTCTTAATTTAACTTTTTTTTTTTTTTTAAGAAGGGGTAGGGGGTTGGGGGTTGTGAGGAGGGGTGCTCAGTTGCTTGGTTTGTTTTTCTTGAGACAGTCTCACTCCCTGCCCTGGGTAGATTGCAGTGGTGCCATTGTCACTGCAACCTCTGTCTCCCAGGCTCCACAACATCCTGCCTCAGCCTCCCTGGTAGCTGGGCCTATAGGCTCAATGCCTGCTGGGTTTTTTTTTTTTTTCCTTCCTTTTCTTTCTAGTAGAAACAGAGATCTCACTCTTGCTCAGGCTAGTCTCGAACTTGAGAGCTCCAGCAGTCCTCTTGCCTTGGCCTCCCAGAGTGCTAGGATTACAGGCTTGAGCCACTACACCCAAGCCTTGAAACTGCTGGTCCCTGACATTTCCCTTGTATGAAGTTTAAGAATTGAGTGTAATTTCATTGATCTGAGAACACTTTTAAAGTTGAATTTTAATACTTTACATAATTAGTTTATTCCCTTTTTTCTTTAATAGCCTGCTCCACCCAGAGAAGCACACTTTGTGAGAACCAATGGAAAGGAACCCGAGCTGCTGGAACCTATTCCTTATGAATTCATGGCATAATAGGTGCTTCACACTTTGTGAGAAGCGACAGAAAGGAGCCTGCGGTGTTGGGACCTGTTCCCTGTGAATTCATGGCGTAATAGGTATAGCACACCTGTGAGAAGCAAAGAAAGGACCTTGAGCTGCCAGAATCTATTCCCTATGAATTCATGGTATAGGAGACAAACCTAATAAAAGCCGCTGGACTCTAAAAATGTTTCTCTTCATTGTGTAGAAGTGTGGTGGCCCCTTCCCCAAAGAAATATTTAAAGCAAATTTTAATTGTGTACTAATTTATTCATTGTGTAATGTCTTTATTATGCAAATTTAGGGTGTACCTTGTTGAAAGGTATGAGATGGCTTTTTGTTTTAATCTTTTGTATTTTTAGTTGTCCAGCTAATTGTTTTTAGTAGAGACGAGGTCTCCCTCTTGCTCAGGCTGGTCTCAAACTCCTGAGCTCAAATGATCCACCCACCTTGGCCTCGCAGAGTGCTAGGATTGCAGGCGTGAGCCACCACACCTGGCCTGAGGTGGCTTATTGTGCAACAAAATAAGTGGGAAGGTTATCTATTGCATTTCAGGTAAGCTTGAGGAAAGTTGGTTCCCATAATTGTATCATAATTTGAATAGCTAGTTTAAGGATCTAGAGTTCGCCTTTGAAGCCTACTAATTAAGAGTGGATTGTTTAGAGCACCCTATTCTCTGAATTACATACCAGTTTAAAATTGCTTTGGGCATTCATGAAATGGGGCTCAGAAAACAGTAGTGTGATGGCATTTGTCATAGGCCATTTATCCTGCTGTGACAAATTGCCACAGACTTGGGTAAACAATAGGAATTTATTTCTCATTTTTCTGAAGGCAAGGGGCTGGCAGGTTTGGCATCTGATGAGGGCCTGGTTTGTGCTTCAAAAGTGGTTCCTAGTTACTATATGGTATCCAACGTGAGCATTGATTCCTTTTCCCTCAGGTGGGAGGGGCCTCTGCTAGTTCGCTCCAGCTGTATTATAAGGCACTAGTCCATTCATGAAGGTGTGGCCTTCACTTACCCAGAAGTTCTAGCTCTTAACACACCCACTATGAGAATTAAGTTTAAACATGAGTTTTGGAGGGGACGTGATCAAACCCTAGCATTCCATTTACTTGAAATAGGAACTTTGATTTACTTACGTGTGCTTTTTGTCCTTTTTTGAAAACCATTAACTATAACTCTAACCTTGTTCGTTGAGCCATTGTCCTCACTGGTCTTCCTCTAACACGCATTAGTGGGTAACCTGTAGCCCCTCAACCCAATCCAAACTTCTCAGAACAAATCCTTCTAATAAAGGAATTTGTTCTGTAAAATTAGGATTCAGTCAAAAGGCCACACTCAAGGATCCAAGGCTTCATGTTTCTCTGAGGCTACAGGTTCCCCACCCCTGAAAGGGGAAAAGAGCCTCATTGGTAGCCTTGAGCTTTTCTTAATGAAGTGAGGTAACAGGTACTGCTTAGGAGTCCAGCAAACCTGAATTTGAATCTCATTGAACACTTGACAGAATCAGTGGTAGTTACTAACTGCCCCTGAGGATTCACATTGTAGTAGCAGAGGGTTGCATTTAAACACATGATCATATTGGTCAGTGGGAAGTTTATCTTCCATTTCTCACTACCTCCAAAAGCAATGCTATTGCATCAGCTACTATTCTTGTTCTGTATTTTCCTTTTTGAAGTTTGTGGCACAAACAAAAGTATGCCCAGTTGAAGTCATCTTAAACTGTTGACATATTCCTTCACATATTTTTAAATTGCCTTTTTTATCCTGAATGTTTTTCACATCCATCCCTTGTACCTCTCTGTTCCTTTAATCTCTCTTTAATTTCTCCTTTTATTATAGCAGCTTCCAGGTTCCACATTTACTCATTCATTCTGTTACTATATTGCTAATTGCTTAGCCCATGTGTATCAGTTTTCTTACCCTAAAAGAAGGTAATAAAAGTGCCCCATTAAAGGGAGATTATGAGGATTCGATGGGACCACTTGTAAAGCATTGGTGTCATACAGTGAGTATTCAGTAACTACAAGCTTTTATTTCATAATCTACTAATTGAGAACTTTGCAAGTTTTCTCTACAACTGCCAGTCAGGAGTACTTTGGAAGTTCAAAATTAAGTCATTGCTCTCCAGCTAGCTTAAAACTCCTTAGTTTTTAAGGGTATATATGACCCACTCTTTATTGGGAGGCTGGTGCAGAGGAGATGCTGTATTCTTTCCCTAACTACTATTTATAGAATTGAGAGGTCATACTTTAAAAAGGTGAGCCCTGTTAATGGATTGGTAATTATGGTCTTAATATGTTTTGACTGATTGGTCTATTTTATCATGACAGCATTGAGACATGGGGATTACCATGTTTTATGAGTGAGATAAAAGACTCAAGAAGGAAAAATAACTAGTCTGTGCTCACTCTGCCAGAAAGTGGCAGAGCTGGGACTTGAACCCTTGATGCTCTCATGCCAAAGAGTTCTTTTAATGATGGTGCTGTTTGACTCTCCATTATGGAGACCAAATGACTCCAATGTTACTGCATGTGGTGATGGGTGGGTGGTGGTGCCGGGCAACATCTGTAAAACCATGCTATTTTCTTAACAGCTTAGTTGAGGTATGATTGATGTTTAATGTGTACAATCTGATGAGTTTGGACGTGTACAAACACCTGTGTTACCATCACGTGAACTTTTGTAATCTGGTTCCTGCTAAACTTCCTTTTTCACTTTCTGTTAATGTTTTCCTACTTTATGCTTTAGCTATTAGAAAAAATTATGTTTTTTCTAGTCCCTTTGCCTTAAATACCTACACTTTCCTTTGTTCAATTGGTGAAATCCTTATTTGTCTTTCAACACTTACCTTAACTGTTATCTCATAGGCAATACCTTCCCTGTTGCAAGTATTTTAAGAGGAATGAAGAAAGTGCTTGGAATCAGAGAGCAGAGAAATTACTTCTGGTTTGAGTTGATTGAATAAAATCTACATCTTTGTTTCCATGACAGATGTATTTCCTTTTTTTTTTTTTTTTGAGACAGAGTCTCACTCTGTTGCCTGGGAGAGATGGGGTCTTGCTTTTGCTCAGGCTGGTTTCGAACTCCTGACCTTGAGTGATCCTCCCGCCTCAGCCTCCTAGAGTGCTAGGATTACAGGCATGAGCCACCGCACCTGGCCTGTATTTGCTGCTTTTTTTTTTTTTCTCCAACTGTATTTGCTTCTGTTTTTTTTTTTTCTCCAACTGTATTTGCTTCTTGACAGTGTTTATATTTTCTTAAACTTCTGTCTTCCCCACTACACCTGAGGTTAGGAACTATGTCTTATTAAACTTTGCACTCGTGGTGCCTGGTACATGGTAAGCATTCAATAAATGCTTTTTCAATTAATGAAAGGATTAATGAGAAAAACATTGCTCTTTTTTAAAAAGATGAATAGACTTTTCTAAATGTTCAATCTTATTTTCCCTTGGACTCTATAAAACTGTAGTGTTTAATTTTAAGGGCTAGTGACCATTTTGCTCATGAGTAATTGGGATTGTTAAATCTCCCATGTGATGTGGAAAGATCAGTTGACCTCAAACATTTCCTTTGTTCATTCTCCAACAAGTTGTGTTACCCTCACCTTTTGTAAAATGATCACCTACATGAGTAAAGGGGATTGGAACACATGATTTGTAGAGGTCCTCTGCACTTAGGGTCTATGATTCCATGTTTTACCATGACCAGGTGAAATAAAATATAATTTTACTTGTCAGAGAGAAAATGGTGGTATAAGATGCCTCAATTCAGGAGGGCTGGTGAAGTTGGACACTGAGAAAAGGAAGAGTGACAAATAGAACTGGCTTGGGGGAACTGTAATCCTTAAGGCAAATATTCAGGAAATGAAAACATTTGATATCTAGCATAGCAATTTTCTAAAAAATGAGAATACTATGTGCATAAAATTTTTTGGTATTTTAGATTAATCTTTTTTAATGGATTTTTTCATGAATTTATATGGCATCTTTGTGTAGGGGCCATGTTAATCTCTGTATCATTCCAATTTTAGTATATGTGCTGCTAAAGGGAGCACAGATTAATCTTTAAAGATAGGTTTTCTCACAAGCACAACACAGGGTTAAAAAATGTGTTTTCCAAATTCTTGATTCATTTTGATGAATTGATTTCCTGAAAAGTGCCAGTTTGCACTCTAATCTCCAGTGAATGAAAATGCTTGTCTCATAAGATTCTCATCAGCATTGACTATTATTATAATTTAGTCTTTGCTAACTTGGTGGGAGAGAATGTTACATTTCTTTATCATTGGGTTTGACTTCAGTTAGCTTCTGGAACACTTTCTGGTTTCCTTCAGCTCCTCTGCAGTCTGCTGGATCTCACTGTCTTTCTGACCTCCAAATACTGAAGTGCCTTTATACTCCAGATGCTATGTAGCCTCCCAGCTTTGAATACCATTTATATCCTGGCAATTACCCTGGCTACAAAACTCTACTTTATCTGTCCTGTGGCTACCTTCGTGACCTACTCTTGTACCACTTCCAGCCCCAAAGTCAGGTCCATTATTCTAGCCTCCTTGCTGTGCCTTTAATATGCCAGGTACATTCTTGCCTCTGAGCAAGAGGCAAGAGCCTCTGAGCTTTTGTGCTTGATGTTTCCTCTGTCTGGAATGCTTTTCCTTCATAGATAGATCCCCATGGCTTGCTCTTGTTCTCTTTCTCTTTTTAGCCTCTGCTTAAATTTTATCAAAACTGCCCCTTAACATCCTACAAAAACACAAACTTCCTTCATCATTTTATATCTCTTTATTATTTATAGTTCTTATCACTACCCAATATGTTTTATCTTGTTGGGTGGGTGGTCCAAGTTTTCATCAACTTGTATCTATAGCTCTCCCTTATTTAGGTAAGGGAATATTCACTGGTGCCTACTCTACTGGGGAAGGAGGGGAAAGGAGACAGACAATAAAGCCCTATTCCTTAAGGAGGTGACAATGTGGGAGGAGAAGTAGACTGGCTACCTGCATAAAACAAGGCAAAATAAGATATTGGAGGGGAGACAGCTTGTATTGACAGGGATCTTGTTTCACTGACCGTGACCTGCCTCTCTTGTATGCTTGACCCTTTCCACTTGCTGTTCCTTGACTTAAGCCTACAGATTATGAGAACCAGCAAATCAACCAAGCAGTCTTGGTTGATTTCCTCTTTCCTTTCATAGCTAAATTTCCTGGTCGCCTACTGCAAATTTGGCTTCCGCCTCCACAACTCTGATGAGACTGTATTCTTAAAGGTTACCAAAAACTTGCTAATTAACAAATGTAGAGTCATTTTCCCAATTTAATTTTATCTCTATAATATTTGACAGAGCCAACAATTTTTTCTCTTCCAGAGGCTTCTGCCATCACACTTTACTCAGGTTCTTCTGCATATGTGACCCCATGCCCCTCGCCCTGCTGCCCGTTCTAGCTCCTCACTGATGCTCTATGTTTGCCAGTCTTTTCCTTCTCTGTAAGTTCTTCCTGGGTTAGCTAAGCCAGGGGTTTTCAAAGCATGGTCTCCCAGTGGGCAACGTCAACAGCATCTAGGGTCTTGTTAAAAATGCAGACCCTCCCCCCAGAAAAGAAAAATACAAAAAATTCAGACCTACTGAATCTGAAATTCTGGGGGTGGGGCCTGGCACCCTGTATTTAACAAGCCCTCTAGGTGATTAAGATGCATGTTCAAGTGTGAGAACCACACAACTATTATACATTTTTAGACTTCTCTGATATTCTTGAGCCTTAACTTGCAGAGCTCACATTCTCTGAAGTTCCAGGTCTGTATTCCCATCTCCCTCTTGGGCAGCTCCATCTGGATGTCCTGCAGATCAGAAAGTTTTATAAGTGGGGAGATGAATTAAGTTGAAACCTCTGAGCTTTCAGAAATATATTTGTGTTTTGATGAAATGTGTCTACATTGAAATGCAGGTCCTTTTAAATAATGAGCAACAGACTGTGAATTTGTAAATGAACCCCTTACCATCCAATTCTCTTTTCTTACACTTGTCAGTGAACATGAAGAAAAATATTCTACATATAAAACTTTTCACCTTGTTTTTAAGTTAATAAGGACTACGATTGTAAATAAGGCTGTGTGGCTTCTTGAGCTTTGACTCTATCTCTTCTGATCTAGCCAGGTATCTTCTAAGGCCTTTTGTTATTGTTCAGTTGAAATCACTCTCAAGGGTAGTATAAAAGATATCACACTCCTTTTTTGAAGTTTCCCTTTGAATGTTGTGGCAAAAACAAACAAAAAAAACACTCAAGTTCATAGGTTTGTATCTTTTCCATATTCCCACTAGTGTTTAGCATTTTCTCTGCACTGGGATGGAAAACAATGCTAAAGTATAATATAAACGACTGCTAAAATTAAGCAATAAAAACTGCTAAGATATAAACAAGGTAGGTTTATCTTATTCTTTTTTTAAGCACAAGAGAAATAATTTGAAACTAGGTTTGAATTACTTGGAGTTTAAATGTTTATAGCATATTCCTTCATCCTCAGCCCCACTTAAAGAGGAAAAAAATTTGGTATTGTTCATGCAAACAACCTTCTCCACGGACCTGCTAGACAAGCGGCTAGGCTATGAATAGTAACAGTGAGGCAGCATCTGCAGCTGTCATTGCTGAGGTGGGACATGTGCGTGCAGCAGTGAAGAAGCAGCCGTGGTTCTGCACTGGATTCCCTTCAAACAGCAAAAGTGTGTGGTGAGGCCCACTCTCAGGCCATCCTACAAAGCCACTAACTAACGTAACAGGCACAGAGAAAATGTGCTCATATATCTCCAGCAAGACTGGAATTTATGGACATCATTTGGATTGGAAAAGAAGTGAAATGGGGTACTCTTTACTGTCTCTGTAAAATGAGATGATGACTTAGCTCAAGTGAACATGCAATTTGGATTTATTTTTTTTGTTCCACCAGAGAAGGAAGAGAGGTTTAGATTAAATTAATTGCTCATGGGTGATGAGTAAGTAAACAGTTTTAAGCTTCTTGAGAGCAGAGAGCATATCCTATTCTTTGTAAGCTTCTACCACAATGTTTCTTTGATTAGTTATGGTGGACTTAAAGGTAGACAGGAGAGACCAGGAAGCCCATCTCTAATAAACAGGTTGTTTATAACCACCGGGGCGCATCTCTGGGCAAAGTGCACTCATTGTCTCCGGCTCCCATCCTGTGGGCCATATTTGCCTATCTTGTCTTTTAAGACACAGAGAAGCTCACAGATTTTGAGATACGGGGAAGCCTTCCTGGAAAACATCCCCACTGGAGATGTGAGAGCTCTCCCATGATAGCAACCTTTAATAAAGTGAACCATTGAGTTCACACATTCCTTCAGGGCAAAACCCTGCAAACTCCTGTTTCTGTCATTAATATAGTAATATCGGGTTATGCAATAAAATAATGGTCTTATGAGCCACATCTCACTAATTCCTCAAGCATATTTTCCCAACAGAGAGTGAGACCCATCCTCTGTCTCTATAAAAAATGAAAAAAAAAAAAATTAGCTGGGCTTGGTGGTACATGCCTATAGTCCCAGCTACTCAGGAGGCTGAGGCAGGAAGATCACTTGAGCCCAGGAGTTCAAGGCTGCAATGAGCTATGATTGTGACACTGCACTCCAGCCTGGGTGACGGAGCAAGATCCTGTCTCTAAAATAAATAAACAAATCATTTGGGAGGATGTGCAAAGGTTATATGCAGCTACTACACCCTTTTATGTCAGGAACTTGAGCATCTTCATATTTTGGTATCCTGAGCGTGTCCTGGAACAAATGCCTCTTGGATATGGAGAAAGACTGTAGAAGGAGCTATCCTCTACAAGAACAGGGTAATAGCTTTCCATAGCCTCCCAGTACATTTTTTTAGCATGGCATTCATTGCCATCCACAGTCTGGTCCCCAACCTTTTGGGGCACCCACCACATAGTTCTCACTTTTGAGACTACTCAGAGTTCCCTAAACTTGCCATTTACCTTCATAAATTTGCACATGCTGTTCCCTCACCTTGACTTGCCTTCACCCTCCACTGGACTCCACCTATCACATATTACTCAGGCTTGCACACCAGCTCGTTGCTCCCTGCAGCTTTCCCTGACACCCAGTTAGAGCTAACATTCCCTGTGGCAGCTCCGTTGGAGCTTGCACCCTGGCCTGCCCTGGCCTCCCACTTACTAACTACATCAGTCTTTATCCTGCCCTCCACACTGTTGGAAAGTGCCAAGATTTGAAATCAGAGGGCTTGGGGGCTTCGCCATTAAATGGCTCTATGACTTTGGATAAGTTACTCGACTTGTCTGAACTTTAATTTAGAAGATTTTCTTTACCTGTTTCACAGGATTAATTAAGAATTAAGATTAAGTGAGGATTAAGATACTATTTGAGAACTTGTTGGTAAACTCAACAGTAATTTGATTAATTTCCCCACTACAGGGAAGTCCGTGAAGGCAGGCAGAAGTGTCCATACCTTGCTGTCCCCCAGAAAGTGTCTGCTGTTCTTTGTGTTCTGCCTTGCAGAGAGTAGACTTCAGTAATTCCGCCTGTTGAGCTGGGATCACGTGGGGAGCAGGTAGAAGGCAGAGGCATGACTCCTGTTTTTGGAGAGCACCTAAAAGACGGTGGCTCCGAGGCAGTAAACTAACTTCATGCTCCAGGACCTAGCACACAGAGGAAAGGTGGCTGGCACTGTGCTATGGATGGGAGAAGGGTTCATGAACAAGAGGAGGGCCCTTAGCAACGTTTTGCCTGAGGGCTAACATTTAAGCTTTTATTTGGCTGGCAAAGAGTTAACAACTTCCCACGTCTGGCATTATTTGCATATTACCAAATTCTGCCCTTCACACTCATTCTAAACACCCACGGATTTGTGTATCTGTATCTATGCCTACGCATTTCTATTATCTTTTTGAAACCTCTTCAGCATGCCTGTGTTAACATTGGTTGCACCGTAGTTTACATAACTCTGGACACAAAGAAATCTAAAGTGAGATAGCAGAATGCAAGCAGCAACAATTTAGCCAAGGCTATTTATAATTCTACAATTCAGTAGCTTATTGTCTTCACTAGAAGGTCACGGATTATCTTGTGTATTCGTGCATGCAAAAAGCCTTTCCAAGGAGAATGGAATAACATTTTGAGTTCTTCTGAGCAAAGGTGCAATGTAAATGCAAAATGGAACATAAATATCACTGGGCAGAGAACAGTCTTCAATAATCTTCCTTATTAGGTGGCTGTGAACTAAAATGGTCTTATTCCAGACAGGGAATGTAAAACAGGGAATGAGGTGAGGAGAGACAGAGACACTCAAGATTCAACCAAGAAAGGGCTTTCTTCTCCCTTGAATGTGCTGCATTTTAACTCTAGGAAAGCAAAGAAGGTTTATGGCAGGTCTCATTGGCTGCTGCCCAACAGTCATTCTCTATTCTAGTTCTTGATTTTTTTTTTTTTTTTTTTTTTTGAGACAGAGTCTCGCTCTGTTGCCTGGGCTAGAGTACGGTGGTGTCAGCCTAGCTCACAGCAACCTCAAACTCCTGGGCTTAAGCGATCCTCCTGCCTCAGTCTCCTGAGTAGCTGGGACTACAGGTATGCACCACCATGCCTGGCTAATTGTTTCTGTATGTTTTTAGTTGTCCAGCCAATTTCTTTCTATTTTTAGTAGAGACAGAGTCTCGTGCTTGCTCAGGCTGGTCTTGAGCTCCTGAGCTCAAAAGATCAGCCTTCCTCGGCCTCCCAGACTGCTAGGATTGCAGGCGTGAACCACTGTGCCCGGCCTAGTTCTTGATTTTGAATGGGGGTAGCTACGATGGGTGTATTCAGCTTGGGGAGGAACCATAGTTGTCTCAGCCGGTCAAGGCAATCCCGTCGTCTGGGCTAGATTCCTGGATAATCCCTCTCCCAGCTTCACTGCTCTGGCCAGTGTGGTGTAAGGGAAAGCCCGCCGAGTTCTTGTCAGAACTGTTTTATTTCATAAGAGACAAAGCAAGAGAGTCCTTCCTTCCCTCCCTGTTTGGGCGAGGACCTGTTGCTGCAGGGCCATGTTGAATTCAGGAAGGTCAAGAGAATCTGAGAGACAACAGCCCAGACCTCTGTCACGGTGCAGCACCACGCCCCCCTGGCCCGTTCCCTGAGCAGTCATTGTCCTTGTGATGCCTTTTCCTCCATCAGGGAGGAGGGTGCCCTGCTTCAAGTCTTTCCAGTTAAACTGCAGGTGCACGGAAGGAGATTGCTTTGTGAACAGCCACAGGTTTGTACAGCTTAAATATGGCAGTTCATCTCAGGACGTTTCCTGGGACACTTACTTCCTCCTGAGAGCAGGTTGCACTCAAAACCAAGGCACTGGGGCCGGGCGCGGTGGCTCACGCCTGTAATCCTAGCACTCTGGGAGGCTGAGGCAGGCGGATTGCTCGAGGTCAGGAGTTCGAAACCAGCCTGAGCAAGAGCGAGACCCCCGTCTCTACTATAAATATAGAAAGAAATTAATTGGCCAACTAATAGAAAAAATTAGCCGGGCATGGTGGCGCATGCCTGTAGTCCCAGCTACTCGGGAGGCTGAGGCAGAAGGATCGCTGGAGCCCAGGAGTTGGAGGTTGCTGTGAGCTAGACTGATGCCACGGCACTCGCTCTAGCCTAGGCAACAAAGCGAGACTCTGTCTCAAAAAAATAAGTTAAAAAAAACAGAAAAAACCAAGGCACCGGGACAATGATCATGAACACAACTCCTGTCCATTCCAGTTCATACAGTGAAAACATCATTCATACATTTATTCATTCAGAAAGTCAGCCAGTGAGCAGACACCTGTGAAGGGCCTTGCCATCCCCGCTACCACTACGTGCTGGGTACTGGAGACAAGCCACAGTGCCTGCCCTCCTGGAGACAGACATGAAACAAACATTCCACCAGAGAGTAATGACGGTGGAGGTCAGCGCTGCCGAGGGTTCCCTGAGAGTGAGTAACTGCAAGGGAGTGGCGGGGATGATGGCAGTGAATGGGGACAGCTTCCCCAAGGAAGGGACAGGTACACTGAGTCACCATCTATTCTAGTCTACGTCAAGATAATTGAAGTCTTCATTTGAGAAATGAGGAGAGCAGTAGGGATAGGGAGGAGGGGACACCAAGAAACGTAGGCAGGTGAGGTGATGGAACTTGGTGGTTAACCAGTGTGGAAGAGAGGAAGTGGCTAGAGTCAAGGACGGCCCCCTAGGCTTGGGCTACTGAGTGGAGGGAGACACATTCGTTAGTGTGGTCAACTGCAAACATGGACAGCATCCTCTACCACTCTGCATCCCAGCCCTTTCAAATGTGACTTTGCTGCTCTTTCCGCAAAGGAGTGGAATGTACTTCTGTACCCCTTGAATTTGGACTGGCCTCACGACTTGCTTTGGCCGACAGAATGCAGCCAAACTGATGTGTTCCACCTTGGAGCCCAGGTCTCAAGAGGCCTTGTCCACTTCCACTCATTCTTGTGGAACTCTGCTCAGCCGCCTCGGGAGCAAACCCTGGCCCACCTGCTGGATGATGAGACATGATTCCCTGTCACTGCCCTCCCGCCATGGCAGCCAACAGCCAGCTGCCTGACCAAGGGAGGCTGCCCTGGAGCAGCCATCCTCCTCCCACCCACCTGAACCTGGAGGCTCTCTGCAGATTCACCAAAGAGCTCAGCCACTGACCTGTAGACTTGTGAGCAACTATAACTGATTGCTGTTCTAAGCCATTAAATTCTGTGTGGTTCGTCATGCAGGAAAAGACTCTTCCACCCACTCCCCACCCCCACCATAAACTCCACCACGCACCGCGAAGTAAATCTTGAGGAGTGCGGCAAAGGCATGACTCAAGCACAGAGGGCAGCATTAACACTGGAGAGTCAGTCCAGAGCCAGAGCTTGCAGACGGTGGAACGCCCCCCGGAGAGTTCAGGAAAGAGTCGTTCAGTTCCACCGGTGCTGGAGGGGAAGGGGCTGCTTTGGGTGCTGAGCCACCAGGGGACTTCACTTATTATCCCTAGCCAGGTCACAGCGACTGCAATTACCTCCTCTGATACTAATTCAGGGCTCTTGCTCCTTCCCTCCCTTTTTCCATATTAATGTTGCCTCTCATCACCTTTTGAAAATAATAAAAAGGGCAACATTCGACAGGAAGCTGTCCCTCTGCAAAAGCATGCAACTGATTACACTTTTTCCTCTTCCTTCCCTCCATCAGTCCATAACTCGGTTCAACGACGGGGCGAGTGACCCAAGGGGCTGCCGCGGGGCGCAGGCGACAGCAGGGCTAGGCCGGCCCCAGGGGCCGCCGAGCGCTCCAGGGACAGTGGCGTCATCCCAGGTCCCCGGCCCGCAGCAGCAGGTTGCCAGCAAAGCGCGTCAAGCAGTGATGCGGGCGCACGCCCGCGGTGACAGCCCCTCCACTCCCCCGGCTCCCGCCTGCCCCTCCCCGCCGCCCCGGGAAGGGGCGGGGAAGAGGAGGAGCTGGAGGCCGTCACAGTCCCCGCGGCTGTCCGAGCCCTTTAAAAGCAGCTGGCCTGGACAGTCCCGCTGGCAGCAGCCACCGTCCCGGCCCCCTGGTCCCCGCGCTGTCTGCTCGCGAGCGGACCCCGGGTGCGGGCGAGGCCCGCGCGCTCCATGCGGCCGCTCAGCATGTCCGGGCACTTTCTGCTGGCGCCCATCCCCGAGTCCTCCCCCGACTGCCTCCTGCCCAAGGACATCAAGCTGGCCGTGCTGGGCGCCGGCCGCGTGGGCAAGAGCGGTGAGTGCGGCGGGAGCGCGCGGGGCTTCCCACCCGGCGGCGGCCGCAGGGTGGAGGACAGACAGCTGGCACCCCGCGTCCTCGCGCTCGGAGGGTCCCCGTCCGTCCCGGCCTGGTCCCTGGCTGCCTCGCCGGGGCATTCCCCCGGGCTCTGGCCGGGGGTGGCGCCGGTTGGAGAGTGGGGCCGGGAGGCAGTGTCCCGTTGGAGAGTGGGGCCGGGAGGCAGTGTCCCTGCGGCCGCGCCTTCGCGGAGCCCTGGGGCGCGGGCAGAGCCGCGGGTCGCAAGTCGCTCCTCCGGCTCCGGCGCTGTCCCGCGGTCACCGCTCCTTCCTTTGATTTTCCTGTTTCCTTTTCAGCGATGATCGTGCGCTTCCTGACCAAGAGATTCATTGGCGACTATGAACCGAACACAGGTTAGAACAATTTCATGCTCCCCGCTTTTGTGCCTGCATTTTTAATTTTTCCTTTCCTGACGTGGTGAGAATTTACAAAGCAAACTCTCCGTTCTCCAGGCAAACTGTATTCACGGCTCGTCTATGTAGAGGGGGACCAGTTATCCCTGCAGATCCAGGACACCCCCGGGGGCATCCAGGTATGGATTGCAGGAGGAAACGCTCACCCCCCCAGGCCACCCCGGGGACCCAGCATGCGGGGCGCCCGCGCTGGGCACCGGGGCCTGAGCAAGCCTGAATGAAGGCGCTGCGATGTATTTCGGTGTAGGAGGGGGCTGTCCGCAGGTGGGGCTGATGGTTGGGGGGTTAGAAACCCTCTAAGGGGGAGGGGGTGGTTAGAAGCCGCTTCCTCTGTCAGTCACCCGACCTTAACTCCTCTTTGCCCCCCTAGCGGGCCATCACTGCTTCGGCGGGTCTCACCACTTCTTTCAGAGCGAACTTCATGCACCCATTAAGAAAAAAAAAAAAAAGAAGAAGGCGGGGGCAGTGGCTCACACCTGTAATCCTAGCACTCTGGGAGGCCAAGGTGGGAGGATGGCTTGAGCTGAGGAGTTCAAGATCAGCCTGAGAAAGAGGGAGACCCAGTCTCTAACAAACAAACATTAAAAAAACAAAGTAGGTAGGATTCTGGTGGGACAGGGTCTTCTCTGGCAAGAACTGCTGAAGTGCTTCTGTTACTGGCTGTCCCCTCAAGTTAGGAATTGCCGTCAGGAATGTAACTTGATTAATAAGTTGCTAATTGCTACTCCCTTCTAGGGAGGAAAGGTCTTGTGGAAGAATCCAGAGAAAGGAATTTGTTTCTGTAACATTCTCAAGAAGTGCATGTTAAAAATATTTTTATGGTTTGGGGAATAGCTATTTATCTTGGCTGACTTTCAAAGTTTTGTTTATCATGAGTTAGTTTCCTAAAAGTTGAGCCATTCTGGTCTGAGGACATTCTTCAGTCAGGCACAGCTCACCAGAGACTGCCTGTCAAGCCAGGGGTTTAAAAATAATGCATTGATAACAGCTAATCAAACAACCCAGGCAGGCATGGCGTTTGCCTGAGAATTTGCCCTTTCCGCGTCAAAAGCCTCCTTCTGCAGAAGCGTGGGAGAACCTGGAAAGTCTATTTAGCGATTTCTTTTGCAAGCATGTCTTCAAGGGTTACTTTGATGTCATTTTGGGTTCGTCTCGGGGAGGGCTTCCTTGACTGGATCTCATTTTGATCTCATCTTTTCTCAGATCCAAGATAGCCTCCCCAAGGTCTCCGATTCCCTGTCCAAATGCATGCAGTGGGCGGAAGGCTTCCTGCTAGTCTATTCCATCACAGACTACGACAGCTACCAGTCCATCCGGCCCCTGTACCAGCACATCCGCAAGGTCCACCCCGACTCGAAAGCCCCCGTCATCATCGTGGGCAACAAGGGGGACCTTCTGCATGACCGGCAGGTGCACACGCATGACGGCATTCAGCTGGCCAACGAGCTGGGCAGCCTGTTCCTTGAAATTTCCACTAGTGAAAACTACGAAGACGTCTGCAGCGTGTTTCAGCATCTCTGCAAAGAAGTGAGCAAGCTGCACGGCCTCAGCGGGGAGCGGAGAAGAGCCTCCACCACGCCGCGGCCACGCTCTCCCAACATGCAGGACCTGAAGCGGCGCTTCAAGCAGGCTCTGTCCTCCAAAGTCAAAGCCCCCTCTGCGCTGGGGTGAACCATCTCAGGCGGACTCGGCTCCTTTTCATTATGCATTCGTGCAGCTAAAAAGACTGTGCTACTCCCTTTTTAATCACATGTCCAGAGTTTATTTTTATAAAGACTATTGATTTTCAAGTGTATGTGTATTTCTGAAAATTCAAACTGATTGCTAGAAGCTGGATAGAGTTTTTTATGTTTTTTTTTTTAAATAAAAGGGACTTTTTTTTTTTTTACTGTAAGTGCTAAGCCACGTTTCCATTAAAGGCAAAATGGCAACATTGCTCTGTTTTCTGACTGTCTTTTTATAGAAATCATACTTGCACCAGAGCCCAGAACTGCTCAATGCTTGCCCTCAGTCTGAACTCTGATTAGTGTCTTGCGGTAGGGAGGGGTTTGTGGAGAGGGAATCAGTTGTGGGAGAAAGAAAAGTATGTGGAGGAGGAAAGAGATTTGAATAACTGCAGGATGTCTTTAATTGGGACACTTTGCCACAGTCATGAAATTCATACTGTGTGATTTTCTAGGGGAAGCAGTGCAGCCTGCGAGCCCATGCTATAAAGTTACAAATCATGAGTAATGTCATTATTTATTGGTGCAAATGTAAGCTTATCCTCTTTACTCATATTGAAAAAAAAAATCCTTTTCCAGTATTCCTTATGCCAGTAAATGGGCCCTATCTCCCAAGAGTTGCCTCAAAATTCTCCTTTCTTTCTAATAGGGTACCAGGTATGTCAGCTCGTTCGCTCACGCTCACACACACTCTCTCTCTCTCTCTCGAGATACAGTCTTGCTCTGTTACCCAGGCTAGAGTGCAGTGGTGTC
Organism: Microcebus murinus; assembly: GCF_040939455.1. Taxonomy (NCBI): domain Eukaryota; kingdom Metazoa; phylum Chordata; class Mammalia; order Primates; family Cheirogaleidae; genus Microcebus; species Microcebus murinus. The sequence continues at coordinate 76,593,278 of NC_134116.1, read as the reverse complement.
ATCATAGCTCACTGAAACCCCAAACTCCTGGGCTCAAGCGATCCTCCTGTCTCAGCCTCCCAAGTAGCTGGGACTACAGGTGGCTGCTACCAGCTCGGCTAATTTCTCGTAGAGATGGGTCTTGCTCTTGCTCAGACTTGCTCTGTTTTTCTCTAAAGCCTTACCCTCCTTTCATCTGGGTCTTTATCTCTCACCTGGCAGGTGAGCGACTGGCAGGCAAGAGTCTAGGCAAGACTCAGGTCTCCTGGCCTCGGGAATGACGCCTTCTAATTCTCTCTTTGCATCAGAATAAATATACTAAAAGCACCCCTAATCATGTTATTTGCAGGACTGAAAAAACTCGACTGGTTTCCTTTTATCTATGGATAAAATAGAAACGAGACACGGCATCAGGGCTATTTAGCACCTCTCCAGCCTCCCAGAGCGCACGCACACGCACATGTGTGCACACGCACACCCACACGCAGGCGCACACGCCAGTGGACAGTCTGTTCCAACAGACCATTTGTCTCGGTGCACTCCGGGCTCTTTCACGCCCCCTGCCTTGCATGAACCTCCCTGCCTCTGCCTCCAATATCTGTCCCTACTCTACACCCGGGGGCTCACTAGCTCATCTTTGAACACTGAAGTCGCACAGCACCTTCAGCTCTGGGATGCCTGCTCCGAGTCTCCCTCTCTTCCTGGAGCATTTGTGTTAGAACCCAAGTGCAGCTATCCGTCACCCCCACTGGATAAAGTCCCCCTTGAGGGCAGTAAATGCATTTTCTGACTTTGTATTCCAAGCTTCTAGTTCAGTTTTGGCCCATAGTGTGGTAGATTTTCAGTAAATATATGATGAATAAATGAATGAATGCACTATTGTTGGGTGCCAAGGGACAATAATGGGAGATTACAATGAAACAAATTGTTATCACTGCAGAACAAGGACAGGTGTTCTGAGTAGTTAAAGATTCTTGGAGCCGGTTGCAGTGGCTCACACCTGTAATCCTAGCACTCTGGGAGGCCGAGGCAGGAGGATCACTTGAGCTCAGGAGTTTGAGATCAGCCTGAGCAAGAGTGAGATCCTGTCTTTATTAAAAATAGAAAAATTAGCCGGCTATATGGCAAGCACCTGTAGCCCCAGCTACTCAGGAGGCTGAGGCAGGGGGATCGCTTGAGCCCAGGAGTTTGAGGTTGCTGTGAGCTACGATGATGCCACGGCACTTTAGCCAGGACAACAGAGTGAGACTCTGTATCAAAAAAAAGAAAAGTTTCTTTATTAGCAGTGACAGAGATGTACTGATATGTGCAGCTTCTGCTGCTGCAGGCCCTTATCTTTCCACACAGAGACACCTCTGTCAGCCTGTGATGTTAGCACCACTTTTCCCTATAGTTGAGGAAAATCTACCTATGCAAAATGGCTTCAAGGATTAAGAAAATTAGGTAACACATTTCTGGGGGAGTGTCCAAATAATGAAAGAGACATGTTATTTTGGGTTCTATAACCTTTTAAAAAGCGCCTTAATTTTCCTTGCTAGTTCACATGCCCCCAAAACAAAAGTCCTTTCTTTTTTTTTTTTTACGTGCACCATTCCGTGTTGTTCAATACACTCCCAAATGGCATAGAATTATCGCTGACTTCTGTCTCCATTCCTTCTTTCACATCATCAGACAGAAACATGCATAAACCAAGTAACCCTTTGGGAAGTCATTCCAGTCGGAAGAGGTGGCACTTGCCACGGGGGGCGGGGGGAGGCGAGGGGAGGCGGGGGGAGGCTCAGGCACCGCAGCCACTGCCTGTCTGTGTGTGCGTCTGTGATCAGAAGCATCGATGAGCCACGACAAGCCATCCGTGTCCAGACAGACCCTTGGACTTTCAAGGGCAGGACCCCTTTCTGCCCACCCATCCCGGCTCCTGCAAGCTGCTGCTGGAACATGTGGACGGGTCCTGCCGCGGGGCTGGGGGTGGCAGGTGAATAGCTCCCTCCGTGCTTAGAGCCTACGTGGATGAAAATCCACCACAATTCATCTTCTGAGGGTCACCCGGTGGGGTTCATCAGCCTCGCACAGACCAAAAGAAGTCCTTTCTATCATCGCTTGTTCCGGCTTCCTACCACACGTCTTACTATTGCAGGCGTGAACACAAGAACGATTCATTCTCCTAGTTCTTGCCCTGCCTATGGCGCGTCCAGATTGCCACCTGGTGCCAAAGCCTCCTCCACACTCAAGGAGCTGAGATTAAACATCCTGTGGAGGGGAAGTTAAATCATCATTTGCAAGCTAAAGAACAAGACAAGAGATGTCCCCAGGTAGCCTATGGTCAGGTTTCAATTGAGTGAATGGTAAGAACAAAAAGTACCCTTGAGCTCCTCATGGAAGCACAGGCTGGGGACCGAAGGGATCCCAAGATGAGTCCCAGGGCAGTTTCAAAAGGTCTCTGTGGGCTACGGCAGGCTGATGCTCCGAGCAGATAGTGCTTCACCCTGTATTTTTCCTGTCCTCAGTGTCACAGCCTTGCTGGTCTTGCAGGGACCTCGTTGCCCGAGGTCTCTCTTTCCCAGGCCCCCTGCTGATTGGCGGTGGAGCCTCCTGGGGATTGCAGAACTTATGGAACATCTGGAAGGCTCCAGTAGCATAGCCTGGGACATGGAAGAGCCCATGGAGTGACAGGGAGGCAGTTAGGGCAGGAAGTTGGCTTTTCGTGCAGGGGAGAGAGGAGAAGATCGGGCTCAGCTGGGCGCTGAGGAAGCACTTCCAGGAGGAGAGACCGAACTCTAAGCCAGCCTCCCTGTCCCTCAAAAATGGGGAGGACATAATTGAGAAAGCCTTGGGTGTCATGATTTAGCTGGCTGGGGCAGCACCCCCAAATCATTGGACAGAACATGGGGCAGAACATTGAAAACGTGGATGGGTTTGGAGGGGGCAGCGTCTCTATATTTCATCCAATAGTTTTGCCCTAACCTTCGAGGTGTCGGGACCGGGGAGAATTTATCCCTGTCCTCGTGAGACGGCTGGGGCTGGGACTTCCCCTGGTCTCCCCCGGCGCTGAGATCTGTCTCTGGAAGCCGCAGGCCTCCAGGCCAGCACTCAGCCTCCTAGTCGAGGGTCCGTCGCCGATTCTGCTCAGTTATAGACTCTGCAGAATGATTTAATAATGCTGCAATCAGTGTGGCTCTGGAGAAATGGACGCGATCCAAACGGCTGATTGTACATCCTGCAAACATTCTGCACTTCACATGCAACTCAGGAGAAGCACTCAAATAATGGAAAAGTAAGTCAATTATAACAGAAGGAAATAAATTTGTTTTGCTTGTGTTGAGGTAATGGGAGTTCTAAAGTGTATTAATATCTGTTTAGAGAAATGGATTACAATATTAAGTAGCCATGGAATGCGGCAATGAACAACAGAGTGCGTAGGAAAGACAAGGTGACTGTTTCATCATAAATTTTAGGCTGTAGATCCTTTTCTGCTCCTTGCATATGTAGCAATTTCAACTTCCCATTATGCAAAGTTACCAATTTAAATTTACAGTGCAAAGATATTCTGTGTGATTAATAAGCTGTTGTTACTGTTTAATCTCTCTCCAAAAGGTGGTATATTTTGAAAGCTGTCACAATTAATCTCAAGCTACTATGACACTCAATAAGAAAAATGTGATATAAAAAAAAAAGATTATTTCCCAAACACCATTAAATCAGCTTGGGCTCTAGGAAAAATCAATCTATGTAAGTGATGATTTGTTACAATCAAGGAACAGTTTCAGCGTAACAGAACAGACATGTGCCTGTCCTGGATAAACCGTCTGGTCACCTCTCACACCTGGATCTCCTCATTGCTTCTGCCCCGCAGAGCATCAGCTCCGTGAGGGTTGGGACGGGTCCTCTGTCATCGTCAGCCCCACAGCACCTGGCGGAGTGTCTATTTCACAGTAGGAGCCTGAAAAACACTGGGCTGAGCTGAACCATTAGAAAAACTAAAGGGTCCCTGAAGTTACTTTTGCATTGCTCCTGAGTACCTGGGTGTATAGCCGTATTCCACCAACAACCCCTTTTCCCTTCCTTAACTGGAAAGTGAACGTCCTTCAGAGAAGGGCTGCGGGAACAAGGCAGGTGCTTCCAATTTTCCTCATCTCTTTAGAAAAACCACAGTAATGATTCGCATGATCTGAAATCACATTTATGGAGAGCCTGCGTCATGCAAAGCCCTGAGCTGAACGTGGCTGTGACCAAGGCCGCCTTCCCTTCCCAGGAGCTCAGTCCGGGGGCGCCTGGGGGGACAGGGGGGAGACATGAATGGAAACTCTGGCCCCATCTGAGGGTGTTGACAGGAGCAGTGGAGGGTGCATGTCACAGAGCTGGGGGTGGAGCAGAGGCAAACACCTCCCAGGGTGTGAAAGTGTCCGTGTTGAGAAAAGGACATTTCTTACTCTACAAGTTGTAGAGCTTTATTTTCCTGGAGGCATGTGCTCAGTTGACGATTAGTGAGTTTTAATTTTAATTGTAAAATAAGTACTGCCATTTCTTGTCTGCATTCTCTATTTAAATTAGAAGAACATTGTTAACTGCACGGTTTACTTCTATAACCAGATTTTGCCTGGGAATACTAACATTGATTTGCAACTCTGGGAAAACAAGGGCATTTCAGGAGCTCCTGCCAATAAACAGACAGTTAGTAACCAGCTCTGTGGAGACCAGGTTCCAGGGTGAGGTCTGGGTTCAAATCCCAACTTTGCCCTGATGGACCTGTGACCTTGGGCAAGGTATGTTTCCTTAAGTTAAAATGGAAATAATACTGCCCATCAGGCTGATTGTTTGTGGAACCCAACACATATAAGGTGTTGAGTAAGCTGCAGTTATTTTTTATTTTTTTAAAGTATATTGGGCCTGTAGTCCCAGCTACTCAGGAGGCTGAGGCAGGTGGATTGCTTGAGCCTTGGAGTTCAAGGCCACCCTTGTCAGCATATCAAGACCCCACTTCTAAAAAATAAAAATAAAGTACATCGGTACATTATGAAATCATTTTTGGGAAATGAATGCTCCTTGGGCTTACTTGTATATTCTCAAAGACACAGTCGCTTGCTGTGGAAGATGTGATTTTCTCATTTTCCACTTGGGAAAGAGAAGGTTTGCAGAATAGCAGTTATTTTTTCAATAATAACACCTAACAATTACTGATCCTTTATCAATAAAAAATAAAGTGCCTGGCATAATTTAATGGTGTACACCCACTTCAATTTTCTCAATAATCCATCGAGGTAGAACTATTATCACTCCCATATTTCAGATGAGGAAACTGAGGCCCAGAGAGGTCAAGTGATGGCCCAAATTCACAAAAACCAAGAAACCAGCAGGTCTAGACTCTAGGAAGGGAAAAGAACCTCCCTCAGCTTGGGGCTGTCTCTTCTGGCCGAGCCTTTGTGCCTGCCAACATCTTTTGGGGAACTTGTTAAAAATGCAGATTCTGGGGTCCAATCCTGGGATTCTGTTGCTATGGTTTTGGGCTGTTGGGGACAGATCTGAGTTTTTACGAGCTTCCTGGTTAGCACGGACGCCTGATGTCTCAGGTTTGGAGTGGTGAGCGAGAGCCCAGTCTGGACTCACCCCGGCCACTTGCTCATCTGGGGGCAGCCGGGCTTGAAGGGACAGCGAGGGCCCTGATGGGAAGGAGGCAGGGGGCAGCCTGGCGCGCTGCTGCGAGGCCGGGTGCTGGGGGGTTGCCCTCGCTGAGCTGCACCCAGGCCTCCCCAGCTCCACTCTGCCGAGCCACGACCTCCTCTACGACCAGGTGACCCTGAGTCACCTCTTTGAAAGTCGTCACGGAGGGGAGCAATGGGCAGGAGATGGGGGTGTCAGGCATCACCTAAGTCAGGGACTCGCTCCCACTGGCCACTGTCTCTCCCCAGACTCTTCTCTGACCCGTGTCCTGGGAAGCAGCCTCCGAGGCAGCCCTCTGTGACTCACGGCTCTTCCTCTGCAAGGCAGCAGGTTAGCACCCCGTGGGGAGGAGGAGGGTGACTGAATGTCGTCCCACCATCCCAGGGGCTGTGAAGTGAATGGCTTACTACAGAGAAGAAAGACGCCAGAAGCAGAAATCCACAACCCACATTTGAGAGCTAACAGCATTATTCCTCCCTCCTCCCCTTTCCCCATCTGGTCCAGCACCGTCTCCAGGAATTGCATGCTCGTGTGTGTGTGTGTGTGCACGCGTGTATATGCCTGTGTGTGTGTGCACGTGTGTATATGTCTGTGTGTGTGTGGGGGGGTGCACGGGCACCTGTGCAGGTGCTAGGAGAGGCAAGAGAGAGGGAAGAGGTTCAGGGTTTAAACAGAAAGACCAACGAATTTCCCCTGACTTGGGGAAAATACAAGGATGCTGTCACAACGTTTGAGGGGCTGTGGCTGGGGCCCCGTGCTGTGCGTCATTTGCAGCATAATAATAAAACTAATAACAATTAGCTCCCACAGTTACTGAGTGTGCACTGTTGTTGTGCGCTTTACACTGTATTAGTCAGGGTTTTCCATTCCAACCTCCCAGCAATTCTATTAAGTAACTTGTTATTATCATCACCCTTTGACAGAGGAGGAAAAGGAGGCTCAGAGAAGTTGATTAGCTTTCTCCGAAGGCAGGAGAGAGGCCTGGAGCGGCTCCTGCCCTGGTGCCTTTAGAGCAGCCCCGCCTGCACCTTGACCTCAGACCCGGGAAACGGTGCGCGTCTGTGGTGTGAGCCGTCCAGGCTGCGGTGCTTGTTCCTGCAGCCCCAGCAAACGGATACAGGTGGGAGGTGTCAGGGCCCTCATTCAAGCCTGAATCTGAGTCCAAAGCCAGTGCTCTAGCCACATCCGCCTTGCTCCCGGCCTTGGCAGCCCAGAGCAGAAGGAACCCAGTTCCCTGGGTTTTTACAGGTTGGTAGGGGAATGAGGAAGAGGAGGGAAGGGTTTCTTTCCAGCCTGTCTGAGAAGGACATGGAAGTTTGCTCCCAAACGCCTCTTCCCTGTGTCCTCTCAGTGGCTTCTCTGTTCCCGGTCCCAAGAAGCCTGGAGTCTCCTGGGCGCCTGTCTCAGTCACACAAGTCACAGCAAGGTCCCCTGCCTCAGCTGCATGTGGTCAGACTGAAGAATAAATCTGATGGTCGAAGCCAGCCTTATTTATGAACTTGGGGAGCTTGGATGGAGGCAATGAGAGGAGTGGTAATTCAAACGCTGTGGTCCTCTCTCTGCAGATGTAGAAGGAGTTGGGTGGGGTGCCCAAAGCTGGGCTTCCTTTCTGGGCCAGTTTTGTGGGCTCAGGTCCCCTCTGGGCCACCCACGAGGCCAAGGCACCCCTGGGTGGGGAAGGGATCTGAGACTCGAATTTGACTGGTGAAGCTTGGGCTTGTTCCAGCCCATGAAGGATTAAAGGCAGACTAGATAGTGGGTTATGTGAGTCCTTTTTACATTTATTTTTATTTTTAAATTTTTTCTATTTCACAAGTCATCAAGCAGGTGAATTCTTTTTGAGTTATTTCATGTCCCTAGCCCTCCGGTTCCTCGTTTACAAAATGAAAGCTTTGGATTACATCCGTGGTCCACAGAGTCTGGTATGTGGCGGGATTGCCTGGGATGATTATTATCACTGTCACCATGTTACAGATATGCGGACTGAGGCGCTCAGCAGCCGAGAGACTTCTCCCAGGCCATGCAGCTGGGGACCGGCAGAGCTGGGACCCAAGTCATAGGAGGCGGCCCTGAAACACCAGCCAGCCTTTGTGCCGGATGCTCAGCAGTTGCCCTGCAGGAACTCCAGCTTCAGTGAAGAAGGTAAGAGGGAGCCCAAGCCACAAAACACAAGGCAAACACACCTAGAAGCTGTGAGAAAGGGAAGAGCATTGTGCTCTGGGAGCGGAGTGGGCGGCTGGCTGGGTAGGGGATGCCAGTCTTTCTGATGGAGGGGTTAAAGTGAACGTGGGGAGGAGGAGGCCCTTAGTGTGACCCCCCAGAGTGAGGAGCTTGCCAAGGCTCCGGAGGCGGGAGCTTCCAGCCTAGAGGAGTGGCCGGAGCAGAGTCCACCTGGGTGCAAGGGGCGGGCCCTTTGGTCTGGCCAGTGTCGGGGGGCACGTGTAAGAGGGGGTCGTGGGAGGAGAGAGAAGTCTGCAATCGGATTGTGAAGACCCGGACGGAGACAGGCTTCATTCGCAGGCGGTGGTGACCTCGGGGCTGCTGAGGGAGCATAGGCAGCGTCCCCAGGGTGCCTCGGAGAGACAAGGAGGCTGCAGCAAGGCTGGCATGGTGGCTCACGCCTGTAATCCTAGCACTCTGGGAGGCCAAGGTGGGAGGATCGCTCAAGGTCAGGAGTTCGAAACCAGCCTGAGCAAGAGCGAGACCCTGTCTCTACTAAAAAGAGAAAGAAATTAATTGGCCAACTAAAAATGTATAGAAAAAATTAGCCGGGCATGGTGGCGCATGCCTGTCGTCCCAGCTGCTAGGGAAGCTGAGGCAGGAGGATCACTTGAGCCCAGGAGTTTGAGGTTGCTGTGAGCTAGGCTGATGCCATGTCACTCTAGCCCGGGCAACAGAGTGAGACTCTGTCTCAAAAAAAAAAAAGAAAAAAAGGCGGCTGCGGCCATCTCAATAGTCCCCTGGACCAGGGCAGTGGCAAGGGGAGCAGACAGGACGGGGCAGATGCAGGTGGGATGGTTGAAAAGCAGAATCCACAGAAAAGAGGCGTCTCAAACCTGGAGGTTCAGAGTGAAGGAGACAAAGGTGTTGCAGGTGACCCCGCCGTCTTAGCGCAGGTGGGCGGGATTAAGAGAAACATTCTGTCCTGGTTGTAGGAGCTCTGGCAGCGGGCTGCGTGGGGAGGGAGCTGAATCGAGGAGATGTGATGATGCTCTCTCAACTGGGAAGGTAAGTCAGGGTGAGAGGGTAGGTTTGGTTTCTGTGCTGGCTCCTCATGAGGAGCTGGAGTGGGGTCGGGAGGAGAAAGTCTCCGGAAAAAAAAAAAAAAGCATACTTAGCCAGGTGCAATGGCTCACACCTGTAATCCCAGGACTCTGGGAGGCCCAGGTGGGAGGATTGCTTGAGCTCAGGAGTTTGAGACCAGCCAGAGCAAAAGCTAGACCTTGTCTCTACTAAAAACAGAAAAAGTTAGCTGGGCATGGTGGTGCACACCTGTAGTCCTAGCTGCTCTGGAGCCCGACTCGGGAGGATCGCTTGAGCCCAGGAATCTGAGGTTGCAGTGAGCTGCCATGATGCCATGGATGCCGCTATACTCTAGGTGGGGTGACAGAGCAAGACTCAGTCTCAAAAAAGCAACCAAAAACCAAAAAAAAAAAAAGCCCCCAATTCACTTTTACTTAAAAATAATTTTAGATTTACAACAGCATTGCAAAGGTAATACAGAGTCTTTTGGTATCATCTTCACTCAGCTTCTACTGTTATCATCTTATGTAACCACAGTACATCTATTGACATGATGCTATGGTATTAGTTTTCTTTGGCTGCTGTAGCAGTCACCACCGACTTGGTGTTTCCAAACAACACAGATGTATTGTCTCACGGTTCTGGAAGTCAGAAGTCCAAAATAGGTCTCCCTGGGCTCAAAGCAAGATGTGAGCAAGGCTGTGTTCCTTCTGGAGGCTATTCACCGGCATGACCGTAGCTCAGTGCAGCCCTGAACTTCTGGATGCAAGCAATCCTCCTGCCTCACCCTCTCGAGTAGCTGGGACTGCAGGCACGCGCCACCATGCCTGGCTTAATAAACTTTATTTTTAGAGAAGTTTTAGGTTCACAGTAACATTGACTGGCAAGCACAGAGAGTCCCAATGTACCCTCTGCTCCCACTCATGCATAGACTCCCCCGCCATCAACATCAGGGAAGATTTGTGCAGGAGGGCGCACTTGCTGCAACTGATGAACCTACACCGACATGTCATTACCAACCAAGCCCGTGCTTGATGATGATGATAGGCTCAGTCTTTGGGTTTTGACAAATGTACAACATGTATCCACCACTATAGTATCAAACAGAGTAGTTTCACTGCCCTAAAGTCCCCTGTGCTCTACCTATTCACTCCTCCCTCCCCTCTCACCCCTGCTTCCACCGGCCATTTTACTGTCTCCATAGTGTTGCCTTTTCTAGAATGTCATGTGGTTGGAATCATACGGTATGTAGCCTTTCTAGATCGGCTTCTTTCAGTTGGTAACATGCGCCTAAGATTCCTCTGTGCCTTTTTGTGGCTTGATAGCTCGATTCTTTTTATTGCTGAATAATATTCCACTGTCTGGATGTACCACAGTTTATCCATTTGTCGGTTGGTGGACATGTGAGTTGTTTCCACTTTTTGGCTATCATGAATAATGCTGCGAACATACATGTACAAGTTTTTGTCTGGACATGACATGTGTTTTCACACCTAGGAGTGAAATTTCTGGGTCATGTGACAACTCTATTTTCACTCTTTGAGGAACTGCTGGACTGTTTTTCAAAGCAGCTGCACCATTCCATATTCCCACCAGCAAAGTGTTTCTGCACAACCTTGTCAGCGCTTGTTACTGTCTGTCTGTGGTTGTAGCCATCCTCGTAGCTGTGAAGTCTCACTGTGGTTTTGATAAGGGTCTAGTATCCAGTAGTGCTCTTTATAGCATGTTTTTCTCTCTAATGAAAGATGCAGTCATATATTATATTTAATTACTACGTCTTTTTGGTCAGTTTAATCTAGCTCTAATATTTTTAATTTTTTTAATTTTCTCTTAATTTACTTAAAGACTTAAAAAGCTCTAATATTTTTAGATTCCTTTCCTCCAGAGTCCAACACTTGTTGGCAAAGGCATTTTCAGAAAACGATATACTTCACGTAGCATTTGGTTTTTTTTTTTTTTTCCCACGTAGCATTTTGAATTCTCTACACAACCTACCTGAACAGCATCACTAGATCTTTCTAGTGAGGCAGCGCCTTACTCATTGCCTTCACACAAAGCAGACTCTTGTATTTTGTATTTCTTCCTATTCCAGAAGGGAAACAACATTTACAAGTTTCCTGTGACTGTTTCCCGGGTGCCCTGAAAACTCCGGATCCCACAAAGAGGCGAGAAGGAGGTGCCTGATTGACAGGACTGAACAGGAAGTCCCCGCTGTCTTCAACAATCCAGCCTCGCTGGCACCCGGTCCGTCTGCCCAAACTTCCCACACGGGGGACAGCCGGGCAGCCACAGGCCCTCGTCAGCGCCCCTCAGCCCAGCCTGCTTTAGAAAGCCCAGGTTGCTTGCTTGCGGTTCGGGTTAGGGCTCTGGTAATAGGCACTGAGTGACGGTGCCAGAGGCCACTGGTGCTGGAAAGAACGCATTTGCATGAGCGAATAGTCCTCAGCCTGTGAACAACAGCATGCAAACAAAATCATTCCACCGGTGACAGATTTAGATGCTCAAAAATAGGCAGTCATGTCACTTTCTGACATAAATCCAAACGCCCACGGGAATGGCCACAACAAGAGCTGCTGTGATTCCGAGACTACGTTTACAGTCAGAACGGCTGTAATCGCCGCCGTTTCCTTCCTCCCTCCATCCTTTCACCGGAAGGGAAGAGTGGTCTGCCTTCCGTCCCGTTCTTCTAGCCTGTCTCTGCAGGTTGACTTCAAGCCTGTCAGAGGCAAAGGACAGATGGCAAGGCGGAGTCACCCCTCTTAGGCACGATCACATTCTCACCTGAGCATCTAGACTGGCAGCCCACTCTTCCCTGACATAACCCGCCCCCGGTTCCTCTCAGATCTTATCCACCCGGCCTCCTGACTATGGTCCGTCTTTCCTGTTAGCTGGCCTTTATTCATGCTGGTCCTTCCACCTGGAATTCCTCTGCTCATCAAAATCTTAGCCTGTCTGCCAGGGCAGACTCGAATGCCACTTCCTCCACGCAGCCTCCTCTGATGGCTTCACTCCTCCCCTGAGCACCCAGCACATAGTAGGTGCTCAAGCAATACTTGTTGAATGAGTGAATGAAGGAAAGAATGAAACATTCATTGCCTCTGTTGTCCTTTTTTTTTTAGACAGAGTCTCACTCTGACTAGGCTACAGTGCCGCGGCGTCAGCCTAGCTCACAGCAACCTCAAACTCCTGGGCTCAAGCGATCCTCCTGCCTCAGCCTCCTAAGTAGCTGGGACTAAAGGCATGCGCCACCATGCCCGGCTAATTTTTTCTATATTTTTAGTTGGCCAATTAATTTCTATTTTTAGTAGAGACAGGGTCTCACTCTTGCTCAGGCTAGTCTCAAACTCCTGAGCTCAAATGATTCTCCCACCTTGGCCTCTCAGAGTGCTAGGATTACAGGCATGAGCCACCACACCCGGCTGCCTTTGTTGCTCTTAATAATTCTTAGAGTCACAGATTATTGGAGCACAAGGGGTCTTGGGGACATGCAGCCCACGGGAGGTGAAGTTACTTTGTAAGTTAGGGTAAGGCAGCTGATGGCTGTCAGAGGTCAGACCAAATAAATTTGAACTTGGCACTGTCTTATTCTATCTGTGCTAGAAATCTGGACACAGAGATAAGCTTCCCAGGGCCCCTTGGGCCTGACTTTTCCTTTTCATGCAGATGAGGGTGTGGTCTTGCTGCCGCTGGGTTTGTTCAGGACCCAGAGTCTGATGTTTGTAAATATTCCTTTAAATGGAAGCATTAGCGCAGAGGTTGTTTGTGTAAGTTCTTTCTGAAAAGTTCTGAGAACCCAAGTATGACGTGCTTCAAGCAGAGGGTAAAACTGAGCTCCTCAGACCCTGCTGGACCCCTTCCTTGCATGGCCAGGGTCGCTGGCAGCTGTAGCCACCGCCTGCCTCCCACCCTCGGTCCCCTCCCCTGGCCATCGCACTGCTCCGAGGGCTCAGGGAAGCTGCACCGGGTCATGGCCGTGATCGTGCTAAGTTTCTGTGGCTGTGATGTGTGTATCAGGCACTGACGGAATTGCGTGGGTCTGTCCTCCAGAAATAATGCCCTCTGTTAGCGACCGAGCCGTGTCCCCTCCAAATTCCAGTACCTCAGAATGAGACTTTATTTGGGGATTGGATCTTTACAGATGCAATTAAATTAAAATGAGGTCATTAAGGTGGGCCCTCACCCAATAAAACCGGTGTCCTTATAAGAAAAGGAAGTTGGGACCCAGATACCCAGAGGGAAGTTGCCGTGGAGACTTAGGGAGGAGACGGCCATCCACAGGCCAAGAAGAGGGGCCCCAGGAGAGAGCAACCCTGCCAACACCTTGACCTTGGCCTTCCAGCCTCCAGACAGTGAGACAATCAATTTCTGCTGTCTGGGCCCCGTATGTGGCACTAGCCATGGTGCCCTGGCCGACTGACACCCCTTCCACGGGGTTTCTCGTGGAGAGCTGCTGGCTCATGCCCTCCCTGATGCTGGAAGACAGTCATCCCTCGCCCCCCCCCCTCCCCGCCCATGCAGAGATCCGGATCCCAACCCGGATGCAGAGGAGGACACACACGGCGGCTGCAGCCTCCCGCAAGGACGAGAACGCACATCCCAAAAGGACTGTTTCCGCTTCGAAACCAAGAGGAGCTGTCAGACTTCGCCATTGAGCTATTAATAGCGATCATGTGTCTTCCTTATGCATTTTTATGTTTGCTTGAACCTTTGTTCAGCTGAAAATTACAAATGCATGACTCTCCAGCCCCACCCACTCGGCTCCCACGTCCTCAGCTGACTCAGTGTTCTGGGATCCGATGTCCCCACCAGCTCGCCTCAGCTCCCCCACACATGTGCTCACACGCACACACCTGCGGGGAGGGACGAGAGCCACGGCGCCACAGCCCAGGGTCATCCACCTGCCACTCGCACGGCTGTCCCTGGAAGCAAACGCAGCCTCACCTCGGCAACCACTTCGCATCCTAGAGTGTTCAGACGTTTCTTCTGGATGCTACCTCCTCTCTCAGATCTTATCTACCCGTCACCCTAACTGTGGCCCAGAGGAGCTGGTCACCAGAGGAGCTCTGAGGATCAGGCAGAGCGAGGCTGTTATTTTCATTTTTAAGAGGAAACTAAGGCTCAGAGAGATCACACGTGGTGCTCAGGGTCTCGCAGCTAGGAGGAGGCAGTGCAGGCGTGAGAGCTGTCTTCCAGTTACCCTCCCGTGCGCTCGCCACCCACCAGTCTGCCTTGTGCAGACGTCAAGAACTTCATGCTGTTGGCCGTCCTGTCACCAGCATTAAATTGGCTCATGGGTGACACAGTATGATTAAGACAGCACTTAGTGGTGCCAGGCACTAGCAAGGTGCCAGGCACTGCTCTAAGGCGACGCTGAGCGTGGATTCGCATCTCATGTCCCTATGAGATAAGTCTTGTTCTTATCAACCCATTTTACAGGTGCGGGAGGCTGAGGTGCACAGAAGTTAACCCGCTTGTCCAAGGTTCACGCAGCTGGCAAAAGACAGACTCAGAAGTCAACCGCAGGCCGTCTGTCTCCAGCCTCCACTCTCTTAGCTACTACGCCGTGACCGCCTCTCACGAAGAGGCCTTCGCCGTGGTCAGGACCCTGTGCAGGCCAGGAAGGTCATTACCTGCCGCACGGACTGATTGTGTGCCCCCCAAATTCATATGTCAGCTACAGCCTAGGTCGTTGTCAACCGATAGCCTAACGCAATGGTTATAGGAGGTGGAATCCGCCGGGGTGTTGCTCTCGGACTTCCTGGCATCCAGAACTGTGGGAAACGTCTGTGGTTTGAGCCGCCCAGTCTGCGGGGGTCTGCTATCGCAGCCCCAGCTGTCCGAGACACTTGCCATCTCCCTCCCTCCGCCAAGTGAGCCTCCGTGCCCAGAGTCAAGTGGCTCTCAGGGCCACTAGGAGGACAGCGGGGACCTGGGGCAGCCGGGGAAGCAACTGCAGAGAGGAGCAGCGGGTGTTTCTAGCCTTTGCCCTGTGTGGCTTTGGGGCTCCTGGCGGCAGGGATCCCAGGAGCCTTCTCCAGCCACTCGCTATGGGTCGGGCCCGTGACAAGCATGCGACACACACCAGCACGTTCAGTCCTCACGACAGCGTGAGCGGGCGCCTCAGTTTGCACATGACATTGAGGCCCTGGGGACCAGGAGGCTGAGCTATTTGCTCCAGGCCATACGTTTAGCAAACAGCTGGGATCGGTCAAGGTTGCTCTTTGTTCTTTCTCTCCCTTTATTTCACTGTCTCTCCCTTTTCTCCTTCTTCTTTCTCTCTCTCCTCTCAACCTGGCCTGCGTCAGGTGCTGCATAAGCTGCTGGCGGTTCAGCAGTGCACACAGAGACGGACAGGTCCCCAGCTGCCTCTGGTCCGTCCTCTGCGTGTCCCACGCCATTTCAGCGCGTCCCCACGAGGCACCGTGCTCCCCACCACGAGGCCCCGGCAGGGGCAGGGGCAGGGGCAGGGGCAGTCTAGTGGTTTTGACCCACCTAACATTGAACCAGGTCAGTGTATTCCTTCCTGTGACAGCATCTGCATTTCCTAACTCAGCTAGGCATGCTGCCGGATGCATGCAAAACTGTCATGCTGCTGAGACTGAAATTTGGCTTTGAACGACTTTGCATTCAAATCAAAGACATTGTCGTGAACTCTTTAAGTAGTATTTTTTTGGATGTAGTCATAGAAGTGGATCCCTCTTTTTACTCTGTTGGGAAAGTAGTTCCAAAATGCTCAGACATTGACAATGTTCAAGCAGCATTGTGAACAGACTAAATTCACCCAGGGAAGAGTCCCACCGGTTGAGTCAGTATCTTGAGGAGTTGAACCCACTAGGCAGTCGACGTCCTCCCATTGGATTAGGGTTTGTCTTTTGCCAAAGGGCATGTCGCTGCACTTGTTAGGATTCAATAAAGGGCAGAAAGAAATATTGTGTATGAAGTCCCCAGTTGATTTGAGCCAGGGTGTCATTGCTTTTGTGCAAAACCAAATGTCACAAGACACGGTGACATTAAGAACTCGTAGACAAAATATCTTCCTCAGTCTCAGATTAAAGCCTATAGCAAGAGCCCCTCAAATAATTTAATTTTGGCACTATAGTTTGTCTTATGTGGCATTACTCTTAAGCTACTGGTTTTCTTTTTAAAGTAAACACTTCAAGACTCCTATATCTGAGTGAGTTTTAGCCTTCAAAGTAGTTTGTGTCAAATAATACATTTTCTACAAAGATAGTAGTATTTGCCAAAGTGTTTTTAGACTGTTGTTTTACAATTGCTCTCGAACCAGTTTACAAGCCATATAGTAAAATCAGTCTGTCTTGGCTGGGCATGAAGGCTCATGCCTGTAATCCCAGCACTTTGGGAGGCTCAAGGCCAGCCTGAGCAACATAGTGAGACCCTGTCTCTACAAAAAATGATTAAAAGGAAAAATTAGCTGGATGTGGTAGTGCCTGTAGTCCTAGCTACTGGGAGGCTGAGGCAGGAGGATTGCTTGAGTCCAGGAGTTCAAAGTTGCAGTGAGCTATGATTTCACCATTGCACCCTAGCCTGGGTAACAGGGTGAGACCCTGTCTCAAAAAAAAAAAAAAAAAATCAGTCTCTTTACTTTGTATTTATGCCAGATTTATAAATTGAAATGGCATTTCCCTATCAGGGAATAAAATAAAATTATTAAATATATTTCTCTCATATGTTAAACCAAAATAAAAATACAAATGGGTAGAGTATTGAACATTAAAAAAAAAGAAGAAGAAAACATGAAAATGTGAAAAGAAATTGTGAGAGAAGATCACAACCTCAGAACGGGGAAGATCTTTTAAAGTATGACACAAACATATGTGTTAGTCAGGGTTCTCCAAAGGAACAGAACCAATAGGAGTTGTACCTATTGGATAGATATCTGTCTATCTATTGATCAATCAACCTGTATGTATAGAGGGCCAGAGAGAGAGAGAGAGAGAGAAAGAGACAGACAGACACATATAGACAGACAGACACAGAGAGATGGAGATTCAGGTAAGCGTTGGTGTTGCAGTCTTGAGTTGGAAGGCTGGAAATTTAGACAGAGTTTCCATCTCGTGAATTCCTTCCTCTTCCTCTTCCTCTATTTTGCTCTTAGGATCCTTCAGCTGACTGGAAGAGGGCCAGCCACGTTAGGGAGTTAATCAGCTTTCCTCAAAGTCTACTGACTTACCTGCTAATCACACCTAAAAAATACCTTCAGGGCAACATCTAAACTAGCATTTGACCAAACACCAGGCACCACAGCCTAGCCACATTGGCATATAAAATTAACCATCACAACACAGAAGATGCACAAGAAAGATCCAGGGACCTGACTACAGATATCAAAGTGACGACAGTCCCCCACCCCCCACCGGGCTTGCATTCCAGTGGCCCTGCCCTGGTGCATCTGCTGGTTCAACCTGCCTCTGTCCTTCTAAACAGCAGCTTGAAATGAGCCGTGACCTTGAAAAACTGTCACTTTTTTTCCTAAAGATGTTTTAAAAGAGATACTTAAAACAGGAATTATCAAGCTGAGAATAGAACCTGAGCAATTCTCCAGGAGTGACATGATTGACGTGCTTGGCACATGGAGAGACTCATTGCTCCATCTTTCTCCTTGGTTGTGTTTTTGTTTTGGGAGAATTTTTTGAATGAGAAACTTCTATGTTAGTCCAGTCGTTACTTTGTATTTGATATTAACTTTTCACACCCCTTGAAACTGATTTTTTTTCTTATTTAATAAGACAGAGTCTTATTTTTGAGACAGAGTCTTGCTCTGTTGCCCGGGCTAGAGTGTCCTGGTATTAGCCTAGCTCACAGCAACCTCAAACTCCTGGGCTCAAGCAATCCTCCTGCCTCAGCCTCCCGAGTAGCAGGGACTACAGGCATGCGCCACCATACCCGGCTAATGTTTTCTATATATTTTTAGTTGTCCAGATAATTTCTTTATATTTTTAGTAAAGACGGGGCTCTCTCTCTTGCTCAGGCTGCTCTTGAACCCCTGACCTCGAGCGATCCTCCTGCCTCGGTCTCCCAGAGTGCTAGGATTACAGGCCTGAACCACCACGCCCAGACTATTTTTCTTTTTAAAGTTCTGTCTCCATTTAACCAAATGTCAAAAAGCTTTAAAGGAGAAAAAGTCCTGCTTTGTGCGGCTTTCCTTTATAATATAGACGTATTTGGGAATTTCCAGTGAATATTTATTGCTGTGTATGTTGTAAGAATTCGGGATAGCAAAATAATAGCGACAATGGGAGTAATTGTCATAGCGGTTTCAATTCCCAGAACTTCTGAGGGGATGGTCCGTGAGGTTTGTCTTTATGGGTTGGCTTGCATAAGTCTTCTCCAAGAAGTTTGATGCTTATTAAGGACCTAAGAATGTGCTTATCTTTAAAAATTCCCAACTTCTCATGAAAGTACTAGCAGGGAACAGTTGATGGCTCATCCTCAAAGTGGGGGAGGACTTGGAGATAGGTCCAGTGGCCTCACTGAGGTCATGTAGAACTGACTGGATTATCTCAGGCCTAAAATTTAGGAGACCCTGACTCCGCACTCGTGATATGTTTTTTCCTCAGTTCTAAATTGTCACCTTATTGGATGACAGATCCTTTAAAAGAACCTCCAGTATAAAGCTTTTACAACTATTCATCTCTGGAAGGAAAAATAGCAGCAGTTTGGTTTTTGAAAAACTAAGGTGGGAATTTATTATACGGTTGTCTTTTCTTTCTGAGAGGAACATTGAATCACTTAGTTCTATTTGTGAAGTACAATGTCCCCTGTCAGCTGTTTAGTTTCACAAAGGAAGAATTTCAATGGTGTTAGTAATGACTGGGGAAACAATAGCAAGAGTAGGTAAGAAAAAGTAGTACACAAAATGTACCCCAAACGTAGGAAAAGAGAAGTGGATGGTAATTAACACAGAGGATGCCTGCCTGCTCAGCAATGGCTCGCTGCATGAAGCTGTGAATTTTAGGAGAGAAAAGTCTTTAGCTTGCAGGGTTGAAAATCAGGTTGAAAGGCAACACAGACAGCTGCCAATCTAAGGCCATCGGCATGCAACAGAAACAGGAGCCCAAAAGGGCCGCTGAGTGTATGCATGTGTGTACTCTTGTGTTTATTTATTTATTTTTTGTTTTGAGACAGAGTCTCACTCTGTTGTCCAGGCTAGAGTGCTGTGACATCAGCCTAGCTCACAGCAACCTCAAACTCCTGGGCTCAAACGATCCTACTGCCTCAGCCTCCCGAGTAGCTGGGACTACAGGCATGTGCCATCATGCCCGGCTAATTTTTTTCTATATATATTAGTTGGCCAATTAATTTCTTTCTATTTATAGTAGAGACGGGGTCTCGCTCTTGTTCAGGCTGGTTTCCCACTCCTGACCTTGAGCAATCCACCCGCCTCGGTCTCCCAGACTGATAGGATTATAGACGTGAGCCACCGCGCCCGGCCTATATTCGTATGTCTTTTGGTATAGAAATTCAGTTGCAGACATCTGTAACTTAGGAGAGACACTTTAGAGAGATACTTCTCTCATAAATATTTCAGTGTCTCCTAACAATAAGAACATTGTCCTACATAACCATAAGAAAAATTTAAAAATACTTCTCTGTGACCTAGTATCCAGTCCATGTTTAAATTCCCCAAGTTATACCCAAAATGTCTTAGTTGTTTGTTTTATTTTGAGCCCAGATCTAATCAAGTTTCTCTCCTTATATCTGGTTATTGTGGCTCTTTATTCTTTTAAAATATGTGGCCGGGTGCGGTGGCTCACGCCTGTAATCCTAGCACTCTGGGAGGCTGAGGCCGGTGGATCGCTCAAGGTCAGGAGTTCAAGACCAGCCTGAGCAAGAGTGAGACCCCTGTCTCTACTAAAAAATAGAAAGAAATTAATTGGCCAATTAAAATATATATAGAAAAATTTAGCCGGGCATGGTGGCGCATGCCTGTAGTCCCAGCTACTCGGGAGGCTGAGGCAGGAGGATCCCTTGAGCCCAGGAGTTTGAGGTTGCTGTGAGCTAGGCTGACACCATGGCACTCTAGCCCAGGCAACAGAGTGAGACTCTGTCTCAAAAAAAAAAAAGTAATAGTTGCTTTACTTTTGTGTGTGTGACATTAACCTTTTGGGTTCTTTAAATCCACTGTGTTGAGATATAATCTAAATAGAATGAAACGCAGTCATTTTAAGTGTACTGCTCACGAATTTTGACAAATGCGTGCACCGGTGTAACCATGCCCTGCAGTGAAGATACAGGTTTCTGCCACTCTGAAGCTCGTCTGTTCCCCCTGCAGTCATTCTCCCTCTGCTCCTGGCTTCAGGCAGCCATTGATCTGCTTTCCATTAGCACATTGATTTTTTCTGAAGAGACTGGTCAGTTTGTCTTGTGCATGTGTCTCACATGCTTAATTGTTTCCTTGTGGTGCCGTTATCTTGATTCTCTGGCTATTGCATTTCCTGTGTGCTGGAAGTAGGTCTAAGGGCTTGGCTAGCTGCAGGCTTGTATACGGGAGAAATACTTCATGGGTGATGCCAGACACTTCCTGTGGCCTCATTTGGGAGCCACGCTACTCATTGCTAGGGGTGCCTACGTGCTCCCTTGGTGGAGCTGTTGACCACCAGGGATTTTCTTTGTAGAATATATTGTTCCCTTGAAATGAGCAAGTCATCCACGGGGTGATACTTTGGTGATGAGCAAAGATCTGGCTCCCCACACCCTTGCAGCCCGTGGTTGTAACTTTCCTCAAAGGCTTTTGTATGAATCAATTATTTCACAGGGGGTTGCAAAATCTTAGTTTCTAACTCTGTCATTTCTTATACCTTTATTAGCTGTCATTCCTTGGTAAAAATTGGAGCTTTATTTCATGAACTGGGATGGATCTGTAGCTCCTAAAAAGATTGCAAATGCTGATTTCGTTCCCCTTAATTATGATTATGAAAAATTTGAGCATCCAAAAAGGAAGGAAAACAAACCGTAACTGAATATAAAATACTGAACAAATTAAGAACTATTTTTGATTTCATTTTATTTTTGGATACATAAGAAAAGCATTAAAAATGGCTAAATGCAAAGTTTTATGAATTGTACTGGTAACCACTTCCTTAGGTTATTTAAGGTTATGTAAGGTCTGCATTAACGTGTGTGGTGAAGTCTGGCACACCCGTTACATTCCCCCTTTGTGACCTAGAGGAAGAGAGGGAAAGACTTGAACTTGGTTCCAGCGGTTCTGGGTTGAATCCTGGCTCTGCCACTTACCTGCTGGGTAACTTTAGGAAAAGTATAGCCATAGTTCTTCCCTCTAGAGTACCGACAGGAATGAATGAATCCAGGCGTCCTGTGTGAAATGTCCCGCCTGGAGTGCATGAGCGACCAGCATCCTGCGTCCGTCTGCTTCCCATGAAGAAGGTCCCAGGAAGAGGAGCCACCTGAGCTTTCAGAAACAGAGAATTGGTGCTGTTCCGACACCTGTAGTCTTGCCCAAGAATGCGAAGTCACAATTCACTGCTGGCCGATTGTTCCTTCACCTGGGGAGCGTCAAAAAATGCTGATGGCAGTTTCACCTGCAGAGATTCTTACTAAAACTGGTCGGGGACATAGCCTGGGCTCGGAGATTCGGAAGCATTTTAAAGACACTTAACGTGCACACTTACCCACATACCTACAAAAGTTAGATCAGATTACCTAGTTCGATTTTTAAACATGTCTAACAACTTTCATGTACACTCTTTTCTAATGGCTATCTAGTGGCATTGGCTATTTGGTGTAGCTGCATTCTGGTTTACTTATCTACTCCCCAGTGGGTGGAATTAGCTGTTTATGATTTCTCTTATTTTATTTTATTATTTATTTATTTATTACAGCATATTATGGGGGTACAAATGTTAAGGTTACATATATTGCCCATGCCACCCCTCCCCCCTCAAGTCAGAGCTTCAAGCGTGTCCATCCCCCAGTTGGTGCACATGGCACTCATTGTGTGTGTGTATACCCTTCCCCTCCCCTCCCCCACCTGCCCGACACCTGGTAGATGTTATTCCTATATATCCACTTAGGTGTTGATCAGTTAATACCAATTTGCTGGTGATGATTACTCTTGCTTTAATCGATTTAAAGAAAACCCACAAAAACCCTCTGTAGAGCACCAACAAAACAACACAAATAGTCAAACAAGTGAAACTAGAGCTAGAACTCTAAATCTCCTTAAGCTTTAGTGAAGAACTTAACCTCTGATTTCCATGAAACACAGAGACCTTTAGTTTTTAAACCTAGAACCACTAACTTCATCAAAGGCTCAGGCTTTAGGGCCAAAAATGGGAGAAACGTTGGTCTGGAAAATAAGTGTGGTTTCTAGTAGAAACTATGAAAGGAACATGAGTGTGGGCATGTTTGAGTGGGAGGAAAAGGATTGGGAGCAATTCATTAGACGGAAGAGAAAAACCACCGGCAAGGCTGCGTGGCAAGCCGATGTTGTGACAACAGAGCCCAGAGTCCCTCACTTTTTTCCTTTTGAGATGAGGGTGGCCACATGTGTACAAATAAATCACTTGGGGTGACTAAGCTGAAGGTGAGCTTGGCAGGCAACAACTGTCTCTCCACTGTCATCTGAATTATGAGCAAGTGAAGTTCAAGTGGGAATCAAACCAGGAGACGCAATGTCCTGGCGCCCCCAGGGCTGCTAAGCGGCAGCTGCTCCTGAGGACTCCTGGCCCGGCAGTGGAACCAGAAGATAAAATTTCCAGGCCGGAATGCAATCGTTTAAGTCTTAACGTTAGACGTTTACTTCATCTGAAATAAAACGCCCGTGGTGCCCTGTTACACACTGTACCAGCTGATTCTCGAGTTGTGCGAGGGGACTGGGGGAGACCCCGATGGTGCAATGCTGAATTACCCCGGAGTAAACAGCAGGCACACAGCAGATGTCGTGATTCAAGAGGTCACGGGAGAAGCTCTGAGCCTGGCGCGCTGCCCCGACCCCCGCTAGTCAGAGTTTAATAGGATCGTTTACTGACGTTATTACACTGGATGTGCTGGATCAGAAACACAAGCTGCTTAGGGGTTGGTTGTGGGTTCTTTCTGTTTATTTTTTAAGACTTTTTCCCCTTACTAAACAGATGAGAGTAAAGAATAAAAACTAATCAGCATTCCTATGTAGGCAGTTCAACTTCCCCAGTATTGTTTCTCATCTAATAAATAATGACATTG
Organism: Microcebus murinus; assembly: GCF_040939455.1. Classification (NCBI taxonomy): domain Eukaryota; kingdom Metazoa; phylum Chordata; class Mammalia; order Primates; family Cheirogaleidae; genus Microcebus; species Microcebus murinus. Next base: position 76,570,199 of record NC_134116.1, on the reverse strand, counting down.
TGACATTCATTCAATTCATTACAAATTGGAGGGCTAGGTCTGGGGATACACCCAACACACTTCACACGATGATCCACACGGAGTGGGAGTTCCGGAGGCTTCTGCCCAGGAAGTGGACGCGTCTGCCCGGGGGCTGCATTGCACCGAGGGCCGTAGCCAAACGCTGCAGATCTGCCGGGCTGGAGAAGCGTTGGATAATTAGCATTAAGAGGATATTCCAAACCCTCATTTAGGCAAATTTTTTTTTTTTTTTTTTGAGACAGAGTCTCGCTTTGTTGCCCAGGCTAGAGTGAGTGCCGTGGCGTCAGCCTAGCCCACAGCAACCTCAAACTCCTGGGCTCGAGCGATCCTTCTGCCTCAGCCTCCCGAGTAGCTGGGACTACAGGCATGCGCCACCATGCCTGGCTAATTTTTTCTATATATATCAGTTGGCCAATTAATTTCTTTCTATTTATAGTAGAGACGGGGTCTCGCTCTTGCTCAGGCTGGTTTTGAACTCCTGACCTTGAGCAATCCGCCCACCTCAGCCTCCCAGAGAGCTAGGATTACAGGCGTGAGCCACCGCGCCTGGCCTTAGGCAAGTTTTAAGTTTCATCTTTTCTAAGCCCTTCTTAGGAAATAGAAAATAATATTTTCTTCTTTCTCCCTTCTAGAAAACATCCTAGGCAGAGGTGTCGATGGGAGGAGAGAAGTCAGAGAAGCAAACAACCTGTGTGGGTAAGCAGGGAGTGATCCCCTACACCCGCGGTCCCCAAGCCCCAGCCCGCAGCCCGTCACCCGTGTGTGGCCTGCTGGGAAGAGGGCCACGTATCACGGCCTGACCTTGGCACCGCACCCACCCCACCCATGACACCCCGTCCCCCCATCCCCAGTCTGTGCAAAAATTGTCTTCCGTGACACCGGTCCCTGGTGCCAAAAAGATTGGGGGCCACTGCTGTAAACTATCGCTGCCTTGTTGGATGCTCTGTGACCTGTTGACCTGTTGACCTCTCACTCCTCCCCTGCCAGGTGACGCTCAGCTCAGGGGTTGGCAGAGAGCACAGGAGCCCAGTCTCAGGGACTGGGGAGTCACACCTCTGCACAGACCGTGAACGCCACAAGGACAGGTGCCGGGTGTGCCCCACTGACTGACCCTCGGCACTTCCTTAGCACGGGGTGGGCGCTCAGTAAATATCTGCGGAACGAGTGAAGAGCTCGGAGAGGGATGAGGAAACGTGGATCAACAAGACGTACAGGAGAACAGAAAATATCCTCACAAAAGAAATGCTTTGTTGAGATGCTGCTCAAAATTCCCATCAGAACCTCCCTCCTAAGAGAAGGGTGCAGGCAGCACAGCCTCGAGGGGAGCAAAGCCCATGGAGTGATGTGTGTGCAGTGCATGGGCCGGGTCCTGACGCCCAGCTGTCCCCGGTTGTCATGAGGTCCCTCCCCTTGCGGATGCCTGTTGGCCTCGCTCCCGGACTGCCTTTTCCTAACTGCTACCCCCGGGAGTCCTGTGAGCAGGGCTAGGTCCTCCAAGGTCCAGCCCGAGGGACCACAGCCCTGAGAGCCAGAGCTGCCTCCGCTGCGCGACAACGTCCCTCGCACACCCCTTCCTGTCCGAGACCTTGCGACGGTGCAGAGGAGACGCCATCCTCCTGCCTGGGAAGCGAGGCCCTCACCTGGGCGGCAGCAGGTGCACGCCTGGCTCAGTGCGGCAAGGACAAGAGCAGAGCCCGTGCTACTCGGGGACGGGAGACAGCCCTTCGGGGGATGCGGTGTGTGGAAACTGAGGCAACGTGGGGAGGAATGTCCTAACAAGCCGTGTTGTCAAGATAGGCTAACAGAAGTGTCAAATCTGCTCGGAAGCTCCGTGAAACAAGACCGTCTCCTCACCTGTGCGGACCCTCCAAGCACGTGCTCACCTGGGGCTTAGGGACGAACCGAATGATCTCTGCAGGTTTCCAAGATCTCATGGTCCCCAAAGCCCCTTTCACAATATCATCGTGGCCCAGTTTCACACAAGTGATTAGATATTCGTAGTTTACAGCCAAGGAATCCAGGCCGCGCGTGGTGGGCCGTTTGCCCACAGCTAAACCGAAAGCTAGGCTGTGTCAGCTTTTTGCTGTCCTCCGAGGAGACTCCAAAATTGGCGATGTTCTGGTTTCAGACTTATAATTAGCCTCTAAAAAACGATGATGGATCATCCGGCTACATTGAGGCCAGTCTCGTTTTCCTAGGAACCTAGCAGCACTCGTGACCCAGGTCGCCTTCCTCGCGTGGCTGCAGAGCGGGCCGTGGCCGGGGAGGCCGGGCCGGGCCGGGCCTGGGGCTCCCTGTGGCTGAAGCCAATGGCACAGGTTCGAAGGGGCCAGGGACCTCGGCCCACACCCGCGTTCCCATGGCGTGGAACTGACGCTGAGGATGGTTCAAGGCCGCAAGCGTCTCAGAGAACCAGGGGTAGGTGGCCAGTAGGGGCTTCAGAGTATTTCTCCCTGTGCCTTGGGCACCTCCCTTGCTTCAGAGTCCTTAAGACCACCTGGGTGGGCTGGAGTTTGGGGTGACCCTCGGCTGGGAGATGTCCCAGTGCCAAAAGCAGTCAAGGCCACCCCCACTCGCTCTGGTCCCGATGGTGGGAACTACGCCCCACAAAGCACATCACACTGTGCACACCCCACACACACACACACGGGGCACCACACACACGCTCACACCCTACACATACACAACACACACACACTTAACTCACATATCACACATCACACACATATACCACACACATACACACCACACACTTCACACCCCCTACAACCCTCCCACCACACACACTCACACCACACCACCTCTACATTCTCAAATTTTTTTTTTTTTTTTTGAGACAGAGTCTCACTTTGTTGCCCAGGCTAGAGTGAGTGCCATGGCGTCAGCCTAGCTCACAGCAACCTCAGACTCCTGGGCTCAAGCGATCCTCCTGCCTCAGCCTCCCGAGTAGCTGGGACTACAGGCATGCGCCACCATGCCCGGCTAATTTTTTCTCTATATATTAGTTGGCCAATTAATTTCTTTCTATTTTTAGTAGAGACAGGGTCTCACTCTTGCTCAGGCTGGTTTCAAACTCCTGAGCTCGAGCAATCCGCCTGCCTCGGCCTCCCAGAGTGCTAGGATTACAGGCGTGAGCCACCGCGCCCGGCCTCCATTCTCAAATTTTTATAAGGTCTTTCCAAGACCAATACAACGCCCGACGGGAGGCGAGCGCCAGGGCTGTCTGCCGGTGTCTGGGGTGCCACTCTGGCCGTGAGCAGGAGGCCGGGCACCTTGGTTGTTGGTGGCTTGGCTGGAGAAAGGGCGTCCATCTTCAGGACATAGTTTGACTATTATACTGGCCATAAAGAAAGTGATGTGTCTTTAAAACACCGTGAGCTTTCTGTTTCGTGGTATCCTTTTGAAATGTTTACTTAGTATTACCTCAGGACACGGTGTGACACAGGGAAGAGCACAGCCCGGGCTTGAATCCTGGCTCTGCCATTTACAAGTCAGCTAACCTTGGACAGGTAGCTTCATTTCCCCGGAGCCTCTCTTCCCTCATCTGTACAATGGGAACAACTGTATCTGTCTCCAAGGGTCACGGTGGAGGTGAGAGCCAGCGGCAGGGAGCCCCCACTGTTTTATCTGGCACGTGGTGGGTGCTCAGCACATGGTGAGGTTGTTCCCATGTTGGTTTCACCTCTCCTGGTGGCAGGGCTGCAGCCCTTCTCAACCACCCCTTGGGCCAGGCCCCACCTCCCCCAGGTGCTGGGCAGCTGGCAGGTCCCACCGGCTGAAGGATGGATGTACAGCTTCCAGACAGTCACCTCCCCATGGGCATTCTCTCGACAGGGAGATATTTTCCATCCAGAAGGAAAAAACATGCCCCCTTCTTGGGGCAGTCTGGGTCCTCCAGAAGCCGGTTCATTCCCTGCAGGTGTCTTCCCCCGGCTTCCCGCCGGCCGGCCTCACGTGCCCTCTGCAGGGGCCGCTCTAATGGAAGGGTGGCGTCCTGTGTCTTAGCCTGGGTGGTGCTGAGTCCCTGTTGACTCTCTAACCTACAGACGATCTATTTCACAAATTAAAAACACGTAAATAGACCAAAGTAGCAACACCGAGAGTTGCCTAGAAAAGAGCCGGGCTGGGAAGTGAGGAGGCTCCCGTGGGGTCCAGGCGAGGAGAGGCGAGGTCTGGACTTGGGAACCTGCAGGGAGGCTGGAGAGGCCAGGACGGCGTCCCTGACACCCGAGGTGGTGGAAACCACGGGCTTTGGCGACCGGCGCTGTGCTGAGCGAGCACAGGGAAGTTGCTTAGAGCACTAGCGGCCCCAGTGTCCCCCAGCAGACGGGGTGGTCGTGGTGGCCGGGAATGGGCTGGAAGGGCCGATAGCTCTTGTTTAGGACAAGCTGAATTTGGCGTGCTTGTGGGAACGTCTGAGCAGGGGGTGGGGGGACCAGTGGTCAGTCGGGTGTAAGGACTGTAGCTCAGCCAGGAGCGACTGCCTGTGTAAAACGTCCAGCTGCTAGAGACTGCCCCAAGTGCAGTCGCGTGTCACTTAACACAGCGAGTACACGCTGAGAACTGCATCACTAGGCAGTTTTGTGGTGCAGACATCATGGCGTGCACTCACACAAGCCAGATGGCATCGCCTACTGCACACCTAGGCTACATGGCGCGGCCGCTGGCCCCCAGCCACACACCTGCACAGCAGGTTGCTGCACTGAACACAGCTGCTGTGACACAAATCACTGGGCCACAGACATCTTTCAGCTTTGAGAGAATCTTATGGGACCGCTGTCACGTTTTTGTCGACCGAAACACCGTTATGCGGCACATGGCTGTAGTTCCTTCCTCTGCTACCTGTCTGGAGGGCCCAGAAGGTCCCAACGTGCTAGTAATTTTGCAGACTGAGTCACTGGATAGCCCTTCTCTCGTGGTTCATTTTCTTTGCCGAAGCACAGAGTTTAATGATGTTTCAGGCTCCTTTCCCCTCAGTGACAATGTGGAACTGCTCAGCCTGACACTTGGGGAGCCCATTTCCCACTTAAACCTGATTAGAAACCTAATCCCTCGGCTACACAACGGCGATGCAATAACTCCAGCTCCCCGGTTAGCGGGGGAGGGAGGCCTCCAAAGCCCAGAGTAAACAGGAAAGGCAGAAAAAAAATGAAAGAAAACTCTGATGCTTCTCCCAGGCCCTGGGGCAGGGCTCACAGCTTCAGGGCGTCTCTGTGGTCTCTGGGCACACCCTGGGGGACCGCCCGGCACTGTCTGCCCCTGGGAAAGATGCAGGGGGCAGGGCGGTCCCAGGGACTTGAGAGAGAGGAACTCTGGTTGCTCAGTGGTCCAGGCCCCTGCGTGGGAAGAAACCACCCCCGGGGGGGGGGGAGCCTGATTGCTTCAAACTCACCTTTCACAACTGGGCTCAAAACATCTCTTCCCTGAAGCTTTCCTCAAGTCCCCCACGCACCAGGGGCCTCCACCTCCTTGGCCGGCCTTCCCCTGGCACTTGGTCCGTTCTTAAAGTGCTGACTGCATGGAGGCCTGTGTGACTCTTCTCCATACGCCATCCCAGAATACACTTTTATAGCACAGAGTTCAGTACATGCCGAGCATCTGATAGATACTATGTAAACGGTGAATGGGTGACTGAAGGAATGAATGGCTGCCCATCAGGGCCTGTGGTTTGCCCCGCAGAGTGCAGAGATGTGGCCTGGGAACAGGGTGCCGTGGACAAGGCTGGCCGCGGGGGTCGGTCCCCTGATACTGCCTCTCCCTGCTCTTCCCCTCCCCCGGCAGACCTCCCACCGCTCCCCCTTCTTCCTTGCGCCACCTCACTGTTTTCTTCCCAACTCTCATACCCCACCCGACACGGCCCCCACCTCCTCTCCATCCGTTTCCGTCACCGAGAAGAAAGCCCCAGCCCCTCTCCTGCAGGGCCCAGGCAATTCTGAGCACTGTGCGTGCTCAGCAAGGAGGCAGGTGAAGATGCATCATTCTTTAAGGTGTTCACGTGGCCAGCAAGAGCACGGCTATCGAGGAGAAGTCATATTCCTGAGAGAGGTTGGCACCTCTTCTTAACCCTTTTATTTCACGGCTTGTCCCTGTTGAGCTTAGAAGCTTTGGTTTTTAATCAGGCCTTTTATTAATCATGTGCCCAGTGACACCCTGTCTCAGGCTTTGTCAAAATAGCTCCAAAGGAGCAAACCTTAAGCTGAAACACATAACTAAATTCCCGAATTCTGCAGCTTTTCCGTGAACAAGCCTGTCTCGGCAGATCCCAGCCGCAGGGCATTCTGTGGGGTTGTCTTCCCAGGGACCCCTCCGTCCGCCCACCCGCCCATCCCTCCCTCCGTCCTTGCGTTCCTGGACGCTGCCACGTTTCTGACGGTGCAAGGTGACTCCCACCAGAGCTGATTAGTCCAGGAGTGGGCAAACCACAAAACAAACTGACCCCCTCACGTGGGAGCTTAGAGTTGGTCCCTGTCTGGGTAGCCAAACTGTAATGTGGAAGTCACCGAGAAACTGAGAACGTGGGTCTGTAGCAGGGGAGCGGAACGGAGCAAACCATAGTGAGGAGCAGGACGGGCGCGGCCTCCCTCTGATGCCGTTTCCGGTTTTGGTTCCCGGGCTCGGTGCCACCTCTGCTCTGGGGCGCCCTGCACAGCCCAGAGTCCGAGAGACAGCACGGCGCCCTTCCCAGGTCACACTGGGGCCCTGTGCTTTGCAATGGGGAGAGCCCCATGAATTCAGGGTCTCAGCACAAGGCGGCTCTGGGGGCCCCTCTGTCCTGGTGGCCAATCCTGGGTTAGGGCTGTCTGGAAGGGGCGCTGGGGCCCTGTGCCCAGGCTTGGCCCTTCCTCCCATCCTCCCCGACGACGACTGCATTTTGCTTCCTCTGACGGGCTCCCCGCCCCGCCCTGGCCTCCGCGCTGAACGCTCGGCTTTGCCCACCTGCCGGGACACCCAGCCCTTGGACCGCACCGACTTCATCCACTGCGGCCCCGAAACCTCGCGCGTCACTGCTTTTCAGCCTGCTGTCAGCACCCGGGCTGGGGTCTGTCTCCCCAGATGTTCCTGTCGAGAGGGCCCCCTCGAGGTCCTGATGATGATGATGGGAATCCTGGGGCCAAAGCCTCGCGGAGTCCCAACAAATGCAACCTGCGTGCCTGTGTCTTGGTTTCTTTAAAATTAGGATGAAGCTCTGTCTCCTGGAAAAGACCATCAGAGACCAAGAGAGTTGTGGGCGCCGGGCCTGGCCCCCTCATGCCCATGCTGCCGCCAGGGGAGGCAGCTCTGCTGCATCTCAGAGGGACACAGAGGGCGCCACACCCACGTTGGGGTCCAGGACAATCTGGGCACTTGAGAGATCCCACCCTCAGGCAGACGCAGGAGCGGAGCGAGTGATCCCCAATGTTGAAATAAAGGGAGAGTAAACCTGGGTGAACCTCTGCCTCTCCTGTCCTCAGTTTCCCTCCCATTATGACAATGGGACTGGCAGTTGGCCTGGCCCAGAGGGCATGGGCATCCTGAGAGCCTATAGCATGGTAGTAAGGAAATGCCTTTTGTTCTAACTTTGTATTTGGATATAGTTTCAAATTTACAGAAAAACTGCAAAACGAAAAAAGTACAAGGACCGTTTATAAACTCTTTACCTAGATTTAGCCACTGCTAACATGTTAGCCCACCTGCTGTATAGCTTTATCATTCCCACACCCCTTTCTTCTAATTTTTTTCTGATTATTTGGGAGTGAGTTACACATATCATGGCCCTTTACGCCTAAATACTCCAGTGTGTATTTTCCAAGAACTGGGATGTTGTCTTACATAACTGAGACCGTCTACCTCATGAATCGTCATTGCTGTGACGCTTTTAACTGAATGATGAATTCACGTCTGTGTGCCAGTGTCCCCAGCCGACCCAACAGAGTCCTTCTCGGCGTTTCTCCCGTGGCGGGACGGGACCCGGTCCAGGGCCAGACTCTGCACCGAGTTGTCCTGTCTTTGGAGCCTCCTGTAATCCGGAGCATTTCTGTCACCTTTTGTCTTTCAGGACATCAACGTTTTTGAATCGTTCAATCCCCAGCCCCCTTTTTAATAGAATGTCACCCATCGTGTGTGTGTTTGGAGTGTCCTCGTGGTTGCACTGAGGTTGTGCTTGTGCCGGGGGATGCCCAGAGGTGAGGCTGTGTCCTTCTTGAGCTGGAGGAGAGTGACTCCTCCTGCCTCTCAAAGGGGATGGTCATTTTGATCACCTGGACCCGGTATTGCCTGGTTTTTCCATTATATCATGACTTTTTAAAAAGCAAAATGTCTTTTTTAATGCTCATATATTTGTGGTATAACAAGTGATTTTACACACACACACAATTTCATCTTCCCTTGAAGTCTCTTCTTTGCGATGCCACGTGCCCTTGCCCTTGACGTCTCCGAATCCCGCGTGCGCAGGGCTGACTAGCAGAGGACGAGTCCCCTGGGATGCGTTTCGGTAGGAAGGGATTTAGTGAAGGGTAGCAACTCGCTCCTGAAAGCACCGCAGCACCTGTAGAAAGGAATTACGGGCTAAGCAACGCCCTGGGGCTGGGCCTCCAGTCTCCTAGGCAGGCAGCCTCCAGCTTCAGAACCGTAGGTTCAGGCCACAGCCGAGAAGCTGCCACGACCCTCGGCCGGTTGCCGAGTCACGGCTGCACCTGCCACAGTCCACGCGTCAACACGCACACCCACCGGCTGCGGACGGACCCTGGGGTGGGGCAGCCTCTGCTCAGCTGCCACGGAAAAGCCCAACACCTGCAGACGCGTACCTGCCGGGGGCAGGGCAGGGCCCCAGAGGACGACCTCCACCTCACCGTGCCCAGACTGAGGTCACTCTCACAACCTCGGCTGCCAGGGAGCTGGGGGCTGCGGTTCCAGGAGGCATGCCGGGCGCAGGGCGGGATGGGTGTTGGGGGCTGATCCATCCCACCCAGCTCACCTGCCTGGGCTTCCCAAGGAGATGAAGCAGCGACCCTCTCAAGGATTCAGAGAGGCCCCAGCCCTACACTCTCTTCCCCTCAAGCAAATCAAGGAAGCCTTCCCTTTCGCAGTGAAAATGCCAAATATCAGAGGGAAGCGGCTTTGAGATCCTCCTCTCAGGGATGCAGGTGAGACAGGAGCAGGCGAGGCTCAGTGTTGGCAAGTTCCTCTCACTATGTACTGTGGTGGTTTGGGGCGCGGGCTGTGCCCTGAGGAAGGAGGGCCCCTCTGTCCTGCTCCTCCACCCCTGCGCCTGGAGGGTGAGGGGCAGCGGGGGATGACTCCCAGGTTTGCGGCTTAGGAGGCTGGTAGAGGAGCCGGTTTGAGTGGGCTGGTTCTAGCTCAGCGTTGGACGGGTTGCGTTTGACACCGTAGGGAGATGCCCAGGAGGCCGCAGCTTGGGGACACGTCTGAGTAACAGACGGCGGTGGGGCGTCACCAGCACTAAGGTTCTTGTTTTTAACAATGAGGAATCGGATCACAGCGTTACCACGGCAACCGCAAGCAGCGGCTCCAGCGCTGGGGACGGAAGGTGGGGCAGGGCACGTGTGTGACTTCCGTTCTGTTTGGTGGCACGTTCCGAGCTGCCTTCCAAGGAAGCGAGCTCCATGAACACAAGGGGTGATTACAGCTATTATTATTGACTTTGGACTTTTATAGTCCCCTGTACCACAAGCGGGCAACACACATCAAACACAAAAACTGCAAATAATGATGTGGAGACAGGACGCTGAAGGAGCACGACTTGGCACACCCTCTTTGCCCGGGGTCCTGCGGAGGGGCACGGCCAGGCCCCTCGGGGACACTCTGACAGACAGCGCTGAGTCCTTGTGGCCAACTCAGGCTCCGAGTTCTCATCTAGGGGAGAACCGCTCCTGCAGCAATTATTTGCAAGATGGGGAAGGGAAAAGGAAACGAATAATTAGGAGGCATTGAAAAGATGCAAATTTCCCTGCGCTCAGAGCTGGCGGATCAAGAGCTAAGGATGTTCTTCCCACTTAATTGCTTTCCTTCTGAGTGAATAAGGGAAGCAGAAGGTGCTGGGGGACAGGAAAAAATGAAGAGGCCAACAAGAGAGAGAAGAGGAAAAGAGAAAAAGGCTTCTTTCTGTGGAAGAGGCAAGTTACTGCTGTTCTATCAGAAAAATAAAATAGGAAGAAATTAGCATGATCGACATCTTATAAATAGTGAGGAACGGGCAGAGACAGATCCACGATCCTCGTGGGAGCCCAGGGACGAGTGCCTGTGTCTGTGCTTCGGGGCCAGCCCAGCCTCCCGGGTCCCCAACGTGTGGCTTCTCTCCCTCTGCCTTTGGATCCGCGCACCTTTCCTAAACTGAGTTCAGGGCCAGTGAGCAAGCAACTGCATCCAGCCCTACAAGCCTCTTATCTTGGCTAAAAGCCTGTCAGTAAAAAAAAGAGCTCCCTTTTACTGGCTGCCCCAGGGGCTGCACTGGGCTGGCACTTTCCCTGTGTGGCAGGCATCCCCGCTCGGGTGTGCACAGCACCTACGCCAGCATGGGGGCTTCCGGCCTGGCCTGCACGCCCTCTGCAGCACCCTGCACGGAGTCTATTTGGGGGACTCTGGGGAAAGTGCTCCCTAGAGGGAAGAGAACTGCTCAAGTCTGGTGCTGGGGCACGGAGCTCTGGGAAGCCACCTTAGGGGCGCCTGGTACCTAAGACAGAGCTCCCGTTCTTCCCGCCACCACTTTGGGTTGTGACCGTCCCCTGCTAGCCTATGAGCTTCACGAGGCCAGGGTCTGCCCCCACCCTGCTCACCTGTGCCCCCCGCCCCAGTGTAGGGCGCAAAGCCCAGTGAAGAGTGGGTGCTGAGCACGCCTTGGTCGGGAAGTGGGCGGTGCGTAGTTCTAAGAACAACCGGGATCTCCTGGCCAGCAGGAACCCGGCCTCAGTGGGGGAGGACACGACGGAATGGGAAGAGTTGCGCCCCCCATCGCAGAGGGTGGCTTCCACAGACTGCCGGGGCATCAGCAACTTCAGTCGCCGCGGGAGATGTCACCCGTGTCCTCGACAGCACTGGGTCCTCGGGTTTGTCCACGGCTTCAGGTCTGTGGGGCCTGGAGACTTTGGGCAAGCCGCCTCGTCTTCCCACCCGACGACGCAAGTACGCCGGGAGGAAGGGCAGGAAATGGGAAGGCCAGGCCACGGCGGGGGTCACGTTCATGAGGATGGGGGGTCCCTGCCGGGGGATGACCACAGAGCGGCTAGAAGAGAAAGAACTTGGTGGAGAGAGATAGGAAGAGGCAGGGAAGTGCCGAGGTTACCGTTTTGGGGAGCTTAAAACAAAGTCCAGTAGGCCTTGGCCTGGGGAACGCAGGTGAAACGTAATTATCTCTAATTTGTGAAGCCACCTTGCAAGGCAGGTGCTCTTTCCTGCCTTCGATGTACTGAAGAGGCACTGGGGGCTGAGGTCAGGTGGCTTGTGTTGCGTCACAGGCTGACACGCGGGGAGCTGAGCCACACGCCCCGGCGCCTGCTCCCGGGGACACGGGATCCCCCCAGAGGGGCAACCGCGCCCAAAGAGGACCCTTCCCAGTGGGGACGCGCCAGCCTCGCCCAGGCCACCGACTTTGCTCAGCCACAGCCACCGCGGCTGCGCTGCCCCGGCACTGTGTCCTTCGGGCAAAGTCCGGGTCAGAGGACCGAATTCTGTAGCCAGGGAAGCGGGACAGCGCATCCATCTCACCCGCCAAGAAAAGCTCGCTCCGGGTTCCTCCTGCGCACGGCACAGCGAGGCGGAGACACGATTCGAGTCAGAGGCACACGGCTTCAGGTGTTACGAGCAGAAGCAATAAAACCGATGCTCGCGTGGGTTGTCAGGACGCTCGGAGGGAAAAATCCAATTTAAGAGATTATGGCACACGGAATAAAGCCAAAGTCGTTGGATCGCTGAGCATTGACCATCATAAAGGGAAACCACACATGTCACGGTTTTTAAAAACATTAGATGGAGGGCAAACATGAGCTGATGTTTGGTGTTTGGGGAAATATTTGCTGTTTTTTCCCCAAAGAGAGCTATAGTCAGGGACTGTGACTTTAGTGCGGCGCGTTCGACGAATGTGTACGGAGCGTCCCTGGCCCTGTGTGCTCCTGCTGCCCCCAGCCACCATGTGCCACGCCCGCGCCCGACGCCAGCGCCGCCCGTCCGCCTGCGGTCCTGCCTGGACACACGCCAGGCCAGCGGGGTTTAGGCGGCAGGAGGACGAGGGTGGCTCACGAGAAGATGCGGGGGACAGCTGGCGTCACTACAAGAGCGTCCCAAACACCGCGATTCGGGTGTGACGATGGTAAGAGAGAAACCGCGTTGCAGAGCTGCTTAAAAACCTCGTTGAGTCCCACGAGAAAGCTTACGCTCCAGGCGGGCTGAGATTCTGTTCTTTTCAGCCATCCGTCTGCAGCGCCATCCCAGCTGTGGAACAGAGACCTCGCGCGCAGAGGCGGAAAGCGTGGCTCAGAGGGGAGACGAGAGCAGCTCCCGCTGTGAGTCCACGTACTCTGTCTCTGGGCAGCTACTGCAGGTACCTCTTCTGACAGAGGAGAATGCGGAGCCTCAGAGAGGTTAGGTAACCTGACCAAAGTCACACAGCCAGTGAGCAGCAGAGCTGGGCTAGCTGCGCTTGACCACTCTGCTATCCGGACTCGCCCAGCTGGGAAGGCTTCAAAGCTAGGTAATTAGCGGGACAATTCAGGGAAAGAGTTAAGGGTTTGTACTCGTAAAGGCCACATCCCCGTTCTGGAGTGTCCTTCTCTTTTGTTTTCTGCTTCTTCCCCGAGAAGGAAACGGCGCAGATGTTGACCTCAATTCCCAGGGCTCAGCAAAGGCAGGTCATAGCGCTGACCGGGAATGTCCAGATGTGCGACAAGCCAGCAACGCAAACTGAAAAGTGACAGTGTCTGAATGATGACTGATGAGAGAAGCACAGATGATACAGCATACACATAGGGGTTTCTGTTTGCCTCCTGAAAGAAATCGCTAGACCAGAGGAAGAAAACTCCCACACCCTGCAGCCCTGGCAGGTAGCACAGGTTGACAAAAAGAGCCGGTTTAATCGAGGTCCACAGGCAGCGCTGGGCCCTGCTCAGGGGAGCGGCCGTCGCCTGTCACCTGCTCTGCAGGCAGCAGCAGGTTAAGCATTCTGCTCACTCCCACTGCCGTCTGCCTGGCGCCTGGGGAGAGCCGGCACAAAGAGAGGTTCTGATGGGTTTTTGAGGATGGTCAGATACACCCTCCACTCTTTCCCCCCAAGTCCTTATATCACTCTACTCAGGGTTGTCACCACGAAATGCACTCCTTCCTTCCTTCCTTCCTTCCTTCCTTCCTTCCTTCCTTCCTTCCTTCCTTCCTTCCTTCCCTCCCTCCCTCCCTCCCTCCCTCCCTCCCTCCCTCCCTCCCTCCCTCCCTCCCTCCCTCCTTCCTTCCTTCCTTCCTTCCTTCCTTCCTTCCTTCCTTCCTTCCTTCCTTCCTTCCTTCCTTCCTTCCTTCCCAGCCTCCATTTACTCATTACTCATCACTGACAGACTCACCATTCTGTCAGCTGTCATGCTGAGCCCTGAGGTTATAAAAAGGAATCAAACGCCACATCAGGCCTCAAGCTGCTAATTGTCTAGAAAGGAGATAGATCTATTTTTTAAAAAAGCAAACGCCATTCAGTGCGGCTGTGAGGGAGCCCTGCCTGGGGCTGGCCTGTCTTGCATGGCCCCGGGAGGAAGGAGAGCCTTTGGCAGCCTCCGAAAGGCGGTGGGAGTTTACCAGGGAGCAGGGCAGCGGCTGGAAGGGGGAGTTTCAGCGGGTGTGCGGGGAGCAGCACGTGCAAACTGCATGGACCCGACATCACAGGCCTGCCACTCGTCTGTTCCAACCTTTCATGGCTTAGGATAGAACCCCAAAGTCTCAACCTGCTCCCCCACCTGCTGCTGGGCAGCTTTCTGCCCTACTACCCTTTCGCCAGCGCTAGGAAAACTTTCCGAGACCGCAGGCACCGTAAAGGTGGGAGGTGGCCGAGTGCACGACAGCGGGATGCTGAGACGACAGGCTGCTGGCCCTCTTTGCGTGAGGCCCTTGCGCGGCTGTCCCCGGCCTTTGTGCAGGCTGGACCGCCCACCTGACATCCCTTCTCTCCCGTCCTCCCTGCCCCACTCTCCTCCCGTGGACACTTCCGAAAATATTTCTGGGAAACAAAACCTCTCCTCCCTCAGTACCAAAACCCAAATCTGTCCAAACCCAGATTCATCTTCGTTTTCCAAACTAGTTCTTCCCTCATAACTTTCCTGCCTCTAGGCATAGTCCTGCGATTCTTCCAGTCAGTGAGACCTAGAGATGCACATTCCTCCTGTCTTGTCCTCACCTCCAACCCCACGTGCACGAAGGGCAGCATCGTGGACTGCAGTCGTTGGGAGGGACTTTGGATATTATCTGATCTACCTGCCCACAAACCCAGGCACCTCCTTTATAACGTCACTGACAAATGATCTCCCAGATTGTTTTGCCTTCTTCTCAAACTGCTTAAAAATTCTTCTTTATATTGAACAAAAATCCGCTTTCCCCGGCTCCTTCTTCTTGTTCTCTCTTTAGCCGCACAGAATGGGTCTCATCCCTCTACTAAATGCATTTGCCGCGGCCTCCTGCACTTTGCTCTGCTTAAACTGCCAGCATTTTTTAGGTGACGTTGACACGACTAAGCTGGTTACCTCCTTTAACTTGTCGTGGTCCTTCCTAACGTGTATGTTGGGATTCAATTAAATTCTGTTCAAAAAATATCCCTTCGGCCTACTGTGAGAGAAGCAGCGTGTCAAGGTGATTCTGAGCATGTGAAGCTGCCCGTGGCCAGATCCTCCCTCTACTGCTATAGAACGTTGGCCTCAGTTTGCTCCTCCAAGGCCATGGGTAATACGAGTGCTGACATGTAGGGTTGGCATGAGGCCTAAAGGAGTTAGTGGATGTAAACGTTATGAGAACAGTGTTTGCTCTTTTTTTGTTGTTTAAAAATATGTGACATGAAAAGTTGATAATTATTATTAATTTTTTTGGTGTTGACAACATGCCATTGAATGATATTTCTTTTTCTTTTATTGATACATAATCTTTACTTATTTATGGGGTAAATGTGAGTATTTTTCACATGCATAGAATGAGTAATGATCAAGTCAGGGCATTTAGGGGTATCTGTCACTTTGAGTGGTTATCGTTTCTGCGTGTTGGTAATATTTCAAGTGCTCTCTTCTAGCCACTTTGAAATGTAAAATGTATTGTTGCTAACTATGGTCTCCCTAGTCTGGTGTTGAACATTAGAACTTACTGCTTCTGTCTAACTGTAAGTTTGTGCCTATTCACCAACCTCTCTTCATTTCCCCTCCCCACCAACATCACACCCTTCCCAGCCCCGGTATCTATTGTTCTATTCTCTGTCTCCACGAGATCAATTCTTCTGGCTCCCACATGAGTGAGAACATGCTGTGTTTAACTGTTCTGTGCCTGAGTTATTTCTCTTAACACAATGCCCTCCAGTGCCACCAGTGTTGCTGCAAATAACATGACTTCATTCTTTTTTATGTCCAAATAGTATTCCGTTGCCTATATATACACTATATTTTCTTTATCCATTTGTCCATGGATGGACTCTTTGGTTGATTCCACATCTTTGCTATGGTCAATAGTGCTACAATAAACATGGGAGTGCAGGTGTCCCTTTGATATACTGATTTTTTTCTACCTAGTAATGGGATTGCTGGGTCCTATGGTAGTTCTGTTTTTAGTTTTTCAAGAAATCTCCATACTGTTTTTCATAGTGGTTGTACTAATTTACATTCCCACCAACATTGTGTGGGAGTTTCCTTTTCTCCACATCCTCACCAGCATCTGTTTTGTTTTGTTTTTCTTTCTTTTTTTATTTTTTATTTCAGCATATTACAGGGGTACAAATGTTTAGGTTATATATATTGGCTTTGTCCCACTGAGTCAGAGTTTCAAGCGTGTCCATCCCCCAGACAGTGTGCACCGCTCCCATTAGGTGTGAATATACCCATCCCCTCCTCCCCCTCCCATCTGCACGACACCCGATGAATGTTACTACTATATGTGCACATACGTGTTGACCAGTTAATACCAATTTGATGGTGAATATATTTGGTACTTATTTTTCCATTCTTTTTTTTTTTTGAGACAGAGTCTCGCTTGTTGCCCAGGCTAGACTGAGTGCCGTGGCGTCAGCCTAGCTCACAGCAACCTCAAACTCCTGGGCTCAAGCAATCCTTCTGCCTCAGCCTCCCGAGTAGCTGGGACTACAGGCATGCACCATCATGCCCGGCTAATATTTTTTATATATATATATATATATATTAGTTGGCCAATTAATTTCTTTCTATTTTTAGTAGAGATGGGGTCTTGCTCTTGCTCAGGCTGGTTTCGAACTCCTGACCTCGAGCAATCCGCCCGCCTCGGCCTCCCAGAGTGCTAGGATTACAGGCGTGAGCCACCGCGCCTGGACTATTTTTCCATTCTTGTGATACTTAGTAGAATGGGCTCCAGCTGTTTCCAGGATAATACAAGAGGTGCTAGATTACCATTATTTTTTGTGGCTGAGTAGAGGTCCATGGTAAGCATATATCACATTTTATTAATCCACTCATGTATTGGTGGGCACTTGGGTTGTTTCCACATCTTTGCAATTGTGAATCATGCTACTATGAACATTCTAATGCAGATGTCCTTTTTGTAGCCTGTCTTTTGTTCCTTTAGGCAGATGCCCAGTAGTGGAATTGCTGGATCAAATGGTAGTTCTACTTGTAGCTCTTTAAGGTATCTCTGTATTATTTTCCACAGAGGTTGTACTAGGTTGCAGATCCACCAGCATTGTATGAGTGTTTCTATCTCTCCGCATCCATGCCAACATTTATTGTTTTGGGACTTTTTAAAAATAGCCATTCCAACTAGGGTAAGTTGATATTTTATTTCGGTTTTGATTTGCATTTCCCTGATGATTAGTGATGTTGAACATTTTTCCCCTATACCTGTTGGCCATTTGTATATTTTCTTTTGAGAAATGTCTATCGTGTCCTTTGCCCACTTTTTAATGGGATTATTTGTTTTATTACTGTTAAGTTGTTTGAGTTCATTGTGTATTTTGGATATTAGTCCCTTGTTGGATGAGTAATTTGTAAATATTTTCTCCTTGTAAATACAACTCCTACAGGCTGTTTCTTCTCTCTGTTGATTATTTCCTTTGCTGTGCAGATGCTTTTTAATTTAACATAGTCCCAATTGTCTATATCTTTTTAGTTGTCTGTGCTTTTGAGGTTTTAGCCATAACATCTTTGCCTAGATCAATGTTCTAAAGTGTTTTCCTTATATTTTCTTCTAGTGGTTTTATAGTTTCTGGCCTAATGTTTAAGTCTTTAATCCATCTTGAGTTAATATTTTGTATATAGTGAGAGATGGAGGGGGGGTCTAGCTTCATTCTTCTGCATATGAATATCCAATTTTCACAGCAATTTTATTGAAGAGGGTATCTTCTTCCCAAGCAGGTGCTAGGGAGTATTGGCTGTGCATCCAGTGATGCAGAGACCAAGGGGTTGAGCTTCCTGGGTCAGGAAAGCTGCAAAAACATTGCCTGTCCATGAAGGGAGAGAAATGAGCTGCATCCTCCGTGCAGAACCCAGGCATGGTAAGCAGAGTACTACTGAGCATGTACCCCCCTCCCACCTCCGCTAGCCTAGAACTGGCTGTCCTGTAGTTCACCTGCACCAAAAGCTCATGTTTGGGAGCAGAGGCAGCTGTGTCCACTGCTGTGGTTGGAGAAGGGGAGCTCCCCATCTCCACATCCCTTCCTGAGCTGCCCAGCTTTAAACTCCCCAAATGGCGCCTTGGGCCTGTGACCAGAGAGGGTGGGGGCTCTTCCAGGCAAACCTTGTGGGCAAGATGCTAGGTAGAGTGCTCCCCACTCATATCTCAGTCATACTGCAGCTGGTAGCACAGCAGTGGGAATTGTCCTAGGAGTAGGTAGGAAAGCTTGAGCTCCCCTGTCCAGCCTCACCTGGGCGGGGCTGTACCCTATCAGCCCAAACTGAGCTTCAGGGTGGGGTGCTGCCTGGCTTTAACCTCCCAAAATGGCACCTTGGCCCTGTGACTCCTTCCAGGCAAACAGCATGGGCAAGATGCTGGGTGGAGTGCCATCTGCTTGCATCTCGGTCTCACTGCAGCCCATAGCAAGGCAGTGGGGATTATCCTAGCTGTGTGTAGGTGAACTTAGGCTCCCTTGTCTCTCCTTAGCTGGGCAGGGCTGCATCAGCCGGAACTGAGCCTGAAGGCAGGTTGCTGCCTGGCTTAAAACTCCCAAAATAGTGGCTCCTTGGAGCCCTGCAGTAGCTGCGGATTTGCCTGCAGTTTTCTAGTATCTATGCTCTCAGAATGGTGCCTGGTTCAAGCCGCTATAGGCTCAGATTCCTGTGGAATTCTGTGTGAGTTCCTCTTATGGGACAGTGTGCCTGTGCAGCCTCCAAGCAGCTCCCTGTGTTAGGTCCAGGACCAGCCTAAGTCAGGTGGTTCTCTTGTAGCCAAGATCATGAAAGCTTGTTTTGGTGAGTGGAGCCCTGGGGGCTTTTCTCTTACTGTTTCACCACACCCAGGAGTTTCTCCCAGCTGTTAACCAGCCCCTGGCCAGGCAAGTTGCCCTGAACCCTCGCCTTAACCACTTTTGGTGTTTCCAGTTGCTTCCCTGGTAAATCCTGACATTCTCTCTTACATGATCTGTCTGAAATCTGTGAATCTTCTGACTTTCCTGGTTCTTCTCCATACAGGAGGCACATACTAACCTGTGTCTAGTTGGTCATCTTGATCCTATCCCCTCAACATATTTTTAATTATTTTCTGGTTCTTTTGAATATTTTTTGCTCCTTTCTTTTTCTCTTATTGTTTGTCATTGTGGTTTGGTGGCTTTCTACAGTGGTACCATTTGAGTCCTTTCTCTTTGCCATTTGTGTGTTGCTCTACCAGTGAGTTTCATACTTTTGTGTCTTTTCTTGATGGCAAATGTCATTCTTTTGGTTCCAAGTTTAGGACTTCTTTGCACATTTCTTGTAGGGACAGTCTAGTGGTGATAAACTCCTTCAGCTTTTGCTTGTCTGGGAAAGACTTTCTTTCTCCTTCACTTATGAAGGATAATTTTGCTGTATATCGTATCCTTGGCTGATTGTTTTTTTCTTTCAGCCCTTTGACAATATCATCCCATTCTCTCCTGGCCTGTAAAGTTTCCGCTGAGAAATCCACTGTTAGTCTGATGGGGGTTCCTTTATAGGTGACTAGATGCTTTTTTCTTGCTGTTTTTAGAATTCACTCTTTGTCTTTGACTTTAGATAGTTTGACTATAATGTGCTATGGAGAAGACCTTTTTGCATTATGTCTGTTTGAGGATCTCAGAGCCTCCTCCATCTGAATGTCTAAATTTCTTGCTAGACTTGGAAAGTTTTCATCTATTATCTCATTAAATAGATTTTCTCACCCTTTTTTTCTCTCTTTGCCTTCTGGGACCCCAATAATTTGAATATTTGATCTCTGTATGGTGTCCCATATGTCATGAAGGCTTTACTCATTCTTTTTTATTCTTTTTTCTTTTGAGTTATTAATATTTCAAAAGACTTGTCTTCAAGTTCTGAGCTTTTTTCCCTTCTGCTTGATCTAGTGTATTATTGAAGCTTTTGAATGTATTTTGTATTTTATTCAATGAATTCTTCAGTTCCAGAATTTGTTTGGTTCTTCTTTATGATATCTCTTTGGCAAATTTCTCAGTCATATCCTGAGTTATTTTTCTGATTTCTTTGTATTGTTTTCTGGAATTCTCTTGTGTCTCACTGAGCTACATTAGCACCAAAATTTGGATTCTTTTTCTAGGATTTCATGAATTTCTTTTTGATTGGGCAGTGTTGTTGGATAATTACTGTGTTCCTTTGGAGGTGTCATATTTCTTTGCTTTTTCATGTTTCCTATGTCCTTACATTGATGTCTGTGCATCTGTTGTAACAGTGGCTTCTTCCAGTTTTTTGAATTTGCTTTCATAAGGGAGGGTGTTTTCCTAAAGATGTATCTATTATGTTTGTTGGGTTTGATTCTGGATATATGCAATAGTGTAGTCTCCGTATGATTTCTTTGTCTGTAAACACTGTCAGTGGTATCTGTGATTTCCTTGATGGCTTAGGATGCATTTGTTAGTGCAAGCTGTGATGAAGTTTTGCTGGGGACTGGGACACCAGGTAGGCTGGTCTTTGGGGCCCAATGGTAGCAGCATTGAGCTGAGTGTGCCTGTCCTTGTGCCTGCAAATTTGATAATTATTGAAACTGAGTGATGCATATATGTGGGTTTATCAAACTTTTTTTTTTACTTTATGTATATTCAAATTTTTCTATAACAAAATTAACATTTAAAATATCTGGGTATATTATAGCAGCTGGGGATACAAAAATAAACAAAACAGCTCCTGCCATTACTAAGCTCTTGGTAAATAGGGAAGAAATACTGTAAACCAATAATGTCAGTGAAGCAGTGGAAATGCAGAGATGCATCCAAGCTACAGAGGTGGCTCAGCAGAAGGTGGGGTTAACACGACAGCAACTGAGCCTGGGGTGGGACCATATGCATTTCTTGTTCTGGATGCTACCCTCCTCCCAAGGAGTACATTAGCTGATATAATAGCCTGAACTAGCTTTGTATCCATCTAGAAAGCCCATTTTGAGGTTTTCACATGTAGTTAATTTCTTAGGCTCTGGATTCAGAGCATCTAGAATCAAAACCATCAATTTGAGTGACTGACTTAAACTTTTGGAGTCTCCTATTTCTTATCTCTGTGGGAGCCAATAACAGCAGCTACCTCATGGAATTATGAAGTTAGAAAGAGATAATCTATGCAAACAAAGCATTTGGCTCCATGCTGGGCAAATTGTTGAGTACTCAAATGTTGGTTGCTTATTTTTCTACTTCTTCTCTCTGACTCCTAAATTATCATTACAGATAACTCTTCTTCCATCCTGGAGTCTGTATTCAATCATCACCCTTCTTTAATCCCCACTTCTAGCAAGCACATTCCTGCAAGCCTTCATTCCAACGAGAAGTAGAGGGGCCGAATTCTCAAACTTTCCCCTCCTTCCACTACCTCATTCTTCCAGGGTTGGAACAGACCACCATGGGACACAGGACGGCAGGAAAGGGAATAAAAGGAACTCCTGCTCCTGGAAAGAGAAGGCAAAATCAAGCCTTGGTTAACAGTTAAGATGGGAATGTTTAAAACTACCCTTCCTTGGAAGGAAAGGGAAGAAAAACAAGGGTTCCAGGCTCCAATTCCATGGGTTTGGGGCCATGACTGCTTTTTGAGGCTATGGCGCCACCTGGTGGCTTTGCCCACATGGTTGTCCAGCTTGCTGTAGCCGGGAGCCACTGTCTTCTTGTTAACAAGAATTGGTCCATAATCTCAAAACTAAATGCAATAGCTAATTTGCTTTCTTTATAGCAACCCCCTGGAAGATTGTGTTCATTCCTGTCCTAAAGAGATTTTTCATCTTGGACAAAGCATTCTTTTCTGAAGGGAAGACATTGTTTCAAAATTCCATTTGAGCAACATAATTAGGACACCCTTGTAGCATTTGGAAGTGCTGGTTTGTCCAGTATAAAAAAGTCACGTTCCGGGATGACAACTGCACAGGTAGGCTACCCAGCTCATCTCCTCAAACTTTTTAAACAGGGGGCCAGTTCACTGTCCCTCAGACCGCTGGAGAGTGCGCACTGTGGGCCCGGGACGAGTCGGCTGCTAAGCAGGACAGGCAGCCGCGGCAAAAACGCCCAGTGGGCCAGATAAATGTGCTAGGCAGCCCGTATGTGGCCCTCAGGATGTAGTCTGAGGACACCTGCCCTACCTCCTTTGGGTACCTCGTTTGGGGACGCCTGCCCCCCCTGCAGACACGCTCCGCAGGTGCCCGTCATTTTCATCCTACATTTACATTTTCCATCTGTTCTCTGCTCTATGGGAAGCATATGGTGCCTGGACCGTGGAGGCACTCAGTACCTATTTGGTGAATGAATCATTTAATTTCATCTTTAAAATGGGCTCATCTGTCAGCTCAGCGGCCACCCGCCTTGTGCTGGCTCAGGGACCAGGGAATACCTAGGCCCTTGTATAAACAGGTGTTTGCAGGAGGCATCGAGATTGCTGAACGTGTGGGTGGTCTCTGAAGAGCTCATTGGCTTCATTATTTAGCTCATTGAGCAGATCTCCAAGGAAGCTGGGTTTGATTATGTT
This sequence comes from Microcebus murinus, assembly GCF_040939455.1. NCBI lineage: Eukaryota > Metazoa > Chordata > Mammalia > Primates > Cheirogaleidae > Microcebus > Microcebus murinus. The sequence goes on along the minus strand of NC_134116.1, from coordinate 76,547,886 downwards.
GGGGAGGGATTCACATCCTTCTCCAATAACCTTTTCTGAGTGTGTTGGCCATTGCCGGTCCTTCCTCCGCTCTGCTAATGAGCTGGGTGTGTGGATCAGCGGCTACGCTTCCCCTGTGCGGGGCAAGCGGGGGAAGGGTGTTTTGACATGGACACTTCTTAGGAAATTTTTTCTGCTTTGGAGACTAAAGGTGCCCCAAGGAAAGAGGGGGAGCAGCGGATAAAAGCCTCGCTGTTGTATTTAAGCAAGCGATCACACAGAACTTTTAAGGAGCAAGGGGGTCATTCGGTTAGTAACAGCGACCGCCAGCAGATGTCGCCAGCCCACAAGGCATGAGGTGCCGGCCGGCCGGAGAGCCTTGGGAAGGGGAGGGGTGAGCCCAAGGGGCTGGTCCCAACAGAGCTAAAGATCTCTCCGGGGTCCTTCCTATCCTGGCCTTTACCAAAAGACATTATCTCGCTTCCTGGCTCTCGGGACTCACCTTTTGTTTTGTTTAGGACGAATGTGCTTGTGATTAGTCACCCCTTTCTCTGCTGGTGATCGGAGTGCAGAACACACTGGGCACCGACTTGGAGCCCACGCCAGGCCTGGTGTTGGTGACCAGAGCTGTGCTCACAGGGTCCTTGCGGCCTGCCACCTGTCCTGGACCTCCTAGATTAGGCTGTCCCCTGCCTCCCCATCACTGCTGCTGTTTGAGACTTGGGTGGCCCTCTGTAGAAGCAGGTGGCCTTGCCGCCTATCCCGTCTTCCTTGAAGGATTGCTGCCGCCTCACCTAGATGTCCCTTCTGTGGCACAGGCTGGCTGCCAAGAGCAAGGCTTTGCTCAGGCCCCGGCAGGCCTGTAGGCCCCTATGGTTGACAACTCTGCTCTGTACTTGATGATTTATAGTGTGTGCAGGTCACTCACTGATCAAATGCCCCAGGGAGACCGAGGAGCGGGTGCTGGTGGGTGCCGCCCGCTGGCACTTCTTGCCCAGACAAGCGGAGCGAGGGTGGGGCTGCCCCACCAGGCCCGTCCCCAACACCCCCTGTTTTAAATCATCTCATAAGTCCCCTACTACCTCCCCATGTCTGTTCTGGCTTCCTTCCAAAGCCCTAAGCAGCCCAGCTGACACGGGGTTCCATTTCCACCTGCAAGGTGAACCCGCACGCACCTGTGCCAGCCAGCGGGGCCTGAGGAGGACGGACAGAGGAGCCCCGTGGTCAGCTCTCTGGGGACTGAGGTTTCCTGGCCCCTGACTTTTCCCCCTGTCCTTGGAGGTCAGGTCTCCATTCCCATTATTAACACCGGTAGGTGGCGATGCCATTTAAGGACATGCTCCCCTGAGCAGTGCCCGCAGTGTGGCCTTCCCCGGTGCCCTCGCTGCAGACATTAGGCCGTGCCAGGGTGCCAGGGTGCCAGGGTGCCAGGCGAGGCTGCCCAGGTTAGTGCCGCGTCTCCAACCCTGCCTGGCCCTGCTGTCTGTGCAGGGGGTGGGGGGAGCAGGCGTGTGAGGAACTGCCCCCCCCCCCCGTAATAAATGGGTGCCAGTGCAAGCTTGTGAGCCTGTTTCCAGCTCATAATGTTTCTGGAGTTAACTTTAAAACCAAACCAAACCAAAACGGTTTTCATTATACGCTGCGATTGTGCACAACTCTTGAAAGTAGAGCTACGCAAGTTCAATACAACACCGTATCTGCTCAGGATCATTCTATGGATCATAGAATTATCCATATTTTAATGGATATGTGGCAGAAGTCTAATGTCTCCTGGTGGAGCATGGTAGCGAGATAGCTTTGAGCCCGTAGGAGAGTCATCTTTCCTGGCTCAGTCTACTTTCCAGGGGCCTCTGCGGGACAGAGATGCTAAGAGGGGCCGGCTGCCCTGTGGAACGCGGCAGTAAAGTCACTGCCTTATTTTGCCGTTGCTGGTTGTCCTAGCAGATGTATCTCATCCTCAGCTCAGCTTTCCCCAGCTGTCCCTCTCATCCCCATTCTAGCCCTGCCCACGCCCATCCACAGATCCCACCAGATGGGCGGCCCGAGGCTCATGCCAAGGGGAACGAACAAACGCAGACACCTTCCAGAAGAGAGCGACTACAGGGAGAACATCGGCCTTCCTGCCTCAGTGACAGCGTATGTCCTTTGACACAGGGTCATTTTCTCCATCTTTCTCGCAAAGAAATCCCGAAAGACACTGAAAATGCTTAGGTTTAAAAAGCGGGGGAGGGGCACAGAGTAGGGAGATTCGGCATTGGTAATTTCGAGAGTCCTCTGTCCTCTCTGCGACTCGGGTCTGTCATCTGGAATTCGGGACGGGTTGAGACGGCGCGCCAGGTGCCCGGCGTGCAGGAAGCACGTCGAACGGCAGCTCCCTCCTTGTCCTGGACGGAGGGAGCAGGGAGCTTCCAGGTTCGAGTTCAGTCCCGCCGCGCCCCAGCTGTGGCCAGAGCACTTCGTCTCATCTCCGTGAGCCCTGGTGACCCAGCCCTGCGTGGGTCCACGGGGTCTTTTTCTGTGATTCTGGGATATGTTTTGTCCGCGTGTCCTGCTGATCTCACCTTCGGAAAAGGATGCGAGGTGAGTCTGCACGACTTGGTTTCCTGATCACCACCGTGGTCAAGCCATTTGCTTGTCATCCACCTGGGGTTTGTCAAAGATAAATGGCATCCATGCTAGATGGCAGTGAAAAGAGTGCGCAGAGCTGGCCAGCTGTGACCTCTTCTGGGTCCCCACACGTTCCCCCCTTACCCTGTCACCCACGGGGCTTCTGACGGCCCTGACATAGGGTGGGACAGGACACACCTGCGTGAGGACGAGAGCCGCTCACTGTGCCCTGCCCCGCCCCCTCTCGGCCTCGACACCTGTATCCTGTTGGATCTATCCTCGCCCATTTGAGTTCACTCTCTCCTAGTAGAGAGAAGGGAAGCAAAGTCGTCAAGGAGCTGATCATTTCTTTTGCTGTGCGGAAGCCTTTTTTTTGGTCTAATTAAGTCTGCCTCCTTTCTGGAGTTTGTTAACATTTTCAAATTTTCCCCGAATCTTCGCCTTTATTTTCATGATGAATGAAGCTAAAACACGTCCCTTTCTTGTAATTGTTTTGTAAGGTGAAGCTACAAGATATTTTAAGTCCAAGCTGTTGTGGGCTAGTTGACAGTACTTTACTAAACTGTTTAGGGCACCCTACCGTGGATTGGGCTCAGCCGAAACAAACATGGGGGCTTTCAACAACAATAGATGTCTGACACCTTCACATGCAGTTTCCTCTGAGCCCACAAAACTGTAATAGTCAAGATGATGATTATAGCAGATTTTTTCCAGATTATCCTCAGTTTTCTGTGTCCTTCATTTAAAAGGCATTTCTTCCCTAGTGTCTTAAGTAGATTCAGAGTAATATGAAAAACAATATTTTTTTAAAAAAATAAAGTGCTAAGTAGAATAATGAAAATGACTTTAAAAGTTGTATTTTTTTTAAACTTTAATGTGGATATGAAAACATGTATTTCTTTTAAAGTTCAGAGTTGTGACAACATAGTGTGTTTTTAAATTAACTAGTTTTATTTATTTTTATTTTCAATAGATTTAGGAGGTACAAATGGAGTTTTGTTACATGGATGTATCGTTTAGTGGGGAAGTCTGGGTTTTTGGTATACTCGTTGCCCAAATAGTGTACATTGTACCCTCACCCCCCACCCGCCCTCCTTTTGACTCTCCAATGTCCATTGTTCCACTCTATATGACCATAGCTTTGCTCACACTTTAAAGTGAGAACATGCAATATTTGGTTTTCCATTCCTGAGTTAGGATAATGATCTCCAGTTTCATACAAGTTGCTGCAAAAAACATTATTTCATTCTTTTTAATGGCTGAGTAGTATTCCATTGTGTGTGTGTGTGGGGGGGGTGTTTACCACATCCATACCATCTATTGCTTTTTTACTCTTTAATAGTGGCCATTCTAATTGGAGTAAGATGTTATCTTATTGTGGTTTTAATTTGCATTTCTCTGATGATTAGTGATGTTGAGCATTTTTTCGTATGTTTGTTGGCCATTTGTATGTCTTCTTTTGAAAACTGCCTGTTCATGTCATCGGACCACTTTTTAATAGAGTTATTTAGTTTTTTCTTCCTGAATTGTTTGACTTCCTTGTAGATTCTAGATATTAGTCCTTTTTCAGATGTGTAGTTTGCAAATATTTTATCGCATTCTGTAGGTTGTCTATTTACCCTGTTGATTATTTCTTTGCTGTGCAGAAACTTTTTAGTTTAAGTCAATCCCATTTGTTTGTTTTTGTTTTTGTTGCGTGTGCTTTTGGGGTCTTAGTCATAATTTCTTTGCCCAGGCCAATGTCCAGAAGAGTTTTCCCTATGTTCTCTTCTAGAATTAAGTCTTTAATCCATCCTGAGTTAATTTCCAGTTCTATCATTCTGCATGTGCCTATCCAAATTTCCCAGCACCATTTATTCAATAGGGCATTCTTTCCCCAGTGTATGTTTTGTCTGCTTTGTTGAAGGCCAGTTGGTTGTAGGTATTTGGCTTTATTTCTGGGTTCCCTATTCTGTTCCATTGATCTGTGTGTCTACTTTTATGCCAGTGCCATGCCGTTTTGGTTACTATAACCTTGTACTATAATTTGAAGTCAGCTAACATCATGCTGCCGGGGCACGTGTCTGTGATGCCCCCTCCGTCTTCAGAGCTGTCACAGGGCCCCCGGCTCATCCACACGGTGAGCAAATGGTCTTAGACCAATGTTCCGTTTCCTGAAGCCGTTGGCTCAGCCCCACTGGAGGCGAAGATCTCACTCTTTCCTGCCAGCCCCTCTGGGACTTTCATCTCTGCTTAGGGAAATTTGACATTTTCAAAAATTCAAAGATCAATTGGAACGGAGCCACCGCTGTGCAGTGGGTTATTTTTTTTTTTGTTTTTTTTTTTTGGTTTTTTTTTTTTTTTTTTTTTTTTTGAGACAGAGTCTCGCTTGTTGACCAGGCTAGAGTGAGTGCCCTGGCGTCAGCCTAGCTCACAGCAACCTCAAACTCCTGGGCTCGAGCAATCCTTCTGCCTCAGCCTCCCGAGTAGCTGGGACTACAGGCATGCGCCACCATGCCCGGCTAATTTTTTATATATATATCAGTTGGCCAATTAATTTCTTTCTATTTATAGTAGAGACAGGGTCTCGCTCTTGCTCAGGCTGGTTTTGAACTCCTGACCTTGAGCAATCCGCCCGCCTCGGCCTCCCAAGAGCTAGGATTACAGGCGTGAGCCACCGCGCCCGGCCTGTGCAGCGGGTTATTAATGGCCCTGGAGCTGACCAAGCGTATTTGCACAGCCTTTCCATACACAGCTTCCACAACGACCGGGGGGGGGGGAAGGAGAAGAAGGCGCACACCCCATCCAATCAGGACAAACGCAAAGTATTGATTTCACCGCCTCCTTCCCACCACCTCCCCGCTTTTGAAACAAATTTAAAGTTTTACACCAGGGTAGTTGATCATTGCCAAACTCCCATGTCACCAGGTCCTGACTGTGTTTTGCTGGAATAGTCCATTTCTTCCTTCAGCAGAAATAACTTTTCCAAGAGTTCCTGGGGCCAGGGATATACAGAACCGAGTCCCAGGGAAGGTGGCGAGGAGGGCACATCTGAGGGGACCTACATACTCCAAGTGGCTCTTCCCGATTGATCACTTCTCAGCTGGCTGGGGAGCTGCCTGTAAACCTTAGCAGGAGCGGCCAGGTCCCCCCCCCCCAGCCCTGTAAACAGACCCCACTCCTTCCAAATAATGATAACGGATATGAGAATGGGCAAGAGTACGGTGTTGTAAACAGATGGATATGAGCTCATTTATTCACTCAACAAACATTCGTTGAGGGCCTGCCGAATGTCTTGGTTGTGCAGCCTAAATATCGGCTGTGCCATCACCCAAAGGCAACCTCGGAGTGAGTCTGGACTAGCTGCTTTAGCCCCCTGGCCACAGCTGCCTCACCTGTGACCAGGTAGACACTGCTGCCTCTGAGTTTTCATGAGGATAAGATGAATAATGTCACAGACCAGCGCTTGGCAGTGCTCAATAATTTTTTTTGTTTCTTTCTTCCTCTGGGCACAAACATAAAGGAGCAGTTTGGGAGTATAATCTAGATTCATGAAACCTCAATTTGCTAGTCAAATGAGCCCCGGGGAGACACAGGCACTCTCCTATACTTATCAGGGTGCAAAAAGCAAGGCCTCTAACCCCACTCCCTATCGCTGAAAAGTTTGCTCTACCTGGGCAAACACTAGGTATCAAAGAAACAAATAAGAGAAGCACAAAAGTGCAATTATTCCAGGTGAGGAGTTAATTAGATTTAACTGAAGTCATCAAATAGCATCTCGATTGTCAAGTTTTAGGGTAACTCTCGGGGAGCAGTCTCGGATCAGGCACCGGGAGGCCTGGCTCTGACCCCAGCCAGGGTCACCACTGACTGACGACAGCACGTGACTTTGGACTTAACCTCTCTGGCAGACTTCGCTTTATCTGAACAAGGAAGGTCTGGGAGAACATCGCTCCCTCCTCCCTCCCTCCGTCCCTCCCTTTCCTCCTTCCACAACATTCTCTGAGCCCCTCCCAGGTGCCAGGGCCTGTGCTGGACCCTGGGGAAACCAAGACCAATAAGACAGGGCCGTGCCTGGGCTCACGTGGAAATGGGAGTCGTCCTTTCTAGTCTGGCTGTAACAAATGGAGCTCCCAAAACGACACAGCTGTTCCGTGAACTCAAACCAGAAATGACTGCCAGTGTTCTCCTTACTGCTGTCCGCTCTGTTCTGGAAAGACAGGAGAAGACAAGGAGGAGAGAGATGCCAAGAAGGGCTTCCTCGGACAGACGAGTCCCCGCAGATGCGCTCAGCCACTGGGAACGGCACCCACCGGCGCCACCACCAACATGTGGCCGCCCTGTCTGCTCAGCCTGTCTTCCGCCCTCTGGTACTAAGCGCCCTTTTCGAAAATTTGCCCCAGATAAACTCTGTACTGCAGGACACAACATCACTCACTGCCTGAGTTTAAATTTAGACAATAGCCTTATGCACTTTTTTTTTATTGTGGAAAAATACATATAACCCAAAATTCACCATCTTAACCATGATTAAGTGGCGTTAGGTACACGCACATTGTTGTGCAACCATCACCACCGTCCACCTCCAGAACTTTTGCATCTTCCCCCAAACCGAATCTCTGCACCCATTACACAACCCCCACCCTCCCACCCCAGCCCCTGACCACCCCGCTCTACAGTCTGTCTCTGTGAGTTGGCCCTTGGTGCCGAGTACTAGTGTGACCACACCGCATTGGGCAGTAGCCTTGTTCTTTCTGTCGTGCGTGGGAGGAGGGCTGGGTGCACTCGTGACTCGTGGGGGTCGCTCTTCCTACGTTGTCCTGACAGCATCAGCCCAAAAGTCAGCCTCAGAGGATGCGGGCCGTGTTGCCATGGCGATTCTGCAGTCCACAGAAGGGAAGGATTCTGGATAACTTTGGTGCCGGCAATCCGTTTCCTTAGCCACGGGGTCTCTTCAAGTCCTCAAACCCGCCCAGCCTTCTCTCTGCCCCGCACAGCTTCACCCCTGCCTGGCTGGTTGATGCCTCCCAGCCCAGCAGGTCCTGGCTTAGGCGTTGCTTCCTGCAGTAGCACACCATGAGCTTTGGTGCCACCCAGAGTTACCTCTGTGGATTTCCTTCAATAATTAGTTGTCACTTTACTGGTCACTCTCCCCAGGCAGAACATAAACTCCTCAGGGCAGGGGCCACTGCTCCCCACTGCTCATGCCTACCCGCCCTGCAGTGGCGAGCTCCCGTCTCAGGTCGGCCCGAGAGGCAGACGCTGAGCGAGGATCTGTTTGCTCGAGATTGACGGAGGCAGCGCACTCAGGAGGACTCCGCAGGGGGGCGCGGGAGGTGAGGTCGGGGTAAAGCCAAGCAAAAGGGTGGCTTCAGTTGGAGTCTAACCTTAGCCTGACCCCCTGCAGAGTTCTGGCATCTGAACGCACCTCTAAGCTGTCCCACTGCGTGTCAGGGGCCAGGCTTTTGTTCCTGCATGAGTCAGTCATTGGCTGTAACCTTCCAGGTGTACCCAGGTGAAGCCAAGCCGCTCGGCAGACGCAGCTCTTTGGAGGTGGCGGCTGTGTCCCATCCCTGGGGCGGAGCCAGGAGCAGCTACTACAGCACCGCCAAGTATGTGTTCAGCGAACACTTGTCAGGAATACTGATGACAACAGAACTAGCCGCCGTCTCGGGAACGTTCGCTCCGTGCCAGGCCCCGTGCTCTGCGCTCTGCTCGCACACTTCCGGTCTCTGCGGCGACGCTACGAGGTTGGTGCTGTCAGATGAAGAACTGATGTCCCGAAAAGCTGAGTGACTTGCCCCAGCTGCACGGCTGAGAGGGGACAATGCCGAGGCTCAGGCCTAATCTGCTGGCCTCGACCCCGGGTGGCACACCTGCACATTGGAGTCCGAGGAGCGCTGAACTAGACAAAGCGCCTGGACGCCTTTCTCCCTCCCTCTCTCTCTCTCAAAATAGTTTTTGCTTTCACCAGCTTACTTTAGTGAGATCTGGGCCTGTGTTAAATTAACCTGCTAAAAACATTTAAACGCCACCTTGACCAAGCACCGTCTCCCCCAAGTAGCCTTCACCTTCCTTTCTGCGACACTCTCCCCTTAAATACCAAAGGTGTCCCACGGCCGCAGGTTGATTTCCTCGCGGGTCCCGGCCGACAGAGTCCTTGACGGGGGCAGACTGGACTCGGGGTCGAGGCGAGGGAACGGCCTCGCATTCCTGGGCCGCTCCTGTTTCCTCCCTCGAGCCCATGGAAACGTCCGCGTCAGCACTTCCTCTCCGCTTTATCTCCCAGAGGTCCCAGGCCACAGCCGTATTTGTCCAAATTAGAGTCCGTTTACTTTGCAAACCGCTCTCGAGCTCTCCCGGACACCGAGCAGCTGCTCCCCTGACGTCCCCGCCGGGCCGGTGTTTGCACTGCGCGCGGTCAGCAAACAGACCGCCTTGAGCAAGCCACGGCAGCGCTCCTCGGCCGGACGGAGCAGCCGGCACGCGGGAGGCTGTCCCGCTCCTCGACGGGCGGCTCCTCGGCCCAGCGTCCCGGAGCTGTATCAGGGGCTGAAGCGTTCATTCGGAACGCACAGCGCCGCCTGTGCGCGGTGGACGGCACAGTAACACCCGCTCCCCACGGCCGCTGCTCGGCCGCGGTTCTGCCAGCCGCCCTCTTCCTCTGCAGGAAGACGTTCCGTCTCGGCGAGGCCACCTGGTTTCCCCTTGCAAGGGCTTAACCTCTCTACAGCCTCAGTTTCCTCACCTGTGAAATGGGGATGAGAATTCTGCTGGGGAGATTCAATGAGCCGACAAATACGGGGGACCCAGAACAAGGCCGAGCGGGCAACAAACTCTCGCCAACTGTTGGCATGCATTTGTCGTGCTGCTGGCGGAAAGCACCGAGTTATGACGTTGGTAGTGGCGTCTTATTTCCAGAGCGAGGACCCTTCCCGACAGGAAACTGGCAGCGTGGAATGACTGTCGGTGCCTCTGCTTAGCAGACACGGCAGTGGCGGGGTTGGCTGGCACGGGCAGACGCAGTTCCCGGCCCAGGGAGGCTGAGCAGTGGGGACGTCTGGCTGCCCCGGCCTCTGCCCTTGCTCTGCTCTCACTTCTGTTGCTTTTGTCCATATAGAGTGTCTCCCCACCCTTCCCCACCACAGCAAGAGAGCATTTGTCTACGTACCCCACTATTCTTACATTTGTGTAGCTCGAAGGGCTTCCTCATATGTTATTTTGAGCCACCCTGCAAGTGCCTGATGGATATTTAAGTGCCAAAGCAAGTGTCCTTGGACCCTCCACCTGCACGTCAGGCGAGGCCTCTGCAGACGCACAGCTTTAAGCACCGGCAAGATACAGTGGGATTCATTAAACACGGCCCCGGCATGACAAGCTCCCTCTGGGGGGGGGGGGCCTGCGGCTCATTCCTCGGTCAGACCAAGCCATCTTTCCTGTGGCCACGAAGGTCTGCTGCCACGCCTTCCCCGAGGGGTGCCCAGCAAAGTCCTGGCTTGGCACCAGGGACCCGGCAAGGGAGGAGGGAGACTTCGAAACATCCTGTGACTCTGCTTCGGAAGGGAGCGGAAGGTAGGAGCTCTGCCAGGGAGCAATGGGCTGGTCACACCCGGTTCCCAGGCCCAGCCCCAGACATGCTGGTGCCTAGAAGTGTCATTTCCTGGCACAGGTGAAGGCAAGGTCAGTTTCTATGTGCTGTTCCTGATTCAATCAGCCCTTGTCCCATGTGGCAAACACATGTGCAGCCTCTCTGGTGACAAGCCCACGTTCTCCCTGACTCGCCCCGGCCCAGACTTGCTCCGGTGGAGTCGGCACCTGCCATGAGCCTCCCATGTTGTTTATTGGGCGGTTTCCATTTGGCAGGTATCATCTGTAGGCACAGCCACTCCCTTGAGGTGTGACTACGCTCCTGAGGTGCAGAGAAAGTCGTACAAGCCCACCTACTTCTGTAGTTCTCTGAGGCTTAGGAATAGTCCCTTGTTTTCCTGACTTTGCTCCAGGCTTCCCTCGCTCCTGTGATGAGCAGTAGGGGTCACTGTGCAGCCACAAAGCACCTTGACCAGGCTCCGTGGTTCCGTGTCCCCAGGGCCTCTGCCACCTGGCGGAGTGTCCTACCTGTGGAGCGCTGCTGGTGGCAGTTTCTGTCAACTCTGGAAATCTAACTCGATCTTCCTCCTACCTGGACCAGAACATGGGGTTGAAGCTGCTGTGTAGCCGTACCTTCCTCACAAAGTCATCGGACAACACTTTAGCAGGATGTTTTCTGATTGAATGATCCGTGCATATTTCTTTGTTGCTGCAGCGACAATGAATATATTGATTTGGCTCAAATCACTAAATGATGTTGCCACCATCTCTTTATATGCCTACATTTCCTCAATTAGTTTGAAAATCTGTCTGTTTTCCCCAAACAATTTCAGAACATAAAGTTTTAATTGCATGTGCGTGTGTTTGGGTACTGATAGGAAAGCACTGTGCTAAAAACAAAGTGTCCCATGAGTCTATTTTTTAACACCGAGATTTACTGAAGAAAAACATTAGGAAACAATATTTAGCGGTCTTGTTTCTAGTTTTTAGACCTAACATGGCATAGGAACAATGTTAGTGACAACAGTAATAAAATTTGGGGACCAACAACAAAACCACAAAGTGAAAGAGTAAACTGTACCTTCAAAAGATAACTGTACCCAGCCTGTACAAAAATAGTAAAAATGAAATAAAATTAGATAATAAGTGGGAAAGAGTTTTGCAGATTATAAACATCCAAGTAGGGCCAGGAGAGGGGCGTGGTCGTTGAAACAACACTACTTTCTAAGCTGCATAGCCAGGCAAGCTCTTGCGGGTTTCCCAGGTATTTATTATTAATAATATGTTGGAATCGGCCAATGGGCCAAGGCGGCCCCAGCAGCACCTACCACCTGTGCCCACCAGGGGGCGCTACTCTCCTCTGCTTGGATTCTCTTTGCCCGACATCCCCCCTCCCAACCCCTCACCTGGAGATTCCATCCCCTCTCCCGCGTTTTCCTCCCCACAAAGGGTTCCCCTTTCTCGTCTCCCACCTAGTCTACGATCCATCTGGCCAGTAAGGCTTTGGGGGGCAACAGTTGAAAAGGCACAACCCGCCAACCCTGCTGTGTCACAACTGTCTGTGTGTCCCCCAGCTGCCTGGAGGTGGGTCAGAGGGGGTGACAGGAACTTGAGAAGCCGCTGCCTGGCTCTGGATGGGTTTGGATAACTGAAAAATTACAAGAGAGAGGCTCAGCCATCAGATTCAACAGCAATGTTTTTTGTTTGTTTGTTTTTTGTAGCTCCTTTCCCCCTTTATAATGGCACAAGGAGTACTTGGCAGGAAGTCACGACTCTAGTAAAAATTTAAAGATCTATTTTATACACATTTTTATTTGATATATTTTACATAATAGATATTATATTTAATATATATATAAACTCATTCAACGTTCATACTAACTCTATAAGTTATATGTTATGGCCCCATTTTCAGATAAGGAAATGAAGTTTAACATCAATAATAAATGACATTGAAAACCATGAGATATGGGAGTGAATATTACTTAGGGTAAGAAAAGAAATCACAAAATTACAAATTTTAAAGAGCTGACGAATATCTTAAATATTTTAAAATCCAGAAAAATAATATAACATTTAAATTAATTAACTACCTAATATTATCTCTGTAAGATTTTTTCTTACACTTAAAAAAATTGTGGTCAAAATTTTATATAACATAAAATTTACCATTTTAACCAGTTTTAAGTATACATTCTGTGGCATTAAGTACATCCATATTGTTGTGCAGCCGTCACCACCATCCACCACTAGCACTTTTTCATCTCTCCAAACTGAAATTCTGTACCCACTAAACAACTTCCCAGCGCCCCCTCCCCCAGCCCCTGCTAACCTCCGTTCTGTTGTCTTTCTCTATGAATTTAACTACTCTAGCGTACCTCATCTAAGTGGAGTCATACAGTATTTGTCCTTTTATGATTGCCTTATTTCACTTGGCAAAATGCATTCAAAGTTCATCTCTGTTGCTGCATGCTTTTTTAAGGCTGCGTAATATTCCGTTGTGTGTATATTCCACATTTTGTTTATCCATTCACCCACTGATGGACGCTTGGATTGCTTCCACCTTTTGACTATTGTGAATAATGCTGCTGTGAATATAAGTACACAAATATCTGTTCAAGCCCTTGCTTTCACTTCTTTGAGTATATACTTTGAAGTGGAGTTCATGGATCATATGGCAATTTTAAGTTTAATTCTTGGAAGAATCACCATGCCATTTTCCATGGTGGCTTCGCCATTTTACATTAACACCAGTAATGCACAAGTGTTCCAAGTTTTCTACCTCCTTGTCAATACTTGTTTTCCTCCTTTTTGATAATAGCCATCCTAATGAATCCAAAGTAGTTCCTACATTTTTTGACTTCATACTTTTTGATACCCTCTTCCTATGTGAATGATTTTGCAATATTTTTCTGTAGAATGAAAATTCAGCATTTTCCTCTAGCACGGTGGTTGGTATTCATAAGATATATGACTTCACAGAGACATACTCACCATGTATAATACTGCTACAGACTTCTATCCTACAAATCCAGAAATCCTGATAAACATTTGATTCTCACAAAAAATAAAAACACTTATGATGCATTCAGTTTATAGTCTTTGCATTATTGAATATATTCCTGAGTGCAGAGAACTTCTGTTTTCACTTCATGTCGTTGAAAACTGACTTCTCTACTAAAAATGTTACACAGGTGCTTAGAAGAATATCCCGTCCTGTGCCCTGATGTAGGGACAGTAGGCAACAGGCAGTGCACACGTTCCTGGAAGCCATGCTTATACCAGGACACCTAGCGATGACAGCTGTCCCAGAAGTGACTGCACACAACACAGATACATCCCACCAACCCCACTGAATGCGTCCCTGCTCAGTTTCCCCTCAGCAGAGTCCCCAAAATGCCTGTGCTCATTCCACACCACCCAATAGAGGGCAGTGTGGCTGGTCTTGTCCTTATTGATCTGTGGGAGAACTTCAAATATTATGGATACAAGACCTTTATCTTTTACTTGTATTACAAATAATGTCCCGAACACTGTGGCTTGCTTTTTCTCTCTTAATTATGTTTTCGACAAACTTAATATATTAATAGTCAATTTAACTGTTTCTTTCATGGCTACTGATTTCAGTGTCCTGTTTAAGAAAAGTTATCTTTATCTTAAGACCAGGAAGATATTTTCCTGTTTTCTTCTAGAAACGTTATTGTTTTACCTTTTGCATTTAGATTATCGAGCCATTTATTACTGATTTTTGTGTATGGTATGAGATGGAGCCAAGATTTCTTTCTTTCTTTTTTTTTTTTTAAGAAATAATGGATAACCAATTGCCCAACACCAGTTATAGAAGCTACCCTTTTCTCTGTCCTCTGAGCTGGACGTTTTGTCATAGACCCAGTGTCTGTGTGAGTAAATATATTTCTGGACTCCTTATTCTGTTTCATTGTCAATTTTCTATCTTTGTGTCAATACTATACTGTCTTCATTATTGTATATTTATAATAAGCCTTGATTTCTGGTAGTGTAGAAACTTTAATTTTATCTTCTTTACAAATGTCTTACCTATTCTTGAATCTTTGTATTTCCATATAAATTTTGGAAGCAGATCATCAGTTTCTCAAAAAAAATAAACAAATAAGTAGCTGGCATTTTGATTAAGATTATATTGAATCTACAGTTCAGCTGGAAAGCAAGTCATTTAGCTTTTCTAAGTCCTACATTCCTCTTCTGAAAAAAAAAAGACAAAAAATGCTTACTGGCAATCATAAGCATTCTGAAATAATGCATTTATAAAGTGAAAAAAAAACTATAGAAATGCTGGATTTTTATTATAAAATGAGAAGAACGCATGGAAAGATTTGGAAAGATTGGAGCAAAATTTGCCTACAATTTTCGTTTGTTTATTTGGCTTTCTTTTTTTTTTTTAAGTGACAGAGTCTTACTCTATTACCCAGGCTGGAATGCAGTGGTGCTATCACAGCCCACCACAGCCTCCAACTCCTGGGCTCAAGCGACCCTCCAGCCTCAGGCACCTGAATAGCTGGGACTACAGGCACTGGCCACCATGCCCGGCTACCTTTTTTTGCTTTTTGATTTTTTTGTAGAGATGGTGTTTTGCTATGTTACCCAGGTTGTTCTTCAACTCCTGGTTTCAAGTGATTCTCCTACCTCAACCTCCTAGAGTACTGGGATTACAGGTGTGAGCCACTGTGCTAGGCCCCTACAATGGGTTTTTGAAAAGACAAAGAAGCTCTGGAATCTGGTTGCTTGCTGTTGGACTCAGGTGGTCGGGCTGGCTACAAGTCAGGCTGGCTTCCAACTCAGAGGCTGGCGTTCTGGGCGAAGGGAAGAGGGGCTGTGGAGATCTCCCGCATCACCATTCCTATCCAATCTCCACAGGGCACCGTATTCCTTCTGAGGATTGCCCGAGAGCTTGCCTGCTTGCATCTTTTGCTCTGCAGACTGGAAACTGAGCAGGGCACTACGTGTGGTTTATTCTCAAACATGCCCACTGTGTGTCAGGCGTGGTTCTGGGTATATCTACCGTTCCACCTGCTCTGTATAGAACAGCACACCTGGACAGCAGGTGACCAGACCCGCCAATGGGGAAAAGGCTTTGGAGGTTCCCTGGAGCATGTCCTAAGGCCATGTGTGTGTTCCTGTAACCGAGGCATGAATGGGAGACCACCTTCCTTCTCTCCGGGTCAGCCTGTTTAGCAAATGCAAGGGTCTGACACCTCCTCTCTCCATACCCCCCCCCGCCCAGTGGCTTCTCTCCAAGGCTGTCACTGGAATCCCCTCGGCAAATACCCTTTGCCAAACAGGCATCCCCAGGCTGAACCAAAGAGGAGTAAATGTGACCCCACAGCGTTTCCTTTTCACGAGTGGTTCTCTCTCCTTCCTCCAGGTCCTCAGGGAGCCGAGGCGGAGCCCTGGGAGGGACACTGACGTCCACACAGCGGCCAGCGGCCAGCAGGGCTGTGTGGCTGTTAGGAGAGCCGCAGTGCACTCTCCCCGGTGCCCAGTGAGCCAAAACGGACCTAGGACGTTCCTGTCCTCAGGTCCCCCGGGCTCCCTCATCACCTCTACCCATCCCAGCGCTGACTCGTGAAGGGCAGCAAGCCAGAGAATGAGAGCAGGATGCTGTGTGCCGCTTTCGACCCGGTGCCTGGGGATGTCCCCACCGTGGGCCAGGCAGAGCTGGCTTGGCAAGAGTCCCACCTGCCTCCAGGTGCCCCAAGGCTGGGTGGAGTGTGGGGTTGCGAGGACAGCGGAAGGCGCAGGAAAGGACCGGGGTGTCATTCCTTATCCCAGCTCAGCAGGGCCAGGCCCCTCTGAGGGAGGGTGGCAGAGACACCGGACAGGTGAACCCCCTGAGGACATCTTCAGACACCCCTTCTCACTCCTGGGGGAGAGGGGACAGGCCGAAGCCTGACCCCGGGGACATTCGGATTCCTACCCGTCCTGCGCCCCGCTCCTGTCAGAGCAGCCACCCTGCAGCTGAGGGGAACCAGATGTTGGGAGCCTGCCCAGCTGCTGGCGTGAGGCCTCTCTTAAAAGGCCTGGGTACCTGGCGGTGGGAGGTGGGGAGGAAGGAAGAGAGTGGGAGAAAATTAGACAAAGGAAGACCACCATAAAACCAGCAGCATGCCTGTAATCACGAGAGCCCTTTGTTTAGAGCCGGTTTAAACAAGTTGCGATCCTTTGGAAGGGGAGGCCATAAACCGAAGGGAAAATAAAAGTGTTTACAGCGAGAGAGAGCGAGCCAGGTGCTGCGGACTTGTTTGGCTGGGCTCAAAGGGGGAGCGGGGCTGGGCCTGGCCTGTGATTCTAGAACTGGCTTCCTCTTCATGCCACGGCTCCAACATCACAGACCGGCACACGCCCTCCCCCACCAACTCCAACTCCGGAGCCCAGGGACAATCCCACATTCCAACCTGGGGGGCCAGCAGGGCAGGATGCATCTAGGGACTGCTGCCCATAGCCCGGGGCCACAGGTCTTGCCGGCAGCTTCTCCACTCCCCTGCAAATTCCTTTATAATGGACTTGAGGGGTTTCACTAATAAGAGGGTTTGGGGACAGTTGTTTTTCACAGAAATGCCTCCTAGGCCAGACTTATCAGGCTAGGAAGGTTAGGGTTAGGGACCGGAGGGGACAGGGACGGCATTCCTCAGGGGAGCTGTGTGGGGCTGTGGGGCTGGTGGGGGGAGAGGTGGGTGTTTGAGACCGTGAGGCTGATGGTGGCTGGAACAGACGGGTGCAAAGGACACCGGCTGCCAGCAGAGCCCATACCTTGCCCTACGTTCTGTCCCCTGCTCTGATGGGCAGTGCTGGATCCCTGACCGGACACACGGTGGCTCATTCATTCAGCAAACTTAACCCTTTGCACTCGGATGTCAAGTGTGACTCGACGTGGTTAGCATCGGTAGCAGCAAGAGAAAAAAGCAAGCGAGTGCAAAGGGTTAATGGGCCCTTCCTATAGGCCAGAGGACCAGGGCAGGGGCTAGAGGACAGGTCCTTGTCCTGGAAGTGGGGCAACTTGTGGATAGCTAGCAATGATAATGTTTTCAGGACGTGTAAATGCGTATATACTGGAGTTTGAAAGACCATTAATCCTCCCCAAGAGTATATGTGGCTGCCGTGCAAGGTGACACCTGTGGAATGACAGCACCGGACACGGCTAACGTGACTGCCGTGCACATACCGGAAACGTCCCAGCGTCATCTGCCACTTGTGCTCGGCAGGAAAGGTTGCCAGGCTTCTTTGCAAAAAATCACAGTAATGTCACGTCCATACTGAGAAGGAAAGTGAGTAACCAGAGGCACCTGGAAGGTGTCTCAGGGCCCCCTTTCCCCTTACGGTATTTGCGTGGCTCTTCAGTGTGCAACATCTGTGGCGGTCGGGCAACTATGCGGGGACCTACGAGCGACAAATGTCCAGGTGAAAATGCATCTTCTGACATTCATGTACCCAATTCTCGGATCGGCCTCGCCGGTTAAAGAGTTGACCTTTTTTCTGTAACATGCAATATGCTGTCTTCTTTCGGAGAGCAGCTCAGATAATAAGCAAAGACGTCCGTTCCATCTCTACATTGCTTTTATTTTTCTATCATTTGATTTCAAACGCCCTCTAGTCCAAGCTCAGCCACGCTGGTGACCTCCCTAGGACTGTTTCCTTATGTGTAAAATTAGCTAATTTATGACGTCTGTGCTCCTGCTTAGCTACCTGCAAAGCCAAGCACGTAAGATTCTAGGTGACAAGTGTCCTGGTCACGTGTACTGGGGGGAACCCGTCCGATTCGCTTTTAGGAAGTACTTTCTGAGCATTTGGTGACATGCACCATTCGTGGGACCCTGGTGTAAAGGACACCGGTCTCTCGGATTCTTTCAGGGCTTGAAGCAAACAGCTCTACACTCCCAAAGCTCAGCTCCCTGGGAGAGAAGCTCCAAGCCCTGTTCTTCCCGTGCTCTGCGAGGTCCAAAAGGTGGTGGCGGCAGGCTTCCCTGATGGCCGGGACCTTGCTGCCTTTGCCCAGACGGTTCCATGGGCCTCCCTGTCACTACTGCGGGGTGAGAGCACTTGTCCTTCCACCGTGAGGCTGAGCCCCGGCTCGAGGTGCCTCTCAGAGGGACAGCTACCCGAGGGGACCCGACCATCAAGAAAACCCGAGGTCAGCTCGCCCAGCTCGGGGAGTGTCGAGAAAGGCGAGTACCTGGAGCTCATCCCCCCGGGGCCTGAACAAGCCACGTTTTTTGAGAGCAGAAAACAGTGCAGGGAGAAGGGTTGAGCTCTGAAGTCAGAGTTGGCTTTCAGTCCCACCTCTGCCACTTAGTAACTGGACAAGTTACCTAACGTGTCTGCACCTCGGTTTCTCATCGCCTCTGTAAAATGAGGATAATTCCCTGTCCAGAATCTTACTATGAGGGTTGCATGCGTTAAGGTAGGTGGAGCTCCTGGCATCATGACTCCTCCCATCCTCCCTCCCTCCCTCCCTTTCTTCCAGTGAAGGAACATTTAGTATCACTCCCCACAAATTCTGAAAAATGAAACACTATCATATCAAAAGTGCCAGATCCAATAAATGAACCCTTCTTGTTTGTTTATGGAACATTTCAGATTCCTTCATCAATGGAATGCAATGTCACTGTCCCATGTATCCGGAGTGGCGTTGGTTTGGGACTGCCCATTCATTCATACGGTGCTCGCCACATGCTAAGTACCAGAACAGACAATGGAGACATGAAGACGGCCGACGTCGTCCTTAACCATAAGGCAAATGAACACAGACACAGGTGATTTCAAAGGTGCAATGGATTTGGGGAAGACGGGGAGAAGCTGGAGAGAATGGGGTCCCTGGTTAGGTAAGTCTCTGGCTAAAGAAGGCCTTCTATAGAAAATAAACTTTCAAGATACATCAACTAAATATCAAGAAAACTGATTTAATAATAATCAGTAAGGCTTTACTCTGCAAGTCCTCTCGACAAACATTCATGGGTGTCGCCTTGTGAAACTGCACAGACACGGAGACACAACGCAGAAAGATGCATAAGCAACGACCCGTCCTCCAAGGAGCTTGAATTCGAGTAGGCAAACAATAGACTATCATCAAAGGAGCTGATGTACAAGTGGAGTGCCTCAGAAGCGCAATGAAACGAATGACTTCTCATTTACAAAGCTCCTAGTTTTTGAGCCACTGAATTATTCCAGGACCATCCTTCTTTGCAAGTCCACGTTCCTTTCTATGTGTAGGATACAAAATTTCTCTTGGATGGTCAGCAACGGCATATCTCTCCGTAGAGCATGTTGCAGTAGTGCTTGTCAGAGAAGCAGAGCTCTCTCTGACGGTCGTAACCGGGGAGTGGGCGCAGCGTGGGCAGTTTGGGGGAGAACTTCAGCTGTGGCGAAGGAGATTCAGGATCCAGAGGCGTCTTCTCAGACTGGCCACCGTGCCCCCACATTCTGCATGGACGTTTCTTTTCTTGAGGCTCCACTGAGGGTCCCAGCTTGATGGCACTCGGGAGATGGGCCCCAGAAAGAAAGAGGGAGATGAAGAGACAACGCATTTAGTGAGCAACTACTGTAAGCCGGGCATGATCCCATCGGATGGTGACATGGTCTCTGGTGATGGGTCCCTCTTACGGTAGGGGAAGCTGGGACTTGGAGAAACCTGTCCCTGAGACCCAGCGAGCCCAGGGGTCGAGCCAGCTCCCACCCCAGGCACCGCATTCTTTGCACACCTGTGCTTCCTAAGCCAGCACATTCTGCGCTGCTGGCCACGTGTGCTCAGTGGGGGGCCGTGCTGGGTACCCGGGAAACCCGCTGGCAAATGAAGGGTAGAGTCCAGTCCTCCTCTCTTCATTGTGGCACACCACGTAAACTTCAGTTTTATACTCAGTGAGAGTGACCGTGTCATGGAGTAGAACGCAACGTGCGTGTGGATGGCAAGAATAAAGCATGGTCTTCAAAGCCATCTGAAGCTGGCATCAGTCTGTATCGGGTCGTGTGCCTTCCCTGCACCACAGGGCCTGTGTCATCCACTCTCTGGGCACGGAGCCAGAGCCACCAGTGCTTTGCTTCCGCGCCTTACACATGGCAGGGCATGCACGCGGAGAGCTACTGGCTCGGTGGAGTGACCATTAGCGCAACCAGAGTGGGGGAGCCGAGCAGCCACAGGAGCACTGGGGAGGCGGGTGTGGATGAGTGCGGAGAAGCGGTGGCATCCGGGAGCCCAGCGTCCTGGCAGCGTGCGGATGGCAGAGGCTGGGCTCGCAGAGGACTGCTGGGGAGGAGACGGACCGCTGATGGCAGGTTGGACACAGAGTTGGGATGTCACTGGGGAGGCAGCGGGCGCCATGGCTGGGCCATAGGAGGGGCAAGGGGTTGGGGCATGAGCTCAGAACACGCAGCCAGTTCAAATCGCGGCTCGGCGGCGTTGTAGCAGTGTGATCTTGGGACATCATCACACGGCCTTGGCTTCTGCTTTCCTACGTTAGCGCCTGAGTGCAGCGTGCTGTGAGGCCAGGGAGGGGGTTGGTAGCATCTTGCAGTTCTGGAAGCAGAAGCCGGGCTAACAGCACAGGGAGAGACGGGGAAGGAAGGCGGCTGGGCGTCTGCAGACATCTTTCTTAATTTAGCCTAAACTATGTGACATGCCATTTACTTGCTTCATATTAGCTTCTAAGTCATGTGCAGTCAGCAACTGTCCCCTCTGCTGGTGTGCTCTCCAGGCCCTCCAGCGTGTGAAGCTCCGAGGATGGGGAGGAGGGAGAGGAGGATGGGGAGGAGGGAGAGAGGGGAGAGGAGTGTGCTGGCACTGTCGCCTGCAGCCACATGTGGAGGGACGGAGCAACAGGAGCACCCAGAATCCAGTCTGGTGCTCCAGTCTTTGAGGCTCTTCACGGCAACTTCTCTGAATCCACTTTTCTGGAAATCTGTACTGTGCATGTTCCAGCTGCAGTAACATCCGCTGCCTTTTTGTTTTGTTTAAAGGAAAAGGTGTAGAAAGAAAAAGAAAAGGGGATGGGCGCTTTAGGCTCCTTGGAAATAGAGCTGTGGTCTTCTGATATGAAGTTACACACAGTTGCCGCATCTGGGGTTGGGGGCAGACGTTTATTAAACACTTGTGAGCAGAAGAGTCGTTCCGATTGCATTTCGGGTTCTCAGTGAAACATGCTAAGGAGAAACGGGCACACACGCGGAACACGGGAGAGACTGTACAGGCCCTTGGGTTTGTGCAAAAGACACTTGAACACTTGCCCTGTCGTGGGTGCTTGTGCAGCCCTCCTCTGAGAGCCGGGGTGAGAGGGACCTGGAGGGAGAGGGAAGGGAGGGGGGGAGAAAGGAGGGGAGGACAAGGGAGGGGGGAGGGAAAGTTTGTCAAGGAAGAGGGGAGTGGGGTGTAGGGGGAGTGGGAGGTGGAGAGAGAAAGCACAGTTTCTAGCAGATAAAAACAAAACTGTTTTGTTAGCATCTCTTTATTCTCTGGGCAAGTTTGACCTCCTCTGTAATCTGCTTTGGTATCTAAATGAGGCTTCTCAGCAACTGAGAGATTGCTATCCAGCTATTTAAAGATCCCTTATCTCCTGATGGGAAGATGCTAACTAGTCTTCCCTTTCTTTACAGCCCACCAGCCCACCAGCCCTTCTCATTCAACACACACTTATCTGAGCACAGGCCGGGCTCCCAGCTAGGCCCCAGGGACAGGCTGCGTGGCCAGGGAGCCTCCCGGTTCCAGCCCAGGGGGAAGTACTGGGACCACCCTGTTGTTCGGTCTGACCTCCTCTGCCATGGAGCTACTACTACTGTCTGCCTCGCTGGAGTTGAGAGGCCAGAATATTCTTAAACAGAGAAAATCGTACAATGACCCGCACGCACCCATCCCCAGCTTCACGGGGTTCAGCTCCTGGCACAGTCTGTTTCCCCACCCCCACCCCCACCCCTCGCAGGTTATTGTGAAGCAAACCCCAGAGAGCTCAGCATTTGTAAATATTTCAGTAAGTATTTCTAAATGCCAAAGACTCTAAACAATATAACCATGGTATTATCTCACCTAAAAAATTAACAACAATCCCCTGACATCTTTCAAAAAATCAGTCAATGTTCACATTTCTCTAATTGCCTATTAATGTTTTACGGTTTGCTTGTTTGAACTGGGACTTATATAAGGTCTGTGCAGTGGGATATGTTTCGAGTATCTTTTAATCTATAGGTTCTCCCTGCAAATACACACCTCTCTCTCTCTCTCTCTCTGTCTCTCTGTCTCTCTCTCTCTCTCTCTCTCTCTGTCTCTCTGTCTCTCTGTCTCTCTCTCTCTCTCTCTCTTAGAAACCAAAATGTTTCTTCTCTAGAGTTTCCTACAGCCTGAGTTTTGCTGCTGGAATTCTTGTGGTGTCCTTTAACTTTTGCGTCTATTCCTTGACCCCCCAGACCTAGAGGCTTGGGCAGCTCTGTGTGTGTGTGTGTGTGTGTGTGTCTGTGTGTGTGTGTGTGTGTGTGTGTGTCTGTGTGTGTGTGTGTCTGTGTGTGTGTGTGTCTGTGTGTGTGTGTCTGTGTGTGTGTCTGTGTGTGTGTGTGTGTGTGTGTGTGTCTGTGTGTGTGTGTGTGTGTGTTTGCAAGTGCAAGACTGCTGCATAGGGGGTGTGTATGTATCTTCACTAGGAAGTGTAAAGTACCTGTTTTCCTCTCTTTGTGTAATATTAATAGCCATTGATGGTCATTGCCTGGGTCTATTCATTTATTTGGAATTATAAAATGATATTCTATCATTCCTTCTTCATCTGTTAGCTGAAACGCTATAAAGCAAAGCCTTCCCTACCAACTCTTTGGTCACCCTGAGGTCCAGATCTTATAGAAAACGGAGGGACAAATGCTTGATTCTTTGCCTTGATTTACTCATTCAAAAATGAAGGAAGATTGAGTCCCTTGATACCATCCTAAGACACCAGCCAAGCTGCTGTGATTGTTGTGGTGGTCTTTGTATTACCGCGAACTCAGCCACTTCAATATGTTTGACCTGTGTCAATCCACTGCAGTTTTTATTCTTGTTAAAAATATTTAGGCCGGGCGCCGTGGCTCACGCCTGTAATCCTAGCTCTCTGGGAGGCCGAGGCGGGCGGATTGCTCAAGGTCAGGAGTTCAAAACCAGCCTGAGCAAGAGCGAGACCCCGTCTCTACTATAAACAGAAAGAATTAATTGGCCAACTAATATATATAGAAATATATATGGTGGCGCATGCCTGTAGTCCCAGCTACTCGGGAGGCTGAGGCAGCAGAATCGCTTGAGCCCAGGAGTTTGAGGTTGCTGTGAGCTAGGCTGACGCCACGGCACTCACTCTAGCCTGGGCAACAAAGTGAGACTCTGTCTCAAAAAAAAAAAAAAAAAAAATTAAAAAAAAAATATTTAAATTGTCCTATCTTTGGCCAAAGAGAGCTTTTTGGGCTTGGCTCCAAGTCTTTTGGTGCCGCCCAAGCAGATGTACTGGCTTCCTTGCTTTCTGGTGTGAGAAAATGTACATTTTCTGCCCCAGACCTGCAATGGGCCATTTCTCCAAGGATTCCTGGGTGCTTTTATTGGGAAATGCTGTGTAGAGATCATGACTTGAGTACTAGGAGAGTTAATTACTCCCAGGTGGGTCATTGTTTCCAGGACAGAGCTAGAAAACATGTAGGCTTTATTAAAGGTGAAACTCGTCATGTTACTCGGATACCTCATTCCAAACCCAGGGTTCCCGGGATTGTACCTCATGCATCTCACTCCATGTCTCCTCTTGACCACAGTGGCAAGTTCTCAAAGACGCCGGCATAATGGCTCATTTGATTTGTCCCAGAAAGACACACAAGAGGGTCTCAGAGCAACACCATCAACGTGATCATCAGCACCACAATTCCTGAAAGCCACGCGAGGCTGCGCTTGCAGTTCTTTTTGTCTGTTTTTCATGCTCACTCATGCAGGGAGAGAATGAGACAAAGGGTTTGGGAGGAAGGTAGGCTTTTTACGCACCCCACGTTTTGCAGAGCGGCTGTGAGCGGCTCGCAGAAAACTGTGTCTCGGCGTCATTTCACTGTGGGTTTCTCTCGGGACGAGTGAGGTTGAGGACCTTTTCGTGTCCTGCAGAGCTACTTGCAGTCCTTTTCTTGTGAACTGTGTTCTAATTGCTCACCCATTTTCCAGTAGGTTGTAAAACCCTCTGTGATATGAGCTCAAACGTTTGTCTTTTTACTTTGTAATGCCATATAAAAAGTATTTTGTTCTTGTTGTTTTACATAAGTGAATTTATCAGTCCCTTATTACTAATGATTTTGAAACCTAGGAACATTTCCCCTGTTTCTGATGTATGGGTTTGAGTATCCTAAATTCCCACAGACAATTGGGTCGATATCTGGATTCTTTCTTCTGGTCCATTGGTCTGTCTGTTCTTGGGCCAATATGAAACCGCTTTAATCGCAGAAGCTCTGCAGCATACTGTAGTGTATAGTAAGGCTGCCCCTTCTCCTCCCCATCATGTTCTTTCCCAGGATCTTCCTGGTTCTTCTTGCTGGTGTACAAACCATATTTTTTAAGTTTCCAGAAGAATTTACCCTATTGCAATATATAGACCTTGGACTTTGAATCCTCATTCCAACAAAAAATTATTTAAAAAAACATCTGTATCAAAGCCAAAGAAATGCCCACACTGACTGTAGACTTGATGAAATTAAGGAATTGTCATTTTTTGTATGTTAGATGATGGCATAGAGTTGGCATGTGCGTGTGTGTATGGGTGTGTGTGTGTTTAGTTTTTATCCTTTATGGACACATAGTGAAGTGGCCGCAGATTAAATCATGATGTACATTTGCTTCCAAGTAATTCCAGTTAGGTGTTGAGGGTAAGAGAGAGAGGAAACAAGATTGGCCATAAATCGATAATTACTGAAGCTGGGTAATGGGTACCTGGGCCTCGTTTTACTGTTCTATTTGCTTTATGTTTAAAATTCCCCATAACTTATAAAAGAGTAAGGAGAGTCAAGTTCTAAAGCTTTCGAAATATGCAGACTTTCCTTACTGGATTTAGCAAGGAGTGGACGCTTTGCATAAGGAACTTTGCAGCCAGAGAGGGCTCAGGGGAAAGGAACTAACTTGGCTCAGAGCCAGGGGCACTTGCTGACCATTTTCTCCATTAAACATTTGTCTGTAGCTGAGCTATATCCTTTCATGGGACTTAAAGGTCCAGTATTAAATATAGGTGTGCCCAGATTTACATACCAGGTGAGTTCCTGAGAAGTTGGGTTTAAACTTTGTAGTTTTTAACTGTTAGCCTAGCACCTGGCTCAGTGTTTGCTTCTGAAGGTCCCTGAAATTTCTTAAGTGTTTCAAAAGGACAAAAATAAATGAGATGCCATGAAGGTCACTTTTACACAGCTGCTTTTCTACCTGAGGAATGTGTTTTTCGGAAGTAAACATGGATTCCAGAGAACAGATGTCTTAAGTTGTCCTTTCTACACCTTAGCACTCGAGAGGTAAATTTCGTTCAGTGCTTAACATGGGCGCTCAGCCCCACCGCTTGACGCCCGTGGCTGACTTCCTAGGCTACTGGGAGGTTGAGGTCTTTGCTCACCAGGAGTTAGCGTTTTTCCAGTCCTTTCCAAAACCTAAAAGATTGTGTGGAAAAAAGAAAAACAGAACTGGGTACTTAGAGTTAGGGAAGGAGGAAAACAAGTATACACCCTTTGGTTCCTTCTAAATTCAATTCTAGATAAATTCTGTTACCTGCAAAACATGAACAGATATAGCTATTTTGAAAAACCACTCTGCATCAACCAAAGGTAAAGATATAGATACCGATGCCACAACCTGGAAATCCAGCCCCTGAAATAGACTTCAGAGAAATGCGTGCAATGTCCACCTGGACCCAGGTACGAAAGGGCCAGCTAACAAGGTTGTTTACAACAGCCAGACACTGGAAATGATACAAGCGTTCAGTGGCAGCTAAACACATATATACGTTCTTGCACATTGATGTATTGGGTAATCACACAGCCATGAAGATGAATAAAACATAGCTACATCCAATAACATGAATGAATATTACAAAAGTAATGTTTGTTAAAAAAAAAAGCAAGACAAGCAAGAATATATATATATACGTATATTATTTATAAGCTGTGCTGCTAGCAGATATATACACAGATATTAAAATAAAGAAAACCACAAACAGAATAGTGAAGAATAGAAATGTGTTAAACTCCATAATCAACTATAAAGGATGTGATTGTCACAGAGGACAGGGCAGTGGTTACCATGGTTGAGGGGTATGTGTCCCTTCCTCTAAACGGGAAGGGACACATAGAAACATCTGGAGTCTGGAAATGTCCTATTTATTGGCCTGGTTGGGACTGTACAAGTTATACAATGAAAATTATTTATTGAACCAAATATTTGTTTACATGTGCTTTTCTGGACGTGTTTTACATTTCTCAATTTAAAAGGTTAAAGTTTAAAAGTTAATTAAGTGGCCTTTAAAAATTTATGGGGAACATGTTCCTTCGTATCGTCTATACATGAAACCCGTCACTGTACAACAGCCATTGTGGACATAATTGCAAAGTGTCACTAAACTGCTGGATCATGCAGCCCACGGAGCCCATACGCAAAGGACGCTGGAGAAATGAGAGGTAGATGAGGGAAGACAGACACCTAAATGTGGTCACGGCTGTGTTTTTCACTGAGTTACCAGTTTGGAACTGTGCATGCAGGTTAAATACTTGTTTGTAAAGGGAAACGTACAATGGAGAAAGCAGTGCTTATAGGGGGGAGATTGAAATTGTTCAAAAAACCCCCCAAATTAATTGCTCTTTCTTTTTTGTACTTAGAATAAAATTCCTCTTCTATCCTTGGGGGTGTGTGTGTGGGGGGGGCAAGGCAGAGTTGCTTTTTTGAGTGATTCTAGGAAATGCCATGATTCATCTTGCATGCTGTCCTCTACGGGCCTCCATGGATCTGCCCTGCTCTTGGCAGCCGGCGGTAGGGGGGCCCTTTTGTGAGTCAGCGGGCAGCCAGTCGTAACTCGTTGAGGATGCATTTCTAGATTTTTACATTTATTAATAGAATACGCAGCCTCTGCATGGGGTATCATTACAAAAGAGTTGCGTATGGTGTATGTGGTGCTGGGTTTGAGAAATGAGAGCAAGTTGCAGAAATACAACAAACAATTCCACATATTATCAGGATAAGTAACAGGATGACTCTGAGGAGAGAGAAATTAGGATGGAAGTACCTATACTTTATTGCATGCCTGGCACTGTGCTAGTTGCTTTTGTGTGTAGCCTCATACGATCTTACTACTTCCCTCAAAGTACGTACAAATGTCCAAGAATGGACGGTTCTCCCACATTTTTCAGATGAGGAAACTGGGATTCAGGGTGGTAAAGTAACCTGCACAAAGTAAGTGGCAGAATCTGAGGAAAAGTATGAATTGCACACACAAAAAAGTAAATTGTGATAATAGACAAGATGACAAGAAAATGCAGATGCTTTAATGAGCATATTTATTATAAATCAAGACTAAGCATGTAGGTTAAGTAAATATTCCATATGTGATCTGTTGTGGTCTACCCGACTTCAAGACTTACATAGCTGAGGAGATCAAGAGTGGGTGGTATTGGTGGAGGAATAGACATCTAGATCAATGGAACAAAATAGAGAATGCAAAATGGTTGTAGAAACAGTGTTAGAGCAAGAACAAAACGAAACAAAAACCTTGACCTGATTCTCACACCTTAATACAAAATTTAATTTTAAAAGGAATCAGGCACTTAAATATAAAATGAAGAACTACGAAGTTTTTAGAATGGCTACAACAAAAAACAGTGACAACACCAAATGCTGGCGAGGATGTGGTGTATCCTGGTCGCTCACACACCGCTGGGCGGAATGTGAAATGGCACCGTCACTTCGGGACACATTTTGGTAGTTCCTTAAAAAACTCAACGTGCACATGACCCAGCAACTGATCCTGGACATTTATCCCAGAGCAGTGAAGATTTATGTTCATGCAAAAACTGGTACATGAATATGTTTATAGCAGCTTCATCTGTAATGGCAAAAAATAGCACCCAATGTAGCTGTCCTTCAGTGGCGAATGGGAGGCTGTGGTACACTGTGCCGTGGGACACTACTCGGCAATAAAAAGAAATAAACCACTGACACACTGACACTCGCAACAGCTTGCATGAGTGGCCAGAGAATTGTGCTATGCCAAAGAAGCCAGTCCCTAAAGGCTACGTGCTACAGGATTCCGTTCACTTTGCCTTCCTGCAACGCCCAAATTAGAGAAGGGAAGAACAGACCAGCAGTTGCCAGGGGTTAAGCAGGGTGAGGACGGGCGGGAAGTGGCTGAGATGGGGAAGGGGCTGCTTCTTTGGTAAATGACTTACCTTGCCTGTTTGTCACTTTCCTGGCTTTGCTGCATTTCTACGGTTTATTCTTTGAACGTCACATGTCTTCAATCAAAGGCTAATTTAAGGCCTTGGCCTTAGAAGGTCTGATGAGCAGATTGAGGAAAGTTCCTCTTGTGGTTCAAAGGTTCGGGTCAGCCATGGGCTTCAAAATTAAGGTCTAGAGCAATGAACAAGGTTTACAGTTGAACATTTTCATGTCTTTCTGATGCAGGGCTTCTGAAATGTTTTGGTCTAGGATTCTTTCCATGCCTAAGAGCTTTTTGTGTATGTGTGTTACACTACCCATATTTACTGAATTAGAAACCAAAACAGAGGAGTTCGAAAATATTGATTTATTCACTCACTTAAAAATAACAGTAGTAAATCCCTTACAGGATAACATACATATTTTTGTCAAAAACATACTTTCTGAAACAACAAAAAGTTTAGTGCAAAGAATAGCATTGCTTTTCATTTTTGCAAATCTCTTTAAATGTCTTGCTTTCTAGATTGCAAATCCCTTTAACAGCTAGGTTCCCACATCTGTTTCAAGTCATTGTAATATATTGCTGGGCTGAAATATTAATATACAAGAACACCCAGCACCACTCAGAAATGTTGTTGGAAAAAGGGGAAACTTGGGGACCCCCTTGTAAGAGTCTTGGGCCTCCCTAGGGTGCTTGGACCACACTTTGAGAACTGCTGGCTAGGGGATTTCTTTAGCTGTAGCTTAATCTTTCCTCAAGGTTGCAGGAGACAGGCAGAGCTGGACATTTTTCACTCGAGTCTTGATGAGGACTTGGTCTTTTTAGAAAAGACGCTATTACGGAATGGCGGACGGAACATAGGAATAATGATGGCAGTGTCTCCAGAATGCTTTTGCAGGGGGAAGGGGGTGGTGTCTTGCTTTTTCTTAAAAAGAAGATTCCGAGGACTAGGTCTGCCCGCGCACCCTCGGGAGGCTCCAGCGTTTGGTGGCATTTGGATGAACAATGCTCCGAAGCCAGCAGAGCCTCGTGGACCCCCAGGTGATCCCATCCTGGGAAAACCGGGCGCCCTAAGCAGCTGTGTAACAGCAGCGTCGCTCGCGGCTTTCCTTCTAACGGGATTAGTCGTGCTTTTCCCCTCCTCTTTATTTCGCTGTCTGCCGGCCACCTCTTGGCTCTCGTGGTAATGTGATTAGCTGGCCTGTGGCCCACACTGAGACCACTGTCACAGAGATCTCTGCTTACTTGAGTGCACCTCTCCCCTGAACGCGACATCTTGTGTTTGTAGTCACAGGGGGCATTGTTAACTCTCGGATTCAAGTAGAATGGGATATTTACGACACCCTCTGACCTCCCCCACCCCCATAAAAGCTGGTTCAGGGAGACGTTTAGGGAAGAAACAGACAGAAGACAGATGTGTTGCCTTCCCCAGATGCAGGGGGAGCCCCCATTGTCCTGCTTATGTAATGACTTTTTATGGCTCCCTGCAAATGCCTTCTTCGGACTTTTGAAAAGGTGCCAAAGTCAAACATAGGTAGTTGCTGGGAAGGTTTTAGTAACCTCGCCGGACACTCTAGCTGGCTCGAAATCTCCCATCACGGGACACGCAATAACAGGGACCCCGTTCCCATTTCCCGGGTGTCGCCCGTGGTGTTCCCCTATTTCTATCTAAGACCACGCACGGACCTACAAAAGGCAACGGTGTCTTATTTGGACAATGAATGTCTGTCCATAAATTCGTAATGGTTCTATAATTGTTTTAAAGGCAATTTCTACAAGTATAATTACAGCAAGAAGAAAATGAAAGTAATGGAGACTGTGGACACCCCACTTCTTTTATTTTAATGCGAATCGACGCATCCAGTGATGATCCCTGAAGGACAAATTTGGTTTTAGCGATTTGGATGATTTAGGTGAAGTTGAACTGTGAGGAGTGTCCTGTCCACAAAGCTATATCTCCGTCAGCTGTGGGCTGGGCTGCCCTCACTGTAGAGACCTTCTGCCCTCACCTCTGTCACTTGATGCGGCCCCGGCACTCAGGGGCAGCGGCCAGCACTTCAGACTGGACTCGGGAGGGATGTGTGGCCGGTACTGGGGGCTCCACGCGCCCGCTCCCACCGCCACTCCTGCCTCAGAGCCTGCAGCTGAGAAGCGCGTCCAGGCCCGGCAGAAACCTGGGGGAGAGGGCAGACTCGCTCTTCACCTGCAGCGTCTTCTCCCCTCGGGACAGTAAGGGGAGGTGTTTCACAACCTGCTCTTTGGGGAAAAAACAGCAGCCCTGATTTGTGGTGTTTGCCATTCCTGCGCTGCGAACAGCCCCACCTCGGCCGACCTCAAGCTGCCCCTGGAGTCAGGAAGAGACGGAGCGCCTGTGTTTGCACACCCGCTTCTCTCTGCTGAGAGGACAAGTCGATGTCCCCACGCTTGTCTCTGGAGGGGGTGAGTGTGACGAAGGCAGAGAGAGGGCCCTGGAGATCCTGCGTCATTTACAGTGCCCGGCACGGCGCCCCACAGTGGAGAGTCCCCCGTAAATGGTCACCCGATCACATCCTTGCACCGGTTTTATTGTTGCAATCGTTGTTATTGTTAGTTAATATTTATTGAATTAAAATGTACTCGTATGAGGGCTTCGCTTGTGTTGTCTCATTTGGTGATGGCGAACCTGAGTCTATTAGAGAGAACTGATATAATTGTGGAAAGAGTGAAAGACTCGCTGTCAGAGTGGACTCATTCGATGTCCGGAAAGCAGCAGTGGCTGTGTATTTCCTCATCTCGGCTCCCCTTGCTCTCCCCACTCTGCAGTGCATCACCACCCCCCTCCCCTCCCCACTGCCCATGCTGGTCCTCGCCTCCGCTGCTAATTATTTGTATGTGCAAATATTTGCAAATAATTCTGAATCGTTAGAGGGAGAAAATTCTTCCCCGTTTCACCTACAGTTATCAAAGTCATCCCCTTGCAAAAACACACCTTTTGTGTGTCTCCAGGAGGAGTCAGGGGAATCTAAATACCTTCTCAAATCACATCTCACAGCCATCCTGGCCTCGGAGCCCCAGAGAGCTGCACGAGGCAGAGACAGAAGGCGGGCCTGGCGGGACCCCATTTCTTTTAGGACTTTGCCAGCCGGCGCAGGGTCTCTGAAGGGCGCCGTGGCCCAGCAGCCCAGAGGCTTGGGTGATCATTTCAGCTCAGCCACCGAATTACAGAACTTTAGGTGAATCATTTCCTCTATATTCAGTCAACATTTTAAAAACTTCCATGTTCTAATTTATTTACCTATCACCTGGGAATAACAACATATTTTCTTCCAGATTTTTTGCCAAGTTCAAATATATGAGGTTGTACTTTAAAAAGCACAAAGCAGATTATAGACCCACAGACTCAGAGAGTGTGAGAGCCTTACATTAGACACTGTAAACACATTGAAATGGAGTATTCTCTTTCTATGGACTGTAGACCAGATCTTATGGCTGATACAAACCTGTAGGTATTTTACCATACTGATCCAAATTTGTAAAACACTTCTCATTAGCACCACAAAGGTTTACTAAAGATTAGATTTCCATTTTTGTTGTGTGCTGGACCTCATAGTCAGGGTGATTATTTGTCTTTGAAAATAGTGAGGAGCCATGTGACCAGGCAACATAATCACATTTGGCTAAATCTATTATTAATATCCTAAGAAATACTCTCAATTCTAGATCCTGTAGGTGGTATCTCGGCTCTACCTCCCAGAATTTCTGGATTGGGCAAAATTATAGAAATTTCCAGTTCCTGTCAAGGTTTTTCCTGTGTTCTTATTAGTTTAGGCTGTTGTTGCTATAACACATAATTTTATCCTCAGAGATAAAATCTGGCCAAAATATAGATGAGACTATTTAAATAAGAATTTTATTTCAACTACTTTCATCATTTGTCATACAAGTATTTTTGGTGTACATTCAGAGGATTGTTTTTTGCTTTGGGTTAAGTGTTACTTAGTCAATAACTTGTTGAATGAGTGATATCCTTGATTCAGAGCGAGTCTCCTCCAAATGCTGCTAATAGACCCACCGTTTTACTCAGGACCTCATTCCAGGAGGGACATCCAGGCAAGGGTCACCTCTCTTCCTCCTCATCCACTAGCCTCAGGCAGGAACTTGGGCTTCCAGTGTGTCAAGGCAAACGTACTCATTGTGGTCACTAGACACCTGTGTAAGCTCATAAAAGAGTGTCTGGTTCAAACGACCAGCTCTGTATTCTTGGCCGGTGGTAGAACTCACAACTCCCTTGCCCCACATTGGAGCTAGGAGAAATCGGGGCAAGGACTGAAGCACGTTGCAGATTAAGCATGTTCACACGCCTTGTCTTACTGGGCTTACAGCCTCCCCAGGGACGGGAGAGAAGTGACCGCCATGTCAGGAGACCCAAAAAACACATGTGGAGACAGAGGTGCAGCCGGAGCAGATCCCAGCAGGAGGATCCAGTGAACTACCAGGAGATGTGGGCCAATGGCAAAGCCAGGAGCTCAGTCCATGGCTGCCCGCGCTGATCACTACCAGCATGAGGCAAGCTGAGAGCTAGGGTTACTAGAAACAAGGGGACAACTAAAACTCATCAATTAAGCCCAGCAAGAAATGCTGCCACCTTCAAAAACCGAAATACATTTCCTGTCAAAAGACCTTTCCATGAAAGCAGTTATGTCAATGCACCATCTGGGCACAAAGAAATGAACCCACTTGAATGTACATAAATGCTACTCGTATTGAAGTCGTAGGTGACAGTTCCTTTTCAGCCAATGCCATCTGCATTCTTTCTTCTCCAGGGCCCTCTGGAAAAACCATATTGTTGGATCTCAGGGTTGCCATTCTCCCTGACTTAAAGAAAGGAAGTTAGGGGTCAGCCCATTTTTCAGGCTTCTTAAGTTGAGAAGAATTGTTTGTTTCCTTATTGTTCTTTTGCTCATTATTAATATGATTAAATATCTAGTATGAATAGAAGGTGCTTATTTATATATATGTTTCCAGTAGAGTTTTACAAAGAACAGATTTTAGTGTTCAAAACTCCAGGATGGCTTCCAAATTAATAATTAAAAAACAAAAAAACCCTCATCTTTGTTGTCCACGGAGATCCAAGGTGAGAGTCCTTCTGAAAAGAGAATCGTTTCAAAGTCTGTGATATTTCCTTACGGGAATAACACGTCAAGGGCAACAGAGGCTGGGGACGGGTCTGGGACAGCCCGAATGGAAGCGGGGCAAAGAGACGGCGCCCCCTCACCTGCAGGAGCCTAGCTCATTTCAACAAAAAACTGGAAGTGAGAGACGGAGGAAATGGTGTGTCTTGTTATATTTTTAAGCAAATGGATCCACTGTGAAAGACATTAAGATCTGTTTCCATTAAGAATCAGATGCCCTGAAAAAGAAAACTTGAACATCCCATACTTGACCAATAAAAGGACTAATGCAGTTACACAGGGGGGGAAAAAAGCACTTTTTAGTCATTGGAGAAAGTATCACAAAATGCCTTATCGTACACACGTGTCCTCGGAAATGTCCTTTGATGCTGGAATTTGAGTTTTATGATCTGCCTATAATTACAGTTTTAGGTTACTTTTTTAAGGGAGAGAGAACGAAACACTTTTGAAGCCAACACCTTGTGTCTCAGGACTTGACCCGAGGCAGATTTTTATGGCTGCAGTAGGCTTTTAGTCCCTGGCTGGCACTGCCTTCCTAACTCCCAGACTGCTCCCAGCGCTTCCTCTTTATGGCGGGGCTGAGCTTCCGGTGAGGCCTCCCGGCCCAGCCAGCAGACACGCTGCGCTGCGCAGCCACAGCTCCGCGCACTGGGGGACCGTCACAGAGGGCAGAGGCTGACACTGGGGAGTTGAGCCCAGGCTTGGTTGTTGCTCACATTATACGCTGAGAGAAGCTGGAATGGGAAACACAAAGGACAGCCGGCTTTTCTTAAATCACAGCCACACCCAGGGGGCACTGAGGCTGCTGGTCCAGGCTGGAGAGAATCTTCAGGAACCTTTTGAACCAGTTATTAAACACTAAGAATTAAGTGTTTAATAACTGAAACACCATTACTAAGAATTAAATTATATAAAGTTACGGTTAAATAAATCATATCAAAAAAAGATAATAATGCTAAAAACCTCATCACTTCCTAATTTGTTTTTTTACTACATTTCATGATAATCTATGTTCTGGAGGGTTATTCAGGCCACTGCTGTATAGCAGGGCTTGGTTATTTTGTTGATTGCCTAGATTTAAGAAAGTGGTGGAGAAAATGTTAATAATGCCGATTAAACTTAAAAGTGTATCATCTGCATAGTCATTATTTGTGAATAGCTTAAAAATTGAAAATACTTTCTTCTAGTTTTTGAAAGTACTCTCTGATTTATCAAGAGTCACATCATTAATAAATGACTGAAGTTTTGACAGTCTGCGCTGTTTCACTTTTGCCTTACTTGTAAACAAAATGACAAGTAACATTCATGTTGGAACTACACTTGTTCTTTAGTTTGGCTAGGGATACAAGAGTTCGACGAAAATCAACTGAAGGCATTCTGTGGCAATCAGTTGGCTGTATAGGATTTAAAATCAAGAGTATTGTATATTTGTTTGTAAATTGTGTCACACATCTATAGCAATACAATTTATAATAAATACATATTATACTGATCACACACACACACATATTTTTACCCCTATGAGCTGGTTGCTAAATACCTATTAGCATACCACTGCATACACTGGTGGCTTGTCATTCCAGACTTCCAGTGGCATGCAAAACTTTTTTGACAGCATCCAACTTTGACAAGCCAAAAACCTCACTGCCGACCTACCTTGATCAGTTTCCGTATGGCGTAGAAAAAGAGATCCTCACATCCACCTGCCAGAACTATATATGTTTTTGATGTAGCAATAGGGGCATGGGTGGTTCACATTTGAACCCCAGTACATTTATGTGCTAAAGTGTAGTGTCAGAACAGTATAGGCAGATGCTAAAATATACCACCACACACCAACCAAACAACCCACAACAAACTCAGTTGGCAGTAAAGACATGAAACCAACAGAAAGTTATAATTTAAAAGCAAAAAACAGCAGCAACTGTAAAGCAAGGCCAACTCAAGACAGCACGAATAACAAAGTGTTCCTCCTCCAAATTGCAGGAATTCCAACTATGCCACATGGTAGCTAGACCTCTGGGAAGGAACTGAAGTCAAGTGCTTTCTTGGTACATTCTAGTCCTGTGCTAGTTGTAGTGTGTGAATAATAAATTGTACCGACTCCTAATGACTCACTTCTTAGGTCACAAATAATTAGGCTGAGTCATCTATAAAAACCAAAGTGTCTGGTGCTACCTGTCAATTACACACGAGACGCCAAGGAAGGACCTGCGTGTTTGCATCGTGCCCGCTTAGCAGGAGGCGGGCTGCTGCCAGGTAACTGATGTCTCACACAGAAATTCTCTCCTGGCTCAGGCTTCATTAAGGCCATTTCTAATCACGGAGTTTGACTTAGACTTTGGAGTCCATGCAGTCCTTGTGCTAAATAAGATCCTCACAGGTGGTTACTGGCAATGAGTCTGGTATATGTTTGCAAGCATCCCCTCCTCCAGGTGGGGCAGCTCCTACTCATGGCCACGCTGGTCCCCGGGCACACGCAAGGGCTTCCCTTAGCGCCGGTCACTGCGGAGGCCCAGCCCCGCCCCAGCGGGCAGTGCTCTGGCCGACAGCCGTATATCATGCTCAAGGAGGGCCAAGCGGCCGGCTGTCTCTGGTTTGGAAATTCTGGGTCTGTTTCATCGTGTGCTTTACAGAGCTTATCTTTCTGTTTATTTGTTTCTCCAGATCGAAACAGCATTGGCACCATCACAGAGCCGGTACCCGGAACTGCCCGGGAGCTGTCCCTCCGTCCCCTCCGTTTGGGGTTAAAGGTTACACTTTTTGAGAAAGGTAGTAAAACATTAATGACGGGTAAGGTTCTTTCTCCCTCACTCCAGAGATTAACTGGTGATCCTGTTTGCTCTATAAAGTGAACTGTATTTGCTAAGGGTAATTTGAAATTGGCAGCACAATGATCCCTTCAACTTCCTCCTGCCAATGGGTGCCGTGGGGGGTGAGGTTGCAGGGCATAGCAGGCAGCCTGGAACAGCCTCAGCAAGCCCCCCAGTGGGACTAAAGCTGCATGTTTGGTGGGATCGCTGGGTTGCTAAGATGTGAGGCGTCCCTGGACTTCCCAGAGCCTGCACTTCAGCAGCCTGCACTTCGCTCCGCAGGGACACGCCATCCAGCTGGAGGCCAGGGGTCCGCCTGACGTGCACTACTGAGCACTCTGATTCTATTCCCCTCTCTGGCCCCCAGACGCATGGGTGACCTGGGAACACACATCAGATTGCACATCCAGGATGTGAAGGGTCTATCTGTTCATTGTTGTCTTCCCTGGGCTTGCAGTGGCCCTCGGTGAGCACTTGCCCAGCCAATATACCTGGATTGCAAGACCTGCTCTGCACTTGCCGCCTGCGGCCTCCGTTCCACTTACGCCTCTCTGGGGAGACAGGGCTGTCTCATGGCACAGGTGAAACCAAGAGACAGCGGGAAAGGACCAGGAGAGCCAGGAGCTAAAACGTGGGCAAGGCCCGCAGGCCTGGGCAGGCAGCCGGCCCGGGGGGCGCAGGCTGGGGCTGGGCAGGCGCCTGTGCGTCTGCTGAGCAGAGATCAGGTTGGCGCTGCAGTGGGGGCGGGACAGGCGTGGAGGAGCAGGAAGCACATTTTGGATGGCCCTAAGGACATGGGAAAAGCTAGCTGTTTAAAAACTGTACTGAATTCTGTCTTAGCCGACTTCAAGGGCATGGCCAAAGCCATCTGTAGCGGAGTATCCCCTGGACCGGGTGTGGGGCTCTTACTGAGTGCCTGGAAACGTCAACACCACGCGGAGGCCCTTATGGTTCCTTAGTGGCCTTGAGACCCAGCCTTCACACGCACAGCTCAGCCAGGACTCACTCTTGGGCAGGTCTCTGCGCAGTCACCCGGCCAGCGCAAGTACCTGGTGGATCCTGACCACTCTCTAGGCAGAGGGAGAAGAACACTTAAAAGTCACAGTTTTGAAACGTGTCTCTTAACATGAGCGTTCAGGAGGGGAGCACCCGCTGAGTTACGCAGGCGGCTGAGGTTTGCGTGCAGCGAAGGCTGAAGCGACCGGAGGAAGCTTTTCACTGTCGTTCACGCTGTTTGTAACAGCCCTGCGTCTGCAGGTGACACTGCATTTGCTGGTGACACTGGTGCTGGGAGCAGCAGGCGATCCATGCCCGGACAGCAGCTGCTTTGCAATCCGTGCTCTGGGAGTCTCTCCCCTGCACCGGGTGGGGACGCTGGCCATGTTTTCAGGCGTGCTCAGCGTGTGCAGTTGCTGTTTGCAATGTGATGAAAGGCTCGGATGAAATGACAGGTGCTTCCAGCAGAGGCAGGGTGAATCCTTGAAACATACAGATGGATAATCCACGGCCCTGTGGAATCATCTCTGATGAATTAGGTTTCTCCCTGACAGGGAGGGTGTGGCTGCGCAGCATTTGGCAGTATCCCAGAGCAATCAGACTAATTTCTTATTATGTCCTAACAATAAAAAAAATCCAAACCACATAATTGAGGCAAATAATAAACCTTTCTGGATCATGATTACCCAATTTGGCCATTTACTTTAATCAAATCACAAAATAATGATCAAATTTGGATTTGATTTTATGCCCATAAAGATAACCAAGAAGGGAACGTAAGTAACTGTCAGTCAAAGTCTTTGCGGACAATAGCCGGCGTTACAACACGCCAATTACATTTTTATCAGGTAGTTAAGTTAATTACCTGTGGTAAACGTGTTAGTGGGACAAGTATGGATTGCTGTAAACATTTGCTGACCACTTTAAAATGCTGCTGGACCATATGGGAGGACTCAAGGGTACAATAGCATGCAGATGTATTTACACCTGCTAATGTCATATAAAATCCAATAAAGTCTTCAGGGTGAAACCTGTGTGTCTTCTTTTCGCCACAAGGTGGCTCTGTATGGTTTCTTCTCGGAAACAGCATGGGCTCCAGGGCAAGCTCCGGTTTGAGAGGCAGCAGGAGCTCTGAGCAAGGGGATTGTCCAAACTGGACAGTTTGAACCAGTGACTTCAGCGTCCCTTCCTTGCTGAGTGAAACCCTTCCCTTCCTGCTCTCTCCCCGAGCCCCCGGCACCCTTGGTTCCCTCCATCCAAGGTTAAAACAGCATCTGGATCCTGCACCGTCTGCAGGGACTTTTGATCATCGCTGTCTTCCCTGGGCTTAGAGCAGTGCCTGAGATCGTGCTTGGAAATGTGGGGTGTGCTGGCAGGGGTGCAGCAGCCACTCGTGTCAGTGTCGATTCCAGGTTGGATTTGGGGGTGCACTGCCCGAAACCCTCCCCTCCACCCACCATGGAATGGTGCTCAAGCTTTTTATAATTTCAATATATGACCTATTCCCTTTGGCTGTTTATATTAAGATAGTCCCTTTCTCATTCTCCCAACCTGTGTAATTCACAACTTGCTTTCAGGAAGGAATAAGTCAGCTCATGTGTTCTCCTACCGTTTCCCAGGCAGTACCGACTGCCTGCTGTCAGTTCTTTTCTTTAGGAAGTCTGCGGATTTACTTCATTCTCTCCAGAGTGTTTTCTTTTTCTACCTGCCTAAAACCTTCCAGAATAGTTTCCCTGCATTTGATTGTTCTGGGTGCTTAACATGTATTAACTTACGGGCGTCCTTTGTTTCATGGCACTTCACAGATACTCTGGGTTTTTTTTTTTTTTTTTTTTTACAAATTGAAAGTTTGTGGTGATCCAGCCTAGAGCAAATCTACTGTGCCACTTTTTTCAATAGCACGTGCTCATTTCATGTCTGTGTGTGACATGTTGGGAATTCTCACAGTATTTCAAATTTGCAATTCTTACTATATCTGTTATGGTGATGTGTGGTCAGTGATCTTTGATGTTACTATTACTGTTGTTTTGGGGTGCCATGAACTGTGCCTATGTAAGATGGTTGTACTTAATCGATAGTCATGTGTGTTCTGACTGCTCCACTCACTGGCCATTTCCTGGTCTCTCCCTCTCCTTGGGACTCCCTGTTCCCTGAGACACAACAATATTGAAATTGGGCCAGTTAATGACCTGATAATGGCCTCTGAGTGTTCAAGTGAAAGGAGGAGTCACGTGTCTCCTCTCTTAACATCAAAAAGCTAGACATGATTAAGCTTAGTGAGGAAGACATGTCGAAAGCTGAGATGGGCCCGAAGCTAGGCCTTTTGTGCCAAAGTTAGCCAAGTTGCGAATGCAAAAGAAATCCTTGAAGGAAATTAAAAGTGCTGCTCCAGTGAACAACTGAATGATAAGAAAGAGAAACAGCCTTATTGCCGATAAGACGCAAGTTGCAGCGGTCTGGATGGAAGATCAAACCAGCTGCAATATCCCCTTAAGCCAAAGGCTACTCCA
Source organism: Microcebus murinus (assembly GCF_040939455.1). Lineage (NCBI taxonomy): Eukaryota > Metazoa > Chordata > Mammalia > Primates > Cheirogaleidae > Microcebus > Microcebus murinus. The sequence continues at coordinate 76,507,849 of NC_134116.1, read as the reverse complement.
GAGCAAGGCTCTGATGCGCTTTCTCCGACTCTGTGAAGGCTGAGAGAGGTGAGGAAGCTGCAGAAGAAAAATCTGAAGCTAGCAGAGGTTGTTTCACGAGGTGTAAGAAACTGTCTTCACAACATAAAAGTGCAAGGGGAAGCAGCAAGTGCCGATGGAGAAGCTGCAGTAAATTGTCCAGAAATTGTATAAGATGATCAATGATGGCGGCTATACTACACAACAGATTTTCAATGCAGACAAAACAGCCTTACATTGGAAGACAACGCCATCCAAGACTTTCATAGCCAGAGAGGGGAAGTCAATGCCTGGCTTCAAAGCTTCAAAGGACTCTTTTGTAGGGGCTAATGCTGCTGGTGACTTTAAGTTGAAACCAGTGCTCATTTACCATTTCGAAAATCCCGGGCCCTTTAGAATTATGCTGAGTCTACTCTGCCTGTGCTTTATAAATGGAATAACAAACCCTGGATAATTGGACTCTTCTGTTTCTAGGCTGTTGAAGATGAATCAAAGTGATATTAACCATTAAACTTTGTATTAAGCTTTTTAAAAACTAAATAAATAATATATACATATTTCAGCCTAAATAAAATGGACTTTTATATTTAAAAAAAAGCCTGGATGAAAAGCGCGTCTGTTTACAGCATGGTTTACTGAGTATTTTAAGCCCATCATGGAGACCTACTGCCCAGAAAAAGATTCCTTTCAAAATATTAATGCTCATTGACAATGCACGAAGTCACTAAGAGCTCTGATGGAGATGTACAAGGAGACTTATGCTGTTTTCATGCCTGCTAACATAGCATCCATTCTACAGCCCATATATCAAGGAGTAATTTTGACAATCCAGTCTTATTATTTAAGAAATACATTTAATAAGGATACGAAATAGACAGGGATTCCTCTGATGGATCTGGGCAAAGTAAACTGAAAACCTTCTGGAAAGGATTTACCATTCTAGACACCATTAAAAAGATCTGTGATTCATGGGGAGAGGTCAAAATACCAATATGAATAGGAGTTTGGAAAAAGTTGATTCCAACCTTTATGTGAAGGAAGTCACTGCAGAGGGGGTGGAAATAGCAAGAGAACTAAATTAGAAGTGGAGCCTGAAGATGGGACTGAATCGCTGCGATCTCATACGGGGCCACGTGGGGGACACACCCGGGAGCAGAGTGAACCAGGGGGGCTGAGGGAGGCGGGCTTTGTAGTAACAAGAGGATGAGCCTCCCTGGTTCCCAGAGGAGGATGGGATTGGTTTGTTTGACTAATTGGTTTGTTTGACTAATTATGTGTGAGTACCTTCTGGAGAGAGAACCGTGGGACACCCAACTGTAGTGTAAGGGTGAGGAAGGAAGAGCTTTTCCTTGTGGCCGAGTATTGTTTTCACTGCATTTGCTAAAGGAAATGCCTGCATAATTCGGTTTAACTCTATCTCCCACTGGGGAAATAATGACAAAAGGCCTGGAAAAAAGAGAAACCGAACAGAACCGTGTTATTCCATTGCACGCCAGCCGCAAACAGATTCGGTTCTCCCTCTGGAAGCAGAAGCAGGCAGGGCAACCCTCCCTACACCTGCTCAAATCTCCATTTTGAGAAGACAGAACACTTGAGACCAGCTATTTTCCCTTCTCCACAGGTAAGTGAATATTAATACAAGTTCTTTTGAGATTCTGGGGAAGTTTGCATCATTGCATGAATAAGAGGAGTGATTTTTTTTTTTTTTGAGACAGAGTCTCACTCTGTTGCCTGGGCTAGAGTGCCATGGCGTCAGCCTAGCTCACAGCAACCTCCAACTCCTGGGCTCAAGTGATCCTCTTGCCTCAGCCTCCCGAGTATCTGGGACTACAGGATGTGCCACTATGCCCGCCTAATTTTTTCTATATATTTTTAGTTGCCCAGCTAATTTATTTCTATTTTTGGTAGAGATGGGGTCTCCCTCTTGCTCAGGCTGGTCTTGAACTCCTGAGCTCAAATGATCCACCCGCCTTGGCCTCCCAAAGTGCTAGGATTACAGGTGCAAGCCACCGAGCCTGGCCTAGAGCAGTGGTTTTTCAAGACATATCCTGTAAGTTCTCATACACGGCCCTGAGTGAGCACAGAAGGGCTTCCCCTCCCATCGCTCCTCCATGCTACCCTCCACCTCAAGCGAGGCGGCTCCTGTCTCCGAAGCTGGCCCCAGAGAACACCAAGGAAAGACTGGACCGGCCTGTACTTTCGTCACCTGCTTTGGTTTACACTGCTGGTCAGATTAAGGTAAAAGCTGGGAGTCCCCTGAATGTGGGCTTTGTCGGGCAAATATGGACAAACCCAATAGTATGAACGTTCCCAGAGGGAGGGGACCTGCCCCAGGTGTAAAGCCTGCCCCCCTGGGAGCTGGAGGCCCCAGGCCTGGTAGTCTGGACCGAGAACCCAGGCTTCCCTGTCCTCTGTCAGAGGACTGGTGTGAAAAGACATTCTTGTCATATCGTCGTTCTGTTCCCGAGGGAATCTTGTGGCTGTCTTGTGTCTGCAGAATTTAGGGCTTTACGATCTAGGGCGCTTCCAGGTGAAGCACCTGTGTGCAGTCGGCGGACTGCCCTTGTCTGCCTGTTCCTCAGCCCCCGTTCCCCCATTAATTAACCCAGTCATTTGGCAGCTGTTTATAAAGGGCTGCATACCAGGCCCTGCTTGGCGATTTTAGCAACTGGATTACAGAACTTCCCGTTGCCAGTTGCTAAAGAACATGGTGATGGATGTCCACAAGTTAAGAGAGAAGAGGAGCTGTCAAAAGTGTATATGACTGGCAGTTCTGGGGGAAAAGGTGGTGGCATCTGTGAATAGCCAGGCAGGCTTGGGGTCACTGTCCATGTGCCCCAGGGAGTCCAGGAAAGGTCACAGCCATGACCACACAGTGGAGGAAATAAATGCATAAAATCCCGAGTTCAGAAGCACTGGCCCCAGCAGCGCCCTGCCCGCAGGTGTGCTCACTTGCCTCGGTGCGGGCGAGACAGCTGTCACCCCAACTCGACAATGAGGTCGCTGCAGCCTCTGGGCCCTCACTTTTTAAGGAGGTTTAATAAAAAAAAATTTTTTAAGTAAATGAATGTCTCAAAGAAAATTTTAAACATGGACATGCTCCTGCTCTGTGTTGTAAGTTAAGCAGGACAGATGATTCTCTAGCCTCAAGAAGGGTCCCCTTTACTCTAAAACAGGACGACGGAGCCGACAAACACACACCTCCACTTGCGTTAGTGAGGAGGATGCCCAACAGGACGACCTGGACCCCACACATATGGGGACAAGAGGAGGTCAGGGAGGGCGGGAACCCTAGGGATGAATGAGCAGGCGTGTGGCCTGTTAGACAGTCAGCCAATGTGGCACTTCCTGCCCGAGGACATGGGTTCCCTCACCTGCGAGCACAAAACAATGTCTGCCTCACAAACCTTGGGGTAGAATTATATGACATGCCATACTTAAAACGCTTAATATAGAAATTAGCCCACAATTGACCTAATGTTTGAGAAGGAAAGAGGGGAAGTGGTATTTTGAAGCCAATTCATAGGATTCAGGGAACTTGTGAAGGATGTGAAAGAAATAGAAAAAGTAAATAAAAACATCATGGGCATGCTAGAAAGCAATAAAGTCTTCTGTTCAAGCCAAAAGTCAATGTTTCATATGAAATGTTGTCTGGACCAATAAATGTTTGACCAAGGGAAATGCCATGAAATCAGGCGGTTTTGCTTTTGTTGTTGTTTTGTTTGTTTGTCTTGCTTCATAGCAGCTTGGGAGGTTTGGCTTCATGGGAAGTTGGTTGATTCAGTGAAGAAATATGTGCCGGCACCTACCACGTGGGAGGCCCTGTGCTAGCCGTGGAGACGCGGTGAGTAAGGTGCACGCACGCTGCCCTGCAGAGTTTGCATGCTGTCAGAGAAGACTGGTCAGACAAATGCAGTAAACTGACATATTAATTAAAGAAACACAGCACAGTGAAAAAGTTAATTAAATGAGTGCGGTAAAGCACGTCAAGTGCTACGAGAATGGAAGAGCAGAGTCTTGTGGGGTGCAGACGGGCCAGCTGGAGGAGGTCTTGGTGAGCTCTTTGGAGGAACTGACCCCTTCGCTGCCAGCTGACGGATGAGTAGCATTTGCAAGTTTCGAGAGACAGCAGGAGACAAAAAGGAGAGTGTAAAAGAAACCAAGAGACAGCACAGGCGGCCCTCGTATCTGTAGGTTCCACATCTGTGGATTCAACCAACTGTGAATTGAAAACACTTGGGGGAAAGACTGAACATGTACTCAACATGTACAAACTTTTTTTTGTCATTATCTTTTAAACAATACAGCATAACCAATATTTACATAGCATTTGCATTGTATTAGGTATTAAGTAATCTAGAGATGATTTAAAGTATACAGGAGGCTTGCACAAGCTATACACAAATACAATGACATTTTCTCAGGGACTTGAGCATCCTCAGATTTTGGTGTCTTTGGGGATGCTGGGACCAACCCCCCCACCCCCCAGGAAATACTGAGAGTCAACCGTATATGGGAGGCTCTGAACGGGAGTGAGGGATGGGCCGGTGTGAGCAAGGAGGGAAGCTCCGCTTGGCGTGCTTGCAGACGGCGTGGGAGTGGTGAGAAATGAAGCCGGGAGGTAACGCTGGATCCCCCTGGGCCTTGCAAGCATGCTAGAAAAGATTTGGGGCTTTATCCTAGGGGCTGGGGGACGCCCCTGAAATCCCTGGCATTTGGGCAGGATCCCTTAGCAGTGGTGTGGAGACAGGACCGGAGAGGGTGGAGATCAGCTGCGACCATGGCAAACTGGACTAGGATAGTGGCAGCAGAGGGGAGGAGAGAGGGCTCTACCCCTAATGTAAGCCGAGGAGCCATCCAGAAATGGTGCAAGGGCTGCCTAAAGGTGACTGCTCACCTCTGCCAGGGGCATCTCTGGTGGCTCAGTGGAAAAAAGCTGTCAGAGGAAATTAACACACACAGAAATCTTGCCTGTGCTGCGGGTGGAAGCTCTGTGCACATTCAAGCACCTGACCCCGTGGGTAATCAGAGAGCAATTACACGTCGCACGCTAGATGGAATCTGGCTACCGTGGGCTAAAATGGATCTGAAGTGGATGGCAGTGATTAAGCACAGGCCTGTGGCAGTACCCTGGTGGGCCAATTACAGACAGCTGCAGGAAAATGCGATGGTCCTACCAAGAGAGAGGAGGGCTAATTAGAGAGGCCAGCCTGGAATGGCGTGATGAGCTGATAAGAAGGCACAATGGTACCACGTCTAAATGCTGTCCATCAGACGATTCCGGGTAAGCAAACGTGCAAGGGGGGGTGGTGGGAACATTCAAAGAACAGATGCCAAGAGAGGATGCAAACTCAGCTGATGGTGAAGCTGGGAGCAAAGACAAATCACAGGTGACAGCACGGGGACCTGTCCTACCTGGGCGATCTGACAATCAGCCACTCCTCGAGGCGTCCGGAGAGACGGGGGTCCAGCAAGACCGTGGCCCGGGGTGAGACTCTCTCTTACTGAATCCAGATGCAAAGCGGAGAACTTTTTGTAACCCTGGTCTTCCAGCTCACCTTGGCCAACGTGGTAGTAGTGCCCACCCACTCATCCACTTTCTGTCTGGGCCGATACCTGAGAAGCATTGTCAGAAGCAGCTCACAGATGATGGCACTTCGTCACCGCAAAGGTGTTCACACAGATCGTACTGATGACGGCGATGAGCCCTGACATTTACTGAGCAATTCTCCTTGGCCATGCATTTCCCTGTGTGCTTTGCATGTATTTTCTTGTTTAATCCTCACGAACTGTGTGGTAGGTACTATTATCCTGGATTGACTGAGGAGGTAGAGAGGTTAACGTGCCAAAATCCCACGTGATGCTCGTAACAACTCTGTGAGGGATGCACAGCCGGTCTCCCTGATTTGTAGGTGAGGCAATGCAGGTTGGAAAGAGTTGCCCAAAGTCACACTCACGTAGCTAGTGGCTATTAGGGCCCAATCCAGAGGTCTTTCTACTACATATACTATGTTGCCTATAAAAGAAGCAGCAGGCCAGAGGCATTGGCCCACACCTGTAATCCCAGCACTTTGGGAGGTCAAGGCGGGAGGCCCGCTTGAGGCCAGGAGTTTGAGACCAGCCTGGGCAACATAGCAAAACCCTATCTCTAGGCCGGGCGCGGTGGCTCACACCTGTAATCCTAGCACTCTGGGATGCTGAGGCGGGCGGATTGCTCAAGGTCAGGAGTTCGAAACCAGCCTGAGCGAGATCCCCGTCTCTAGTAAAAATAGAACGAAATTAATTGACCAACTAAAAATATATATACAAAAAATTAGCCGGGCATGGTGGCGCATGCCTGTAGTCCCAGCTACTCAGGAGGCTGAGGCAATAGGATCGCTTGAGCCCAAGAGATTGAGGTTGCTGTGAGCTAGGCTGATGCCATGGCACTCACTCTAGCCTGGGCAACAAAGTGAGACTCTGTCTTAAAAAAAAAAAAAAAAAGTTTTGCAAAGGAGACGAGAGCCTGGAAGATGAGGAACAGGGGCTGGCCATCAGAAATTGACAAGGACCAACTGAGAGCAAGCATAGAAGCTGATCCTGTCACAACTACATGAGAAGTTGCTGAATAACTCAAGGTCAACCATTCTACAGTTATTCGGTATTTGAAACAAATTGTAAAGGTGAAAAAGCTGGATAAGCGGTTGCCTCATGAGCTGACCGAAAATCAAAAAATGGTCATTTTGAAGCGTTGTCTTCTCTTCTTGTATGCAACAACGGATCATCTCTTGATTGGATAGTGACTGATGTTGCAACAAAAAGTGGATTTTATATAACAACTGGCGCAACCAGCTCAGCAGTTCGACTGAGAAGAAGTGCCAAAGCACTTCTCAAAGCCAAATTTGCACTAAAAAAGGGTCATGGTCACTGTCTGGTGGTCTGATGCTGGTCTGATCCACTACAGCTTTCAGAATCTCGGCGAAACCATTACATCTGAAAAGTATGCTCAGCAGATCAATGAGATGCACTGAAAACTACAAAACCTGGAGCTGGCATTGATCAACACAAAGGGCCCAATTCTTCACGACAACGCCCGACTGCCTGTTATATAACCAGCTCTTCAAAAGTTGAAAGAATTGGGCTACAAAGTTTTGCCTTATCCGCAATGTTCACCTGACCTCTCGCCAACTGACTACCCCTTGTACAAGCATCTCGACAACTTTTTGCAGGGAAAACACTTCCACAATCAGCAGGATGCAGAAAATGCTTTCCAAGAGGTGGTCAAATCCCAAAGCACAGATTTTTACACTACAGGGATAAAGTTACTTCTCGTTGGCAAAAATGTGTTGGCTGCAATGGTTCCTATATTGATTAATAAAGATGTGTTTGAGCCTAGTTATGATTTAAAATTCACAGTCAAGAAGGCAGGAGGGAAGCCACGGGCATGCTGCACTGTCCCAGGGCTGGAGGCCAAGAGAAAAGAGGAGCTCAGAGATTCATCACCCTGGCCCTGCTCACCTGGCAGGGGGAGGAGCAAGCCAGAACCAGCCCAAGGGAGACCATTGCAGACTTCCAGAGTTGTAGTAGGGGGATGTGTGTGGATTTCTCTCTTGGAGACAGGCTGCAGCAGCAAACGAGGAAAGCAACAGGTGGACCCGCATCACAGATGCCCTCTCACAGTCCTGGTCTTGAGACCGGATGAGACAGACCTTATCACCATCTTTCCCACTTTCAAGATGAGGAGGCGGCAGATGAGGAGTGGGTATGAAGTGAGGATTCCAGTTCAGGACAGTAAGCCCTGGCTTGTTTTCAAAGCTGCATTTCTGTGCAGGGACCTGTTCATCAGATTGAGACGGGGCTTAATGATTTGGAATGACAGAGGGTGTGAAAAGTAAGTAGCTGGTGAACATCAGACAATCCATCCTGCCACTGTTATCCAAGGACACTCTTCAGGCATGGGGTTCTCATGAACCAAGCTACCAGTATTCATTCAGGCCCCTCAACGGTGCTTCTCAAATTTTAATATGCACAGAATCACCTGGCGATCTCGCTGATTGAAGCAGGTCTGACACTCGGATTTCTAATGATGCTGATGGTCCACAGACTGCTTTGAGCAGCAGGGCCCCAGGGCAGTGGTCCCCAGACTTTTCTGCACATTTAAATCACCTGGGGAACTTCTAAAACTACTGATGCCTGCTCCCCACCCCCAGAAATTACGATTTACTTGGCTCAGGTACGCTCTGGGCTTTGGCATTCTGGAAAGATCTCCACGTGACACTAACTAGCAGACAAGCTGAGGAAGTACTGTCTGGTGCTTCCAGCGGAAGCAGGTACCGAGCACGCCGGGAAGCGAATCCACACGGAGCTAAACCGATGATGTGGCAAGAACAGGCCGGCTTAAATTACGCAAGGCTAATGCTTTCTACAGGGCTCTAGCCGATGGGCGACCAGTCACACCCGAGCGGTGCCTCGGTTTGCGCCGCCGGCCTGCGGTGCGCAGGCGCCGTTCCGCGGGGACCCGGCAGCCCCGCCTCTCACTCGGAGCAGGCGGGGCGCGGGCCGCCGCGGGCTCTCCCGGCGCTTGCGCGGCCACGGCGCCGGCGTAGGGCGGGGCCTGGCGCCGGCGCGCCCGCGCTCCAGGAAGCGCGTCCGGAGCGGTGGGCCGCGCGCGCAAAGTCGCTGCACGTGGCTCGGCACGTGACTCCGCGCCTGGCCCGGGGCGCGGAGGCCGCGCACCCTGGAGCCGCCGGGCTCGGTCGCCGAGGCGGTGTCGTCCCTGACCATCGCCGACGCGTTCGTCGAGGCCGGCGAGAGCCCGGGCCCGCCCCCGCCGCCCCCCGCGCCGCCCCGGAGGTTCATCTGCTCCTTCCCCGACTGCAGCGCCAGTTACAACAAGGCCTGGAAGCTTGACGCGCACCTGTGCAAGCACACGGGGGAGGTAATGAGCCCTGCGACTGGGGAGCGCGGTGGCGCGCCAGGTGGGCGCGGCTCTCGCCCTGGGGCGGCGCGGATCCGGGGCAGCCAGCGCAGTAGCCCCCGGGCACAGGGCCGCAGGCCCCGTCTGTGCTTGTGCTCAGCCCTGCTGTCCTGGACTTAGGGAAGGAGCTGAGGAAGTGGACAAGTTCTAGAACCTTCGTTGTGGGACCGAGGCGTCCTTGCCATAGGCTCGAGGCTTACCAAGTAACCCTTTCCCCTTTGCTCCTGAGGCCAGTCAGGCTCCTCCTCTTAATCTGTAAATAAGTGCACGGTTTGACAGCTCACTACCACCCGACACCTGCCTAAGCACCAGCCCCAGAGCTGGTATGGAGGATAGCTTACATGTACCGGGAGTTGTGAGGTTGGATAGTGTGGAGTCATCTTTGTTGTCCCTAATCTCACACACTAATTTGACAAACACTGAGCCTACTCCAGGACCGGAGCAGTGCAAGGCTCTGTGGCTCCGCCCCTTGTTGTAGTACAGCTCACTGGTGTCTTCCTGTTCACTCGCTTTGCTCAGTGCACCTCCCTCCTGAGGGCCTTGGTGGTGTGCTTTTATTAGATACACAAAACTGGTTATTTGCGGGACGTGTCTTGGCTTTTCCTATAGGTTCGGAATGGAGTCCCTTCTTCCAACTCCTGGGTCTCAAATGGTGGTTGCAGTTAGAGCTGTGAGCTGTTTTCTTTGCGTCGCCCTGGCACCTGTGAGCTTTTCCAGGTATATGACACATTTTCCTGTAGCTGTGTTTTAGCACAGGAGAGTGGGCTTCTCCAGGGTGAGGCAGAAGCTGCTCTTTCCCTTGCCCCAGGCTTTCTTTTTTCTCTTTTTATTTTCTCATCTTAGGGTCCACTTCTAAACCCTAGGCTTTCTTTGGATGGGTGAAATTATGCTGTGGAGGGGATCTGTGCAGACAGGCTGTGCTAACAGCAAGTAATCTTCCAGAGGGGGCTGCTGTGGAAGCCTGGTGCCGGGTTAGGAGCAGGTTAACAATGTTGTATCGTTACTGTGAAGGCTGCCTGCTTGTTTCAAATGCTGTTCATAGAGCAGAGGTCACTGTTTCCCTGCAGTGTGACGTTGTGAGAAGCTGTGGCATTTATGGTGTGTAACTTCATGCAGGAAAACCTTGTCTTGCTTGCTGTAGCCAGGTGCTCAAAACACTTTCTGAGTGGAAACCATGTCTGGAAAGGGAGTCTGTGGCTTTGCCTACTAGACACTTTAACCTTTTAAATAATAACCAGGGTTAATATAACTCACTAGGGTGGGATTGACATGGTTTTTCTTTTCTTCCTGCTAGAGACCATTTGTTTGTGACCATGAAGGCTGTGGCAAAGCCTTTGTCAGGGACTATCATCTGAGTCGCCACATCCTGAGTCATACTGGAGAAAAGCCATTTGTGTAAGTAGAGAACGATTTTTAGGCCTTTGAAGCGGGTGTTTGGCATATAGACCTGGTAAGAAGATTGTTAACTCATAAGATCAGGAATGTGAAGCTTCATTCACTCTTGTATATAAGAGCAGAACAGATTTTGAATGTGTGGAAGAGAATAGGAGTTTGTGGGTCATTTGTGTGTAATAAATTCCGGGAGTGAGTTAACCTGAAGTTCTCTTGAGTTTGCGTCCTCTCATCTCCCTTTAAGATATAAAGAAAACAAGAAATCAAGCTTGAAAACACACAGTTCTGACTGGATGGAAAAATGGTTCCCTGTGTTGTCGGGTCTTTATGAACAGCCCATTCTTTATAAGCTACTGGGATAAGAGATATAAGCATGAAATAGAGCGTTTTTTGGTTTTGTTTTTGTTTTTTTTTTGAGACAGAGTCTTACTCTGTTGCCTGGGCTAGAGTGCTGTGGCGTCAGCCTAGCTCACAGCAACTCAAACTCCTGGGCTCAAGCGATCTTCCCGCCTCAGCCTCCCAAGTAGCTGGGACTACAGGCATGCGCCACCATGCCCGGCTAATTTTTTGTATATATATTTTCAGTTGGCCAATTAATTTCTTTCTATTTATAGTAGAGACGAGGTCTCACGCTTGCTCAGGTTGGTTTCGAACTCCTGAGCTCAAACAATCCGCCTGCCTCGGCCTCCCAGAGAGCTAGGATTACAGGCGTGAGCCACCTCGCCCAGACATGAAATAGAGCTTTTAACAGTTTATCTTGTATTTCTTAGAATTAGGCCTTTGCACCACTACCATACAAGTTTTAATTTATTTTTCCTGGAATTGCTGATTATTTCTGAAAGGGTAAAGATACTGCTTTCCTATCAGCTACTTCTTTAAGACAGTGGATCGCAAATTTGGGGTGCATGAGCATCACCTGAAGAGCTTGTAAAACACACGTCTGGACCCCACCCCAGAGTTTCTGATTCAGTAGTGTGGGATAGGGCCAGAGAATCTGCATTTCTGGCAAGTTTCCAGGTGACGCTGATGTTGCTGGTCTGGTTTACATGCTTTGAGAACCACTAACCAAAATGTTCCATGAAAACATTGTTTTCACTGAAAAATCAAAATAACTGTTAGATGTCCAGAGCTTTATGCAGGGTACCATGTCAGGATATAGCTGTATAGTACTATTTTCAGATGTTAGGCTTTAATATCATAATTTCGTTGTATGAGAAAATTCTTAGAGCAGTAAGGTTTCCAATGACCTAAGTTGACTTTCTTTTAGTTTAAAGATGATAGTGAATGTGAAGCATCTGATTCTTGACACAGGACAGACTTCACTGCCACTTTTCCATGTGGAGAGGCCTGTCTTGTGAGCGTGCTAGCCAGCGGGAGTGGAGCAAAGGGCCACAGGTGGCAGACGTCTTTCAGTCCCTGCTCCAGTAAACTGTGTGTTGTCAAAATCAGTGACCCTAAATGAAGTTTATTTCAAAATATAGTTCAACCAGACTAGAAAAAGTAACCAGTGTTCTTCAAAATAGTGCTGGGATAGTCTTTGACCTGGAAGTTTCACTTTGAGGAACGTAGATACACTGCACCTGCTTTAACTGTATGTACAAGGTTATGTGCAACACTGTTGTTTGTTTGTTTGTTTGTTTGTTTGTTTTGAGGCAGAGTCTCACTTCGTTGCCCAGGCTAGAGTGAGTGCCCTGGTGTCAGCCTAGCTCACAGCAACCTCAAACTCCTGGGCTCAAGCAATCCTCCTGCCTCAGCCTCCCGAGTAGCTGGGATTACAGGCATGCGCCACCATGCCCGGCTAATTTTTTCTATATATATTAGTTGGCCAATTAATTTCTTTCTATTTATAGTAGAGACAGGGGTCTCACTCTTGTTCAGGTTGGTTTCGAACTCCTGACCTTGAGCAATCCGCCCGTCTCGGCCTCCCAGAGTGCTAGGATTACAGGCGTGAGCCACCGTGCCCGGCCAACACTGTTAATAGAAGCAAAATGCTGGAATCAACCCAAATACTCCTCAGTAGGGACAGGTCAGAGTACAAAGGAATACTGTACAGCTAGAATGAACACAGATGCTCTCTGTGAAACCATGAGAAAATTGCCAGGACACACCAATCAAAAAATCTGGGTGCAGAAGAGTCCGCTATATGGGATACCTTTTTGTGTTAAAAAAGTGCAGGGGAGGAGCATGTTGGATGGGCTGGAAGAAACTGAATTTGTTCCTGTTTGTATAAAGAAACCCTCAACGTTAGGTAACAAAACTAAAAACGTTGTCAACTGTCTGGGGAGTGGGGGGGTACCGGTTGGGTAGGGGCAGGATGGAGTAAACAAACACTGCAGCCAGGAACAGCTCCACGGTGACACTCACACTCTGGGTCCCCGTATCTGGCTGCTCGTTCAACAGTGCTGCTTGGCTGTCCCTGTGGCTTTTTACATTTCATGTGGCCAAAATTTCTCACAGCCCAAACTGAGCTCACCTTTCTCTTTGGTCTTCTCCCCATTCTCGTCTGGGTAGGTGGCCGACTGTCTGTCTCCTGACCCGCAGCAAATGTAAGGTGGCTCCCTGGGCCCATCCCTCCCTCCCGTCCCTTGCAACAAGTAGGTTATCCGGTCCCGTAACTCATCCCTCAGACCCCTCCCTGCTCCGGTGGCCCTTCTGTCATCTCAGTCCCCTGCTCCTCACTTGAATGACTGAGAGTGTTCTCTGCCTGCAGACGGGGCCCTCCCATGGCCCGCTCTGGGATGCTTCCCTTCGTAAAGCTGCGCAGTGGTTTTAAGCACTGCTTACATATGAAGCCCAGTGTGTTGTAAGATGACCTGTGTGATTTGGTCCTTTTCTGCTTATCTTGCCCCATTTGCTTGACTCAGTCATGAAATTGTGGTCCAACGCAGCCACCACCCCCCAAGTTTTCCAGCGTCCTTCACACCCCCTGCACCTGCTGTTTGTTCCCATCAGGACTCTTCCTAGCCATGTCTTCCAGCCCCACATTCACATTGGCTTAGATGTCTCTGTCAGGTTTAAGTCAAGAATGACAGGAAATGCAGCACAAGACAGGCTTAACCAAGATAGGCTCTTCTCCTGCGTGACTGAAATGCAGGTGAGGGGTGGGGGTGGGGGCTCCTTGTAACTGGTCTTTCCGCCATCCTCATCTTGAGGCTTCACCCTCATGGTCCAAGAAGCCTGTTGGAGCCCAGCTGTTGCATAAGCATTCCAACCAGCAAGGAGGAGAGGGCACAGAGGTATACCCCCTTTTTAGACACTTTGTGGGCATTGAGCAAGATGGGCTAGACCTACCTATGTGGCCACTAGGTGCAGGGGAGGCTGGAGGAAGCTGTATGTTGAACACCTGCCCAGCATTTTGTCCCTGTGATGGTGGGGGTCTTCTGGTGAACCCTGCCCCAGCACCCCTGCCATGTGTGGGCCTCTCACTGTCTGTGGTCTCTTCTACCTGGCTCTGGGGCTAACATGTCCCTGATATGAATGTTGTTCAGCATTAACACTGAGCAATACCTAAGATCAAAGCTCCCCCTGCTTCATCCCTCAGGCTTAGGAAAACTCATCAAAAAGAGCACATACTGTCTTTAAAAAAAGAAAAATTCACAAAGGATTTAGATCATTTAAGGCCAAGATGCCAAGACAAGGGGAACTGGAATGGCTTGGTGACATGCCAGGAGGCATAATGGCTTATGGTTTTGCTCTGAGTGTCTATTTTACCTCTGATTATAAGCTGAGACCAGATTTTTTAAGTCTTTTTGGAAATGAAGTTTATAGTGACATTTCAAGCAGTGTTACAGTTATCAGATTCTAAACCGAGATTAACTTAAGCATGATTGAAGCTAGAGCAGGGTTTAGGTCTGTGGGACTGGTATTTTCACCTTTCCTTCTGCCCAGTGTTTGAGGGGTTTCTGGTGCAGTGTGCATAATTTCAAAAGCCTAACATAAAAAGGCATCTTGTTCCATGATAGTCATATGAAACAAGTTACTTGATAGATTGCGCGAGAGGCCCACCTGGTATGACTTAACACTTTGGAATTTGTTAAAGGCTATTTTATGCTATTTGGAATAATTAGCTTTTATAAAGTGGGAGGATATATGCATCTTAAAACTTCTCTTGCCTTGGTTTGTTAATATTTTGGTTTATACAACTCTTTGCAGTTGTGCAGCTGTTGGCTGTGACCAAAAATTCAACACAAAATCAAACTTGAAGAAACATTTTGAACGCAAACATGAAAATCAGCAAAAACATTATGTAGTAAGTATGACTTAAATGCTTAAGTTTTTTGAAAATTTTTTACACTTTCTATGTTTCTAAAGTTTTCATCAACCAAATTTTCCCATCAAATATCTGAATTTAGTCTGTACTATCTGTCATAATCATAAAGGTTTTATTTTGGAAGCAAACATTGTGTGGATTAAAGTGTATTATTGAGAGACTACCTCAACTGAAACATTTTTGCTTTTTAAAATGTCATTACTCTTAAAGCTTCTTTAGATAAAGTAGAATTTTACAGTAACTAAAGGGTTGAAAGTAGCAATTATATAATCTCCGAAATAGTTTTATCTTGAGAGGGTTCTGTTATGAACTGTTGGATTTTTTAATATTTTTCTCAAGACTAACAAACCTTTACAAAACAGTGCAATTTTGAAGGTTGTCAGAAGACCTTTAAGAAACATCAGCAGCTGAAAACCCATCAGTGCCAGCATACCAACGAACCACTATTCAAGTAAGTACTCAAGTGGCTGAAAATCTCTTAAATTCTAGGTGTGAATGAGATTGAAATGCAAAGGTTGGAAACAAGTGTTCTGAAACAGTTTCCTAATCAATGTTTTCCTGTAAATGTGTACTGTGTCTACATATTTATATTTAGGGGCATTTTAAAAGTTTAATTTTGCTTTTGTT
Source organism: Microcebus murinus (assembly GCF_040939455.1). Lineage (NCBI taxonomy): Eukaryota > Metazoa > Chordata > Mammalia > Primates > Cheirogaleidae > Microcebus > Microcebus murinus. Next base: position 76,492,586 of record NC_134116.1, on the reverse strand, counting down.
TCTCTAAAAGAAATATTTCAAAATAATTTGTAAGATTATCACAGTTGTGGTTAATCTTGAAGGGAAGGCTAAGAAATGACTTACCTATTCAAAAAGAGCCTATTCAAGTATATCAAATGTCATTACAAAGATACTCATTATTCTTGCAGAACAAAACAAAAGTAACTGGACTCAGCCTGCAGTTAGAGAGGGGCCAATTACTGCACGCTGAACACATCAGACGAGACCTGGAATGGGCCGGCAGCTCTCTGCACAGCTGTGGCTGGCCAGTGCCTTCCTCCAGGCTTGCACAGGCTGTCCTGTGCCTCTAAGTTGCTGCAGTGACCATGCCTGGTGCCTGTCCTTGCTTGTGGCCCTGCCACTTGTTCTGATGGCTTGAGCGCAGAAGTGGCATGTGCTTTTTACTGCATACCCAGGGTTGATGCATCTGCTGTTGTGTTCTCAGATCACACATCCCCTGTGCAGCATCATTAGGAAAACTAGATACAAGCAATTCAGAATGGTGGTGGTGTTGACCTAAGCCCAGTCAGATAACCTCTTGAAATATCTTTTCTGTAGCCATGGAAGCAGTGTATTTTCAGAGGCATAAAAGTGAAAAGAGTGTTTTTAATTTGGTCACATAAGCAAAAAAAGTAACACGACTGTTCCCTCTCAAACAGTGCATTTCGGTCCATGGCTGGTCAAATAACTTTAACTTCACTTGTGATTAGGTCTACATTTTAAATCGTATTTTTATAGGACGGGTTTGGTTGTGGGAAGAGGTGAGACTTTGGTGGGAGAAATAGGACAAAATACCACTTACCCTAAGAGGAGTTCTCTCTGAAAATGGATCAACTGTACTTCCTGTGTTGCTAATGCAGGTGTACCCAGGAAGGATGTGGAAAGCACTTTGCCACACCTAGCAAGCTGAAACGACACAGCAAGATCCACGAGGGTACGTGTGGACAGCCTGGATGTACTAACTCTGAGGGGCATGCTGAATACTCGGTGCCTTCTAGTCTGTTCTATGGTCATGTTGAGAAGATGGGACTCTGTAGGCAGAGGGACACCAGTCTGCTTATTCAGGCCTCACTCTTGTCCAAAGAGGCACTGAATGTCCTTCCACTAGTCTGTCATTGCTGCATTGCCATTCAAACTTGTTCACAGGTGCCTCGGTTACACTTCATACGTATGAACATTGTTAGTACTCCAGACAGGGCTTTGCTTCTTTACTTGTTCTTAACCACCTCTATTTCCCACCTATGCTGTTCTTGTCCTTGTTGGCTATTCAAAAGGCTTGGATAATACTTTGATGTTTTCAGAGCCACCAGATAATACTTTTTTCAGAAAGACTTGATTATATTAGCTATTTGAATCTATTATGTTTCCATGAGGATTTTCGATATTCGAATTTCGCAGATCCTAGAATTTGATTTTTTTTTTAATGTTTTTTAAGAGATTAGTAGCTGAGCATGAGAGGCAACCTCATTCTTTTTAGTTTCTAGTTGGGTGAAACTCAGCCTGGCTGTTATACTGACTGATCCAATTTTAGTGCTTTGCACATGTACAGTGTTATTCAGTATTTTTCTCTGGGTTTTTCTAGTTTATTTCCTTCCTTAGCTGTACTCAATTTCTTTTGTGCAGTGTGAAACAAGATGGCAAGACTAGAGGAAACCAGAGGGTGGGCACTGTAACTGCTGAGACTTCGGTGGTTTGCCAAGAACAAACACCTTAGAACACTCTTGTAAAAAATAGACAAGCACAGAGCAGGAAGGGGAAAGGGATTGGGACTTGGAGACACAGGGGATTAAAGCAGCTGGAGTCCATACACCGCACACCCAACTTCCCAAGAATAGGAGCAGGAAAGGCATCCATCTTGTGAAGTCTGCTAAGGTAAAACCCTGATGTGAAGCACCTTGGTATGCAATTGTTTGGTTTTACTGTAACACAAACCTTAATGTTTATTCCTACCTATAGAGACTAACAGAATACTATGGGAGATGGAAGAAAAATTACATAGGCAGGAAAGTTTCCCTTCTAGTTATGGTCAATGTTTACACTGGGTATTCATGATAAGCAATGCATTCACCAACCTACTTTTTTTTTTAAACAGGCTATATTTGTCAAAAAGGATGTTCCTTTGTGGCAAAAACATGGACAGAACTTCTGAAACATGTGAGAGAAACCCATAGAGGTAAGGCAGGCATGAATGGAGTGACATAAATACCTGCTCTTACAGAACTGATTTGTGCTTTTCCAGAGTGAAACCGTAACTGTGTGCTTTAAAGTAAAAGGGTTTCAATGCGACATTTTGTGAAGTGCTGGGTGCTGCGGCTGTAGGACAGATGAGCAGGGCTGTGCCAGGTCTCTCAGAGCTGCTGCCGCCACGCCCACGTGGCATGCTTCAAGGCGGCGGCAGCTGCGGTGTAGAATCCCGGGAGGCACTAGTGTTCAGGACAGTTTGGGAAACACTGTCCTACATACTGGAGGACAAGGAAGGAAACCAAGCATCTGTTTCATTTTCTCACGCTGCCCACAGCCACCGTGCTCAGAGCCTCTGCCCCGGCAAGTGAACAGTGACTATGGGTAATGTAAGGACTTAGGAGAATTGACACAAACTTTCTGGGTGATAAAAACTGGGTTTAGGTTCCTTAGAAGTTTCTGATTTGTGTGTAGTGACAAGGTTTTAGGCACTGAATGTTACTTGTGTGGTCAATGTTTTTTCTATGTGGTAACATCTGGGGAAATTGGCTAAATTTATCTATTCCAACAGAGGAGATAACATGTGAAGTATGCCAGAAGACATTTAAACACAAAGATCATCTTAAGCAACACATGAAAGCTCATGCCCCAGAAAGGGATGTATACCGATGTCCACGAGACGGCTGTGGAAGAACCTACACGACTGTGTTTAATCTCCAGAGCCATGTCCTCTCTTTTCACGAGGAAAGGCGTCCTTTTGTGTGTGAACACGCTGGCTGTGGCAAAACGTTTGCAATGAAAGTAAGTGCTCGCTCTCATACGCAGTCCTGTCGTCCTTGGCTGCCACACTGGGAGCCCGGGGTCCCAGGGTGGCTCCAGACACACCTCCACTCTTGCTTCAGCTGGGTGGTTCTCAAAGCATGGCCCTAGACCGGTAGTGTCAGTTGGGAACTTGGAAACGCAGGCTCATGGGCCTGCCCTAGACCTGATGAGTCAGAAACTCGGGTTGGGACCATAATTGTTTTAACAAACCCTTTGGGGGATTCTTATGTGTTCTAAAGATGAGAACCAGCATCCTTGGTGTCGTACACTGACTATTCATGCTGATGCTGCAGGTGTCCCCTTTGACCCCCACTACCTAGGGACTGGGAATGGGAATGGGTGGCAGGGAGACCAGGGAACACAGAACTGTGGGATCTCCAGGTTTCGGCAGCCAGCAGGTAAGGACACGGCACGCGGTGGAGGGGCCTGTGCAGTTCTGCAGACTCACTCTGGGTGGTTCTTACCGTGAATCTTAATGAAGACTGGAGAGAGAGAAGACTCACTCAGCAGAGGTCCAAATCATTAGGAGACAATGGGGAGCTAATGGTGGTTGGCTTTACTATCAAAGACAAGACGGTCAGATTTCCCGCTGGTATTTATGAACACTGCTTAAACAGATGCAGTTAAAGAACTCCTTCAGCTTGGAATAGTTCACTTACAACAGGTTCCCTCCCTTATAAAAGAACTAAGATGCCACTGGTGGTTGGGATTATATAAATTCCTAACCTGGATCCTTAGAAAAGGTAATGATTTAAGTCCAGGATTTGAGGAAGAAATCTTTCCTTAGCTCTGGTGGGGCATTAGGCAGTCATATCCCTCAACAGCACATAACAGAAAGGTTGACATTTTAAATCACTCATGGAGTTTTCATATAAGTAGACACCAAATGTCAGTGTTTTTAAAATGTAACTTTTTTCTTTCATTGTAGCAAAGTCTCAGTAGGCATGCTGTTGTGCATGATCCTGACAAGAAGAAAATGAAGCTCAAAGTAAGTTGGAACTTCTTAGGCAAGCTATTTCTTTAAAACAGAAATTATTTAGAGCCAGGTGGGGCCTGGCAGTGGTAGCTCATGGCTGCAAGGAGGCTGAGGTGGGGATCTCTTGAACTCAGAGTTGGAGATCAGCCTGAGCAAGAGCAAGACCCCCTCTCTACAAAAAATAGGACAAATCAGCTGGGGGTGGTGATATGCGTCTGTAGTCCCAGCTGTTCAGGAGGCTGAGGCAGGAGGATTGCTTGAGCCCAGGACTTTGAGGTTGCAGTGACCTGTGATGATACCACTGCATTCTAGCTGGGATGACAGAAGGAGACTGTCTCAAAACAATAAATAAAGCCAGAGGGAGTCTGTTAGGAATATTTTCAACTACTGTTGTGAGTCTGCACTACTACTGAAGACTTGTCTTTCTTAAATGGAGTATTATATACCTATACCTGTTGGTACATACAACTATTGTAAAATTAATTCAGATAATTGATTTTTTATTTCTAATTGTCTATCTCCTTATTCCCAAAGGTAAAAAAGTCTCGTGAAAAACGAAGTTTGGCCTCTCGTCTCAGTGGATATATCCCTCCTAAAAGGAAACAAGAAAAGCAAGGCTTATCTTTGTCAAAAAATGGAGAGTTACTGAACTGTGTGAAAGACCAGGTGCTCACCACAGTTGCAATACTTACCCGTAACTAAATATCAGTTGCGTTGTTTGGAGGACCACAGACTAATGAGCTCAGCTATTTTCTCTCAGAAGTGTATTTTTCTTTATTAAAATCATAGTTGTAGAACATCTGAATCTGTATCATTTCCATTTTCTTTGTTCAAAGTGTCTTTTTTCTGGGTTTCTTGATATTCGTTCTCTTCCTTTTTGGTTAAAGGACGGAGAACACACATTAACGCTTTTCCTCCTCTAGTAGGTTGTGGCTTGGATGAGAAGGTAGCCATTCCAGGCATAGTCTGGAGTATTTGATTAAATATCTCTTCCTAAAGAAGGAAAACAGCCAAAGATTAATTTAAAATCAGTGTCTTAATGCTTTCTAGTACTAATGCTCTAATACTCATAAAAAACCCAGCATTCTTGAATTGCTGTTTAAGTGATTAGCAAATCAGTTCATACATATCTGGTTAATTGAAATCTGTACTAACACACTGAAGGCTTAATAGTTTTAAATCTCCACTGTCATGGCACTAAGGGGGCTACATTTGGCTCCAGACTACCCTCTCCCCAAAACAAGTACAAAGCACTGGGTTTAGGCATCAGCAAAATACTCATCCCAAAAATTGTTATCTGAGTGCAGTTCCCAACACTCACTAACACAGAATCACTAGGAATGATTTTGTTTTAAAAAAGAGACCTGGGCTCAAGAAATTCTGGATTGGCTAGGAATAATCCCCTAAGTCAGCAGTCCCCAACTTTTTTGGCACCAGGAACTGGTTTCATAAGACAATTTTTCCATGGACTGGGGGGAGGGAGAGATGTTTTGGGATGATTCAAGCACATTACATTTATTGTGCACTTTATTTCTATTATACTGTAATATATAATGAAATAATTATACAACTCGCCATAATGCAGAATCAGTGGGAGCCCTGAGCTTGTTTTCCTGCAAGTAGACAGTCCCATCTGGGGGTGATGAGACAGTGACACCCAAAGTGTGTTGTTTATGTCCAGTCTACTCCATAATCTCATTTTGGTTGCTGTCACTGCAGAAAACCCAGCTTCACAAATAGGATCTTGGAAACGAAAGGAGGCTTTTCAGTGCTTTTGTGGCAATCTCAGGATATTCTGCCTTGACTTTAATCCAGAAGGTATGGAGATTTGAAGTTGTCTCAAACATACTTTTAAGGCCACTGTCATTTGTGATCTCAAGCCATTGATCCTCTTCTAGCATGGATGAAGTCAGTTCACCTGGCTTATTCACAAATGGGTCATGGATCCATTCCTTCCCAGTTTGGGGGTCTCTTGTTTGGGAAGTAATGTTCAAACTCCCAAATATTTTGAAAGCTGAGATAGGTGATCATGCACCAGCTGAGAGAAAGAAGGCCCTAGCTCAGTCTCTTTCAAAATCTCTGCTAATGTTTAAAACATAAAAATCCCAATGTTCACTTGTCATTCCTTAATTCTAGTTTGGCTTTGAAGGCAGGCACTTTATCTGCCAACTTGAACAGAGCTGCCATTCTCTTCTGAAGTGAAAGATTGAGTTAGTTGAGCAGGTTGAATATGTCACGCAAGTAAGCAAATTTTATGACTCATTCTGTGTCACTGAAATGTGTTGCCAGTGGTGACTGTTTTTCTAAAAGAAATCTCTGGAGTGGTTCTTATAACTAAAACTCTGGCTGATGACACTACCTTTTGAAAGCTGTCTCATTTCTGTGTATAAAAGATGACGTGTGTCCTCTGTGTCCATCTCCTCACGCAGCTGTGCAAACATACGTTAATGGCATGTACTTTAATGTGGTTGATAATTTTAATCACGTCCTATAAAACGTTTAGTTCAGGTGACATTTTTTGTCTAGCCAGCATTTCTCTATGGATAACACAGGGCATAGACTCACATTCAGAAGCGACCTCTTTGACCCGTGCTGTGAAACCAGAAAGCCGTCCAGTCACGCAACTGCTCTGTCCATGCATATACTGACACAACATGACCAGTTCAGTTTTCCTGATATGTAATCATTCAAAGACTTGAATAGTTCTGCAGCGGTGGTGTTGGTTGGCAAAAAAAGTGCACATAACACATCCTCATGCACGTCCTCCTGAAAAATATATTGCATAAAGACAAGCATCGTGGCCTTGTCAATGTCGATAGACTCATCAACCTGGATTACATACCATGTAACTCATTAACAATTGTGCCTCAATATCCTCTGCTATTTCGTCCATTCGGTTAGTTATGGTGCTAGCTGAAAGAGGAACACATGTTCCCTTTTGAACTGCAGCCTCTCCTAAAAGTTCATAGTGAATGTCCTTAGCAGCAGGCAGGACCAACTCCTCACCAATAGTAAAGGGCTGCTTAGCTTTGGCAATGTGGTTGGCCACTAAGAATGATGCTCTCAGTGCAGGCACACTGATGACGTGGTGACCTTCAACAATTGCTTCTGTTCTGCATGTTCACGGTTTTTTCTTTTCAAAAACTCCAAATTCTTGTTTTTTAAAGCAGGGTGCTTGGTCTCCACATGGCAAAGCAGTTCTGAAGGTTTCATGGCTTCATTGGAAGCTGGATAGTTTTAAATCTCCACTGTCATGGCACTGTCAGCCCACAAAGAGGGCTTGGAGAATGTGAATCACCTATTGCAATGAACCCATGATTTAAGTAGGACTCTTGGTATTTTCTTTTAAATGCAGCTTTCGTTTTGTTGGCAGTCTTCTGCTCTCTCATCATTGGGTCTTTCCCCATTTTCAAAGAGGCTGTCTGGTGATGTTTGGTTTTTACTCATTTTGCTGGGGTTAGCTTGTCAATTTTCCAAAACTGTGACTGGGACAAGTACACGGCGTGGGAAAGAGGCATGGATGGAAGTGGTAAATAAAATAATGGGCAGGCCACACAAAGACTAAAATAAGTGTCAGACTTTAACTTAAAGCCTACCATCAGCTGTAGCTTTACAACTGAAGATGCTCACTTGCCACTATATAGCCTGCCACCACATGCAACTTGTCACTTGCCACTCACTGACAGAGTTTTGATATAAGTCTGCAAGCAACTGATTTATTATGGTTTCTGTGCAGTCAAACCTCTCCGCTAATGATAATCTGTATCTGCAGCTGTTCCCTGGTGCCAGCACCACTGCTTGGGCTCCACCTCAGATCACCAGGCATTAGATTCTCATAAGGAGGGTGCAACTAGATCCCTTGCATGCGCAGTTTACAGTAAGGTTGGCGCTCCGATGAGAATCTAGGAGCTGCCGCTGATCTGAGAGGATATGGAGCTCAGGCAGTGATGCAAAAGACGGGGAGCGGCTGTAAATACAAATGAAGCTTCCCTCGTTCATCCACCACTCACCTCCTGCTGTGCAGCCTGGTTCCTAACAGGCCACAGACCGGTACCAGTCCACAGCTCGGGTTGGGGACCACAGGCCTGAGTGATTCCACCGTGGAGCTAAGGTTCAAAACCACTTTTGATTTTGCTGCCCTTAGTGGGTAACAAAGTTATCTGACTCAAAAGTGAAACAGATATTCCATAAACTTATCCTAGGACTGTAAATTGATACATACTTTCTAGAAGACAGTTTGACTATATGATGCTTCTCATGAGTATAAAGAGGAAACAAAGGATGAATCTATAAAGTTTCCAGCTTTCCTATTTAAAGGTTAGTCTACACTTTGTAAAAAAAACAATAGTATATAGCTTTTACATTATAAAATACATTTTTTCACATGGCAAAATATGCTATAGTAGAAAACTTATACACAGTATGCTTATGTTTTGAAAAACAAACTGGAAAACTGATATCATGGGATAGATTTACCAGTCACTTTTCTTCGCCTTTAAAGTTTTCAGATTTTCTGGAACTATATTTTTAGATTAGAAAACAAAACAAGCAGTCACTCATACCTGCTTTTACTTACCATTTTATTTTCTGGCTCATCTGCGTTTTTCCCTTTCTTTATAGTAATTTGAACTTTGTGTTTTTTCTCAATCCACTGCTGAATCTGTTTACTCTTTGTGTCCAAATCATGTTGTCCAATATTTGAAGAAAAAGTTAGCTCCTTTGTCAGGGTTGGTCCTAGTTTGAAACAGGGAGATTTGGTGCTAGGGCTATTGAATAGTCTGCTATAAAACCTGAACTTTCCCATATGCACGTCACAGAATAATTGGTTATCCAGCTAATGATCCTCTCGTATGACTTTCAGTTTTGCAGACCAGCAAACACTTTTTTAAATGGGGGAGATAAACATAAAGGTACCGATTTTTATCTGCCAGCATCTCCTAGATTCTCATCGGAGCGGGAACCTTACTGTGAACTGCGCGTGCATGGGATCTGGGTTGCACCCTCCTTATGAGAATCTAATGCCTGATGGTCTGAGGTGGAGCCCAAGCAGTGGTGCTGGCACGGGGGACCAGCTGCAGATACAGATAAAGGGCACTTAAAATCTAAAATGCTTCCATTTATTGTTAATAGTCCTTGGGTGAAAGAATACCCGAAGAATGGTTTAAAAGAATAAAGTTTAGCTTTATGATAAACTTAATTTCTCTTATTTTTCTTTCTGATGGAGGCAAGTGTCCGAGGGACTCTTCTAATTCACTCCCTTTCTGATGCTCTCCTTGCTACTAAGGGGTCAGCCAGACTGTGTCAGCTGGGCAAGCTCCCTATGTCCTATGTCCACGCACTGTGTCTCTGGAAGTCCTACCTACTAGAAAATTATTTTACAGAGAAGGATCAGACTCTTGAATAAAGGTGTTGGGACAACTGAGAGTTTTCTGATGGGAAAAAGATCTCCCTATCTAATGGTCTACAGGGGAAAAAAATGCAACTTTAAAACAAACAGAAGAAAAGAATAGTTTATGACTTCAGGATAGAGGAAGGAGTTCATTATGACAAAGATGGGTAATTTTCCCATCTCAAAAATGGGACTGTGTAATAAAAGGCAAAGTCAAAATATACCTGGGATAAGGTTGTTGTATCACACACAGTAGAAACCCTAAAAACCTGGAAGAAATATAAACCATCTAAGAAAAATAAAGGAATATGAGAATAGGCAACTCAGAAGAAAAACTCAGATGGTGAAAGGAAATACAAATTAAAACAATAAAATATGGTTTCTCATCATCAGCATGACAAAAACTAGAGTATCACAGTACCAGGTGTGGGTCAGAATGTAGAGAAAAATGTCATATACTGCTGAGGAAAGCAGTTTGACCCACTTAGGTTCAGAGACCCTAGAGTATGCACCAGTGTCCATAATAAAAACTGAGAACAAGCCCAGTGTTCGTGGAAATGTGTTAAATTTATGACATATTCTTATGATGAAATGTTATAGGTATTAATAGATTAGCTACACCTACTACATAAATATGGATAGATCTTGAAAACAACAGTACACCTTTTTTTTTTTTACACCTACAAAATAATATATACTGTCTACAAATATAACTGTATGTAACTGGAGTTTAACAACATGGGCTGGAGTTTAACTCACTGAAAGCATGAGTGGCCAGGGGCACCTCTAGGAGGCAGGACAGGACAAGAGAAGAGAGTATAGAAGACTCAACTTTTCTGTAATATTTTGTTTAACCACTTCAGTATGGCGCTCACCGGCCGCGAAACCTCGCCCACAGCCGGCACTCACAGTCCGCACGGTAGTGTGTGCTGTGCATTGACGACGGATCCGTTTTGCTCTTGTGTGATGAGGAAAGCTTTAAAGCACTGAAAGCTTGTTTTACTTTACAGGCAGCTTTACTTATAATGTAAATCAGAATAGGTAACATATACATATATGTTTTCATTACGTTATTTTTAAATGTTCACAATTTTATTTTGATAAATGAAAAATTAGAAAAGTCATATCATGGCTGTCGGCTAAAGTCGACACTCGTTCCATCTGTGGCTATCAACTATAGTAGACACTCGTTCCAAAGTGGTTAAAAAATTGAAAGTACGACAATGCTAACACTTGCTCACTTCGGATGATGGGCAATGTATGTTACCCATTGTTATCTTTTCCTGTATGCTTTTATATTTCCAAAATAAACATCATTTTTTAAAAAGTTTTTTTATTTCCCCATGGTTGGTCTCTTCTGGATATTTTTTTGTTTTCCAGTCAATCTCCTTGTTGTGAAATGTGGCTACAAAACTAAGTGACAGATAATGTGTGGTTTTCTCAAGGTGCACAACCTTATGACAGCAGCACTGGGACCATTTACTGACTCCTGTCCCGTTGTGCTGTCCATTGAACAATCTTTCACAACGATCAGCACTTTTCTGGAACCGTGAAAAACAAGCATCTTCACTTAACATACAATTCATGGCTTCTGTGAGGCCTAAGTTTTACTACCGATATTGTCACAAAATACTTTGGCATGAGAGATGCTCTATGAATCACTTCAGAGTTTAAATGGCGCTTCCAGAAAATTAACCACACATCTCCACTTTAGAGATAAGAGGAAAGAAAAACACTCCAAAGGACAGAAGTTAAATGAGCGGCCCAGGAAAGGGCAAGAAACTCCGATCCATCCCTTGGAATCTCATTCCGTTTCACCCATTAGCTACTCTGCTTTAGGGACATGGCTACAGACCAGAGGGGGAAAAGAGTTTCCATCATTTTGGTTTGTTCACCTTGTTTCTCCCTCATTTTACACAGGTTTGAAGGAAGAGACGATGGGCATGGTAAAAGGAAAAACAAGCAAAAAAGGAATAGAAATAGGTAGGGATGGAAGAGAAAGAGACATTGGGGATGGTGGCAGAACTATGAATGTGCCAGTTTCTCATTTCCCCATTGTCATGGGCACCTTGGTAAATACCAGAATTTCAACTGCTGATTTGAAGTCCTAAAGGATTCGGGGAGCAAAATACCTACCAGTTTTCGGACTAGCCTTCTCCCTCTCTCTCAGCCTCATGCGTTCTTCGTGAATCTGTATCCCTGTCATGAGCTGGTACTGCGGAGGCTCTGCGCTGGGATTCTTTTGCACCAGTCTCAGGTCTCGCTCATCCAGGAGTCTAATCACATCTGCTCGGTGCATGATTCCCAAATCATTGCCCTTCTCATCAAGTACGTGAATAATTCGCTCACTAATTTTTCTTCCAGTGTTACTAAAAGCTGTTCCATCCTTTTTTTTCTTTTTTCTCTCATCCTGGATGTCTTGGATGGTGCTAAAAGCCTTCGTATGAATTAGGAAGGACAGCCTTGGGGCAGAAGCGGCAGGGGACAACTGTGCTGGTGCTGTCCTTTGTACAATGTGTTTACCAAAACATCTTCTAATGCAATTATTTTCCGTCTTTACAGTTTGTAGAATTAACCTATTTAGAAAAACAGCAGCCATCCTAAAAAAAGCAGTAAGAAAAGTTCATTAAAATTCAGTCACTTATCTCGTGGTCTGATACTGTGGTACATGGCAGGGCATGTGAGAGGCTGCAGAGACTATGTATGCTACCTCTTAAGTGCTAAGGAGATGCTGTTCCCTGGACTGCCAGAACCATGCACAGGAAAGCTACACCAACAAGGTGGACTGCTGGGTGACCTTGGCCAGGTTAACTCATGATGGCACTGTCCCCAGCACAAGTGGTTATTAGAATAAGTCAGATTTGCACAGTGCTTTGGTTTTCCATTTTTTTCTTCTGTACACATGATCTCATTTGACTCTATTTCCCATGGATCTTGTATAGCACTGACTACAAATGCAAATATCATCTTCAGGATTTACTTATGACAATGTAGTATATAAAATGATCGGTGTTTCATAAATATCAATTCATAACTGTTAACAATTTACCAACAACTCTGATGATACACAAAAGATAAGAATACTATTATGGGAAAGCGGACTCTCCAGGAAGGAAGGTGACCCACTGGAAGAACTGAGATTGTCAAAAAGGAAACACCCTGACATAAATCAAAGTGCCAATCTCATAAACTACAAGATCTTTCAGGCATCACTACCAAATGGTCACTGCAGCATATATGATGATAGCAGTTTTACTCCATGGCTAGAAGACTGAATTTGAAGCACTTATAAATTGTACTTTGATTTTTTTAATTGCATCTTTCTCTTTCCAGTCACATGTTTAGTAAATCTTAGAGGCGCAGGCTGAAGGGGTGATGAGAGGACTTGTCATCTCATCTAGGGTATGCTAAGAAACATTAGAGAATCAAGAACTCACAGAGGTGTGACTTGTCAAAGGTGAAAGAGGAAAAGAGGAGGTGTCTTCAGTAGTGCTTCTCAAAGAATGGCCCCCGTGCCACCTGCATGAGAATCGCCTGGGTGTTTAAAACTGGACATTTCCTCTGGTCCCTGGCTTTGATCCCACCAGGCTGTATGACCCACTGACCCCTCGCCCCTCGTGTTGAAAAGTGATATGAAAAAAAGCACGGTAAGTTAAATAGCAAGTGATGGTCATGCACAGTCTCACTTCCATCCTTACCTAGCTTGATAACACCCAAACTGACAACTCTAGCTCCAATCTCTCCCGAGTTCCACAATTACAGTGTTAATTGCCTAACCAGCATCTCTACATAGATATGTAATAGTCATCCCAGAGTCAACAAGTCCAAAATTCACTTTTTAATCTTCCACACCAAACTTGCTCCTCCCTAAGTCTTCCCTGCCCCACACTAGAGTGCAGTGGCATCACCATTGCTCACCGCAGCCCCGAACTCCTGGGCTCAAGCCATCTTCCTGTCTCAATTTCCCAAGTAGCTGGGACTACAGGCGCTAGCCCCCACACCTGGCTCAAAATGCGGGATTTTTTTCAAACAAGTAAGCAAATAAACAAAAATACTACACATAAGAAAAAGATGAAGAAAAATTTATAAAAACCCTGGTTATTTGAGGTTTAAGACAAAAGTGATTTTCCCCTTATCTTTCCTAATCATTACTTCTCAAAATTTTTATGACTATTATTTTTTTTATACTTGTAAATAAATTCTATTTATTTACAAAATAAACCCTATTTCAGAAAAATGTTGCAGGATCGTTAAGTTTTAAAAACAATTTCCAAGAAGAGAAAAAGGGAAAATAAAAGAGTAGAAAAATACTGAAACTATGTTTTTAAATTTAAAGTCCTTTACCATTATTCAAATTTAATTTTAAATTTAAAAAAGCTTCAAATTTTCTTGATTTATACAGTAGGCAAAGTAGTTCAAAACACTTAAGCTTTAATACTAGTTAAATTTTGGCTATAGATCAGCAAAGTTCAAAATATACATGTTTCCTCAAAATAGGCCTTTATACGTTAAAAAAAACTGTAATATTAAATTTGAATTGCAAATGTCAACATAAATTCATAATTTTAAAACCTTTTATTAGGAAACTTTTCAAACTGGTACAGGAAGAATAGCATAATAAACAGCACACGCCAAACCTGTTTCATCTCTACCCTCTCAATATCTCCTCCCAACCATCCAGGAACTATTTCAAAATCAATCCTATTCTATCAGTAAATACTTCAGCATGTATCTCTAAGAGGCACTCTTTTATCTTTTTAATAATACCAACAACGTTATCCCAATTAATAATCGTTCCTTTATATCATCAAATATCTGGTTTTCAGATTTCCCTGATAGTATTACAATTTTGTTTGTTTACACTTCATTTACAGTCTGGCAGCATTAAGAGACTCCCACTGGTCAAATTTGGTATAATTTAAACATTAAGGACTAATGACTGTAATTCATTTCAACACACTGAATATGCAAAAATCTATGAAAATGATAATTTGCCACAACTGTATGTGACTATTATCCCGATTCCTTACTTTGAAAATTGGTGAATTGGTAATTAAACAAAAAAGAACTGAGCATTTATCCTACCTTTTTGGGAAGAACTATAATCATCCCCACTTGATGAGGAAAAGCTCTTCTTTAGAAGAGAATGACAGCTAATAAATGGAAAAGAAAAGTAAATGCAATTAGAAAATTACCATTTTGCCATCCCCAATGAAATCACTGACTCAGGCAAGGATAGATGCAAAAAATCATTAGGTAGAAAGCTGATGCCAAAGGGTCACCCACAGATTACTTGCAGAAAAAGGAAAAAAACACACTCTGCCAAGGAGACAGCTGTCTGTCACCATCTTAATCAAAGGTCACACTCAGCATATTCAATGGGGGGACAACTTGCCATCCCAGCGTACACCTCCTGATGTGAAGCCACCCAGTACTCCAGACCTTCTCTGAGGCAGCCTTGCCAAAAGGCCTACCCTGAACCGGATGTGGTGTCAGAACCTGGCTTCCAGTTTTCAGAGGGTACAAGGGCCAGACTCTGGGAGAAACACATTAGAGGACACTGCAAGGGAATAATCTGACAGATCCAGACTGTGGGACAACTGGCTTGATATCTAAAAAAGTCGTCGTCATTGGGAAAGAAAAAGGAAGTGGGAGGCTACTCCTGAATAAAATGATCAAGGAAACATAATTATAAAATGCTGAAGGGGTCTGCTGGGGATGGGGGAAGGAACTGGTATTAGACACTATTAGAGAAGTACTGCTCATTTTCGTAGGTGTGAAAATGGAATTCTGAGGGAAGGAATGTCGAGGTATTAGGATAGTGCCATTGACATCTGTCAATTCCTTTGAAATGGTTCAGCAGGAAATATAAAGTATGGCAACATCTGCTGAATCTAGGTTATGGTTGTATACACGTTCAGTTACTAGTCTTTCAACTTTTTTGTATGTTTAAAAATTTTTTTCATAATTAAAAAGTTTTTAAAAAATCAATCAGGCCAGGCATGGTGGCTCACCCTGTAATCTCAGCACTTTGGGAGGCCTAGGTGGAAGGATCACTTGAGCCCATGAGTTTAAGACTGCAGTGTGCTATGATTGCGCCATATGATCTTGCCACTACACTGCAGCCTGGGTGACAGAGCTAGACCCTGTCTCTAAAATAAAAATAAATATATAAATAAAAAATAAATCATTAGGCTAGAGCTTCAGTCCCCAAACCGCGGGGCCAGGGACCAGTCCCAGTCCGTGGCCTGTTAGAAACCAGGCCGCACAGCAGGAGGTGAGTGGTGGGCTGGAAAGTGGAGCTCAATCTGTATTTGCAGTTGCTCCCCACTGCTGGCATCACTGCCTGAGCTCCACCTCCTGTCAGAGCAGTGCTAGGAGCAGCTGCAAATGCAATAAATGTTATGTGCTTGAATCATCCTGAAACCATTCTCCCCTCACACCCTCCTACCCCCTCCCCCACCCTGCTGGGTCCCTGGAAAAACTGTCTTCTGCGAAACCAGTCCCTGGTGCCAAAAAGGTTGGGGACTGTTGGTCTAGAGGGATGAAAAAGTTCACTTCATTAGTCAGGTCTATATGACTACTCAGTCTGCATAAGTTCTAAATTTCATTGTAACTTAATACACATTGGCATTCTGGCTTAGTACAGTTTTACAAAAAAAAATTCCCTGTTTTAGTTTCAAGCCTCTAAGTGACCTATAAATAGGAACTTTAAATACTTAAAATTCTGAATTGTTTTGTGATGCATATTACCTTTAGTTTTCCATCTAGTTTTCATCAAACCTGAGTCTAAAAGTGTTTCATCATCATAAATGGTGATGGTTTCAGTCTGACATTGAACTCGTATAATTTTTGCTAATTAACAGTTAAAAGTTAACATGACTACATCAGGGAAGTGTTTCTCAGAAACGGGAGGCCTGTCAGCAGCATCTGGCGATGCTTCTCAAAACACAGGTATGTCCTCTCTCCTCTTCTGTTAAAAACCACTGGGTCAGGACAAAAATGAGAGAGAGAAATTTAAGAAAATAAGTAATAAAATATTATAATGTAAGTGGTTCAAAGGTAGTTTAAGGCAGGATGTCTGAGATTACCCTTAACCTTTCAAGGTTGATGTAAAATAGGAAACCATGTTCTCTGACAAGATACTTCTGTCAGATAAGTAATACTAGGCTGAATAGACAGACCAGTAGTCTAAGTCAAAACAAAAATGCTCATGTTATGACAATATTGGTGCATTTGCTGTACTTTTACTCCCACGACTATACTCTGAGACATCCATAATATCCTAAAAGCCAATTATCTTAATGTCAGTTTACTTAAAATACATAATTTTATGGCATGAGATACCTGTTTCTGATTTGATGATTACTCAGACCTTATCAAAATCAAGCTGCACTGCATTAGTCTGCATCTACCCGTAGCTTTAAATTCAGTAGCTGGCTCCACATTGTAGAAAGAAACACATAATTTCTATTTATTTATTCCTTATTTACTCGAGACTGGATCACTGAAAAACTCCTAGAGGAGAAATAAGGATGCCTCTTGGGCATCATCACTAACTTTCCTAGGATGATGTAAGTAAGAAAAAATGTCAATTGCATCACTCCAAATGTATGCCATAGTTAATGTTTGATCCACCTACTCCATAAGAAACTGAAATGATTTAAATAGTAAGCCATAAAGTGAGAAATTATGAAATAAACATGTGGCTATCTCCATATGCTATATATTTCAGGTGAGCCTAGGGTTGTGTTCATTTTCATATTGTCTTCAGTTGTCTAAAATAAACAATATTCTTTAAAGAACTATATTTCCCAACATTTTGTTATGAAAATGTTTAAATACACAGACAAGTTGAGACTTTATAGTAAATACCCCAGTATGTATCACCTAGATTTTATGCTTAATGTTTTTACTCTTGCTTGGTCTATCCATCTATTTACTCCTCCTTCCATTCATTTTGCTTACATTTTGATACATTTCAAACTAAATTGCAGACACTAGTACACTTTATCCTCAAATACTTTGGCATGCATATGATTAGAGTTCGATATTTAAATTTTCTTTTGATGAAAAATTTATACATAATGAAATGTACAAATCTTAAACATTTGATTAGTTTTGACAAGTACATACACCTTTGTAACCAAAACCCCTATCAACATGTAGAACATGAACATGACTATCATCCCAGAAAGTTCCCTCATGCCTCCTCCAAGTCAATCCCTAACCCCACCTAGAACCATTGTTTTAATTTTTTTCCATAATAGTCTGTTCTAAGACTTCATAAAAATGGAATTGAACAATATGTATTCTTTGTTGTAAGGCATCTTAGCATAATGTTTTCAAGATTCATCCATGTTGTTGTATTATATCATTAGTTTGTTCCTTTTTACTTCTGAGAAGTGTCCTCCCAGTATATGAATATACTACAGTTTTTAAATCTAGTTTTCTGTTAATGAACACCTAGGCTGTTTCCAGTTTTTGGCTATTATGAATAGTTGATGTGAACATTCTTGTACCAAAAAAAAGCAGCAATGGTTACTGTTTCAAAGGTCAGTTGCATTCTCTGTATGATACATTATTTTGCATTCTCCCAGAAGATACTATTTACATATTGTAAGGAAAATTTCTGGCACATGATTTTAAATATGTGGTTTAGTTGACAGAATCAAAAGGGGTGGGTGGGGAGTCCCTGTACTATAAGAAATTAAATTGCTTGCATGCATTTTATTAATAAAACCATATGGACTGAAGAGATTAATATAACTTCTATTGTTCATTCACTGATATTCTTTCTCATATAGCTGAGAATCACAAATTCATACTGATATCTATTCTTTCCAGGTAGGTTGGTCAAAGTTATCTAGATTCTAGTGGACTAGATATTTGTGAAATTAATTTTGCCAATTCCTATGACTCTAAGAATTCTCTTTCACACTTTCCAAAGGAGCTTAACAAAATCCTTGCTTCTGCCTGTGAACTGTCCCACCCTCTCCATTCTAGCTTGGGTTGAGCAGCCTTAAACCCAAAGGACTGCACTATGGTTACTGAACCTTCTTGCTACCCTCCCTTCTTGCTGGTTTTACTCTTCCAAATGAAGCACAAAGTACTTTCTACTATGAGACTGAGTCATTTATGTACTAGAACTCCGATTTAGAATAGGAAAAAAAACCAACATATATTTTTGGCCAATTACTTAACCACATCTCTAGCTGTTAAATTCAAATAATTTAATGACTATCCAGAAAAAATTTAAATAGCTTTTAAACCTAGAGCTAAAGACTCAGTATTAAAAGTTGAACTTGGTCAGGAGCAGTGGCTCATGCCTATAATCCCAGCACTCTAGAAGGTAGAGGCAGGAGGACTGCTTGAGGTCAGGAGTTCCAGACTAGCCTCAACAACAGCAAGATCCTGTCTCTACTATAAATAGAAAAATAAGCCAGTGTCAGGGTGCATGCCTATAGTCCCAGCAACTCAGGAAGCAGAAGGGGAGCACTTGAGTCCAGGAGTTAGAGGTTGCACTGAGCTCTGAAGACACCACTGCACTCTAGTCCCAGCAAGAGAGCAAGACCCTGTCTCTCAAAAAAAAAAAAAGTTGAACTTATTTCTGTATGTTAATTTTCCAAATGGCCATGTCCTCTTCCACATCACTATCCATCCAGCCTTGAGTCACCTTTGACACCTCCTCTCTCCCTCACTTCACAGCCAACTCAACACCAAGTCTCATTAACTTTACTTCCTAAACCGCACTCAAATCCATCCAGGTCTCTCGGTATCCACAGTCACCACTCTTGTTTAAGACATAGACCTCTTGCTGGGATTCTGCCAGTCTCCTAACTCAGCTTTTACAAACCGCCTGAGTCCTGCAACTGGTTCTCCCCATTGCACTGCTGTCACCACACCCAGGGCCCTCCCCACCTTAAAACTGCCCGAATATTAAAGACCTCCACCTTCACCAGGCCAAAAAGCCCCTCCACCTCTCCAGCCTCTCCTTTCTGCCTGAGCCACGGTGTCTTGAAATTTAGTACACCAGAACAGCACCAAGCTCTATCTTTCTCAGGCATTCTTCTGACTGCCTCCCAAACTAAGCCAGATCTCCCACCTGCCTCCTCACTTGGTTGAGCTTGACATCAAATGCCTCGCAGTCCCATTTATCTTTCCCTTAAAGCACCTGTCACAATTTTAATTTTGTGATTATCTCATTACTACAAACACTTCCTCACTAGACGGCAAACTCTAAGAAGCAGGAAACAAGACCAGTTTATTCCTTACTCCGTTGAGCCTGGCACAATAAACAGTAGTTCATTTTCCAGATTCTCCCCTCTACCTTGTGTTCTTCTCTTAGATTAACACCTTTCACAACATGTACTTGGAACCGAGGCTTCTTGGCAGGAAAACTTAATTTACGTCCCTCAGGAGTCTTAGGCCACGGAGCCTACTAAATGATAAACAGGGAAAGAAATCCCAAATCACTTCCCGACCTCCCCCAGTAAGGCCTCCCCCGGCGGCAGCAGCCCGCAAGCGAAGCGTTTGTCCGGCCTTTCCTGCGCACACACTAGCGCAGGCGCCCGCGCCCAGCCCCGGCCAGAGCGGGGCCCAGCACGCAGGAGCCGCGCACTTCCGGACGGAGCTGACCCGGTCACGTGACGCAGCGGCGGCCGCGGCCACGCCCACTCAGAGAACGCACCCGCGACTGGCCTGGGCCAGAGAAGGGACGAACTGCGCGTGCGCGCGCGCAGGTGGGCCGCAATGGCTGGCTGGGACGTGGGATATCGCAGGACCAGCGACCCTGCGAGGCCCGGGCAGCGGCCGGAACTCGAAGAAGGCCCCAGGGCCCGGCCAAACCCCCGACTCCGCCGCAGGGAATGCGGGAACTCCCCACGCCCCGCCCGCGCGGGACGGAGTAGCCATGACCTTACAGGGACGCGGCTGAGCGCAGTGCCACCTCCGCCGCAGGCACGCTCCCTAAGGCCATGTCCTCCCGCCGCAGGACCCCTCGTCACTCCGCGCCCCTCACCTTCAGCATTACGCGTCCTGGGGTCGGCCATTTAAAAGGTCAGGCAGAAGGAGCCAATAAGTGCTCTCCGGAGACACCCCTTCGCTTACCGTAGTGGGCGGGGCTTCGACCCGCGTCCTTTAAAGGAACGGTGACACGGGGAGCCGCGCTTTTCGGCTGGTGAGATTAAATTCCTCCGACAAAAAATGTGGAGCGCATGGGGGAAGTTCCTACAGGGAAATTGCTGCTCACCTGGCTCCCACCTCTCCAGAAGTGAGATGAAGATGTCGATTTTCTGCAGCAATCAGAGCATCCTCCAGTTACGTTAACGCCTATCTCGGCATGGCTGCGTCTCCCACTAGGGCTTATACAGAGTTTTCATAAACGTGTTTTTTATTTAATAAAATATTTTATATTTAACCAAATATTTCATAAACGTCTTTTATAATGATTGTGAGTTAAAGAGCACTGTTCCCAATTTACGGGTGAGCAGACAGACTCGGGGGTGTAAAAGGCTTACCTCGGTTTCCCACCTGCAAGCAATCGATTCCCAAACGGGTTCAGGTCATGTTGCAATTGGGAGAGGTTCTAACAAGTCATCAATTTGACCAAAGGGAAAACGGACCCGGAGTGATTAGCAGGCTTGCCCAGAGTCCGAGTAGAGCCACTTCTAAACCTCGGTGCAGTCAGGTGCCTCTGCTTTCTCTCCTACCATCTGTTGGGGCCTCCCCCTGGGCCACCAGCAGCTGTTTCTTTAGGATTGGAGTTAACCACCTGTCCCTCCTTTTCTTAGGCAATTCCTCAATGCAGAGTGAGAATCTGCAATCCTGGTTTAGTGAAGCTACCTAATCTGGGAATAGTTTGAATCCTTGTATGAAGAGAAACTCTAACACGTTGTCTTATTTAGTTCTCATTAAATAACTCCTTGAATCAGTTGTTACCTCTTTTATTACAGATGATGAAGCCAGTTCAGCCTTAAAAATCTCCTTGAGAGCAAAGGCCAAGTCTCGGTTTCCTCATCCAGTCCACAGTGCTTGGCAGCGTGGCCACTCACGGTTAAAATAGTAGGGTGGTAAAGCCCTGAAACAGCTGTGTGTGTGACCCAAAGTTCAGATTTGCATATTGGCCATTTCCAAGTTAAAAAAGAAGGATTAAAGATGCATTTTATTATACCAAATTATTTCTCAGTACCAAGATATATGTTTGTTTGATATAGATACCAGGATAGAGTAAGTAGCACAATACTTTCGGAAATGTTAGGTGCTCAGTAATTAATTGCCCACGTCTATTACTGTTTTTACTTATGTGCCTGACACTGTTCCAAGTACTTAACATAAATCAAGTTGTTAATCTTCAGGACAACCTTACGAACTAATTACTATTATTACCCATTTTACAGATGAGGGAACTCCAGTGCAAAGAATTGAATTTGCCTGAGGTCACACAACGAGTAGCCGAATCAAGATTAAAAAATAAGAACCCTAGGCATCCTGGTGCCAGAGTAGGTGCTCTTAACCCTAAATGTTCCTTATGCTGCTAGAGTAGTGAGTGAAGCAGTGAAGTTACAAGTCCTCAAAAACATTAAATGATGTAAAATGTGTAAAAGCAATCGAAGCATTTAGTACCCAAATTAAGGACTTACAATTGGTGAGATTATGATATGAATAAATTCACACCAAGTGGTCACTGCTAACCAAAGCTACCTGCCATCATCCATCTGCGCTTTTTGAAGGCAGATGTGTTCGGAGTAGGTGCTTTGAGAAGCTTTCTAGACTGCCATTGTCAGATGTCTACATACATCTTTTCCCTTGAACTCCACTTTGACCTCCGGCCTAAATGGGACTTGGCAGCTTTTAAAGAGTCATTGAGAGTCTTGGGCTCATCTTGGTGGTGGCAGATTTTGAAGACCCTTGAATAAAGACTTTGTAGTTTGGTAAGGTAGTACTCCTATGTCACAGATCTGTAAACCGTCTGATCTGTTATGTGCACAGAAGAGGACTCTCAGACATGTATAGAGCTTTCCCGATTCTCATTGTTTCTATTATACATATAGTTTGTCAAAATAAAAAAGTCAAATCCTACTGACTCTAAAACTTTCCACTACATAGTAATCTCCATGGCAGGCCTGTGAAGTTTCTCAGTCAATGCATATGTGTATTGAATGCTCTGGTGAAGGATTAAGGGGAATGTTCTGTTCCTCTCCATGCCTGTGAACTTTCAAGTTCTCTCAATTTTCCCAGATGCAGAGGGAACTTTCTAAAACAGGGAGGTGTATGAGATGCAGTTGCTTAGCCCAAGGTCATTGAGGTACAATGTATCTGATCTACCAAGGAATTATTCTATGGGTGATTTCTTTAAGAAGTCAACACTAGGCTGTGTCTTCATAATGCCACAATGACTGTAACAATTAATTTTAAAAGCTAATCTTACAGTAATCAAAATCCTGGGTTTATTTCAAAGTTATGTAGAAGCTACAAAGCCTGCGTGGGTTCAGATAGTCAGCATATTCTTCAACAAATAGTTGTTCTTGGATTACAGTTAATTTATATTGTCTCCCCATAAGTTAATAAGCTCCTGTCAGGGCAGTTTTGCTAAAATAGGGAAATTGAAGTCTATAATGCTTGAGATCCTATGTAGTACCAACAGCTAAATCTAGCTGAAAGCAATTGTCTTAAATGGCTGCAACTCTGTCATTACAATGGTGGTCAAATTACTGAGAGGATCCAAACTCCCCTTAGTATATGTTTACAGACTTGTCAAAAGGATGATGAAAAACCAGACATGTAAGAGGTTTTGGCTGAGTGTAGGTAACTTGTTCAGAACTTCCTAAAAGTACTTTCAGCTCAATGCTATGTGTCTATTACCGTAAACTATTAAAGCTGAAAGCTGAAAGCCTTCTTATGGAATCTTTACCATTTACCCTCTGGCAGGACTATGGTTAACCCATTGGAAACATGTAAATATGCCTATATTTTTAAAAAACAAAATGAAACAAAAAAAACTCCAGGCAAGGAGGCAAAGAGGCAAGGAGATTTAGCTCCTCATTTCAATGTTTTATAAGACTTGGGAATCTTTTCCTTTACATAACCTAAATCCATCATGTTGCTACTTAGACTGGTTCTGCAATAGAGCTAGAGAACATCTGGTGACCACATCTGTGTTATGTAACCCTTCATATGCTCTCAAACTATTATTAGATTCAGAATAAATTTCTTACCATGTGTAAGATTGGACTCCAAATTAATAATTTCTCTTATCCAAAAATGATGGCATCAATTATTAAAACATGGTGGTGGTTGTGAATGAACAAAATAAATGTGTCTAAAATGAGCGACGTATTGTAATGAATTTTTTGAAAAGCTTTCATGTCTGCTAAATAAAAGTATTTGTATACAGAAGGTCCATTTATCTTCTGTGAAAAGTCTGTTGTGGAACTGAATGAAGCAGAAAATAGGTTCAAAAGTCTCCTTTGGAAAAACAACAGAGCCATGTGTTTCCATTTCAAAGGGATTGAGTTTTGGGGTGATTCAGTTAACTTTGGTCATTTTGAAACACTTAATGAAAGTAATTTCTGTTATCATCATGGGACAGCATGCAGAACAACAAAGAACAAGTACACAAAACTTTAAAAAATGTACATTGTTTACTACTGTGTAAATCAAAGCAAAATGGGACCAAGTTAGTAGTTAGCATTTTACATTTAAAATACAACCTTATACTATAATGTTTTTAAACAGCCACATGAGACCTTCTAGTTACAAGGCTATTTAAGGAAGGCAGGACTGACAGCACATAGAATGTTAGTAATAAATCTCAAAGGCCAATTATTCCATTTTGGAAAGTTCCTCGAATGTAGAGTTTTACATGTTTACTGTATAGGGAAGACTTTCCACTGTACATTGGAGTCATTGTTTTGCTGCTTTTTCGCCCTCCAAGTTGCTAGGTTCTGCTGCAAAGATTTTAAAGGCTGTTTTGTTGGCAGCCTAGGATGCATCCGTGACCTTACCAAAGTGGAAGTGAAAGCTCTTAGTTGTTTTTTTTTTTTCTTTCTTTTTTTCTTTTTTTTTTTTTTGCAACAGTAAATCTACTAATTTTACAGTCAGTTGAACAGCAATAGATTAATTTGTGTAAAGGCTGCACTCACAAAGAAAACCTGAACTTCAGTGGCTTGAATGGCTGAAACAGCAGTGTGATATTTGAAGGGTAGACACTCTCACAACTTGCTCTAGAAGGATGCAGGCAGTCCACTGTCACCTGCTTCTCAGCACAGGTGCTGACCCCTCGGTCGACTCGGGGCCTCCTGACGGGGTAGCAGGAAGGCTGGGCCTTTGTGTGCTACAGAGAACGCGTTTCCAATGACTGGGCCAGTTTTCCCCAGCAGCCACAGGAAACAGAAGAAAGAAGAGGTTAAGGGCCGCCACGAGGGTCAGAGTGGGTTAAATTTAGTTAACATCAGAGGTTATAGCTTTTAACAAGAGCTTCAAGAAAACTTATTCGAAGATGCAATTTGTTTCTTCTTTGTCCACTGTTATTTTTTTTTTTACCCTATTGATAGTGACAGCTTAACAAAGTTTTTATATGCTAGAGGTTTTCATCCTTTAGAGAATAAAGAACTGTGTTCCTAAAAAGAGATGCAGGTGGAGGACTTTATAAAGCTTCCATGATTTTCAAATTGGGAGCTTTAAAATAGGCTCCCTGCTTGGCTAAGTCAAAAATAATCTGTGAGGGATATGTTAAAAAAAAAAAAATCCCCATTTGAAATGGAGGAACGATTCAGCAGTCAGATGCAGAGGCTCAAACTTCTAGAAGATTCTTTGTATTTTTCTCTCAGCCATCCTAGTGTAGTTTTCCCAGTTGTTATTTAAAATTAGAGTCCTTCTCTTAAGTTTCCCTGGGTGTGTTTCTTTAAATTTAGAGAATACTGGACAGAACTAGTTGTTGATTATATTTCTATGTAAGCAAAAAAGATGGCCATTGACTTCTGTATGTATCCTTTATGCGTCTCTTATAATTCTGTGACTCTACCTGTTCCAGGACTGAACCATTATGGAAATTGGTCTTTCGAAGGAGACTCATGTAAGCTCTAGCCTTTCAACTGGACGTGTATGCTTACCTGGGTCTCATGTTCAGTGTCCTGTTTCATGACCCATGCATTACATAGTTGCATTTCTCTGATAAACAATAGGCTTGACTTCTTTGAATGAGTTTTATCCACTCATTTAGCTGAGGTTTTTGAATGCCGAACTTGGGTTTCCAGGGCCATGCTTTCTACTGGGTGGTCAGCAAGGTAGACGTAATCTGCACATCTAAGTGCGGAACTATAATGTGCATTTGAAAACATGTTTGTTCCAGGTATAACTAGGACTCGCTTAATTATTATTTGGAAAATAAGATGTATCTTCTAGATACCTAAGCTTACTTCTCAAATAAACACAAAACTTTATTCTTACCATTAGGAATAAAAGTATTTTATATAATGTATTACAAATGTTCTTGCCTTCTGAAGTACGATGTAATGATTATTTTAAAGAACTGGGGGTGTCATCATGACTGTACATTATGCTACGATGGCAGATATGAATAATACAATCACACTTGTATTAAGTGCCACTCAACTAGATGGCCCATGCTACCTGCCATGGTTTTTTAATTTGAAATTCTGCTTTTTATAGATTTTCCTACTCTTCCCTTGCCATTATAATGCCAGCTGCCCTTTCTCATTGCTATAATTGCCTACCTAGTTTTAAAAGTCCTCCTGCCTTCTACAATTCTGTTCAAAGCCAAATTCAGGTGCCTTTTTGATGAAAAGTCTTCTTTTCCTTTGGGTAGGTAACCAATAGTGGATTGCTGGATCGAATGGTAAGTCTACTTTTAGTTCTTTGAGGAATCTCCATACTGTTTTTCAAAAGGGTTTTACTAACTTGCAGTTCCACCAACAGTGTTCCTTTCTCTCTGCATCCACACCAGCATCTATTGTTTTAAGACTTTTTAATAAAAGCCACTCTGACTGGAGCAAGGTGCTATCTCATTGTGGTTTTAATTTGCATTTCCCTGATGATTAGTGACGTGGAGCATTTTTTCATATGTTTATTGGTCTCCATTTGTCTTTCTTCTTTTGAGAAACTTCTGTTCTTGTCTTTTGCCCACTTTTTCAAAGGACTGTTTGTTTTTTTCTTGCTGATTTGCTTGAAAATTGAAACTCTGGATATCAGCCCTTTATTGGATATGTAGCTTGTGAATATTTTGTTCCATTCTGTAGCTTGGTTATAATGAACACTATTTGGACGATGGGCACACCTATAGCCAGAACTCAAGCATTACAAAAGTGATCCATGTAACCTAAAACATTTGTACCCCCCTAATATTTGGGGGAAAAAGTCAAATTCAGTCTCACCTGGACTGATGCAGGTATTGCCTATAGGGGCTTCTACCTCTCCATCTCACCATATTCCAAATTGGTCCCCACACCACTGCCAGTATAACCTCATCTTGGTAAATCTTCACTCACACCATTTCCTTGCAAAAAAAAAAAAATACTTTGGTGGGGTTCCACGGCCTGCCTACTGAACTGGATTGTGATTTTCTACTCTAGCACTGAGAGCCATCTGCAACACATCGTTAGCCTGTTGTAGTGAGCCAGTCAGTCAACTTGCCTGCTCTGCCCATACCCCCTTTCCCAAAGTCTCTGCTCCTTCACACAGCCTCTGAAAGGGGCACCTTGTGCCTGCATGCATTTTCCCCACTCCCTCTTCCTGTTCATAGCTGATAGGACTAGGGTAGAAGCCTGACCTGCAGGAAACCAGTCCACACTGTGACAACCTATGAATTTTGCACTGGGAGATTAGGGTTGTCAAAGGGTTTGAGTAAGTGTGGAAGGGTGCTTGTGGCAGAGATACTAATGGGATATCTGTCCTCCTCTTCCTAGGTTCTAGGGGGCACGTGCCTGCCCAGAATAAAGACAGTATGTTCAGCCTCCCTTACAGAAAAGTGTGGCTATGTGACCACGTTGTCTATAGCAGTCAGCCTACTGGTCTCACAAGCTTACGGTACATTAATTATTTGTTGAACCGTTGTGCGCTGTAAAATACACAACAAGGCCTTTTTGAATGGTCTCTGAAATAAGAGAGAGCACGCTCTCTCTTTAGTAAAATATACAAGCTTTGGTGCAAGCCTTTGTGTCTTCTAGATGCTTCCTTTTCCTTTTCTGGCTTTGAGTCGACAGTATTTAACAAGAAACCACTAGATATTTTGCTACAGTTTTAGGAGGAAACTTTCTAAATCACCATGAGGAGTTCTGCTGATATAGGGATTCTTTGTTGAAACAAACTCCTATGCTAAGCATCATACTTATGACTGTAACAATATACAATCACGGAATTAGAAGCACAGAAAGTCTAAACAATTTATGAAAAAGTCAGAAAGTCTGTGTCTCATAAAAGAGAAACAAAAAGGTCTTCAGATTTCTTTGTGCTAATTACATGAAGAACTCTCTAATCTGCAACCTACATTCAATATAATCATCATAATTGCCAAAAGGGCTCCTAAATGACCACATATGTATAACATCGGATTGACCTTGCTACACCCACGTCAGAAAGATCAGATCCAGTTCACAATGCAGCAGAAAATCCAGTCTAACCACTTCTTTCATTTTCTGTAGGTAATTGATGGATTTTATGACTGAAGTAGATAAATGTTTTGGTATTAACAGTCACAGTCAAAACCAGACATCATAAAATGAATCCATGTGCAATTATAACTGCAACTTTAAATTATTACTGGGAGAGCATGGCACTGAATAATGTGGACTAATGAAAAAAATGGCATGTGGCCTCACATTAGGATGCATCATTTAAAGGCTATCATTGGTAGCCACTGACAATCAGTTGTACCCCCTTTCACGCTTAGCCATCATGTCATGGCACACTGGTGTGCAGAAGTCATTTGTGTTAATAATAGTTTAAGTCGTAGAATTTGCCACTGATTTTATGTATTTGATTTTGTTTTTTACAAATTCAAATGGATTTGAAGTTATTCTGTTTGTAGTTGGTCTCTCTCCCACTTGCTTCTTGAATGGGTGAGAGAACTGCTGAGTGACAGGTGGCATCTCAGGAGCTGCGTCTTACCCCAAACCTGGTGGGCGAGGCCTTTGGCTGCTTCCTGCACACCCTGAGTGCCCACCCATGAGCTGGGTCACGCGGGCGCAGTGCTGCCCCTGGTTGCTGAGAACTGCTTTCCCAGGCAAACGCAACGGTGTGGCTCAAAGGACCAAACTGGGCTGGGAAACACACTAATACTGTTATGTAGCAAACTCAAACAAGAAAACACAGGACGAGGTAGAAGGAATGCAGAGTATGAGCGAGAAAAGAAAAAGAAAAGAAAACACAGGACAATGGAGAATTCTAAGTATGCAGAGAAGTCTGCAGAGCCAGGCGGCAGCCTGCTGGCCACCACTGTGCATGGGGGAGCAGACTTCAGCTGGTTTGGTTGCTGCTGCGCCCCCCACCCCACCCCATGAGTCCATATCCTGTGGGCTGAGGGGGCTCGGATTCTACACTGTGGCCTTAGCAATTGAAAAATCAGTTATAGCGGAACTTTCATGACATGTGTGTTCAAAAGGTGTCATAACTTTAATGTACTTTGGTTACTCCTGATAGAATATTATGAAAATGAAAATTAAAACACAGCTCAATTCTGCATTAGGTTACATAGGAATCAGTTTCAGTGAGAGCGATCTTTATAAATTCAGCTTATGTGCAAATGGGATTTATTCCATAAATTAACCCATGCTTAATATCGAATAAGAATATGGTCTTCTTGTTTGTCTAAAATATTCCCATGAGAGGGGCTGGACTAGAGCCGGCTCTTTGTATTCAAATTACTCCAGAGCAAAGTGTTTAAATTAGTCCTACAGATTCCAGTAGAATTTCTGTCCCTTCATTCGACTCTCCAGAGAAAGTCTTGCCTTGCTAGTTTAAGGGTTTCCATGGTAGTGCTCCTCTTGAGTAATTCTTGTATGGCCCAGAAGGTACTGTACTGCATGGGAACCTGGCTCCTAGGAAAGGAGCTATAAATGCTTTGGTAGATTTTGTCCCTAACTCCCTGACAAATGACCCATGAGACTCCTGAGGGGAGCAGCACACACAGCGGCAGGAAAGCTACAGATGAGACATCTGTGCAGGAGAGGAGTTGCCAACAGAAAGGGCTGGTCAGCCGGCAGCAACAGGAAAAGGCCCCAGGACAGAGGACACGGGGGTTATGTACACCCAGGGAAGCAACTGTCTCGGCCCAGCAGCCTCCTGTTAGAGCCACACGCGGCTCAGACCAGCAAATGCTCTAGGTGGTGGCACTGGGCGCTGTGTGCCACTGTCACCAGCTGTCTAATTTTCAGCTTCAGTGCCTTCTTGGAAATGATACTGTAACTCAGCCACAAACCTTCCATGACCCAGGGACGCGTAGGCGTGAGGGAGGGAAGCCAGCGGCAGCAACCCGCGGCCTTGCTTGCGGGCTGCCCCAGACCGGCCCCACGGGGGCCTGTGGGCTTTTCCGGACTCCAAGACGAGTGCTGGGGCAGAGGCGCTGTGTGAATTCTTCCCGGACATTCCTCTCCAGGGACATTGCCTGTCTGGTCTTTCTGATGGAGGTATTCTCTCCTGCTTTTGAGAAAAAATATTCTGGATCAGAAAACCGAGCTCGACACCCAGGAGTCCTGGTCTGAGTTAAGGCCCCGTGTAGATTCCACTTGTCCCCGACCTGAAAGCAAAATGGCTTCAGGCCACATATTAATAATAATGATGTAATGTACAATATCACACATTCACGCACACACATAATTAACTAGCTTACTGTGTGCGCCAGGCTCTCTTCTAAGCACTTTGCGTGTGTCGAGTCATTTAGTTCTCAAAGCAATCCCATGATTGAGAACTATTATTGTTCTTGCTATATATCCTTCCACTGGAAAGGAAACTGCACACCTGCTGTTTCATCTGTGAAAAGAGGTACTAGCACTGCAGAATTGGAAGGGTCAAAAGAGAGAGAACATCCAGGAAACTGCAAAGGAATATCTCAATGTGAGGTATTATTAATCTCCTGGTCCTGGGCCTCCTTAAAGTCCTTACTCTGAGTATTTTCTGATTTGTGTGCAGGAGGAGGAGGAGATATGCTGTGTAGGCCAGCACCATTCAAAGTGTGATCCTCGGACCGGCGGCGGCAGCAGCAGCACTGGGAAGCTTGTTAGAAATGCATGTTCCCTGGCCCCTTCTCAGATCTCCTGGTTCTGAAGCTATGGGTATGGAGCCCAGCAGTCCTATGTTAACAAGCCTTCCAGGGGATTCTGACGCTTGCTAACATGTGAGAAGCACTGATGTGGACAGGTCATTCATTCATTCACTAAATATTTATGGAACATCTCTAGAAAGGGCTGGTCAATGTGTTGGGAGAACAAAGTTGCAATCCTCAAAGGGAGTGTGTCCTTCTTAATGAACTCCTTTGAACACGTCAAGATTCTGTTTGAGTGTGAACTCAAGCAACCAGCTGCCTCCAGAACACAGTCTAAACTCCTGATGGTGTGGCTCTGCTGCCCATGAACAGCTTCAGCCCTGCCCCCAGCCTTTCCTTCCACCTAATTGCTCTTCCCAAATCTTCTCTCTGGCCTTCTTGGTGTCCACTGGTTTCTCCCCCTGAGAGCCTTTCTCCTCCTGCTCCATCCATCCTTTGAGACTCTTCTCAGATGAAACCTTCCCTCACCCTCCATGTGGGAAGTCACCTCTTCTCAGCTCCCTCAGGCCTTTGTCTCTGCCTGTTCTATCTGCTTCTCAGGCTGGACAGTAAAATATTTTATGTCTGGCTTGTCCCTTAAACTAGAAGCCCATATTTTTTATTTATATATCTTCAGTGTTTAATACTTTAGGAGGAGCTCCTGGATGTCCACTGATGGAAGACAAGGGAATTGGAAGGCAGGGGAATGAAGAGAGTGAGAGAGAGCAAGAGAGAGGAAATGAGGGAGGGGAGGTGGGTCCTCCTGAAATGTGGTGGTGTGCTGACATTTGCCTGTATTTCTCTGTCAGTCATCAGCTCTTCATCTGTTAAGGTTGTGATATGGTTTGCGTGTTTGTCTCCACCAAATCTCATGTTGAAATTTGGTCCCCAGTGGGACCCAGGAGGTGTTTGGGTCATAGGCATGGATCCCTCATGAATGGCTTGGTGCCCTCCTCAAGGGAACGAGTGAGGTCTCTATTGTTCACATGAGAGCTGGCTGTTTGGAAGAGCCTGGCATCCCTTCCCCTCTCTCTCTTTTGCTTCTTCTCTCACCATTTGACACACCTGTCCCCCCCACCCCCCAGCAGAAGCAGATGCTGGTGCCATGTTGTACAGTCTGCAGAACTGTGAGCCAAATAAATCTCTTATCTTTATAAATTACCCGGCCTCAGGTATTCCTTCATAGCAACACTAAATGGACTAAGACAAGGCACAGACAGGATGATTTTGTTTTGGGGGTGAAAGAGACTTTCAAATGTGGCTATTGAAATGATCTGCAAGTGTTAATTAAACTCAGTAAATATTTATTTCACACCTACTGTGTCTGAGGCACTGGGTTAGGTGCAGTGAACAAGACCTCCTCCTTGCCCTCAGGCAATTCTTTATTTAGCAGAGAGAAAGGTGCAGCTTCAAGGTCCTGCATACAGAGCGGTGACCACTGCCTTACTACCAGGGTGGTAAGACACCAAAGAAACCCAGTGCACAGATAGGCAAGGTCAAGGTGAGCACAGGCCCAGGGAGGGGCACCAGAACTGGGATGGTGAGGATGAGCCAAAAGAGGGTTTATTCTCTCGGTCCAGGGAGCAAAGTGTTCCACCCAGCCTTCCTGAGGACAGAAATGACATTGAATATCACAACTCCCATCGCTGTTGTTTGATGTGTAAAATTATATTTAGGCAGAATGAATAGTAAATGATACCAAGTTGTCAATCTATAGTGCAGGTCCAATCCTGTTCCACCAACCCTTTCATTATCCTAACGAGGTTGAGGAGCCTGCTGAATATTGGTAATAATCGATAACTGAAATTGATCTTCAACACTGATCACTGCTATCCAGAACTGGGGGCACAGAATGGGGAAAATGACATACACAACATTCCTCTTGGAATATTGCTTCAAGAAAGTTCAGTTTGGCAGTATGCCCTAGGTGGTGACACCTACTTGCACTGCCAAGTAGCTGCTGCCACTGCTGCTCTCACCTGGGAAGATGGACAAACGCCAACAAAAAGGTGTGCTCCTGGCATTCTCAGAGGGGTGGGCATGCTGAGCAGCTCTCCCGGGTCTGAGGGTTCTCCTGGATGGGCTCCTGTCAGCATGTTCCCCAAACAGAGGCCGCCTGGTGACGTGGGGCAGAGCTGTGACCTTGGGCAGGTTCTCTATCAAACTTCTCTATCTTTTCCTCTTGGTCTGCAAAACAAGGATAGTGATTTTAATATATAGCGGGAATGTCTCACAAATATTAGATACAACGATATTGTTGTTATTATTGCTTTATGGTAAGATATTACGTGAAACGCTGTAGGGTGGGCAGGTTCAGGGTTTCCCTAAACTGGTGATGTTGGAACTGCTATAAAGGAACCATTAATGTTGTATCTGACCAGTGGGAAAGCCTGCAGCAGGACCACTGCTGAGGCAAGAATGGACCAGGCTGCGAAGTGGGTGAAGTTGGTGTCTGATGGCCCCTGAAATCACCTCCCCACAAAGGGCTATCCTTCCTCTCCCACATCTTAGTTCTGCCTTCCCACCCATGACTTGTTTCCACCTTCCGTTCACTCTACACTCAGGGACAATTTCAGGTCGGTATGGGGGGAGATGGCTTTTCCATGGGTTGATCACTATGGACTCTTCCGATGGCATTCTTGAGTCATTGCTAACTTTCTTAATGTAGGGCTGATGCCACCGTCCTC
The DNA here is from genome assembly GCF_040939455.1 of Microcebus murinus. NCBI lineage: Eukaryota > Metazoa > Chordata > Mammalia > Primates > Cheirogaleidae > Microcebus > Microcebus murinus. The sequence goes on along the minus strand of NC_134116.1, from coordinate 76,459,275 downwards.
TGCTAAGGCTCACATTCCTTCCAGAAGACCTCAGCTGAGAGCCAGGGCCTGGCACTGCTGCCGGAGACCTTACTCACCATTTGAGCCCTGGTGTGCGGAGGTGGGAAGCGGGAGAAAGCGGTGAGGAGGAGGGTGGAGATGGGGCTGGGTGTTAAATAGAATCATGTTCCCGGAAGCACCAAGGCTCATTTGAAATATTGATTCCTCTGTGGGGGTCACAGCCCAGCCTTTGTTGTGCTTTCAGAGAGTCTATTTATACATTTTGGTCTTCCTTTCAGAGTTGCCTCCTGTATTGGTGACACTCCAGCTTTGCTGAAGTAGTGTTTAAAAAAGAAAGTAGTAATTATCCACTGCACACCCAGATGGGGGAATGAGAGTGAATGCAAAACAAAAGCTTTGAGATAAGCATTCAACTCCCACTGCTTCAGGAGGAATCTGGAATCTTCTTTGTGTCTAGCTAAAGCAAGGTTCTTGAAATAAATAAGCACTTTCATGCCCTTGTAAACCATCCATATCTTGGGTTTTCAGGTCCATATTCTGACTTTCCCACTGTGATGTTTTTATCCTTCATCCTTTACACGGAACTGGGGTGGGGGTGGGAGGGATGTGGGAGGGGAGATGTCAGTTGAAATGTTTGGTCTGAAAGGCAATCTTTCATTCTCCTGAGTTCCCTGCCTCCCTCCCATTTCTACCTAGGCAGTATAGAGATTTAGTACCAAGTTCTCAGGACAAGCCCAGCTGCTCTCTGCCTGCAGCTGAATGAGCAACCCCCGTGAGCCCAGCACAAGAGCATCCACACTCAGAGTTGGGTCCTGATCAACCCTTGGAACCATGAGAATTAATGAACTTGTGGTTGCTTAAGCCACAAAGTTATGGGGTGGTTGGTTATGTAGTAATAGTAACCAAAACATAACTTTGGGGCCACATGTGGCCTTCTGGATCCTTGAGAGCAGCCTCTTGGCTGAATCCAATTTTTGAAGTTTGGATTTAGACAAGGGGCCACACTTGGGGATCTGGAGGGTCACATGTGGCCCCGTGGCCACAGATTCCCCACCCCTGCGTGACTACACTACTATTAAGGAGATGGAAACGCCATGCTTTTGGAAAGTTAAAAGGTAGTACTTACACCAAAATCTAGAAAACTATACCCTTTGCAACAGAAATCATGCTTCTCTAATATTATCCTAAAAAATTATTCAACAAGCAAAACAAACCATATGCATGAAAAATGTTCATTGTAGTATTTTTTAAAAACTTACAAATAATCTAATGGAGCAAGAATTAATTATAGGTTTACTAAATTATGATACATCAACACATGGGAATGTTAATCTGCTTTTTAAAATGATACAATAGAATCCCTCTTATGTAACTCCACTGAAACTAGTGATAAAAAAACACTTATTTTAAATATTTGCTCTTATTTAAAGAACACACAGTTACTACATTCAATTGCCTACATTTAATGTAGCACCCAAGCCTTTTTCTTGCAGGTGGGTCTGCTGCCCCGACCTCCACACCATCTTGAGCAGAATCACATCTACAGGCTCCTGTGGCGTGAGAAATGAAGGACACTTGGGAAGCCGTATGAATGCCGAATCATCTAGACTCCCCTCCCCACAGTCTTATCTCGCTACATCTATTCCAGTAGCCTTTATTTTTAGTGACTCATTTTTATTGAGATTTGCAACTTAGTTTTTATGGACTTTTCTGCACTCACATTTTATGTGATATTTAATTAAATTGTGTAATTATAATATCAAGTAAGCCCCGCAAGAACAGATTTGGGCACAATCACAACAGATTTTTGGTCTGAAGACAGCCCGACAGGTGAGAGCAGACGTGTGGAGGTGTACACCAGAGCACAGCCTCCGGTCCTCGGCTGTCCCTGACTGGGGACATCAGAGAAGGCCCTCCAAAGAGGCCATGGAGAACAGCAGGTGCCCTGCATGGCTGGCTCAGTGGAGGGCAGTAAGGAGGCCTTTTGCTCTAAACATGACTACTACATGTAACACAGGAGCATTATGTCTTCATGTTCAGTGAAGAAATACAAAATGCATGTATGGCCTGGCAAAAAGAAGTAAAAAATGTAACCATGCAGACAAGTGTGATGGTCTATCTCAGCAACCCAGTTCCAATAACTGACTGTGATATTAGGATTATATATTGGTTTTCAGCCACGGTTCCTGGTTCATAAGTCCCACAGCCCTTGTTACTGTCTTTTGTTATAATGTTGGGAACTTCACGCCTCGGGGGCAGCCCTCAGGAAACAGAATCTCCCTCTCCGGCCTTCTCCTATCTTCCTTTCACCTGCCCTCTCTAATCTGATTGCAGGTCTGAACACTCTCACTCCCGAGGGGGTCCTGCCCCATACCCTAGAGGAAGGAATGCTACACAGAGAGGCCAAGAAAAGTCTGGACACACAGGCCTTGCTGGGTTTAGATCATGCACTTTTTGTGCAATCACATTTCTATACAGTCGTCAATCATGCCTATATAATGAAGCCTTCATAAAAACCCAAAAGGACAGAGTTCAGAGAGGTTCTGGATAGCTGAACATGTATAGAAACTCTGTACCCTTTCCCCTGTACCTCTCCCTACGCACCCCTTCATCTGTATCTTTTGTGATATCCTTTATAATAAACTGGCAGATGTGTTTCCCTGAGCCCTGTGAACTGCTTCAGCAAATTAATTGAACCCAAAGAGGGGTTCATGGGGACCCCAACTTGAAGCTAGTTGGTTGGAAGTTCCAGAGGCCTGGACTTGCAACTGGTGTCTGAAGGCGGGGAGCAGTCTTAGGGACTGAGCCCTCAACCTGTGAGATCTAAGGCTACTACCAGGTAGATATCCCCAGAATTGAAGTGAATTGGAGGACACCCAGCTGGTGTCCACTGCTTGGGGTCTGGGGAAAAACCCCTACACGTGGGGTCACAGAAGTCATCTTCTGTGTTGATCATTGTGCTGATGAAACACTGATCAAGTAAGACAGTTTCTGATGGCAAAAATGCAAATAAATGCTCAAACCTGAAGGGTATGACTCATCTGTGACAAATCCATTTTATTGTTGAGGACATAGAGAACTTCAGGGCAGGGCTAAGGAGGAATTTTGCCCACCAAGCCCATTAGAAACTTATAAAAATAAATTATGAAGGTTGTAGAAATTACTTCCTTAGTGAATCTTTATTTTGTGAATCATTAATGCAGTGGGAATTATTTATGCAATTGTGTCTGCAGTCCAAGGGATGAGCTAAGTGAGTTTTATCCGTTTTTTTTTTAATTTGTAAAAAGGTAACAGTTCAGTAGTCCCTAAACAAAATTCATATCTCTTTCTGACATCCAATCACATGAATTATTACTGTGACACACTTGTACTTTTTTTGGTAGTTTTTGCACTTTTTGGTAGATAAGAGAAATTAGTACTGAGTCTAAATTAAGAGAATAAGAAGGTTCATGATGAAATTTACAGTTTGGCTCTGGAAGGTATTATCATGTTTTAATATAGATTTCTTTAGTGTTTAGATAAATTCAACCATTAAACCCAAACTATAGAAATGTATTCAGCACACAATTCCTGAGCACGTGGTATGTTTCAAACACTGTTTTAGCAGCCAGGTGTACAGTGGAGAAGAATGTCACAGGCCCTGCCTTCGAGGGGCTTGCAGAGTCAAACTGAAGCATGCGATTTGAGTGCTGGAGCACGTTGGGGTGCAGCTGTCCACGCTTATGGACGAGGAAACTGAGGCACGAGGAGAATGAGCAACCGTCTTAATGTCACACCAGCTTGGACCTGCCAATTTCCTTTTAGTTCCTGACTTACATTAGTAAGGAAAATTAGTTAGCAAAATATCGGGGAGTGGATTCCGACTATACGACATTCTGGAAAAGGCAACACTATGGAGACAGTAAAAGGATCCGTGGTTGTCAGGAGTTGGGGGCAGAGGGAGGGATGAACAGGCCAAGCACAGGGCTGTCTACAGCAGTAACACTGTTCTGTGGGACACTGTCACAGTGGCTACGTACATTTGTCCAAACGTACAGAACGTGCAACACTGACGGTGAACCCCGACGCAAACTATGGTCTGGGGGAAAATGCTGTGTTCATGTAACGGGTTCGTGGACTGTAACAAACGCAGCACTCCGTGCAGGATGTGCAGTGGGGAAGGCCGTGGGTCGGTGGGGGCAGGGAGTATATGGAAACTCTCTGTGCTTTCTACTCAATTTTGCTGTGAACTTAAAACTGCTCTAATAAAATAAATTGAAAATAAAGCCAGGGTGGAGTTCAATTATAATTAACTACTTTAATCTATTTTAATAATTGGGTAAGATCTTCCTTGTGTATTATTCATGCTTATATATGTGAATTACATAGGATGTTCTCGAAATAATGAATCAACAAAAGAGTGGACGTTTCAGAGAAGGTACGGCCGCCGGACCGAGAAGGCAGGGAGCCTTCCTCTATGGAACACACGGATCTGAGCTCAGCCTGGCACCAGATGCACACACAGAGTCCATCGCCCCACAGGAGAACTTGAAAAGGGGGCCAAGATTCTTGTCTTCCAGAAGACATTCTGGATGGGATTCTGTTTTGCTTTTGTTTATGTTTTTTTAAAGTTTTGGATAGGTCACCTCTAAACATGCTTTAGAGGTAGAACTTCCTTCAAAATAGCTTATTTTATTCTTAAAAACACATCGTGTCCTTAAATCCATTTTTAGGTATTCTTTTTTCTTTTGTTTTCGGTGCAGACTGTGCGCTGCGCTGGTGCTAGTGTGCAGGCCCCATGGGCTCTGCAGTGTGGCCGAGGCGGCTCAGGGCCTCCCTCTGCCCGGTTTGCCTGGGACTCAGCCAGGACAGTCTCCAGGCAGAGTCATCTCCCCCGTGAGGTCGCTGGGTCCGTAGGCAACATGCAGGCACTCAGGCTCTACCCCCAACCTGCAGAGTCTGCAGAATCTACATGAAAAGGTAACCGTCACCTGGGAGGCCGGCCTAAGCCCGGGCCCTGCTGCTGGTTGGGAGCAAAGCGGAGGCCTTCGGGCATCCGCTGGAGCAGCACCCCTGCACTGAGCACCTGGAGCACCCCTCCACCTAGGCCCCTGTGACCAGCTGGCAGTAACCACCAGGTGTCCCTACAGCAACCCCAGCCCCTGTGGATGGCCACACTGTGGGTGGGGTAGGTCCTGAATTTTAATACTGGCTTCTTTATTGGGAACAATATCCTCCTCCTCCAGGGACTTTGTGGGGACAGAACCCAAGATTGCTGAAGCAATCTTGTCCCAAAAGAAGACACCGAGATTATTGGGCTGGAAGGAACTTTTGGTCTTATCTGGAGAAGGCTTGTCTATAAAACTGCTGTTATTGGTGACATTCTGCTCCTTTAAATTTTCCTGTGCCCTATTTTTGCAACTATGAACACTGTAATGCACCGTGTGTGTCTCATGGCTGCTGTTCTCAAAACCCACTTGAAAACAAGAAGCCCCTCTTACCTGCACACATAGTTAGAGCCCTCCCCTAATAACAGCTAGGAAGAATTCTTGTTTAGTGCTTGCCAATCATCTCACAGCTGGCAGTGATGGAAGTGGGTTTAAACTCACATCTGTCTGACCCAAGAGTCTGAGCTTTTAACCGATACGCTGTAATGCTACCATTTGTGTGTGTCTGGCCCTGTGCTAGGAGGTTTCCATTTTATTTCTCGTCCTTATCATGGCCCTGAAAGCTATTGTTTTACCCCCATTTTCCAGATGAGGAATCAGGGCTCAGAGTGGTTACATGGCTTGCCTGATGTTACAAAGCTGACAAGTGATCGGCTCAGATTTCTAAACCCACCTCTGCCTAACTCCCAAGCCGCGCCCTTCCTTCTATCCCATGCTGCCCCTCTGGCAGAGGCAGCGTATCCGCATGGGGGCTAGAATCGGGCCCCAAACACACAGCAAGCGCAGTCCTTTTGGAGACAGGCTCAGGATATCAGAGCTGGAAGGAATGATTCAATTAAGGGTTTTCCAACGTCAGGGTCCATTAACAACTAGCTGGTTGGCCTGAGTGGACAGTGTGTGATCCCTGGATCTCTATACAGACAAGGAAACTGAGGCCCAAACAGGTGACACGACTTGCCCATTGTCACAGAGCCAGTGGGTGAGGGACTCAAACTCTCAGACTCCCGCCTTTCCTCAGCTAAATAAATCATGATCTCCTTTAGAACATGGAAAACTGGCTCTGCTCACTTTTCTTCCAAGTCTGGTGTCTAAGGCCTGACTCGTCACCACCTTGGCATTCGGTGCATAAACGCTCCGGCTTCTGAAACGGAAAGGCAGGCGGGACCGCCAGGCCTCTCCTCTCCCGCTGCCTCATCCCGCCCGAAACAAAGGGAGCCTGTGGCTTTGTTTGAACGGGGAAGGCGGCAGAGTTGAAAGGACTTACCCGGCCCCCGAGGCACCCTTGCTCATGAGTCAGAACATCGTGCTTCTGTGAGAACACGCCTTAGACATGCATTCAAAATCTGTACAGCATTTACTTTCCCGGAGCTGCTACCTCGCTGCACGAGGCCAGCCTTGGACACGCCCCAGGGAGGGCGCAGCCACCGGACTCGTGGCAGGCCTTGGGCTGGCAGGTGGGGGCCACGGGGAAAGGCAGTGATGCCTGGGGAGGGCCTCTCCCTCCTGGAGCATGGACCCAGGGAGGTCTGGAGAGGCTCGGGGAGCCAGATCTCCCACACGCCCGCCGTGCGCTGGGCACCTGTCCACAGCTAACGTGACTTAGCCACTTTCACATTTAAATAACCGAAGCCTGAAAACCGTAGAAAGGACTTGTCCGGGGTGACTCACTGGGGATCCCAGCCACAACCGTTTGCATGCATCATCAAAGGCCTGCGATGACAGACACAGCCAGGCCCAGCCTCGCTGACAAGTAGAGACAGACTCCGGGCGCTGCTGGGAGCTCCGATCCCACTTGTCGGTGGTGCTGTGGCCGCAGGCAACCCCTGATGGGTGTGGACAGGAGCTCGTGGTTGACAGATGCAGCCTTCACTGGAACAGGCACCAGTCACACACTCTGGAAAGCAGAGCGCACCGCCCCTGATGTTTCCAGGTGGGGATATTTCCATCTAGGGAGATTGGTGAGGTCCCACCTCGCACCTGGGCGCCCGAAAGTGTCACGTCTGCTTCTACTCCTCCCTATGTAGCCCGCATTCCAATCTGCTCTCCACCTGGCAGCTAGAACGTACTTTCTCCTTTAACTCTGGGAAAATACACAGAACATTAAATTTACTATTTTAGCCATTTTTAAGAGTCCAATTCACTGGCATTAACTACGTTCATATTTTTGTGTGACATCACCACCACCCAGCTCCAGAGCTCCTTTCATCGTCTCAAATGGAAACTCTGTCCCCATTAAACAACAACTCCCCCGCCTCCCTCCCCAGCCCCTGGCAAGCACCGTTCCACTTTCTGTCTCTAGGGATCTGACTGCTATGGGGACCTCATATAAGTGGAATCACGCAGGACTGGTGTCCGTGGCTGGCTTATGTCACTTAGCATGATGTCCTCGAGGTTCATCCATGTCATAGCGTGTGTCGGAATTTCCTTCCTTTAGAAGCCTGAGTAGTATTCTACATTGTGGTTACCCATTCAGCCACTGGTGGGCACTGGGGCCATTTTAGAATGTTCTTTTAAAAAATGCTAATGTAACAAGCTGGCAAGGCTGTGCCCCCTTCACAGGACCACTGCCCTCCCTCTGTCCCCGGGGCATAGCCCCCCTGGTCTCCTGGTGTCCTCTCATCCCCCCAAGGCCTTGGCCTGGGAAGCTGTGCCCACCGCTCTTCCCCCGGTCACCTCACCTGCAGGTCCAATCCACACCCGGGGCCCATCCAAGTCGCGCTTCCTCACAGACCGCTCGGAGCTGTCACTGCACATCTGGTTCGCCTGGTCCCGTGTGCGACCCCTGCTTCCGCCAGCAGGCTCCAAGCCAGTGTCTAGTTCTGCCCTGTAGTCCTCGCACTGACCCAGTGCCTGGCGGGCAGTCGGCGCTCCGCAAGCGCTCACGTGATGGAAGAACGAGCGGTGGAAGGAGCGTGGGGCTGGAACCGGACCGGCTCAGATTTGGACATCAGCGTGGAAGACCCTGAGCAAGGCTCCTAGCTCTTCTGAGCTTTGGTGTCCCCATCCGCATCAAGGGCTATTTGTATCAATCTTGCAGGAGACTTTAGAGCAGGGGTCCTCAAACTTTTTAAACAGGGGGCCAGTTCACTGTCCCTCAGACCGTGGGAGAGTGCCCACTGTGGGCCCGGGACGAGTCGGCTGCTAAGCAGGACAGGCCGCTGCAGCAAAAACACCCAGCCCGGCTGGAGAAATGTCCTAGGCGGGCGGCATGTGGCCCTCGGGCCATAGTTTGAGGACGCCTGCTTTAGAGAATAAAGCACAAGCAGGATGTCTAGCACATAGTGAGCGCTCAGCAATATAATGTCACTGCCCTTTTCTTTTACACAAATCCAGTCAGAAGGGGGCAGAACACGTTTGTTCCCGTAAGTGCCCCAGCTGCACTGGCTCACAGGCGAGGTGGCATTTCCCTGGGAGAGAAGGCTGGCAGAAAGCCTCCAGGGCCCTGGCCACCCGGTAAGGTCTGGAGATGCTCTCTGCAAGACCTGAACGCCCTACCTGTCTCCATCACACCACCACGCCCGACCTCACCCTCAGCCACTGACCCCGAAGTTAGCTGAGGAGGGGGAGCAGGGGAGGAGAGGGGGTGGTTCCTCCCTAGAATTTGGCAACTTGGTGGTTGAACCACTCCCACCAGGATCACCAGTGGTTTGGGACTCCCTTTTCCCTTCCCCGCTGTGCTGAGCAGGCTGAGCTCAGAGCCATGCGCCCCGCACACTCCGCAGCCAGCGGCTCTACCCCTGGGCCCCGTGGTGCAGTGCCCCGGCTGTCATCCAGCACCACCAGAGCGAACCTGAGCACAGATACACATGCAGCTGTGGAACGCCGGCTTGGATCGGAAACACCAGCACGGAGCCTTGCAAGCCTTGGTTGGGTGAGAAAGGAACTGTGAATGTTTTTCTAGGCTCAGACTCTTCTAACAGATCCAGGGCCGACAAAGGCAGGCCCATTATGTGGGGCGCCTCCCCCGGGACTCAGCTGGGTCAGGTTCCTCCTATGCAAATCGCTTTGCGCATTTATCCTGCTTTTCATTCACATGACATCTCCTGGGCTGTGGCCCCAGCCTCTCTCCTCTGCAACATTTCACAGGCAAGGGAAGCTCCACGGGGGAGAGGAGACGCCTGCGTGTTTGCTAAGGAGGTGGAGTCTTTCTTTATCCACGTCTCCTCTGCCTGCTGCATGTTACTGTGTGCCACATCCACATCCAAAATGCTTGACTGTTGCAATAAAGGACCAAATAAAGCTGAGATGAACTACCCCTGGATTCAGAAGCCCCAGAACATCAAGGGAGTCCTGAATTCTACCCATGTGCACACTCTACACGACGCTCTGCTTGTCATCTGTGAGACGGGCCAGGTACCAGGTAGAGCCGTGCAAGGGGAGTGCTCATTGCAAAAGACGTCACTGAGGACGTGTCTCCTCCAGGTGGAGACTTCATCCTGTGAGGGAGAGGGCTGCAGGGGAGGCTTCCACCACCTGCCACCACTCCTGACTTCTGGGAGAGCAGGTTTTATTGCTCTGCAAGGGACGGTCACAGTGGACGTGTGGGTACCCCATGGTCCTGTTCTGCTGCTGACCACTTCCCCCAAATGTCATGTTTTTGTAGCTTGTCACTTGCTTTGCACACAGAGGACCCCTCTTTTAGAGTTTGCATGTGGCGCTTGGCAGCTTATCTTCAAATCCATGCTTTCTTTGCACCAGTGTATCCCAGCTCTTAGTAAGGGGACACTGGGGAGCATTCGGTCAAGGCTTGTTAAACTGAGTTAGTTTCATGTTTTGGGGTGGACGGTAGGGACTTGCCTTCTTCAAAGAGCCTTTGACTCTTAAGCGATAAAAGCAAGGGTACAGACCCATGTGCAAGATAGTATCTCAGCTGCTAGCGTGTCCCTAACCCCAACACACACAAGCCTGGGCACACACGAATTAGTAAAAAGATTTCACAGGGATGCACCATAACGTTAATAGAGGTTATCTCGAGGTGGTTGGAATTATTGTTGGATTTTAGTTTCTTTTTTATATATATTTTTTCAAAATACCTATAGGAGCCTATATTACTTTTGCAATCAGAAAAGAAATAAACATTTTATTTCCTCTATAAAAATACCCTTGAAACTGGTTAATTCTTAAGTAGTCATCAGGCAACATTTTCAGAGGAATTAATTAACAGCTGGCTTTAAGCAAGGCGTGGGAGAAATAGAACATGACATTATATCAAGGTTGGGGGAGAGACAAAGCAGTGACAGGGAAGAAGGGGACGATCCCGCCAGCACTATGGCTCTCTCACTGGTGTTTTTCTGGGTCTCTCCCTCTCTCCTTCTGTCTGTCTGTCTGTCTGTCTGTCTGTCTGTCTCTCTCTCCCTCTCTCTCTCTCTCTCTCTCTCACACACACACACACACACACACACACACACACACACACACAGCCTCCTCATCTGCCATTTCCTAGGTCTGACACTAAGAACCCTGGTCATCCCTCAACCCAGCATTGGGAATACCTCCCCGCTCAGGCTTTGAGGCGACAGTCAAACTGATACTGTCTTAGTCTGTGTTGCGTTGCTATAACAGAATACCGAAGACTGGGTAATTTATAAAGAACATAATCTTATTTCTCACAGTTCTGGAGGCTGGGAAGTTCAAGATCAAGGCACCGACATCTGATACAGGCCTTCCTGCCACGTGGCGGGAGACAGAGGCAAAAGGACCACACTCCCTCCACCAAGCCCTTTCCTCGTGGCACCAGTCCACCAGGAGGGCAGAGCCCCCATGACCCCAACACCTCCCAACACTGTTATAATGGGGAGTGAGTTTCCAACACATATGTTTTGGGGGGACACATTCAGATCACAGCAGATATTATCAGTCAAGGTTCAACCAGGGAAGTAGTCATGTCTGTACTTAAAATAGAGGAAAATAAATACAGGAATTGGTTTCACAGGTGCAGGAAGAGCTGAGAGGCCAACAGGGCACTGAGAGATTAGCACTAGCCAGGAAGCCACCACCTCTAGGCTGCAGGGACAAAGGGGGTGTGCAGTGTGTGGCCCTGCAGAAGCGGGAGCACTGGTGGCCTTCCTGGTGGACTCTAGACCGGGGGGAGATGTAGAGTGAGGGAGGGAACATCCTGGCCCTCCCTTTACCCCTCTAGTCTTGTACCAGCACCTCCCAGGCCAAACCCGCTGGCAGCAGCTGCCCTGAGGCCCACTGTGACACTGAGCAGAGCAGGGGTGGGGTGGGCGGGGTCTGAGGGCAGAGGGGATGCAGACTGGACACCGTCTATCCTCAGGCCAAAGGGACAGTGAACTGCCAGCTCCTCCTCCTCTCTCCCTTCCCCACGCCCCTGCCTGTTAGCAGGATGGGTTTGAATCATGCCAGGCAATTTTTTCTAGCCTATACCACCAGCCAAATTGCAAAGATGAAAGTGTTACATTAGTTTAAAAGGACCTCCTAGATGTTTTTGTAAATAAGGGCACTGCGGTTTCAGAATGCCAGTCACTCCTGTGGCTTCCAAGTGTCCTCCAACTGACAACAGCTCCTGGAACCAGAGAGGATCAGGGGAGCAGCTTCGTAACGAGGGAGCTGCTCTGATAACTGGTCTGCGCCTGGACACAGTGGAGGCGTCCTCCTCCCTCTCCCGGGCTCTCAGAGTGAATGCCCTGCTTTCTAGCAGGCCGAGAAGCTGGGAAAAGAGGTCGTCCAACCCAGGGCGTGATTCATGAGGCAGGAAACCAGGACAGAGGATGCTCCCCCAGGGACAAACAGATCCCAGGAGCGAGAGCGGCCGTCTGGGGCCTGATGTCACCTTTGCAGCACAGTGACCTTACCCCTTGCTGTTGTGGGCCAGTGATGGGGGAGTCTCACCGCTGAGATTACTATTTCCCCCTGGTGGGGCAGTGCGATGGTTTGAATGTCTGTCTCCTCCAAAACTCACGTTGAAATTTATTCTCCAATGTGGAAGTATGGAGAAGTGGGGCCTTTAAGAGGTGACTGGGTCTTGAGGGCTCTGCTCTCATGAATGGGTTAGTTCATTCATGGATGAATGGGCTATCGGGGCAGTGGGACTGGTGGCCTTATAAGAAGAGGAAGAGAGACCTGAGCCAGCACACTCAGCCCCTGCCATGCCATGTCCTGCACCACCTCGGGACTCTGCAGAGGGTCCCACCAGCAAGAAGGCCTCACCAGGCGCAGCCCCTCGACCTTGGACTCCGCAGCCTCCATAACTGCAAGAAATAAATTCCTTTATAAGCGACAGAAAATGGATTGGGACAAGAGTCAAAAAGGAGTGAAGCGTATTGAAGCTCTCTTGATAATATTTTTCCCTGAGAGGTACAAATGTAAGCAGAAGATCCTGTTTTATAAGCCAAGGCAGGAACTACAGAAAGGAGAGAGGGAGGATAGGGTGTCTCCTCCCACCTCCACCCCTACCCTCAACCCTGCAGGTAATGTCAGGTGTTTGGGGGCTGCCTGGGCAACAAAGTCACAGTCATGCATGAAAAGAAGGCCAGTGTCACCACCTGGAGCATACTGAGCAGAAGAGCACAAACCCACCCAGACCCTGCAACTGAGGGGAAGTTCTAATTCGCCTCTTGTTTGCATTTTATTTCCGCTTCCTCATACAGTCCGATTTTTGATAGATAAATATAATAAAAATGGATCATACATATATGTACAGTTTTAAATTCTGCTTTATAAAATTAACATTACATAATAAATAGTTTAAGTCTTTAAGTATTCTTCTAACTTTATATTGGTAGGTTTATAATAGTCCATTTAATGATTGTTTAAAAATTTAAATGTAGATTGTAAGATTTATTCTACAAACTACAAACACAGTATACAAATACGGTCACACCTCTCCTATATTCTTTTAAAATTAACTGCTGAAGCACCCCAGACCCTTTGGGCAGAAAGTCTAATTCATCCCTCTCAACATTCCCTGCATCTCAACCATGTTGACCGAGAGCACAAAATCTTTCCTCTGTCCTTTGGGAGCACCTGGCAGCACCTGGCGCCTGAGCTGCTCTCTCGGGGGCTCCTGCAGCCCGCCCCACCCCCCACAGCGTCAGGCAACGGTTCTGAGTGGGAACTAGGCAATCCCCATGTATGCAATCTGTCGGTCTGAGAGAGGCACACACCAGCCTTGGTATACCACATTGTTGATCGCTATTTGTCAGCTTTATCTTTTCTTCAAAATAGAGGGGATAGAGCTGGAGCCCATTCTACTAAGCGAAGTGTCACAAGAATGGAAAAACAAGCACCATGTGTGCTCACCATCAAATTGGTATTAACTGATCAACGTTTATGTGCACATATAGTAGTACCTTTCATCTGGTGTCAGGCAGATGGGAGGGGGAAGGAGGGGGTGGGTATATTCACACCTATTAGGTGTGGGGGATGGACATGCTTGAAGCTCAGACTCGGGTGGGGCAAGGACAATATATGTAACCTAAACATTAATATCCCCATAATATGCTAAAATAAAAATAAATAAATAAATAAGATAGAGGGAAAATTAATATTTTGATAATGGGTGGAGGGGTTTCAGGCTTCAAAAGAGGAAATTTCCAAGGGTATTAAAAATAAATACCAGGGCAAAACCTGTTGTCTGCCACCTGCAGCCACACACATGACACACTTGTAGGGGGAGGGTGCCCATTGGGGGAATCAGATACAGTTGCTGAGAGAGCTACTGATATTTGTATATCGTGATATGTAAACAGACAATAGCAACAAGAACAAAAACAAATCATTGAATATATGTGGAGAATCAACACCTTGAAGGAAGGAAAGAATTCCGAGCAATCAAAATAAATGCCCGCCCCCAAGTATAACAGAGTTAATTCAGGCAACAAGAAATAAAAAGTATAATTAGCATTCTCAGAAATATTCAAGCACATATTCCTTCAATAAAGCGAGAGCAGACTTTTTGAAAAGGGCTATTAGATAAGAAAGAAATATATTTTAGAAATTCAAAAAATTTGAATGGAGGCAAATGGTGGTATGCCCATACAATGAAATACTACTGAGCGATAAAAAGAAAAAAATTACTGATATATGCTACAGCATGGATGAATCTCAAGTGTATTATATTCAGCTAAAGATGCTAGAGGCAAAAGAGTACATGCTACATGGTTTCATTCACATCAAACTCTAAAACATGCAAAATTAATCTGTGCTGATAGGAATCTTTAGTGATTTCTGGGGAAAGGTCATGAATTGACCAGAAAGAGGTGAGAGCAACTGTCCGCAGATTGGAAATGTTCTATATCTTGATGGGGTGGCTATATGGGTTACATGTATACATTCATTACAATTAAACTGCACACTTAAAATTTGTGCATTTTATATGATTATTATACATTAATTTTAAAAGGGATGCAAAGAACAACATGAGCCAACTCCCCTCTTAAAAACAACAACAATAAAATGCTTTAAGTGACCACTCTGACGTGTAATTCAGCTGAAACAGAATCAGTGGATTAGAGGAAAGAGCAATGGAAATCATGAAAAGTGGTAGAACATGAATCCAGAGTAACCAACACTTGTATTACAGGAATTTTATGAGGAGAGAAGAGAATGACTAGGATGGAAAAAAGACAATGAAAATATGTAATAAATTATTTTCTGAGTAGAGAGAAAGGGACCACTGAATGCCAAGTAGGAATTTTTTTAAACCTACCTAGACATGGTCTGATGAAATTTCTCAATTCCAAGGTCAAAGAGAAAAATTATAAGCTTCAAGACAGAAAAAAAAAAAAAAAAAAACCAAACAATTATCTTCATAGAAAAGAGAATCACGCTTTTTACCTACACATCAAATACTAGAAGATTGTGAAGCAATGTTCCCAGGGCCCCAAGAGGAAAGAATTGTGAGGGGCATTCCATGTCTACGCAACTTATCCATCATGTGGGAGGAAGGCACAGTCAGTGTCCTACCCACATCTCTCCTCTACTAAAAAACATGACACTTAAAACTCAAGGAAGTAGTTAAAAATTCATCAAAGTAAATAATTCAGAAAAGAAGACACGAAACAGTGATAAACAATAAAACCTGTGGTCAAGTATAAGTAATTATTGATAACATGGTTGTTAAATTTAGTACACTTTTAAATATTCTTAAAATAGAAGAGGCCTAATGTAAAAATTAATAACGTAAGCCCAAATATTTAGACTATTTCTGGAGGATGCAGCAACAAGACACCATCTCAGAAGTAGAGAGACCAGACCCTCGCCAAACCCCAGCCCTTTTGGTGCCTTGATCTTGAACTTCTCAGCCTCCAGAACTGTGAGAAATAAGTTTCCATTGTTTAAAATTACCCAGTCTGTGATATGTTGTTATAGCAACACTAAGGGACCGAAACACCTACCAAATTTGCCAGCACCTGGATCTTAGACATCCAACTTCCAGAACTGTGAGAAATAAATTTCTGTTGTTTAAGCCACACTGCCTGCGCCACATGCCTGCAGAGGCAGCTATTTCTTTGGGAGAGGATGGTGGTGAAGGGTTGGTATCTGGTCATGAAACTCGTCATTGAACAAGTGGCAGTGGCGTTTTTTCTGAAATAGCCCCCATGGCGTCGTGGGCATTGTTCCTAGTTGTGTAGCCCCAGAGCTTGGGTTTCTAGCCCTGCCAGAGATCCTTGAGTTACCTAGCATACTTTGATAAATGCCTTTTCTGTTTAAACACTACTGCTATTTGCAACTAACCGCCCCAATCAATGCAGTCACTTTCTGTAGATGACAGAGTTGCAGAAAACTTGACTATAGTGACTTCGCCATCAAAAAAGTTCGTCATGCTCCAGGCAGCCTCGACTTGGGCAGGCCAGGTGGGCACAACGGTTTTGCAAAGGACCCAGGCTCCTTTCTCACCCTGCTCTGCTGTCCTTGTTGTGTAGCTTTTGTCCTCAAGGCCATGAGTTGCCTTCTGCATCTTCTGCCTCGGGGGTCCGCAAACTACCTGAAGGTTCCAGAGAGTGGCGTGTGGGCCGCAGGTCTTGTCACAGCTGTTAGCAGCCACCAAGTGGAGGTTTCTCCAGGTTCTTGGTGATCGCTGGGAGAAAAGAATTTCAAGGTGCACCATGTAAGCCAAGCAAGCATCTTTATTTATTTATTTATTTTTTGAAAACAAAAGTACACTCTTAAGAGAGAGAGAGAGCACAGGCAGGTGAAAGGAGCAGCTGCACTGGGAGGAAGTGTGTTTTGGTCTTTTAAAGTCTCGCTAATTGAGGGGAGGAATATTCAAGGCTAAGGGGTTAGCTTTTACTAGAATTTGGGTAGTAATTAATTCCTAGAATCAGGTTCCCTCCCATTTTCATAATTTATGTGGTTGTCTTGAACTGTCATGGTGATTTCAAGGGTGGAAAAATTTTAAAACCTCAATGTAAATGATATCGTAATTAGCCAAAGTTCACGTAAGGTGACAGAGACACCTGACAAGCTGGTTGAAGCCGGTTCCTGCCTGCAGTTATCAGCCCCTGTAGTTAGCTCTTGCCTGAGGGCTGTTTACTTTCGTCTGGTCCCAGCTCTGCCTCCTACTCTAACACAGCCACTCAACCCTACCACCACAGCACAGAACCGGCCACAGACATGTGTATGCAAACGGGCACAAGTGTGCGTTCCAGAAAAACTTCATTTCAAAATCAGGGGCGGCAGGTGGAACTTGGCCCACAGGCCACAGTCTGCCGATCCCCACTCTGAATCCATGCTCGAAGAGGAGGAAGAAAGGGCCAGAGTCAGTTCCTTCAACCTAAGGCTCGTTGGCCAGGGCTGTGGCATAGGACTACCCCAGCTGCAAAGCAGTCGGAAGGCTGGCATCGATTACTGTAGCAGTTGCAGCCTTTCTAGCAGGGCCTCCCAAACATGTCCATGCCATGTTACACATAGAAAATGATGATGTTTGTGAGGCATATAGGGTACCTGGTTGATGCTACTCACAGCTGGACCAACTGGCCCAGGGGCAATGGCTGGCCCAAGTCCCACCTGCTGCCTCAAGTATGGAAGGGAGCAATTTCTCAGTTCCCCCTTCTGTGCCCCATTTGCAGACGATGATTGGAAAGCTCTGCCCAGAGCAATACAGGCCAGGAAGAAGGTTGTAGGACAGAACAAGGCCCCCAGCATGTGCACTGACTTGGGGGCCGTATCTTCAATATCCTTGCAGAATGAAAACTCCGAGCCACAAGAGGAAATCTGGTTTTAATCAAATTCATATTCTAAACTTTGATTGCAAAACTCCTCATAAATAGAGCATTCTTAAAATGTTTTTTAACATAGTGTGACACTTTTATTCTGGTACTTCCCAGGAAGTGGGAGTTGACACTTCAAATTGTAGTTTCTCCACCAAAAATAAGGACTTCTTTTTGCATCCTGTGAGTAGCTGTGACAGGGTGACAAGACACCCCAGCACTGGCCAAAACCACAAAGCTGCGTATTTTTGGATCAGCGTGGAGATCTGGTTTAGTGATTCCAAACCTTCAAAACCTTCTCCGTGCATAGGCCCAGCCCCTGTTTGCCCTGAGCGCTCTGGGTTCCCTCAAGCCCACACTCTATTTCTGCTCTGGGTTTACTGCTTGTGGCTGAGACGGAGAGATACAGCATGGGGTGCTTGTTCTTTAGGGCAGCAGACGTCCTGGCCCCTTCCCCACACCCCACCGGCCTCTTGCTTCCCGCACTCTCTCCCGTCTCTGTTGCCTGAGCTCCCCTTCTTCCTCTGATAATTCAGGAGAATCTCCCCGTCTCAAGATCCTCAGTCACATCTGCAAAGTCGCTTTTGCTACTCGAGGTGACACTCCAAGTCCCAGCATTAGGCGGTGGACAACCTGGGGGGTTACTGTTCAGTCGACCACACTCGGCCTCTCCTTGCGGATCGGTGTGTGGGGGCCGTGGAGCGGGGACGGCAAGCCAGGGACACGATGCACTCGGGAGTGGAAACTTCAAAGTTCCCCTTGTGAAAGGATAGAAGATAAAAATCACCCCACTGCTACTTGAATCAATCAACTACTTTTATTTTTCCTGTTTTCCCTCCTGTCCTCGGCTAAATGCAGACGTCATTTTATATAATTGCAGTGATGAGGTTAATTCAATTTGCTGTTCCGCTTTCTCCACTGGGTAGAACATGTATTTTAAACTATTCATAATTGCGACTGAGAACTTGTTTTAAATTATTCTTTAACATAGAAGAGAGGAGGGTAAGAGACTTCTTTGAAACGCCAGGGACCCACTGAGGTTAGCAGCACCCCCAAGGCCGCGCCCCGTTTCCTGGCCATGACTGCTCCCCGACATTGGGCCTCGCTCCCAGGACAGTGTAAGAGGCTTTCAATGGAAAACCCTAGAATTTATCAGTTGGGACCCCTTGTTCTCTGCTAGGTGAAGACCACGTAGGAGCCACACGGATGGTGGGGAGGATAAGGAGAGAAAAGAAATATATTCGAAAACACACCACATGGACACCAGCCTTCTGTCTCATTCATCCCGAGTTCATTTCCTAACTTATCCGAGCCCAGTGGCTGAGCTATCAGAAGACTCCAGTGCCGGCTGGATGCTTGGTCCTTTCTTACACTGGAAATATTTCTTGCTGAAATAGCAGCTGCATACGCCTCCCGCAGAGAAGGAAAAGATGACCAGCATGAAAAGTGGTCTGAAACTTTGCTGAATTCCGGCATCCAAAGGTTATTCTGACACTGCCATTTCTCCTTTTAAATCCTACAAAGGCAAAGCTGGAGCGAATTTTCCCGTAACAGAGATAGAAAAAAAAAAAAAAAAGAACCAACCCTTGGGCCTGTGTTTTCAGTAATTAGCTCAATGTGCTAATGAGAGTCTTCAGGGAGAACAGCATTAATTAATGGGTGAATTTCACTTCAATAAATGTATAGGCAATTTTCTAAATGCAGATGGCAGAGCCTGCCCTGATGGCTCTACCTAGAGCCACTCAATATGGTAAGTGTCGGAGGAAAGTGGTTAATTTGTAAAATGCTTCATGATCCTGATTAGAAGAGAAATAATGCTTATGTTTGCTTTCCAATGTACCATTCGTCTCCCCACAGTCCGAGAACCCTAACATCCTTCCCCACCTCCACCGTGTCCTGACGTTCCTTGTGTCTCCTACTGTCCTGAAATGAGACCATCTCTCCCTGCTGGAGGGCGGACAGGGACCTCCCCCTGCCGTGGGCTCTCTCTCCCGGCTTCTCATCCCAGGGCAAGCCGGAGCCTTTATCTCCCATCTCTCTGAGTGGCCAGAAAGGGACAGAATGTGATCCGGGCAAAATCAATGACGCCGTTTAAAAGAAAATGCCTTCTGGGAAATGGAACACCCCAAGGTCATTGTCTCTTTAAGGAATAATTTGCTAGTACCTGGTTACAGACATTTAGAAAGACTGGCAATGGCAGGGAGCTAAGAGGAATCTTCCCTTCTTGTAACTCACCCTCTGGGTGAGCTTTATCTTCCTGTTTCACGGTCGGGGCAGACAAAGGACGAAGTGGGAACCCGGCTCCACTCGGAAGACGCGTTCCCAGGCCTTCCCCATGCAATCGCTGCTCGGGGTGTGTTCAGCACCTGCCTTGTGCACGGCAATGGGGAAGTCACGCTGCAACACGGTTGCGCTGCTCTGGCTCAGTAAACTTTAGAAATCACAAAAGTTCAAATCCATTACAGCCATCGTCTGGACAATAAAATCATAATTTAACAAATCGTCTATTAGCTGGACCCAAACTAATGGGAAAATCCAGTTAGATGGAAATGCCTTAGCCTGCGGCTCAACGTTTCCAGGCTGAAAATGGAGAAGCGTCCCAGAGCTGCTGCCGTGGCTTCAGGGGACAGGGATGAAGGGCAAGGTTGCCCGTTGGCACCTGGTTCAAACTCCCTGCTCACAGGTGTCTGGCACACTCGCCAGACGCTCTGGGTCACCAGCACGCACCTCACAAGTCTGTGTGCGGCTCGGGATGCACTCTGAGGACCGTGGGACCCATCTTTGCGTGACTTCCCTCGAGGGAGGTCACCCATCGCACTCCAGGGATTCTTTCATGTACGTGGAAGAACCTTTCCCCCCTGGCCCACGCTGGCTAGAAAACCAAGTGAATCAGATGTGGTAGTCTGATAAATAGATTCTGAATCCAGCACAAAAAATCCAGCACAACCACAGACCCCCGTGTGGTCCTGAAATCACAGATTTTTTTTTAAAGAGGCAGAATGGAATTTGCGATTACCGAGTGTTCATCGTCCACATGAGAAATCCCAGGCCTAGAAGAGTTGGGACTTGCCCGAAGCCAGGGGATGCCACAGAATGGAGCCCAGACCGCGCCCACAGCCCTCGACGGGAAACACCGGGTCTGCAGGGCCCGAGCGGCCGGGGCGGAGACCTGCCTGCCCGCTCTTCTCCTGCCCGTGCCCGGCGTGGGCACTGCCGGGACCTGAACGCACTGGCACCACCGCCCCCGGCTCGGCTGGAGTCTGGGCTTCGGGGAGAGCAGGCTGCTAAATTTAGACAAGTGGAGCAGGCTCAGCAGAGTGGGGAAACCAGCACTGCCACGTGAAGACACAGACCCACGTGTCCGCTGGCGACACCCTCCCAACCCAGGGGTCCCGGGACAGGAGACAGAGAACCGCGTCTCATCTCATACTCTCGGCTGAGAGGAGAAATGCTGCCTGAGTCCATTCTATGAAACCGGTTCTGAGAGTTGGACAATTTAAAAAAAAAAAATGTTTAGAAAATTCTTGCTAAGAGTTAGAAGAACTAAAGTGGGAACGGCTCGTCGCCCTAGCCGGACCCTGCTCGGGGCTCTGGCTGGAGCTGGGCGTGCCCCTTCTTCACGGTTATGAGAACGCAAGGACCACTGACAGTCAGGGCCACGTGGTCTATTTGGAAAAGTCCACTGGCCACATGAGCATGGAGAGGAGGACTATTTATTAATCCACTCCTGGAATATTGTTTGAAACTACTGGGACAAATGCCCATGACTCCGTGGGTGTGCCCAATTGGCCATTCTCACCTCTTTGGTAATTCATTTATTGCACAAACCTGTGACTGACTACCGTCTTTGTGCCAGGCACTGGGGCTAAGGATAAAATAAGGAGGAAAGCACATGCAGTTCTTGTCCCCAAGGAACATACTGTCCAGTGTGAGAGCAAGTAAAACAATAATCTCCGCAGCAGATGGGTTTGGTGACAAGCGTCCCCTTTGCATTGTCTGGCCAATACCCCCAGTGCTTTGTTGTGGGGGGGGCGGGCTGGGGTGCTAATGAGTAGGTCAGCCTGGCTGAGGCCAGGACCAGAACCCAGTTAGCTGGAGGCTCTAGACAGGAGAGTCATTACGAGTGTGACTTCTGGAGTCAGACTGCCTTGGTTACTTCCTTGTCCCTGTCACTCTCCAGTTTTGTGACCTTGGGCAAGTAAGTGAGCATGTCCAGATCTGTCTTCTCAGTTGCAAAATTGGGTGTAGTGTCAAGCTGGTGCCTGTGCACAGGGTCTGGCTTACCAAGAGTCCCTGGCCAGAACTTTAGTTTGTCAAAGGCAAGGCCCTCGATTGACAATCACTCTAGTCTAAGCAGCACAGGGGACCTGGGAACCTGTCACAGGAATATAGCAGCCGACTTCAGATAGGGAGGCCCGGCTCAGGCAGGAACTTGAGGCAGCAGCTCGATGGGCCGCAGCCAACCGAGATGTGGCCCCCAGCGCTTGGGCGGACCCAGAGCTCGGGTTTGCATTTCCTGAGGCATCGAGATTGGGACTGCAGGGGAGGGGGAGGGCTGGGGTGTCGCAGGGAGACAGACCTGTGTCCGACACCACTGTAAGTTCTGAAGTCAGGAGGTTTGCCTACATAGCCCCTCTCACTCACCTGCAGGCAGAATGAGCTCAATTGAGGTCACATTCACCTGCCGCACCTGCTTTTCAGCCCGGCTATGCGGAGGAAGGCAGGCCCGAATGTCTTCCTCTGTCTTGATTTTCACTGGACGCATAGGAGGCGGGTGCGTGTCTGTAGGAGAGTTTAAGTTCACAGTAAAACTGCAATTTGAGCCCATTAGGGAGAGACTGGGCGGCTGTCACACACGGGGAGCAGTGCATTAGCCTATTTCCTTCCCGTAAAGACCTGTAAAAGCCGCTGGGATTTTTGCAGAATGAGGTTGTTGCAGCCGGTAATCAGCTTGGGCAGCACCGCGAGCCCTGAAACCAACCAGACCAGGTCAAAGCGGCTCCGTGCTGGCTCTGCAACGTGGACTAACGTACCTTAATGTTCGAAGTGACTGGCTCGCCCCACTACTTCCCGGGAGTTCTGCTGCTGCCCGAACTCCTTCCATGCTCGGAGTTCGCTGGAACTCTAACACACGTGTTTGTGTTTTACATCTACCGAGAATCACGGGCTTCCTGAGGCAGGACCAGACACCAGCCCTCGTCTCAGCTGCAGGGCGGGGAGTCGGGCAGGTGTGGACAATAGGCAGTTTGTGAGTGGTGTCCACAGAGCCGTCTGCTCACACAACCT
Source organism: Microcebus murinus (assembly GCF_040939455.1). NCBI lineage: Eukaryota > Metazoa > Chordata > Mammalia > Primates > Cheirogaleidae > Microcebus > Microcebus murinus. The sequence goes on along the minus strand of NC_134116.1, from coordinate 76,436,669 downwards.
GTAACGGAAGGCAAAGTGTCCCTGGGAATGCCGTGTGTCCCTCCCGGCCAGGCTGCTGCCGGACACAATGTTTACAACTCACTTTACACAATGAGGAGCTCCAGAGCCTGTGATGGTGTGGCTATTTCTTCTTAATAAATCATGCACTGGATTGTCAGGGACAACTCTTTCCCATTGATGTCTTATTCTGGGAAATAAGTGGATGGCCTCTGAGTAATTAGGTCCCCAAACAGTAAGCCAGAGGCAATCAACGGCACAGCCATGTTAGGGAGATGGGGCCATCGTGGTGTGGGTTTGAGCAACTCAGAAATCATTGACCCAAGCGATGGAAGAAGAACCCCCAAGTTCAGACCACTAAGGAGCTCCTCACACCTCCGGGTGCCTCCACCCCAAGCACAAAGCTGCTGCTGCAGGAGTCTTCCCAGCGTGGCAGCCCCGGGGGTGGGGGGACACAGTCCAGCACTGTCCAGTTTGTGATCACCCGGCCCATTCGGTCGGGTTTTCTGTCTTGCTTTCCCCCCATGTGGTTGATTATCCTGCTTGAAGCTCCTTTAAATTAAGACAATCCATGCCAGCGTGGAGCCCTCATTGTTGGCCCTGGTCTGTTTACTCCCAACTCTATTTAGGGAGAAAAGGCTGGAAACTGTGTCCTAATGGCTCAATTAGTCCTAATGCCGCGTAGTGTTGACTGTTTAGTTACCACCATATTGTGTACAGAACTAATTGTGGTGAAAGCAAATGAATGGTCAGGAAACAAACAGGCTACTAGAAAATAATTACTTGGAGTGTTTCTCTTTAGTACCTGTGCAGCAGATTTCATTATAGTCAACAGCCTCTAAGCTGCTCGAAATAGTGGTATTTGTCATTTTCATAGAAACTTGATAATGACATTAATTTATCTTAATGGCCTGTTCTATTGTTATAAATAGTAAAATTAGCTTAAATTGTCTTGCTTTTGCTGGTTTTGGATGGCTGCAGAGGGCCCCGCGGCAGCCGACGAGTAGATAATTTGGTGTGCTTGACAGATTTCCAATAATTTGTTATGTGGAACATGAGTAATGCTAGTACCATTAATGTTCATTTTCCTCTAAATTCATTACTGCCCTTTTCCCTTTTATCTTTTTTAATGTCTGGGCCATTTTTCTATATTTCAAGTGGAGCCGCAGAGCCTGTCCGTACTCAGCCGGCCATTAACATTCTGCACATAGCGAACATCCCGGAGAGAAACAACTCTTAGTGAAATGAGCAGCCCGCCCGCTCCGTCTGGCAGAAGAGCGGGCGGAATGGGGTCCTCCCGGTATCAGGGCCTGGGTATAATTAAGTCAAATGTAATTTTAAAGAAATTTAAATGTTTTCATTTTATGGCAAAGGTAAAACACACTCGAGGGAGAATCTAAGAAGGTGTAAATGCATTAATAACATCCATTCCTCCCTTTTCCTGTCACTCCTGTTCCAACTCCGCGTGGCATTTCAGCAAAGGGGATTATTCTGCGTTCTCTATGAATTTGATTCTAATTAATCCCTGAGAAATGTTATGGCTAATTTTATTTCTGTAAGCAGATATGTCGGCATAATATCTGGAACAAAAGTGAGGGGTATGTATCACTAGAAAAACGCCTAGAATCCAGTATACTTACTTTCAGTTCCAAATCTTTGTCTTTTATTTCATCCTGGGCTAGGAGGGACCCCAAAATCAGTTGCTTCGGTCCTTCCGCGGTTTCTATGTGCAGCTACTTTCTCTTTCTCCCCTACTTTCTCTCGTGCTGTGACACAAAGGTTAGTAAATAATAAGGAGGCTGACTTGAGCTGTGTATTGTTTTACTAATGTACATGTTTTGGCTTACAAAAAAATGTATGTAATATTTGTCCTGTACAAGGGGATGCACATCACAACTCGAAGCCAGTTTCTTTTCACAATTTGGGCAGAATGACATTGAAAACTCAGCGTTTATAGACACAAATTCTTTGAGTGACACAACCTGCCCCACCCCAGGTTAAAATGCCCATCTGCGATATAGTGAAAACATAAGCATATTCGGTAAGAAATAGGCTTTCATATTATAAACTGCACCTTTTAAAAAACATGAACTTAACAACAACAACAACAAAATCGACTTTCTTAGGATGCTTTATTCTCTAGATAAGGAAGATGTTCCCCTCCCGAATTGTGCAAGACTCTTCCCAGTATTGCGTGGTCCCACTGGGGCGTCCCAAGAAGGGACATTCACTGATATATTTTTTTTAAAAGTGGACCCTAGACACTTCTGTCAAACCAGAGTCCCTGAATGACAACTTTCACACCGAAATAGCAAATCAACATTTAAAGAACTTTTCCTTTTCATGAGATAAAATTATGTCTTTTTTCCACTGATACAAACATATTTTAAAAGCAGCCTGTTCAATAAAATCACCCAAATGTACTCTTGAGTGTGTGCCTGGGCTCTTCAAACCTCGGGGAGGGATGAAGGATAATGTGCTAATAATGTAATGTATCAGAGGGGCAATTCATAAAATATTTATCTTAAAGCAGAAAATGTGTCTGTCTGCCTTGCTCATTTATAAAATAATAGTTTAGGGGAATTAGGTATCAGCTAAATCCCTTAGTCAATGTAGTTGGCTTCACCCAGAGTCCATTAGACCAGGTTATGTATCTGCTAAGGAAGATGCAGCCTGTCAGTGGTGCATAATGGATCATGAAAGATAAATGGAATTAAGCAATTGAATAATTACAGTGGTGCCCACCAAAGCCGCTCTAAGTAAAGGGCTGCACAGATTTCCATTAGAAACCTCCATTTCAATGGTTAGAAATCCATCTAGAAAAATTTGGCTGAGGCTGAAAGTTAGTGCCAGGCAGGGAACCGAGGGGGAGGGCTATCCCCAGAGAGGCACTCTGGTCCTCAAAGGCCAACGTTGGGTGGCTCAGGAGCATTTCTCGGCTGGGGAGGGGGTGCTCCCCCTGCTCCTCTGTGTCCAGGCTTGGAGCACACAGACTGCACTGTGAATGGTGTGCCCTGGGATTGTGCAGTGTACAGTCTGCACAACTGTGCTCAGCCACCCTTCCAGGGCCACACCCCCAACACCTAGCACGGTGCCTGGCACATGAGAGTTGCTCAACAATATCTGACTCAGAAACAAACAAACTACTGCAGCCTTTATTGAATTCAATGAGAAGCAAGAGGAGACAAATCACAAATGAGAGTAATCCCACGCTTGGCAGACAGGTCAGAAGAAGAAATGGCTGTAGCTTTGTGCAGATTCTTTAGGAGAAGAAAATAAAATCTTTGGGGCATTTTAAAGAACCTAGACAAAATTTCTTTACGTAGCAGTTTTTTATTGAGCAGCTACAGTGTGCCAGGGTGTGCTAAGCGCTGGGAAAACACAAGGATCCTGCCTCGGGGAGGTTTGTGTATATCCGGGAGACATCATGCTGGAATAGAGGACGATTCCCAGGGAAGAGCAGCACGAGGAAGGAGCCCTCAGTCCACACGAAGGGCCCCAACTGGTCTAAACACACTCGTGTTCAGTAAAACCTGCACCAACATTCAGCTGCCTGTTTTTATTCAATAGGCTCTAGCTCTCTTCTGAAACTGCTGCTGGAAGGAAAGGTTTTATTCAAGGTGTGGGTACAAAACCCTGGCTTGGCCTCTTATTAGGTGGGTAACCTCCAGCAGGTCCCTGAAACCTTTAAGCCTCAGTTTTCTCCACGATAATGTTGCCAGGAGAAAGGGGAATTGTGGATTGGATTCACTGCTGATGGGTACAGGGATTCTTCTGGGGTGATGAAAATGTTATGGAGTTAGATAGTGATGATGGCTACATAAGTTTTTGAATATACTGAAAAATCACTGAGTTGTACATTTCTAGATCTGTGAATCATCTCAATTTAAAAAGTAAAAAAGAATTGAATTTCTATACATCATCAATAAACTGAAAATAGCATACAAAAGTATGTTGTTTACAATACCAGCAGAAACATAAAATATGTAGGCATAAATCTAACAAAAGATGTACAACCACCTTTAGAGAAAAATTTAAAAGGTATTGAAACACATCTTAAAAGACCAATGGAGAGAAACATGAAGTTCATGGATAGAAAATATCAATATCGTAAATGTAATATTATAAAGATGTCAATTCTCTCTGAATGATCTCAATGCAATTCCAATCAAAATCCCAACAGAATTTTTCACGGAATGTAACAAGCTGAGCCTAAAATTATATTTAAAGAACCAAGAATAGCCAAAGAATTCCTGAAGAAGAAAAAAAGGAGAAGGACTTTCACATCAAACACAAAGACTTACTATACGGCTATTATTATAGGGGGAAAATTAAATTGACACAATGCATAAAGATCTATTCTGACGGATTAAAGACTTAAATATAGGAGAATATCATAAAGACAGAGGCATAAGGAAGAATTTCTCAAACCAGTTCTCCAAAGCACTAGTTATATAAATGAAACGATTGATAAATATGACTACATTAAAATCAATAATCCCATTCATCAAAAGACAACAGAAAGGGAATTAAAAGACAATTCACACTGTGAATTTGCACTGTAGTATCTGGATTGGGCCCTGAAACAGGAAAATAACACTGCTAGACAAACTGGTGAAATCTGAATCAAGTCTAGTTTAGTTTAGCTAATAGTTTTGTTTAGTTAAACTATTGGTTTAGTCAATAGTATACATTAGTATACCAATGTGGGTTTCATAGTTTTGAAAAATGCATCACAGTAATTTAAAATGATAAAATTAGGGAAAACCTAGTGACTAATTCTCTGTACTTTCTTTGCAACTCTTCTGCAAATCTAAAATTATGCCAAAATAAAAAGTTTATTGACAATCCGGGGACTGATTTTTGCAATATATGTAACAAATAAAGGATTCATTGTAAAGAGCTACTAAAAATCATAAAAATTCATACTACCCAGCAATAAAATGGGCAAAAGTCATGGACAGATATATTTCAGAAGAAGTAAATGAAGAATAAATTTATGACAAGATGACAATCTCATCAGTAAGCAGTAACTGTAAATTAATACCTCCACGCTATCCTATCTCAAGCAATCCTCTTATTAACTGCTGGGAGGAATATAAAATGACACAGACACATAGGAAACAATCTGGAGTCCCAGCAATTCCCTTCCTAGGCTCATGCCTTAGAGTTGCTCTTGCTTTTGCCGAATATGCATCTGAAAGAATGTTTGAAGCAATACTTCTTGTAATGCACAAAAACTAGAAATGATTGGGCTGGGTGAAGTGGCTCATATCTGTAATCCCAGCACTTTGGGAAGCCGAGGCAAGAGGATCCCTTGAGGCTAGGAGTTCAAGACTAGCCTGGGCAACTAGCCTGTCTCTACAAAAAAAATTTTTTTTAAATTAGCTGGGTGTGGTGGTGAGCTCCCATAGTCCCAGCTACTCTGGAGGCAGAGGCAGAAGGATTGCTTGAGCTCAGGAGTTTGAGGTTGCAGTGAGCTGTGATGCAGCCACTGCACTCTAGCCATTCTACCCTGGGCAACAGAGCGAGACTCTGTCTCTAAAAATAAACAAACAATTTAATAGGAACAACTGAAATGCCCATTAACAGGAGAATTGATAAGTAAATCATAGTGTGATCACACGACAGAATATTATACAGTAGTGAAAATGGATGGCAGTCAGTAATATGCAAAAGTAAGAATGAATCTTAAAAATAATGCTAGACCAAAGAGAAGTCTCAGAAGAGCCAGCAAATAGTATAATATTTTGTAAAACTCAAAATCAAGCAAAAGTATACCTAATATTATACAACTATAAATTTTTTAAAAGCAAGGAATGATAAACAGAAAATTTAGGATAGTGGTAACCCCTGGGTTGGGGATGAGGCCGGAGAGTGAGTGCAGGGAGGGACACGCAACGGGCTTCAGTGCCCTTGGTCACATTCTTGTTCTCAGGCTGGGTGGTGGTTCATAGTGTTCATTTTATCATGCCTCATATTACCATATGCATTACTGTGCACATATTAAATATTACAGAATTTCTTACAAATTTAAAGATAGTTTTCAAAACATAAGCAAGGGGCAGAGAGGATTGTTCTTTAAACTCTAGGGTGTCTAGAGGAAAATGGAATCTTGTGACATTTTCCAGAGACAATGGAAGCATCCACCTGCCTTCTCAGCTGGAAGGTCTGCCAGGAATCCCAGGCTGCTGATCTTTGTCAATTTATCTGGAGGGCATGGCAGGTGGAGAAGTATGAAAATGCTTTTTAGCCACTCAACAAACCCTCCCTGAGAATGGTGGGGGCTCTGGAAGGGCCCAAGATGAGTTGACATTTGCATGGAGCTTATTAAGTTGTAGTGGACATTGTCATACTAAGAATATATTCATGGGAGACAAAAATGGTCTTTTCAGGACTCAATCAGATCACAACATGCCCTTTGCTTACCTGCCTTCAAGGACTTCCTCTTGGACCTGGGATAAAAAGCAACTGTGTCATGTGCAAGGGCCTCCTTTGTCTGGTCCTGACACCTCTACAGCCCTCAGTGCCTTGAGCCACTGTCCCTCAGTTCTCCACGCGACCCTCATACTGAAGGTTCTTCGGGTTCCTGGAACATCTCTCTCTCACTGGACTTTCGCACACTCCGCTCCCTCCATCCGGAATATCTCTCACCATCTGCCCGGCCGTGGCTCAGTCCTACTGACTTATTCCATCCCCTTCTCAAGAAGCACTCCGTGAGCCCTGGGCTAGAACAGCGCCCCTGGCCGCACACATCTGTAGCACCCCACCCCCGTCAGCCCCATGGTAACCCCAGCACAGCCTGGGGCCTAATCGATATCCGCTGGCTTAATTGCATAGAAGTCATAAGAGTTCTACGCAAGCTCTAGAGGAGGAAGAGCTAACTTGTATTTGGAGGGAAGAGGTAGAGGACTGGAGCAGGAAGTGGCATGGTGCCAGGCCATGTCTGTATGGGCATCACCACTGCATCACCGTGGACTTTGCCTGTACATGGGATTGTCCTCAGCAGTGGGCTATGTCTCCCTGTGGTCACAGCTGTGGTGCTGGGTAGAATAAGTTCTTCCTCTGCCCAGTGCTAGCTTGCCCGTCCCCTCTCCACGAGGCTGGGGGGCATGCTCTGTCTTTTCTTGGTTCTAGCACTGGGACATGCCCAAAGCCACCTTCCAGTGTGGATGAAGCTCTGCATCAACCCAGAGGGCTATTCACGACCTTGTGTTCAAATCACAGTGCCCGACCACTCCAACCCCAACCCCTACCCCAGACAGGCCCTCCATACCTGCAGTGCCAAGCCCAGGGGACAAAAGCCACACGGTTTAGAAACCTGGGTGGCCAGGGCATATGTGTGTGGAAAATGGACAGACTCAATTTAGCTCAGAATCCGCAAAGCTAAGAGAAGGCTCAGCTGTGGCTCTACCTCGGGGCGTGGCCTTTGTCCCCGTGAGATGGAGATTAAGAAGCAGCCCCATCCCTGAGGCCCAGGGGGAGGTCAGGCAGCCCCATGCTGGTGCTCACAGACGCGGCCTCTGCTGACTGGCGTCCCTGCTGACACCCCAGACACCCTACCTGTCTCCTTGAGCGGACACCTTCTTCCCCAAGTGCATTACTTTTATTTGTATTTTCCTTAACTGTCATATGAAATTAGTTTGCACAATTAAAAAAAAAAGCTTTTTTGAAAGAGGGTGCTGCAAGAGCGCGCGATGACTAGAAACCCTGGGAGACTCCTGCCGGAAACAGCTCGGTCTCCAAATGGACCGCCAGAGCCTCTGGCAGAAACAGGGACGTGCACAGGGAGCCTGGGTTCAGAGGGGGCGACACACCAGCTGATGAGAACAGGGGGCAGTCACCACTGCCCAGAGCTCGGCAGCTCTGGCTGCAGGCGGGGAGGGTGAGAAGTGACAGAGCAACACCAGGCTTCTTTCCTGAGTGCCACTGGCCAAGGAGTGTCCCCGCTCCCGGGCAATGCCGAGCGGCAGGGAGCGGGCAGGGGCAGATCCCCCCACACCCACCTTCTTAGATGTTCTTTAAGTTTTCGAACCTGAAAGTGGGAAAGGAAATGGATAATTGGATAAGATGTTTTCATGACATTAAAAACGCAGACGTTCATTAAAGCACAATGCGCATAAATAAAGGCTCCCAGACTGGAACGTGCCTCACAAAGTGAACACAGCCATGCGGCCGCCGCTCGCCTGGGCCGAGAAGCGCATCTCAACAGAGCCCCAGAAGCCCTGCCTCCTATATCCCCTCCTAGTAGCTGGTCTTTACAGTTTTAGGAAAGGTTTGTTGCAAACAAATGAGTAAGGAGGTCCGTGCATCGGTGCCACCTGTGCGTTCGTGCACCCAGGTGCCGCCAGGACACAAATTATCTCGGAGGTTCCTCCGCCCTTTGGGGCCACTTCACCCCACACGACCCAGAGGAAGCGCAGTGTAGGAGGCGCTAACCCGAGCGTTAGCGCCAGAGCCCCGTGCTGCTTTGGACGCTCTGGTCCAACCCCCTCGTTTTCCAAAATGCGGAAACTATTAAGGAGATCAGTACTAATGATCACGAGGCTACTTGTGCACTTGTTTCAAGACTTTCCCCCCTGAAAGTAAATCAGCAATGCCTATGAGCGAAAACTCCAAGTTTTAATATACTTGATTATGTATTGATCTCTTCCGTGTTCTTCTTCCATTGTTAGGGGTCTGTTAAAGTGTCTTTTAGGGACTCCAAGCAGCATGAAGTCACAGAAGAGATTGTGGCCTGATTAAGAGTGTGGTTAAGAATCCCATATGGGTCAGGGATTATCTGCTGTAAACTTTTCAGAATCTCCTTTCAGCAAGATCCTCATAAATCCATCCTGCTGTGTGGCTGGTGTGGGTTATAGGGGCATTTTCCCTGTCGCTAGTCTCCCATGCGAACGCTCGCTGCTCTCTCGATGTTATGGCGGGAGCTCCAGGCTCTGTCTGGCTCGGGAGAGTGTCCAGGGGTGAGCGCAGTGCAGGGGGCCATTTCCCCAACGCAGGCGGCATCCTCACCCTGAACACACAGGGGGTCGTGAGCAGGTCGGGTTAATCTCCTTCTGGGCCCAGTCCCCTCCTCAAAGCTTTGTGCCAAAACACCTCCACCCCTGGGTGCCACCAGTGTGCCTTCCATCTTTATTCCTGTGGTTTCTGTCTTCCGAACGACCCCCAACTGGACTAACTCAAGGACACTGGAACTGAAATTCTTACCATTGCCGGAAGAGTATGTTCACACTCCTTATCTCTTTTTAGTCTGTGTTTCCTCTTTGACTTTGTGAGGTTGGAAAGGCTGCTTGCTGTCATTGTCGCAGGCTGCAGAGGCAGACAGCGAGGTCCAGGAAGGCGAGAAGCTCTGCTCAGGCCCCACAGCCGGTAACAGCAAACCCAGACTGGAGCGAGGCCTTCTGGCTCCAGTTCCGATGCTCTCCCTCCTCTCCTGCTGGGGCAAAGGCAAACGAAACCTGAATTCCCTTGGGTCAGATCAGTGCCTCCCTTGGTGTTTGAGCCCTTTGCCTTGTCCTCGGAGACAGCAGACGTTCCAGGCATTGCTGCGCCCCTGAAGGAAAGCCCAGGCCAGCAAGGGTTCAGCGGTGTCCCAGGGGCAGACTCCCCCTCAGGCGCCTCTTTCCTCCGGGAGTCCCCTCCCACGGTTCCCAGATTACCTCCGCAGATCCACCCGAGCCTTCGTGTTGGGGAAAATCTCAGGGGCTTCCCTTGGGAGGTGGCTTGAACTTCACATGACCTTGGGGGGCCTGGCCATGTTGGTGCCCCACGAATGTCTTAGGCAGTGGTGAGCTGAAACCGGGTCCTACCAGCTCCCAAAAAGCCAACTGTGCGCGTCCCTTCCCAACTCTGCACTCAGTGACACCATGCTGGCAACCTGGAATCACCCAGGGTTGGGAATATTTACACCACGGGAATTGGCAAACTTCACCCATCAGGGCTGTCCCTCTCCTGGCCCCCACAGAGGTGGTTTACCACCTCCCTACTGGGAAGTGAAGTTCAATCCATGAATAAGAAATAAATTAGTGGAATGTCACTGTCGTGATCAACTGAATGGGGCCATGAAGCTACATCTTGGTTTGTTTTACAATAAGGTGTGGCCGAGGAAACTTTCTACATGGAGGCGTGCAGACAAGGTGCACATAACGAGTCTGGAAGGCGGAGTTCCCTGCGTGCTCCTTTCAGCTGAGTAACAGAAGACAAGCTGGCTTAGAAGTGGAGGGTGGTTTGCAGGCCGCCACAAGAGACTCTTTGTTCAGTTGTGGTTGCATAGTTGGTGTGGCCACCCAGAGCCCGAGGCTAGGGAGGGGGACCTGCCAGCAGTGAGACAGCTGGGGCAGGACTCACAGCAGACTCCCCAAGACTACCTGGCGGCCCCTGAGTGCTTGAGGGTGTCATTTGTTGACGTTCGCCAGGAGGCCAAGCAGCTGACTCCGCCCACAGGAAATCCTGTTAAGCCTGGCTATGGTTTGAATGTCTATCCCTTCTAAAACTCAGGTGGAAATCTAATTGTTGTTGTAACAGTATTGAGGGCTGGGACTTATAAGAGGTGATTAGGCTATGAGGGGTCTGCTCTCACGAGTGGGATTAATGCTGTTTCACTTCATGAGTTTAAAAAAAATTTTTTTTAAATGGTGAGTTCACCCCCCTTTGTCCTTCTGTCCTCATCCACAGAGAACTAAGCCGTCCTCCCCTCTGGAGAAGACAGCATACAGGGCACCATCTTGGAACCAGAATCACCAGACCTGCTAATGCCTTGGGCTTGGACTTCCCAGCCTCCAGAACTGTGGGCCGATAAATTGCTGTTCTTTACAAACTACCCAGTCTATGGTATTCTGTTATAGCAGCAAAACTGGATTAAGACACACCTTTGGCTCACAAAGCTTTCCCCAATCATTGGCTCATGGAGACTTGTCAAACAGGTACCATTCACAGGTAAGGAAACTGAGGCTCAGAGTGAAGCTCACGGTTTGCATATGGGTTGTCCCCACAAAAACTCATGTTGAAATTTGCTCCCCAGTGTAGCAGTGTTAGGAGGTGGGACCTTGTGTGGGGTGTCTGGGTCATGGGGCGGATCCCTCATGAATGTCTTGGTGCTGTGCTCACGGTAGTGAGTCCTCAGTTTGGTGAGACCGGATTGGTTTTAATGGGAGTCAATTAGTTCCCACCAGAGTGGGCTGTCATAAAGCCAGGACGCCCCTCGGTTTTGCCTCCACACGTGTCCGTTTCCCCCTTGACTTTCTGCCCTGTGTGGCACAGCACAGAAGCCGAGCAGGCGCTGGCGCTGCGCTTCAGGAGCACCCCTGCCTGCGAAGCCTTAACTAAACACACCTCCTTGCTCTATGAATTACCCAGTCTCAGGCGTTGTTACAGTGACACAACACCCACGGAGACAGCAGGCAACAGGCTATTCAGGGTTGGGTCTGCATCCAAATGCTCTTCTCTCAGCTCTGCCCTGCGCTTGGTCCATCCATATGTTCTTCTCGAGCTTCCTCCCGAGCAGCGATGATACTTACGACACGGCCACCCCAGGGCAGGAGGGGGTGGAGGTGCCAGCCCACCTGGGAAGGGTAGTGAGAGCGGTGGTGGCCGCCACTCAGCGAGCACACACCAATGCTCTAAGGACGCCACATGTGCCAGGCGGGAGCTGATGACCAACAGGCTCGGAGAGGTTACATGACCTGTCCAAGCTCACGCAGGTAGCATGGGGCAGGGCCGGGATTCGAGCCCGTGTGTCTGGCCCTGGAATCCCACTCTCCAGGCTATAGGCCAAGGGTGCCAGGAGGTACAGCTCCCACGGGAACCAGGCGCTGGGGCTCCAGGCCTGAGGAGATGGCACGTTCGGTGTCCCGCCTTTATTTTTTGTCATCTTAAGTGTATTTTCTTCCCTCTTGGCCTCACCGCCTGTCGTTTTTGTCACCCATCAGCCCCTGTGTGGTGGATGAGTATGGCGAGGTGGAGCTAGCGTGAGATGCAGAGTTAGGACACTGGATCCAGGTCCTGGCTCTGCCTAGCTCTGGGGACGTCATTTGAGTTCTCTGAGCCCCAGTTTCCTCACCTGTCACTAGGGGCTGGTCGGATCAACCGACCAGCTGACACAGTTTTGCCTGCAGTATTCTGGGACTCCGATAGCTCCATGTCTCCAACTCTCTCCTCTTGCCTCTGCCACCCTCGTGGGGGTTCGGACACTCTGACACAAGGCACCGTCACTGTGAGCCAAGGTCAGTTCACAAGACAAGGCCAGCCCAGACAGCGCAGAGACACCTGTTCCAAGGAATTACGGCACAACAAAGTGCTCTGTAGAGCAGAGCTATCTTCGTGTCTCTAAAACGGTCCCCAGCAACTGTGCCCTGAGCTGGCTGCCAGAAGTGCCCTGCAGCAGACAGCTCTGTCCTGTAAATGCTTTCTTCCTCTTCCCCTCCTTCTCTGAGGAATGGGAGGAGGGCAAGGAAGCCTTCACTCTTGTTTTGCATGAACTCAAGCACTAACCACCCTCCAACATGCTTTTCCCCAAATATTCCCCACTACACACCTCTCCACCAACCCAAAGGTGACCAGAGAACATGAAGGGGCCCCGACACCTCCCCACCAGTCCCAATGGCACCAGCCAGAATCTCACAGTTGGAGGGCATTCCAAAAGCTACCTCATCCCACTTTTCTCCCATGAGAGGGGTGTCCTCCTCATGCCCACCTGGCCACTCCATGGAACCTTCCAGAGACAATGGCTGCTGGCCAGAGTGCCTGGGATTGTGAAGAACTCCCTCTTCATTCTGAGCACCAACCTGCCTCCCTGTAGATCCTAACATGAGCACCAGCTCAGCCCTCTGTAGTGACGTAGAACATGTCAACTCTCTTGTACAATGATGGCCTTGAAACTTGTGCAGACAGCCGGTGTATGCCCTGGGTCACTGCCGGGCAAACGTCTACAGTGTCCTCAGCTATACCTCAGGTGACAAGGTTTCCAGAGCTCCCTTCTGGACACAACCCAGATTCCCACGTCCACCTTGACGAGTGTCCACGAGAACTGGAAGTGATGTGCCAAGAACAAAGGACAAAGGGGACGACCCCTCCCTCTCTTCTGTAGACGGTGAGTGCTCCACTCGCGTTCATGTGGCTGAAGACTGCACCAGCAGCCGAGTTCCACAACAGTCCGTGCTGAATTCGTGGCTATGTAGACTTGCTAAACCTCTTCCCCATCTTGTGCATATGTGATTATGTGAACCTAAATGAAATACTTTACCTTTTAAAAATTTGTCCTTTTGGTCTCAGTTTATTAAGATCCTTTTGAATCCTGATATTTGGTCATCTAACCTTTTAGCTTCCTGGCTAGCTTTGTGCCGTTTTGAGGTAAAAAGTCACATAGGACCGAGCGGAGCTCTGACCCGCGACATTACACAGCCTCTTCTTAGAAATTCTGGGGCATTTGAAATTAGTTGTTATTTCTCAACCGTAACTTAATGGCTTGGAGTGTGATAACATCTATTCCACATCTCAGAAAACTTTTTAAAAAAAATCAGTTCCACTGTGGGGTGGGGAGATGGGATCTCGGGCCACTTCACCCCCAGCTCAGACAGGCAGGCCCGTCATTCACACTGACGTGCTGGCACGTGCCAAGTGCCCCAGTGCACAGACCTTTGAGAAGTCCATAAGCCCCTTGTGCTCTGGGTGTGATGCCTCTACGTCACTCCCCCTCCCCCATGTGACATGGTGAGTGACACTAAGGGACAAATGCTTGTGGAAAGATGCAGCCTGGGGTGTGCAAGGAAGGCGCCCTGCACAGCTGAGGTCCTGAGCGAGGAGTGGCGGGAAGGGTGTTCTCCTCTTACGATTCTGACTTGTCACTTAAACTCTTTTCCTCTTTATCTGTCACGGGTGTGAAAATATCTTTTTAAGTCCCTGCATTCAAATGTCTCGGGTATATACTCAGAAGTGAAATTGCTGGTTCATATGGTAACTCTATTTTCAATTTTTTGAGAAACAATACTGTTTTCCATAGTGGCTGCACAATTTTACGTTCCCACCAACAATGCACGAGGGTTTCATTTTATCCATAGTCTCTCCAACACTTGCTATTTTCTGTTTTTTTTCCAATAGTAGCACACGTGTTAAGTGGTATTTCATAGTTTTTATCTATATTTCCCTAATGATTAGTGATAGAGCATCTTCTCATGTGCTTATTGGCCATCTGTATATTCTCTTTAGAGAAATATCTATTCAAATCCTTTACTTATTTCTTCATTCACTATTTGTTGTCATTGCTGTTGAATTATAGAACTTCTTTATACACTCTGGATGTTAATTGCTTATCAGATATATGATTTGCAAATATTTTCTCCCATTATGTGACTTGTTTGTTCACTCTTGTTAATTTTTTTTTTTTTTTTTTTTGAGACAGTCTCTCACTCTGTTGCCCCAGCTAGAGTGCCATGGGATCAGCCTAGCTCACAGCAACCTCAAACTCCTGGGCTCAAGCGATCCTTCTGCCTCAGTCTTCTGAGTAGCTGGGACTACAGGCATGCGCCACCATGCCCAGCTGATTTTTTCTATATATTTTAGTTGGCCAATTAATTTCTATTTTTAGTAGAGATGGGGGTCTCGGTCTTGCTCAGGCTGGTTTCGAACTCCTGAGCTTGAGTGATCTGCCTGCCTCAGCCTCCCAGAGTGCTAGGATTACAGGCATGAGCCACCTCGCCTGGCCTTTGTTAATGTTTGTTGATGAACAAGTTTTTAATTTCAATGAAGACCAAATCATCTTTTTTTTTCTTTTGATGCCTATCATTTGGTGTCATATGCAAGAAATCATTGCCAGGAAGCTTTTCTCCTGCTTGTACTAAGAGTTTTATAGTTTAGCTGTTATATGTAGATTTTGGAGTTAACTTTTCTATATGGCACAAGGTAACAGTCTAGCTTTATTCTTTTGCATGTGGATATCCAGTTTCCCACACCACTTGTTGAAAAGACTGTCCTTTCCCCATTGAGTGGTCTTGGCACCCTTATTAAAAATCATTTGACCATATACTCAAGGGTTTATTTCTGGGCTCTTTATTCTCTTTCATTGGTCTATAGGTCTGTCTTTATGTTATTACATTACCATATTGGAGTTTATTTTTTGGTCAGCACGTCTATTCAATCTGCAACATTATTTCGATTACTGTAACTTTGCAGTAAGTTTGAAATCAGGAAGTATGAGATTTTATTCTTCTTTTACAAGATAGGTTTGGCTATTCCGAGTCCCTTCAGACTCCATATTTGGATGGATTTTTCTATTTCTGCAGACATGTCATGAGGACTGTGACACAGACTGCATTGAGTCTGCAGATTGCTTTGGGTAGTATTAACATCTTAACAATACTAACCTTCCAACCTATGAACAGGGATGTCTTTCTGGTTACTAATGTCTTCTTGAATTTCTTTCAGCAATATTTTGTAGTTTTCAGCATATACATCTTTTGCCTCCTTGGTCAACTTTATTCCTAGGTATTTTATTCTTTTTAGAGCCGTTGCAAATGAAATTATTTCCCTTAATTGGCTTTTTGGGTTGTTCATGGTTAGCGTCTAGAAATGCAATTACTTTAGTGTGCTGATTTTGTGTCCTGCAACTTTGCTGAATTCTGAAATATATTATTTAATTGCTTTTTAGACTTTATTCTTATAAACTGAAGTGGGAACCCCAGAGAGCACACTGGGCCATACATTCTTTTGTCCCCCTACCTCCCAACCCCAATGTCCTGAGAATCCAAAGATTTCCCAACTCACAAGGCATCTTTGTGCTGCCAGGAGGCTAAAGGTCCAGTTCTAGGAGCGGCTCGCTTGTCAGTGCTGCCGGTCTGCTCCACAGGGCCCTGCGCCAGGGTTCTCTTGGCTCTGGGTCAGCAGACGGGGTTCCACGTCTGTCTCTGTCCTTTGCCAGCTTAGTGTCTGGGGTGAAAGCTCAGCCTCACTGAACATGCGTTTCTTCACTGTCCAATCCACCTTGTCCTCTAAGGTGCTTCGCAGCTCTGATACCATGTGCCAGATTATGTACCATCAGAGTACACGCTGACTGAGGTACGGTTAATCATTTGTTAAATAGTTCAGTTTTTATCCCGAAGAAATGCCTACTGCACGAAGTACATATGAAAAAGGTTTGCATTGTATGAATTATTTTCCCATTTGAAACCCAGAATCCCACTCAAATGGCTTTCCAACCCATATTGTACTGAAGTATCCTGTTTGTTCCATTAACTATTCACAGAGTCAACTGGGGGACCGCTGTTATTAATTTCAATGGAAAGCTAAAATGCAGTTCATTTTCTATAATTGCAGGCCCACAGTCTAAAGAGCCAGCAAAAGCTTTTAATCTGAGGCTTTTTTAGAGGACTATGATCAGAATTACATTGAACATCTTTTGAGGGTGCATAATTACCAAAACCTCAATAACATTGACATTCAAAGAGCCCTATACCATAGAAGCTCAACTCACATGTAAGGAACAAGGCAAATTGCCGTCTTAGTTACTCAGGGACAGAGAAATGGCCACGGGGAAGGTTGGCAGTGTTTGCACACTTTGCTTTTCGATTTTATTCCAACGTGGCAGCTTTTCATACCATACCACACAGGAGTGGCACAGACCCACTCCCCTCATATGCGTGACCTCCCCTGGGAGCCACCAGCTGCAAACCGTGGGGAGACGTCAGGGAGGGTGGCCCCCATCCGGCCACCAGAGGGCGCTAGAGCGCGGCCCAGTTAACCAAAGGGTCCCCCGGCGAGGCCGAGCAGGGGTCACCCCAGCTCCCAGGGGTCCGATGCCCGGCTCTAGTCAGCAGGGAACTAACCCGCTACCCCACTGCTACCTTCTTCCCGAGTGCTCATGAGTAGAAGCGTTGGTCGGGGCTGTCACCCATTGGTCACAGTTCCATGAGAATCAAGAACTTTTCCTTAGATGTTCGTGATTGTCCACAGAGTGAGTTTTGCAGCTGGGAGCACCCACCACCCTTCACAGGTGCCCACCTACCTCAGCACAGGCTGGGGCCCCACAGCCTTCAAGAGGCCCGGCGGGGATCCCGGACTCCAGCTCTGAGGCCTGGAGAGGCGCAGAGGGCAAATCTACAAACCATTCTGGTGTGTCGCTTCCTGGCAGGGTGTGCTCGTGGGAGAGGCTGGCAGTCGCGGGTATGTGACTAAACACATCCATGGCCTGAGACAGTCTCCCATTATTTCTAGAGTAGATGGGTGAGAGAAGATCTTTCAATAAAATGGAGGCAAAATAAAAAAGAACTTTAATAGCTGCCTCCACTCTCACAACCTTGACGTTGGACAATTCACTGTTGCTCCTTTTCCAACAGTCTCAGCCACAGATGTTTTCTCACTTAAGCACTGGTGGCCAGTCTTCAGGCAATCCAAGGAAGGAGGTTGTTGAGGGATTCACCTTTAACCGAGAACCTTAGAAGAAACAAGGGAGTACGGATCCAAGCCTGTGAATATAGCCCACCTTCAAAGCATTATTTGCAGGTGAGCCATTTAACAGAGCTCAAATGGAAATCTTTAAGTGCTTCCCCACTCAGCCACTGGGGCTGTGCCACCTTCCCCTGGTGGGAGGCAGGTTCTCTGCCATCTGAGGGATGGTGTTAGATCTCCAAGCGCTAGTCTTTTATTCCTGCATGTGATTAAAGTTTTAGCATCTCTAACTTAGGCACTTTATAGCTATTAGCACTGCGCTTACACGTACAACTTTACTTCTAAGAGCTTTTGTGTTGCCATAGAAATTAATTGGTAGTACAGTTAAATGGAATAGATTTACACCATCAAATGGCAAAAGAGCTTTCTAATAAGGACCCCGAGGAGCTGAAATGTTTCCTTCAGCAGGCAAAGAGGAGAGACTTGAGAGAAAGAGCTCAATTCATGAATTCCTAGTCTGTGGCTAGGACAGCAGTTCGCTATGTTGGTGTAATCTATATGGTTTTATCACCAAATGTGGACAGATGGAAGAAAATCTGAATTAAGAAAGATGAAATTAGGTGTTGTGAAGAAGGAATCTAGAGCCTCTCACTGTATGTTGTGCAAATGGTGGTCAATTCTTGTTTAAACAACTACACGGGAAAGAAATGTATCAATCACTTGAATGGACATGAGCATTTTCAAGTGCTTAAGGAAACTTGAAAATAATAAACGTTAGCCTGCAGCTTAAAACACCCCACCCTCCTTTTTTTCATGTTGATTTAGGATACTTATTGCTTACATAAAATGCCAAGTGAACCTCAATTCTGTTTAAGCTTTTCAAATTCCAAATTAGTAAAGTCTGACTTAATGAGGCGTTACTATACTCTAACATGGGTGGGGGGCATGATGAATTGGGCGAAGTACCCTTAGAAGCTGAAATTCAGGTTAATTTCAAATTTAGTTTTAACCATCCATTTATCTTATTAAAGCTTCAAGCATCTGAAGAGTCATAAAGCTACAGCCCACTTTAATATACAAAAAAAAAAAATGGATATCAAGTTCTGCGGTTGTGGCAATAGAATTAGCAGACCTCGGGGTCTTGAGTGAGAAAAGAGCAACAGCTAGGATGGAGGAGGAGGAGTTGGCTATTGCATCCTGAGAAAACTGAACACTCTAAATCTGCCTTCCAGTTTTTCCTACAAAACCATGTCTCTGGATTTATAATGCAAGTTGTACTTATTTTAGAAAAGTTGGTGACAGTGATCTTTGCCGAGCTGCTCTCCCAGAAAATGGCAAATTGGCTTAGTGACTCCCAGACTGCTTGGAAACTGGCAATGTGACGGTGACGATGCTGCCGCAGCCCAAGCTTTTATGAACTCTTTCCTTCCACCTGGACCGCAACTTCAACCTCTAGATTGTCTGAGTTGCCGTTAATCCCACTCTGGCCTTCTGTTTCCCACATGTCCTTTGTGGGATGTTGCTGTAATGTTAAGGACCATCATGAACTGTGCTTGTGTCTGCCAGTGCCTGTCAGTATTTTGTAGTTCAGAAACAAAATCTAACCAAACCTGAACAGTATATAACAATTATAATAGTGGCTACCTGGAGAGGAGAACAAGGAACAGCTACAATATTGGCCACCAAGTTGGACTACGGGGTGGATGGAGGTCTCGCACCCGAGGCTCTCACACTGTGCAGGGGGAGGATGGAGTTATTGAGTAAGTTGAGATTTATGTTAAATATGCAGAAAGAGAAATTCAAGGGTAACTAAGTGAACAGAAAGATCTATAATTCAGTAGAAACGGAAGTGAATTTTAATAATATATGTTATATAACCCAATGTATCCAAGATATTATCATTTCAGCCACATTCCAGGTACTCAACTGCCACGCATACTAGACAACACAGGTCTAGAGGTACTCTGCAGGTAAAAATCCCAAAAGTATAGATTTCTATGTTCTGCCTACAGGAATGAGAATGAGAAGGTGGACTTGTGATCCTGAGGTTTTGAGCTTGGCTTACTGTAAGTACAGTGGTGCCACCAACAAAAATAAGGAACAGACTGAGCCAACAACGTATGCTGTTCAAGGAAGGAGACATGTTGCTGTAATGGAAAGGAGGACTTTTATTTCCATCCTGAATTATTATGACACCATTATTTAAACACGTCTGGAAAATCCTGAAATAATTTAAACTGAAGGCACAGGACAAATCAAGATATTTAACTATCAGAGCTTAAAATGAGAAAATCCAAATAGTTCTACAGTAACAATAAATTATGAACAAGTTTCCATCACCAAATATCATTCTGACCAGAAATGACAGTCTTTTGTCATAAAGGCTACAGCTGAAGCTGATTCCAAGATTTTCATGATAAAAATAATATTGAAAAAATTTTCTTCTTTCAAAATACTCACTATGCCACTGGGTTCAATGTAAGTATTTTACATGCAACAAAGTAGCAGTTAGGATATTTGCTGATGGATGGCTACCCCCCCCCAAGAAATGACACATCCTTACAAACTTTAAAAAAATAGCAAAGTTGGTTACAAAATTCTATTTGGGGAGCAGAAAACAACTTGTTCCATGTCAATTAGAATATCAAAGCATTTAAATATCAAATTGCTTCCAAAGCCGACCGTCACATAACAGTAATGTACTGTATGGGGCATTCCACTGTATCTTGGTTATATGTTGAACATACAGTGTAGCTAAGGGGCTGAACAAGTCAATAGCAATTATTGTTGCCATATCTTACTTATTCTAAAGAGATATGTTTTAAAAACTCATTACAAAAGGAACTGAAGTAATCAGTGACATGCTACAGATACAATAAACTCCAGCAATGCAATTGCTAAGCTTGAAAGTGGTCATGCTTCATAATATACTGTACTGTAGTATTTTGAAATACATTCTCTGATTATCAATACCATTTATTACAGAGGTCACTTGTAAATTAGCTCAGATTCTGAACTAGGTTTCTAAATGAAACTTTTTTCAAGTATGCATAATATTAATACGGTAAAGATATTTTTCTCTTATTCACTTATGTGTTTTCCAAAAGATAACCATGTTGAATTGAGGACAAACAAAATGGGCTAGTCATAGTTTTCAAAAACATTTCAAAAAAATATGAAATAGTCTAGTGACCAAGAGCTGATTAAAAGATACTAACATCTAAAACCTACTATTTTAGATAAAAACAGAACTTTTCAGTCTCTAACTTGAAACAATTATGTTCCTAAGAAATAATGGGAAATATGAGGGTTCCTAAAACATTCAAGAAAGACTCCTATCTGAATAAAATAAAAAGATCTCCCCTGTCCTACTTAGCTGTGATATATATTTGTGTATTTAATAGCAATATGGTTTTATCTTTATCATCTAGTTTAATTGCATAAATCACAAAAACATTTCCAGCCAAGATTGCTGATAAGTATAATACAAACTCTAGAAATGATTTTTAGCAAAAATTACTTCAAAATTTTCCTATATAGCAAAACATTCCTTTGGAAATGGATCTTTAATGCTTTTGAACTGTTCAAGTAAATGCAGCTTTTACCATCTCCAGCACTAAACTGTAATTACTGTCCAAATTCCTCTGTCACTAGATAACAGTATCTTTTATTCTCTACTATTCTAATAATAGTACATTATTTTAAAAAGCATTTCTGTAGTGGTGTCAGACTTACTTCTTCATCTTCTATTAGTATTGAGAGATTAGAGTATAAATAAAACAAACCAGAAAATCACTTTATAAACAGGATGAAGTGTTGAAATGTTGGCACCGATGAAAAATGGAACGTTTATCACCTGAATTTAAAATGTATCCACTCACGGCATTGGTTACAACAATGGCGGTACAGGCTGCTGTTGCTGGCTTCACTGACACCAGTCTTGGGAGATACATAACTCATTCTACGATTCAGGCATTGAAACAAAGATCCACCAGAAGTTCCCTACTCCAGCTGGCTGGGTCACAGTTTGGGTGGACTTCGCTCATTACTACATGCAATAGTTTGACAACTGTGAGTCTGAATTCTGAAAATATAAACTCATAAGGGTTAGTGGAAGACTATTTCCAAGCTAAAAGAAATGTTAACTAAATTTAGGAAAACATTTAAATAAACATACACGGATAATCTTAGTGGTTTTTGGCCCATGTATACCAGCTGTGTCAGCAGCTCCTAACAACCAGAAACACAATGAAATAAAAGGGGTTTCTTTCACAAACCTAAAAAAAAAGGAAGACGCAAGACTCAAAACCAATTCCAAAAATCTACACAAGGCTGCCAGGCCAACAAATAACTGTCAGGGTGACTTTGTTCCTCTGCTCCTTCAACATGGGAACTAATGCGGAATGGCTCATGCCCACAGTTGACAGGCCATTTACAGCCACGATCATGTCTCCACACCTGGACAGACAGGGACAGAAACAGAACATTACTATTTTCATACTATGAAGTACATTACCCCAGATAAGATTTGCTTAGCACGAAAATCGCTTGTCAATGATTAGGGTTATGATCCACTCTGAGAAACACCTGGGATAGTTTTTTTAAGCATGCCAAGGAAACCCTTGTCCATCCCCCCAATACCTGGTAGATGAATTTCAAGGACAAGCAAAATCATTTTCATATTAGTTTAAGCAAAATATAATATGGAAAGCAAATCTGCTCTGTCTTAAAAATGAAAACCAAATGCGTTTGGAGGAGGTTATTATTTTGACTGTTATTTCTCTATCCATTCTTAGAGCTCATATATCTGAGGGTTGAATTAAATTGGGAATAAGACCTTTCCTCTTCTTTCAGCTACTCAGACACCCACCGTCCTCTTAGCACAATCATCACAAATGGATGATGTATCTGAGGCCCTTTCCATCTTTATAATTATCATTATGATTTTTGGCCTTCAGTTTATACCATAAATGATATGCAATTTTATTGCTAATGATTTCAATTTCTTTTTGGAAGAAGGTGGAATACAAATTACAAACTAATTAACTGAGGCCTAGACTGGTTGAGTAACTCGGCTAAGAGAACAATTAACTCATTTTCTCCTACTCTTTTCCTCCTAAAATAATTGTTTTCCACCTTTATCAATATAGACTGACCTGGAGCATACTAATCCTGATCACCTTTTCACAATACTATTTAGATGCCACTTTCTCTTTGCGAACAGTGCAAATTCTCCATTTATGCAGCATTCTGTCTAGTATGTCAACATTTACTTTTTAAGAACTGGTTCTTTCATCATAAACTAACCACTAAGAACTTGGAATCAACTGTCTTCTTTTCTGATAATAATCTCTTGACATGACACCTTTTCTTTCTTCTCTTAGTGCCTAAGCTTTGAAAAAGAGGCTGCACACTGGTTGAGCGAGTACTTTCTGCCCAGTGGTGGCAGTCTGCAAGGGGTTAAAAGGCCAGGGCCCTGGAGCCAGGCAGTCCTGGGTTTAAATGCCAGTCAACCACTATCAGCTATTTCATCTTGGGCAAGTTTCTTAACTTTCCCAAGCCTCAACTATCTTGTTTGTAAAACAGGAATAATAATGACACTTACCTCCTAAGGTTAAGAAGATTAAATAATGCAGGCACAGCACTTACCAGTGCACCTGGCACACTGTTAAGCTCTCATACATTCATTTATCAAATATTTATTGAGATCTTACTATATGTGAGGTGCTGTTATGACTGCTAGGGGTATAACAATAAATGCAACAAGACATGGAGCCTGCATAAATACAACATCAGGGAGAAATGAGTGCCGTGCAGAAAAATTAAGCATAGTCATCTAATGACAGGACTGGACCTGCATAGGTTGTGTGGGAAACTTGCTCAGAGCTCATTGTCACATCACAGTATGTCCAATCAAATGATGCTGATTCAGTACCTATCATTAGATTAATAAAATATAAGTGACAAGATAGTAAATGTAATGCTTTAGTCTAGATTAGGGGTCAGCAGACTTTTTCTATAAAGGGTCAGATGGATGGTAAATATTTTAGGCTTTAAGAACCACAGTCTCTATCACGATGACCCAATACTGCCACTATAGAGTGGAAGTAGCCATAGATGGTACATAAATAAATGAGCTTGGCTGTGTTGCAATAAAACTTTATTTACAAAAACAGAGGACTGGATTTGGTGCCGACCTCTGATCTAAATCATGTCCAGCATAATCAACATGAATCACATCATTAATTAGAACAAGACTCACTTTAATCTTCCATCATAATAAGCAGGAGTTCCTAAGACAATAGTTTTAATGAAGAAAGGCTGATTGGTGTGGTTCTCTTCATAGCCACCAACAATACTAAAGCCCCAACTTCCCAAGTAGCTTCTTCGTAAAACTATATCATGGCAGCTATGAAGGGCACTATAAACAAACACAAAAATAAAGAAAAAAATTAACCTGTAGGCTTTCATAGCCTGCTTCATCTTTGCTATAACCCCATACCATATTATACTTTTATCACTCTCACAATAAAAAGGAAAAAGGCTATTTTATTTGCTTCTGAATAGATTATTTTGACAACCCATTTTTCTAGCACAGATACAGTCCTAGGTAGACTTGAATTTATCCAACTTTTTTTTAGTCCTCTCTTCCCAAGTGAAGACATATACATACACACATGTACAGAACTTACACAAACTTGGTTACAAGTCACACCTCAGGAATCTGCACGAAAAGGTTATGCATCTATATCTGCTCAATGCATTGTCAACAAAGACCTCAATTCTAATAATCATCTGTATCTTCAAGAGTAATTACAAAGTAGAATGCAAGAGGTTTAGTACTGCTGAACTCAGGACTCAAATGACAGAAGAAAATGACCAGGAGTGTAGCTTTCAAAAAGAAAGCAGATAATTACTCCCTTTCTTGAAGGCATACCCCAGGGGTCCTACTTTTAACCTACATGAGTGGTTATTTGTTGCTCTTCCTCATTCACTTAGAATGCTTTCATTTTAAGAGAGACTCTAATTGCCAAAACAGAAAAATCAATCTGGAAAACACTAACAAAAAATATTTTTTCTTTTCCTTTCTATATCATGGACATTGTGAAGCTACAATTAAAATTAGCCAGTTTGGAGGATGTTGTCCAGGGAGGGAGAAAAAAAATCTACTTACATTTTCATAGCTCTATGGACTTGGGAACAAGCAGTGAGTAAAAACTTAAAAAAAAAATAAAACAAACAAACAAAAAACCCCTAAATGATATATAGCAAAAATATCTCTTAATAAAGAAATAAAAAAAAATATCTCTTTAATAAAGAAGTAGCTCTCATTTTTAGGTAAAACTGGATCTACAGGCATCAAGCTTTCCCATTTTTAATCCATAAAAAAAGATTTCTTAATAAAGCCAATCCGTAAAGCAACATACAGTATGCCAGAACTTCTAATCTCATCTAGTTTCTTAGCTCACTGATAAGAAAGGGCTTTTAGAAAGACCTCTTGGATGGGGCAACTTTTCAATGGGAAAAATTAATCTGGCTTGGTGTATGAAATAAACATATTTCAAGCAGCTAAATCATCTTTATCTTAAAAATAATCTGTCTCTCGACAAAGCACCTATAGGTCTGAGAGACAAGAATTCTATAATAGTTTTAGGCCTTTTAATTTTTTTTTAACCAAGAGAACCAGTCACCACATTAGGTTATTAACAAATGAAATCCAATGATATCCTTGCTTTTTTTCTGTTATTGCTTATGTGAAAGAACTTTATAAACCACAAATCACTTTACATAATGCTGGGTGTTATTATAAATTTATTCCACATGAGTCAGATGGCTCAGAAGTTGGCACATTCATATTGTTTATTTTTATTTTAAAGAATCAGTAATTTTCATCCTTGGTCAAGAGTCAAAATGCTTCATCATAGTTCAATTTTAGGATTCTTATATATAGTAAGAATCTAAACTGATTTGGGAACAAATAATGACAGTAATACACATTTTTCCTATCTCAATACCAAACAACACAACAACCACCCGACTAGAAGAAGGAATGCACCCTGGGATGCCACCGGAGGTCCACGTGCTTCTGGGACCCTGACACCGAACAACCACAGAATGTCTTGGCTAGTCGCACAGTCAGGTGGGAAGCAACAAACTCTTTGTAACGGTAGAGCAGCTGCTCTTGAACACCAGTGGTTTGGCTTAAAGACTCTTGTGTCCAATAAAAGCTGAGTTTAAAATTCTGTCTTTTTAGGGAGAGTTAAAAAGATAAGGCAGGCTTTTATAGAGGCTTCTGGGATGGGGCAGGGCCCCAGGATTAGCTTGGGTTTTCTGTGAAAAATGCATGTGAAGTCTAAGCATCCATCAGAATCAATGTTGGTAAATGACAGCTGTTCTGAGTTAAGAGACTGGAATATCCAATCTCGTGGCTGGGCCACTTATATGATCAATCCTTAGTAGGAATGGACGGATTTGCTTTCTTTGTTTTTATAAACACAGCAGCCCCCAACCTTTCTGCATCAGGGACTGGTTTCAAGGAAGACAATTTTTCCATGGACGCCAGGGGAGGGGCAGGTCAGATGCTCACTTGCCACCAGATGCAGCCTGTCACTTGCCACTCACAATACGGTTTTGGTGTGAGTCTGCAAGCAACTGATTTATTATGGTCTCTGTGCAGTTAAACCTCTCTGCTAACGATAATCTGTATTCACAGCTGCTCCCCAGCGCTAGCATCACCCCTCAGCTCCATTTTATTCTTTTTCTTTTTCTTTTTTTTTTTTTTTCTTTTCTTTGTGAGCAGTGGAAGATATCAGCTCCATTTTAGATCAATCATCGGGGACTGGATTCTCATAAGGAGCACGCAACCTAGATCCCCCGCATGCGCAGTTTACAGTAGGGTTCGTGCTCTTATAAGAATCTAATGCCACTGCTGATCTGACAGAAGGCGGAGCCTATGTGGCGATGGAACCAAGGGGAGCAGCTGTAAATACAGATGAAGCTTTGTTGATCTGACAGGAGCGGAGCTCAGGCAGTGATGCAAGCTATGGGGGTGGCCACAAATACTGATGAAGCTTTGCTGGCTGCTCACCTCCTTCTGCACAGCCCAGTTCCTAACAGGCCACGGACGGGTACTAGGCCATGGCCTGGGGACTAGGGAACACGGCATAAACAGACATAAGTCTTTATAGCTTAGTTTTTTACGTTAACTCTACCTTTTAAAATGTAATGCTTTGGCCGGGTGCAGTGGCTCACGCCTGTAATCCTAGCACTCTGGGAGGCCGAGGCGGGCGGATCGCTCAAGGTCAGGAGCTTGAAACCAGTCTGAGCAAGAGCGGGACCCCAACTCTACTAGAAAGAAATTAATTGGCCAACTAAAAATATATATAGAAAAAAATTAGCCAGGCATGGTGGCGCACGCCTGTAGTCCCAGCTACTCGGGAGGCTGAGGCAGGAGGATTGCTTGAGCCCAGGAATCTGAGGTTGCTGTGAGCTAGGCTGATGCCACGGCACTCTAGCCCGGGCAACAGAGTGAGACTCTATCTTAAATAAATAAATAAATAAAGTAATGCTTTAAGAAAAATTACCACTTTCTTTTGTCATTTGATTTGATGTTGCTTTTATTTCATTAAAGCCTTCTCCTAGTGGGAAATTTACTGTTACATACTGATAAAGGCTGCACATATGATTATTCCATAAAACAACAAAAAAGCTATCAGTACCTTGGGAGCCCAAGCCACATGACCCACGATGGGGACCAGCTAGCATCATACTCGTTTTCGCTGAAAGTACTTGGCTGCTCTTCTGTGGTCTGAGTCACCTCCTCCACAATCTGGACCTCGAGTGCTTTAAGGGCAACAGCAGGGGAGGCAGCGCTGGCTTTCAGCACGGCCACAGCCTCGCTGTGGCTTAAATTGGTCAGATCAATGCCATTGATATTCAGCAGCACATCACCTGCTCAAACGAAGAGTCAAGAAAAACGAGCTGAGCTGCCAAGTGATCATTTCCCTGCAAATCCTGCTATTTGTAAACTAATCAACAAAGGTTAGTTTCAGTAACTCAGATAAGGTGAAAGAGCATTTTTTACTTCTTTGTAATTTTTATAACACTAAGGAAAAATCCAGTAGTTAGAAAACATTCCCAAATAATTCACAAATTTTAAATAATGTCATAATATATATAAAAAAAAATGTGGCTTGCGGCATCTTGATACAACTGGAAGTGCAAATCATTAGTCCCAGTTTAGCTGTGTACAGCCCTGGGCAGGTTCATTTCTCTTCTTTGAGCTTCAGAGATTTCTGCAGTTCTTTGCAATTCAAAAATTATTTGCTCCTTTGCTCTTAGAAATGAATTTTTAATATATTCTATTTTATATCGACACAGTTCTATGACATACAGACAGCCCCGCATAGTTCACTCAGGGCAAACACATCAGATTATGTACAGAGAGGACACCTTATGTCCACACAAAGAAATGAAGCTTGTGATTTGGACATCTTCCTTGCTTGAACAAGAAAAGG
Source organism: Microcebus murinus (assembly GCF_040939455.1). NCBI lineage: Eukaryota > Metazoa > Chordata > Mammalia > Primates > Cheirogaleidae > Microcebus > Microcebus murinus. The sequence continues at coordinate 76,408,779 of NC_134116.1, read as the reverse complement.
AGTGCTGCTCTGCCAACTGATATAACAAAGAAGTGCAATGAGGATTATATAGAAGGTTAGGAAGGAAACCATTAGTTTTGTAGGAAGCAGACATTTGTGTGACAAACTTTACAGAAAATCCCCCCTCCCAGTTTATCACCTACTTTTCAGATTATTAAAACAGAATAGTGTCATTGTAGAAAACTTAGAAAACATAATAACAAGGAGACAAAATGACCCCAAATACAACAATTGGAAAAATAACCTTTTCTTAATAGCAGCTTTACTGAGATATAATTCACATGCCATGTAATTCGCCCATTTAAAGCATACAATTTTATAGTTTTTAGTATATTCAGAGTTGCATGAACATCACAATAATTTTTAGAACATTTCTATCACATCCCCACCCCAAAGCCCTGTACCCATTAGGAGTCACTACCCTTCCCCCAACCCTAAGCAGCCACTAATCCATTTTCTGTCTCTATAGATTTGCCTATTCTAGACATTTCATATAAATGGAATAAGATGTTTTCTGCGTCTGGCTTCTTTCACTTGGTATAATGTTTTCAAGCTTCATCCATATTGTAGCTTGTGTCAGTACTACATTCCTTTTTATGGCCAGATAACATTTCGTTTTATGGACGGACCACAGTCTGTTCACCCATTCATTAGTTGATGGACATTTGAGTTGTTTCCATTTTCTGGCTTTTGTGAATAATGCTGCTCTAAGTATTGGCACTCAAGTTTTTGTGTGGACAGACATTTTCATTTCTCTAGGAGCAGAATTGCTGGGTCATATGATAACTCAGTTTAACTCTGAGAAACCGCCAAACTGTTTTCTTAAATAGTTTTATCATTTTATATTTCTACTAGCAATGTATGAGGGTTTCAATTTCTCAACATACTCGCTGATGTTTGTTATTATCTGTGGTTATCCCGATGGGTGTGAAGTAGTATCTCACTGTGTTTTGATTTGTACTTCCCTAATAACCAATGACATTAAACATCTTTTCATGTAGTTACTGGCCTTTTTTTTTTTTTTTTCATGTTTAACAAACATCTATTGAGCAGTAGAATCTGAGTGAGTGTTTCTAGATCATGATCACCAACTGCTATGACAACAGAGATACTCTTCAGCTCCTAGGGTTTCATAAAGATGGACGGCTCAGTGAGATTCTGATCGCATCTGCTGTATTACAGATTATCTACTCAGAGTACACCCAGCACAACGGAGGGAGCGGAGAGGGGGACACAGTGAAAGCAGTCTCGGGTAGGTGGTGCATCTCACAGATACATTTGTTCATGCCACAGAGTAAACCATACTTATACAAGTACACAGTGATGTTCCATGCTCTATGCTCCTACCTAGCACAGCCTGCTTACACTTACAGGCAACTGACATTTCATCTCATGCATACTCCAAGTGAAGCTGGTCAGCGATGACCATGAGTAGGCGCAGGAGCTTTCAAAGCTTTACTTCTTTCATCAGCACTCCTGGTGTTGTAAATGATGATGCTCATCAACCCCATTCCTATCCAAATCTGGCAAACTTGAGTGCAGTAGGGCTTCATGAGGATCCAGATATTTTTAATAATGCTCTGAAGCATCTTGGCAATTGGACCAACTGCTCAGACTGCACCAGAGCCTCACAGCCAGTGACCTGCAAAGGTCACCAGTGCACAGGCGCGGGGCAGGGGCTCTGGCCATTTGCTTATCTTCTTTGGAGAAATGTCTATTCAGACTCTTCCCCCATCTTTAAGTTGGATTATCTGTCTTTTTTATTATTGAGTCGTAAGAATTCTTAATATATTCTAGATACAAGTCATCTGTCATATATATAATTTGCAAATATTTTCTCCCGTTCTGTAGGTTATCTTTTTACTTTTTTAGTGGTATCATTTGCAGCACAAAAGGTTGTACGTTTTAAGTCCAGTTTATGTATTTTTTTCTTTTGTTGCTTGTATTTTTAGTGTCATATCTAAGAAACCACTGCCTAATTCAAGGTCATGAGGATTTATGCCTGTGGTTTTTTTTTTCCTAAGAGTTTTAGCTCTTACATTTAGGTTTTGAATCCATTATGACTTAATTTGTATATATGGTGTGAGGTAGGGGTTCAACTTCATTCTTGGAAAAATAACTTTTAAGACTCACTTTTCTTTCCTTATGAACAAACTAAGTCAATAGAGACTGCTATTTTTACCATGGTAATAGCAGCTAATTGTTCCCCAACCTATGCACATCATATAGTATTGATATGGAATGTGAAATGGTGAATGACTTTATCCCTAAAATTAAGTTTGTCTTCTGCTCCACCTCCTCTCTGAGCCCCTTTCTACATAGACACTTCATTACAAGCAACATTTATAGTTTAGTAAGATGGCCCTTCAGAGTATCTAAGTCTATCATAATGCTAAAAGCATACATCTTTTAGAGGGTGTTTCCCAAGATAAAATAATCTAACAGTCTGAGTAACTGTTAGCAAATTCTGGAAACATTCCCAAGGTTCAAAAGTTTTCCTTTATATTGGGCATTTTTCTAACATTATAGAAAGACTTTATGCTTTCATATGCAAGGGACAGTTTAAAGGACTAAAAATACTCATATTCAATAGATACTTTGTCAATACTCTTTATTTTTAAAAATGTGAGTTTAATTCAGAAAGGAGATGTGGTGAAGTTGTTCATGATCCCGTCTTACCTCTCTTGATTCTGCCATCCCGGGCGAGGCAGCCATGGGGTGGCACGCTGGTCACAAAGATGGGCAGTTCCCCACTCTTACTGCCTCTACCCCCAGCAACCGTCATTCCAAGGGACTCGTGTGGTTCTTTCTTTACAGTAATGTGTTTTTCTTGGCATGTAACACACTGAGTAAGATCCTAGAACATAAAAGGAAAAAACTTATTAGATAATGAATGATAGATAGCTAAAGTAGAGATAGCTTAAACTAAGGTAATAACTCACGTGGCACTTACAAAGTGATTTTTTAATCTCTAACAACTAAAAGTAATACACAGTTCTTAATGAGCATACTGTGGATCGATGTCCAATTCTGGACATTATTTTCATATGATTATGTAACTGAAAAAAACTCAGGACTGCTGACATATAGCAGTTAAGGTTAACATAAGCACATAATTTATACAATTATCTTGAGCTCTAAGATATGACTAATTGTATAAAAGTAAATAATGCTGTTGAGTTTTAAGATTCTAAAGAAAAGTTAATTAATTTTACTTTTTAATTTTACTTCCATCTTTCTCCCCAATTCTTTGAAAGAAAAGTCGACAGAGTAGTATAAAAATAAAGCGTGGTCAAAAAAAAGCTATAGACCTATCTTCTGACTCCTATTGACTAGGATTATAAGTGCTCATGAAACAGGTACAAACCTACCTGCCAAACCTTCAGGAAAACCTAGAAGGACATGAAATAACTGAATTTATAAAAAAGTTAATGACATGGAAGTAAATTCTAATAAACTATTATTCTCAGGAAAAAGCTATTTTTACTGACATTTGTTTCTGCTATTTATTATTGAGACACTCTTGGAAGTAAGACAAAGCATTTAAAACATTACTTCTAATTTGAATTGGAACTCAGTAAAAAAGCAAGGTACACATATACAATATTATTAAAATAATAATAATGATTAACACTTATTAACGCTTAGTGTATGCAAAGCTAATGGCTTCACAAGCATTACTTCATTTAATCTTCACAATAGTTCTAAAAGTAAATGCTATTAATATTATTGACCCCATTTTCAGATGAGGAAACAAGCTTAGGGAGGTCACGTAACTTGCCCCAAATCATGTAATGATAGGTTACTGTACTGGGATTTGAACTTTTTTTTTTTTTTGAGACAGAGTCTCGCTTTGTTGCCCAGGCTAGAGTGAGTGCCGTGGCATCAGCCTCGCTCACAGCAACCTCAGATTCCTGGGCTCAAGCAATCCTGCTGCCTCAGCCTCCCGAGTAGCTGGGACTACAGGCGTGTGCCACCATGCCCGGCTAATTTTTTTCCTATATATATTATTTGGCCAATTAATTTCTTTCTATTTATAGTAGAGATGGGGTCTTGCTCAGGTTGGTTTTTTTGAACTCCTGATCTCGAGCAATCCGCCCACCTCAGCCTCCCAGAGTGCTAGGATTACAGGCGTGAGCCACTGCGCCCCTCCTAGATTTGAACTTTTGTGTGTTAAGAGTACACATGTTATATAGTAATACAATACTATGTATATCTGCACATACAGTGTGGTACACTATATGTACATAGTTTATATATGCACCCACACAGGAACCATCCCATTAAGTGTAACAGTGGAAGTTAATGTCTCCAAAGGTTCTAACATTTATCAGCTGTTAAGAGAATGCTGTAGATAATAAGATAATTAACATTATCAAAAATATATGAATTATATTTATAGAATTATAACATTTCCTTAAATGACATTATTTTAAAGAATTGATATGTACTTAACTGTTTATGATGGTATTTGCCAAATCTCTAAATCAGTCCCTGGAATTCCAGGCCTACCTACCCCTCTCTAGACCTGGAATCCATGTACTCTTGAAATTTTGTCAAAGAACTATCTGTAATAGCAGCAAAGCATTCCTAGAAAATGTTATGACCGATTAGAAAAACCTGCAAATATCTTAAGGCAGTCTTCTATATAAAGGTATGAAATTTATGTTAGTATCCTTCAAAACTGGGCAAAAATGACTTTATTATGAAGACAGCTCAGGTAAACTTAGCCTTGAGTATATTTATTTAAGCAGTTTCAGCCCTTAGGTATTTAACCAATTAAGAGTGGTTGTTTTATTACACTAGATGGCTAAAATGTATGCAACTTTTCCTCAGGCACCAAACCAAACTTCAAAGATTATACTCAGTATGCTTCAATAAACTTTCTAATATCATATCAATGTTTATCCAAGCAGCTACTAAGAAGCTTGGTAGAAGACTAATGTATACTTTAATTTTTCACAATCATTAATCATCTGAACAGGCTGTTTTGGTGAATTCAAGTGTTTTTGCCTCCCCTAGGAGAACTTTACTTTTCTAAATCAAGATTTGACATAAGAAATGAAGCATGTTAGTAGTAAATAGCCAAATTAAAACACTACATTCCATGTGGTTGTTCTATCCAGCCAGGTTTGCACAGTACCTGGAATAGGAATAAATTCAGCATTGCTATTTTAAACACTATCACTTAAAATTAAAGAGAATGAGAGTTAGCAGACTTTTGACAAAAAAATACAGGTGCCCAAAACAAATCAGTAAATAAGCAGATGTCTCTATATAAATACTGGAATGATTAAGTACAGTTTTAAAAACACCCTTAAAACTATAAATGTTGTCACAGACACCCATATCTCAAATAATTATAAAATTCAATAACGTGAAAGATTCAATGATTAACCTTTGCTTTATATTAGAATTCTTTGTATATATATGTATACATATATATATCTTATAAAGTAAGGATTAGCTCTATATTAAACAACTCCTATTCAAAACAATTACTCCTTTTTCATAGTTATCAATATAAAGGCCAAATTATAGGTTTTCTTCATACATTTTGGTTTTTGTCCAGGAATGAGAACAAAGTCTGTGATTATAATTTCTTTTAAGTATTAACTAAACCAAAGACCATTGACAAGTCTGTACAGTATTTTAAACTCAGAAAACCAGACATACCTGATGGTCTGATGGGCCAAAAATACTGTGTCTTTAAGCTACGCTTTCTTAGGGTACCAGGGACAGAGCCCAAAGGTAATCACTTTCTTAAATGTTGTACTTACATTAAAAGGTTACTTGAGCAAAGAGGAAAAGTCCTATGATTTTTCAGTTGACCAATAAACAAGTTTTTCTTTAGTAAAGCAATTTAATTTTTACTTAAGGAAAATTACTTTGAAAGCTTACTACGTGTAGCCCAAATTTTCACATAATTGGGTAAACATCATGTCATCATTTTAAAATTCTTGGCCTACTGGAAGTTGAGTTCAAATGAGGAATCAAATTAAGCAAATAATATCCAGAATGCTAAAGTACAATCTTTTCTGATTTTAGGAATGAAAGCGAGATAGCATCAACATTCTCAGCACAGATAAACGAACTTGGAATATATTATAAAACCAGTAAAATACTGATTCTGAAGAAACAGCACCAAAGCTCAACATATGGTAATTTAAAATGATTTATTTTAAAATGATTTAGGGCAATGTTCCTCTAAGATATAACATAAAAAGAAATAAGCTATACATGAAACCTACCAAAATTCATGATTCACATGTTTAATAATCACATATCTAATTGTGTTTTTGTAGGCAACATGCCCAATTTCTAAGTATAGACTTGTTGATCTATATTACGCTTTTTCAATATAACCAACTCCTTTCAGTATAACCAACTCTTAACAGTTAAATAAGCAACCCAAGAAAAATTCCACTTTCAAGTAGGATTAATCAAATAGGAGATTTTTCTGGAAGATCACACACTTCTCATCAATCATCTGGCAGAGGAACCTTCCCTGCCAAGAAACTCTCTCTAATGGCTGAGGAACTGAGACATGCAGTCACTCTCAAAGATAGCAAAACATATACATTTCACATCCCAAGCAATTATGTTCACCTTTTCGAACAAAACATCAGCCTTCATTTAAATCTTTTTTTATAAACTGTTTTACTGAGGTATATTTTTTAAAAAAGCCTTCATTTAGGCTGGGCGAGGTGGCTCATGCCTATAATCTTAGCACTCTAGGAAGATGAGGCAGGAGGACTGTTTGAGCTTAGAGGTTGGAGACCAGCCTGAGCAAGAGTGAGACCCTGTCTCTACTAAAAATAGAAAAATTAGCCAGGCGCCATGGTGTGTGCCTGTAGTCCCAGCTATTCAGGAGGCTGAGGCAGGAGGATCACATAAGCCCAGGAGTTGGAGGTTGCAGTTAGCTGTGATCACACCACTGTACTCTACCTGGGGCGACTGAGCGAGACTCTGTCAAAAAAGGGGGAAAAAAAGCACCTTCATTTAGATCTTATCAGCTTATAACAATGATCGTTTGTGAGTGGCATCAATATAAAAAAGAAAAAGATCCTCACCTTGTGTGAGCTCGGTCTGCTGTGGTACAGCGGCTGTGCATGGTGCTGGCTGCTGCTGTGAGTTCCCCCTTCTCGAATGGTATTAGTAGGCTGGGGTTTCCCTGGTCTGGCAATTGCTAAATTCACCCTTTCTCCACTGGCCTGGAGTAAACACACATACATCACCACCAGTCATTAATGATGTTTGTCATTTTAAAGATTACAGGCAGTGTAATCTTCAATGCATTTCTCAATCATTGCACCAGGGCCTCATCTGGGCAGTGACTGCAAGCACCTGGTGGTGGGGAGGAATGAGTTCATTTCATTAGCTAACGTTTTAAAATGTCTGTGGCTGACAAACACACACACTCGCACACTCACACACTCTCTTTCTTAAGCAACAACCCTTAACATTCAGCTGAACTCTCAAAACAGAGTCTGGAGACTAGACCTAAAGGGTAAATACCAAGGTAGAATGTTTAGAATCCCAATATTTAAAATTCTGACACTTCAGATTATTAGATTACACTGTGTGAAGGGGTGAGAAGCTCTCTTTGGGATTTTATTTCAATGTACAGAATCATTTTCACTACTGTTCAACACCTTATAACCCCTAAAACTCCATAATTAGTATTTTAACATTACTGTAATAACCCTGGCTTACACAAACCTATTAATGGAACCAAATTCTTAATCTTTCAAGGTTGCTTGAAAGACAAAATTCTGTGAATGTGAGGGAAATGGGCATTAGAATTCAAATGATGGACCAACGTTTGGGTTTAGATGAGTTTTAGACTGTGCATGCAACACTTCATTCAGGGTTTTAAACTTAGCAAAAAGAGTTTTGTTAAAATCAATGTTTAAAAAATGCAGAAGGCCCAAATGATAGCACTCATAATTTGTGAGTGAGTGGTATGCCCTATTATTGGAGTATAAATGGGCATGATCTTTTTGGAGGGAAGTTAACAAAACATTTGAAACTTGAAAACAAAACATAAAAGTCTGCTGATGGGGGAATGATTAAATAAGTAATGGTACATGTCTACTAAACAGCTATTAAAACTTAAAATGTGAGTCTATGCTTATTTTCATGGTAAGATGGCCACAACACATTGCAGGTGTAAAGAAAAAGCTACAAACTCAGAATTTACGAGTGGATGTATAACCATTTGTGTTAATATGTAATTATACATCTGTGAACACATAGGTAAAAAATGTTTGGAATGCTATTCTCTAAAACATTAATGTTGATATCTTGGGGTATTTAGACTGAATGTGATTGTAATTTCCTTCTTTATATTCCATATTTTTTCTTTATTATTTTCATTTTTAGACATAGAGTACATGTTATTTTTAATAACCCCAAAATAATGACACTTTTCTTTCCAAAAAGAAACAAATTGAGAAACTTTAGTTTTTTCCATAGTCTGCGGAAAATTAAAGCACAAAATATGATGCAACTATTTATAAAAATCCAAATATTATCATGGAAAATTTTAAATATATTTTCTACCTGTGTATCTATATTTTCTACATTTTGGTTAGAAATTTAGTGAGGACCAACTATTTAGGAATTAGTGTACTTAAACATTACCTGAAATATATATAGTCAGTTTATTTCTTTCTATTTTATTGACTTGATCTCTCATTTCATAAAGTCCACTTGACTCTTATTTCCTGAAACAAATCCTGTAACTCTATCAGCTTTCTTCTTCCTCCTCCTTTTCTCTCCCATCCTCCAACCAATCTCCGCTCTTACAAGATGAACTAGTTGTCAGCAGTGCAGCTGGCTGACATCCACAGGTATAGGTTCGAAGGTTGTCTCTGACCTGAGGAAATTTTAAAGCATCTAATTTTTTTAGACCTCAAGCCTATGAAATGAGACCAATACCTACATCTAATAAAGGGGGTGGAGGCTTGGCTTTTCTTATAGTCTTAAATTTTCTTTATTATTTAATTGTGTTGTAAACACATTTTTCAGTGCCTATCAACCTACCTTAATTCCTCATGTTCAATTAAATATGATTGGTTTCCTTCATAGTGTTTTGTTGTGTTTCCTTTAAGAAAAACACCTTTCTGCTTCAACCTTATCACTGTAGAAGATTGCCTGTATTATTAAATGCCGTGGCATGTTGCAGAACTTGTATATCTTCTCTGAATGATTTTTCCAATTTATCTGTCTTCATGCTTGTAATGAAAACATGTTTTTTCCTCTAATAATGACTACCCTTAACTTCACAAGGATACTGTAAGGATAAATTTTATGATGTGTTTTAAATACTTTGATTCCTTTTAAAAAAAAGCACTATAGAGAAAAGAATTATTCTTAATAAAAAATTATTTTTCTCCTACTTATATGGATCCTGATGGTGAGTTAAGAGACCAGGTTAAGTCACAAATTTGGAAATCACAGCTCCTCCGAGCCTCACTTGTTAAAGGTAGACACCACCACCTGGCTTAATAGGTGGAACCCGAAGATCAAGAGAAACAAATATGAAACGGTAGAGCCTACGCTCTATAAATAGCCAGCCCAAAAGTTCATGGGGATACAGGTTTTACAAAAGACTTTATCGATAACTAAGTATACTAGTATGGATTTTGAAGAATTTAGTTAGCCATGCCTGATTTTTCTGATGAAATGTAAAATGTCTCCTGAATTCTGATGTTATGTGCCAATGAAAACAAACAATGCTATACGGTAATTAAGGCTAAGTCTTTGGAAGGAAGGCCAAGAGGCGTTCACCTGGATAATCTGGGCAGCCAGCTCCGGCGTTCCATGCTTCAGGTCATGCCCGTTGATAGCCAGCACTCGGTCATTGCTGTTGAGCCTCCCGTCCTGGGCAGCCAGCCCTCCTTCCAACAGGTCAAGAATAAAAACACCTGGCTCATCTGTCCTTCGGACTAATTTAATGCCAAGCTGTTCACCAGAATCCCGTTTATGAAGAACCACGTGGAAGATCTCTTCTCGCGGAGAGCTACCATCACAATGGTTGTATGCCCGGTTGCCAAAGCGCCGCTCTCGAAGCACAGTGAGATGCAGTGTGTTGCAGGGCTGGGAAAGGACAGCTCTGGCATAGTTATGGGACACATTGCTGATATCATAGTTGTTGACCTAGAAGAAAAGAATTATGACCAAAGTGTGACAATCCTTTATTTTCCCAATTTGTAGAAATGTTTACATAACATTCCCAAAGGACATTAAAATTATGAAAAGGCTATACAATCATTATTTACAAAGAAAACCATGCTAAAGACATTTTAAAATATAGAGTTTGTATAATTAACTTACAATGATTAGCATCAAGGGGAGAATACTAGTTAGGATCACAGGCTTTAATAACAGTCTTGAGTTAACAGTCATTGGTTCTGCCACTTACTAACTGGTAACCTCAGGCAAATTACAGGATTCATTTGAATGTGTTTCCTCATCTGTAAAATGTGTTTATTATCAACTTCATGGGATCAGTATGAAAGTGAATAGACAACATCAACATATGGCAAGTGCTAATGAAATACTAGTTCTAGTACCATAGATACCAAAGTTCTACTGGATTACAAATTTGCTTTTCCAAATGAAAAGCTAGAGAAAATAAATTGAGTTTTATTTTAAGGAAAGTGGCATATTCCAGGTCCACAACCTTACTTCAGATAAGTGACCTTTAAAGAAAAGCAGATAATTATAATTTCATTCTAATTCTTAAGTATATAAGTAGTATATAATGGTATATTAGTATATAATATATATCTAATACATTAAGCATAATTCAATACTCATATAACATTTACTAATTAAACTTTATAATCTTGAAATAAGTATAGCGACTAATCCTTGGACGTGTAACATCACTTAGAAAATATACCCAGCTTCAATTACTCATTTAGTACAAGAAGAGATGAGCATAATTCTTAGCATTTATCACAATTAAAGTTCCTCTCTGAATCAGTCTGAGATGAAACCAACATTCTCTGAACATCTGTTATGTGACAGGCTCTGGATTAGGTGTTTGTGATCACCTAAATCCTTAAATCTTTTTCATACAAATCCATGTTAAACAAGGCCTCCCTCTTCTTATTTATCTAGGATTGACAGTTTTGAATACCACTAATTTGCATTTTGTTGATTTGGGTCTATTTATATCTTTTAAAATTCAGTCAAATTCATAGATGTCACACACAAACTTGTACTTCTCCCAAGTTTGAAATATCTATGCATTTGGTAGTCACCCAAATCCTTGATAAAACTGTTGAATATAGGGTCAAGAAAAAAAACTTCTAAAGTTTGGTTTAGAAGGCAGCTTCTAAAAAACCAGGCTGACATAGGTTCATTAGTCAAAATCATCATTTCTGGCTATTTGTCTAAAAAGCTACCTACCTCTAGGATCACATTTTTCCATCTTATATTCAGACATACCACATGCATCACAAATGACTTTATGAAATGTCTGGCTGAAATGCAGCTACACTTTCCAGCCACGTGCAAGCAACTAGCCTCCCATCACCTTTGTGAAGTAGGTGGGGGATTATCCTACAAATGGAAAAAGAATTTTCCTCCACGAATGCATGGTCGCCAGTGAAATTTGGAGAACGTAGAGATCGAATAAAATACTGTTGCTAGATTTTGTAAAAATAGCATCAGCACAAGTCAACTCTACCACATTTCTTGAGCTAAATGTGTTTTTTATCAATGCAATCAACAAATGGCTGTAATTATTTTCCTTCAAAACTGAAAATGCCTAAATTATTGATGACTGATCAAACTGAAAATACCTATTCTTAATAATGTTCTAAACCTTTTATTACTTTTAATAATGACACCAATGTAACTTACAACAGCAGTATTTTTTCTTCAAAACTGGTCAAAAGGCTGCATATGAATCTCTGAAGAGTAGCAAAAGGCCCTGAGAGCATATGGTTCTCCTTTTCAAACAGGCTGTTTAATAGAATAATATGTGTGTGTATAAATATATGTATTTTTTTTTAACGTGGGAAAACCAAAGCCACACGCTGTTATTGCATATGGTTTGCTAACATAAAAGCACAGGCTAGCTTTCTGGTATGCAAATGAACTCTTACTGTCTCTTAGGAATTTTCAAGTTGGTTCACTGTACTACTCATCCAGCTTATATAAAGTTAGAAGTAACCAGGTAGTAAAAATACCAAACAGGCCTCTTTGCAAGTGTTTACTTTCGGATGACCATAAGTTCGTCCCCACGTTTGGGAAAGGAGTGTGGCATTCCTTACTGGCTCCAACATACCAGTTAAAAGCCAACCAGAAGTCAGGGCCTACAATAGGAGGGACCCTTCGTGAATTTATCAATCAGGTTATATGCTCAGACATTTCTTATCAGTTTGAATCATTAAACTAGATTTAAGATTGCTATTATTAGAGTATTAGTATATATGTCTCCATAAACAATAATAATGCACTGGGATTTCTACATGATAGATTTTATAACTTTAGGTTATAACTTTGGGGCATTAACCCCAAAACATGGTCAATAACTTTAGATAATTAAAATTTTATTTGAGGTATAAAGATTCAGTTACGTGACTTCTCCAAAACAGAAGAAAGCCCAGAGATAAAATATATTAGTAAACAAAACTTGAAAAACTAAACTCAGTTATATTCAAAGAAATACAAATAGGCCAGGTGCAGCGGCTCACGCCTGTAATCCTAGCACTCTGGGAGGCTAAGGTGGGCAGATTGCTTGAGGTCAGGAGTTCGAAACCAGCCTGAGCAAGAGCAAGACCCCGTCTCTACTATAAATAGAAAGAAATTAATTGGCTAACTAATAGATATAGAAAAAATTAGCCGGGCAGGCGCATGCCTGTAGTCCCAGCTATTCAGGAGGCTGAGGCAGAAGGACTGCTTGAGCCCAGGAGTTTGAGGTTGCTGTGAGCTAGGCTGACATCACGGCACTCACTCTAGACTGAGCAACAAAGTGAGATTCTGTCTCAAAAAAAAAAAAAAAAAAATACATGAAACAAATAAAAACAAAGTATTTGTTTTTACCTTTAAAATTTAGAAAAAGAATGAGAAATGTATAAAAATGGTAATACCCAATACTGGTGCATTGCTACTAGCAAAGAACAAAGATAAAAATAAGTGTACCCTTAATTTACAGCCAGAAAGGCCAGAAGTGGGAGAGAGAAAGAACACTAGGTGGGCTGCAGAAAGGGCAATCTGGCTCTCCTGGTCTTGACCGCCAAGGTGTCAAGATGTCTGGGAGGATGCACCTAGGAAACCAGCTGTAGGGTTCCTCCATGAAGAATCAGGTCAGGAGCTAGGAAGTAAGGAATACAGGTAAGGTGTCCTCAAAGTTGTGCCAGCCTGTGCAGCTAGAGTACTAATATCATAAAATGACAGCTAGGACAGAGTCAACAGCTAGCTTGACAGGATCAGAAACCTGGTTTTATGTAAGTTGTATTAGTTATGTTTCTCAGTATTTTTTCAATATTTTTTCTCAGTATTTAGTAAAAAAAAACACTGAAAGTTCAGTCTGTCTCAGCCACACTAGAGACAATGAAGGAAGGGTTTGGGGCCTGGGTGTTAAAGTGGGAATAAGACACCATGAGAGACAGCATGCAAGTGGCAGTGGAAACCGAAGCCAAGAAAACCCAAAGGAAAGGTCATCCTGGCTGCCCTTGTGGCCTCCCGCCAACCTCGACATCGGGAGATTGGGAATGCCTTTCAAGAGCTAAAAATCCTAAAGGTTCCAAATTCTGTATTAATAAAGAAGATGGCTATTCCCAACAGCATGTTATATCCAAATGTCAAACAATTTATTATAAGTGATCGTGTGCCAGGTGACGAAGAGAAAAGCAACGAATGCTAACAGTAATTGAAGTAGGAGGGATCAGTATGGGTGAGAATGGTTGAACAAAGCTTTAAGGATAAAAGGTGAAACACAAGATAAGAACAGGTTAGAATGTAGAAATAGTTATTTTCAGGGAAGCAAGAAGATTGCTATGTCTGGCTCTTCTACTAGATTGTACATTCCATGAGGACAGGACAGTATTTTGCTCTTAAATGTAACCCAAGCAACTAGTACAGTACATAGAACATCATAATAAATGAACAAACTGATTCATTTGAAATAAAAGAAAGAGTTAAGAAGACAGGTTGTATAAGAGACCACAAAGGGCCCTGTCTACTGGATTAATTAGTCTGGGCTCAACCATCTAGTCCAATCTTTTCAAGGAAAGTGAGGTGACAGATATGTTAACCTCTTAGTGATTATATCAGATTTAAGGGAGGAGAGCTGGAGGCAAGGATATTTGATGGGGTATTCTGCTAAATTAGATAAAAGTAGTTAAGGCCTATACTCAAGAGGTGGCAGGGAAAATGGAAGTAAGGGGTGGATATCAACAGATCATGGTAAAAGACTGAACGAATCCAAAAAGGAAATAGTCTTTGTTTCTGGGTTCCTAGAAGACATTTGTTCCTATTCACGAATACTTCTCTCTCCTTCTAAAAGTTATCCATTTTTTAAAACTTCAATTATTATCACCCTTGTATGATTCAAATGTCACATAAACTCCGTTCTTACACAAAATTCTTACTGTCCCCCTGCCCTCAGTGCCTCAACATGCCCTCTAATACAATATCTTGTCCCACGCTAGTTCTCTTTTGAGAATATCTATTTCTTCTTCAAGATCATTTGAAAGGGAAGACAGCAAGGAACAGCATCAGGTTTTACTGAAGACACAGAGTTAAAATGTTTGCTGAGGACAGTGCGTTAGGGAGTCAATAAGAGATGACTGTAACATTTCTGAACTCTGCCTTAAATTCTGTGGCATAAATGATAAATAACTAGTGCTGCATGGTTCTTTTCTAGGTTTTAGTAATCAGTGTAGAGAAGGATAAACCAGACAATGAAGGTAATGGATGGGAAAACGGGCCATGAAACAAAGCCAATGGGATAAGAGAATTTCAGCATGGATAAAAGCAGCCCTGGAATGGCCAGGGCTCCAAGCCAGGAAGAGTCTAGCTAGTCCAGGGAGCCTGAGTATCATGTGCCAAGCCACATGTAGGATTGAAAATTTAGGTAGAGAGAATATATTCCATGTATATGGGAAAAATAGGACAAACTACAGATATATTCTCATCTGTTTTGTATATAAAAACAGCAAAACTAACCTACATATAATTCAGGTTCCATAATAGCACAATTTTCTAAGTTCTAAATGTATGAATAAGAACAAAAAGGTATAAGCTAACAAAATCATTAAAACTGATACCTGAAGAATCTGGTCTCCAGCGAGGAGCCTCCCATCTCTGGCGATGACCCCATCCCGATAGACTTCCTGGATAACAATGTTAATCAGTGGCGTCTCATTGCCACCCACAATGCTGATTCCTAACTGAATGTAAGGATTGGACCGATGAATTTCAATAGTGGTGATTTCTCCTTCTGGTAAACTAAGTGGTTGTTGTGTAGCTGTCAAGTTAAAAATGAGAGAGAGAAAAATAGATAAAAAGAAAAACATCGATTTATATATTCTGATTATCTTTAGGTAAATACATCATCTTAACAGATAATAACTAAGTAATACAAATACTAAGCAATGACAAAAAAATCTATACGTTAAGATTATCTAAAAATTCCTTCTTCCAAAAGTGATTAGTAAATAATAGCCTACTACATATCAGATAGCTAGAGATGACATAGCGATATGATTAAGAAATATTAAAAGAAAGTTATCTAGTCCCAACTGATGAAAGTCTGGATCATGAAACAGTGTAAATAATGCAAGGCAGTATAAAGGAAACACTAGCTCTGTGGCATGTAAACACCACAGGTGTTGAGAAAGTATCAAGCTTCTAAGAAGAGGTAGGTCTTGAATGGAGCCTTAGGAAATGAAAAAGGCTTATAGCTGTGGGAATGAAAATTTGCATTTGTAGTAGTTTGGGGAAAAAAACATTTTAAAAAGTAAATATGAAGGGTCAGCTACCAACATATGCCCAAGATCCATGACTACAGGCCTCCTGTTCATTTCCCAGTGGGTTGTACAGTTATAGCAGTGGCTGGTACCAGAGGTATGACATGGTTAGAAGAAAGGTCTTGGAGTCAAATATATAACCAGCCATTTACTGGCTACATAAGCTTGACCAATTAAGTCTCAAGCTTGACCTCTCAAGTCTCAGTTTTCTTGTTAAAAATACATATCTCTTTCATAATGCTGTTACGAAGAATCTAATTAGTAATACAGGTAAAGTGTTTAATACAGTGCCTGACACAGAGTTATTATTACACTTAATTTGAGCTATTATTTTTGTTCTTGTTGTTCTTGATGTTGATTTCTTATGTCATGAAGCAAACAAGTTTCTGAACATGCACAGACAATAAGAACCATGTGAATGACTAGTTGAGCTCACAGACTGCAACAGAAAAGGGATGGGGAAGGACTGCTCTCTCCAGGGTAAGTTTCAGTTTTGTTTCTAAAATGCAAACTATTAGCATTGTACATGGAAAAGGGTGAATGATGGGGTATATAAATTATATGTCACTGAAATTTTTTTTAAAGAGGAAAAAAGTGCATGCTGGGAGAGTAGTGGGAAGGAAGGAAACAGAGGAACTATATAAGAAGTTTCACTGCACTTACTGTCGGCTCCAGCATTCTCCTCGAAGGCAGGGTTGTCAAGGCCAGGCTCCTCAGTCCATGAGGGAAGAGAGGCTGATGTCAAGTGGCGCTCGGGAGGCACTGTGCCTGTGCCCGCACAGTCTGTTTCTGTTGACAAAGTACCGGGAGGATCCAGTATAGTGGGTCCATTTTCATTCTCAATCTCTGTCTGAGTTTTACTAGTTTTCCTTCTCTCCAGGGCAACCCTCCGATGAGAAGCTCCAGGACATCTAGAAAGAGAATATCAGCTGGTTTACAGATGATTTGAAAAGAAAAAAAGGGGCTGGGGGGGGGGGAGGTTAACATCTTGCACCACAACAAAATAATGGTAATGGCTTCTGGGCAAAAAGAACCTAGAAGTGCCCACAAGCAGTACATAGTTGGGATCCTAACCTCCACTCAAATTAAGTTCTTACCACTCCACATGGCAGATAAACTAAAAACAAAAGGCATCCGCATGAACAATGCCTTGGAATATATCTCAAAGAATACTTCAGTAAAAAGTATATTCAGGTATACACTAGTGACCAGAAAATACCTCAACAGCTGTCTCTGTGCTGAGATAATTACTCTGAAATTCTGATTTCATAGCCCCTTTTTACAGGTTAAACCGCTTAACGACAGCAATGGAAATCAGCAGTCCTCTCCCTGGATGAGTGACTGTGTTCTGACTTGAGAGTGTGCCACTACGCTTCCACACTCTTCATGGCCACAGTACACACTCGTTGATTAGTGGGTGGTAATACATTTGAAGCTTTACAACTTGCAGGAAGGCACAGCAAGGGCCAAAATAATTTACTTCGACATGACAGACGTGAAAGGAGAGAAAAATATACCTCCTAGTTTGTGAAGTTAGAGTTACAACAGTGGAATTACAGATATGCCATACAACCTGAAGAATATACTCCAAGTACTTGGAAAGCATACATAAGCACCAAGAAATGAGCACGGTTAACTTGCTTATTTGTACTTGTCTATGCAAACAAAAAGAAAAGAATGTTTGTTTAAACTCATAACCAATTAAACATTTAAATAAAGGCTTTATACAACAAGTATAGAAATGTTGTCAAGGTGCCAATTCCTTTCCATTGGACACCTTGATTAGACAAAGTGACTAAAAATACTCAGTATGAAGAGTGGGAGAAGGAAAAGATTAGTGAGGAAAGTCGGACACATAAACCTAAGGCAGGGGTCCTCAAACTGTGGCCCGCCGGGTGTTTTTGCTGCCACTGCCTGTCCTGCTTAGCAGCCGACTCGTCTTGGGCCCACAGTGCGCATGTGTGGAATGTGCACCCACACTCTCCAATGGCACTCCAACGGTCTGAGGGACAGTGACCTGGCCCCGTTTAAAAAGTTTGAGGATCCCTGATTTAAGGCCTACCACAATTCTGAGACCCCATCTACTTTTATTGTTAGGGTAAAGTAGCGATAGTAATGTTGGGTGGGATGAGTGATCATAGACCTTATGCCCAGGGTTGCAGACCTTCATTATCTTTAAAAATCCAAAATTTATGATAAAATAAAGTACAGAATTAAATTCAATTAAAACTAAAAGCCATCCCTTAACTACAAAAGTAATAAATTTCCCTAATAAAAAAGATTTACTTTAAATCCTGGATTTCAAGTTCTTGAAAAGGATCACTATAAAATTTCTTTATTCACCTTTCTCTCATTTCCTGTTTTCTCTACACCCTGTTAGAAATGGGAAACAAAATATTTTCCTTTTTGTGTTGTGCAGCAATCCAGGAGACGTTCTTGCAAGGGCCTGACAAATATTTTTGAAAAATAGATCATGACAAATATTACTTTTGTCAAGTAAGCAGATTTCATTAGAAATATGTTTTTTGAAATAATTTATTAAAAAAAAAAAGTTGAGGCAAAAAGTGGCCCATAAAAAATTGTGACTGAAAAGATAGGTAAAGTTTTAATTTCCAAAATATATATCACATACAAACATCCACATGGGAACAGCTAGTGTTCAATGGAAAAAAATGAATCAGGAAACAGGAATAGAGGAAGTATAAACACAACATGATCACCTGGCAATTAGCCTAGCTAAAAACTCTAAACCCCACAAACTGTAATAACTTATAGTTATTAAGACACACAAATACCACTTATTATAAAAATAAGTTTAAAAAGGAAAACCTAAAGTTGTTAGAGGTAAAGAAATAGGTATACTTTATTTAATTCCCAAAGGGACAGCAAATTGCTAACAGGAACTGAACAAAGATATTTAAAATGGTATCATGTAAAAATATGGAAAAATGATCTCATCCTGCACTAGAAGAGGAAGGCTATAGATAGAACCTTTGGGAACACCCACATTTAAAGAAGATGGACCAGTTGAGTAGACTGAGGTCAAACAAGTAGAGAAAGAGGCTATGAGAGAAAGACTTTTAACCAAGGGAAAAAAGAGTGTCAACGAAGAAACAACAGCCATTAGTGCAAATGTCACAAAAGGAGCAAATAAGAACCAAAAAGTGTTAGTTTAATTTGGCAATTAGAAAGTCATGGTGACCTCAGAAAGAACACTATCAGTGATGGGGGCAAAAGCCTAGTTATGTAATACAAGCATTTATCTTAACATAACATGTGCATTCTACAAAAGCTGCACACTAAAAATTACAGGGCTTTAGGGAAAAAGGGTTGGGATAGAAAACTCAAAACCTGTGCCTTGGGGAATGTGAAACGGCTGCTAATAGGTATGGGGTTTCTTTCTGGTGTGTTGAAAATGTTCTAAAAATTAGGTTGTGAGGATGGTTGCACAATTCTGTGAACACACTAAAAACCACTGAATTGTATACTTTAAATAGGTGAATTTTATGATATGTGAAATACATCTCAATAAAGCTATTTTTAAAAAATACTATTAGGGAATGAGTAGATCAGAGCAGGCTTGGACAGAGAATAGCTCACAACCACAGACAGCTCAGAGCCATCATCCTTCAAGTTTGTAAACACTAGGAACTGAAAAAGAAAAAATCCAACATTTGTGGAGCACCTGTGTAAGGACCTTTATTTATACACATACACACACACACACACACAATTTCATGATAGCCTCACAACCACTCTGTTATCCCCACTTAACAAATAGGAAACCTGAGACTTAACTAAGCCAACGTCACGTAGCTATTAAATTGCAGAGCCAAAATCCAAACACACTCACATCTGATTTCAAAGCCTCCTATTGCTTTCTACTGTATCATACTAAATTTATTCATATGGAGGTCTTTTTCTAGGCCTTATGAAACATAAATTGAATTTTTCCTAAAAACTCACACCTAGAAACACTCATAGAATGTTAGCACTAAAACAAACAAAAATCACAAAAACCTATGCTTCTTTGGAAATGATATATTTAATAATAATACAATTGCATCGGGGGAGGTAACTTGTTTTATTCAAGCAGGTAACTCAGTGTAGCAGGAGACTAGCAGTATAGAGGATATAAAAAATGAATTAAAGCAATAGAACAGAAACACATGCAACATTTAATTAGATTGGGGTAGGAACGTGCTGAGACCATGCAGGTGGAAGCGGAGCTCTGAGGCAGTGGGTTGCTGAGGCAATGCAACCTGCCACAGGCTGAGGGCTGCACCTCCCTAGGGAGGGAATCTCTCGATGCTGGTGTGTTTTTTAATTTTCTTAAAATAAAACCAAAGGGCTCTTGCAGCAGTCAAGACTCAAACTGAGGGATTTTTCCCCTTTTCTGCTGAAGGTTATTTCTTCTATTCCCACTATTCTGGCTCTTCGTATGAAGGAAAATATAAGTTCTTATATATAAGAACTAATTTGATTTATACCATAGTGACATCATTCCCTGATAACAATTGCGTAAGAGCTAATTCACATTAGGAAACATAGGGTGTTAACAGAACACACTATATTATCAGCAGTATTAGTAGTGGTGGTGGTGGCAATGTAGAAGTAAAATAAAACAATGTATGCCAAGTGCCACATAATGTCAAGCACTTAATGAAACTGAAAGAATGTGAACACCCCAGAATCAGGAAAAACAATACAAATAGTTATAGAGTAAAACATACAAAAATCCAACGCAAGCGACGCCAGCAAAATTGGAGGATTAAGGATATCTGAAAAGCCTCTCTTCCATAAAAGCAATGTGAATACTGGAAGAAATTGTCAGAACCAACTATTTCTGAATCTGGAAATTAGCCAAAGGATTGCAGCAGTCTAGAGAGCATTTACTCAAGAAAAATGGCGGACTCTCAGGAAGAACAGACAGCTTTGTAGCATTTGTGCTTGCCCTAATCCTATCCCCACCTCCCCAGCTCCACAGTAGACTGGAACAGCAATAGCCCACATCACAGTGGAAACCAAGAGTCTGGCAGACACTGGAGGAGCAGACTGGGGAGCCACCAAGACCCATCCCAAGAGAACTGTCATTCATTGACCCGTCTGTTGGTTCCCCACTTGCATTGCTGCCTTTACTTGACCCAATGCAGAGCTTACCAAGTGCAAACAGCCTTTTCACTGGGGGAACTTGTTGGGGGAAAAAACACAAAAACCCAAGGTAATGTTTATGATTGTGGTTGCCTGAGGTGGACAAACAAAAGGCTAACCAAAATGTTTAAAAGGAAAAGCCAAGGAATGAAACATCTATAGAGGTTTCAGGGCTATGTGCATGCACAGGAAAGACCTGAGAAGAACTAAGCTGTCACTTTCTGGCTGACACCAAGGCTCTGTGAAGGCAAGAAATGAAGGCTAAGGCAGAGCTGTCAAGTGCCTGTTCTAAGGCATGGCATGCCCCACTATGCACATGGAATCCCTAGGAAAGGTGATTTACTGATTTCAGGCATTCAAGGAATTCTCTGTCAAATCATTAGCTGCCATAAAAGTCATATGTTCAAAGAACTAAAGTAAACCATATCTAAAGAACTAAAGGAAAATATAAGAACGATGCCTTAACCAAAAAAGAAAATATCAATAAAGATATGTAAGTTACAATAGAGAGCTAAATAGAAATTCTGGAATTAAGAAGTATAATAAAGAATTCACTAGAGAAGTTTCACAGCAGATTTGAACAAGAAGAAAGAATCAGCAAACTTGAAAATAGGCTGACATTATCCAGTCTGAAGAACAAAGAGTAGAAAAAAAATTAAAAGTATAGGGCCTCAGGGTCCTTTGGGACATCATCAAAAGTATCAACATATGCATAATGGGAGTCCCAAAAGTAGAAAAGGTCAGAAAGAATATTTGAAAAAACAATGGCCAGAAACTTCCCAGATTTGATGAAAAACATTTATCTATATATCTAAGAAGATAAAAAAAAATCCAAGTAGGAAAGCTAGAAGAGATCCATACTTACACACATCATAATCAATCTGCTGAAAGCCAAAAAAAATAAAGAATCTTGAAAAAAGTCAGAGAGGAACAACTCATCACATAGAAATGATCCTCAACAAGATCCTGCTTATTTCTCTTCAGAAAGCATGGGGGCCGAAAGGCAGCAGATAACATACTCAAAGTTCTTAAAAAAAAAAAAAAAAGAAAGAAAAGAGAGAATATGAGAGATTTCCAACCAATAAGTCTACATCCACTAGAACTATCCTTCAAAAATAAAGAAGAAATTAAGACATTCCTACATAAACAAAAACGAGATTTGTTGGTAGCTGACCTAACCTACAAAAAACTAAAAGTCCTTTAGCCGATGTGAAAGAGCACTAGACAGTAATTTGAATCCATATGAAGAAATAAAGAGCACTGATAAAGGTAAATATAAAAAGAAAGCATAAAAGTATTTTATTTATTTTTATTTGTAACTTTTACAAGACAAATACATAAAGCAATAATAATTGTGTTGATGAGTACATAATGTATAAAGATGTAATTTATATAACAATAATAGCACACAGGAGGGGAGGGAATGAAAGTATGTATTGATATATATGCAAAGTTTTTGTGAATTAATAATAGGTAATTTTATGTGTCAACATGAGTGGGCCATGGAGTGCCCAGATTAAACATTGTTTCTCTGTGTCTTCAGATGAGATTAGCATGAAAATCAGTGGACTCAGTAAAGTATAAAAGTAGACTGCCCCCCCCCCCAGTGTGGCTGGGAATCATTCAATCCACTGAGCACTCAAATAGAACAAAACATGAAGGAAGAAGGAACATGTCCCTTTTTCACCTGCTTGAGCTGAGACATCTTTACTCATTTTCTGCTGCCCTCAGACAGGGATTTACATCACTGGCTCCCCTGGCTCTCGGACCTTCAGACGTAGACTGAATTACACGACTGACTTCCCTGGGTCTCCAGCTTGCAAGGCAGCAGATTGTGGGGCTTTTCAGCCTCTATAATCACATGAGCCAATTCCTCAAAATAATTCCTACTGGTTCTGTTTCTCTGGAGAACCCTGATTAATTCACTGGTGAAATTAAGTTGGTATTCATTTGAACTAGACTGTTATAAACTAAGATGTTAATTGTAACCTCCATGGTAACCACTAAGAAAACAGTTTTAATTAGAAGAAATGACAAGGGAATTAAAATGGCATATTAAAAATATCTATTTTTTGCCGGGTGCGGTGGCTCACGCCTGTAATCCTAGCACTCTGGGAGGCCAAGACGGGTGGATTGCTCGAGGTCAGGAGTTCGAAACCAGCCTGAGCAAGAGCGAGACCCCATCTCTACCATAAATAGAAAGAAATTTTAGCTGGGCATGGTGGCGCATGCTTGTAGTCCCAGCTACTCGGGAGGCTGAGGTAGGAGGATCACTTGAGCCCAGGAGTTTGAGGTTGCTGTGAGCCAGGCTGACACCATGGCACTCACTCTAGCCTGGGCAACAAAGCGAGACTCTGTCTCAAAAAAAAAAATATATATATATATATCTATTTTACACAAAAGGAGGAAGAAATGGAAGGCATATGGAAACAAATTGCAAAATGGCAGATACAAAGCCTACCTAATCAGTAATTACACTCTAAATTACATGGATTAAACACTCTAATCAAAGTCAGTGATTGGCAGAATCAATTTAAAAAAAACATAATCAACATGCTGTCTACAAGAGACAACCTACAGATTCAAAGACATAAATAGACCTAAAGTAAAGATGGAAAAACATATACCTTGCAAACAGTAACCAAAAGAGAGCTGGGTGAGCATACTAATTTCAGACAAAATAAGACTCAAGACAAAAATTGTTTCTGTGACAAAGAAGTACATTCATAATGATATAAAGAAAGGCTTGATTTATCTAGATGTAATAATTATAAAAATAAATGTACCAAACAGAGCCCCAAAATACATAAGTAAAAAATGACTTATTGGCCAGGCGCGGTGGCTCACGCCTATAATCCTAGCACTCTGGAAGGCCAAGGTGGGCAGATTGCTCGAGGTCAGGAGTTCAAAATCAGCCTGAGCAAGACCCCGTCTCTACCAAAAATAGAAAGAAATTAATTGGCCAACTAAAAATATATACAAAAAATTAGCCGGGCATGGTGGCGCATGCCTATAGTCCCAGCTACTTGGGAGGCTGAGGCAGGTGAATTGCTTGAGCCCAGGAGTTTGAGGTTGCTGTGAGCTAGGCTGATGCCAAGGCACTCACTCTAGCCTGGGCAACAAAGTGAGACTCTGTCTCAAAAAAAAAAAAAAAAACAGACTTAATAAAGAGAGAAATAGACAATTTAATAATGATACAGACTTTGATACTTTACTTTCAATAATGGATAAAAGAAGTAGACACTGAAGAGGAAGTACAGACTTCATCAATACTATAAACCAACTAGAACTAATAAATGTATATAGAACACTCCATCCAGAAATAGCAGAATATACATTCATCTCAAGTACACACTGAACATTTTCCAAGATAAAACATGTGCTAGGCCATAAAAAAAAAGCCTCAAGAAAATTTAAAGGATTCAAAAATACACACTGTGTTCTCCCATCATGACTAATTCAAAATGGACCAAAGACTGAAATGTAAAAACTAAAACTAGTAAGGTCTTGGAAGAAAACATACGTGTAAATCTTTGTGCCCTCGGATTAGGCAATAGTTTCTTTGATATGACACCAAAACCACAAAGCAAACAGACAAATATAGATAAACTGGACTTCATAAAAATTAAAGTTGCAAAAGACAACGGATAGAATGGGAGAAAATATTTGTACATCATATATCTGATAGGAGTCTAGTATCCAGAATTCTTACAATTTAGTAAAAAGACAAATAATCCAATATAAAAATGAAATAATGATGTTGAGCCTCTGTCACATGTTTACCGTTGATTTGAATATCTTCTTTGGAAAAATATCTACTCAAATCCTTTGCCCATGTAAGAATGGATTATTTGTCTTTTTATTTGTAAGAGTTCTTTATATATTCTTAATACTAGATCCTTATACTTAATTTGCAAATATATCTGCACATATATATCTGCTTTTTTACACTATACATGAGAAAGGAATGTTGGTAAGAATGTGCTAAATACAAACTTCCTCCAAGTTAAAGTATAAGTTTAAAAGTGAAATCTTGACTTAGTCTACCCTGACCCTTAAAGGTTTCAAAACTATCTGATGAACTAGAAAAGGTCTCAGTATGGAAAGATACTTCTTTAAAGGTTTTCTCTCTATTGTACAAAGTTTTTACAACAGCATTAAACTATAATTTTTAAAAGGAAAAGGGTTCTGAACCTTGCCATAAACTAGAACACAAAGACACATTTTAACAACAAAACATATTTACAATTACCATAAGCTTTAAATGTTAAATTGAGAGTGGGTTGGAGAGAGGGGTAGAGAAAGGTGG
This sequence comes from Microcebus murinus, assembly GCF_040939455.1. Classification (NCBI taxonomy): domain Eukaryota; kingdom Metazoa; phylum Chordata; class Mammalia; order Primates; family Cheirogaleidae; genus Microcebus; species Microcebus murinus. The sequence goes on along the minus strand of NC_134116.1, from coordinate 76,383,324 downwards.
GAGGAATGCTTTATAGCTGATCTTGCTTGGCAGAATTTCCCACAGCAATTATTAAAATGTTACATATTTAGTACAGCATATAGAATATTTCTTAAAGGCTTTATATCTCCTTTCAAAGATGGACACTGCTCATATCTCTTAAAATTTTCATTGTTTTACTAATATATAATCAGTTAATAACAGTAATTTCATTTAAAAACAGATTCATCTTTCATAAATATTTTACTTTTACCTATAGGAGGAAAATGTCAGCTCTTCTCAAACCCAAACAGATTTCTTAAGAGTAGAATTTCATTTAAATAGGGAAGAAGATCTTAAACTTGAAATTAGAAAATTCATGCAAACTACTGCTAATTTCTACCAATAATTAAGAGATTTCCAAAGCCTAAAAATTCAAGAACAAAGGCATGTGACAGCCACTTAACTTTTATAAAATGACTCACTGTTGCTGATGCTGAAATTCTAAGAATTTCAATGAAATTTATAGACGAAACTTATCAATTTCTAACAAACAAGACTGTGTACAGAGATGCCAGTCATAATAATCATATTCTGCGCCTCATAACATCATTCTTCTTACTAGTTTTTGTTGGTTTTAGAACATGGCTGGAAATTTTTTTACTTCTCATCACAAGGTGAAATCTACATCCGTCCCCTCCCCTTGGATCCGAGTGGGCTTGTGACTGTTTCCAACACAGTAACAGAAGGGATGCTATGTGACTTCAAGGCTAGATCATACTAGACACCATGCAGTTTCTTCTGCCTTGTTCACTGGAACACTGAGCCACCACAGAAGAACTTTAAATACCCTGAGGCCACCATGCTGGAAAGGCCCCCTGTAGCCTCTCCTGCTGACAAGTCCTAGCTAAGCCCATGCATCTAGTCATACCCATCCAGGTGCCAGAAATGCGAATTAAATTTGCTGAATAAATAGACAAATGAACTATGATGATGGGATTAAGACCACTGGGACTTAGGGATGCTATGTCTGAGTCATGAGAGGATAGGAGGTGAAGGAATTGCCTGAGCAGAAGCCTGAAATAAGTGCAGATGCTAACTGCCTAGTTGGGGGACATGTGTCAGCGATCTGGGAGTACAGCAAAGGATGCTCCAACCTCAGAGCCTAAGGGCTCTCATGCATGAAAAGCCGTGGGTGGCCTGACATGAAAATTTCTCATGGCTGTAGAGGTAGATTGCAATATGTCAGCCCGAGAGAAGGGTCTCAAGGTTTCCATAGTGTTTGAACACTGGGCCAAGTTCCTTCTCTCCCTTTCTTTCAACAATGCTTCAGTTAATATAAAACCAGTCTCCCAGTGGAAAGCATGTAGCCTCTTTGTTCCTTGATCAAATGGGTCGTAGCTACTGAAGTTAAAAATTGATATCCATGTACACAGCTTGAGCTTGGGATAAAATCAGTTTACCTTGATCAAAAGGGTTGTACCTACTGAAGAATTATGTGTTTTTCACTTCTAGAAAAAAGAAGGAAATAAGCTAGGAAACCTTGTGATTTTGGGGGGAGCCCCAAAACCTTTGATCACTGTATCCCGTGATTTTTTCACATGAGATCATTGTGTTTTGCAACATGGCAAAGAGAATAAAGTGCTGGGTTTCAGTACTGCCACCTTGGCACCGGAGCACTGGTGGACCCCTGACTTCCCCGCTTTCTTAAATATTGTGTCTGTGTCTATGTCATTGTGTCTCTCATCTCTTGCAACACAGTTTGCCAGGGGACCCTATCTTTATCAGGGAGGTCACAAACCCCCCGATACTATATTATTTAGGGTTGAGCACTGGATAACATACATTTCTACCTGAATGTCAGTGTTTTTATTTGAGAGAATGAAGATTAGACTGTTCATCACATATCTGTTCAAATGGGATATAAAAATATTAAAGTTTTCATATTTATATACTCAATAATTACACTTAGCTGTTTATTATCAGGTGAATCACCACCTTTTCCAATCAACAACCTTTTCATTGTATCTTTCCTATTATAGGCCAAGACACTTTGGAAATTATTAAATTGGTAATTCAAATATTAATAAGCACACCTGGAAAATGAATCTTTCGATTGGATATAACTGCTTAGCCTTTATCAACCTGTCAATGATGTAAAGGATAGTTTGCAATCCCCAAGATTTTACATGATCATCATAAATGGCTTCATAGAAAACATTAGTAATATTTCCACTACATATTAAATTTCTAAATGCAAGTTAAAAGAATATTTCTAAAAAATCTGTGAAATTTTTATGTCACTGCTCTCAGAATAAGTAACTGAAATGAAACTTTGTTCAGTTCCTCTAATATCCCTTAACTAATATTCATAAAAGAGTCAAAAAAGAATACTATAGCCTAAAAAGAATAGTTCTATTCAGAGAAGTTAAGAAGCCTAAAATATTCTTCAGTGTAACTAGGCCTGACCCAAACTAGTTTATTATTCAAAAGTCTGGTGTCAATTTCTGGGAAGGCCTTTGCCATCATGTTCCAATTCTATGCCTGCTGGTGACAGAAGATATACAAAAACACAGGGATATGTTAACACACATTTTCAAAAGTCTGTCTCATCTACTCTTTCTTAACTCCTATTTTTAGGCAATAGTTTAGATTTAAAAACTTTCTATATAAATCTAAATGTTTCTAACATGTTAATAATAGCTCACTCTTTTTTGGTCTTCCTCCTACATTTTTATTATTTCTAATGAGTACAGTAGAACCCCTTTATAACACTGATACTTAGGAACGGGATGAATGTGTGTACTCATGTGTACATGAAACTTTACTACACAGTAGTAGAGGACATGATTTGTCCTGTGTAGAGTCAGCATGGTTTCTTAGAATAGTAAACAAGAAAATTAAAGCTTAAGTCTAACTATACCATAAAGTAGCTCTAATGTGAGTCGATTTCCTTAATTATAAAACGAGGGTTGATTAAATTAGATGGTCTCCTTCAATTCTATGATTTTATGTGTAAGTATAACAGCAAGCTGTTTTATACCAGACTTATATTATTATATCTAAATCCAATATGATGCATTATGCATTGTTTTTCACAGGAAGATTACTGCAGATTCAAACTATACAAATTGTTTACCTTGAAGTTTAGAATTCTATACATTTCTGCCATTTTATGTGATTCTACAGACATGATATGTATTTTGACCCTTCCTAAGTGCATAATTTTAAAGATCAAGTCTTTTACCAAAACTAGATTATAAAACTTACCAATCAACTAAATAAATTAACCTTTTAAAAAGCTCTTATTGGAACAAAGATCTCCACTAAATATTTAAAGTTTTCTAACCCCAAGTTTTTGTTCAGTTTAGTCCCTGAATACATAATCTTTATAAGATCTTAGCAAATAAAATCATGTATATTTATTTCCATGTTGCAACAAAATTATCATTTTTATTAGCTGAATATCCCATTGAGTTTATGCACTATTGTATTTTTAACCCTTCCTTACTTTTGGTAATTAGATTGACTCCAATTTATCAAATGATGTATAATGTTGCAGTGAACATTATTTATATGTAATTTTTCCTTCTTCTGGATATTTCCTTAGGATAGTACGCTAGATGAAAGGATATGTACATTTACAGTTTTAAAAACAAACTGCCTAACTGCCTTTAAAAAGAGTCTATCATAATATCCTGTCACCCAGTTGAATGTAAGTTTCATATTATAGCAGCAAAACTATTAATCGGTATAAAATGATACTTCCTCATTGTAGTTTTTGTATTTATGTTTTTGATAAATAATGATGTTAAATACTGTGCTATACAACTTATTTATTGTGTCTCTTCTGTGTTCGATTTGCCTACTTACTTATTGGTGTTTTTTACCAAGTTATTTGTTTGTTTGAACCACCATTTTATAAAACCTTGAATTACTTCTCTTTCTTTCATACTTTTTGCTTACCTGTTTTTAAGATGTGCCTCCAGATCACAGCGTTGCATTACATCTTGGCACACTGAAGAAAATGGACACAAAACTAACAATTTGTCTAGAAGTTTATGAACTAGAATACTAGATTTCTTACACAGCTTAAAATGAAGTCTTTTCCGGTCCAATGGACAGAAATCTTTCTCCTGTAAGAAGTTTCTGAGGCACTTGTAGCAGAATGTGTGTCCACAGGGGGTATCTAGTGGCTGCAGCAGAGGCTGAAGGCAAATGTGGCAGACTAGGTCATCATCCACTTCATTCTGGTAATTGTACAAGTGGTTTTCTCTCGTCCAATGCTGCTGGCCACATTCAAAACACAGGGGGTTTAGGGAGGAGGAGGAGGTCTGTTCCACAGACACCATCTCATCACTTGTCGTTCCCATTTTGAATCAGTTGAAGCAGTTTCTGTCTCCTTATATGTTGGGCTTCCACTTAAAGGTTGGTTTCCTTTGATAGACAGTGATGTCTCTGACTAAATCCAAGGTCTGTTTTTTCTGGATAAGCAAAATAAACAAAGTAATTAATATCAATCAAGATAGGTTAAAAGTATCAATATAATATTACTAACATGTTTTAGTAAAAACCTAAAAGTTCAGATCAGGTAATAAATTAGTCATAAAAATTAAATTAACTAATTTGCTAGTTGGCTAAGAAGAATGACTTACACTGCCAAGTTCTTGATGAAAAAAGAATTTATGATTAAAAGCAAAGATATACCATATATTATATAGTATAACATAAAAAACAATAGGTTTGTTTTACTGACTCCAAATCTCTAAATACTTCACTTCTTGGTGGTAGTTTTAAAGAAAATTAATCTAATTATGTGCTAATAGTAATACAATTCGAGGTTTATTGTATTTATATTTGTCATCCCAGTCATGGTTCTTTGCTTCTGATTGATTTTATGCATTTATAGTACTATACCACAGATTGTGTCTTTGAAATGTAGTCTCAAGGATAATTCAGAGTCTGATAATAAAAATGACCTTTGTTAAGCACTGTAAGAAAAATGGATTTCAAAATATGTATGATTTGAATATTCTCTCTATATAATACAGATTATAGAAAGACACATCGGCATAACACATAAATAACCTCTGTGCAAACTCAATAAAGTTTTACATTACTATTTTATTCCAGTTAAAGGAAAAAATCTGCTGTAATTCAAGTAAACAGATAAGCAGTGTTATAAATTCCACCTCAAATTATTCCACACTTCCATTTGGTCCTGCTTACTCAGAGCAGCAATTTGTATGAGTGTGTTTGTCCTCTCCAACACAAAACTCTCACAGCAGCCTCATGCAGTGCAGTGCAAGCCTAGCAAGGAATGCTCCCCCCATTGAAGGGTTTCCATCTTCCCCCTGCTGAAGCACCAGGAGATAAAAAACCAACGCCAAGAGCAGCAGCTCTCTGGATTCTTTCTTCTGCAAATATGTACAGAGCCTCTAGTACGTACCAAACATTGAACATGGATAAAGAAGAAGCAGGGAGAGGGCAGTTAAGAAAACCCATTGTTAAAATTTCAATGTAACAAGTACTCCAAGAAAGTTATGCACAGGATGTTATGTGAATATGGAGAAAGATGGCTTTGTGGCCAGAAATACTTTCAAAAGGGGAAAAAACACGGCCTGCTGAGCTGTGACAGGAAGCAAGAGGCAGAGAGAAAAAATGGACAAGAGCATCTCAGGCAAGACAAGAGCATTATTAGTTAAGTCACAGGAACTTGAAGGTTCACAGCAAATTCAGGGAATATGAAGTGGGTAAAAGATCTGGAGCACAGAAAGCACACTTGGGCAGGAGGATTCTAGAATTTAGTGTACTAGCCACAAGAATAGTCAAGAGTAAGACACCATGTTGAGGCTACTAGCATTTGTATTTCAATAACAAAATTCTCCTTCAATGACCTATGTATTTGCGAGCTTATTTACGTGGAGTATTTATTAGAAAATCATTAGTGTTTCAAAGATTTAACAAGCATTGCCCTGAATTAGAAGGGGGTTGGAGAAAATTCAGGTGGGACAGCAGGCCTCACATTAACTCATGTTTTTTAAACTACCTAATATTATAAAATAACAATAACACCAGCCTGTATTCTAAACTCCTATCAGTACCAACACATCAAGAGAAGAAACACTCCTTGTATTTTATAACTCATGGAACTTGTTCTTTACCCTTTGAGCATCGTAACTTTTTAAATGTCAGGGCAAGGTTTGTGAGAGGAAGGAAAGAAATACATCACATATCTCAGGCAGACAGACTGGTTCAAGCTAGGTATTTTAATACAGAATTTCCGCAGACGCTTGTTTCTACTCAGCAGGACAATTCATGCATCTTTTGCTCTTTTTGTTTGTGATAGCACTTTAATTTTTCTTTTCCTCAAGAAAATATACTGCAATTCTGGCCTCCCACATAATGACTAAGAAAGCTTTTATCTTAAGACTATTATATTTTAGCTATTTTATCCTAAGACTATTATATTTTAGCTATTTTCTAAATCTCTAAATAATTTTAGTTCTTTGATTATTTTCATTTTATCACATCTTTTCATAAGGAAAATGAACATGTTCCCATTCAAAATGCCACATAACAAATGCATTAGCTCCACTCCCCCAAAATACCTCTATATTACCATAAAACAAACATGAAATGAAAATTATCATGGATGGATCACTAACATGTGTTTATAAACATTGATTGAAGAACTGTAAAGTCATACAGCATAAATAGCTAAGAGTGCAGATCCTGGATCTGGTGTGAGAGGTCAAATCCTTGTTTGGTCACTTACAAAAAAAGCCTTGTTACCTTACCAATTCCTCTGTGTCTGTTTCCTTCTCAAATGGAAAATGGGAGTAGTAAGAGTGCCTACCTCAAAGGGTCAAAATGAAGAATAAATAAGTGTGGATAGATACATAGCACTTAAAACAGTACCTGGCAAATCACAGGTGCAATCTAAGTGTTAGCTATCATTAAAGACAAAGAAACCAAAGCTCAGACAGATTTTATGATCTGCCCAAAGCCATATAATGAGTAATTACTTAGTAAGAAAGGAGGAAGATAAACCCTGTTTTTTCTTGCTTCAAAATAACCCAGTAGTAAATTAAGTGATTACAGGAAAGAGCAAAGTTGTTTCAGAAAAGCTTCAGAGTGAGAGCTTTGTAAAGGAGAAAGGCAGCCTGACTCCACTTCTCCAATCCCTAATCCCACCACTCTACTCCCAGCCCAGGCAGATCTTTTTCTTTCGGCTTTGAGTGCAAGTCTGCTGTACTGCCTTACACCACTTCTCACGCTGGGGTCCCCTGGCAAGTTTAGGCGATTAGAACTACATCTACATATAAGATATGCTCATGTTTACACATAATTTTGATTTCAGATATTATCTGTAATATCTTTGAGCACAGTTTGAAATATGAAAATACAAGTTTTTAAATAAATGTCTCAAACATTTCCCAAAATATAAAGATAAAATGTAGCATAATGTACATCTTTATAAACTGCACAATCTGTGCAACAATATTCCAGGAATAGTAAAGAGATAGAAGGTATTAAATTGGCCAAGATATTACAACACATTTCTAATAGTATCTTGAAAAACAGCCAATGCAATGGGAAGGGAGTTATAAGACATTGTTTACCACCTAATTCCTGTTATAATTAACATGATTGCTCTTCCTGGTTTATGGGATAAGAATATCCTAGTACATCACAAAGACTCTCAGAACTATGGCTTTTCACTGTTATTCTGCATACTCCAAAACTATACATTATTTAGATAATTTCTCTTGACGTTACTTTTGACTCACATTTAAAGAGTCCTCACTAGCCCTAACCTAAGAGATCCAGCCCAGGGAAAAAGATAATGAGCCATGGTTACCACCAAAGTATAGTTAGACAGGAAACATCTGTGGTTCCTTTGACTCACTGATGCCGAGGGTCTAAGAATACCCTCCCCTGTCATTTCCTCCTGGCCCACTCCTCACTCCTTCGTCTCAGGTCAAACTCTGCTTCCTCTGTCAAGTCACATTGGCCTCCTACTTTTGGGTGTGCCTCCCTTCCCTTCTGCTCCTGCTGCTCTTCACACAAACCTTCATTTCAGCAATTACTATATTGCATGTTTGCTTATCTGTCTCCACTCCTCTTTGAGGGTAAAGACAGTATCTTTTTTATCTTTTGTATTCCCACATCTTAGGACACACTATGTACTTAAGGAAAAAAAAGTTCTCAGGTTCATACATAAGCCTGAAATCTAAGAGTCCTGAAATGTGTCACTATACAAATATATACAAGAAAATCTTGTGTGTTTATGTGTAGCACTGCAAAGCAATCAACATGACACAGCCTGTGATTTATGAATGAGCAAAGAATAAGGTATCACTCCCTTAAATCTTCAGAAGGCTGAGGAAAAATTTCCTTATTTAACGATGTCAACACAATTTTCTTATTGTATATGTCACATATCAGTTTTGATAAATGCCTTTGTATGAAGCAGTGGTTGCCAAACTTTTTTGACTTCAGAATCCCTTTATCCACTCTGGACAAGTTTGGCAGTTTCGTAAAAAAATCAACATCCAACTATCACATGACCCAGCAACTGCACTCCTGGGCATTTACCCTAGAGAAGCAAAAACTTATGTTCACACAAAAACCTGTGCGTGTTTACAGCAACTTTTAACAGCCAGAAACTAGAAACAACCAGCTGTCCTTGAACAGGTGAATGGTTAAACAAACTGTGGTACATTCATATCACAAAATACTACTCAGCAATAAAAAGGAATGTACTGGCCGGGCGCGGTGGCTCACGCCTATAATCCTAGCACTCTGGGACACCGAGGTGGGAGAATTTGCTTGAGGTCAGGAGTTCAAGACCAGCCTGAGCAAGACTGAGACCCCGTGTCTAGTAAGAGTAGAAAAATTAGCCGGGCGTCATGGTATGCACATGTAGTCCCAGCTACTTAGGAGGCTGAGGCAGGAGGATTGCTTGAGCTCAGGAGTTTGCGGTTACAGTGAGGTACAATGATGACACTACACTCTACCCAGGTCAAAAACAAAAAAAGGAATGAATGAATGAATTATCGATATACACAACAACCTCAATGCATCTCCAGAAAATTTTGTGAGCAAAATAAGCCAATGCTAAAAGGTTGTATACTGTATTGATTCATTTATATAACATTCTTGAAGTGACAAAATTGTAGAAATGGATTAGTGGTTGCCAAGGGTCTAGGAAGGGTTGGGGGTGGATAATGGGTGACATGAGAGGTGCTTGTGGTAATGTTCTATATTTTGACTGTATCAATGTCAATATTCTGGTTGTGATACTGCTCTGTAGTTGAGGCGCTACACAAGGCCAAGTTCAAGTTCCCTGGCCACCAGAAGATCCACATCTCAAAGTGAAGCTTTATCAAGTTTAATGTGATGAATTTGAAGACATGAGGGCTAAGAAGTGGCTCATCTTAGATGGCCGTCGTCAAATACATCCCCAATTGTGGCCCCCTATACAAGTGGCAGGCCCTGTACTCATAAGGGCCTCTGTTGTGCTGCCCCCTCATTCGCGCCCTCCAATAAACCCTACTTCTTATCCACTGAAAAAAGAAATTTGATTGTCACTCTATTCTGATTGGTATGCACAATGAGAACAGATCCAATTTTATTTTTCTCCCAGTAGATAAAGTATATCTGACTCACATGTGTGTTCAAAAATCATGTCTTTACTTCCCTCTAAATAAGCACCTTTATACTCCCAGTATCCCTTAACTAGAACCAGAGAATCCATCTGTTTTTTGCTTACTCCTTGCTTCATTTTCCACAGCCAGTTTCCAAGTTCCTAGTGATTCTACCTCCAGAATGTGTTCCTTATCATAACCCTTCCCTCTATCCCCACCACTCCTCCCAGTTTAGGCCTGGGTTACTTGTTGCACTTGCTCTTTTAGCAAACTCAAAAGGTTTTCCAGTCTTTTTCCCTCTTCTGTCTTTCACAATATTAGTATCTAAAAACCAATGATAGCATTTTCCCCGCTAAATACTCTTTTGTAGTCCTCAATTGCTTCTACAAAATTAAAGCCAAATTCTTCAACCAGGCACTCAAACCTTCCAGATCTGTCTCCTCTAGTTTCATTTCCTGACACAATTCTATACATTTCATGCTTTGGCTACACCAAAGTACTTACAACTTCTGACCTCAGCATGCTATTCCTTCTACCTGGAATGTCCTTTCCCTACCTTGGTGATCTGCAAAACTCCCATCCATTTAATGTCCAGCTCAAGTGAACCCTCTGCTGCAAAGCTCTTCCTGATCCACTCAAATATAACCACTTATTATGAGTCCCTTCCACTGCCACTTTATTATTACACTTATTATGCACCTCACTGCTGTGGCTAGCAATCACTTGTTTGTGTGATAGCCTGAATGGCCCTTAAAAGAAAGAGACCAAGTCTTATGTTACGCATCTCTATAACCCTAGCGTCTTGTACTATGCCTGACACGAGGATATGGTTAATAAGAAATCTGAGGAATGAAAGAGGAACAAATGAGTCTTCAACTTTTACCTGCCTCGACAAATCCCACTGATTTTGTCTCTAGAATTTTTATTCCCACTACCTCTCCTCTAATTTAGGTTTATTTCTGTTACTTCCTATCTCCTAATTGCCTCTACTTTCAGCTCCTCATCACAAAAGGTGATCTCTTAGCAAATAACCGCCCTCAAAAAAAACCCAAATCCTATTTACAGGAGAAAGGCCAGGCATCTTAACAAGACATATCTATCTCTGTTAGTATGCTTACTCCCAACCCCCCAACCCTGTGCTCTAGCCAGATGTCACTACAAACCATTCAAACCCCTCTGTTCCCAATGACTGTTAGTTGGTCTCTCTTACCTGGATATCTTCTCGATATCTCTCCTTCCTTTCTTTCCCTTACTCCCTCCTCTTCCTGCCTACTCTGCCCCTGCATCCTACCCCCCCCCCAACACACCACATTCCCTTACTCTTCCCACCACTTTTTCTAGGCCTCTTTTCTATTACGCACACCCCCCCCCCTTTTTTGGGAGACAGAGTCTTGCTCTGTCACCCCAGCTAAAGTACAGTGTGCAATCATAGCTTTCTGCAACCTAAACTCCTGGGCTCATGTGATCCTCCCACCTCAGTCTCCCACATAGGGACTATAGGCACATGCCACCACATCCAGCTAATATATATGAAGATACTACTCTATTTTATCATTTACTACCATATAATATACAAAGATCTACTATAAAAAGTTAAAATTTATGAAAACTTACACAAACACAGACTGCCCATGGCCTCATTCACAGTGGAGAGAAATGTAAACACATAAAGATTCAGTATTAAATCATAATTGCATGGAGTTAACTGTCGTACATACTGTACTGCTGCAGAAACTTCGCAGCCACCTCCTGTTGCTACTATGGTGAGCTCCACTGTTGCGAGTATCTGCTTAAAATGTCATGTGATGCTAATCATCTCCATATCAACAGTTCACATATGGCGCAGTAAAAAGTGATCTCTCACCGTGCTCAGGTGTTTTTCACAGTGTTTTTTGCAGTACTGTAAACCCTGAATAACACCATGGGACCCATATGATGCACCACTAATGATGCTGAAAGTGCTCCCAAGAAGCAAAGTCATAACATTACAAGAAAAAGTTGATTTATGGATATGTACTGTAGATTGAGGTCTGCAGCTGTAATTGTCCATGATTTCAAGATAAATAAATCCAGCCCAGCACAAGGACCACTGTAAAAAATGGAAAGGAAATTCGTGAAGCTGTCGCTGCAGCTACATCAGCAAACATGAAAACTTTGTACTTTACTTTGAAATAACTTCTCTCATATTGAAAATGCAGCTTTTATGTGGGTGCAGGATTGCTATAAGAAAGGCATACCTATAGACTAATATGACTCGAGAAAGAGCAGTCATTATATGACCACTTAAAAAAAAAGGAAGGTGAAGGCTCTAAAGCTGGAGAATTTAATGCCAGCAAAGGATGGCTTGATAATGTTAGAAAGAGGTGTGGCTTTAAATATGTCAAGATAACAGAAGCAGCTTCTGCCAAGAGGCAGGAGACGAGTTCCTGGATGCCATTAAGGAAATCGCTGAGGAGAAAGAATATCTGCCTGAACAGGTTTTTATATGTCACAAAGGACATTTATAAGTAAGGAAGAGAAGCAAGCACCAGGATTTAAAGCAGGAACGGATAGGCTAACTCTACTGTTCTGTGCAAATGCAGTCGTGTTTATGACCAGGACTGCCCCCTTATCTATAAAACTACTAATCCCCAAACCTTGAAGGGAAAAGATAAACATCAGCTGTCAGTCCCTGGGTTATATAACAAGAAGGCCTTGACAAGGAGAACCCTTTTTCTGGATTAGTTCCATTGATGTTTCATCCCTGAAATCAGGAAGTACCCAGCCAGTAAAGGACTGCCTTTTAAAGTTCTTTTGATATTGGACAATGCCCCTGGCCACCCAGAATCCCATGAGTTCAAAACTCAAGAAGGTGTCAAAGTGATCTACCTGCCCTCAAACAAGTTTCTAGTTCAGCCTCTAGACCAGGGGGGGTCATAAAGATCTTTAAAGCTCATTATACATGATACTCTATGGAAAGGATCGTCAAGGCTATGGAAGAGAATTCCAATAGAGAAAATGTGAAAGTCTGGAAGGATTACACCACTGAAGATGCCTTAGTTGTTACAGAAAAAGCCATGAAAGCCATCAAGTCTGAAACAATAAATTCCTGCTGGAGAAAACTGTGTCCAGATGTTGTGCCTGACGTTGCAGGATTTACGACAGAGTCAATCAAGGAAATCATGAAAGATTGTGAATATGGCAAACAAAGGTAGGGGGTGAAGGGTTGGTTTCAAGAGATGGATCCTTGGAGAAATTTAAGAGCTAATAGAAACCACACCAGAGGAATTAACAGATGACTTGATGTAGATGAGTGCTTCTGAACCAGTGCCAGAGGGGAGGAAGACGACATAGAAGCATCAGTGCCAGAAAACAAATTGACATCAGACAACCTGGCAGAGGGTTCCAATTATTCAAGACTGCTTTTGCCTTCTTCCTGACCCCCATATGGACACATAAAGTAATTTCTACTGTGGTAATTTAGAAAAGTTTCTTGGAGGAGTGCAATGGTTCAGAAACAACAGGGAGACACTTAATGGGCAGTTATGGAGGATAAGGGACAACAGCTTTAAATATGTAAAGTATTTTGGCAATAATCAGAGCACCACATGTGGGTGTTGGCATGTGAGGGGGTAGATGGACAGAGAGAGGGTCTGAGGGCTGGACTGTGTACAGAGAGCAAAGGCAAGACTTCCAAGCAGAGAAATCATTTGACTAGATCTACGTGTCAGGGTGGGTAACTGGCAGCAGGGTGTGGTATAGGTAAGGAGGGTATGGCAATAATGAAATGAAACAAAACAGGAAGTTATTGCAATGGCCAAGGTGAATGACAATGAGAAATCTGAACTAAGGTAATGATTAGGAATAATCTGAGGAGGAATGGATTTGCACACTTTAGGATATAAAAATTTTAGAGAGAGAGAAACAAGAGGGTCAGAGAAGGTGATAGCATACCCAAACCAGCACAGACATATCAAAGAAAAAAGAACTATAAGGCAGATTTTTCTCGTATTTCCCATCAAAATATACCTATATTCCCTACAATCCAATGGTAGTTTCTCAGTAAATATAAGCAGTTTCTCATAAAAATAAGAATTTCCTGATAGTTTAGTTTCAAAAAGTCAAAACTTAATAGTCCATTTAACATTTTACGCTATAAATGCACTAGGCTAGATACTCTGCAAAGCTTCTTCCAGCTCACACATTCCAGCACATCACTTGGGGGGCTGGCAGTGTCTCACCACTGCTTAATAAAAAGAAAAGGACAAACCACCATCATAGTGAACAGCTATGGCTCACACCTGGCAGAAATATCAATGCCCAATTAATTACCTAAAGAAAAATATAGTATAGTCAGAAAAAGGTTGAGAGGTAGGCCACTAATAGGGGTGAAAAGACAAGAACATGGAATAAGGACAGAATAATAGGATATTTGTTGTTAGACAAAAGGGAATAAGACTGATTTCATAAAGTCATATGCAGTCTAAATTAAACAGGGGGTCAATTTTGACATCTAAAAGGAATGGATTTGGGCAGATTATAATAACTAACATTTATTGAGTGCTTACTATATATGCATGGCATCAACTGAGATGGAGAAATAACAGATTTAATCCTCATAATAACCCTGAGTTGGGCAGTATTCTCACTTTCCTCCCTATTTTTCAGATGAGAAAACTGAGAGTGATTAAGTAACTTGCTCAAGATCCAAAGCTAGTAACTGATAGAAACACAATCCTAATCAGGCAGTCTGATTCCGCAGCTGTAATTTTTAAAGTACATATTGCACTTAAAGTAGATAGTAATAAGTATGGGCTGCACAAACCAAAAAATATGTATATTCATATACACATATACAGTTATATATTCATATCTACATGTATATATGTATACATATGTTTACATAAATAAATGAATGATAGAACCATAAGGAAATTATTGATTTTCTGTTGTCAGCATCAGGGAGGCTAATTTCCAGAAGAAAACACATACTGCTAGTTAATAAGGCCAAAATGCTAGATGGACCTCATTTCTTAGTCTCACAAAAATTCCTCACAATTTTGTATTTTCATTTTTTACTGTTACTGTAATAAAATGTGAGCCTTCAAAATTGGCATTCCTTTCTATATCTACAAAATTCAAATAATTTTGTGCTTCTGTGTTAAGATATCAAAATCAATTTGAATGAACATAAAACCGAATAGTATCTCAAATTTTGAGCTGCCCATCAGTCTCTCTCAAAGCTTTTTTAAAAACATTCACTTGTATTTGTGATGGGGCACAAAATTTTTACAAAGCTCCGAATGCAACCTTCATATATAAAAGGGTCTATAATGAAATGTTTTAACCAGGTTTAAAGCTTTCCTTCTAGGGCTTTAAAGAACAGGTATTACAAGGAGCCTTTCTGTTTCCTCATTAGAACAACACTGTCATGTAAGGGCACTGACTACTACCTCATAAATTAAGGCCTCAAGATCTGGAATCCTATATGTTTTTTCTTATCATTGGCTTTGGGTTAATACAAACAATGTTGGATATAACTGCCTCTGTCCCTACCTACTAGCATCCTCAAAGCAATCTAAACTTATGATTCTAGTAAGAGAAGTTCATTTATGTTACAGACAATATAATTTATGTTCTAACAAGGTAAAAGTCAATTAGTAATCCATATTTACAAAGCAATCATTAAGAAAAATAAGTTAGTAACAGATAATATAAACCAAAACAACAACAAAGGTTTCTGATAGAAACAGAATAGCACCCATGCTTTGGCAACTCTTGCATTTCTGCAAACTATTTTAATGGAAAAAAGAACTTCAAAAGAGTACTAGAAAAAAGTGAATATTTAGCAACTTTACCTCAAATTAAATTTTTACACTTTGGATCTAAAACTCAAGAAACATGTATCTAAATGTTTAAGCTTGTGGGTCTTGGTTAACAAAGGCAGTGAATATCACCCCAAACAACATTCAGCAACCCTGACAATCTTTTGGTTGCTGTTTCTATGGAAACAGTCTAGATGAAGAAAATCTAAGAGTAAAACATAATGTGTTTTTTAAAAACACCTTATCTTGTTTTTCCCTATCAGTTAACTAGCACGGCTGGTAACTACCAGGTACAAAAAGTAAGCACCAGAGAATTCACAACTCATTCTACAAATATTTGTTGATTATATGCTGCATGCCAGACACTGTGCTAGGAGATAGGGTTACTTTGGAGAGCTCATAGAGCTTAGTCAAGTACAAAGACATTAATTAGCAAATGACACAAATAGAAATATTATGTGAGGCATATATAATTTACCTTTTGCAGTAGCTACATTAAGAAAAGAAAAAAGACACATTAACGAATATTTATTTAATCCTATGTATCCAAAATCATCTCAACATGAATCAACATTATTGAGATATCTTGACGTTCTTTTCTCATACTAGGTCTTTGAAATTCAGTGTATATTTTATACTCACATCATATCTTACTTGGGACTAGTCATATTTCAGACGTTCAACAACAACATAAGGCCAGTGTCTACTGGACAGCATATAGATATTGTAATGAGGATGAAAAGCATGTATAACAGGAATAAACTAATTCCTTCCATCAAAGAACTTAAAATCTAACCAGTAGATTAACCACTATACAAGTAAAGTATATGTGGGTGTAGAAACATAAAAGCATAACTATGGAATTAGTACGTAAAGAAGCCCTGAAGCAATACTACTAATAGATAATATACTGAGTGAGCAACTAAGTGCAGGATTGTTGCAGATGCAAGTGATAGAAAACCTAACTGAGGCCGGGCGCTGTGGCTCACGCCTGTAATCCTAGCTCTTGGGAGGCCGAGGCGGGCGGATTGCTCAAGGTCAGGAGTTCAAAACCAGCCTGAGCAAGAGCGAGACCCCGTCTCTACTATAAATAGAAAGAAATTAATTGGCCAACTGATATATATATAAAAAATTAGCCGGGCATGGTGGCACATGCCTGTAGTCCCAGCTACTCGGGAGGCTGAGGCAGAAGGATCACTCGAGCCCAGGAGTTTGAGGTTGCTGTGAGCTAGGCTGACGCCACGGCACTCACTCTAGCCTGGACAACAAAGCGAGACTCTGTCTCAAAAAAAAAAAAAAAAAAAAAAAAAAAACCTAACTGAAACTGGAATAAGTAAAAAACAAAACAAGCATGACTGACTCGGGCTTTCTCCCAACTCTGCTTCTTCTGGATTGGGTTCATTCTCAGGCTTCATGTGACAGCCAGTCCCCAGCAGTTTTAGGGGCACAGAGTCATAGGCCTTGTTCAGCTTCTACACCATTGTCAACAAAAGCCCCAGAATTATGTCTTCCTATCTCTGATGGCTTGGCTTGGGTCATGTACCTATCTTGCGTCAATCACTGTAGCCAGAGTCATGTAATGCTTTACTAGGCCAGACCTGGCTTACCTCTGAAACAGGGCATTGAGTCAACTTCCCCAGAAGCACACACACTAAAGAAAGGATGTGCCCCAAAAAAGCAAGTCAGGCTGTGGCTGGAAGTAAGGTAATGGATGCTGGGCACCACAAACAAAAAATTCTATTACTTTAACTTCTCAATCCCAAGCAGTGCTCTAAAATGTTAAGCACCATCACAATTAGTTATTTCTATAGCAGCCCATTGACCTAAAGTCTTTAGGAATCCAGAGATTTCCCAGGTAATGTTCCTGGGTTATAAGTATCCATTCAGAGTCAGTCATACATTTGGCTTATTTTAATTTAAGCATATTACCTTATTGCTTTACTTCCTATTCAAACAACCTGGAATAGTCTTATAAAGTCTGTTTCCAACAATTTAAGTATTCTCTCATAGCTCTGTTTATTCACTATTACTACACAAAGTACTTTACAAGCAGTATTTCATTTAATATTTACAGCAAACTCTATGAAATAGTTACCATCACAATTTTAAAGATGAGGAAAATGAGGTTCAAAGTAGTTAAAACAACTAAGCTGTAAGTGACTAAGATGGGATTCAAACTCTGGTCCATCTAATTCCAAAGTCCATACATATTCAGTGAGACCTGAAATTGGGAAATTTTTACTGTTCCGTCCCTCTTCCCTATTAAAGAAAAAACAAAAAAGGTATTATATAAACAATATGTGATAAAATCCCAGAGAAGTCACCTGATTTATAACACTCTATCTGAAGACACAGCAGAAGAGACCTGTGGTGACAGCCCCAAAGAAAGACAACTGTACTAATAAGGTAGAATGATACCTCTCTATGCTGTATCTCAAATGAGACTATGATTTAGTATAATAATACAGATAAATTCTCAAAAATTCTCAGCCACATGTTTATATATAAATTCAGAATATCACTGAAGCAAAGAGAAACAAAGTTCATAAAATAATAAATCATGCATGAACAGACCATTAAGAGTTCCATTATCAATTAATATTTTGCCAATAATTATAAAAACTTTCAAACACATAGCAAAGTTCAGCATTTGTAAACATCTGTATCTTATGAGTCTACCATTAACATTCTACTGTACTTTATCACTTATTTCCCCATCCTTCCCTGTTTTATCTTTTCACACACCTCAAAGTAAATTGGAGAAATCAGTATACTTCTAAATATTACAGGATGCATATTAACTAAAGTTCCATATTTATTTACATTTTTCTTTTGAGGTAAAATTTAAATACAAAAAAAATGCAAATCTTAAGCGTACACTGAGTTTTTGACAAATGCATACACCTACATGACACAAATCACTATTAAGATATAGAAGAGAATCATCACCCCAGATGGTCCCTCACGCCCTTCCCAGTCAATCCCCACCCCCATTACCTCTAGAGGCAACCACTGGTCTGATATTTTTTCTATCACAAATTAGTTTTGCCTGTTCTGAAGTACCATCTCAATGGAACGTTAAGAATATGTACTCTTTTGAGTAAGGCTTCTTTTACTCAGCATGCTTCTGAGATTCATCCCACGGTGTGGCGTATATTAGTAGTCTGTTTCTTTCTATTGTTCAGTAATATCCTACTGTATCATACTCTTATTAATGGACAACTGGGCTGTTTCTGGTCTTTAGTGACTATGAACAAGAGCTCCTATGAACGTATGTTTTCATTTCTCTTGAATAAATACCTAAGAGTGGAAGGGTTGGGCCACAGGGTAGGTACATATTTAGTTTCATAAGCAACAGCCAGACCTTTTCCGAAGTGGTTGTACCATCTGACATCCCCATCAAGAACGTCTAAGCTCTAGTTGCTACATATCCTTTGCCAACATTTGATGCTGCTAGTCTTTTTTAATTTTAGCCATTTTGTTATATGTGATGAATCAACATTTTAATTACTTCTGAATTGAATCTATTTGTAAGAGGATTACAGGGAACAAGAATAACTGAGACATACATAAAATATAGGGCAATATTAAGAGAAATTACAATATAGATTTTATATATTCTTTTATTTAAATATTTTTCCACTTTTTAGAAGTCACATGATTGAAACTAAACTTTCAGTGTCTCATGAAACAATTATGCGTCAAATACTAGCAATGCTGCTTAGGAAACTAGTATCAAAATATTATTCTTTCTGTTCATCTCTTATTAAAATCAATAATTTATGGCTCACTTAATTCTTAATTTAGATCAATAATATAAATATTTGTTAAACAGAGCACTGTCAAAGTCTTTCTTTAAAATCTACTATCTGTTTTCTACACTAAAAGAATTTTGTGATCTTTCCCAACATAATTTAGTCTTAGGATTGTAGTTAATGTCTTTTAATTGAGTTCTAGGGGAACAAGAATAGCACCTGATCCCACTCCTTAAAATAAAAACAGCCAGGTGTGGTGGCTCACGCTTGTAACCCCAGTGCTTTAGGAAGTAGAGGCAGGACTGCTTGAAGCCAGGAATTGAGACCAGTCTAGGCAACATAGTAAGACCCCATCTCTATAAAAAATAAATAAATTAGCGAGGCATGATGAGGTGTGCCTGTAATCCTAGCTACTTGGGAGGCTAAGCCAGGAGGATCCCTTGAGCCTAGGAGTTCAAGGCTGCAGTGAGCTATGATCTCACTAGCCTGGAAGACAGAGGATGACCTTGTTTCTAAAAAAAAAAAAAAATAAAAGCTAAAAACACAAATATACCTTGGCACAATTGCATATTCTGAACCAGCTTTTAAAAAGCAGCACGACTGTCCCAGAAACAAGACTAAATCACTCTTGGATATATTATAACCATTTTCAATAGGCTATGCTTATGTAATCGATGCCATTATAGAACTCAGCAGGTGATTGTCCAAATTAGTAAACTGCCATCTGCTGATGACAAAGAAATACTAACAATAGCAGCTTACAGAACCCACTAGCAGTGCTTGAATAGGTAAACAGTTTCATGGCCAGATTCCTCTTTCTTCACTGTCCCCTACCTGCCAAGAGGCAGCCAGTGCCTACATAGCTATTGTTGATTTTTCTTCTACACAAATGCCAACAATGGGGCACAAATTTTTAAGAAATGCTTCCTGACTAGCTTAATGTCATTATACCTCACAATGACAAATAAACTTTAATTTGGTGAAAAATGACTACAATTAATGTATTCCCCCACCAAAAAATAAATGTCCAACTGCAATTTTAACATACATATATCTTCTTAGTACCACTCTGCAAAACACCAATTTGTTTTTGTTTTCTGAAATGTTTTCCTTACTAAAAAAATTATATATATATATATGTTTAAAAATATCATAGTACACAGTGAACACATACTATCTGCATACAGTACACTCTCAGAGGAGGAGGGCAGGCATGGCCAGTAGATCCGCACACTGGGCAGAGCCAGCAGTGCACACAGTGCAAATGCTCCTCCGCTGACAAGCACGCTGTGGGGCCATCCTAAACTAAACATTGACATTCTATAAAACGAACTGTTTTCTCAACTTTGGTTCCTCTGTCTTTTATTTCATGCTCAAGGTAATGGTTTTGACTCATAATGACTACAAAAGATGTACACGTAATAGTGCTGAAAAGGAATGATAAGTATCCCTTTAAGTGAAAGCTTTACTGTACAGGCTCAGGCAGCTTCGAGGAAAGAGAAGGTAAAGAACAAGAAGCAAGAAGCTAAGGAGGGAATAGTGGAAGTCTTTTGACACCATAAAGAGAATAATAAATTTCACTCACCATAAACTTTACTGTACCAATTACTCTTCAACTCCCTTCACTTCCAAACATTCTACCACTTGAGCTCTGAGACCACTAACCAAAATTAAACATCTAAGAAGTTGATGAATATAAAGAATATCATTACTCATTTCTCTAGATCTAATGGAGAGATGGATGGATAGATGGATGGCAGACAGGCAGGTAGACAGACATAGCAAACAACCAGCTTTTCCTTTTTGGACTTTACATTTGAAACCATGGTTTCTATAAAATCATTCAACTACAAATTTTTTTTTTTTTTTTGAGACAGAGTCTCGCTTGTTGCCCAGGCTAGAGTGAGTGCCGTGGCGTCAGCCTAGCTCACAGCAACCTCAAACTCCTGGGCTCAAGCAATCCTTCTGCCTCAGCCTCCCAAGTAGCTGGGACTACAGGCATGCGCCACCATGCCCGGCTAATTTTTTTTTATATATATATTAGTTGGCCAATTAATTTCTTTCTCTTTATAGTAGAGACGGGGTCTTGCTCAGGCTGGTTTCGAACTCCTGACCTCGAGCAATCCACCCGCCTCAGCCTCCCAGAGTGCTAGGATTACAGGCGTGAGCCACCGCGCCCGGCTCAACTACAAATTTTAACAAAACAATCAAGTTTCTTTTGAAAAATCACCTCATTAGGAGTCCAAGAACATGGTCATGGCCTTTTATACTTGGAACTTATCTCTTCATTGGCCAGCTACGTGGTTTAAACTGAAATGATCTTTAAAGCCGTTTTTAGCAAGGAAGAAAGAAAACAACTATGATTCTATCAAAACTTTAACTTTTCATATAAGCCTAGTAAAGAGTAAGATGACTTCTAGATCAAATAGATCTGGTTTCCAATCATAGGTAACCACTTTACCTTGTCCAAATTGTATATTACCTCTGTAACTTTGTGAACTGCAGTCCTGAAGTGCAGAATACTGACATTAAAGGATTAGTATGACAATTAATTGCTGAATGAAACTTAAAGCTCTGAGCTGAGAGACAGCCACAGAGTAGTCATGCAAATGGTAGTTTTTGTAATGATTAATACTGGCAGTTGCACAATTCTGTCTGTCCACTTATACTTTGCAACTGAACGGAAGGCAATATAAAACTGAAAATATTAAAGCCTTCTAGGGCAATACTCATAAATTACTGAAAACAATTTGCTTTTTTTCCTGTCTAGATCTAACATCATATTCTAATTAAATTCAAGGAAAAGACCACCTTCCCCCATTCCTTTGTTGAAGAACAAAATGGATGAACTCAACACTTCTCAAAATGAAAGATATTTTAAAAGTGGCCACTAAAAACATTAATACTGTAAAGGTACAATCTGCAGAACTAATGAACACTGTACAATGCACCAAGGCATTTCCAATTAGCAAGCAGATGTGTTAAACAAGTAATTTTTAATTTAGCACAATTTGTACCACAACATTCCCTAATAACCAAGCTTCTTAGCAAAATTAGTGTACTAAATAGGCATTATTCCATGGTTGCACTATATTTGCTAGATCAAAACATCCTAGATATCCCATTTTCTTTTAGGTTATCATGAAGATGACGAAATTAATTTTTATTGTGTTCAGCATTCCCTTTAAGAAGGAAAGTGCAAGCAGGTCATGATTTATAGTTTTTTTTAAAAAAAGCTCAAATAATTGTTTTGTCCATAATCATATCCAGCAGAGAAAACATCTGAACATCTGTATGGCAATGTCTACATGTCCTTCAAGAGATAAAAACTCACTTTTTTTAAGGTAAAATAATTCAGCAAACAAATTAAAAAATTAAACAAATTAAAAAGTGACCAAGTGGCCGGGCGCTGTGGCTCACGCCTGTAATCCTAGCTCTTGGGAGGCTGAGGCGGGCGGATTGCTCAAGGTCAGGAGTTCAAAACCAGCCTGAGCAAGAGCGAGACCCCGTCTCTACTATAAATAGAAAGAAATTAATTGGCCAACTGATATATATATAAAAAAAAATTAGCTGGGCATGGTGGCGCATGCCTGTAGTCCCAGCTACTCGGGAGGCTGAGGCAGAAGGATCACTCAAGCCCAGGAGATTGAGGTTGCTGTGAGCTAGGCTGACGCCACGGCACTCACTCTAGCCTGGACAACAAAGTGAGACTCTGTCTCAAAAAAAAAAAAAAAAAAAGTGACCAAGTTAAATTTCAAGAAGACTAGCAAAACAAATTTTGTGCTAATTTTAATCAAGGTACAGAACAGCATGAGTTTAAAAGTAACTCTCTATATAGATATACATACATGAACGTATACACAAAATATGCCTAGAAGGATTTACAAAAAACTAATAGTAGTCAACTCTAGGAGAACCGGTGGCTGGGGTAAAGGGTTCACAGGAGACTTGTTTTTCATGAATTATCTATTTGCAAGATATATATATATATACATATTTTTTTTTGAGACAGAGTCTCGCTTTGTTGCCCAGGCTAGAGTGAGTGCCATGGCGTCAGCCTAGCTCACAGCAACCTCAAACTCCTGGGCTCAAGCAATCCTGCTGCCTCAGCCTCCCGAGTAGCTGGGACTACACGCATGTGCCACCATGCCCAGCTAATTTTTTTTTTTAATATATATTAGTTGGCCAATTAATTTCTTTCTATTTATAGTAGAGATGGGGGTCTCGCTCTTGCTCAGGCTGGTTTCGAACTCCTTACCTCGAGCAATCCACCTGCCTCGACCACCCAGAGTGCTAGGATTACAGGCGTGAGCCACTGTGCCCGGCTGCAAGATATGCTTGTATGTGTATGGAAGTATATTAGAGCCAGAACAAAGGAACATACACAATAGGAAATAAAAGTAGGAAGTAGAAAGCAGCCAAGCTCAGTTCTTACATACATGATTAAAACTAAAAAGCAAAGCTCACAAACAAGATATCCACAGGAAAAATAAGAACAAATTTTATGGAGCATTAAAAAGGAAGTCATATGCCCAAGACAATGCTTTTTCTTCATTGCTGTGTTTCAAAAATAAATAAAACACAAACCTAAGTAATAAATATATTTATCTGCAAAGTTACTTTCTACCATAAAAATAGGAGAAATGCAGTTATTGCTGCATTTAAGAATCTCTTTGCAAGACACCCAATTTATATTTTATTCAAACTCACTGAAATGTCTAGTGTCGTGACGCATTTCTAAGAATCAATTTAACACACAGCTGTAATCACACCACCACAGACACAGACAAATTTGTGTTTTCTTGGATCTACTTCCACTACTGCTGTTTAAGGGAATCTACTACGGTATTCTTTGTTTCTAAAAATGCACTACAACGTCAACTGATGAGTCACAGGTCACACTTCAAATTCTTATTTACCAAAGAAAGCATGGCACTAAAGGCTTACACATCAATTATAGAGATTGTCTAATAAGCTAAGTTACAAATCATGAGTTCTTTATAAGGTGACATTGATGAGTTTTTTCTGGAGATGTGAGAAACTTTAAAATAAAACTGCAAATTCCACAAGGATTGATAAAAGTTATTTTCCCTTTTTTCCTCTCCTAATAACTGGTAGGATTTTGTTTTTCTTAATTCAGAATACACACAGTACTATTGAAATATTGACAAAAGCAAACTCCAGTCTATATAAACTCAACAAACTCCCCGCTTCATAAAAAGCCAAATTATCTGAGAAATGATTTTCCAGATGCTTTGCTTCTCCTCATAATTCCTTCCTACTTTTGCCACTTAGTCTCACTGAGTGGAAAACCTCCAGGAGAGGGTACAAAAGGACAGGAAGCAAAGATGACTATTCATTAATCCATGTTCATTTCTTTTGGGCAGCATTATTTAAAAGTTTTCCTGGTGAAGACAACAAACTTACAGCTGAAAGGAAATCTGGGGACCAGCTGTATATTTTAGTAACCAGTATAACAGACTGCTGAGATCTAACCACATCATCTTATTTTCTTCCTAGCACTGGTCATTATTGTTTTCATTAACTGCTTGCCTGTTTATTGTTTGTTTCTCCTCCTGCCTCCAACCCCAGCATGTGAATTCCATGAGAACAGGGATCCCACCTGTCGTGCTCATTGCTATAGTCTCACCATCTAGAACAGTGAATGGCACATAAAAGGTGTAAATACCAACTCGGTAAATACCAAGTGGGAATATAAGACATATAATAATATATGTGCCAGTTATCTTAGGACCTTCACAATCATGAAAAAGCTAAAATTTGTTATCACTTGAGTCTATTCTTCACCCATAATTTATAATAAAAATTAACTTTTATCATGTCTTGTCACAAGACCCTCTAGGCTTAAGTTTTATCATCTAAATGCTTGTATCAAAATGAGTAACTGTACTGAAACTAATCTAACTAGACTCAATTTCTAAGAATAAGAACTTCTTTAATTTATTTTTATATCCCAAATATCTAGAATGGTACAGAGCACAGAGTAGACATTCAAATATTTGTTTGATAAATGAATTCTTCTAAAAGAATTATAACTGTGGGATTATTAGTAATTTTTATTTTCTTTGCATAAAGATATCCTAAGTTTTCTGTATTAAGCATGTATTACTTCTATAACTAAGAAATGTACAGTGATTAAGAAAACCACTTATCTTTGTACCCTCATATAGTTCATAATATGTGCAATGAGGCAAATCAAACAGATGTATTACATCCCAGGATTTATCAAACAGAAAAATATTCCTTAAAACGGAGATACTACTATTTTCAAATTGAATTTAAAGTGTTAATTTTAAGAATATTAAGCTTTATCTTCCAGAAAGATATCTTTCCATAAATTCTATACACTTAGAGAGCAATTTCTTTATTTTATATTAACAGAACAATTTTCAAATGGTTCAAGCAACAAAAGAGTAATTCTTTATGAGACATAAAAAATGTTATATTATGAATAAATAATTTAAGAACTACTTAATGGTCAATTTTGCTTTCCGCTAGCACCCAAACTGTAGAAAGAGAAAATTCAGACACATTTAGAAAGACTAGGCTCATACTGAGCACTTTTAACAGTTATCATTTTATAAGGAAAAAAGTTAATATAACATATTTTAGTTGAAATCGGACTTTGATGTTTAATAAGAGTACTCAGATTTTACCATCCTTCTACATTCTGCAAAATGAATTTAAAAAATTTTAATCCCTTCTATAAATAGGTGCCATACCATTAAAAAATCCAGACTCACAAGGTTTCTCAATGTTATTCTACTCCTTCATAGGTAGAAAGGTCATTCGAATGTGCTACCAAATGTATTCCATATACCTGGAAAAAGAATAGGTCAGTGTTCCAGAAGAATGATGTCTACTCTTAACAAAATCTGAAATTAGTCAACTGAAGTATCAATTAATGTATCTCATCTATAATGAAACCATGAAGTCTAAAATTAGAGAAATTAATGAGGTTAATACATATTTCATAAGGGAATTGCTGTGGACACCTTTGAAATCTATTAAAAAGCCTTACAGATGATCCTAAAGGCATGCACAGCTACTACTGATCAAATGCATGGCATATTTAGTAGCAGAAGCACAGGATGCAACTACATGTACGCTGACACCTGGCCTCTCCCCACTGACTTTATATTTTAGCTTCAGCTAAACCTAGACTACTGTTTCCATATTGGTATCTCGCAACTATAAGAAATAAAAAGGACAGAGAAATTCACACTAGAATATACTATGAAGAGTCAGTTGAGAACTGTGTCCTAGCCCAATCACTGACATCAATACCCACAAATGAATACTATTTCAGTGCTCTCTTCACAGCACATATACTAAAACTGGAATGAAACAGAGAAGATTAGCATGGCCCCTGTGCAAGGATGACATCCAAATTCGTGAAGCGTTCCACATTTTTTATAAAGTGGGGGTGGTTAATGGGTACAAAAATATAGTCAGTTATTGTTATAAACACTATTTAATAGCACAACAAAGTGACTATAATCGACAGTAAGTTAGGGTATACTTGAAAATAACTAAGAATGGAATTGGAATGTTCCTAACACAAAGGAATGTTAAATGCCTGATATGATGGATACCCAATTAGCCTGATTTGATCAATTCACATTGTACCCCTGCATCAAAACATCACATATGCCCTATAAAGACATTTTATTAATATTATGTATCTATAATAAAAAATGAAAAAATTATTTCAGATATATCTGACCTTTCCCTCCCTCTCTCTGCCATAAGCAAGGTCTCAGAAATATATTCAATATATTTTCTTTGAACTCCTACACCATGTAAAATTGACCCAAAATGAATTAAAAACCTAAATGTAAGACCTGAAATTATAAAATTCTGAGGAGAAAACATAGGGGAAAAGCTTCATGACGTTGGTTTGGGCAAGGATTTCTCGGATATGACACCAAAAGCACATAAAAATAGACAAATGGGACTACATCAAACTTAAAAACTTCTGCACTTCAAAGGACACATCAACAGAGTAAAAAGAATGGATGAAAATATTTACAAATCATGCCTGGTAAGAGGTTAATATCCAGAATACACAAAGAACTCCTATAACTCAACAAAACAAATAATCAGATTAAAATATGAGTCAAGGACTAAAATAGACATTTCTCCAAAGATGATACCAACAAGCACATGATAAGCAGCTCAACATCACTAATCATCAGAGAAATGCAAATCAAAACCACAATGAGATATTACCTCACACCCACTGGGATGGTTACTATAAAAAAAAAAAAAGCAGTGGCAAGAATGGGGAGAAACTGGAATCCTTCTGCAGTTGGTGGGATTGTAAAACAGTGAAATTGCAATGGAAAACAGTATGTTGAGTCCTCAAAAAATTAAAAATAGAACTATCATGCAGGCCTGGTTGGCCCTAATGAGGGTTTTGTTCTTCATCACTCATGGATTATTCCAGACTACCAACCCTTTTGTCTAACTCCTACATCTTCTATAATCTGCAAATAATCTGGTCACTTCATGGAGAAAATCAAATGATCTGCAGTGAGTTTTCTTACATTTTCTGTCTGTCCTCTTCCCAATTTACCCTCCTAAGTCAGATCTTTTGAAGGCTAACTTCCATGTGTTCCTGCGATACCATCCTTCAAAGTCTCTTTCAGAAGAGGCTTCATCAACTCCCCTCTTTTCTATATTTAATCTCCTCCCTGCTTTCTTTTTCATACCATCCTATAAATATGCCCCAGTCTTAACTTTATAAAACAAACACAGCTCCACTGACCCTGCATTCCCTTCTAGTTACTGTTTTTGAAGCATAACATTTTTTTAAAATTTAATATTTAAAATGATATGCTCAAAATGTATTAATGTGTTATCAATATAAATTTTTTTCCCTTTTTCCTTCAAAAAATTTTGAGATTGGACATTTTTTTCCATATGAAGTACTTGAAATCTGGTGAAGTATTTTGCACTTACAACACATCTCAATTTGGATGCTCGATTTTCAGTGGTTGACGTGAAAGAAATCGTACCAAAATAGTGAATATTTAACAGAAAGCTATTTTATGTTGCTTCAGTTTTTTCTGCCTACCTTCCTGGTCTCATCCCATGCCACTGTCCCAGCTCTCTTCATCCACTTTCTTCCCCCCACAACCCCCAACACAGGAGGTGCTATCCTCCTAAGATTCCTTCCTCTGAGGAAGGTTTATTTGGCTAGATACCCGTTCAAGGACAATGTCCTCAGGGAAGACTTCAGTGATCCTCCCCCCCCCCCAGGGAAGTTCCCCTTGTCATATCCTCAGATAACACCCTTCACCAGCACAGTCCAACAGAAATATGTGAGCCCCATGTGTCATTTTAAATGTTCTAGTAGCCACTTTAAAAAAATAAAAAGAAACACATGAATGAATTAAATATTTTATTTAACTGGAGACATCCAGAATATTAACATGTCAAGATGTAATCAATATATAAAATTATTGAGATCTTTTATGGGTTTTTTGGTACTAAGTCTTACAAATCTGGAATGTATATTAGACTTAACAAGACATCTCAATTCTAACTAGCCACATTTTAAAAGCTCAATAGCCACAAGGAGCTAGTGACTATAGTAATAGAGAGCATAACCCTGTATTATTTCTTCAAAGGACTTATCATATCATACTATTTCTTCAAAGTAACTGTGTAATGTATCTATCATTTGATGAATGTCTATCTCCTCTAAATTGTAAACTGCAAGAATACTGCAATACCACAGTATTCTTAGCTTGGTGTCAGAGCACTCAATAGGTGCCAAATAAAGATTTACAAATTGAAGGGAATGGAGGGGATAAGGTAGAGACAATTCCCTGCACTGAGGTTGGCCATATAATAGTATTACCAAAACAATATAGAGACAGAAGCAAGCTTAACCTGAATATGGACATTATCTGGCAGGTTCAGCATAAAGACAAGTGCAAGAGAAGCAAAGGTGCCAGTGGAAGGATAGTTCAGGTGTTTAACCATGGCTTCTAAACTGGACAGGGAAGACAGTAAGGTCAACAGATGTCCATGCAGCAGGGAAGGGGAGAGGGGTGGGAAAGAGGGATAGGCACACTGTCTCTGTGGCGGGGAAGGGCACTCTAATGAAAAGACTGGGTGCTGGGACACCTGGAAGGATAGGACAGAAGTTGGGGTCAGACAACATGATACAAAAGTTTAAGATCTCCAATGTAGAAAATCTGGGAAAATGACAAGGTGCCTAATGAATGTTAAAATACAGTGGAAGTAAAGGTCACAAGAGTTGAGGATCCAAGGAACTAGAAATCAAGGGCATCCACCTTACTGCAAAAGTTAACTCCTTGACCAGATGTATGTCTCTTAAGATTGTAAATTTTACAAGGGCAGGACAATGTTTTGTGCTCCACACAGCCTAGTCTTGATCACATGATATATGCTTAGGTACTTACTGAATACAATTAAATTAAAAGTCAAAGTTCAAATGTTAAAATCATATAGAAGAAAAGTGGCAATGGTCACAATATTGAAATAAGCTTTAAGTCAATGGCTCCAATTTATTTGTTCAATAATTATGTGATTTAACCGATAAGGGTTCTGATAAACAATTAAATCTAAAATTTAAATTAAGATTGGCAGCCCAAATCCTACTTTTGGGGGGGAAGGGAGGCAGGTGTAAATAGTTCCCAGACTTACTTTACTTTTATCCATAAAACAAAGTAAGAGCCAACAGAGCCTTAGAAGCTCTGAAAGGGGGAAAAACCACACTTAAAAGTGTTTTTTCTAGTCTCTCACTTGATACAGCAATCATCAACACAGAATGTTTATGTGACTAAATGTGTAGGGGGTTTTCCTCACATACCAAGCAGTGACACAAGGTGGGTGTACTCCAATTCAACTCAATTCTGACACTGTTTACCTGGTGGTAGCTTCAAATCTTAAAAGTGAGGGCTCAGTCCTCAAGATTGCCTTCCCCCACCCCTGGACACCAGTCACAAGTCTAGGCCTCTGGAACTACTTCAGACCAAGTAGTTTGGTCTGAAGCTTTGAGTTGGGAGTTCAGACCATGAGGTGGGGATCCCATGACCCCCTCTTTGGGTTTGGTTAATGTGCTAGAGCGGCTCACAGAGCTCAAGGAAACACTCTTCTCTACCAGTTTATTGTAAAGGATATTAAAAAGGATACAGATGGAGAGATTCGAAGGGAGAGCAGGAGCTTCTATGCCTTCATGCCACCTTCCAGGAACCTCCACACACTCAGCATTTGGAAGCTCTCCAAATGTAACTGTCTCCTCCCAAAATTTCAATGATCCTCCAATATAATCTTTTCCCTTAACTAACTACTTGACCTTTTGAATTGCTTCCTAGACTTTGTGGATTTTCTGTAAGATTCTGAAGGCCCTGGGCAGCCTTCCTAATGTATAGATTCACACACACACACACCCCACCCCGACCCCCCAGCCCCCCATAACCTACCCCCAATGCTTGTGGCTCCCTGTGAGATACACCAAGACCCGACCAAGGCAGGTGGCCCCCTCCTTTAAAAGCACAGGATCTCCCTGCAGATTTGAAGCAGCTTCTCCTGTTCTCCCAACAAGATGTCAGTAATATTAAAAATTCCCTTCTTCCTTGGCAATACTTCTCATGTCAATAATAGGATCTTTGCGCAAAGAGCAACCGGACCTAGTATGAAACCCTCTTGTGGTTTCTGCAACACAAACTCTGTCCTTTTGAGTCTTAAGGAAGCTTGATTAAGTAGGCATGACTGATTAAAGCACTGGCCATTAGTGATCAACTTAACCTTCAGCCCCTCTCTTTTCTCTAGAGGTTGGACTGGGGGGTAAAAATCCCCACCCTCTAACTCCGCTGGTCTTTTGAAGACCAGCACCATCCTGCCAGCCAAGAGTCAATCATTAGCATACAAAAAGACACTTAGGAGTTTGAAGATTCCAAGGATTTTAGGAGTTGTATGCCAGGAAAATAAGGATGAAGAGCAAATATTAATATATTTTTCACAATATCACATATACTTTATTATAGCTGAGCACATCTTATTTTACATAAGATATAGGCCTTCAAAACCTAGTTGTAAACACATTTTGTGTTGGCTCTATTACACAATGTAGGGCAATTTGTTATGTGAAGTAAAATAAAATTTTGAGGCTCACCCCCCCACACACACTAGCTGACTGAACGGACCCCCTTGAGGCCAAGGGAATATCCTGAGGCTAAATTGTCTGCCAGGAGGAGGAAGGTCAGGCAGCCCTCATCATGCTCCCCTCCCTTCTTGGGGACTTCCTTTGTAACCCATTAACAGGCCTAAGAGTATGCAAAACAAACCTTCGGGTCTTCAATTTACACAATGAATCTATGTCCTGTGACTTATCTCTGGTAACAGCTCATGTTAAAACATTCCAAGTCTTTAGACAAAGCTTCATGTCTTTAACCAATTACAAGCCAAAAAATCTTTAAACCACCTATAACTTGTAAGCCCCCCCTTCGAGATGTCCTACCTTTTTGGACCAAACCAATGTATGCCTCCCACATATTGATTGATGACTTTACCTGTAACCCCCGTCGCCCTGAAATGTATAAAAATCAAACTGTAGGCCGGGCGCGGTGGCTCACGCCTGTAATCCTAGCTCTTGGGAGGCCGAGGCGGGCGGATTGCTCAAGGTCAGGAGTTCAAAACCAGCCTGAGCAAGAGCAAGACCCCGTCTCTACTATAAATAGAAAGAAATTAATTGGCCAACTGATATATATATATAAAAAAAATTAGCCGGGCATGGTGGCGCATGCCTGTAGTCCCAGCTACTCGGGAGGCTGAGGCAGAAGGATCGCTCGAGCCCAGGAGTTTGAGGTTGCTGTGAGCTAGGCTAACGCCACGGCACTCACTCTAGCCTGGGCAACAAAGTGAGACTCTGTCTCAAAAAAAAAAAAAAAAAAAAAATCAAACTGTAACCCAGTCACATCGAGTCCACTTGCCCAAGGCCTCTTGGCAGTGCCTTCGGGTCATGGTCCTCAAATATGGCTCAGAATAAATCTCTTTAAAATTATTTTACGGAGTTTGGCTTTTTTCCATTGACAGTTATTTTAAAAAACTTTAAGATAGGCCAGGCGCGGTGGCTCACGCCTGTAATCCTAGCACTCTGGGAGGCAGAGGCGGGCGGATTGCTCAAGGTCAGGAGTTCAAAACCAGCCTGAGTGAGACCCCGTCTCTACCATAAAAATAGAAAGAAATTAATTGGCCAACTAATATATATAATATAAAAATCAGCCAGGCATGGTGGCTCGTGCCTGTAGTCCCAGCTACTCGGGAGGCTGAGGCAGGAGGATCGCTTGAGCCCAGGAGTTTGAGGTTGCTGTGAGCTAGGCTGACGCCACGGCACTCACTCTAGCCTGGGCAACAAAGCGAGACTCTGTCTCAAAAAAAAAAAAAAAAAAAAAACTTTAAGATTACTCTTAATAAAGTAAAAAATTAAACCCTACTTGTTTTACATATGAAGGTGGTGTATTTTTAAAATGGACATACAATGATTGTTTTATAGTATGTTTCTTGCCTATTGCTTATTTTCTGCATTTGCTTCTATTTCTCATTTCTCCTACTCAGCCTAATTTTGAGAAAAAATAATTTTTCCCGCACATAATTTCTCCACTGAGGAAAAGGGACTGCCAGAAGTAAGAGTCCTAAATCTCCAGGCTGGAAAGATAAAGGCATAAACCATGTTTAAATCCTATAGCCTACAACACTTCTGCTCCTAGCCTTCTAGCTATCCTTATCAAGACTTCAGAGACTCTGCCCTGGAGTTTTGCTAAGAGAGCACAAATTTATGACACAGCTGTTGTCAGTTTACCTCTGACCAAAGCTATACCCCTGTATCAGTCTGTTCCTCCTTACCACACTGCACAAGTATGGCAGTAAAATGTGGGGGGAGGAAAAGAGGGAATTATGCAAATATTACAGCAGCTGGCACTAAAACAGTTGAATCATAATAGCCATCAATTCTGTCATAGTTCCAGTATCTTCCAGTGAGTACATGAAGCACTTTAAGATTCCTCGACGGATCAATTCTCTCTTTTGTTTTCCCTCAGACCGGTGATTGTTCTAAAGATTAGGAGAAGTCTGCAGGCCAAGGCAGATCAAAGCCAATTGATCCAATTTATTCATTTATACATATATTAATATTTATTGTTCTAAGTACTTGGGGATTCTGCAGTGAGCAAAACAGGATCCCTGCTGTAAGAAGCATACATTCTAAAGATAGAACCTACAACACCTGCTTCTTTAAAAGCATACTAACTAGAGGACAATTTATTACTGTAATGTACATCATGAGCACTTGCTTTTTTAAAAATTCCTCTTAATAACTTCTTGTTAGGCTAACACACAAAATAACCACTTTATTCTGAAACCAACCAAACAAAAAAACTTATATAACTACGGATTTTTCTACTATTTTTGTATTTTCTGAGGAAAAGAAACACATGACAGGAAAGCTAAAGGGGATTTGTTTTGTAAAACTCCCAAGGGTCAATTTAGGCCAGTCCCCATCTTCTCCTACAACTACAATTCTACATGCAAAATATGTAAGTACATATATATGTGTGTGTGTGTGTGTGTACACGTAACTTTTCAACCAACACTACTAAATAGAGTGGAACTAAATAGAGTGGGACCTATGAAATGAGACTTCCGATTTTTTCCAAAACCTTGTTGCATTTGGATACAGGAAGGTGGGCCTGGAGTAAACTGTGGCCCTGTGAGCAGGGGGGAAAAGTTAAATGGTTCTGCATAACAAAATTTAAAAGTATTTAGATTTTAGAGTGGCATCAGAAAGAGGAGGGGGAGAAGGGCATACAGCCAACCAGATTATATGAGCCTGGAGTTCTCCTTTCTTTGATGGTGGCCAAAATGCATTTTAAGATACAGATGCCTAATATTCAAAGTCAAGCTTCTGGCATTGCTACACTGTAAATCCCTCCTCTTCCCGTTTCCCCAAAACTTCCATAAAGCTTACAATACCCACAAAGGCTTTATGTGAACACTCTCTCTTTTCTATTCTTTCCTAGCTCCTGTGGGACTCATCAATCCTACAACTGCATCACAGATAACTCAACCATCCATTTAGCACCTCATTGAGTTGGTTCCAAATTGAACTTCCCTTCCCCACCTGTACCATCAATTGTTTTTAACTGCTCCTTCTCATATCCTCCAACATTCCACTAGCTCATTAATGTCACCATCTAAAGGAACAACTAATATTTATTGAGCACTTGGAATGTGCTACGTACTCTGCCAAGGGCATTACATGCGTAATTTCACTTGATCCTCAAACCCAACTAAACAGGTAGGACAATCATTTCCTAAATGTTAGGAAATCAAAGCTCACTAGAAATAGCAATTCTAAAGGTAAGTGATAGAATTAGAATTCAACTCCTGGTCTAACTCCATAGCAAACTTAATCAGCACACACCAATGCCTCAAAAAACCTAGGAATCTTCCTTGTTTCATTAATACTATCTAGTCACTTACCCAGGCCTGCCTCCTAGTCGTACCTCCTAAATGCCTCATCGTCTCTCCTTCCACTGCCTTCATACACAATAAAAACTAGCATTTACTAAGTCCTTAATGTAGCAAGCACTATTCTAATACACACTTTTTTTCAAGTTTTATCCCCCAAATTCTATAAGATGAAGAACCTAAGGAACAAAGGTTACCCAGGGAGTGACACAGCCTGATTCCAACTCAGATAATCTTAATGGAGAACCCCTGAACACTTAACCTGTACATTGTGAGAGCCTCCAACTTTGTCTCTCTAACTTCCATCTGGACCCCCACCATCTTCCAGACTGCTGCAGATTATCTCTCTGGAATGCAAATGTTATCATGACATTCTCCTGCTTAAAATTAGCAGCTCCTTATCACTGACTGGATAAAGTCCAAATTTCTTAATTTGGTATACAAAATCCTTCATTTTCTTATTCAAGTCAGTTCAGTAAATATTTGAGTGCCCACTTATAAGCAAGGCAAGGTGCTAAGTGCTCTGAAATGAGTAATATACCAGCCCCTGACTACTACTTCAATACCAGACACTGTGTCCTTCAGCCAGACTGGCTACATGCACATCTCATAAAGCAATATCCTAAACACATATGCATGTATTTGCAAGTGGCCTACAATGCACCTGGCAAAATCTCACATCAGTTTGAAAAGTGCCTATGTTAGGCCTTCTCTAACAAACTCCAGGCAGAAATGCTCTCTTTTAAAATTCCACAGCACTCTGTTCAAATTACTTTTGGTAACTAGTGGAACAGAGGTATAGATCAGTTTCCAAAAGAGACTATGAGCAATTTCTGGGCAAGAACCAACCCCTGCCATCAATGGCTGGCATGCAGCAGGCGCTTTACCAGTGGCTAAATTAATAATAAATAATGAAAAATTTCAAAGTTGATGAGAGAGAAACGAGATATAAATTAAGAATGTTAACACACAAGTGGGCCAAATTAAAATTAGTGTTATTCTACTTTGTTTCTGATCTGGCCTACATTTTATCCCATGGGAAAACTCACATGTGGGACTTGGACAAGCTAAAAAGGCAAAACTTTGTTATTCATGGCTCAACAATGCTTTGACAGGCCAAAAAGGATAGACAGTAGATTGCTACTTCCTTCTTTACCTGCCAAAGTCCATTTTCCAAAGGAGTGTGGGGGTGGTAATCAAATCTATCAAAGTAAATAACATTGAGCCACTGAGCTCCAACTTCATCGGTGCTGCATCACAGTACTTGCAAAAGAAAAATCAAATTCTGTCCTGGGAAGAAGGCCAATTTCCAAGTAAGTACTATTGCTGCAAGAATGTGAAATTCGTAAAGTGAAGGCAGTCCAATAAACCGGAGCTCACAACTGTTTTCTCCCCCTGCACCGCCACTGCTTCTCACTCAACTTCAGTTCTGATTTCTGTGATTTCAGAAGATAAATCTATACAGTGAAGCCCATGCATGAGTTTACTTTAGCTCCTGACAGATACGAACGTCTGGAGCCATAACCTTAAACGTAAACTGAAATACTGGAAGAAATACTATATATAAGTCAAAAGTCCTTGTCTAAAACGTGGCATAAAGCTTTGAAAAGCGAATGAAGTATTTCTTGAATGGTGCTTTGTGTGCAACTGCTGTCCAAATCAAGATCCATATTTTGAAATTACCCCCTGGAAGATACAAAAACCCCTCTCACCCTCTCCAGCCTAAAAGGAAAGGTGAGAATTGATAGGCAACAGGCTGGGGCGGAGGGAATGCTCTCTCCCCATTCCCTTTCCAGGGGATCAAAATCCGACGTGGAGGCAGCTGGTGCCACTCTCATTGCCGACAACACACACACACACAGAAAATTTAAAAACTCATCCCCACCTCTCCCTTCCCTTAAAAAGCAAACGACGCCAGGATCTGCACCACGGTGGCCGGAACCACCAAATGCGACCAGCCGGGGCCGCCCGCCTTCCCTGCGCCTGCCCAGCGGCGGGCACAGGGCGCAGGGCAGCCGTCTTCCTCCCCGGACGAGCGCGGCCAGCCCCACACCCGGGTCCGCGCTGGCCCCGTAGCCCAGGCGAGCGAGGAGAGCCGCGGAGGACGGCGGCGCCTCTCTGGCCGGCTCCCGGGGCGCGGCGCCGCCCCACACCCCGCCGACGCCCGCACCTGAGGCGGCCGCCCGGAGCCGGCGAGAGGGCGCGGGGCGAGGCGGGCACCGCAAAGTTACTCACTGGGAAAGCGCGGCTGCCCGGGGCGCGCTCGGACTCCCGGCGCCGCCGCAGCCCAGCGGCAGCTTCCGCTCTCCGCGGCCCGCTGAGGGAGCCGGGAGCCAGCCGGGCTCCGCTCCGCCGGGAATCTCCGCCGCCGCCGCGGATTTCCTGGCAAGAAGCAAACTCTGGCCAAGACTTCACTTCTCAACCGCCCCTGCTGCCTTCCCGGGGGCGAGCGCCAGGACCGAGCGGCCCAACCCGACACGCAGCCGGGCCAATCGGCGGCAGCACAGGGCGGGAGAGGGGCGGGCCAGAGGGCAGCTCCGCCTATCCGAGAGCTCAGGGGGCGGGCCAGAATGGGCCGTCACTCCCGGGTTAGAGTGAGCCCGCTCCGCCCCTCGCCGCCCGCCCTCCCCCACCCGCCCCGGGCTGTCCCCGCTGCTCGCCTGATCCCCCTGCAGAAGACGCGCTCCAGAAGTGTCTGCGCGCACCCCGCCACCGCGGGGACAGCGGAACAGCGGGAGTGGGAGTGCACGTCTAGGGGCACTGCGGGGCGGGGGGATCAAGGAGAACAGGTGGCGCAGGGAAGAGCGACGTAGGTGTGTTGGGCGAAAGGACACGGGTAGGGCAGGCACCCCGGCCGGCCGGAGGAAGGAAGGGGCGCCTGGCGAGCGAGAGCACCTGGGGGAGCGGAGAGAGGGGCGGTACACAGGGAGGAGGGCGGAGAGCGGGTCCGCGTGGTTGAAGCTTGCCCAGGCGGGGGCCGGGGCACCTGGGAACAAAGGTGAGAGAAAGGTTCCGCAGGTGAGGACGTTTAAGGATCCAAAAGGGTAAAGGGATAAGGAAGTGCATAGCAGGGGAGGACTGCTCCCGGGTGGAAAGGATCCCAGGACAGAAAGGGCGGGCTGGGGGACAGTTTCCTCCCAAACTCTCACTCATGCCCCAAAAGAGAAAAACAAACTCTTGTCCTTTGACCCAGTTGAGAAGTGCAGCTGCAAGCTCCCCGGTGAGACAAACCGTGTTAAGCCTTCGCATTCTGTTGTGAAATTCACCTCTTCACACATTACCCTTTTCCTTTTCAAAGGTGTATTGGCCAACTATAGCCTAATCCTGTCGTCCCATGAAGGGCCACCCTGGGAGTGACGCCGTCCTCCCGTCAGTCTAGCTGTAAACCTGAAAGGCCCGACTCGGCCCTTAGAAGGAAGGTGAATTGGGGGCGGCAGGTAAGACCCCGTCCCCTTCGCCACCACCTGGGGGAAGGTACCCAAGGCCGAACTCGGGCGCCTGCAGACCTGTCTAGGCCTGGGGGTGAAATGGGCGCCGGCCCTGCCTCCCTCCTCCCGCCCCCACCCCCACCCCCACCCCCACCCCCACCCCCACCCCGCGGGCCGGCTCGCGCGGGGAGCGCCAGGTGAGCAGCCGGGCCTCGCGCCGCCGCCCGCCCCGCGCCGGGGGCGGGGCCTCGGGGGCGGAGCCTCCACGCCCCGCCCGGCGACCGGGCCCGCCGCGCCGCTGCGGCTCCTCCTCCTCCCTTCCGTTCCCCGCTCCTTCCGTCGGTCGCTCCTTCCTTCCTGCTTCTCCTGCACGCTTCGCGAGATGGGGCAGAGCCTCGGGCCGGCCAGCACCTCCTGAGATCCCGAAACCGCCCCGCGATGGAAGAGGACCAGGAGCTGGAGAGGTAACGGCCGAGGAGGCGGCGGGCGGGCGGGCGGAGCGGGCCGCGCCCAAGGGGAGCGGGTAGCCGAGGGGCACGCGGCCCCGCCGGGCCGGGCCTCCGCGGCCTGGCCCAGCGGCAAGGGCCTGACTCGGGGCGCTGAGAGAAGGGAGGAGGTAGGGAAGGGGGGGGCCCAGTTGGGAAAGGAGGGAGGAGACATGGTTGTGTTTGGATGGAGGCGCTCAGAGGTCCACGAGCTATCTAGGAGGGAAGTCAAGTTGAGAGACCAGAGTTAAGTCCCCAAACTGCCCAGCCCCATTAGAACAGCAGTGTGTGAAATCACGCCACAGTTTCCGGAGTGACCCGTACTAGTGTGTTCAGTGAGG
The DNA here is from genome assembly GCF_040939455.1 of Microcebus murinus. Classification (NCBI taxonomy): domain Eukaryota; kingdom Metazoa; phylum Chordata; class Mammalia; order Primates; family Cheirogaleidae; genus Microcebus; species Microcebus murinus. The sequence goes on along the minus strand of NC_134116.1, from coordinate 76,344,375 downwards.
TCTTCGTCCCTGTAACTACCACTCACTTTCCTTCCCTGTACATACTGCTCGTGCAGCCGCCTCTCCATTCGCTGAGCCCATCTTCTCCCTCTTGCTTGTCTTTTGGACCTTCCATTCTCCTAGTTTCAAATGGAAGCCATCGCTGGGCCTGCACATTGGTAATCTAGAGCCTCTGTTTTTGTCCTAGAGCAATCTGCTTTTCTAAGCCTTTCAACTTATTTTCATCCTCCAGGAGGACCCACCCTATTTTAATCCTATCTCTTTCTTGTGACTCTACCAAAAGAATATTTTCGCAAACATTTTAAGTTTGTGTTATTCTAAGAAGACTCCCCTTGTGGCCAGTGTGGATGGTCAAATGGAGCAGAGAAAAACTGGAGGCAGTAAATTATTTATTGATAGAATTTGTGGTTGCAGGAAAAGTGAGAGAGGCCAATCGTTCTATGTAACTGAAGTAGCTTAGAGTCATAATGTGTTGTAATTGTGATATGGTAAATGAAAGAAAGGTAGTTACAAAACAATATTCAGTATGATCTCACTTTTATAAAATATATGTGTGTAGAAAAATATCTGGATTGAAGACCTCAATGGCCGAAGGCGAGAGGAAGACAGCCCTGGAAATGGTCCAGGCAGCTGGAACAGATAGACACTGTGTGACATTTGTATTGCACGAGGAGGACCATACCCTAGGAAATTCTCTGCGTTACATGATCATGAAGAACCCAGAAGTGGAATTTTGTGGTTACACTACGACCCATCCTTCAGAGAGCAAAATTAATTTACGCATTCAGACTCGAGGTGCTCTTCCGGCTGTCGAGCCATTTCAGAGGGGCCTGACTGAGCTCATGAATGTCTGCCAACATGTGCTTGACAAGTTTGAGGCCAGCATAAAGGACTATAAGGATCAAAAAGCAAGCAGAAGTGAATCTACGTTGTAGTTCTTTACGCAGTGTACAAGGAGGACTGTCCTCTAGGGTGTTCTCTTCGTGATCATGCAGACCCAGAATTAGAAGTTTGTGATTACAGCATGCCCTGTCCTTTGAAAGGTGTGGTTTTAGTTACTGATCCATTATAGCTGTTGGAATCCCCGCAAGAAACTTTGTGTTCTTCTAATAAATTCCCTCTTTCATTTGAACTAGTTTGAGTGGTTTCTGTTGCATGCAACCAAATGGTCCTTAAGGATGACTTTTTTTTCCCTTTATTGAGCCAACATTGAAAATGAAGATGCTGTGAGAAAATAAGGGACCTAGACAAGAAATGTTATCGTGGGAATTAAAGAGAGTATACATTCGTGTGTGTGCTTAGGGTGGTGGAGGAAAGGGTAGATGCAATAGACCATGACCCAGGTAGAATGGTTGGTTTACAAAAAGAAGGTTGGGGTGGGGACTTGGCTTATTCCTACATTTTTAATTGCATCATTTGCTATGATTGGTTGACTGGTCAAGGATGGGGAATAATTTGAAAGACTTGTGAGAATTCTGTTTTTTCGTGAGAGTTTAGGTAGTATCAGGGTCCATCTTTGTAACATTTATATAAAAGATACCAGTTTACTGCTTGGATTTCAGAATACTAATAAAATATTTAGTCGTGACCCAAGAAGGGCAAGACAGTTTGATTATATTGTAGGAGGAGAAAACTGGGATGACTAGATAACATTTTTCAGGCCTTAAGTAAGTATCTTAAGTATAGTCTAGGATTTCATAGAAGCAGCACTATTTGAGTGAAAGTGATGTCAAGAAGGAAATTTCCATGTGGGGAAAATAACTTTTTGGAAAACTTAAAATATTAGTGAATCACATCTAAGAGCCATGCTATCTACTTCTTCAAACTTGTCTCTCATACTTATTTCCTACCACAAATTGACTCTTAATTCATCCTTGTACCCAAGCACCCCACCCCCTAGTGTTCTGTGCATTGGAGGCTTTATTTATGCTATTCCCCCTTCCTGGTGCAGTCTTTTTCCTGCCATACTCTAAGTCAAAACTTATGTGTCAGACTCCCTAGCCTAGTTTGGGTACTTCTGTGTGCTTTCATTACACCCTGTGTTTCCTGGTCTTGGCCCTACTGTTGTTAGTACTTAATGTTATCCATCTACCATACCAACTTGCTGATCAACATGATCTTGGTAGCTAGCACAACACCTGACAGGACATTCATAAAGTAAATTTCATGTAGGTAGTTGTGGCATGTAGCCCTGCAGTCACTCAAATCTGACCTGCTATATTGCCATAGAGCCTGCATTTTCTACACTCAGTCAAATTCTTTAAAGATATTTCTATATTTATTGAGCACCTGGTATATACCTGTTCTCATAGAGCATGTGTTATAACAGGGGCAACATTTTTTTTTTAAGTTGTAATTCTGTGAAATAAATATAGGATCAGGGTAGAAAACATGAGAAAGGAATCTGCTTTATGCACACAGAAATCAGGGAAGATCTTCCTGAGGTTATAAGAAGAGGAGCTGGCAGTGCAAAGAGAAGAGAAAATGCATTCTGAGAGAATAGCATGTGCAAAGGTCCTGAAGCAGAAAATTGGTGGTTTGAGGAATTGAAGATATTGAAAGATTTGGATGTTTGCAGCATAGTAGACAAGAGAGGGAAGGGCCTCTCCTTTGGAGTTGATGGAAAAAAGAGCTGAGGTGGTAGGGAGTTTGGATTTTAAGTATAATGGGAATGACATCTTGATTACTTTGATTGCAGTTTGGGGGAATGAATTATAGGGAGGGAGTCCAGAGAAGAAGCAGAGAGATAAACCATAAATAAGGGTTGAAGTGGCCTGGAAAGGTTTGGAAGCTAATGATGGAGAAGAGAAGGTAGATTTGAGAAGGTAGATTTTAGAATTGAAGTGGCACAGAATTGGTACACCTCAGGAAATGAACATGGAAGGTGAAGTAACAGAAAGATTATTACTGCCTGGGTCTTGGGCTGATAATTTAAATGGGGAATTTTAAGGGGGAAAATAAGTTGGGAGGTAGAAAAGATGACAAGAGTCAAAAGTTCCATTTTGAACATTGTAAGCAGTGGATATGTGAGTCAGAGGTTATGGAAAAGATCTAAGCTAGAGATAAACTTTTAGTCCTTTCTTTAAAGGTGTAAATCCATAAAACAAAAAACAGGAACAAAGAAGTGGGCCCTAGACAACCTCAGCATTTAAAGGTTGGGTCGAAGAATGGCAACCAGTGGAATAATAGGAAAGTCTGCAAAAAGTATTTGAAGCCAAGGCTTTCAGGTAGCCTTGGCTTCCTGAAAGTGATGTTGAATGAGTCAGATGAGCACAGAAAAATGTCATCTGGAGTTAACATGAAGGTCCCTGGGCAGTGGCAGCATTAGTTGATTGCCTAGGAAGAAACATTAACACTCTTTCTATAGAGGTCTTAGTTTGGTTTTCCAATAAAGGAAATGTATGAAGGACATTGGAGAGGTGAGTTCAGGTGGGAGCAGTGATGTCATGGGGCAAAGGTGGAAAAGATTTTCCCAGGGTGATAGAGATTCTGGAAAGCCATTGTCAATGTAAGGGAATTAGCCCTGAAGATATAAAGGAGCCCAAAAGGGATGTGGAAAAGGATCAAAAACTTACTTGCATCTTCCAAGGTTTTACCTATGGATAGACCGTGGGGATAGTAAATAGGATTAATAACACTTCACATGGGAAAGGCACCCAGTAGTGACTGCCCACCACATCTCATGACTTTGTTGCACCTAAAAGGATTGATTGTCATTGAACATGTGGCTTGCAGTCCGGAATCTCTTTAGGGTGGCCATAAACTCACAGGTTCATACAAAACACCTTCAGAAGGCAGATGGGTGCAGGGAAGAAACTGAGGGCAGGGCAGGCAAGTTAACTGAGAATCCTATATACATGGAAGGAATCATTGCATAAAGTATGTAGAGACCTGAGGGAAGGCTGAACTGGTCTAAAAAAGGGTGAGGGAGATGAATATAAACCATACATATTTATATATTACTGTGAAAAAACTATCAGTATCTCTGATTTATTCTTTAACAGCATTTTACTCTCATGCTAATTCAAAATCAGAAATTCTGTTCATGTGTAAAGTACTATGCCTTTTAAACAGCTAGTTATTAAATAATATGATTACATACCAAAAGCTTTTAATGTATAGTAATTCTGAGTACCTGCCTGGCACTTTTATTTTCAAAGCACTTTGCATACTAATTATTTATAAATTACATATAGCTATAACATCTAAGTGCTCTAATTAGTTGGCATAATGTACAAGTTCATACGGAATCTCTGTAGGGATGGAAAGGTGTTCACATAAAAAGTGGCCCCTTCAGTATAGACCCGAAGTATCTTGCATTTCAAGAAATATGAAAGCATATCACATTCCATGGCCCACCATTCCCCACCCTTCTTTTTGTTCCCTTAAACATGTTGAGGTTATGAATGATTTCCAGATCGCTAGACAACAGCCATCTCTTTTGTTAGCATGATTTAGAGTCAGAAACAGTCTTTGTAGCACCTTTCAAACTTGGCTCATAGGAAGTTTACCCAAGTCTACCAATCTGTTTCAAGTACCTATAAAGACCCTAAATCCAGCCGTTTTCTATTCAAATTGTTAATGTTGGCTTTGGGTTTTTATTTATTTATTTATTTTGATACTTTATAAAACTGCCCCGGTACGGTTACCGTGTGGTCCTGTAATTTTTTTTTTTTATAATGAAATTTTTCTCAAACCTGGATTTTTTAGCTCTCTCATGTTTAACTCTGTACAGCAAGTGTGTTCCTACTAGCAGCACAGTCCTGAGAAATGGTAGAAATAAGAGAATGAGTGTGTCCTAAAAACCCAAATGTGGTTTTGGAGAAGGCAGACAAGAGTTATACACATGAAAAAGAAAACAAATTGTATTTACAACAAAGTGCCCTAATGTGCAGTGTGGAGTGTTATGTGCTGCACACGGAATGGAACAGGCAGGGGACATTACTGAAGTACTGGTTGTTTCATGAGCACCCACTCTGCCACTGAAGATCAAAAACAAGACAGATATAATCTGCCTTCTGGTAACTCAAGGAGTATTGAAGTTGGTGACTTGTAAAATAGCCAGGATAAATGGTTTCCTCTTTCCCAGTTTAAAGGAGCCATTAGATATTCTTGAGCTAAGAAATGCCATAGACTTAGTTTCTTCATCCCAAGCCTGTGTGCAGAATGGATGAGTGGAGGAAACTGGAAGACAGCAGTGAATTAGGGGACATTTGTATTACAATAGACCAGGTATAATGTAAAGAGAACATGGTTGTAGGAATGGAAATAAAAGGATGGATATTTTAAAAATTGGCTAAAAAAGACAGTAACTTGGGGACAGATTCTACATAGGAGTAAAGGTGAGAGAATAGTTGAAAATGACCCCAAAATTCTTTGAGTTCCCCAAATCTATGTTCATTTATCCTTTTGTTTTCCTGCCACTCCCTCAACCAAAAACCAGTAAGGCAGGATTTACCATCTCCTCTCCTCCCCAGCCTGTCCTTACTAATAGGAATCAGTGGGTGCAACCACCCTTAACCTCCTTCCCCCACCCATATCAGAATTCACATCTTTTACAAGGATGTGACTCCAAGGCTAAAGATGTGAAAATTAGGAGTGGGAGAGGAGGGAAGGACAGTGAGCCAACCTGATTCTTGTGGCTGTCTGCTCTCACCTAGTTGCTCTTTTCACAGGGAATGTTTCATTCATTCGTTCCATAAATATCACTGAGCACATACCATATGCAGGCACAGTTTAAGGACCAAGGGCACAGCAGGGAACAGGTTGGCCCACATGTCGTTTATTTTCTAATGGCAAAGATCGAAAATAAACAATTGCAAACATAAAATCAATTTTCAGATAGTAATATAAATAAGAAGTAAAAGAATGATGACCATGAGAAGGCACTGAGAAACTGAGTAGTTAAGGAAGGCTTTTTTTGAGGAAATGATATTTGAGCAGAGAAATATAAGAGAGAGACCAAGGAGAACTGAGAATAAGCCCAGAATTTTTTTAAAAAGATGAGCTTAGGTTATTCAGCAATGAAAAAGCGAAATTATGAACTTTTCTAGAAGAATACATTTTGTATTTCAGCTTGTGTGTGTGTGTGTGTGTGGTTTTTATTAGTTCCTAAATTTATATCACCTATTTTTTTTTTTAGGAGGTGGGGTCTTGCTCTGTCGCCCAGGCTGGAATGCAGTGGGACCATCTTAGCTTACTGCAGCCTGGAAGTCCTGGGCTTAAGCAGTCCTCCCCCCTTGACCTCCCAAAGTGCTGCGATTGCAGACATGAGCCACCACACCTGGCCCTATATCACCTATCTTTAATCTGTATATGTATTTAACCATAATTATAGTAAGTAATATGGAGTTATTCTGTGGAACAGGAAGAGAGATAGGAAATTATAGGTGTTTTAAGATTGGCTTATATCTGTGTGTGTATTGAGGGGAGTTTTTTTGTTTTTGAGAAGCATACCTTTCTTAGGAGGGGAATCCTAGATGTCTCTTCAGTAAGCATAGGCATCGTAAACTGATGCAGTATGGCATAGGAGTTAAGAACTGTTGGAATCTCACTGCCTGGGTTTTGATCCCAGCTATAGACTGTAGACTGTAGACTGTAGTTTAGCCATATGACTTTGGACAAGCTGTTTGACTTCCTTGTGCCTGAGTTGTTTAACTGTTAATTTAGATAATATATTCAGAGCACTTAGGACAGTACCTGGCCCTTACAGGATGCTATTCTCAATCAATTATTAATGTTATTGTAATATCATTGATGGTGTTGAACCAGCTGGTTTGGATCATATTTCTTCTAGGTGAAAATTTCAAAACACAAGACCTTAATAGGTCTATTACTTTTTGTTTTCTTTAGCCCAAGACAATGCTGTTATATGAATTTGAGGACCCATGTATAAAAGGTTATCAGTCTGTTGAAGCCATTGCTTTTAAGAAAAATGCTTTAAAATGGCATTTTTATTAATAGAATGTGGATAAAAATCAAAGATAAATGAATTGTGTTTCTCTTCAAAGAGAAATTAAGATTCTGATGGAACATTGATAATCTTCCCAAGCTTTGAAATAAAGGTTAAGCAGGAAGGAAAAGCAAGTTCTACAGCAGATGGTACCTGGTTTGGTGCCAGGTATCTAGAATGTTGGTAGGAAGCCAGGGCTCAATCTAGGTCAGCTGATCATAAAACTGCATAAAATAGACTGTATTGATATTTTATCTAATATAATACTGTACCTCAGTACATTCCCTGTTTGTTATGCAGGGCACTTAGCATATGTCAAAAAGAAAAGCTACTTGGCTGCTTTTCTAAGTTTTACTTTCCTGACGTGAGTCAAACCTCAAAAAAAGTTGTAGATAATGCCCAAATCAGTTCTGTTACAAGGACTCGGAGAGAAAATCAAACAGCCTGGAGCATCTGATCAGGCAGACTGAACTAGGTGGCTTAAACAACAGTTTGGGGTTACATTTTTCTTCCAAGGTGGAGAGACTTCCTACCTTGTGACTGTGGGCAAGTGACTTACCTTCCAGAGCCTCAGTTTCCTTACCTAAAAAAATTGGACCAATAATAGCACCTACCAGGCGCTGTGGCTCACGCCTGTAATCCTAGCTCTCTGGGAGGCCGAGGCGGGGGGATTGCTCGAGGTCAGGAGTTCGAAACCAGCCTGAGCAAGAGCGAGACCCTGTCTCTACTATAAATAGAAAGAAATTAATTGGCCAACTAATATATATATAGAAAAAATTAGCCGGGCATGGTGGTGCATGCCTGTAATCCCAGCTAATCAGGAGGCTGAGGCAGAAGGATTGCTGGAGCCCAGGAGTTTGAGGTTGCTGTGAGCTAGGCTGATGCCACGGCACTCACTCTAGCCTAGGCAACAAAGCGAGACTCTGTCTCAAAAAATAAATAAATAAATAAATAATAGCACCTACTGCATAAGGCTGTTGTGAAGAATAAATGAAATAAAGCACTTAGTACAATTCCTAGCACACTTAAATACGTAAACGTTAGTTATCACTATTGATATGCCAGTCTTTTGTAGCCTCCTCTTGGGAGTAACACTCCATCACTTCTGCCCTGTTCTATTTATTAGACATGAGTCAGCAAGTATAGCCCACACTTGAGGGGAGGGGAGTAATAGGGGTCTGAATACCAGGAGGTGGGGATCCTTGGCACCATCTTAGAGGTTGCATACCACAACCGCCTTCTCTAGAATAGCATGTGCACCCACATACAAACCTCCATCCCTTTCTATCCCCTTACCTCGCTATGTTCCTTCATAGCACTCATTGTCAGCTGGCATAGCATTACATATTTATCTGTTTATTGTCTAACTCCACTTGAATAGAAGCCCCCTGAGGGCAAGGCTTTGTCCTTGTTTGCCTCTTTATCCCTAGCACTTAAAACCGAGTGAGGACACAGTAGGCTTTCATTAATGTATATTCAGTGAATGAATGAATTATGCATGATCAGGTATCATTGTTTGAATATGACTGCCACAACCAGGAGGAAAAACTGCACAGAAGGACTGATGATTGGTAATGACTTTATTTTGCACACTCATCAGCTGACACTTGAATATTCAAAGAGCCATCATAGTAAAAAGCTTCAGGAAAATAAAAAATTGTGAGGCAAGGAACCATGCTTATCTTGTGGCTTCCGTGAGAGAAGAGCTGGGGTGATAAGCATCATAGAGAGCCTCAATAAAGGTGGTCATACTTTGTATTCTGTTTTGTTTATGTCTCCTCTGTCTCCAAGAGCCTTTGACCTTTATCCCATGCTTCATGTGTTATCTTTTCTCCTATTGGTATAAAATAAAAGGTGAGTATCTCCCACTTGATCAAAGGACTTTTTTATTTTGTAGCAGCAATGTAGGAAAGAGACATGGATTTTCCTTGGGATCTTGTCCCCACAGAACTTAGTGGAGCAAAAGTTGTAGGATTATTATTTTAGGTACTATGAAGTGGAATTCAATGGATTGATTTCAAGGTATGCTGTTTTTTCAATGCCAGATACTACATCTGTTCCATAACCAGCTGTGTCGTAAATCTGTGCCATTTATTACAGATAGCATTGCTTTGGAAAAATTTAGAATGCATGCCCTTTTTTTTTTCTTTTTAGCAGCTATTTAAGGTTCTGCTATGTTCCAGGTACTAGGGAGGCAAAGATGATTCTCATTTGCCTCCTGCGTCCAGAGTTTGCAATCTGGTTGGACCAGAGAACTGTGTAGTATTAAATTCCTGAAGGATATAGGTGTCATTTTCTCCAACTCTTCCACCTCATTAAAATTGCAGCCCCTTATCATTTAGCACTTATCTTCTGGCATACATATATAATTAACCTCTTTCTTGTATTTATCATATATTGTCTATCCCACCCACCCCCAACACACACTATAATGTAAGCTCCCCAAGGGCAGAGATTTTTGTCTAGATGTTCACTAATGTAACCATACCCCCTGGAATAAAGTCTGGCCCATAATACATGCTCAAAAAATATTTATCAAATAGATGATTAGAAGATCAACTCTGTATTTTTTCATTAAATACCCCAATCAATGAACTTGAATTTGAAACACTGGAATAACTATGCTATAATCTTTTGAGTTGAAAACCACAAATTTATGATTGTGTGTCATTAGCTCCATAGTCTGTCACATGTAGATGACAAGAAACTGGTCCTGTCCTGGAGGAGTCAGACCTAGGAGTTCATTTGGGCAAAAGGTGGTCATGACCAGAGCAGCAAAGATAGAGTGTCAGAGGAGCAGTGTACACAGTAGGAACCAAGCAGATCTTAGAGATACTGCCAGGTAGGTATGTCCAGAGGGGTCACCTGAGCTAAGAATTGGGTATGTTGTTTACGCACACATAAGAAGGCAGGGCTTCAGATTTGGTTGCCAAATTTGGCTGCAAATAAATGCATCTCACATTAGTGAGAACTGACCCCCAAGGGAGGCAGCATTAGTTTTGTGAGTACCTGCTCTACTTTGTATATCTACTATATGGGCTCAGATTTGGAGAATTCATAGACCAATAATATTTCAAAAAATAAGATCTAATGGGATGAACCTATGTAGAGTTGCTTAAGTTTTATTTTGCCATCGCTTTGTGAAATGGCTTTTTGCTTACTTTGGTGGGAAACTACTGGAAATCCTAGTCTTTCTGTGGTCCTCTGAAGCACATGAAGGAAAAAACAAAGCACTAAATGGAGCATTCTATGATTTGATGTCTGTTGTGCCATTTTTATCATGTTAGCTCTACAGTAAGATGAACAGACTCTTGCAGTTTTCCTTTGGATCCTAATGAGCATTTGCTCACAGCTATTAATTTCTCACCCCCAAATTTGGTAAATCACATGGAATCCCAGAATAAATTTTAGTTGGAACTCAGATGTCAAGGATTACACATCATTGAGATACCTCATCTACAGTTATTCTAGAGCCTAGTTTGCTTGCTTACTCTGTTCTGCGTACTTAAACCTAAATCCTGATGCATGGAGTACTTAACAGGGTTTTTCTTCAAAAGTGATTAATATAAAATTGGGGACATAAGCTTCAATTATCACCTCATTCCCTGAAAATGAAAAATAAAGAGTACAGTCATCATGTTCTTTGTCAGTTAAACTAAATGAGCTGGATTTATGTTCTGCATCAGACCTTGTAATCTAAGCCTTCCAGGCATGGTTCTACAGTTTGACATCTGCTTTTTGTTTATTTGTTTACATTGCACTTTGTCCTTAAATGGATGGGAAAAAATTAGGGATTCTAGGAGCTTATGAATAGAAACTGTTCTGCTGAAAATATCTGTCTTTAGAAGTGTCACCTTATAGGTGTGTCACTGTCTGCTGCCCAGACTTGTAGCACGCAAGCAGAGGGTTCCCTTACTATTTGTTTGCTTTAATAAGTTGGTCCCCATCTGAAAGCAATGAAGTATCAGAACAAGCCAGGACATGAGGAAACCAACTAGGTTTATTCCTAGTCAAAAACAGACGGCCTAACAGACACGTAACTGTGACTGTAGAGTAAGGAGACTGATTTGTCTTGCCAGGTGGGAAAACCAGTTTACTCCTCCAAGGTAGATGGTGTTTTTTGCCATTTATAGAAAAGGAAACCGAGGCCTGGGGAAGTTAAGTAACTGGCCTAAGGTATATGACTAGTAGGTGAATATGGACCCAGGACTGCCCAACTCCTTGGGACGTGATATGGCCTATGTTACCTGCCTCAGACACATACAAAGATGATGAGGCTTTGCCAGAGCACATGCTCCAAAGCGTTCAGTTTGAGACAAAATTGTTGACCAACCTGCAACATGTTGGAAATGGGGCTGCTTTTTGTAAATCTTAACCACGAAAAGAGAGAGTATCTGGTGAAGAACCTAGAGGAGTAGCCTACAAAGTAGAAACCAGGCAGATCTTACAGATATTGCCAGGTAGATCAGTCCAGAGGGGCCACCTGAGGCAAGAAGAGTTGAGTATATTGTTTATACACACATAAGAATGTAGGGCTCTAGATTTGGAAGGCCAGATAGGTTTACTGATAATATTTGGTTCGTAAAACTATCATTTCCCACATTATTAATCTTCACTAACATTATCTTTAAGCATGTTCATTTTAATTTTTTCATCTATATTGTACCAAAGCAGTACTTGATTATCCTCAAAATACAGAAAATATCTTTGTGGATTGACTAAAGTAAGGCTATGTATTACTTGAGAGGACTCTGGATATGAAGTCAGGAAGCTCTGGGTTAGGCTGGGCGTGGTGGCTCACGCCTGTAATCCTAACACTCTGGGAGGCCAAGATGGGAGGATCGCTTTAGCTCAGGAGTTCAAGACCAGCCTGAGCAAGGGCAAGCCCCTTTCTCTACTAAAAATGGAAAAAATTAGCCGGGGTGTCATGGTGAGTGCCTGTAGTTCCAGCAATTCAGGAAGCTGAGACAGGAGAATTGCTTACGCCCAGGAGTTTGAGGTTGCAGTGAGCTACGATGATGCCACTGCACTCTACCCAGGGCCACAGAGGGAGTCTGTCTCAAAAAAAAAGAAAAACAAGCTCTGGTTAGAGTCCACTGTTCCTTTTACTGGTTGATCTTGGATAAGTCAGCCTTTCTAAGTCTTAGTTGCCTAACCAACATAAGGGGAACAGAAACTTCAAGGGTTCTGAGAGTCAATAAGGTAGTGTATATTATTATGCTATAAATCGCTATGCACATGATGGATATTATATATTTGTGTTTTAGTTTGCACAGATACAAAAGTATCAATACTGTACTATAACTACCAAAACTGTAAGTATAAAAATGGTTATTTTTTTAAAATTCTTGAAATAATAACTTAAATTTGTTTGGTGCTTTATATTATAGTTACAAAGTAACTATAATTGTATTTAATCTCCATAAAAACTCTGAAAGGGTAATAGAAATATTATGATCTTGACTATCACAAGATCGCAGAGCTAGTAAGTAGCAGAACTGGGACTCATTTTCTTGCCACTATATCGTGGCTTCTTTCTCATTTTCAAAATGTGACTTGATTATGTCCTGGTTCCAAAACTATAAACTGGGAACTGCATAATCTTCTCTACTAAAACCATCTAGAGATATGTTAGGGACTATATAAAGATAGAACAATTATTGAGTAATTCTATTCAGTTTGGATTTTTCAGGTAGGAAATTCTGCTCTGCAGCTTGTGTTTCAAAACATAATTGTCATGGACACATCGCATAGCACTGGTACAGTGTTAGTGTTGGTGCTTATAGTGTCCTCTAAAGGTAATGACCTTAGGCTAAAATGTTATAGTTTGTCCCCTCATAATTTCACCCTAGGGTGATCATACATGGCTCTAGGTTCGGGGAGGGGTGAGGAAGAAATACTGATAATTTTGAGTTAAATTTCCCCCCAAAAACAGATAACTATTTAGTGTTGTTAACTTCTCTAAACCATAATTTCCTTGGCTATATATGACAGAGTTAAATTAGATAATCCCTACCATTTGAGAAACTTTTTACCTTAAATTTTTTTATAACATAGTATTTGTATTTAATGGCTCTTTACCCGAGCATTTTAATTCTTTTTGGCTTTTTTTCCTTGCAAATTATAGTAAAAAGGGCCTTGTAATCACTTGGTTTGGAGCCTCTCTACAAACAGTGAGTGTGTAAGAATTAATACAGAAGTTTAGTAGATGGCCCAATTTCTGTTAAGTAAATGCTAAAAGAGAATTGTGAATGTAGGGGTCTGATATTTCAGATGAGAAGTGAAAGTATGGTCCCAAGCATTTGTATTGAAAAATGCAGTGCCCTCTTTTTTGTAAGCATAAGAGTATATTAGACTTTGGGAGGAAGCCAAATTATGCTATTTGGATAATCAGCATGATCTGTCTCTCAGAATTTTCCCCTGCAGTCTCAATTGGGCACCTATTCTATTTTTAACTTAGTTCTAAACTCTTTGTCAGAATTGCTTCATCTGGTTAAACTGCAGCTGCTGTTCATCTCTAAGGGTGGTTTGTGTTTCAGCAGTAAATGAGGTGACTCTAATATGTACAGCTACTTAAAGCATAGCATTAACAGAGGAACAGGAGACGGCTATGTTTAAGTTTTTCAGTATTTTGTGAAACAATGCACAGTTAAACGTTGGCTCTAGACCACGATTTCATATTTCCCTTCTTGGTTATATTATCACATGTAAGTAATTCATAAGTCTCTGAATGATAAAGTTGTGTGTTAGAGTTTGGTACTTCTTGGTTGTCTCACGGCTGGTTTCTGATGCCAAAATCACCAGTTGTATTACATTCTGTGGTTTCTTTTAGCAGCTGATGTGTTTGTTGGTATGATATACAGTATGATGTAAATGTAAAGGCTGGATTAATCAGTAATGGAATTTTCCATGCTTTTCTTCTTTAGAGGTTAGTCACCATGAGCTTATTCCTTCTGTCAGTTATCTCTCCAGCCTCTCCAGTGATTCCTCCTGTGCTGTTGAATTTAGCATCTATAAGAATGTGTTTGCATTGCACCAGAACTCTATAACTTCAGCTAAGAATGAACCATTTCTGGGGTCTTTGAAAGTAAATGCAAAACCTTACGTGCACAGTTTTGCAGTTTTGGCTAATGTGTTCAGAGGGTCATTTAAGTTCAGTACTTTGAACTTTTATAAACATTTTCCTCAAAGAGACACTGCTCCCAAAGTTAGGGGTGTGTGTGTTTAACTGTTTAATTTTATTAACTACTACATTGTAGAAATGTATAGTTTTTTTCCAAAACACTTGTGGGTATATTAACTAAGATTTTTTTTTAATTGTAAAATTCGATTTAAAATTGCTCGTCCTACTTAATTTCATTGCTATATAAATTAGCACCTGAAAAACAACTTAAAATTTGACATTGCAGGGTTTAAAACATCAAGAATTTACTGATTGGTTTAAATTAATTTTTTTTTCTTTTTTTTTTTTTTTGAGACAGAGTCTCACTTTGTTGCCCAGGCTAGAGTGAGTGCTGTGGGCTCAAGCAATCCTGCTGCCTCAGCCTCCCAAGTAGCTGGGACTACAGGCATGCGCCACCATGCCCGGCTAATTTTTTCTATATATATTAGTTGGCCAATTAATTTCTTTCTATTTATAGTAGAGATGGGGTCTTGCTCTTGCTCAGGCTGGTTTTGAACTCCTGACCTTGAGCAGTCCGCCCACCTCAGCCTCCCAGAGAGCTAGGATTACAGGTGTAAGCCACCGCGCTCGGCCTAAATTAATTTTTTAAAGTTATTTTTTAGAGACTAGGTCTCACTATCTTACCTAGACTGGCCTTGAACTCCTAGGATCAAGCAATCCTCCCGCCTCAGCCTCCTGGGTAGCTGGAAATACAGGTGCATGCCACATGCTGGCATAAATTATTTTTATACAGTATATTTTTATACTTAATTATTGATGTAGAATGTCTATGTGTATGCGTACTATTTTTTCAAAATCTCATCCCACCAGTTTTGTAGAGGAAATTATCACATCCCTCAAAGCTGCTGCCTGGAGTATGCGAGACAGAAAATGCCTGGTGGTCAAGATGAGGCCTGGTCTGGCGGTCCTCAGGGCCGGAAGGAAGCACACTTTCTCTACATGCCCTGTTTCGCTGGCTCTTCCTCATCTGTTGCTTCCTAAGGCCAAACTCTTTCTTCCTCCACTGAGAACACCCAGGGCAGACACTGAACCTGAGCTGGGAGCTGTGGAGTGTGGGTGGTCTCTTCTTCCCATCTGTTGTGTATTGCTGGACCTCTAAGAATTAAAAGCATAAATATGTCTTTTTCCTGGGTTAAAGACTACTTAATTCAGATGGCAACAAATTATCTTGAAATAGCACCTTCAAGAAACTAGTTTCTACTTTCTACATGTTTTAAAATGAAAACACTTTTTAAAGAGCATAGCATGATGAGATGCCAAAATCCTACGCATCCTGGAATTTTCTTTTATCTTCATTTTTTTCCCTATTCCTTGGCTCTTAGCTCTGAGTATAATCCATAATCATTTGATGGATCAGACACTGAGATCTACAAGGGGTGGACAGCTTGTTTTCTAGCAGATTACTGCAGGCCTGACACAACTGAGGCAAACAGCTTCAGCAGGCTGACCAGACTTCCTGCTGAATAGGCCATCCTCAGGGCTGAGGTCCAAGAACTCTGAAGTATTGTTTAGGACAGTCCACAGAGAACTGCAGATGATTTGTGTGAAATAAAGCTCTTTTAGGATTAAGAGAGTGATTTACAGACCAAGCTTTTGGTGAGGTGGTTTTTCTGGTATGTGGTGTGTTTATCAAAGTACAGTATGCCAAACTGCTACCCTCATTAAAGAAAGCTGTAGAGGCAAACTTCAGAGGCTTTATATTGTAATGTTTTCTTTTGTACAATTTTTGTGAGTCTTTTTTTTTTTTATGTTTGTATTTTGAACAGCTGTTTGGGGAGAGTTTGAATTTTATTTTATATTTCTGCTTTTTGGTCATCTGCCATTTTTCCTATTGCTTACTAAATTCAAGCAGCTGCCATATTAGCTTTTCTGTGCTTGGATATTGGCTCCCGTCCACACCCATCTTTCTGGACTTTAAACCCCTTTTTCTTTTGCAGTTTTCTTTTCATCAGTTTTGTTCTCCAAAGCATCTGTTCTGTTAAAAAGAGAACAAAATGCTTTTCATTAAGTAAAAGAGCTCAAGTATTATTTGACCTTATATTTTCTGTCTGGATTTATTCCCCCCAACTAATATTTCAGAAGAACAAACACTATAATATTTTTAAACCTAACAGTTGACCTATCAAACAGATCTGCTATTCCTGGTAACGTATAATGCATGGGCTTTCCTATTCTGAGTTTAACATTTCCTGTATAACCCTATCCCCACCACTACCCCCACAAATTTATTTTTATTAATAGTAAGAGATGCTTTTCTTCATAATTTATATAAAATTTAGCATGGCACATTTATTCAGGTCATATACTAATGAACTGAAAATGAATCTATATTTTCTGTATCAGGATTTAAGAATAAATATTTGTAAAAATACTTGTTGCTTTGAAAATGTAGTCAATATACCTACAGTGAGGTAGATGTCTTAGGAACTTGGAAATAAGTTTTCCCTCTAGGAGCTAAAGTATTAAGAAGAAACCCACACATATTAACTATTAATTGAAGAAGTCATCGCTCTGTAAGAATAACCTCGCCTCAGAGGCTTACCTATAAATGGGTAGCTGCAGAGATTTGAGAATGTTGAAGTCCAGGCGAAGGGACTAGAGTTTTATCTTTGCTAAAGCAGGTCTCGTCGTGATAAGTACAACAAAGTATTGCTGCCATCCCTTCTTTTGCCTCTCCCACTAGCCTGAGCTTCTCGAGAGTGGGATCATGCCTTGCCATAGAGTTGTAGTGTGAGTGTTAAGATCCCGGGCCCTAGAGTCAGACCACCTGGGTTCACACCCCAGCCCCATCACTTACTGGCTATTGTGGCCTTGGTAAGTTTCGTGACTTTTTTTTTTTCTCCTCATCTCATTATCCATGAGATGATAGTTACATAGAGGAATTGTGAGGATTAGCTGTTAAGGTATGTGGCATATGGGTCCTGTTATCATAATGCCTTTTATCATATCCCCAGTGGTGCATATTAAATGCTTATTATATTGGTATTCGAAGGAGAATTGCCTGGAACCCTGGCAAGGAATGCAGCCCCATATATCACAAATGTGTAGATGCCTCTGTCAGTGCAATTCATAGCCCAGGACACACCTCCTCATGTTTGACCTGCATCCTTGAATGAAGGGAGACTGTTTGAATACATGAAGATTGTACCACTGTTGACTTTCATGTGGACACTGCTTTAAAGTACAGGAAGGATTTGAACCACAGAAATGTTTAGAAGAGAAAAGACATGTTAACTTGTCAAACCCTCTTGGCATGAGTGCCAAGATTCTACTATAAGAAAATATTAAGTCCCTCATATAAAATGATATAGTATTTGCATATAACCTACACACATCCTCCCGTATACTTTAAATCATCTCTAGGTTACTTATAAAACCTAATACAATTTAAATGCTATGTAAATAGTTGTTATACTGTATTGTTTTTTATTTGTATTATTTATTGGGCTTTTTTATTTTTTAAAAATATTTTTGATCCATGGTTAGTTGAATTCACAGGTAGAGAATGCTGACTGTACACTGATATACTTACAAAAAAAGGGGCCCTGCATTTTCTATACAAATGCTTGGGACCATACTTTCACAACTCATCTGAAATATTGGACCCATAAATTCATAATTCTCTTAGCATTTTCTTGATAGAAATTTGGCCCTATATTAAACTTTTATATTAATTGCTACATACCCTTTGTTTCCAGATAAGCCCTAAATCTCTTTACTGTAATTTGCAAGGAAAAAAAAATTTTTCAATTTATGTGAAATCTTGATTTTAACAATATAATTGGGTATTTTGCTAAAATCAATACACAGAAATAAATTTTATGGAGTAAATATATATGAGTTGTGTGTGCCTTTCTGTATTCATCCAAATATTACTCATTAACAGAATAATCAATGTATGCAATAAGTTAATTCTGTCATCTTTGGTATTTAGCTGACTTTCAGCTGATAAAAAAATAGCCTTACATGCTTTTAGTTTTGTTGTAATCAAGGAATTTTTGTTAAGATATGAGGAAGGAATACATTTTATTTACTATTTTTAGCTTATTTTATATAGCTTTTAAATATTTAGAAATATGGTGTATAGGACTTCATTTGGCCCTCTGTAGGCTTGAAAGAAAGGAGTGGTTACATCTATTGACATTGGAAGAAACAGGGAGATCTGGAAAGGTTTGTCAGAGAAGGTAACATTGGACTAAGCGTCTGATGCTAGGTTGAGTGGAGACTGATTTGGACACAGGGCATGGCCTAAGCTTAGCTCCACCATGTGTGGGACGGCAGATGTGCTGCTGCAGTTGGTCGGGTATCTGGGACATGATAAGCTTCTGAACTGTCGGAGCCAAGGCCCTAGAAAGTGGTGATCCCGGGAAGCATCCCACATGGCGAGGCCATGCAGAGCCCTACTCTGACATCTCCCATCTCCGTGTTAGTCCCCTCCCACTCCAACACTAAGCGCTTTCATTTCAAAGACCAGTTGGCATCTCCACTAAGAAATGGAGTTTAGAGGACAACATGATGTTTGTTGGCACTAAGGACATGCGGCGCTGTTGTGCTCTTGTGCCTGTGGCCACGGCAGGAGGTTGCTCACTCAGGAGCCCGAAGCATCCATTCCTCCCATTACACTCATTCACCCAGGGACACGTTATTGTACTTTTCCCCTCTTGTCTTCTTCTCACCTTCTTTGTCTTTCTTCCTCTTCTACCTCACCCATCATCTCCTATTCTGGCTACAGATGCAGTATTTTTATCTTTAAATCCTTGCATTTTTAGCATGTCCTACACACACCCAGAACCCATTTATTCCCTAAATCTTAACTTTGTACCTATCATGGGCCAGGCACACGGAAAACTAAGATGAAAAAGACAAGTTCCCAGACTTCTGGGAATGTAGTCAAGTGAAAAACAGCCTTCATATTTCTTGTGCTGCTTATAAAACACAGAACACTTGGATCGGAATAAGATAATCAGTCCTCGTGACAACCCAGTGTAGTAGCTAGGATAATTATTACCATCATTATAAAAAGCAACCTGCAATGTCTTTGTCTGATTTTCCCACCATTGCTCAAAATACCACTTCCCCCTTGCTCCTTGGTCCATGTTGGCATGAAATCAAGAGGTCTCATTAATCGTGTTCTCAGACTCGTGTTCCTCCATCACCCTCCAATCTTTTACTGGCATGTTATTTTTAAAACTTAAACACCTTTTCTCATAACTCTCTGTATGTGTTATAATATAAATAAAGAAATACTGGAGCTTCTTTCCCCCATTCTCCTAGGTAATCCAATATTTGTTTTAAAGTATATGTGGGTCTTTATTTGGTATACAGCCCCTAATTGTAAGCCTCTTCAGGGAAGGGACTCGTAATACATTATATCAAACAAGTGCTTGATTATAGATTAGCTAAATTTAATATAATTTACAGAATTAATTTCTTGTGCCTCCATCTTATGTCTATGAATAATTCTTTTAATTTCCTAAATGACCTCAGTGTTCTGTTGAATTTTACCTTGTATTCAAAATTCCTTCTGACAATTTGAATTTTCTTACTTTTCTTTGCAGCTGATAGATGAGCCCAGACAATTTGATATTTTACTGAAATTCAATAAGGATATCTTAAATTTCTTTATGTCTGTAATCAAAATACTGAGTCATACCAGAACCCAAACTTTGTCCTGTGGTTTCTACAGATCTACATGATTACTAAACCACTAGTTACTACTGGCTGGTTATGAGCCAATAGGCAGCTGTTTGTGGACAGTCCAGCAGTGATGCAATCATCTGTCCTTTGTGTGTGTGTGTGTGTGTGTGTGTGTTCATAAAATCAGAATGTTACATCAAGATCAAGTAGATCGTTCCATTTTTCTCTCCTTATCACTCCCTCATAGGAAGAAGTTTAGATTGCTACAGTAAAGCCTCGCGTACACATATGCGGGAGACTCGGTTGTAAGCTGGTTGTCTGCACCGCTGATACCGCGCTGGGACTTTTCAGCGGCTTCCTGGTCAACAGCAGCAAACGGTGCTGCACTCATTTCTTCTGCCAGTTTTCTGTGTCCCCAAGGCATGCTTGTTTGAGCACATCAAGAAGAAAGTAGTTTTAAACAACTTACTGCTTTTTTTTAACCTATTCTTCCATCTATCTTGTGACAGATACTGTACTTTACAGTTAGTTGATCAAAGGTGATTTTTTAAAGACTGAGGGAGGCACAAATGAGTTCAGCCTCTGTCCCTAGCTTGCCTTCACTGTCTCAAGGTGTGTGTAGCTCCATCTCTCTCTCTCTCTGTCATTTTTGAGCAGTTACTTGAGATTTAGCTTTCTAATTGTATTCCAGTAAAATTCCCATTTTCCTGTGTTCTATGCTATTTAATTTGCCTTTAAATTTCTGGTGCATCTTTTCAGTTGCTTACATTTCTTGCTACCTCTTCTATAATATCTATTAGCATAGTTATAACTCTCTGTTGATTTATGTGAATGAAAAGAAACACAGACCCAGATAACTCAAAACTAATTTGTTTGACTTTGGATTTTAAGATGATTTTGTACCAGGTTTGCATTCCCACTTGGGTTTTATTTGAGCTGCTATTATGATCAGTTGACACTTCTTAAGCATGTACCAGCTGGCTAATGGAATGAATAGGCAGGTCGAAGGAAGATGAGCTAGAATGGAAAACTGGCTGTAGATAATACACACATGGACCATTGAAATTGATTGTGGTTTGTTCCTGTGCCCAGAAAACTGCTCAATGACCCAGCTCTCTTGTTCTTCTTTCCATGGAACTTTATATTCTAATATAATGAGTTTGTTTTATAAAGAAACTATTAAGATATTTAAAGGAACCAAGTATAAAAATTAGTCTACCAAGAACTAAATTTATATCTGAATAATTTCTTAATTGTTCAAGTTCTATATGTTCTTGTATATTCTCCTACTGTTTGCTTTTCTTTGCAGTTTACACTTCTGTTTGCAGTTTATGCTTCTCTTTAATCATCTCATTAAAAAAGTATCTTATTTCATACACACTGATGTTTCATAATCTTTGATAATTTAGGTATTTAGCTTCTGTGATAATGTGCAATAGAAACTAGATTTATTATTTTCTTACCCAGGAAGTCATTAGCAAGAGTTTGAGAGGAAACAGCAGAGGCTACAGTAGTGGGAAAACTGCCTGACTTTTTCCCCTTAATTTTGAAGGTGGCGATACTGCTTCAAGGTTAGCATGCATGATTGCTAGGAATTAAGTAAAGCCACGCAGAAGGAGCTTATGCAGGAGAATTTGGGGTGAGAAGTAGCGAATTCTTAACATTCTTAGGACAAAATAGTCATCAGTCCTCCTCCATTCCTTCTGCCTCTCCAGTGTCAGCCTATGCCCTAGTTATCTGTGAACTAATGCAGAAGCAGTGGTGCTCCTAGTTAGGCCTTTTTTTTTTTTTTTTTTTTTTACCTGTTAATGATAAAGATAAAATGATTTCTTCAGGATTTGCTGTACACACGTGTGTGGACAGGGCAACATTGAGTTTTGTTTGCTTTTTTCCTTTCCCTTCTTGATGGTTAGCAGTGTTACCTTGGTAGCTTAGTCAAGGTCTCTGAATCTCACTTTCTTCCTCTGCAAACTGGTGATAATAATTATGTTATCATGTTCAGATAGGATAATACTTAGTAAACTTATAGCTCTATACCAGCATTAGTTGTTAAACCAATTACATATCCCTAAGTTGGACATCTCAACCATAGGAATGGGACACTACACACCATGTTTGCTGTAGACAGCAGCTCAGCCCAGCGGGAAAGTGCCTGCCCCACCCAGGCTCTGCTCCTCCTTTTGTGATCTTTCATCTCTGGTGAAATCATTTCACCTCAGGTAGTCTTCATATATATATTAATACCTTCTTTTCTCTTTAGTTATTCTTGTAAACCAGAAGGCATCCTCATTCGTGCCAAGTAAAATTAATAACAGTGCTGGAGATAGTTTTGAGTGAAATTGAAACTAAAGAAGAATCAGTATCAAACTTCATAGTTCTTGAAAGTACCAAGAATAATGCCTTCAGGGTCTCTGCAAGAATCCTCACTGAGGATTGTTCTCTGCAGATGTACAGCTTTTCAACCATATTCTTACTCAAATAGGTTTTTGTTGTCTGGTCTAGAAAGCTAGGCAAACATTTTAACACATGTAAGGGAAAATGCATTCTTGTTTATTTGTAACTGTATATATTTTGCTCATAATTAGAGAACTACCCAAACAAGTTTTCTCCCTGATGATTTTTAACTGTTTCTTTTGTCAGTAGGTGATCACCTAGGTGGATCTAAGCATGATTATGTTTTTATTTAGAAACTACCACACTAATTTATAGGAGGGTGAGAATTGTATCTGGAATATTTGCACCCTTTCATTTTTTTACTTACATCAATAAGGGTGAAAAAGGATCTCTGTTTCAGAGCTAGATAAGATAAATTTTTCATGAACTACTGTATGAGACAGAGTCCCCAGATCATTTCAATAGGTGTATTATTATTTTAAAGAGCTGGAAGGAGGAGGATCTGTGGTCATCAGATGGACTTATCATAACTCTGTGGTACCATAAGGGTGGGCTGTGAAACATTATCTGATTGAGCGAGTCCAGGGGCTAAGAAGGTGCACACGTCAGTGACCGGCAAGTGCTTCACTTCATTGACCTAGTCAATGAAGTGGTCCCTCCCAGGATCAGAAAGTGCTAAGCTGCTGAGTTAACTGAAAAGACATTTTTTGAAGATCTCAGTATTAATAAGAGTTTATGAAACTAAGTATTATACAAAAATAAGCAGATGCATTTGTTGAAGGTTAAAAGGGTGGTAAAATACTTTGAAAGTATAGTATTAGGAATATGGAGGTAAATACCAGGAGAAACAGATTTTTAAAAAAAGAATTGAAATTATTTTTCTTTAGTGGGTAGGGAATGATGATGGAGAAGACTGCTATCTTTTATTGTAAGTCTTTTAAATATTTGTCTTTTTAAGCTATGTACATGTTTTACTTTTATAAAATAAAAATCAATATAAAATAAAATATTCTTATAAACTAACAATGTTAATATCATTTGAAAATTATGTAAATAGTATACAGTACTACCATAATAGTGTAATTAATTGTTTTAATATAGAATCTATATAATTATCCAGTTTTAAAATTTTGTGATTAGATTTATAGTTCTGTCTTTGGGTTATATTTGTTTCCAGCTTTATACCTCTTTTTCTTAACTTTATTGGTGTAGCATAAGTAATATTCAAGCCAAGGATGATCATTGTCCTATGTTGCTATCCAGAACACCTTGCACAGTATCTTACACATAGTGAACTCTGAAAATATATGGTGGATAGATAAGTTTTCTGGGTTTTTTTACCTTTTTTAAAAAATGGCACAAGTAATACATGTTCACTGTAGAAAAAATAGAAAATGCAGAGAAGCAAATAAAAAAAATCACCTCAAAACTCATTTTACCATTTTTATAATATTATTACAAATGTTTTTCTATGCAGTATGTACATATAAATACATTTAAGATTATCCTATACACACATATAACCAGCTTTATATACCAAATGTGTTATGAATGTCTTTCTGTGTCAGGTGTTCAGTTTTAATGACTGCTAATCTTTCAAGTCCATGGATATGCCGTGATTTATTTAATCAATCCTTTATTACCAAATATTTAAGTTTCATTCTTTTTCTTTAATTGCTAACAAGATATTTAATGAGGATCCTTGTACATATAATTTTGCAAACTTACTCAAATATTTTCTTAGGATAAAGCAGGATTTTTAGGTCACCTAGGCCATACTGTTCTTAAAGATCTTTATCATGTTGCCACATTGCCCTCCAGACATATTTTGTCAGCTAGAGTCCCCGTTAGTAGAGAAGAGAATATCCATTTCACTATGGAGAGTTTCCATGTGGGCAGAAACATTTATCCTTGTTGGGTTAATTGGTATTTCTTTGAATAATAGTGAGTTTGAACATTTAAAATATAGATACACATATTCAGCCAATCATGTCTTTTGGTTATTATTCAAAATTTAGTAAGAAATAAATGGAATTTTTATATTAAGGGATATATGATTTAACTGTCTCATATTGCAAATATTTTTTCTCTTTCATTTTCTTTTCAGTGTTTCTTCCCTTTATATAAAAAGTTTCTTTTTAATTTTTGTATTCAAAACTGTCAACCATTTAAAAAAATGTTTGCCACAGAGACCATGCTTTAAAAGTCCCTTCCTTTCCCAAGATGATATGCCTAGAATGACTTGATTTTCACAACTTAGTGGGGTGACTACTTCTCAAATTTCTGTTTTCTCACCAGGAAAGCAATAGAAGAACTGCTTAAGGAGGCAAAACGTGGGAAGACAAGAGCAGAAACAATGGGACCTATGGGTTGGTAAGTTCTTGAGTAATCTTCATTAAAACTTAAAAATATATTAAAGAGAAAAGTTTGGGCTGAGATAGAAATAGGTAAATCTTTAGCATATAGAGGAAATGTTAAGCCATAGATGTAAAGAAAATCACCCAGAGGCAAGTGTAGAGTAAGAAAACCACTGAGAGCCAAATGCCGGGGGACTCTAATAACATGAAGAAGTGGGCTGTGGGGTGTATATGGAGGATATCATTATGGTTTTATCATCCCTTTGGTTCACAAGTCCCCAAGAGATATACAGATACTACAGTGTCCAAAGGCACCTATGCTAGAGTAATATTATCTCAGTGTTCATCAGTTAAGAATTTCTGTTTGGGGTCTGGCGAGGTGACTCCTGCTTGTAATCCTAGCACTTTGGGAGGTCGTAGTAGGAAGACCAGGAATTCAAGGTCAGCTTGGGCAATAACAAGACCCCCATCTGTACAAAAAACATAAAAATTAGCTGGATGTGGCAGCGTGCCTGAAGTCCCAGCTACTTGGGAGGCTAAGGCAGAAGGATCTGTCGAACCCAAGAATTTGAGGTTGCCGTGAGCTATGATGACACCACTGCACTCTAGTTGGGGTGACAGAGCAAGACCCTGTCTCCAAAAAAAAAGAATTCTGTTTTCATTATAGTCCTTAGTAAATTAATTTTAGAAAATGAAAATAACTATAAATATTTTGATTATGTGACAATTTAGCCATGTAGAACTAAAGTTTACCTTTGTGGTTTCTATACAAGATAGAGCTCATTGGCCAGGCGCAGTGGCTCACGCCTGTAATCCTAGCACTCTGGGAGGCCAAGGTGGGTAGATCGTTTGAGCTCAGGAGTTCGAGACCAGCCTGAGCAAGAGCAAGACTCCCATCTCTACTAAAAAATAGAAAAAAGTAGCCAGGCATGGTGGCACATGCCTGTAGTCTCAGCTACTTCAAACTTCAAACTCTCAGCCACATAGAAAGGAACTATTTCAAGTGATCTGAAATTTGACTATATTTCCAAAAGACAGTCATCATATTATTAGTAATAATATTGGTATTGCTATTCCAAAAATATTATATAGTAGGATAAAACAAATAAGTAAATATTCTCTGTATATAAATACCAAGATTTTTAGTGTAAAAGAGATAGAAATATAAAATCAAAGACGTAAAACCTACTTATAGTCCTAAATTTGAATTGGAAATATTGGTATGAAGTTCTGTTAGATTTTCTCTTTTAAAAAAAAAGAAGAGAGAAAAAAGCTTTTTCTAGTTCTGTTCACGGAAAAGTCCTAGCAATAATTACCATCCACATCTAATTACACCAGGTCAGGAGGACTTAATGTCAGGTTGCTCTTACTTAAGTTTAGGTGACCACCAGATCTCTCCATTATAAAGGTACCTCTTTTTCAGCTGAGATATTTTAGGGGCGTGGGAATGAGATGAAGGTATTGCATGCTCAGATTTAATAACAGTCTGTACATTTATAGTAATTAAATTAGTATGAGGTTAGTGTAAGAGTAAACAATTAGTGAGAAAGAATAGAGAATTGAGAATAGAGACCCACATATGCATAGGAACTTGCTGTATGGTAAAAGGTCATGATTCATATTAGTGGAGAAAGGATGGATTATTCAGTAAGTGGTGATAATACAATTGACTATTCATCTATAATACTAAAAGTTAATTTCATGAAGACTAAAAAGCTGAACATACAAAGCAAACTATGAATCTTGTAGAAGAAAATGTAGGATAATATTTTATAATATTGGCCAGGATAGGGTAAAAACCTTCCTTAGCTAGGCACAAAACCTTGAAGCTATAAATGAAAAACTTGGTAGATTTGACTATGCCATAATAATAGTTATGGTTAAATAAACTGTAGTGTATCCTATTGTGGAGTATTACACATTCGCTAAGAATCGGTCAGTGCTATATGAATCCTTGTGGGAAAACATCTAGTATGTGAAAACCTGAGTTGTGGACCCATGTGCACGATCCTCCCTGGGCTGGGTTGGGGAGCGTCTGGGACCTCATACGGCATAAGGGTGCGAGGGAAGACAGTCCTCCCAACAGGGAGCTCTGAGGAGAGCACGAGGCAGGGGTGCTTTCACCTGTGCTCCTCTCCTGAGGATATGCAACAAATATATATGCTATTTGTAACTTTTTAATAGAGATTTTTAAATGAGAGAAAAATCTGGAGAGGTTTTTAAAAATGCAGATCTCCTTCCCTACTTCACCCTAGGATATTCTGGTAGAGAAGTCTAAGATGGGTCCTACATATTTTTTTTAAAGCTTCCCAAAATTGCTTATCAACCAAGTTTGGGAAGCACTGCTCTGAACACTTGGGCAAATCAATCATGTGGAAGACTACTGCATTAAAAATAAAAATGGAATCTATCTGCTTTTCTCTCTCTCTCTCTCTCTCTCTCTCTCTCTCTCTCTCTCTTTCTCTCTCTCTCTCTCAAGTTTTTACATTACTTTTCGTCTGTGTTGATCTGGAAGCAGGGATCTCTGGGTACTTGGGAACTTCAGGGTCTCCTGACTTTTGCCTAGCCAGCTGTTGGTCCAGCACACCCAGACAGACACGGGCTGTGAAAGGAGGTCTGGACCCAGGACAGCATGGCTTACTTCTGCTCCCTGGTGCTGGGACAAAGAAGCATCTGCCCTATATCTTACTCATTCTCTGTTTAAATAAGTGTGTGTGTGCAGATAGAAACTTTTAACCACTAGTCATTGGTTCTCAAATTTATCTGCACATTTGGAATCACCTGGAGAGCTAAAGTGCATACATGTTTGGAAAACACTTTACTATTCCCTGCTTATTAAAAAGAATGATGCCAACCTGCTCTGCAGAATCTACAACCATCCCACACCTCAGCCAGGGACAGACAGCTCCTCTGCACCGAGGTAGCACTTAGGTAGCCTGGTAAGATGTCCCAGCTACCAGAGTCCCAAGACCCATCCCTGTGGAGTGGACCTTCTTGGACAGATCTTAAAGGAGTAGACAGTCTGTTGCTTACCAGTGAGCTATGGTATGTTTTTCTAAACATCTAGAAGACCTTTATATTTGCGTTAAAATTTAAAACAGAACTAGAGCAAGTGACATTGTTTTCTCATTATGGATATTCCATAAGAAATATCTTAGTGAGATAGTTGAGCAGGTGCCAGAAAGAGATTGCTGAACCAAAGAAAATACAAATGGTATGCCATTTTTTATTTTATAAGAAAGAGACCATTTGGTGCTATATACTTTCTTGGCTAGATTTCAGCAAAAGAATCTCTTTGGAAGCTGTTGTTGTCAGAGGCCTTGGGGAAGCTGAAATATTGGCTCATATGACTTCCTTTTAGTCAACATAAAGGAATTTATAAGCATAAATTTGAGAAATTTGACCAGCTTCATTGTCTACAAAGCTGTTTTTATTCTGGTCACATTCACTTCAGCTTATCTCTAGCCCAATGTAACTCCTGAGTCGAGTGTCT
This sequence comes from Microcebus murinus, assembly GCF_040939455.1. Lineage (NCBI taxonomy): Eukaryota > Metazoa > Chordata > Mammalia > Primates > Cheirogaleidae > Microcebus > Microcebus murinus. Next base: position 76,316,359 of record NC_134116.1, on the reverse strand, counting down.
GTTTCCACAGCCTCGTACTGAGGAAAGCTTATATTTTGGCACAAAATGTTCCAAAGGTTGAATTGGGTGATATAATTCTTCAGTTCTCTTAGCCCAGTTGTTTTAAGGGGAATGACATTTTTGGATGCTGTTCTGTTTGGGTTTGGAGTCAGTCTGGAGACGAGGAGGAAAATCACCTACATTGTTTTTTGTGTCATCAATTTTTTATATTGGAAAACAAATAATTTCTCCAATCTTTATCCAGACATGTGTTTGTTTATTTATTTAAATATCTATCTAGAACTGTGCAACCTTTTGAAATAAGAAAAAAATAAATAAATAAATAAATATCTACTGAGCACCAGGAGATATGCTTAGAGGCCAGTCTTGAGCAGCAGTAGAGACGAGACACTTTCCTGGCCTTAAAGTTTTGAATCCACTGGTGAGTACAGACACATGAGCAGGTGACCATGTGCAGTGCGCCATGCTTACTGTGTCAGAACCCACAGGGGTGGCGGGAAGGGCTGGCATCTCAGATGATTCAGGGATGACACTCTTGGCAGTGTTTGAGGGCCACGGAGATCCAAAGCCTTTCTACATAAAGAACGTGAAGCCCGCCGGGCGTGGTGGCTCATGCCTGTAATCCTAGCACTCTGGGAGGCCAAGGCAGGCAGATCGCTTGAGGTCAGGAGTTCGAAACCAGCCTGAGCAAGAGTGAGACCCCGTCTCTACTATAAATAGAAAGAAATTAATTGACCAACTAAAAATATATATACAAAAAATTAGCCGGGCATGGTGGTGCATGCCCGTAGTCCCAGGTATTCATGAGGCTGAAGCAGGAGGATCGCTTGAGCTCAGGAGATTGAGGTTGCTGTGAGCTAGGCTGATGCCACGGCACTCACTCTAGCCTGGGCAACAAAATGAGACTCTGTCTCAAAAGAAAATAAAAGAATATGAGGCCCAAAGAGGTTTCCGAAGGCCCCCAGCTAGCTAATTGCTAATGGGACTGTAACTTTGCTTTCCTGTCTATAGCTTAACACTCCTTGTGCTACAAATACATCACCTCTCTTAAGTGGATTATTGTCTGACAACTTGCTGAAATGCCAGTGCTCACTCCCCCTGCTTCCTGCATTCCTTTCATATCCAGTTATGAAAGTTCAGAGGGCCCTGAATGTGTCACTGTTAGATCACATATCTATGTAAATGATGTGTGTTGCTGAGGGAGGAGGCCAGGGATTAGAGCCTTGTGGTCTGTCCCAGGATACTGCTATTTACATAGCTGCCTCTGGACTTCCACTTCCCCTACCTTCTGCTCCTCTCAGTAGCCTAAAGAGCAGAGATACATGGCCAGCCTGCTCTGTATTTTTGCTACAAGGCCTAGCATAATGCTTGCATATGAAAGATTCTCAGATCTTTAAAATACACACACACACACACACTTGCTAACTATTTTTCTTTACTTTTAGGTACAATGTTGGAGACAGTCATTGAACACCCACTGTGAATCTTAGGACTATTGTATGCAGAGTAATTAAGGGTTAACAGTTTAGTAATGGGGATTATAACACTATAAAAAGCAATTTTCAGGTGGCCACACACTGAGGCATTTGATTGCCAAATTATAAACTGTGGCACCATGGGTGGTTACGGTAGTTTGTGGTAGAATTAAACAGCAAAATGAGTTGTAATCAACCATAGCATCAAAATAAAAAATATTACCCCTATTTCATGGAGAGTTGGGAATGTAGTTATGCTTCTGCTTCTGTCTTTCTAGAGGCATTAGATTTGCATCCATGATAGTGCAAAGAAATGTGTGTGGAAGATACAATGCTGTTTTCCAGCATGGGAATGGATTTGGCCACAGGATAAAGGAATGAATTGAAGTGCATTGCATGGAAACTTGCTTTCATGTCTCCAAGGTGTCTGTGTCCCTAACCATAAAAATAATTTTTATGAATCACAATTTCCCAATGACTGTTACATGCCACACATCACAAATTCAAGTGTGTTTGAGTGATTCCCTACCTTTGTCCTCGTCCATGTGGGTGACTGTCCTGGGCTCCGAGTGGCCGGCTATTCTTAGCAGACCTGTCACTGTATAGATCTGCTGCCTCGTCCCTGATCTGGATGGAGAAGCCTCAGCTCCAAGAGTGCTGAGGAGTTGTTTTTTTGCCTGCAGTTTCTTCCCTGACTGCTCTGTTAATTGGCCATCTGGCTAGCATGCAGGAGTCTCTCTCTGTTCTGCTCCCTCTGCGCCATTCAAGATCGTGTGCGAGAGCGGGTTCTGGAGTCCCGCTCCCTGGTTCTCATCCACTCCATGTCTTAACCAGCTTGGGGTTGTGGATAAGCTGCTTTACCTCTTCTTTCGTTCATCCATAAAATGGGTGATGGTTGTAGAGATGAAATGAGGGAACACTAGAAACGTAGTGGCATAGCTTCACAACTGTACCCTAGTGGCTAGTGAGCTTATTATCTCACTCTTTGATGGGTCCTATTCATGAAACTCTTTCAATAAGAAGACAAAAGTGGCAGGTGTAAATCTGTGCAAAGTTAGATACTACTGCCTCTGTCCTTTAACAAGGGAGACAAAAATATTAAAATCAGAAAAACCTCATTACATTTATCTTCCTCTGTTTTCTAGGTTTGTTTTATACTTTACTGTTTTTCATAAGTCAAGTATGAGACAAGATACCTTGTTTTTGCAAATTACCTTATGTAGTGTGCCTACTCAAAAAAGAAAAGACAAGAAGCTTACAATCCTAGCTCCAGTCAACCTTAGCGTGTCTAATGGCAGATTCTCTAGCACTCGGCCTCTCCCGTGGCAGCTGGGCCCCTTCATCACAGCTTCTGGGCTCACAGATTTGAAATTGAAAGGAATCACTTCCCTTTTAAAGTTTAACATGGATAGCTAGAATGCCTGATCTTAAATCTGACAGTTGTGTCACGGGTACTTTCTGAAGCAGTTTTTACCAGTCTTGGGATATTTAGGGTTTATATCCATTTATGCTGATAGCACCTTAAGTCTGGCCCTTTTCATGTGAGCTAGCATAACTTTCCAGAGCCAAAAATAAACCAAAAATTAAAATAACTAGCCAGGGTGGAAAAGTTGACATTCTGTAGGTCAGGGCACAGACAGGAAAGCAGCTGCCCTGTCCTGCGGCCTCCTCCAGGCCCTCCCCTCAGCACACCTTTGGCCACAGTGACAGACGTGCAAACACAGCAGGCACCCAGGGCCTGCCCTCTGCTGCAGGGCTCCCCTCGTCACTTCAAAGCTGACAGGAACAAAGGCTGTGGAATGGTTGAGAATCTAATACCAATTTATCATGCCATCTCAAACACGGGAAAAAATGGCAGTAAGGAAGAGCTGAGAAATAAGACAAATAAGGAAATGAATTTATTCCTAATGTGGTGAATGAAAGGAGAGTACTTTTCTAAAGCAGTGGTCCCCAACCTTTTTGGCACCAGGGACTGTTGTCATGGAAGATAATTTTTCCACAGACCGGAGGGGGAGGGGAATAGTTTCTGGATGATTCAAGTGCATTACATTTATTGTATACTTTATTTCTATTGTTATTACATTATAATGTATGATGAAGTAATTATAGAACTCACCACAGGTTGGGGACTCCTGCTAGAAGGTTACTGCTCAGAACGTGAGCAGGGAATCCTAACACTGGAAGGGCCTTCAGAGATCACCTACCTCCTTCAACCTGTAGTTTCACATCTGAGGACACCAAGTCCTAGAGAGTTTACAGAACATTTGGAAATACATTCTTTTCTCTTTTTTTAGATGGGGTCTTGCTGTGTTCTATTCTTGATAAACTTATTATTACAGGTGATTTGAGACTATGGGATGATATCTTGAGTTGCCATCTTAGAAAAATCCCTGATGTAGTAACTTATTTGAGTGCTATACTACTCTTTCTCATGAAGAGAGTGAATTATAATAATAAAGCTCCACACTCCCTTGTTTAAAACCCTTGGATCCAGACAAGTTTCTAAGTTGAGATGTTTTCACATTTCAGGAAAGCACTACTGTAGCACATAGAGCATGTGCTATAACTCCCCCTCCCCTGGGATACTCATTCAACATAGTGTCTTTTCTTCAGCAAAACATGTGAATGTTTACACTAAATAGGATAAAGACTATATATAAATAGCCCAATATAAGGTCAGGTCAAGTTTTCCTGCCAGACAAATTTTGGTGTTATAAAAAGAACTTAGTTTTAATCGTTTTTTAAATTGTGGAATTGGGGATAAGAAATTATGGATCCATAGGTAACACTGACATGCCAGACAGACACCATGCTAAATGCTTTATGCATTATCGCATTAAATCTTCACAATAGCATTAGAAGGTAGATGCTTCTGTTAGTCCCATTTTACAAGTGGGGGAAATCAATACAAAGAGGAGTAAAGTAACTTGCCCCTGGTCACACAGCTAATTACATAGTAGAGCTAGGCTATGAGCCAAAGCTCAGATTTACTAAGGGCTTGTGTAAGGCAGGCATCGTCCCAAGCGATACATGTTCTGACTCATTTGATCTGCATGCAACCTCCAAGATAGTCACTATTACTATCCCCACTTAATAGCTAAGAGGCAATAGGAGATTATAATATGTGCCCAAGGTTCAGTCTGATAGCTAGTATGATTCCAGAGTATGTGTGCTCAGCTACTGTGCCATGTAGTATGATTTCTTAACAATGAAACAACTGGCTGTGAGATTGAGCAAAATTAATTACTACATTAAAGGATAGGGCAGCTCTCCCCACTGATTTCCTCAGATACTCATTTCGATGTTGTTGCCCTTATACTTGGATCTATTCAGTGCAGATTTTATAATTTCCTTACATGAAATAATTTTCTATGTGTACCTTTACATCTGCTTGCAACTATTCCCCTGTCTCATCGCCCTGCCTTATTTATTCATAGAGTATGAATGAGTACATGTCATCACTTCTGTAATGTGTACGGGCACGTTTGAGGGAGGTCTGATTTTCACACCCCATCCCCACCCCACCCCAGTAGACCAAGGTCTCACCAAGCCATCCTGGGCTTTCCCCTTGAATAGAATCCCAGGCACAATCAACATGAAAAATTTCATCTTTGATGTTAAAAGAGATGTGAATGCCAATTTTCTTGTGGAATTATTCTAGAAAACCATCTCATTCTTTGAGTAACTCTTTGGGTCACTATATTGAGCCGGTGGGTTACACTAGCAAGTGGGAGGTGGGAGAGGCCTCTTCTGCCTCCCTCAGCAAAATGCTGCAGTTCTGTAGCAGAGCTTTGCTCACTCCAGGGAAGCATATGGTTTTTTTAAAGATGACCTGACACTGAAGATAGCAAAATAGAGTAGAATTCACCATCAATTACCAAAGGTTTTGTTCAGATCCTAGATTATTGTCCCATCTGGGAATAGTCCCCTTTCCTTATTGTTTAATCCAGATTTACCAGCACTAGGATGGCCCACTCCAGTGAAGATACCCCAGAATTATTCTAGCTGGCCATTTTTCACTAACTGTCCCTAGCCTCATATAGTCAAGAGGTACATGTGGTCCATTTTCTTGTGAAAATGATTTTGCTCCTGCAATAAAACACCAGCACTGTTGACAAAGAAGGGGCACTCTAAGCTTTTCACTTTCCTTGATGATGGGTAGTTTTTCCTGTAGGCTCTCAGGGTTGTGCTGTTCTGGAACATGCCAGTGAATCATTGCTGAGTGTGCAGCTGCAGTGGCTCGAGTGTCACCGCCAAAGCAGTGGCTGCATTCAGTAATACCCTGTCAGGCCACCTCAGGAAGAACTCGGCTTACCCCTCGTCATGTGCCCTCCTGAAGCACAGGACTGTCCTATGTGGACGTTTCCCCAGGGGGTATAAATGGCTTTACTGGAAACTACTGAGGTAGCAGAATGCCGGTGTCCTTTTCTGGAGGCTCAGGGAAGCCCTATGAGGCTACAGAGTGCAGCTATTTGCACCCCCGCCGCTTGCAGAACTGTTCCTCATTCTTGCCTGTCTTCCTCGCTCCTCATCTCGTTCCCTGCTGCGAAACTCCAGTGCTGTCACCACCTCTGAGTGTTCCCACTGCTTCTACTGCACTCCACTGTCCTTTGCTCTCTAAGTTTCTTTTCTCCTAGTTCTAGCTCATTCCCTTGTCACTTTTCCTGACCTGAGCATTAACCAGGCACAGCACACTGGGAGTAACCTTTGATTCTTCTCAGATATTTTCTCTGTCCTTGTAAGCTCAAGAGCTACTTTCCTGCAGCGGGAGGTCTTTTCTTTTCTTTTTTCCTTTTTTCCTTCCTTTTTTACTGCCAGATACAATGCCATTCTGGTTGCCAGAGGTAGTCTGGTCTCAATATAAGTGCTTGTATTTCATTTATACCATACTAGACTACACAGTTACCACAGTAGAGTACTGCTGGGTTGATGTTGAAGTACTTTGTAGGGTTCACTGTAAATCAGAATTTTATAGAAAGATGGATATTTTACATTCATTTTTGTTTAATGCCAGCCACCCTGAGTAACATGATTTTGGGAATCAACATATTCCTAAGATAGCCCATTGTATGGCAGATGGCTCAAGGCCAAAAGAAATACACAGTTTTCATTTGTGTAGGGTTTTCTTTTCCAAAATGAAAGATTTACTACACCTGAAAAATAAAATAAACACTGTAGTATATAACTAAGCATGTACATTAGCAATTTAATTAGCTACAGCCTCTCCTGGGTGAACATGAATCATGAAGCAACTTCAATATACACTGCACAGCGTTCACCGAGGCTCAGCCTGAGTAATGTGTCCCCAACAGGGCACAGACCAGAAGCCTGAAATACAAAGGGTGGGAATGTTCTTAAAAGCCAAAGGAGATTTTTGCATATTTATGGATTCTTTTACACAATCTATTTCTAGAGTAGATCATTTAGCTTTCATGTTCAAGATATAGAGGATATACTTTTTTTTCTTCCTCTGAAAGAGACTTATTTTCATTCTTCAACAATAAAAAGCATGGCACAATATATTTAACTCAAAATAGACTACAGTCAAATCAGACTTGTATTATTTCAGAAGAAAATATTTAATGAATCTATTAATTCACATTGTGGGCGATAGCTGTACACACAGGGCAGGAAATTTAGTCCTGGGAAGGAAGAAAGGCTTACAGTGTCCAGGCAGTCAGCCTATCTCAGGCATTGTCTTGATTTCCCCCCTGGTACTCAGAGTTTACACTAGGTGGCATGCAAGGAAAGCTGAACACAGTCAGAAACGCGATTCTGTGCAAGCTGGGTTCTTTGGTACTCACCGTGATCGTGGGTTCGGCTCTGGTTCGCTGCTGTGTTTGTGATGGCTTTTCTTTTCTCCCCTGCCCCCAGGATGAAGTGTCCCCTCGCTGGTACAAATAAAAGATTTCTAATTAACACAATTAAGAACACATTGCCCTCCCACAAAGAGCAAGAGCATGAACAAAAAGAGGGCAGTAAGGAACCTGCGAAGAGCCAGGCCCAGAAAGAAGAGCACCCGAAGCAGCACCGAAGCCACCCTTACAAGCACAGCTTCCGTGCCCGGGGCGCGGTCAGCTACTCGCCGCCGCGGAAGCGCAGCGCCCGGGACAAGCGCGAGCCGCGGCCCAGCCGGCGGTGAGGCCCGGGCGCCAGCGGCGGGGACAGGCGTTGGCTGGCAGGGCACACCTGAGAGCCATTTCTGCAGTAGGTCCTTTGTTTTTGTTTTTAAAGAGGCTGCTGGCAACAGGCAAAAAAAAAAAAAAAAAAATGACCTGGCGACTCTTCAAGGAAACCAGTACAAAAGAAGATGTCTTGGCAAGTTTAAGCTACTTCAGCAGTGTTAGAATACATGTGTATTATTTTTATTCCATCTTGTTTGGAAGCGAGTTTCAAAATAAGCAAATCTAGAATTTAAAATGTTCAGAGATTGTTAAAACTAGTTCCAATTTTTTTGTGTGTCATTTCTCAAAATTTCTCAAAAAATAAAATACTTCTAAATCTTATACTTTACTTTTTTGGGATTTCAATTTTAAAATTTAGAAATCATCTGATCAGTGACCATAATTATAAAAATTTGTAGCCCCCTGAGGGCTGGGAATTTACCAAGAAACTCTTTGATGGCTCTGCCTTTGTTTTCCTTTAAGTGAACAATGAAGGGAATTCTCCAAATGGCTTTGAATTTAGTGCTCCGAATCAACCACCAGAGGTTAAAAAATCGGCCTGGTTGTTTCTGTGAATTCTGACTCATTCCTTAGATAGAATGATTTTTCTATATTTAATATTTTTGGAATATATAGGTTTTAAGTGGTGCTTTAAAAAGAACCCTGACAAGTTAAAATAAACATAATTATTTTAGTGCTAGATCTTATTTAACTAAAAACTTATGATACCATAATTAATATAGTTGTTCCAGAAATTTTCATTTTAAATAAAAGCATTTTACAATGCTTTCCCCCCAATGCCCACCCCAGTATGAGTTTTCAGTATCTGTTTTAACATATTACAAACCCTTCAAACCTGTATTCCTGCTTCATACTCAGAATGTCACCAAGCTCCCCACTCCCCAGTTTTCCAAAGCATCCCAGTGGGTGCCTGGCTGCCCCTAGATAACCACTATGCCACAGCCCTGCTCCCTGCTCCCTGCTCCCTGCTCCCTGCTCCCTGGCAGCCAAGAGGAGCCCTTTCTACATGTTAGAAGGAAATACATCAGAAAATCAGCTTTGGGGTATTAGAAACTAGAATAGACCACTCCCCACCACCACCACCACCAAGCTGCCGTGCCACTCCCTCAGTCTGCTCAGGAGTGACAAACCCAAAACTTCTCACCCATCCACCCCTCCTTCTCCCACCCCAGGGACTCATCCTGTGACTCTAACCACACACATTCATACACACAAGAGGAATCATTTGCTTCATCTGACTTTTCATCCATAAGAATAGTGAGACTTAGGAGTGAAGAGGTCTCAGAGGCACTTTCTGGTACCGTAAAAAACATTCTGTGATCCAAGGAATTAGAGAAACTACCTCTACCTTTTCAGAAGTAGCCAGATCATAGGTCAAGCCCCACCCCTTAGCTCCTCTGAGTCTGATTACTGAGAAGGGTATTTTGTCTGAGGGAAACCCTTGTTCTAAATTAGGAAAAGATTGTCAGGAAGCTCGCCCTCCCAAAAGAAGTAAGTAAATTAATTAATCTCCATTAAACTGGCAAGTTAACATTGTAAGCAGAATTCAAAGGCAGTTTATAAATACATTTATTTAGCTTGCCATATTATAAATCTTAATGAACATGAGCATGAAAAGACCAATAAAAAACATAGATTTGGGAGCATCATTAATAATTGATAAGATGAACTATTTCTCCCATCTATATAGCTCTCTAATTTTCACCTTTGGTTTTAATAACATAAAATCTCCCTACATGAAACAAATTCCAGATATAACACATCTTATGAAATGTCTGAGGGAGATATTTCTCCTCCAGATAAATGTATAGCTTGCCCTCAGTGGTGGTCTCCTGTCCTTCATAAATTGTTTTTTCTCATTAATTCCTCAGGGGTAGCTCTCTGGAGATGAACCAATGTATACTGTCCAATTACAAGCCTCTGTTTACTCTGAACTACAGACCTATCAGTCTGCTGGGTAGTCTTTCAACGCTCAATGCCAGTTTACAAAGGAAAAGTCACAAGACTCGTTTTTAATCCTATATCCTGCATGAAGAAGAAACCATTCGTACACCCATTCATTCTCTCACTCTCTCATTCAGTGAACACTTAGAGACAAGCACGTGCTGGGCCCAGACCTGGACGATTTAAGCCCTGTCCGCAGAATCTTCTTGGCCATGTTTGTGTCTTCCATATTGGAAGGTATGGAGTATTTGTTCAGCACAATATTTGCTTCCTATAATTTCTTTTTTGGCCCAATCTTCTATACTGGTGAAGCAGTTGGTGGTTGTTCATCAGCACAAAAGCAGTACAGAGTCTTTTATTTTGTTAAAGAGTAAAAATTTTGATTTTGATGAATTCTAAAAATATATATCTGATGAATCCTAAAAATATGTATGCAAATCTCAAAAAATATTAATAGACACAGTAGACAACTTATATAACCAGCTCATGTAAAACTACTAGAAATATACTGGGAACACAATGAAAAATTGGTAAAGATGAAATTTTCATGGAAGAGGAAACACAAACATCAAGTAAACATGAAAAAAATGTTTGAGTCAACAGTGAACAAAAAATGCAAATTAAAATGATTTTTTTTTCACCTTTCAAATTAGCAAAGGTCTTGAGGGTTTTGTTGTTTTCATATTAAGTAATTCTGCTGACAAGGGTATGGTAATCCAGGTACTCTCAAAAAACAATCTGTGAGATGGTAAAATGGTCCGATATTTCCGGGAATCTTTAAAATGTTCTCTTTTGTCAACAAAGTAATCCTGCATCCAAGAGTTTCACGGTTCGGTTTCGTGTTTGGTTTCAGTATGTATCTGGTATGGGCTGAACTGTGCCCTAACCTCCCGTACCTCAGAATAGGACTGTATTTGGAGACTGGGTCTGTAAAGAGGTGATTAAGGTAAAATGAGACTGTTAGGGTGGGCCTTGATCCAATGTGAATGGTGTCCTTTTAAAAAAAGAGGTGAGGATGCACAGAGAGACACCAGGGCCTCATGCACACAGAGGAAAGGCCGTGTGAGGACACAAAGACAAGGCTGCCATCTGCGAGCCCAGGTGGGAGGCCTCAGGAGAAACCAACCCTGAAAACACCTTGATCTTGGACTTCCAGCGTGCAGATCGGTGTCAAAATAAGTTCCTGTTATTTAAGCCACTCAGGCTGTGCTACTTTGTTATGGCAGCCCACACAGACAATAAATACATAAACAGTATCTTTATCTAGATGCTTGCTAAAACTGTTTCTTATGTGATTACTTAGCTTTCTGTTCTTGTTTTAATTATTCTGCTTTAGAACTAAATGAGCAAACATAGCAATAATAATATCAATGTAAAAATCTAAATCACAAGTCTCTTTCATGTTAGCTATGTTCATTTCCCCATATCCCAACACATTATGAGGTTAGGATGCTCTTTTACAGAATGCAGTATATGCTCTGAATTAGTAACCAATAAATTGTTTCCTCCCAAAGTCAGGGTACAACTAGTCTAGAAACCAAGAGGAGGATGTGGCAAAGCTCAAAATTAAAATTAATGACTTACTCTCAAAAGTAAATCCCTAAATCTCCGAGCTCTGCAGGCCTATTTTAGGACCCAGTGTTGACACGGTCCTACTGGGGATCCTAATAGCAGTGCCACTGAATTGGAAGTTAAGACTACCACGTGGCAACTTCTGCTTCCTCTTTAGGAACACACTGTTGAATGGGGAATTGACCCTGAATATTAAAAGAAAATAGGGTTGGCACTCCATCTTGGGAACTGGAGGAAGTTTAAGATGAATCCTGGTACAGCTCCATGAGTGATCATGTTTGGGGTAAAGGTTAGTAGAAGACCAAAGCGTGCAATAGCCCTGCCACGTGACCACGGGCATGCCTTGCCCATACCACACCATTATGTGAATGAAAGCAAGGTGCTCTCTTTGGGTAGCTGAAGTCTGGTGGCTTCATGTGTTGGCAAGCCAAGTGCAAGCTGGATTTTTGCCTCCAAACTTAGCCACCTCTGGGGGCCCTTGTGCAGGTTACATCACTTAGGGTTCTAAGCAGGAGCCCTGCCATGGGCTTCATGAGCGAAGGTTTAGGTTACCTCACTAGACAAAAAGCCCTGACTAGGTAAGGTGCTGAAGGCAACTGGATAGTGGAATGAGCAGTGGAGGAGGGATTTCAGAAATACCAGTTGTACTATTGTGACCAGTTGAATAAACAAGGACTATAACTTTTCATAATTTAAATGATTTTTCCTGCCCTTTCTTCCTCCTTTTCCTTACTACTGAATATTCAATGTGTTGGCTGTGGTTTGGCTTGTCCTTTGGTCTGCAGAAGTGAGTAGACATTGAGATAGAGCTAGAAGTAAAGTGAATCTGCTGGAGCCTAGTGGTCCCATCATGTCACTTCTAGAAGCAGTAGTTGGGTGCGAGGCTGGTTCTCCCATTGGTGAAAAAGTGAGTGTGTATGTATTAGGACGTGTGTATGTAGATTAGGACAGTTACTTGGGTTAGACTGAGATATTTGGGAAATCGTGTGTGTGTCCTTCTCTGCCCAGTACTTCTTCCTAGCCTTCATTTTGTAGCAGAGCCTGCCCCAGCCATAAGGGTGGGCACGTGAACAAGGCTAGGCCAATCACACAGACTGCTTCACCCCTGAAGCCAAAAATGTTTCATACAGGAATGGAGATTAGGCCGATAGACTCTCTCAGGAGTTTGGAACCTGAACCTACAGAGAGAGGAGACAGTTGAAGCTGAAGTCATCAGATATAAGTGTCTGAAAGAGATGATCTTGTGTTCCTTCTGCTAAGCTCCCCAGAGAATCCTGCTCCTGTCCTGCCCAAAGCTTGGTTGTGAAGCTGTTCACCAGCATCCTTCCAATAATTCGCTTTGTGGTTAAATTCATTATGTACATTTCTACTGTTTGTAGCCAAAGAACCTTAGCTACTATAACTATGCAGGGATTAAAGGGGAAAAAAAGGAAGCTCCTAGATATTTTAAGAAAAACAGCAAGATACAGAATAGTATATGTAACACATTACCATTTGTGTAAGAAAATAAAATGGAACATCCTTGCATAGGCATAGAATACTTCTGGACTGGACTGTCAAATAGACAGTGCTAATAAAAAGATACAAATTACTAAAAAGAAGTAGAAATTCTGGAGTTGAAATGTATGATAATTAAAATGAAAAATTCACTAGAAGAGCTCAACTTCTTGTAGAAGAAAGAATTAACAAACTTGAAGGTAGATTGATAGAGATTATACAATCCAAAGAACACAGAAAAATGAATGAAGAAAAATGAACAGAGCCTCAGAGAAATGTAGGATGTCATTAAGCACACCAATATACATTTTATGGGAGTATCAGAAGTAGAGGAGAGAGAAAAAGGATTTATTTGCAAATTCAAATAAGATACCTGTTCACACCAATTAGAATGTCTAAAATTAGAGACAGTGACCACTGCAGCTCTCATACACTGATGATAGAAATATAAAATTGTATAATTACTATGTAAAACAGTTTGGCATATTGTTAACAAGATAAACATGTACTTATTATATGATCCAGCTATTCCACTCTTAGGTATTTTACCCAAGAGAAAGGAAATCCTATGTCCATACAAAGACTTGTTCATAAACATTCCTAGCTGTTCTATTGTAATACTCAAAAACTGGAAATAACTCAAATGCCCATCAAGAAGGGAATAGATGATCAAATTGTGGTGTGTTTATCCAATGGAATACTACTCATCAATAAAAATAATTTAGTATTGATTTATGTAATAACATGAATCACACAGATGAATGTGGATAAATTTCAAAGTAATTATGCTGAGAGAAAGAAGTTAGACAAAGAGAATATATAGTTCTTGCTTTCATTTATATAAAATTCTAGAAAATAAAAACCTATAGTAGCCGGGCGAGGTGGCTCACGCCTGTAAGCCTAGCACTCTGGGAGGCTGAGGCGGGCGGATTGCTCAAGGTCAGGAGTTCGAAACCAGCCTGAGCAAGATCGAGACCCCGACTCCACTATAAATGGAAAGAAATTAATTGGCCAACTAATATATATAGAAAAAATTAGCCGGGCATGGTGGCGCATGCCTGTAGTCCCAGCTACTCAGGTGGCTGAGGCAGTAGGATTGCTTGAGCCCAGGAGTTTGAGGTTGCTGTGAGCTAGGCTGACGCCATGGCACTCACTCTAGCCTGGGCAACAAAGCAAGGCTCTGTCTCAAAAAAAACAAACATACAAACAAAAAAAACCTATAGTGATAGCAGATCCATGGTTGCCTATAGTAGGGGTTGAAGTCAGGGACAGGCAGACATGAACAACAGGAAATGAGGAAATGCTAGAGGTGATGAACATGTTGATTATCTTGGTTGTGGTCATGATTTCACAGGTGTATACATGGGTATATATATGTACATATTATATATACACAAATATATATATATTTAAAATCTATGAAATTTATTATTTAACAATTATACCTGAATACACCATTATAAAAATGTTATCAGGGAAAAAACTAAAGCAAAGTAAGTCATCACCCAGCTACTGGCTGATGGGTGCTCCTCTTGGATGTTATCTGCATGAAAAATTTTCTAATAAAAAAATAAAAGTTATATATATTTTTTAAAATCCTGGTGCTGCAGCAGCCACCTGACCAAGAAGGAGCAAAGGAGATCAAGCTCTCCTAAACATACTTAGGACAATACCCACCAACATGTTATAGGCAGCTGTGGGATCAGGGACTAGTCCGCCAAATCCCTTGCAACAACTAGTAACACCAACACGGACCACACTTGGTTCCTAGTGGGTCTCCACCACTGCTGCTACCACCTCTCACATCACACCAGTTGCTCAGGGGCCTGGGAACCCACCCACAGACCTGGCCCTCTGCTCCAACTACCAGCTTTTGACCAAGCCACCTGAAGTCCCAAGAATTGGTCACCAAGACACACACTATTTGCAAGCAAATAACAGAGGGGGAAGAGAGATCAAAAAGTTTGGAAAACCTATTTAAGGGAATAGTTGATGAAAACTTCCCAGGACTAGCAATAGAGTTAGACATTCAGATATAAAAGGTTCAATGATCCCCAGGCAAAAACATTGCACAAAGAACTTCACCACAGCATATGTAATCAGAATGACTGAAGTGAAGTGAAAGAGAGAATTTTATTTATTTATTTTTTATTTATTTATTTTTTTATTTTATTTATTTTTTTTGAGACAGAGTCTCGCTTTGTTGCCCAGGCTAGAGTGAGTGCCGTGGCGTCAGCCTAGCTCACAGCAACCTCAAACTCCTGGGCTCGAGTGATCCTTCTGCCTCAGCCTCCCGGGTAGCTGGGACTACAGGCATGCGCCACCATGCCCAGCTAATTTTTTATATATATATCAGTTGGCCAATTAATTTCTTTCTATTTATAGTAGAGACGGGGTCTCGCTCTTGCTCAGGCTGGTTTTGAACTCCTGACCTTGAGCAATCCGCCCGCCTCACCTCCCAAGAGCTAGGATTACAGGCATGAGCCACAGCGCCCAGAATTTTAAAATTAGCAAGAGAAAGGCTGGTCCCAGTGCAGTGGTGTTTACAACTAATTGATCACAACCAGTTACAGATTCCTTTGTTCCTTCTCCACTCCCACTGCTCCACTTGACCAGCCTTAAAAAACTAAAAAAAAATAAAAATAAAAAAAATTAGCAACAGAAAAATGATTAGCCACCTATAAAGGAAACCCCATATGACTAACAGCAAACTTCTCAGCAGAAACTGGGCCAGAAGAGAACGGGATGGCATTTTCAAAGTGCTGAAAGAAAAAGCTATCAGTCAAGAATTTTATATCTTGCCAGAAAAAGTTTCATAAATGAAGGAGAAATAAAGCACCAGACAAGCAAATGCTGAGAGAATTTAAGAGGAAATACTCAAAAGTGTCTTAAACATGGAAATGAAAGATCAACATTTATCATCACAAAGATACATGGGAATAGAACTCAATGATTTAATAAAACAATCACATGAAGGTGGAAAAGAAAGGAATTAAAGACCAGGTGCAGTGACTCACTCCCGTAATCCTAGCACTCTGGGAGCCTGAGGCAGGAGGATTGCTTGAGCTCAGGAATTCAAGAGCAGCCTGAGCAAGAGGAAGACCCTGTCTTTACAAAAAATAGAAAAATTAGCTGGGCATGGTGGCACATGCCTGTAGCGCCAGTTACTTGGGAGGCTGAGACAGGAGGATCCCTTGAACCCGGGAGTTTGAGGTTGTAGTGAGCTGTGATGATACCACTGTACTCTAGCTAGAGTGACAGAGTGAGACTCTGTCTCAAAAAAAAAAAAAAAGAAAGGAGATAAATGGCAACATGACAGAAGTTGAACATACCACAAAGACAAAAAGAGAAAAAGAAAGAAACAAAGACTTTATAAAACAACTACAAATCAATTAACAATATGACAAGAACAAAGACTCACATATCAATGTTAACCTGATGTAAATGGATTAAATGCTCCACTTAAAAGATATAGATTGAAGCCGGGCGCGGTGGCTCACGCCTGTAATCCTAGCACTCTGGGAGGCTGAGGCGGGCAGATTGCTCGAGGTCAGGAGTTCGAAACCAGCCTGAGCAAGAGCAAGACCCGTCTCTACTATAAATAGAAAGAAATTAATTGGCCAACTAATGTATATATATATATAAAATTAGCCGGGCATGGTGGCGCATGCCTGTAGTCCCAGCTACTCGGGAGGCTGAGGCAGAAGGATTGCTTGAGCCCAGGAGTTTGAGGTTGCTGTGAGCTAGGCTGACGCCACGGCACTCACTCTAGCCTGGGCAACAAGCGAGACTCTGTCTCAAAAAAAAAAAAAAAAAAGATATAGATTGGCAGAATGGATTCTTAAAAATGATCTAACTATATGCTGCTACAAGAAACTCACTTTACCCGTAAAGACACATAGACTGAAAGTAAAGGGGTAGAAAAAGATATTCCACACAAAAGGAAACCAAAAGTGAGCAGTGGTAGCTATACTTCTATCAGATAAAATAGACTATAAATCATAAACAGTAAAAATAGACAAAGAAGGACATTATATCATACAATGATAAAAGGATCAATTCAGCAACAGAATATAACAATCCTAAATACATATGCTCCCAATATCAGAGCACCCAGATTCACAAAACAAATATGATTAAACCTAAAGAAAGAGATAGACAGAAACAATAATAATTGGGGACTTCAACACCCCACTAACAGCACTAGACAGATCATTGAGACAGAAAATCAACAAAGAAAAATCTGCCTTTATTTATTTATTTATTTATTTTTGAGACAGAGTCTCACTCTGTTGCTCCTGCTAGAGTGCCATGGCATCAGCCTTGCTCACAGCAACCTCAGACTCCTGGGCTGAAGCAATCCTTCTGCCTCAACCTCCCGAGTAGCTAGTGCTCAGCTAATTTTTTTTTATATACTTTTAGTTGGCCAATTAATTTCTTTCTATTTTTAGTAGAGACATGGTCTTGCTCTTGCACAGGCTGGTTTTGAAATCCTGACCTTGAGCAATTCTCCCACCTTGGCCTCCCAGAGTGCTAGGATTATAGGCGTGAGCCACCACGCCTGGCCAAGATTGGCCTTTAGATCAGACTTTAGACCAAACGGACTTAGAAATATCCAGCACGTTGTACCCAGCACCAACAGAATATATATAGCACATGGAACATTCTCCAAGATAGACCACATTTTAGGCCACAAAAAAGCCTTAACACATTTTTAAAAACCGAAATCATATCAAGTATTTTCTCAGACCACAGTGGAATAAAGGTAGAAATCAATATGAAGAGGAACTTCAGAAACTGGAGATTAAACAACATGCTCCTCAACATCCCTAGGTCAATGAAGAAACAGTGATGAGGGCCGGGCGCGGTGGCTCACGCCTGTAATCCTAGCTCTCTGGGAGGCCGAGGCGGGCAGATTGCTCGAGGTCGGGAGTTCGAAACCAGCCTGAGCAAGAGCGAGACCCCGTCTCTACTATAAATAGAAAGAAACTAATTGGCCAACTAATATATATAGAAAAAATTAGCTGGGAGTGGTGGCTCATGCCTGTAGTCCCAGCTACTCGGGAGGCTGAGACAGAAGGATCGCCTTAGCCCAGGAGTGTGAGGTTGCTGTGAGCTAGGCTGACGCCACGGCACTCACTCTAGCCTGGGCAACAAAGCAAGACTCTGTCTCAAAAAAAAAAAAAAAAAAAAGAAACAGTGATGAGACAGAGTCTCACTCTGTTGCCTAGGCTAGAGTGCTGTGGCGTCAGCCTAGCTCACAGCAACCTCAAACTCCTGGGCTCAAGCAATCCTTCTGCCTCAGCCTCCCGAGTAGCTGGGACTACAGGCATGTGCCACCATGCCCAACTAATTTTTTCTATTTTTAGTTGCCCAGTTAATTTCATTCTATTTTTAGTAGAGATGGGGTCTTGCTCTTGCTGAGGGTGGTCTTGAACCTCTGACCTAAAGTGATCCTCATGCCTTAGCCTCCCAGAGTGCTGGGATTACAGGTATGAACCACCATGCCTGGCGCATTCTATAGGTCTTGACAAATGTGTAATGACATATATCCACCATCACAACATGATACAGAATTGTTCCACTGCCCTAAAAATCCCCTGTGCTCCACCTATTCACTCCTCCCTGCCTCCCCTGAACCATTGAGTGTTTTGCTGTCTTCACAGTTTTGCCTTTTCAAGAATATCATGCAGTTGGAATCATATAGCCTTTCACACTGTTTTTTTTTTTCACTTAAACAATATGCGTTTATAATTCCTCCATATGTTTTTGTGGCTTTATAGCTCATATCTTTTTAGTGCTGAATAAATCTTACATTATCTGGTTGTACCATAGTTTGTTTATTCATTCACCTATTAAGGCACATGTTGGCTGCTTCCAAGTTTTAGCAATTATTAATAAAGTTGCAATAAACATTTTCATGTAGGTTTTGGTGGACCTGAGTTTTCAACTCATTTGCGTAAATACCAAGGAACACAATTGCTGAATCATATGGTAAGAGGATGTTTAGTTCTGTAAGAAACTGCCAAACTGACTTATAAAGTGGCTGTACCATTTTATATTACCACCCGCAATGAAGGGGAGAGAACACCATTCCTGGTGTTCTATATCCACCCAGCATTTGGTGTTGTCAGGGTTCTGGATTTTAGCCATTCTAAGGTGTGTAGTGATTGATATCTCATTGTTAGTTTAAAATTCTCTATCAACATATGATGTCGAGCATCTTTTTGTATGCTTACTAGCTATCTGTATATCTTCTTTGGTGAGTGTCTAAGTTTTTTGCCAATTTTATAGTCAGGCTGTTTGTTTTCTTGTTGTTGAGTTTTAAGTGTTGTTTGTATCTTTTGGATAACAGTTCTTTATCAAATAATTGTTTTGCAAAGATTTTCTCCCCCATCTGTGGTTTGTCTTCTCATTCTCTTAACAGTGTCTTTCACAGAGCAAAAGATTTTAATTTTAACAAAGTCCAACTTAACAATTTTTCCCCCATAAATTGTTCCTTTAGTGTTGTATCTAAAACCTCATCTATTCATATATTCTTTCACCAATACCACATTGCTTTGGTTACTGTAGCTTTGTAATAGTAGGTCTTGAAGCCAGGTAGCGTCAGTTCTCCGACTTTATTCTTTTTCTCCAATACTATGTTGGTTATTCCAGGTCTTTTACCTTTCAATATAAACTTTGGAATCAGTTCGTTAATATTCACAAAATAGCTCGCTGGAATTTTGGTTGGGATTGCATTGAATTTGTAGATCAAATTGGGCAGAACTGACATCTTGACAAAACTGAGTTTTCTGATCTGTCTACATAAAATGTCTCTCCATGTATTTAGATTTTCTTTGATTTCTTTCATCAGAATTTTATAGGTTTCCTCATATAGATCTTGTACATATATTGTTACCTAAGTATTTCTCTCACTTTTCTGGTGCCAATGTAAATGGTTGTGCTTTAATTTCAAATTCCAATTGTTAATAGCTGGTCTATAGGAAAACAATGATATTTTGTATATTTTTGTATACTAACCTTGTATCCTGCATCCTTGATATCATTCCTTATTAGTTCCAAGGGTTTTTAAAAATTGATTCTGTCAGATCTTCTGTTCCATCTTTTAAATGTTTTTCTTTATTTTATTTTTAATTTCTTTCTTAGCGTTTCCATCTCTCTGCTTACATTGCCCATCCATTTTGCATATCATCTACTTTTTCCGTTAGCTCCTTAAGTATATTAATCATAGTTGTTTTCAATTTTTAGCATTTCTGTCATATCTGAGTCTGGTTCTGCTCTATCTCCTCAAACTGTGACTTGCGTATTTCAGTATACTTTATATTTTTGGAGTAAAAGCCAGACATGATGTATTCAGCAAAAGAAACTGAGGTAAACAGGACTTTAGTGTGATGTTTTATGTTTATCTGACTAGGAGTAAAATTGTGTTTAGGGTTAGTGTAGCTGTAGGCATCAGAAGCTAAAATTTCCTTTAGTATCCTTGTTTTATGTCTCTCCTGCTTTCTTTGGGTTTCCCTAGAGATGTCTTGTTAAATAAAGTCAGTGATGTGTAGCTCTTTCATTGTGTTCCCATTATCATACAGGAGCTCTATCTATGTGGTGGTAAGAGGTGTGTATTTGTTGGAGGGAAGTACTCTACAGTTCTATGATTGGGCCTCATTCTTTTAGTGAGCCTTGTGTCCCTGGGCTGTGACCTTCATAAATCCATTGACGAGAACAGTTCTATTTTGCCATATAAGGTGTTAATAGCTCATAGGAGTTAGGACTTGAATATCTTTGGAGGTTATTATTCACCCTACCACAGCTCTTTTAAATAGTTGCAATGACATTCTGTGTAGAGCCATGTATCTTGCTTTTTTCACTTACCATAGTTTACCAGCAATTTGCTCATCACAAATGGGCTCCAAAGTGATAGAAAAGTTTTATTCTCTAAAAAAAAGAAAAAAAAGAAAGGAAGGAAGGGAAAGAAAGAAAGAGAGAACGAAAGAAAAGAAAGAAGAAAGAAAGAAAAAGAGAGAGAGAAGGAAAGAAAGAAAGAAAGAAAGAAAGAAAGAAAGAAAGAAAGAAAGAAAGAAAGAAAGAAAGAAAGAAAGAAAGAAAGAAAGAAAGAAAGAAAGAAAGAGAGAGAGATCCCGGTGTAAGATAAGGTAGGAATTGTCAGGATGTAAAAATGCAAGCATCCTATAAAAGGACTCTACACACTCAAGCTGGAGGCTGGAGATGGTCTTTGCCTGGCCTAGTGGGATCCAACATGAAAATAAAGTATAAAATGAGAAAGGTAAGTCAAAACATTTAGCTAGTATGCTAAGCAAACATTTGCTGAGCATCTACCATGTGCAAGGCATGCTGTCGGTCTAGAGGTGGGAGCAGGGGAGGGGAAGCGGGAAACACGATGAGTAAAATGAGGTCCCTGCTCTCAGTGCCCTACATTGGCGGAGACAAGTTGAAAGACAACTCTACCAGAAAGCAGAATAAGCTAAGTGCTAGGAAAGAAGTTTCCACGTGTACAAGAGGGAGGGACCACTGTGAGCTGGGCAGCAGGAAAGTTTCATGAAACAAAGCAATATTTAATGTGGAGGTTTAAGTTGTTTTCAAATCTTTGCAATGGAAGCATAAACATGAGGTTGACCATGTATCCTTCCAGTCTGGGAAGTACCTGAAACTTGGGGCCTGTCCCAGTAATGCCATCACAAGAAGAACATCAAGATAATCCTCAGTTGTACTACTTTGAGCTGCCTCTTGACAACCTTACAGATACATATCAGGAATTTCTCAGGGAAAAAGAAGAAAGCTGATAGGGGATTGACGAAATTGGAAGAAAACGGCAGGGGTGGTTTTGTACAGGATCCACTTAGCTCAAAAAGCCAGAACTGCATTTTCCGGGATTCTTTTCCTCTATGATTCCAGGTTGGGGTTGACCACAGGGAAGATATGTATGTGCATGACGTGAAAGGCAGAAGTGAGGCAGCGTCCACCAAGCTGTGAAGATTGGAGGAAGGGAGAGGTACTGCTGACACGCACGCACGTTGCTGCTGGTGCTGACCTCCTTCTGGGTGTGACAGCAGCTGGGACCAGAGCCTGCCTGGTCCCTCCCTTCAGCTCCTCCAGGTGTGGGCACCTGCACAGACGCAGCTGAGTAAGGAGAATGCCAGCTCCTGTAGGTCCCCACGCTATCAAGGCTCGAGGCAGTGGAAGACAGACACAGGTTCCAGTTTGTCCTTGTGGGTTTTAATTTGTCCTTGCAGGTTCTGGTTGGTCTTACTTGTTGCGTTTCTGGCCTGGCTGACCTATAGCAACTTCACACCCACCCCCAGACAACAGAGATATGGGCTTTCCCTACGCGCTCATGGCTCCCACAACTGCAACAGGCCAGTCCCCACTGGAGTCCCTCATTCCATGTCACTGTGGTTCTGCTTCCCTGCGAGCACCCTGACACCCATTGCAGCCGCTGCCTGATCCTGTCTGATTGAAGGCAGGGGTAGGGGCAGGGCTGCCTTCTTCATTACTTTGGAAAAGGTAAATCCAAGAGATCGCTTGCTTTGAAAATATTTACAGAGGTAACAGCAAATGTAGGGGTCTTTCTTACCATTGAGATGCAAAGGAAAGCCACTTGCTATCTTCTCCAACCAAATAACTCTTAAGGACCTCAGATTGTGAATCTAACATGTATCTCTTGATAAACATAGCTATTGGATTTTTTTTAATATTGCGCAAAAATTCTAGACTTCTAAGAAAATAAGACAACTCACAATCAGAGTATAACATTGGTTTTAATCTCAAAATATTTTTATTTAGCTAAATCCTTTCTCCCCCCTTTTAGAAAGCCACTTGTGAAATCCCATTTGACAAGGGATATTATTACAGTTTGTAATGCCCAACATTAGGGTAAGACTTTTCTTCCTCCTTTTGTAAAATCAATTTGAGTTATTTACAATGAACTTAAAAACCATGAACTTTAATGAAAAAGCTTGACAGGTTTGATGTATGATAGACTAAAGTTTCAAAAAAAAAAAAAGAGGTTTTTTTTTTTCTTTTTGGCTGTGGAATAAAAACATGGGTCTAGCCACTCAGAGCCACTTCTCAGAGAGCAGTGTAATAGAGTTGCCCAGTGATTATAAAATTTCTACAGAAAACCAGCTAACAAAGGAGATGTAAATGTTTTTCCATCAATGGAATAATGTAGCAGGAGGGGGTTGCGTTTCTCCCAACAAACAGAATCTTTTTTGTGTGTCTGTCTGCAAGCTAGTTGCTGATTACGTTGTGTTTGGTTTGTTCTATTAGGGTAGCTCCTAATAATTATTTTTTTAGGAGAACCACAAAGTAGATAAGGTGTGGGACATCCTTGCAGAAGAGCCTGGATTCTGGCCATGCATGACCTAGCCTAACAGGACGTTTTCAACACACTGCTTGCACGCACTCCACGGCATTTGCATCCCAGCTCCTCGTTTGCTTAATGCCTTCACACTAGTTGTAAGCAGTTTCTCAAACATAATCTTCAGCCGGGTGTTTACTTTGACCATGAACTTGATTTAGAAGGAACTCCCTTTTCAAAGCAAATCCATCCACTCTTCCTGTGTCTAAAGGCAAGTGAGAATAATTGTGTCATGGCACCCAGCCCTGTGGGCTTAGAGCTTTGAAATGATCCCAAAATTACTTTTCCCCTTTCGCTTATTTTCCTCTTAAATCCTGTTTTACAGTAATCATTCAAATGACTTCACTACATGGTCAGCTAAATAATGGCTTCAGGATTCTGGCTATTTTAAATAGTAGAGACTAAATAGCCACTTCTCAGTATAAACCTTTTAAAAGGTATTTGTTTAATGGATGAGAAATGCTTAGAATATGAATGAAAAAAAGTGTAGATTTTATTCCTTGTTTGCAACTTTCTTAAAGATTATATTTGTAATTATCTCTTTACATGAGATAAAGAGGAAAATAACCAGCAAGTTTAGAAATAAAAACATCCTTTAAAATTATTAGTGACATCTACCTAATGACTTACTAATTAGTTAAATCAATGACTTCGAAATATACATATTGAATAAGTTGCTTAGTTGGGAGAAACTCTACACCCTGAGTTCTATCCCTTTCATGAATTCTTTGACTCTATTAAGCTTCTTCCTTAACTTTGATGAGTTCATTCTTTGGCTGAGTTTAATATTTAAACCATCGAAAGAATAAAAGTTGGACCACTCTAAATTGGGTTTGACTCTTTCTTTAATGTGGTTGTCCCTGTTCAACTCCAACCTTTCCCACCCCCAAACAAGGACACCAATTTCAAACAGTGGTTGGGATATTGGATGAGAAAGTGCTTCCCAGCTGGGTTTGGGAAGAGGTGAGCTCAGGAAATGAACTGCTGAATTGACTCCCCAGTGCTAGGGTACCTGCAAGGATGGTGGAGCTGAATATACCCAGATAGATTCAGGAAGAACTGAAAATGATTGATGAGCTTTGTCATTTAAAATTTGGATTTTAGGCTGGGCACAGTGGCTCATGCCTGTAATCCTAGCTTTCTGAGAGGCCAAGGTAGGAGGATTGCTTGAGGCCAGTTTGAGACCAGCCTGAGTAAGAGTAAGACCAACTCTGGGCAATAGTGAGACCTCGTCTCTACAAAAAATATAAAAATTAGCCGGGCGGTGTGGCCTCGCTACCTTAACAAAGGTCAAAGTCAATATTGCTAGTCACGAAATACAGCAATATTGCTCACCTTCTGAGGACAGACCCTCGGAAGGACACATCATCACTCGTGTGATATTCCTCCCACAAATGTTTAATCTGAATCTAATCATGGAAAAACAATCATAAAAAATCCACGCTGGGGGATGTTCTACAAAATACCTGGCCTGTACTCTTCAAAAATATCATGAAAGACAAAGACCAGCTGAACTGATTCCCTACGAAAGGAGAACAAATAGACATGACAACTAACTGCAATGGAATATAGAAATTTTCATTGCATTTTATAGATGGGGAAACAAAGTCAGAGTCTTGCCTACAACAACACCAGTTTATGATGTTACCGTGACCCAATCTATGGTATGCGAACAAAGAGATGCAGATCGAAGAGGATGCAACAAAAATGATTTTTGTTGGAGACAATTTTGTGACTTGATGGAGGGGAGAGGTCAGTGAGTGGGAAGTGAGATTTAGCAGGTGGGGCAGTCCTTGGGGAGGACGAGGAGAGATTTGGGGAAATGAAGACATCAAGGAACTGAGAGGTCAACATGTTGGCTGGATCATCTAGGTAGATGTTGAAATTACTCAGCATGGTGCAGTGGTACTTCTGGAGAGGAAAACATCATCCAAAGCCCACAGTCCTCAACAAAGGAGGGGCAGGAGTTGGGAGATTGGTGGCCAACGGCAAGGAGGAGTGGCTGATAACAAAGGCTGTTGGTATCATGTCAAAGCAGCTGGGAGTTGGAAGGAAGATGGAGGAAAGAGTCTGGCAGGTCCACGGGGGTGTGTAATGTATGGAAGTGAGAGAAGAAAAGTCTGCAGTCAAGAGAAACAGAGCAAAATCCTTGTCCTTAGGAGAAAGCCAGGCTTCAGGTACAGCAAGAAGGTGACTTAGTAGGTTGTGAATCCAGTTAGTGGGAGATGATTGAACCTTTAAAAAGTTGGGGCCAGGCATGGTGGCTCACACTGGTAATCTGAGCACTCTGGAGGTTGAGGCAGAAGGATGACTTGGGCCCAGGAGTTCGAGACGAGCCTGAGCAAGACCGAGACCCCATCTCTACAAAAAATTAAAAACTTAGACATACTTGGTGGCTGGAGCCTGTAGTTCCAGCTACTAGGGAGGCTGAGGCAGGAGGATCACTTGAGCCCAGGAGTTTGAGGTTGCTGTGAGCTAGGCTGACGCCACTGCACTCTAGCCCTTGACAGAGCAAGGCCCTGTCTCGAAAAGACAAAAAACAAAAAAAAAATTGAAAGAGAAGGTATATATAAGAATAGAAAAATATAAAATCATAGTTGATAAGCTTTAGATAAACATTGTTTTGTAAAATTGTTTTGTTTAATTTGTGTGTGTGTGTGTGTGAACTGGAATGAGACAAAAAATCCACTTCTTGCTGTGGATTGGAGTGAAAAGTTGAAGGGAAAAGCATTGGGTCACTATGGACCCCTGTGGGGATAAGAATCCCTGTGGTGACGAATGGCCTGGGTGGCTTGGAAATAAGAAGGGAAGTGAGGCATGATGGCATTAATGCCATTGATCTTATAATGGAAACCGAGACCTGAAGCCCCAGGCTCTGGTGGCCTGGTGAGAAGCTGTCCACCATCTGCATCCGGGTTCATGTGGCTGCCTTCCCAAGCTATCCCCAGCATAATAAGAAATATATTTGGTCTTTGTCCCTGGTTGAGGCACAGAGCTCCTAAAACATTTGGAATTTCCTGAGTGACAGGAATGTCTTCTATTATTCATAATAACCGCCTTTGGATCACATCTGAGTTTATGCTAATGAGGTGAATTAGGGTGGGGTCCCTAGATAGCCTCAGGATGGGGCTGGTCACTAGCAAGACCAAGTGGTTAGAGGGGGGGAACTTCTACTCCCACCCAGCGAGCTCTGGGAAGGTGTAGGGGGCAGCTGAAGATTAAAGTCTATGAAATAAACTCCTTCCCAGGTGTAGTAGCTCATGCCTGTAATCCCAGCACCTTGGGGAAGCCAAGCAGGTGGGTCCCTTGAGATCAGGAGTTCGAGACCAGCCTGGGCAACATAGTGAGACCTCCTCTCTACAAAAAATAAAAAAGTACTCAAGGTCAGGAGTTTGAAACCAGCCTGAGCAAGAGCGAGACCCCGTTTCTACTATAAATACAAAGAAATTAATTGGCCAACTAATATATATAGAAAAACTTAGCCGGGCATGGTGGCACATGCCTGTAGTCCCAGCTACTCGGGAGGCTGAGGCAGGAGGATTGCTGGAGCCCAGCAGTTTGAGGTTGCTGTGAGCAAGGCTGATGCCATGGCACTCACTCTAGCCTGGACAACAAAGCAAGACTCTGTCTCAAAAATAAATAAATAAATAAATAAATAAATAAGGAATTAGCCAGGTGTGGTGGCACGCGCCTGTCGTCCTACCCAGTTGGAAGGCTGAGGCAGGAGGATGGCTTGATGCCAGGGATTTGAGGCTGTATCTTGAAAAACAAGATTTAATGAGCTTCTGGAAAACTGAACACTGAACAACGGTGAAGGTTCTGCACCTGGAGAGGGCACTGAAGCTCCGAGCCCTCCCCGCATGCCTTGCTGTACACGCCTCTTCCACCTGGCTGCTCACCCGCATGCTCTGTAATATCCCTTCTAATACGCCAGTAAATGTAAGTGTTTCCCTGAGCTCCGTGAGCCGTCCAAGCAAACTAACTGAGCCCAAGGAGCGGGGCACGAGAACACCGATTTACAGCCGGTCAGTTGGAAGCACAGACTGAAACCTGAGGCTTGGGATTGCCATCTGACGTGGGGGCAGTCTTGCGGGACTGAGACCTTTAACTTGTGGGATCTGATGGTATTCCAAGTGGATAAAGTCGGAATTGCATTGAATTATAAGACACCCCATTGGTGTCTGCTGGAGAATTTGCTTGGTATGTGGAGGAAACGCCCATGCACGTCAGGTGTCACAAGTGTTCCGTGTGAGAGTGTAGAGAAGTGCAGTGTCGTTGTCCTCAGACTAACCATTTCCCCAATCCATTAAAGTCAAGGTTGAGTTTATGCTACTTTGTACGGACTAGTTAGGTATTTTAGCTCTTCTAGTCAGAACTCACTGTAAGGAGATCATGACCATGCATTCAATCCCCGTAAATAATAAGATTTTTAAAAATGACACAACTCTGTGGCTTGGCCTGAAACTCTTCTTTTCAGCCACAGTGACCTCAGCTCGCTGTTGGGCTATGGCCTACAAATGTTGGGCGAAGGCCTGCGAAGGCTTCTAGAAGATTCAGGACTTGTCCCAGATGATTCAGGGCAAATCCATCTCCAGTAATGAAGTTAACAACAACAACAAAAAAAATAGCGTCACCTGTGAACGTGACAGGCGGAACGTTACAGAATCCCCTCCTCTCTTTTACAGAACGATGACGACCCGGTTAGTGATGGTTAAAGGATCCCCAAGGAAATAACGTAAAATACAGAAAGCGTAACGCAAAGACCAGCTTCTGTCCCTTCCACAGAGACGTTGGTCTCCTGCGTAATAACTCAGGGTTAGGGATCTCTTCGTGCTCTGCAAGGGGCACTCACGTAGGGGTTCTCACGACACACTCAGAGATGGGCTTCACAGGGGACCATGGTGAGGCTCAGATAGGTTCTTCCCTCCTTCAGCCAGCTGATGTGACTGTCACATGTCATGTGTCACATGTCCCAAGCGAGGCATCATTAAGGGTGGCGGGGATGAGGCAGTGGACAGAGAGGAGTTCCCGACACCCTCTCAGGACCTGTGCTGTGGGGAGGGGACTTGCAGCAGGCAGCAGACACAAGCCGGCGCCTCTCACGTCCTACTTGGGGAAGATGGACAGCTAATCGTGTGACCGTTTCTTTGACTTGCCGCGTTTTTCTGTCGAAGAAGACATAAGAGGAAAAAAATGCATTTCTCCTTCTGATAACCTGTTAAAGTAAAGATTGCAGGTTAAAATCCTCATTTTGCAAAGTTTAGAAGTCACTTTATCCATGGTGAAAAAATAAGAAAACTGAGGCTTGAATGCTTTCCTGGTTTGGAACTACCTGTTTAAATCAATGCATTAATCATTTTGGCTATGTTTGGATATATTGGGACATTTATGTGCACTTAGAGCACTTCAGGATTCCTGTTTTTCTATGATTTTGGTCCCAGAGCACTTGCAAACGATGAGGTGTGTGTGTTTCTGACGGACAGCGGCGCACACAGAGGCCACCGCGCAGATGCGGGGAAGCAGGAGCGAGGAACCGCCAGGGCACGCCGAGCCCCGGGGCGCACTCTGCTATAACACCCTACAGCAAAAATGTTTCGAGTGACAGCATTTAATACTGCCTATCAAGCAAGTGTGCCAGAGCCGAGCAGTCTGCCAGCTTGGAGAACAGGGATTTATGGGTCTGCATCTAAGCTGGGCAGGGACTCGGGGAAGAGTGGGAGGCATGTGCTGACTCAGTTACGTGTTGGCCGTTTTCTTCATCTGTGCTAATTAGCACAAACCTCCCCAGAGCAGCTAAGGTTCACTGAGGCTTTTCATGGGCGGTGGGGGATGAGGAGAGAAACTGGTGAGGGAAGCCCGGCAGTGAATTGTTCCAGCTATATCTCTGTGCTGTGTGTCGAACACATTCTCGAGGCAGGTGCTCGAATTCACAGGCTCTTTAGAGAGAATTTAGCAGCCCCAGGAATATATTGGTTAAGAAGAAGAAGAAAGGAGGGGCAAGGGAAACACACATCAGCTGCTAGGAGGGAAAAAGCTAATCGCAGAAACTTCTCTGCCAGAGAGAGGTGCAGCTGTCAAAGCAATAAGGTAAATGCGTCTTGGACTGAAATGGATTGTGCAGTGGAACTGTGTTCTCCGATAAATAGGGGAGATTGAACTCCGGCACCGTCCCCGCTATTCCCCGGCAATGCCCCATTTGGGCGCTGACTGGGTGGTCTTAAGCCCACTGCCACCCTGGCTAACGCCGGCCACACCAATCAAGGCCCCGCAGCTGAGACCCGGCTGACCTGCCGCAGGAGCCTCTTTCAAACCCTGATTCACTCATTTGTGTGGGATGCTTTTTTCGCTACTTTATTTATGGGATTACATAAATGAGCCATTAAAAATGTAAATCTTCAGAACAGTGGAATAATACAGATTTAAACAATAAGCGCGGGGCGGTACAGTACAGAAACCCCCTGCCCCAGCGCTATCGCCCCGTCGTGGCTATGGCAACAATAGGGGGGCAAGGGAAGGACAGAGGGGAGAGGACTAAAACATCCCTGCATTGTGGGCGTCATTGGCACCAGAGAAAGATTAGGGTGTTTTTTTTTAAAGGAGTGTTAGGACAATAATGAAGATGTGCTATTATGATCCACAAAGGAGCGGGGGCGTCCCACACAGTGCGGGCGCCGGGACAATCGAGGGACCACAGATCTGAGAAGTTTATCCCACCTCGTGGCAAAGTATTTAACCCTTCTGTGGCTTTTGCAGAAGCCCTCATGCCCCCCAAAAAAAAAAAATAAAAGAAAGAAAAAAGGAAAAGAGTTGGGGACAGACTCACTCCCATTTCATCGTCTACTTCCGATAGTTTTAGGGTTACATTTTTTTAAAAAAATACTTTTTTTCTGCATGCAAATTCTATGGGTTCCTCCTGTCTGGGTTATGAATTAGCTTTGGCAAATGCTGCTATCTTTCTGCAAATGGGCAGTTTCCCGCTGGTGGGGAGCAGGGACGAAGTGTAGTGGCCAGGGTGTCTGGTGACAAGGTAGCCCATGCAGGGGAGGGGCCGGCAAGGAGTCTGGTCTGGGAGGGGCGGGAGGAGGAACTTCCCAGGCCCCTTGAGGTCCTGCTCCTGTGCCGAGCCGGAGAAGGGTCATAGATTTGGGAAAGGAAGACCACATTGAGCCCAGATAGAGTAGACTTGCGGAAAAAGACCCCACAAGGGTGGGTAATGGGGCCACAAGTGCTTAAAAAGCAGATGTATGCCCTCGCTCATGACAGTATGAGTCACAGCGGCCGAGAGGTGGGAGCAGCCCAAGTGTTCATGCACCAGTGAAAGGATAAACCGAACGTGGTCTGTCCCTACGATGGAATATCACTCAGCCTTAAGGAGGGAAATTCTGACAGATGCCACAACGTGAATGAACGTTGGGAACGTTAGGTTGAGATAAGCCGGGACCAAAGGACCAATACTGTATAATTCCACTTACACGAGGCACCCAGACTCATCAAAAATCACAGACACAGAAAGTGGAATGGAGGCTGCCAGCGCCTGGGGGAGGGAGAGTTGGTGCTTCCTGGCTGCAGAGTTTCAGTTTTGCAAGATGGAAAGAGTTCTGGGGGTGGGTGGTGGTGATGGTTGTACAACAATGTGAATGTACTTAATGTCACTGAATTGTACACGTAAAGAGAGTTAAAATGGTAAATTTTATGTTATGTATGTTTTACCACAATTTTTAAAAAGCAAATAGCTGTTTTTAAGAGGAGGCAGATCCTGTTGATACAAGGAAGCATGCCTGTAGTATTGATCACGGAAAGAATTAAGTGTTACTGTTGGTAACACTTTAGGCCTTATTAGTCCCTTGGGAGGAAATATCTGGGAGTTGGGGGGCTTTCCCCTAAAGCCATGATAGGGGTCAGTGTCTTGACTTTGCTCCAGTTAAGAGGAGTGGGCACCCCAGGGGTGCAAACGCATGCTTAGCAGAGGAAGCCTTTGTACCAATGAAATCTAACATGGATCCTGTTGTACGGTGTTTGAAAGCAGAGCTGCTCTGCTTGCATCAGGCATGGGGTTCTCCCCGCTCAGCTGTCCCTCAGCAAGAGGTTCCCCAAACTGTGGCAGGCCCCGGGGCCCCTCTGTGTTGAGATCCCTGCCCCGGCCTTGGCCATTACGCAGATCCGACACCTAACAGGCCATTGCACTGGCGAGAGTGCCAGGGGTGTGCAGCATGGTGGGGACACGCTATGCCTGGTGGGGAGCCTGCAACCGCTGTTGCAGTAGCTCCTCAGGAGAGACAGGTGGGACCTGACAGGGCAGGTGGTCCAGAAGGAACAGACTTGCCTGCGAGCCCAGGTGAGACTCTCCCACCATGCAGGCCCAGCCCCCTGCAAGCAGGCGGTGCAGGGAGCCCTTACACACGGCTTCCTCTTCCAGCAACCTCAGTAGCGCCCGCAGTCTGGGAGTCCAGGTGAGTTGGGTCACAGTCACAGCTGCCTCTGCTCAGCGGACGTCCACCAGGTCTGGGACTCCGTGTCCTGTTCTCTGAGGCAGTCTTTCTTTTGGCGCTTCTTGTCTCGTTACCTCTCCAGCTATACCCCCACCCCAAATTTACCTTTCGCATCACCTTCCTTCATTTGCTTCTTTCTCCACCAAGTCCTGGATACTTCTAGCTCCTGTCCTAAAGCAGCGACTTCAAGTTTTACAAGGTATAAACTTTTGCTTCCCAAAGCTAACCCATACCAGGGAGAAAAGGCTCAATTCACTTTTGGGAAATTCTGGGGAGAGAAGGCACAAACCAAATGACCTCTTCCATCCCAGCTCGTGGAGGGCTTCTGATGGCCGAATTCGTAGAACACCAAACCCAGTAAAATTCTAAACCCCTGCCCCCTTTTAACCACTATTGCCAATCTGGAGTGTGTTCTTCCACGTTGCTGCATAAACAAATGCACCCTACAGTCAGGTGGTCTGCTATTCTTCTATGAAAATGGAACCCAACGTTATGTATACTTCCCCGGTTGACTTACATATATGAGGTCATCGTTGTCATGGCCACCACCCTCCTTCCCCACAGTTCACATGTAGAAGCAATCCCCGTGAGTCCCTGTGTTGCAGGCATCGTCCCCTTTTATCCTCACAACACCCCCTCTGCGGGCTGCTGTAATTATCTCCGTTTTCCACAGGAGGAGGCTAAGAACCACGTAAAACTCCGAAGCTCTCGAGAGCTGTGTCTTCTCTTTCTACCCTGCTCCTCTCCCTGCTTGGTGCTCAGCTCTGGGCTCAGCCGTCATCCACGCTGAGAGTGTTTTCATGGAATAGTCTGTCCACTTGCTCGGGTCTTCTTGGATGTCTCTCAGTATTTTTATTTCAGGAATTTGAATTACAAAAGTGATAGATGCTCATCGTCACAATTCAAGCAATGCATAGAAGTGCTCAAGTAAAATTCATAACCTCACCCGTGCCCCTTTTTAACCATCACTGCCCATTTGGAGTATATTCTTCCACATCCTACTATATAAACATACATACCTAGAGATAGAGTTGTTAGTTATACGTAGGGGAAAATAAAATTGTGCTCTATCTATAATTCTGTAATTTCCGTCTTTCACTTAATATACAACGTGGATATCTCCAAAGTCAATTCATGTACAGATATTTCCTTCATCCTTTTAAATAGCGGAATGTCACATAGCATGAGCGAACCATAACGTACCCCTGGGTAACCAACACACATCAAATTGCTTCTTTTTGGCCATTTCAAGCCATGATGCTCTCTACTTTTATATCTGACACATAGATTTCCGGAAGTGGGATTTCTGTTTCAGACGTAATACCCATTTTAAACTTCAATACGTGTTTAATAAATGTTGACAGCTCACTTTTCAGAAAGGATGTAGTAGTTTGTACTCCGACCCTGTAGAGAACATTCATTCCTGCACCATTGCCAGCACTATGTGGTCTCAGTCCTCCACTACATTTTTCATAAATAGATGGGCAAAACCTAGAATCTTGTTATTCCTTTAATCTGCATTTTCCCGGACTGCTCTGAGACTGAACGACTTTCTTGTAAGTCTCCGTGGCCCCTGCCTCTCATTCTTGACCACCAGGGTCTCACTAGCATGTGAAGGCTGTGCCGTGGACCGAGCTCAGGGCAGGAACACGAGGACATCTAAAAACCGTCTGTGAACGTGAAAATGGATTTGTATCACTTCCCCCGCACAGCGCCCCAGTAGAGATCGATGATGACAACACGCTAGAAGGAGTTATCAACCTTCGCCACATGTCAGAACCATCCGGGGTGCACTGAAAAATATTGGGTCCCGGGCCAGACTGTGGAGAGGGTGAGTTGCTCCGCCTCGGGTGCAGCTGGGTACCGGGAAACTCCTCCCGGTGATTTTAATGTGTTTGCAGGTTTGAGAATCAGCGCTCTCGACATGATGCAGGTGAGTTAGAGCTGTCAACATGTACAGAGCCCCTTTACCTTAGATGTCACGGCCACTGGCCTGTCACAGTTCAGGACAGTTGGGAGCAGAAGAGCAGAGGGGCAGAGAAAGTAGGCAGAGTGGGGAAAACCATGTCTTTCTCTGATTCTACTAGGAAATGGAGAGATGTTGGATGACACCTGTCTGTCATAGCAGGCACCGTGGGTGGCACAAGAACCACCTGAGTCTGTTATGTCCACACACACATCTCAATGGGGATAAGAGGTGACCATGCGGCTGCTTGAAGGACCACAGGGCATTTGAAGCCATGGTTGTTGCTGGAGGCATTCACTCATTGCTTCAACCATTTGTTGAGTGACTACTGTCTTGTTGGCACTTTGCTCCAGCCCTGGAAATACAGCAGAGAACAGGATGGACAGCCTTCCCTCTTGGAGCTTACATTCTAGCAAACGACACGGAGATCACAGAAGCAATGCCCCAAGCCACTGTTTCAATCGCACTGCCCATAAGTGCTGCCAAGCGTGCCGTGCAATTGCGTCACAGAGTCCGTGTCTACGCCTCTCTGAGCTCCTGTCCAGCCCTCCCTCCCACAGCCTCGACTCATCCTGAGCACACGACAGGACTAGTGAAGTGACACTGAATTCATAGGGTCAAATTCTCCTTGTTAGCTGAAGTGAATTTACAAATTGAGAATGAGGTTCAAATAGGCTGATTTTTTCTCGTTGCTTCTCCAGTGCTCGAGCTGGCATGGAAGGCTTTTGGTGATGTGGCATGAGGAGGATGCAGAAGTGACATCTTCTGCCAGGGTCCTGAGGGGCAGGGCTGATACAGCCGGGCTAGCCCAAGTGAACGGGAAGTAACAAAACATTTGCAAGCTCGAAATCATATTACTCATGCTAAATACATGAGTACTAAAGAGGCTCTGAGTAGAAAATGCAGGGTGTGCGTGTGGCTGTGTGTGTGTGTGTTGGAGTGGGGACATGGGAGGCCGGGACATATGAGGAGTGCGGATAGAGAGGGAAGCCTTGGCCGAGAGGGAAGGCAGGAACCCACTCCGGCTCCGTGTGCGCTGCCCTTCCCGTCCCGCCCGGCTGCTGGCTCTGGCGCTGCTCCTAGCCGGACTCCCAAGGCTTCCCCAAGAGCCTCCAAAATGTCGTACCCAGGGCTCTTCCCGCAGGCCCCACTGGAAAGTATCAAATCCTTCATCACAGAGGACACACGCGTCACATAGACGGGACGGCTCACGGAGCACGTGCAATTGCAGATAGCAGGTAGCAAGAGAAGCCATAGGTAGGACTGACCACAGTTAATCTTCAGTCATTTCAGCAGTGCAGGTTAAGCCAGGCTTCAGAAAACCCAAAGGGAGTTTCTACTTAATTTTGAAATGCCATTTTTTCCTCATTAGACGTAAAAGTAGACTGAGAGTCATTTGAGGGCAGAGACTGATTTTTTTACTCTATTGACAAAATAACTTGCTCATAATAGGAATGCAATAACTCTTTGCTGCATACCTTGAATAAATGTGATTTACTTGCACAGAAAAATTTGGGAAGAACTACGAGATACTCCAACTAACCTGAATTCCCCATTTCCCTGAAGGCTCGTGCTCACTCCTGCCTCCAGGCTTCCACACATGTGCCTTCACCTCCCAACAGTACTTCCTCTCTCCTTCCTGCTCTCTCTTCCTCTCCAAGGAGCCAAATAGCAAACTGCATCCTCCTCCGTGTTTCGCTGAGTGAGGTTCTTCCTGTCCTCAGTCGGGCTCTTTCCCTGCACGCCGCCCACACTCCAGCCTTGCAGGCGCCGTGTGGCTGGGGCAGGTCTGTTTGCCGTCTTGTCCCACTGCAGTGCCTGCTCTGGGAGTCACAGGGGGATTTGGTACTTTGGCCTCGGTGCCTAGCATGGTGCTACACTTAGACAGTTGATTACGTTTCCGAATGAGTGAATAAAGAAATAGCTGTTTCTGTGTCCATAGGTAAAAATTAATTTAAGAATCCCATTAAGTAAATAAGTAGTCGGACAGTTGCCCATCCCATTTTGGTTCCGTGTGAATTTTGAATAAATGAATAGATAAAATTACTAGTAGAATAAAAATAACTGGCACTTTATGATACTGGCCTTGTGCCAAACTCATCTCTAAGCACTTTAGATTTAGAATAATTTCTACTCCAGACTTTATCACTGACTTACCATAGTCTAGATACACATACACACGCCCCTTCTAATGTGTGGGCTCTTGGTTATTTATTGTTGCTTAACTATATAATATGCCCAATTAATTTCTTACACAAATCAAAACCATTATGTGAGTTTAAGAACAGTTTTCCTTCTTGTGTTTATAGCTTGTGCTGATATAATGACTTTCTTTACAATAGATAACTTTGAAAGAGGTAGAAAATAAATGCTATGGACCCCGAAGAAATATAGTTTCCACAGAAATTGGTCCTACTGAGGCTGCTTTTCAATCTTGTTTTCTACAAACTGGGGGAAGGGAGAGAAGATAGAATAAGTTGTCCAAACTTCGTGACTCAAGACAGTTGTTTTCATTTTCCAAATGTGTTTTTACGTATCGAGAGAAATGGAAGCTTCCAGATTATGAAAATCATCTTTTGGGGCTCTTTTTTTTATTTTCAGATTAGGAGAGCATGTTTAAGTGACATTGAATTCATAGGGTAAAATTCTTGTTAGCTGGAATGAATTCTCAATGAATTGAGAATTAGGTACAAATAGATTGATTTCTTATTGCTTCTCCTGTTCTCAAGCTGGGACAGACAGCTTTTTGTAATACAATATGAAAAGTGTGTATTAATAGAAGTGATATCTTCTGCTGGAGTTAGTGGATCTGATGATGATGGTGATGATGGTGATCAGGAAGGAGGAGGAGGAGGAGAGGAGAGAGCTATCAATAGTATTGCTATTCATGCATCACTATTACACTGCATCTATTGGTTAATGTGGTGACTAAATGTCAATTATTTTTCTTAATACTAGTACTATTGTGAAACTGCAGTGTATCCTGCAAGGATACTCTGGTCCTTTGTGTCAAATCAGGCATCTTCACCTGGGTAATGCCCCGGTGTTTTGTGCATTTTTCCGCACCCCGAGCACTTGGCAGGCAAAACAAGAATGTAGAGCTGCAGTTTTTTAATGACTCTAGCAGGAGGGTTCTGCCAGGATTTCCCTGCCCCTTTTCCCATGGATCCACTTGGATTGATGTTTTTAGTTGTTTATCCCAAAAGTGGATAAACAAAACCTAGTGACAACATTGCCTCTTCTTTCGTTCTATTTCGAGGCAATCAGCATTTTTAAAGTTACCATCAATTCGTCTGCTATATTTTGCCTTCTTTAAAAAAAAAAAAAAAAAGAACTAAAGCCCACTAACTAGTTTAAAAGAGATGATACAAACAAAGCAGGCTTTTTCCTCCTCATGAACTGTGTATATAATTACTTGAATAATGTTGAATTTCACCCATATGCTGGGGAAGGGGTGAAAAAAAAAAACCAGCAAAAATAACTACTGTGAATTCAAACTGCAAGTGAATGGAGCCGGCCTCATTCATAAATGTCATATGAAGCTTTGGTTAAAAAGGCAAGTCTGTCATTCCAGGGACAGCAGCTGTTGTTATGTTGAACAAAATGGATACAAATGGGTATTATTTTAAAGTGAAATGCTTAATTTCAGGCCTAACAAGCACACTGTCCTCTGTGCAGCCCTGTGTCACACGAGCCACGATCTCCAGTAGAGGGCTTGACTGCACAGGAAATCAAGCTCCCAGGCTGCGGCTGACCGGACCTGCAAACACACTGGCAATGTTTGAGTTACTATGGCAATCACAAAATAGGAAGGCCTTTTCTTCTTTTCCCCATCTCTGCATGCAGCCGCAGCCTGCTCCTGAATAGGCCACATCTGCAAAAAGTTTTAACACGGTACTCAGATAAAGAAAAGGATCCCAAAAATGGGCACTGACCCGTCTCAAAAAATGTTGCAAATTTTACATACAAGAATTGGGGAGCTGGGCCACTTTGCACAGGTTATGTCATAATGCAAACACAAAGGGATAAAAGCGCAGGGAGGCTTTGGCTGTCAGATATTGAGAGGAGGGAACGGCAGAAGTAAATGACAGCTTAAATGCAGATGTAAGGAGAAAAGTCAAAGATGGGTGACAGAAAGTTACTGGTCAATGAATAAGGGAGAAATTTCAAACACACACACACAAAAAAAAACAGACAAAAGGGTAAAATACAATAAAATCTAGCTATAGAGATTTACTGAGAAAACCCCCCAAAGCATATTTAGCAAATCTTAGAACTATGAAACCCTGTGAAACTAACACATGGCCCTTTAGAAGGGGCCTTTGTGGATGTTTCCATCCCAGCACCGTTTTCACGCAACTTGCGCATGGGAGAGGGGAGGGTGTTTTCGAACAATGGTGGAGCCCCCGGGAACTGATATTTTAGGCACAGCTTTGAAAAAGGGATGTTTGCTGGTGAAAGAAATAGACAAAGACAGGTAGAGACGACCCCCGACTTCCCACCACCCTCATTCCCTTCATCACGTACTTCTTTAAAATTTGGCACTTAGATTTATTTGGGTCTGCTCATCTCTCCCGGGTCTAGAGGTGATTTGGCAGTTTTCTGGGACGGACCTGCCTGTGCCCTTGTGGCGTGAACCGGGACCTTCTGTAGGCTGCAGGAGGACAAGTGTCCTTCCCCTCTGCTCCACCCCACGCCCCCCTCCATGGAGCCGGGGACGGCGCTCAGGCCTCCCTCTTGAACCTCTTGAAAACCCCGAGCATCCAGAAGAAGCAAAAATCCTGAAATTAATCTTCACTGCTTTTAACTTAAAGAGCTATTCATGGCGTGAAGGCAGTTGGAAAAGACTTGGGTGGGTAGTGAACTGAGAAGTCGCCACTTGCGAAGAGTTGAAACTCAGAGGGAAGAATACTTTTAAATAGCATGAACTCGCCACAAAAAGTCGCGGTGCTGAAAGGCGCCCGGAGTCCAGTAAAACTGACACTACATTTCACATTCATTGACTCTTGTCCTTTTGGGGGAGTTTTCGTATGAAGAGAAAGAGACAATGGAAGACAATAGTGCTACCTTATCAAAGTTCATTCATGCAGCCATTTCAAATACTTTTAACTGCTTGTCAATAGGTCTTGCAAGTCTCTGGGATTCTAAACGTTCTGTCACATTTGTGTACTAA
The DNA here is from genome assembly GCF_040939455.1 of Microcebus murinus. Lineage (NCBI taxonomy): Eukaryota > Metazoa > Chordata > Mammalia > Primates > Cheirogaleidae > Microcebus > Microcebus murinus. The sequence continues at coordinate 76,277,683 of NC_134116.1, read as the reverse complement.
CCACTTAAAGTTCTGCTGAAGCTTTGTGCCCTGGACTGCCTCCCCTTTATGTGGGTCAAAATGCAAGGCGAAGCCATTGTGTTAACCGGCCTTCATTAAATTCATTGATTTGACCTGTATTTTAAAGACCAAAAGTCAAACGGGACGGGAAGTTAAAGTTCCCATACAAAATCTTCCCTTGGGCACTTTTCAGCTTCCTTTGACTATCTGGTGCGCAGGCAAAGGACATTGTAGGGCTGTTTGAAGTCTGGATTGTGGCTAGACAGTGTTTTAGCTTATGTACCTTTCTGGAGAAAAGTTTGGGTTTGTTTTTAATTTTATACAAGGAAGAACAGATGCTAGAGTCGAAGGAAGGTGATTGTCCTGAATTCGATTTTCTTCCCAAAGAGCTAGTTTTGACGACCGTGCCCTGCAGCCTCAGGAAGCTTCAGCCCAGGTGGGTCGGGTTGCTGGGCTATCCGTTCTTGCAGAACTCCCTGATGGCAAATTGTCAGTTTTTCAGTCCATACGCATCTTTGGACTTAAGTGAAATTGAGTTTTCTTTTGGACATATTAAGGAATGGCAGCTAAAAGCCCCGCCTTTTTATTGTGTGTGTTTTTATGACAAAAGTGGTCACAAACAGTGTTCATTTGCAAGGGAAGAGGAGGAATTGTCAGTAAAAAGCCAGAAACATGCCTGTCAACTACAGGACTTCAGCCTGCTGTCTCTCTTTCCTGCTTTTAGCCTTAATCATTCCCCTATCGCCACTGTGTTCAATTAAAAAGAACAGAAAAATCACCCATTCACTTCCTCGTAGAAAGACTGCACAAATCAAAGTGCTGAGACCACTTACCCCTTGCTAAGTACCACAATTCTGAAGATTTTTTTTTTTTTTTAATAATTCCATCAACACAATTGGCCAGGGGAGAAGATACCAGACAAGCCAGTGAGATGCAGGTGAGAAGGCCGAGCCTAGTGGAAATGAAGTGCCGGGAGAAAGGCAGAACTGAGTGAACCTCTTAAGGCTCTATGACAAACTGAGAAGGAAGCAGAAAGCCCACTGGGCAAATATATGTGTAGAAATCTCAAAACGTCAGGGACAGAGTTCTTGAAAGTCATGAAGAAATATCTCTTTGCCAAGAGAGCTCATTCCGAATTGTTGCTAGCTACTACTATAGTAAAATAATATAGCACAAATGTTGAGGGAGATATTGTTATCCTCATTTTATAAATGAGGAAATTGAGACTCAAAGATCGAGGGACTTTTCAAGACCACACAGCAAATAGGTAGAGGAATAGAACCCACACCTGTGGGACCACAAAGTCCACACTCCAAGGAAAACTTCGTGTAAGTTCCTTCCAATCACCAGATCCTGAGAAATAGGAAAGAGCACGTGAAATTAAGTATTAGTAACTCGGGGTTGGAGGATTATTGCTGTAGATACAAGATATTTTCCTAAGGCTGTATTTTAACAGAGAATAAAAATACATTTCTTGGGGAAGATTTAAATAGGACGAGTCCGTGAAGTTAGGCCAAGGAAGCGAGATGTTAACTCTGTCCTCACCCTCATGGAAGTCACACCTGTGTCCTACACCCCTCCCCAGTGCTGTTATCAGGGCATGTCCCCAGGACTGGGACCAGGAGTGGTGAGATGAGCCAGGAGGGTCGTGACCACAGCCACCGTTCCCTGTCCTTTGTCCTGTCCTGTATCCTCTCTCTGCTGACCTGAGGATTGTGGTCCCCTTAACATCTGATAGGTCAACACCTATCTTGTTAAGACTCTTTGATAGTCCACATCTATAGAAAGTTACTGCTTTATATATTTTCTATAGACCATAATTTTTCATGGAATAGAGTTTTGAGTTTACCTAACTTTTGGAGATAAGGAGATTGGAGCTCAGAGACCTTTGGGTCTTAGTTTACTGCCCTTGTAGTAGGCATATAACCTTGCATTAAAATGGCAATTTCTTCCCTTCCTGTGGTGAGACAAAATGCAGTGGGAATCTTTAGATTTGTTACCCTTTTTTTCGTTAATTATTAATTCAATAAGTATTAATTATTAATTTAAGAAGCCCAGGGGCAAGGCTATCTCTTCCTCAGTTCCTGAGGGGTTGGAGTCCCCACCCAGGGCCCAGGGGTTGGGACCACCACCTCAGTGGGCCCCAAAGGCAGGGCCACTCTGGCTGGCCCAAGGGACAGAGCACGGAGCCAAAGAGGATTTTTCTTGGACCATAAAATCCAATGTAATTTTTTCCCTGCTAGGTTTTGGAATTGTTTGGGACCCAGGACTCCCGCTTCTTTCTGATATCTTCCCTTTGGAATGGGAATGCTTTTCCTATACCTGTCCCATTATATTTTGGAAGGAAATACCTTGTAGTCTGGTTTCACAGGTTTCCGGCTGGAGAGGAATTTTACCTCAAGATAAATTATAACTCATATCCTCTTTAGATGAGATTTTGAACTTGCTGGAATGGGTTAAATGTGGGGGTTGTTGGGATGGGGTGAATGTATTTTGCATGTGAGATGGACATGAATTTGGGGGGAGGCAAAGGGTAAAATGTTATGGGCTGAATTGTGTCCCTCCAAATTGATATGTGGAAGTCCTAACTCCCAGAATAATTACCTCCAAATGGATTGTATTTGTAGATATGGTCTTTGAATAGGTGGCTAAATTAAAATGAGGTTTTTAGGGTGGGCCCAATATGACAGGTGTCCTTGTAAGAAGAGGAGATTTGGACATACATGTACAGAGGGAAACCATGTAAATATGTAGGAAGAAGATGCCACATGAGCCAAGAAAGGGGCCTCAGAAGACACCAACTCTGCCAGCAACTTGATCTTGGGCTCCTGGCATTCAGAATGGTGGGAAAATAAATTTCTGCTGTTTAAAGCCACCCACTCTGTGGTACTTTGTTATGGTAGCCTTAGCAAACTATGGTTCTGGTGTCTAATTCTAAAAAAATTAGTTTTTGTTATTTTTATTGGGTTTGGCTGCCATAAAACACTGCAGGCTTATACTGAGGACCTAAAACCCTATGAATTGTTTACCTGATGTGCTGATGTTGTATTAATATAAGAAAGAATTTGTCCTGGCCGGATGTGGTGGCTCACATCTGTAATCCTAGCGCTCTAGGAGGCCAACACAGGTGGATTGCTTGAGCTCAGGAGTTCAAGACCAGCCTCAGCAAGAGCGGGACCCCATTTCTACTAAAAATAGAAAAATTAGCCAGGCATGGTGGTGCATGACTGTAGTCGCAGCTACTTGGGAGGCTGAGGTAGCAGGATTGCTTGAGCCCAGGAGTTTGAGGTTGCTGTGAGCTAGGCTGACGCCACGGCACTCTAGCGCAGGCAACAGAGTGAGACTCTGTCTCAAAAAAAATAACTAACTAAATAAATAAAATTAAATTAAATTAAATTAAAAAATTAATCCAGGACATGAAACATCGAGAGGTGGTCAGCCCATCTTTGCCTGAGTCCGCAGGCTCAGGCTGGAGAGGAGAGGGCACAGAGAGGAAGGCAGAGCCTGCACAACGCCCGGGAAACCAGGCGGAAGCGTGAAGTGCACCGGGAACTGCCCCACCCGGACTTCTCCGTGTGCCATAACGCAAGTCCTGATGTTGAGCTGGGTGGGACGAGGCTCTCTGTTCCTTGCTGCCAGAAGTGCCCTAGCGGGGTAGCCTCATCCTAGAGGCTCAGCAGCGCCCATCAGCTGGTCCTCACCTGAGCCTCTCTTCAGAGCCACCCCCAGTTGTGCCTGGGAGACTCCAGTGGAGGAGTCACGTGTGCTTGGGGGGTGTCTGCACACTGTTTCCTCTTCTCCATCCTCCTGATGGGTGTCTGCTTGTCCACAGATCCTTTAGGGGAGGGTCTTCAGCCTGGCCACTGCTGCTGGTGTCCCCTGTGCCAAGCTGCCCCGCACCAAATGTGTGACGTCCGGGAGATCTCAGTGTATCCACCCCTGGAGGGGCCACAGTGCACGCCAGCCTTCCTGCAACACCAGGGCCACACATGCCATGCAGAAAGAGGAGAGCACACCTGCCTTCCACGTTCCTGTCACCTGCCTCTGGTCCGGACACCTGAGCACCCAAACCTCTGAGAGTTACGAAGCCTCCCCATCTGCAACGACTTGTGCAAAACATGAATACATGTAGGGGAAGCGCCAGACACCAGGCCCATGTGCTTATCGGAATGCCAGACGGAATGATTTGAAACAACCTTCTGCATAAGCTTACATTTTATTTGCATCTCTGATGACCAGTTTTTTTCCAGATAAAATCCTAGAAATGAAAGTAAGGATACTCTTGGTAAATACTGACAAATTTTGAAATATTTTCCAGCACTGAAATGTATCTTTCATTTTATTTTGGATAAACGGAAATTTTAAAATTTTAAATGGAGAAATCTTTCCATTTTGTTTTAGTCTGAGTCTTCTGAGAAGCAAGTACCACGATGGGATTAAATACGCAAGAAGATCGTGGAGGGAAATGAGAGAAACTAGGGGCTAGCCCAGGAGGGCTGGGAGGCTGGCAGGGAATGATTCAAATCTGACACCGAGTGAGGAGAGAGGAAGGAGAGGTTGGAGGAAAGGTTCTTCCCAGGCTCCCGTGGAGTCTCAGGAAGGTTTGGCAAAACTGTATTAGAGTCCTTGAGTCAAAGTCAGCTGTCACTCTTAGAAGAAAGCAAAGTGGTAAATCTTCATGAACTTGGATTTGAAATCAATTCTTTAAAATGACAAAAAAAAAAGCACATGCAACAAAAGAAAAAGAGGTAAAATTGGAGTTCATCAAAATTAAGAACTCTTTTACATGAAAGAACATTATCAAGAAAGTGGAAATACAACCTATATAATGTGGGAAAATATTTACAAATCATATCTGATAAGGGACTTGGATCCAGAATATATAAAAAACTCAGAACTCAGCAATAAAAAGGCAAACAAGCAAAGTTAAAATGTGGGCAAAAGGATTTGAATAAACATTTCCCCAAAGAAGATATACAAATGGCCAATAAACACATGAAAAAATGCTCGATATCATTAGCCATTAGGGAGATGCAAAACAACAATGAGAAACCACTCTATGCACACAACTAGGATAGCTATAACAGTAATTTTAAAAATGGAAAATGGCAAATATTGGTGAAGATGTGGAGAAATTGGAACACTTGTATATTGATGGTGAGAATGTAAAATGATTCAGCTGCTTTGGAAAGAAGTTTGTTGACCCCTCAAAACGTTTAACATATAATTATCATGTGACCCAGCAATTCCATTGCTAGGGAGTCAAATGTATGCACAGGCGTGTTCATAGCAGCACTTGTCACAATAGCCCAGACATGTAAGCAGACCAAACATAGGCAACAGATAGTGAATAAACGAATTGTGATACATACATGCAACAGAATGTGATTCTGCTACAACATGGATGAACCTTGACAACATTATGCTAAGTAAAAGAAGCCAGACACAAAAGGTCCCATAGTGTATGGTTACATTTTTATGAAACATGCAGAATAGGCGAATCCATAGACACAAAGCAGGTTGGTGGTTGGCAGGGGCTGGTGGGAAGCAACTGCTTGATGGACACAGGATTTCCTTTTAGGGTGATGAAAGCATTTCGGAACTAGGTGGTGGTTGTACGACACTGTGAATGTACTAATTCACTGAATCGTTCACTGTGAAGTATCTCATGTTATACAAGTGTCATTTCAATTTAAAGAAGAAATAAGGGAGAGCTAAGAGTACAAAACAGGAAGCCATCTGAGGGGTGCCACGTGTCTCCCAGGGCGGGTCTGTTTAGAATCCCTGCTGTGGTCTGTCGTGGGCTGAAGCAGCAGAGGGGCAGTGCAGGCTGGCCCCAAGCACAGTGATGATGGCAAAGTGCGGCAGCTGGGGCCCTTGGTCAATTCTGCTCCCAGTAACAGGAGGTCCACTAGGTCCACCTCATGGTGACCCACTATCTGTTCTCGCATTGCTCAGTGATTTAGTCTGTGGGTTCTAGGAGCAGTATTGTTGGTTTTGAACTGCACTCTTCCATTTACTATGTGACAGATGTCCTCAAACTACAGCTTGAGGGAAACATGCAGCCCACCAAGGACATTTATCCAGCCCGCCGGGTGTTTTTTTTTTTTTTGTTTGTTTGTTTGTTTTGTTTTTTTTTTGAGACAGAGTCTCGCTTTGTTGACCAGGCTAGAGTGAGTGCTGTGGCGTCAGCCTGGCTCACAGCAACCTCAATCTCCTGGGCTCAAGCAATCCTCCTGCCTTAGCCTCCCAAGTAGCTGGGACTATAGGCATGCACCACAATGCCTGGCTAATTTTTTCTATATATATTAGTTGGCCAATTAATTTCTTTATTTATAGTAGAGACAGGGTCTCACTCTTGCTCAGGCTGGTTTTGAACTCCTGACCTCGAGCGATCTGCCCACCTCGGCCTCCCAGAGGTGTTTTTGCCGCCGCTGCCTGTCCTGCTTAGCAGCTGACTCGTCCTGGGCCCACAGTGCACACTCTCCAACCATCTGAGGGATAGTAAAGTGGCTCCCTGTTTAAAATGTTTGAGGACACCTGCTATGTGATGTTGGAGAAGCTACTAAATCTTTTCATGCCTCCTTTCCTAATCTGTAAAATGAGATGGAATGAGTTAATACTTGTAAGTTACTTAGAGCAGTGCCTGCATGTAGTACATGGCTTGATAAATATGATGACATTAGTGCTTAGAATGTCATTCTCTGGGGGAAAATATTTGCAAACTATTTATCCAACAAAGGGCTAATATCTGGAATCTACAAAGAACTCAAAGAACTCAGCAAGGGAAAAAACCAAACAGCCCCATCAAAAAGTGAGCAAAAGGCTGGGCGCGGTGGCTCCCGCCTGCAAACCTAGCACTCTGGGAGGCCGAGGCGGATGGACCGTTTGAGCTCAGGAGTTCAAGACCAATCTGAGCAAGAGCGAGACTCTGGCTCTACTAAAAAAATAGAAATAAATTAGCTGGACAACTAAAAATATGTAGAAAAAATTAGCTGGGCATGGTGGTGCATGCTCGTAGTCCCAGCTACTCGGGAGGCTGAGGCAGGAGGATTGCTTGAGACCAGAAATTTGAGGTTGCTGTGAGCTAAGCGGATGCCATGGCACTCTAACCCAGGCAACAGAGTGAGACTCTGTCTCAAAAAAAAAAGTGGACAAATGACAAACAGAATTTTTTAAAAAGAAGATAGGCAAATGGCCAAGAAACATATGAGAAAATGTTCAACATCACCGATCATCAGGGAAATGCAAACTAAAACCACAAAAAGATACCACCTTACTCCTGTCAGAATGGCCATTATTAAAAAGTTAAAGAACAGTAGATGGTGGCATGGATGCAGAGAGAAAGGACCGCTTGCACACTGTTGGTGGGACTGCAAACTAGTACAATCTCTACAGAAAACAGTGTGAAGTTTCCTCAAAGAAATAAATGTAGACTTACCATTTGACACAGCAATACCACTACTGGGTACCTGCCCAAAGGAAAAGAAGTCATTTTATGAAAAGACACCTGCACTCAAATGTTCATCACAGCACAGTTGATAATTGCAAAGGGGTGGAATCAACCTCAGTGCCCATCAATACATGAGTGGATTAAGGAAATGTGGCATGTGTATACCATGGAGTACTTACTACTTTGCCATAAAAAGGAAGGAAATAATGTGTTTTGCAGCAACTTGGCTGGAGCCGGAGACCGTTATCCTAAGTGAAATGTCTCAGGAATGGAAAAACAAACACCACATGTACCGCTAATAATTGAGAACTAAATGATGGGCACACATGGGCACAAAGAGATACAAAGGTCATTGGAAACAAAGAAGGGGAGATGGAAGGGGGATAAGTGGTAAAAACTGACCTATCGGGTACAATGAACACTATTATGGTGACAGACACACTAAAAGATTCAACTTAAGCATTATACAAGGTATGCATGTGACAAAAACATATGTGTATCCCTTCATACTTTGAAATTAAAAAAAAAAAAAAAAAACAAAGAAGAAAGAAAAAGAAAAGCATACCCGGCAAAAAGAATGCCATTCTTCATCTAGAAATCAGATAAATTTTATTCCAGTTTATTATAGTTTCATTTTCTAATGTAACTCTTTAATCAGTCTGAAATTTATTTTTATATTTAGTGTGAGGATCCAAGTGCACTTTTCCCCACATTTGGCCAATTTTGTTACACCAATTATTAAATAAGTCATCTCCTGTTGACTTTTATTTTTATTTTTATTTTTTTAATTCTTTTTTTTTTTTTTTGAGACAGAGTCTCACTCTCTACCCCAGGCTAGAGTGAGTGCCGTGGCGTTAGCCTAGCTCACAGCAACCTCAAACTCCTGGGCTCAAGCAATCCTCCTGCCTCAGTCTGCTTCAGTCTCCCAGGTAGCTGGGACTACAGGCACACGCCACCGTGCCCAGCTACTTTTTTCTCTTTTTAGTTGTTTGGTTAATTTCTGTCTATTTATAGTAGAGACAGGGTCTGGTTCTTGCTCAGGCTGGTCTCCAACTCCTGAGCTCAAGCAATCCTCCCACCTCAGCCTCCCAGAGTGCTAGAATTACAGGTGTGAGCCACTGTGCCCGGCCGACTTTTAACATTTTATTTATCTTCGTGTTGCATTACTATGTATACTGTATAAAGCCTGCATTTCTTGTTAGAGTATTCCTAGGTTCTGTGTGTGGAAGGAAGGTTGTTTCTGACATAAAGAGATTTTTTTCCCTATATATACTCTATTTGATTATATTTTAGTAGAAAATGCTATTCATTTTTATATTTATCTTATACCCTGCCTCCTAGGTAAATTATTTCATTAATTTTGGTAGTTTTTCAGTTTTTGCATTTTCTAAGTGGAAATTACATTATCTACACATAATAATTTTTCTTCTTCTTTCCAGCACAATTAGTTGACTCTTGAGCAACATGGGTTTGAACTGCGTGGATCCACTTATACAGAGACTTACACTGTCCTTCCTCCCATGCCTTTCCAAGCACATACCCGCATACTGCAGAACACGTGAGACCCGTGCTCCAAGGGTGGCCTTTTCAGGTAGAGCAAGTGGTGACCATAGAAAGACTAGATCCCGTCTTAATGGTCTGGTTCTCGTCTCTTATGCCCACGGAGCATGTTCCTTCTACATCCATGTCCACATTGCTCCGGGATCCTGACTGCTCCTGGGGCAGAGGAATCAGCTGCCCATCTAAGAGGTGCCTGTTTTCACAAGAACAAGGGTGGCTTGTATGAGAGCCCGAGGGTCGTTTCTCATCTTTCATTATTCAAACCGTTGGTTTTCCAGGACTAGACGTGCTTCCCTGGAGACCCAGCCCGTCCTCTGCTACAGAGTAAAACACCGGACAGCACGCTCCACTGGACCCTGCAGCTTTGGCGGAGAGACACACAGCTTGGGGATGGGACATGGCCACTCTCAATCACTGAAGGCCAGCAGATGTTGCCTCAGCGCGGTGGGGTCTGCCACCAGGTCCAGATCCAGGGATCTAGTTGCTAACTCAGCAGCCTTACATTTTTCTGCAAGCCTGTAGACATACGTGTCCTCCTTTTTCTCTTCCTCCTCGAGGACTGGCTTTATTAACAGCAAGAATTCAAGGGGTTCCCCCGGTCTCTCAGGCAGCGTGAGCCCTGAGAGCCTGTCCCCATAAATGTCCCCTGCAGTCACCTGTTCTGTCCGGGCCTATTTTGTCACACTCCTTTCATTACACATCTCCCTCCACTGACTTCGGCAGCCTCCTCACCCGACCTGCCGGCCAGTTTCTTTCTGAAGTCTCTGGATGCAGTTTCATACCTATAACATCACAGTCCCCGCTTCTCTCCACAGTTGCCAGATACCTTCTTGGAGTTGGTGGACAGACTGGGGACTGTAACATTTGCGGACACAGGGGTGTGTATTTTTGTGGGGTTTTTTTTGAGACAGAGTCTCGTCTCACTTCTGTTGCCCAGGCTAGAGTGAGTGCTGTAGCATCAGCCTAGCTCACAGCAACCTCAAACTCCTGGGCTCAAGCAATCCTCCTGCCTCAACCTCCTGAGTAGCTGGGACTACAGGCTTGTGCCACCATGCCCAGCTAATTTTTTGTATATATGTTTTTAGTTGGTCAATTAATTTCTTTCTGTTTTTAGTAGAGACAGGGTCTCGCTCAGGCTGGATCCAAACTCCTGACCTTGAGCAATCTGCCCACCTCGGCCTCCCAGAGTGCTAGGATTACAGGCGTCAGCCACCACGCCCGGCCCCAGGGGTGTGTTTTAAAAGCCACTGTTCAAATCTTCCTCTCTGGCAGCTGGCCTTGCACCACCGGAAAAGAGCCATATATTTCGATCCCTTGTGGCTTCACCAAGATCCGGGCACCTCTGCCAAATAGCAGACGCTCTCCCCCTCACTCCGAAGCCTCCGCCAGAGCTGCGGAGGCCGGCTGGGCCTGCCCGCAGACCCCCTCAGCCGTCTGAGTAGACTGTGTCTTCTCACGTGAAGAAAAATCCCACTTACTTTAGAAACTTGATAGAGGAAGGTGCTTGTCTACAGAGTCCCTTTCAAAACTTCTAACATCTTTTTTGGGGATGTTTCCACCATTCGCCACCTGACAAACTTGGACCACGCTTGCTCGCACATGCCGGCCGGCCTTTGTGTCTGACACATCTGCGACAGGCTAATGGGTTGGCCCAGTGGTTCTAGAAGTAATTCCTGCAATTCCTCCTCCCTTTGTGATGGTGCCGCGGCCCATCACCTGCAGGCCTGGCCGGCCGGGGGGAGGACAGCAGCAGCTGGGCTGCGAGGTGTCTTGACTCTCCCTGTGACACCATCACTGGGTGAGCCTGGGAGAAGAGAGGCTCTGAGGAGCTTGCAGAGCGCGTCAACAGTGCCGCCTGACTCCAGACCAGTCCCTACCTCACACGGAGACCCCTTCCCTGGCCAGCCTGGATGTCCGCCCAGCTGTGATCCTTTGGTCCTTTGTGGGCGATGGCTGAGTCCCCTCACCACCAAGGAGAGGAGCGCATCTCAACGTCTCATCCTCACGCCCTCGGTGGCTCCCGCCGCCCCAGCGCCCAGCACTGCTTCCTGCAGGGACACGCTGCTTAGGAGGCTAGCAGAGGCACGGTTCCCGGTGTTGAGCACCCTGCCATGCCTATGTCATTCGCTCCTCACGACAGCCCTGGGGGGCAGTAAGACCATCACTCCCGTTTTATAGAATAGAAAACCGTTGCTCAGACAGGTGAATTTTCCCCACTATTGACGAAAGGGAGTGGGGTGCAGGTCCCGGGTCGCTGCCTGCAAGTCTGGACGCGTGACAGCACGGCTGTGGGACGGGCTCCTCTGCCTTCGGGAGCCAGTCCCCCACCTCGGCCAGCCCTTCCGCGTGCCACCCACGGTCTTCATCAGCATCCTCTGCCAACACGGCCACCCAGCGCCTCTATAACCGACGCCAACGGCTCCTGCTAGAGCAAGAAAGACTTCCCTTACACCAGAGTGTCTCGACCTCAGCACTGTCGGAATTTGGGGCAGGATGACTCTTTCCTGGGGCGAGGGGCCGTCCTGGGCATTGCAGGATGTTTAGCAGCATCTCCAGCCCCCACCCTCCGGATCACGAGCATCTCCCACCCTAGTTGTGACAAACAAAAATGTCCCCAGACATTGCCAAATTCTCCTGGAGGATGTGTCGGGGGTTAGTGTGTGTGGCAGAATCACCTGGTTGAGAACACTGTCCTAAGGTGCTCGTCCTGTCAACTCTCCCCCTGCTTCTGAGCCAGGGCTCCTGGGAAACTTAGGTCCTGATGCAAACTCCGTCCCCACGGTGGCACTTTGAGACACTACTCCTGCTGGGGCAGGCACCTCTCACCATCTCTGTCTTAGTCCATTCCAGCTGTCCTAACCAAGTACCCTAGACTGGCTTATAAACAACAGAAATTTATTTTCTCACAGTTCTGGAGGGTGGAAGTCCACGATCAGGGTGCCAGGATGGCCGGGATCTGGTGAGGGCTCTCTTCTGGGCTGCAGACGGCCGTCTTCTTGCTGTGTCCTCACATGGCAAAAAGAGGCAAAGAGGAAGCTCTCTGTGGTTCCATCTACGAGGACACTAGTCCCGTGCATGAGGGCTCCACTGTCCTAAGCTAATCACCTCCAAAGTCCCCACCTCCTGATACCAGCCTTTTGGGGATTAGGATAGCAACGTATGAATGGGGGGGACACAAATATTCCATTGCACCATCGCTGCACGATGTGCTCCATGATGTGCAGCCCCTTCCTGGGGGACTCAGATGGCCCCTGTAGAATGAGCGTAATCATCGGTCAGGCTCCCTTTCAAGAGAGAGACAGTCCCTGAACTCTTCACACCCCCTCCTCATCAGCCATCCTCACCCTCCCTTCCCCAACCCCAGCCCTCCAGGAGTAAAATCCATTCATCCTTCCTTAGAAGACAGCCCGACCCCAGAGCCTACATTCCCAGATCCTGTGCCACCCAAGGGTGACGATGAGGTCCCAGCTCACCTGGATAAGCATGAGCCCTCCACTGGAAGGGGCTGTGCAGAGACAAGGCCTGGACTCCCCAGCCTGCAAGACTCACACAGATACCCCCAGAAATGCCAAGCGGGGCACCTCTGTGGCCAATTGTCCCGGCTCTCTTTGGAGAGGTGAACGGGCCATCCATCACCGGCTGGCTGTGGCGCCGGCCACTGGCTTTCCACGCCAAGGCTTGTCTCCATTAACATCATCTAGTTTTTAGATTTTCCTAATTAAGAAAGGTTCCCACCAGCAACAGCAAAAATCCTCACCACCTCTTTCATTATCTCAGCTTTTCTTCCCCTTAATTACTATTGAGCTCCTGGCTGATTAAATTAGTTTTTTGAGGTCCTTTCTGAAATCTTGGGGAAATTATCTAAAAATCATGAAATCAATTCCCTTACGCTGTTTTAATCCTTTATGCCGTAGGCTCAAAGAGGGACGGGCAGACAAGTGCAGGCCCTCTGAGGAGTGTGCAGCTCCACACTGCTTGCCAGCCTTCTAGGGCCTTTGTGGACCATCTGGGTCAATTTCCTTCCAAGTAAATGAAATGCAAATAAAAATTCCAGCAGTTTTTCAGCTGCCGGCTGCCCGCTGATTAGCATGACAGAGGCCGGGAGATGAGGCCTGACCCGGTGCACTTCCCCTCATCTCATTAAGTTGTAACTCCACCGCCGCTGCATTCATGCTGTTTATTGACGCTGAAAGGCGTCTTTATCCAAAACTAGCTAAATTCACATTCAGAGTTTTTACTTGGAAGTCTTGCCTGCTCCAGCAGCCACATGAAAGTGAACCTATTGTGGCTGGCTCATGCGTCCTGCTGATTCCGAAACAATCTGGAGGGTTCCCAAAAAATGTTTATTTCACAAGTTTATATCCTCCCATCCTCCTCCTCCCCCAGCCGCAAAATGCACAGGGACTCTCCTCTCCACGCGGGAAGAGGCAGGGGTGAGTGTGGGAAGAATCCTAAAGTCAAGTTCTTTGCCACGCTGGGAAGGACTCATGGCCTGAATGACTCTGTAGGTCGGGTGCAACCTGCCACAGCTCTTGGGGACCCGCTGAGCTTTCTTACCTGGGCATTGGCTCCTGGGAGACCCCTGGCCGGGCACACGGCTGTTTCCCCTGGGTCACATCTCCTTGATCTCCCTTCTTTCAAAAGTGTTTGAAGGGCAGTTTCCCTCTCTCTGTGTCTGTTAACCTTAGGAGAAAACAGCATGACAGTGGCCCTGATTTGCGGTCGGGGTCCTCGCTGTTCTCCGGCTTTGCCCCACGCTCTGTTTGCAGGCAGGGCTGATCCGCTCACCGCTGGGGTGGGGAGGTCCCAGGGCTGTGTGGCCTTCCTCCCGTTTCCACCTAAGAGAATGCTTCAGGGGAGACGGGAGGTATTTATCTTCGGAAATTGACAGTGTAGGGGAACGAGATGAGATTCAAGAGGAGGAGGAAGTCATTATTATCCGTGATTCTCTGTTGCCCCCAAATGAAACATGACGATCAAAACCCAATGTCTATGAGCCGTTTGGGATTACAGCTGGGGAGAGAGCTTTGAAATAGAATTTAATGAATAATCTGGTTGATGAGTGACTTTTTTTATATAAAGTAAAGCCTGATGCTTTTTATAGATCCTGGTTAGCATTCAGCCCACCGGGTGTGCGTGGATTTGTACGTGGCAAAAGGGTTGGCATCCTTCGGAATGCTCGCCTGAGATCTTTAGCAGTCCAGAGGCATTTTTGAGCCGAGTCAACAACGGTGGACCTGCTACATTGCTTTACCAGTCTACAAAACCATGTTAACCCTTTGCCCACAGGATCTATGCTGAGGATTATAATCAACATTTTTCATTGAAATCACTTTCTACTTGGGTTTTCTTTTAGGGCTGGTTCTTTCTCATGGCCTAAATCAGCAGGTTGGTCATTTTACAGGTTGGCTTTGATTTTCCTGCTGTTGGTACAAACATTTCATTACCTCTTGGGTTGGCCAACAGGAGGGGTGGGTGGGCCTAGGGCTGGGAGCCACGCCTATCCACAGCAACCAGGGGTTTGGGGGGCATCGGCTTTTCCCAGCCTGCCCAGCTGCAGGCGACCAGCATATGCCAGATGGCTTGCCACTGTACAGGAGCAAAAGACAGCACCAGGGGTGACCTTGGTAGGACCTTCCTGTAGGCAGCAACGCAGGACCCTCAGCGTCTGATGGGTGACTGCCGAAATCGTGATGGGGTGGCAACCCAGGTGAGCTTGCCTGGCTGGCCATCTAAGTGGACATTGCTTTTGAGAAGTGAGCCAGGACCCACAGCATTAAAGGTGACATTTTATAAAGGTGCCATCTTACAATGAGTCCTCTCCTGACTCCAAAAGTTATGCATAGACAGCCTCATTTCTCAGATCAGGAAACTGAGGCTCAGAGGGCCACTGTGTTGCCCGAAGCCACGGAGCGGGAGTTGGGAGCCGGTCTCCCTGACCCCGGAGCGCGTACCCCTCGCAACACGCTGTCCCGTCTTCTCCACACCGCACCGCGCGCCACACATTTCCCGTCTCCAGTTCAGACACGGGGCGGGCGCTCATGTGCCGCAAAGAAGTAAAACCACAGACCGTGAGAGCTACGCACAGGACATCCAGCAACCCAGGGGTATATCTCTTCCATGCTGCCCGCCACGGGCTGTCTGCGCTGCCTGGCAATGCCGTCTGCCCAGCCAGGAAGCAGAGGTGTGATCACAAGAAGAAAGAATGAACGCCCTCAATGCCTTTTGCCGTCTCCACCGGGTGTTGCCGCACCTCACTGGGGATGTGACTGACCCTAGCTGAGGCTTCTGGGTACACTCAGAGCTGGGCCGGGGCTTTCTCATCTTCCCTGCAAGCCAGGGATGTCCCAGGGACCCGGCAGGCCAGGCCACAGCTCTGCTGCATCCTGCCCTCCCCTCACTATGCAAACCTGGGGAGGTGATCACCACGCAGGCTGACTCCAGAGTGGCCACTGTCCCCACGGTGGATCAGGGACAGTCCCCACTCACCATGTCCCTGAAGATGAGAATCAGTGTTGTCCCTGTTGTGATCATACGAAACTATAGTATATTAAATAATAAAGCCAGAATATCGGCAGGCGGGCCCTACGCCAGGCACTGTATCAAATGCTTTACAACCGTCCTGGGTGTTAAACAGGTAGAGGATGTCATCATTGGCTCCGGCAGCACCTGGCCTATGGTCTACCTGTGTGGTCCAGGGATCAACAGCATCCGCATCACCTAGGAGCTTGTTAGGAAAGCAGAATCTTGGGCCCCACTTCAGTCTTACTAAATTTTAACCTGCACTTTAAGACTATTGCTATGTATTGCTTTCATGATTTGATCAAAAAGGAAGTAAAAGGCTGGGTGTGATGGCTCATACCAGTAATCCTAGCACTCTGGGAGGCCGAGGCGGGTGGATTGCTCCAGGTCAGGAGTTCGAAACCAGCCTGAGCAAGAGTGAGAGCCCATCTCTACTATAAATAGAAAGAGATTACTTGGACAGATAAAAATATATAGAAAAAATTAGCTGGTCATGGTGGCGCATGCCTGTAGTCCCAACTACTTGGGAGGCTGAGGCAGCAGGATTGCTTGAGCCCAGGAGATTGAGGTTGCTGTGAGCTAGGCTGACGCCACGGCACTCACTCTAACCTAGGCAACAAAGCGAGACTCTGTCTCAAAAAAAAAAAGGAAGTAAAAAAAAAAAATGACAGACTATTGCCATGTGGCTCATATGCACATTAAAATTTGAGAAGCACTGGTACGGAGTTCTCTTGAAGTAGCATAAAGGAAAGAGTGTGATTTTTTTTTTTCCCTTGAGATTTTTAACTCACATGGGACTATACACATGAGTTCTGAGCCAAATTGGAGCTTCTTGAATTTATGTTTCCTTTGCCCCTGGTAAAAAGAGTTTTTCAAAACTTTTTTAAAACTTATTATTCCTTTCAGGTCTTTATGAGTATTTGTTTGTTTGTTTGTTTTTTGAGACAGAGTCTCGCTTTGTTGCCCAGGCTAGAGTGCCATGGCGTCAGCCTAGCTCACAGCAACCTCAAACTCGTGGGCTCAAGCGATCCTCCTGCCTCTGCCTCCTGAGTAGCTGGGACTACAGGCATGCACCACCATGCCCGGCTAATTTTTTCTATATATATTAGTTGGCCAATTAATTTCTTTCTATTTATAGTAGAGACGGGGGTCTCGCTCTTGCTTAGGCTGGTTTCGAACTCCTGACCTCGAGCAATCCGCTTGCCTCGGCCTCCCAGAGTGCTAGGATTACAGGTGTGAGCCACCGTGCCCGGCCTCCTTTATGAGTGTTAAGAAGTTTTTACCCAACGCGGTCAATGTCCTTGAGCGCCTTCAGAGTGCAGTGGGTGACTATCTTAGGTCGTCCTCACAGCAGTCCTGGGAGCTGGGGACTACGGTTGCTGCTTCTCTGTTACAAGTAAAAAGCTAGACCGTAAGGGACCAGACAGTGGCACTAGGTGAATGGCACAGCTGGGATTCGATCCCAGGTCTCTCTGACTTCACAGTCCCCACCCTCCCACTAGATACCAGGCTGACTCAGCTGCCAAGCCAAGCAAAGTAAATTTAAAATGGGTCAAAATCATATATATCACTACTCTTTTATCTGGAAGGGAAGTGTTTTAAGGCCAAATAAAAACATTCCAAACATAATTGTGTCTTTATATCCCTAACACACTATCTCATGGAAAGAGCAAGAAATGGGTTGCTTTCTTTTCTTTTTACCTATAATGCTATTCAGGTTGTTGCCAACGGGATTTAGAGCTTCGGGAAACGGCTGGTTTAGATTCTGAGGGAAAACAACTCAGAAAGGAGACATGGTATCTTTGTGGCTATCGTTAATTTGCCTGGCCGTCCTGGGGCGGGCTAGCGGAAATACGGCATAATGACAGTAAAAAGAGAAGACACTAATGCATAAATATGGGGCTCGGGGAGACATTGGACCACTTCATCAAGGTCATCACCAGAGTTAGACACCGCCCCGTCCCGAAGCTTAGGAATGTCTCTTCTCTGGTAGAAGCCGAACAAGCAAGAGAGAGAATGCACTTTGCAACACGCAGCCTTGCTCTTTAAATAATAACAGAAAAGATGACTTTCTCCCAACTTCCACGGCACTGTCATCACGAACACTGGCTGGGTTAGGTGCCGGCTCTGCCTAGCCTTGTAAACTGGAAGTGAATACTCACTCAGAACAATTTACCTTGATGATTTTTGGAAAGAACGTGGTTTCTGGGCTAGAATCCTGGAAGTTCCGCAGGGAGTTTCCTACATTCTCTCTTCACCAGGCCAGTGGGGATTCCCTTTCAAGCTGGGTAAGAGACATGTGGATGGAAATAAATCATCATATAAAATGCATGCATTGCAATCAAATAAGTAACCTCTCAAAAATGTGTTTCTTTGGGGGGATTAGCAGGAAAGTACTGGTCTTTCATGCAGATGCTATCCAGATTCTACCAAGCAATCAAGAAGCATAATATTTTCACACTAACTTTTTAAAATGTAACTTGATGGAGAGATGAGAAAAGGTTGCCTCCCGGGATTTGCGGGGTCATGCAACAAGAATTCTCAGAGCAGAGGCTGATGTGGACATTGCATCCAAGGGGGTGTCAACTTATTAATTCACAAAACACTTAAAGACCCTGATTTCACCAGTTTGCTTCATTCAACTCCAGGTTAGACAGTTTCCCCTTCTCTCTCCACCCTCTCTTCTCACTGTGCCCCACCCGCCACCCCATGCCAACCTCCCCTGCGGGGTTCCCGAAGCCCTCTTGGTACTGCCTGGCCACCAGAAGGTCCTCAACGCAGCAAAACTCCAAACTCGTCCTTCTACTAAGTACTTAGGCCCCAAAATATACTCTCCTCTCTTTTTCCTCACCCCATCCAAATTCAGCAGCAATGTAAATCTCGATTATGTGTAGATGAGAAATCAGGCCTGCTAAACTAATTCGCTCTAAGGTGTGAATGATTGATAGCCCCATAAACATCCCTTAGCTATTTGCATTTTAAAAGAGGATTTTATGCACCCTACTGAATCGCCCTTTGCATGCATTTCAAGCTTGGGAAGAGGAGTTTCGTTTTGTTTTGTTTACCACATAAGCAACTTGGAACCTGTCATACAAAAGGTCAAATCTTTCCATCATTTATAATAAGTTCACTGGTTGAGTTAAAACCTCTGGACCCGCATTATTATTTTCATGACCATTCGCCTAACGCTGTGCTGGGCCCTGCCTGGGGTAAAGCCCCCTGGTGGGACAAACAAGTTCTCTGCGCTTGATCTCTACAAATCTAGAGCTGAACTGAGGGGATCCTGTGTCCATCTTGCCTCACCCCATCCATGCCGGGACAGAAAGTCCCCAGATAACAAGCTCGGCTGCATTCAGATCACTGCTTGGAATTACCAAGCAGTGCTTGGGTGGCATCTAGCAAGATGAGAGAAACTCTGATTTTTGTAATAATGTTCCTGCTCCCCGCCTTCCACCTCCTGCTGTTAATATAATAGATTTTGCTATAGACCCTTAACCTTGTGAATTGTAGATTCACTTCCACTTCCAGAACTATGAGCTCTGGTAATAAGAAACAGAAAGAATCCCAGGCGAGCTTCACTTTGAAGAACAGCAGGCATTTAGAGGGTGTTACCATGTACTGAACATTCACTAACTGATAAGCACTCTGTTAAAGTGTTTAACCTTACATCAATCCTATTGAAGAAATATTATTCCCCTATTTTACAGATAAGGAAAGCAAGACTCAGGGAAGTTAAGCAACTTACCCAAGGTGCCACAGCTAGTATAGCAGAGCCAAGATTCAAATCCAGATCGGTCTAACTCTTAAGTGCCAACTGTTAACTACTATGTTGCAGTATATGTAGTAAAAGGAATGTCATGATCTTAGAGTCACTTCACGGTGACTCTTGGCCAAGCTTAAGGGATTTTCATGCAAATAGTAAACTCTGGCCTGGAAGAAGCCAACTTGAGCCAAAATCATTCATCTCTTGTTCCTTTCTCTCTTCTTTTCTTTAACCGATGGGACACAGCTCCAGGTTAAAGTGGCCATTTTCAGCGTTGTGCGGTACGAGATGCTGACGTAGGGTGATGTTGCCACGCTAGTTCACTAACACTCCCGGTCACAGTAAAATCTCTGCGCAAGTCCCTGCCACGTCACATGAACCTCACTTTTAATGTGACATTGCAAATCAAATGATATGGTAAGTATACCAAAGGCTTGACTTTTTACCAGAATGCAGAGATGATTCCTTTCATAAGTTCAGGATCTTTTGAGGTGCTCATTACCTGGCCTTATATTTATATTTTTTGTAAACTTGCATTTGGGTATATCAAGTCTTCTCTAAATAGAATGCAAGCAATTTGCTGGTTTCCTGAGTCTAATTCTGGACTTTAAACCGTAACAACATAAAGTGCTAGAATGGGATTCACGAAGATAAAAAAAGAA
This sequence comes from Microcebus murinus, assembly GCF_040939455.1. NCBI lineage: Eukaryota > Metazoa > Chordata > Mammalia > Primates > Cheirogaleidae > Microcebus > Microcebus murinus. The sequence goes on along the minus strand of NC_134116.1, from coordinate 76,257,723 downwards.
ACTATGTTAGAGATAGAGACTAAAAGTTTTGAGGAAAAGGTTCCCTGAAAGGAATGTTGCCTGTGACCCATCTTCCCACGGGTGGCACAGATCCAGCCCCTGAGCCATTCTCTCTCTGTTTAAAAGAGCGTCCCGGCCGGGCGCGGTGGCTCACGCCTGCAATCCTAGCACTCAGGGAGGCCAAGGTGGGCGGATCACTCAAGGTCAGGAGTTCAAAACCAGCCTGAGCAAGAGCGAGACCCTGTCTCTACTAAAAATAGAAAGAGATTACTTGGACAGATAAAAATATATAGAAAAAATTAGCCGGGCATGGTGGCTCATGCCTGTAGTCCCAGCTACTCAGGAGGCTGAGGCAGAAGGATCATTTGAGCCCAGAAGTTTGAGGTTGCTGTGAGCCAGGCTAAAGCCATGGCACTTTAGCCCGGGCAACAGAGTGAGACTCTGTCTCAAAAAAAAAAAAAAAAACAACAACAGCGTCCCATCTCTGTGGGAGTTGAGGGCAGTCTGTGATACAGTGACAAGGACGCTGTTTCTTGAAGGACCCGCTCCCCCACCGGACAGCCTGGCATCATTCGTTCATTCACATTTTATCAGTCACCTACAAAGTGTGAAACTCTGTGTTAGGTGTGGGTTCAACTGTGAAGACAACAGACCAGTCCTTGCCCTTGTGGAGGTTATGTTCCAGGTGGGGGACAGAGGGGATTAACCAGGTTGGCCACTGAGACAGTGCCGGAATAGTTGGGCTTCATTAGCCAGTAGCCAGAGAGTCATAGAAAAATCCATTGTGAAGAGCTTTGGGCTGGTAAGACCAGTGATAGGCATGTAGCCCTAGCTAGAGACAGGGAAATAGAGTCTATTCTCTACCTTATAATTTTTGCCTTGTACGCTATCATTGCTAACAACTCTTGGAAGCAGCCATCATCTCCGTTTTATAGAAGACTAAATGGAGTTTAACAATATTAAGTTCCTTGACAAAAGTCACATGGCTAGTTGAGTTGGGGAGCCAACATTCAAACTCAGGTCTGACTATCCCTAAGCCTTAATTTCCTTTCACTAAATCTTTTTCCTAACAGCTTTTTCATTTTTTATTTTATTTTTATCAAAGTTATATCTAGACATAATTTAATGACCCAATATATTTCTACGAGGTGATAATCATGCTAAGTGCTCCTCCCCCTCCCATTTCTCCTTCCTCAAATGTAACCTCTTTTAATTCTTTTAGATGACTTATTGCTACTTCTTTTTTTTTTTTTTTTTGAGACAGAGTCTCGCTTTGTTGCCCAGGCTAGAGTGAGTGCCGTGGCGTCAGCCTAGCTCACAGCAACCTCAAATTCCTGGGCTCAAGCAATCCTCCTGCCTCAGCCTCCCAAGTAGCTGGGACTACAGGCATGTGCCACCATGCCCAGCTAACTTTTTCTATATATATATTAGTTGGCCAATTAATTTCTTTCTATTTATAGTAGAGATGGGGTCTCACTCTTACTCAGGCTGGTTTTGAACTCCTGACCTCGAGCAATCCGCCCACCTCGGCCTCCCAGAGTGCTAGGATTACAGGCATGAGCCACCGTGCCTGGCCTTATTGCTACTTCTTGACTATTTAGTTTTAGGTCTTACCAGTTGACCTCTCACTTGAGTAGATGAAGATTTAGCTCTCTTTCCTTCTATCCTTCCAATATAGTTTGAAAAAACACATTGGCCACAAAATTTGGTGTTTACATTGTTCTGACAAAGCAGACTGGCAGAGTGAGAAGTTTGGCCAACTCTCTCCCCAGAAAGCAATGACAAAGTTGGGCAAAACTGTTAAAAATAACCATTTCAGGATGCTGGAACTCAATCCAAGGCATACAAAACTTAAGAAATATTTATTCAAAAAAAAACTATTAAACCTTAAGATAAGAGCAGTGGAAGTCTGTGGCATTTTGGCCTGGACTTGATCCCATCCACCACCTGGCCCCCCAACCACAGCCAGCTCTGGCTGGCTGGCAGTTCTAGGGCGGGACAGGCCATGAAAACCAGCAGCTTCACCAGTGAGCTGAGTTGATTAGGAAAAACCCCATGCGCTGAGCAGGGTTGTCAGAAACAGCAGTGATCCCAACTTTAAACAAATGGGAAAGGCCAACATCACAGCTAGCCTGGGGTTGGGGAAAATAACAGACTGTCAGACTAGCCAGAAATGTAAAGAGAGATCCATGGAAGAAAACAACCCTAATGGCCTTGACAATCTCTCACGTATCCCTGGCAGTCTGGAAAGCCGCACACATGTGCAAGGCTGTGCACATGCTCAAGAAAGACCAGAGAGGGCCCTACCTCGCCATGCACCCCTGGTTGCACACACAGAGAAGGCACAGGGGAGCTGCTGAGAAACAAAACCAGGGCAGGCTTGTAAATGACCTAAATTTTGAGTGTGTTCCCCAACCCCATACAGATCTAACAGCAAAGAATAGAATTCTTACTGTCTTAAGGTATTTGAGTACAGCTTCTGATAAATCCCTGGTAGACCAGCCCTGACACAAGGATGATCCCTAGGAAGCCAGGATTAAAATTAAAAATGAAAAATTAAATTAAACTGACAGTTTAAGGTTGCTATGAGCTAGGCTGATGCCACAGCACTCACCTGGGCAACAGAGTGAGACTCTGTTTCAAAAAAAACCCCAAAATATGGGTGTGGTATGCACCAACTGGGGGTTGGGACAAGCTTGAAGCACTGGCACAGAGGGGAGGAGGGGTGGCAGGGGCAATATACGTAACCCCAACAATATTTGTACCTCCATAATATAATGAAATTAAAGGAGGACAAAAATAAATAAATAAGTCTGACAAGAGACAATAGCCACTGCACATTGTAAGGGAAACAAGTTCCTTGAAATTAGTACAGATAAGTCACCAAGCAAACAGATAAACAAACAAAAACCTCAGCAATAGCAACAACCCTGCGGGTGGGGAGAGGTAGAATCTGAATCTAGATTTGCTCCAAAATATTATCCAAATATCTAGTTTTTGACAAAAATTTACAAGATATGCAAATAAACAGGAAAATGAGACCCATACTTAACAGGGAAAAAAATAGTCAATATAAACTGTCCCTGAGGGGTTTCAGATGTTGAATTTAACAAAAACTTCAAAGTAACTATTATAAATATGTTCAAAGAACTAAAGGAAATCATGTTTAAAGAATTAAAGGAAAATATGATGACAATAACTTGTCAGAGAGAGTATCAATGTAGAGCTAGAACTTATATAAGAAAAGAAACAAGTAGAAAATCTGGAGTTGAAAAGTGAAATAACTGAAACTGGGAAATGAAAGTCTCAGCAGTAAATCTGAGATGGCAGCAGAAGTAGTGAAAGATCAATAGAAATTATCCAAACTGAAAAACAGGATAAAGAAAAATGAACAGAGCTTCAGAGACCTGTGGGGCACCATTACACATAACAACATTTGCATAGAGTCCCAGAAAGAGAGAATAGAGAGAAAAGGACAAAAAACATTTTTGAAGAAATGATGGCTAAAAACTTTCTAAATTGGCACACAATGCAAGGGTATGTATTGAAGTTCATATCTTACATATGGATATCCAATTGCTACACCACTGATCAAAAGGACTATTCTTTTTCCATTGAATTGCCTTTGCAGCTTTGTCAAAACTCAGTTGTCCATAGAGACATGATCTCATGCTGACCCTCTATTCTGTTTTGTTCATTTGTTCATCTACCTTGATGCCATCATTACACTGTGTTGATTATTGTTCTTTTTTAAGTCTTGAAGTCAGGTAGTGTTAGCCTACCAACTTTGTTCTTCTTTTTCAAAATCATTTTGACTATTATAGGTCTTTTACATTCCCACACAAATTTTAGAATAACATTGTCAATTTCTACAAAGAAAGCCTGCTGGAACTTTGATTGGGGTTGGATTAAATCTATAGATTAATTTGGAGAAGAAAATTCACATTTTAACAATACTGAGTTTTCTGACCATAGCAAGGTATATCTCTCCATTTATGCAGATAATTTTCAGTCTAAGTGTTTCACATAGTTTTATCCCACTATAAAGGTATAATTTTTAAATTTTTGATTTTTAATTATTCATGAGTACTATATAGAAACATAATTGATTTTTGTATATTGATCTTATATGCTGTAAACTTATAAATTCATTTATTTCTAGTATTAAATAGTTTGGAGATTCCATCGGATTTTCTACATAAACAATTATATTATTATGAAAAGGCAATTTTAATTCTTCCTTTCCAAGATGGATTGCCTTTTGTTATTCTTTCATCTGTCTTATTGCACTGTCTAGAACCTCCAGCAAAATGCTGAATGGGAGTGATGAGAGCAGACACACCTGCTTTGTTCCTGATCGTAGGGCGAAAGCATGCAGTCCTTCACAGTGAGTACGGCAATGCCTGTGGAATGAATGCAGGTGCCTTCACAGGTAGAGGAAGTTCCCTGCAATTGGTGCTAAGGTTTCTTGTCGTTATCATTAAGAAGGGAAGTTGAGTTTGTCACATGCTTCTTTTGCATTCATTGGGGGGATCATGTGGTTTTTCTCAAGTTTGTCAACATAGTGAGGTAGTTAATTGATTTTCTTATGTTAAACCAACCTTTCATTCCTGGCTAAACCACAGGAGGTTAAAAATGTATAACCTTTTTGACATATGATTAAATGTGATATGTCAACAAATATATAAAGTTTTTTTGCATATAGTTTTCTTTTCTTGTAATGTCTTTGTCTGGTTTTGGTATCACCGTAATCTGGCTTCATAGAATGTGTTGGAAGAATTTCCACCTCTTCAATTTCTTACAAGAGTTTATATAGAATTGGTAATATATTTTTTTCCTTAATACTTAGTATAATTTGCCAGTGAAGCATCTGGGCCTGGGGTTTTCATTAAAGGAAAAGTTTTAAATGCAAACCCAATGGCTTTAGTAGATATAGACATATTCAGGTTGAATGAGCTTTGGCAGTTTATATCTTTCTAGGAACTTGGCAGCATCTAATTTGTCAAATTTATAGACATAAAGTTTTTCATAACATTCCCTTATTATCTTTTTAACATTTGTAGAACCTGTAGTGACGTCACCTATCTCATTTTTGACATTGTAATTTTACTACAATAGATTTATATTTTATTATTAAATTTTATTATTACAGTAAAATAAAGTACAATGTTTATTTGCAAATTGTGATATTTGTAATTGAAATTTATGTCTTCTCTTTTTCTCTAATCAATCTGGCAGAGGTTTATCAATTTTATTGATCTAAGAAAAAACTTCTGGGTTTCATTCATTTTCTCTATTGTGTTTGTGTTTTTCTATTTCATTGCTTTCCATTCTTATCTTTGTTATTTCCTTTATCCTGTTTACTTTAGATTTAATTTGTTCATCTTTTTTCTAATTTCTTAAGATTAAAGCTGAGGTCATTGATTGGAGACCTCTCTTCTTTTCCAATACAAGTGTTTAGTGTGATATATTTCTCCTCCAACTCTGCTTTAGCAGTATCTAACAAATTCTTTTATATTATACTTTCATTTTTATTCTGTTTAAAAATGCACTCTAATTTATTTGACCCATGTTGTTTAGAAGTATGTTATTTAAGTTTCTGTCAATGGAAAAGAAGTTAAACTCTGTAAAATAATTTAAAGAGGTTTATTCTCAGCCAAATTTGAGGATCATGACCTGAAGCCACACCCAAGAAGCCTTGAGCAAGTGGACTTGCTGTGGTTGGGTTTTGGATTTATACATTTCAGGGAGACAGGGATTACAGGTAAAGTCACAAATCAACACATGAAAGGCATGCATTGGTTTGGCCCAAAAAGACAGGACATCTCGAAGCAGGGGCTTACAAGTCATAGGTGGATTTAGGGACTCTTTAGTTGACAATTGGCTGAAAGAATTAGGCTTTGTCCAAAAGACCAGGAATCAGTGGAAAGGAATGCTTGAGTTAAGATAAGGGTCTACTATATTTCACATGATGTTATACCAGAATCAGGTTGGGAAGTAAACCACATCATAAAGACCTATTTACTGCGATTTTATCATTTGTGGGCATGACTCACCAGTCCCCCTTAGACAGGAATTTGGGCAAAAGAAACAGATCAGAGTTTAGTCCTCATTTCCAAGTACTTGGGAACCCTCCAGATATCTTTCTATGATTGACTTCTACTTTGATTCCATTGTGATCAGAGAGCATATTTCGTTTGACTTGAATCCTTTAAATTCATTCAGACTTGTTTAATGCCCCAGAATATGACCTATCTTGGTCAGTATTCTGCATGCACTTTAAAAGACTGTTGATTCTGCTGTTGTTCGGTGGAGTATTCTGTAAATGTCAATTAGGTCAAGTTGGTTTACAGTGCTGTTCAAGTCTTCTACATCCCTACTGGTTTTCTGTCTACTTGTTCTATCAGTTATTAAAAAACAGATAATAAAATCTCTAACTATTATTGCAGACTTTCCCATTTCTCTTTGTAATTCTGTCAGCTTTTGCTCCATGTATTTTCAAAGTCAGCCATAAGATGCACACAGTCTTAGGCTTGTTATGTCCTCCTGATGAGTCAACTCGTTCTCTGCACGAGGGGAAGAACGGCACTAAGGTAGGGGTGTTGTGAGGGTACAAGAGCCCCCACCTTGCAGACACTCCTGGGGTGTGTACGCGGCGTTCAGGCAGGTCCTCAGGGCAGCGCCGTATTGATCTGGCACCAACGTCAAGGACAGAGAGTCAGGGGCTCTCTCCAGCCTCTCTCCAAAGCCAGGGCTGGGAAACACGGTCTCCCGTGCAACAAGAAATGACTCTCTGAGAGAAGCAAAATTGAAAAAACAATTATAATTGAATCATTTTAGGATTCTCACCCTCAGAGGTAAGCAGGGGCTAAACCCGTCTCTGTTTGCGGGACATTTCAAAGTATTCATAATCCTAGACCCACTAGTATCTGGCTTGATGAGGTGTTCACTGTTTTGATGAGTTTTCAAGGCTATTTTCACTCGCACTCTGGACTCTATCTGGTCAGAGGCGGGGAGTGGGCGTGGGGTGGGCGGCTAAACGCTGCTTGCGCTCCCCCTCAGTGGTCTCCTTTTCACAGGTGATGTCAAATACAGGTCCTCTGAAACTTTTAGTCGAAAACACTATGGGCAGGGAATCATCTCCCAGATTCTCCTCGCTGTGCAACACTGAGAAAGTACGACCGGCCAGTTCTGAATTTCCCAGTGGACTTGCACCATGATATGGACAGACAGAGTAGCCTTTGGGGGCCGATTTCTTCTAGATCACAGCCCTTGCCCTCACCCTGTAGCTCCTCCCAGAAGACCAACTGCGCACAGGGGCCAGCTCGACAGGAGGCTAGGATGGCTGGATGCGCTTTCTCCCGGGTCCTGGGAGACCTTTTTCAACATCTCACGGGTCCTGCAAACCCTAAGGCAGCATCTGTCTCCACCCCTGCTTGTCCTCAGGCCAAAGCCATCTAGAGAGGGGGGTAGAGGTGGGGAGCTTTGGGCACGTGGGGGCAAGGCTGAGCACCCCGGGTTGGGGGCGTGGCGTGGGGGGCCGGACCGCAGGTGAGAGGCAGCCTTCCATCTCATGCAGGGAGCTCTTCTGGGGGATGCATGTCACTCCCTAACAAAGATGAGGCCAGACTGGGACCCAAAGTGACTGATGGAAGCTCTCAAGGCTGAGCAGCACTGAGAGAGGGACATATGCTTCTAGCCTTTTAGACACAGAAAAAAGCATGTGCGAGCCTTTCCTGCCCACTCTGTCAGGGAGCGGGTTCAGATGCTGGGAGCCAGGCCGTGCGGGGAAGGTGAGTCAGGGGCGTTCGCTCTCACACAGACCCCACGGCCACCCGAGAGGCAGAGGGAAGGGGGCAGCTGAACCCGGGCCACTCCCGGTGGGTGTGGGTCCCTGGCCAGGAGCAGCTTAGACAAGCCGTGGAAGTTGAAAATGGCCCTCTGGTTGAACTACAGCTCTGCACTGTGGCCTCGAGGGACTGGGCGGTGTTGCACTCTCCTCTCGACGGTGCACATGGGACCCCAGGTGGCCCACGTCACTGGCCCTGAGCTCTGCAGTCCTGCAAAGGACACCACCAATCCCACTTCCCACTGCTGGACATCTACGGAGCGTTTGCCCTGTGTCAGTCACTGCCCAAGAATCTCGTGAGCATCGTCTCATTTTATCAGTCGGTAGATATTGACTGAGAGCCGGTTCGTGCCAGGCACGGGCGTTCAATCCGCACGACAAACCCGTGAGGTGAAAGTAAAAATGGTTACTCCCATTTTACCCACCAGGAAACTGAGGCAACCTCGGGAGTGGTTAACTGATTTGCACGCTGTCTCACAGCCAGTAGGTGGCAGAAGTGTGATTCAAACAACGTCTCTCTTCAAGGCAGTGCCGTCTGTCCCCTCTCACGGAATCTTTGGGGAAACATTGCATAGGCTTGTCCCCAAAGGCAAGCTGCTCCGTCTGCCAGGGCTGAGGCCAGGAGTCAAGGAGGAGAGGATCGCAAGGCAGATCCTAACGCCGCTTTGACCTGGCAAATCGTTTCCCCAAAAACATCAGAGAATTTTTATTTGACCGGCAAGACTGGCATGGTTTCTCCCTGTGTTAGTCCTCATCGTCTACTTCCCAAACTTCCTTTCTTCTTCTGATCTTGGTGTCACGTGGCTGAGAGTACTGCCCAATATTCTTGCAAACCTCAGGCCCAGACACATGCAGGGTCCACTTCTCTGGTCCATGAACAAACCTAAACCAGTGCCCAGTGGCACGTGGCATCTGGAGATGGCTTTGCTGCTCTCTCTGTAACTGGTGAGCCCCTGGGGGCAGGAGGGAGGCAGAGAGGACCCAAGATGGTGTTGTCTGCACCTCTCCTCCCACCTTGTCTACTCAGTCCTTAGGACCAGGTTTCTGCCTTTCTTTCTGGGTGTAGTCAAATGGCTCTGCTGGTACTGGAAGCTTGACATGAGCCCACCTATTTGGCTAAGTCCTGCCCCTTCCCACCCATGCCCATCATGTCCCTAGATACTGGTGGGAATCTTGCTCCAAATCTGACGGACTTCTTGGAATCATCACCTTTCCACCCACCCAACTTATTCTCCACCTGCCTCTCTTTCCAAAGTGTTTGGAACAAAGGAATGAGATTGCCATAGACGCAAACTATGCAATGAAAACAAGGTAGATACGAACAGAGACCTGGAAACTTCAGCGATCTCAGGCCTGCAGAACCCACGCTGACATGATTAAAAGTGAAGATTAGCTAAAGAAAGAAAAGGCCAATGAGAAGACAAGTGGGTCTACAATGGAAGCTTAGAAAAAGAAAAGTTCCAAGACAAATGTTGGCAGTGCCCATCCAATCTCTGTCTGGGAATAGGGCAATTTGATCAAGAACTTAATCTAGCCATCATTTTGTGGCAAGGTTATATTCCAGAGAAAGGCTTCATCCATCTATCTTGGCCTAATACCATTATTTAGCCATCTAACCAACTCCCTGTGCTCCAATTCCAAGCTTACTAAACAACGTCCTCATAGTAATTCCAACAAATCTACCTTTTCCATAGTGCATCTAATGTGAAACTATGTGCTAATCTGGTCAACTGGACCACTCCATTTTCATTGTAAATTAGTAAGTAGACATTCTAGTTTTATGCATCAGCCTATTGTAATGAGTTAGAACACCTAAGCTTGAGTATCTCCCAAGGAAAATAAAGTTCCTGATCCTGCAAGGCAGAGGACCAGCGACATCTACCAGGTCACTGGTAGACTTGCCTTGGTGACGATCACCTTGTGCAAGTCAGTCAGCCTCCCCACCTGTGACCTCGTACCAGTTCCACTCACAAGCCCGGACCTCTTTGGGGACCACTGGCAGTTGGGTCCAGCTCAGCAGGTTCCCCTGGGCCATGGTGACTTGGACCTTTGGCCACCCAGAGATGGATTTGCCTGTGTGTCTTAGGAGGTGATGCGGGGGTCACCGACCAGGGCAAGGTGTGCCCGCTGCTCTCTGGGCCCTGGTGCATCTGCCGGGAGCCCCTGTGCAGGCCTAGCCCTCAGGCTCCTTGTCAGGGGTCCCATCAAGAGGTTTGAACAGTCCCTCATGGGACAATATTACTCAGTACCACATGTTGGTTCAGAGATTCTGTTTACGAAGCATTTGCACATCCTTTCAATTGACTTTTCTACCTATCTCACACAAAAAAGTGGGTATATTTTGCATTGCTTTGTAGTTGCGAACATGTGGGCTTAGAGAAGGGAAATGACTTGCTCCAGGTCATTCTGGTAGTGAGTGTCAGGACATGCTCCAGACCACAGATCTGAACGACCACAAGCCCAAGGCTTCTTCACCACACCCGAGCAGCTGGGGCACACAGGTGCCCCACCCACTCAAGTTAAATGAAGCCCAAGGAAGCCCTACTTGAATGCAAAATCCTGTCTAAAGGAAATCTTGGAGGTAATCTGTTCAGAGGAGTGCCTGCACGGGCAGGAGAGAAGCAAGTCCCAAGTCTTCACCCAAAACTTGGGTGGAATCATCACCCAAGTCAAGGTGATGATTCCAAGAAGTCCATCAGACTTGGAGCAAGATCCCCACCAGTACCTGGGGACTTGGTGGAGGGTAGGTGGTAGGGGGCAGACGGCCCATGAGAAGGGTGTCAGAGTATCAACGGGTCAGCCCTACGTGTGGCAGCCCCTCAAAACAGACTACACACACGTGTGGCCGCTGCACAGGCAACAGGGACCTAGCCCTGCTCCGTGCTGTTGCGGGAGACTTGGGACTTGCTTCTCTCCTGCCCGCACAGCCACCCCTCTCTGAACAGGTTACCTCCAAGATTTCCTTTAGACAGCATTTTGCGTTCAAGAAGGGCTTCCTTGGGCTTCATTTAACTTGAGTGTGTGGAGCACCTGTGTGCACCAAGACCCGACCATAACAACGCTTCCAACAAGCGGAGCGATGATCACCAATCCCACCCAACACAAGGGGAGAACAAGGGCAGATGGCCAGGAACGGGGCAAGGCAGCTTTCCAACCCTCCTTAACACGCTCACACCCGTAAACACACGAGCGCGTTTCCCGCTTCTGGGCTCTTCCCTGCTCAGGCCTGCTGCCCCTCTGGCGTCCGTCTCCTAACCCCCCGCCCCTGGCATCCCGCACCCCTGGGACCCCCACCCCGGCACCCTCCACCCCCGGCACCCAGACCTGGATGTCCTTGTGGGACAGGACAGGCCCTGAGAGATTTCTCTGGTAATTTGCAATTAGCAAACCGCCTTCACCTGCTAAAATAGGCGACTGCTGAAAGTCACCTGTTGTGGCTTTAGTGTCAGGACAGCGCTGGAGGAGGCAGCTGATTGTGCTCGTTTGCAGAGAACACTGAGGCCGGAGAACGCTGAGGAGCAGAGACAGGAGCCTGGATTCTGGGAAGGAGGAGAACGGGCAGAAGTCAGCATTCTGGGAAGGGAAAGGAAGGGAAGGGAAGAGCATCCATTTCCCTGCACAGTGGTCCCTTTGTGCCCTCACAGCCACCGTGCTGTGACTGAAAGGAGAAGGGCACTGGCATTGCAGAGCCTGTGGCGGAAGGAGACGTGCAGCCTGTGGCCCGTGGGAAGGAAGCGAGCGCTCACCAAGAGCTGCCCACACCAGGGCTCTGTTCCCGGCAGTTTTCCTATATTGCCCCGTGGAGTTTATGATTTCCAGGTGCGTTTATGATTTCCATCTTGCAGATGAGGAAACCAAGGCACAGAGAAATAGCTCAGGGCCACACAAGCAAGCGGCTGGGAAAACCCAGATCTACCCGTCTCCCCAGAGCGCAGGCTCCACACCCCCCCCAGGTGCCTTTCCCGCTGCCCACCCCCCAGCAACCCCTTCTCAGTGCTTAAGTCTCTGCTCAAGAATCACCTCTCCTGACAAGCTCCCCAGTCCTCTTTGGGCCCCCACTGTCCCATGTGGGGACTTCCTGCCTTTCTTTCCCATATGTATGTGAGGCTCGGTGTGGCGTGGATGGCAACCTACTCATTCCTGCCTGACCTGGGCATCTACTGCAGTGCCAAGTGGGTGGCTGTCAAATGAGTGAATGAATGCGGAATGCAATGGGGTGTGAACCTGAGCCTCCTGGCCCTGGTGTCTGTCCCGGTCCCTTGTGCCCCTAGCCCCCTCTCTTCCCAATGAGTCTCATGCACCTGCACCTGCCAGTCCCTTGGAGGTGGCACCTGCCTCCTGCAGCTGAGGGACACCCCCACCCCCACTCCACCCCCTGTGACTACAGTCTCGGGTGAGCTGGACTTAGGTGGTCTAGCCTAGAGGGGAGCAGCTTTTTGGTGCCCCCAAGGGCAGCCTCATGCTTGCAACCCCAAGTTCCCTCTTTTTTTTTTTTTTTGAGACAGAGTCTCGCTTTGTTGCCCAGGCTAGAGTGAGTGCCGTGGCGCCAGCCTAGCTCACAGCAACCTCAAACTCCTGGGCTCGAGTGATCCTTCTGCCTCAGCCTCCCGGGTAGCTGGGACTACAGGCATGCGCCACCCTGCCCGGCTAATTTTTTATATATATATCAGTTGGCCAATTAATTTCTTTCTATTTATAGTAGAGACGGGGTCTCGCTCTTGCTCAGGCTGGTTTCGAACTCCTGACCTCGAGCAATCCGCCCGCCTCGGCCTCCCAAGAGCTAGGATTACAGGCGTGAGCCACAGCGCCCGGCCCCAAGTTCCCTCTTTTGAGGGGCTCAGCGGGGCTGGGGTGCACAGGAGGATGTGGCAGTGAAAGCACTCAGGCTGCATTTCCAGCTGCCGTGGCGGCACCTCCACAGAAGGGAAGCAGCTTTATCTCCCCTCTTCATTCAGTTAAGAGCTTTACCAAATCCCCCAGCATTCCCTGCATGGGTCTAGAACCACCCCTCTGCATTCCTGCTGCCTCACTGAGGGGCAGCTCCTCATAGAGATTTGGAGCCAGAGAGACCTGCGCGGAAATCCCAGCGGTGCCATTTTCTAGCGCAGTGACCCGGTCAGGCAGACTCCCTGAGCCTCCGTGCTCTCACCCGCGCAAGGGGATAACGCTGCCTCCCTCTGGCTGCAGACTGGGACATTTACAATGGACAGAATGTATCGGCTCCTGGTTCTGGAGGCTGGGAAGTCCCGAGACTGTCGGCCAGTGTCTGAAGAGGGCCCTCTGGATACGACGTAGCATGTGGAAGGCACCACATAGGAAAAAGAGAGAGAAAGAGGTGGTGGGGGCCAAACTCATCTTCTTAGCACAAGCCCTTTCTTGCAGTAATGGCACTGATCCATTGGTGAGCGCAGCACCCCATGACGGAAACACCTGCCGCTGGGCCCCACCTCCCAACGCCTTCCTGTGGGAGATTGTGTTTCCAACACGTGAACTTTGGGGGACACATGCAGACCATAGCACTCTGCAAGGGGCAATTTTCACATTTAAAAATCTTCTTGAATGAGGTGCCTTGGTGGCCCACCTCCTGGGGGCCTCGGGCCTCACTAGGCCGTAGGGAAGCATGGAAGGAGGGCCCTGTACCCCTATCACAAGTGTGGCCAAGTAAGCATTTAAAATCTGACAGCCTCCCTCCGTCTGAGGTGATTTCTATGGTCCTATGTACAGCTGGGGTGAATCTGGCAACCCCTGATTTTTGAAATTTTTCACAACCATGGTTTTTCCCAGCAACATTGAACAGGATCCCCTTTCCCCATTAGCACCCTGGGCGGGCAGCATCCCTGTCTTCCCGCAGCGACTTTTCCCCAGTGTCCAGAGCGGAAAACATCAGAGCACGCAGCAGGTTCGGCCAGGACCTGAACGTCCCTCCGACGGCCTGGACCAAGGGGTGGCCGCCACCGTCCTGCGAGCTCCGGCGTGGTGGCCTGTGCTCGCCCAACGCAGCGTGTCCATGGCAGCCTCCAGTTCTGCCCGTCCCAGAAACAGCGCCGGGTTTTCCAGAGAGCTGCACAGCGACTGTTTTAGAAAACTCAGCCCCCAGCAGGCGCGGCATTCATCGCAGCGCAGACCTTCAGTCTGGAGCTCCATCCATCACTGCCTCCTGCCATGCGAGGGTCCAAGACCTGAGCTCCATGCCTGGCATTTCCCGGAGTCACACGGATGGCTGTCAGCAGGTCCCTTTGTCCGGGGGCCTTTGCAGGAAATGGGCCTCATTCTGATACTTCGTTCCCAAACAGAAGTCTAGACTAGGGGGAACGACTCCAAATCTCCATTGATTGTGCCTAATGGAGGGAGGTTAATTTGTGGTCTTTGCCCTCAGCTATCACTAAAGAAAACAGAGATGGTTCATTTTCATATTTGTGACGGATGCCAAAATAAAACGTTGGCTCTTTGCTTTTTCTTTTAAAGAATTATGACTGTGGGGTCTTCCTCAGAATGGCTGGTTAGAATGTGTGAGACTAATTAGTGCTCACTGATGTATTTAGTTCACTATGGGAAACACCAGCCCAAAGACCTCCCTAGGAAAAGAAAAAGCTATCTCAAGGTGAGGAAGACCTTGCTCTGCAAACCCCCTGAGAATTAGATTATAGATGCAAAAAGGCAAATCATCCTTCAGGAAATGTTCTTTAAAAATGCAGACTCACTCTTCTGAGGAAGATTTTATCCTAAATACGGTTTTATTCCTTCGTCAAGAAGTTGATTAAAGTAAACGCTGGCTAACTAAAATGAGTGAAAGGTCTCCGTGGACACCTGGCTTTTGATGAGTTGGTCGCCGTGATTGGGTTGAAAGCGTCGCGGTATGAGAGAGCCTCGTGTGGATGAGCCTTCGGGAGGAGAGACAGCATCAAGCACGCGGGGGCATTTTGTGGGGAGAGGAGGAGGAGGACTGTGGTGGAGGCGGGCTGCAGGCTCCCCAGAGATCTTGAAGGGCGTTGGACGTCAAGGTTCCCGGGATGGGATGGGGTGGACAGACAAGCTTTGCAACCCAATATTAAAGGAAAGCGTGGGCCTGCAAGTGGCAGGGTTTCAGCATCTTCAGGTGGCAGGTCTCGAGTCAACCTCACTTAAAACCCGCCCTGCAATCCCCATCATCCCTGATCACGGTGTCCTTCCAGAGGTGGCCTCATGCTCTCGTGTGTGGCCGCTGCTGCCAGTACTGGTGGCAGACACCCCTGGCTGGCCGACTCGACCTCCCTCTCCAATTCCATTTCCCCGGCTCCCTGCCAGCAAGGGTGGTAAGTGGCAGAAATCCACGAGGCGGAGCTCCACATCTGTCTCTTCTTTGATAACTGCTTTCCAACAGGCGATTTTTAAACCCTTTCAGCCCAGGGAGGAAAAGACTCGTATCTAGCCACTAACGCTATTTCCAGAGTCTCGGGCAGAATGGTTTTGTACCCGTTCATGTCACTTTATACTTTAAAAAGAGTAAGTACCCTCCGCGCAAAACCCTCCGTGGAACTGCAGCACAGCTCAGTGTATGCATCGAGGACTAGGACGAATACATTTTCTTCCACGTTTGCGGCGTTAAATCTCCAGCCCTTATTTTTAACCCAGCGCTATTTCTGAATCAATTTCTATGGTGAGAGAATACCTGGGCGTTTAAATCCATCAAAAAGGAGTAAATGAGCATTTCAGATACATCTATCAAGAAGAAGTGCCCCTTCTCCCCCATCATTGTGGGGCTTTGTCAGTCGCCTGTCAGATGAATGTCCGCGTAAGTGTTTATTAATCACTCCTGCACTCGCTGATGGGCCTGAACACTTTGCTCCTCTGCGTCTCTGACACGCACCAAGTATGCGATGGGTTCTTCTGTCTCTTGAGCACAGTTGCTTACTTTGTTAAAGTTAATTTCCACTCATTTCTGGCTTTGATGGGAAGATTCCTTTATCAATTCAATTCATGTGTGTTGTCTGCAATCAAGGCAATATTGTCTGCTAATGCGAGGTACATTCGGTGCTTTCTCTCCATTTTATGCTAACGCCTTTCTTCTGCTGGTCCTGCCGGAGAGTTTGGGGGAAGAGGCTGTCTCCCCGGCCCCTGTGAGTGAGGGAGCCAGCAGCCATTTTCCCCTCTCCGAATTCCCTGGCTGGACAAACGATGAGCTGCTCTTTTCCCAGGAATCGCCTGGGTTGAAAAAGAAGTCAGTGGAAAAAAGAAGGTTATGGGGACATGTCGTGGCACTTTGGTATTCCCACCACTACCCGCACGCAGGAGCCAGTCTTATTCTGAAATTCAACACACTTTACACTGGCCCTCACAGGGGCTCTTTGTCTACTCTTCCTACACTACCCTTCTATCCCCACAGAATTCCCATTATATCCCAACACGGACTTGTGTGCATCATCTTCTAGCACTGTGCTTTTCAACTTCTCTCTCTTCCCCACCTCATCATGCATTTGCACCCTTTAACCAAAGCTCTACCCTTTCTGAAGATCCGATTCAAGCTTCCCTCTTCAAAGAGGCATTTCCTCCCTGCCTCTGGGCAGTGACAGCTCATCTCTGACGGCTCTGAGAATAAGACTGTGCTGGCCCACGCTGCCTTGTGCCACCCTGTGACAGCAGCAGGACAAGACAGAGCCGGGCAGTCGAGCCAGGCAGACTCAAGCCTGAGAATGGCTCACAGACAGACCTATATGGCCCTGGGCAGTCACTAAATCTCTATAGACATTTCTTCGGAACTAAAATGCATTAAATAATATCAATCTTGTGGAGCTGTTGTCAGTATTCACAATTAACTCATGTAACCTAGTTATCACAGTTCTCAGATGATGTGTGAGCCCAATAAGTGGCAGCCATTGTTACGAATCCCACCTAGACATCAAGTCCCTGGAAGTAGCTGGGTGGGGATGGTGCTTTTCTGTACTGCAGAGGGTGGAAAGTTAAACCTACATGTCTCAGACTCCCTTGCAGCTAAGGTTCAGGTTATACGTAAAGTTCCAATAATTAGATGTATTTGTACAATATCTGGAAGACAGAAGAGACACAATATATCTCAAGAACTATGAAAGGCCAGGCACGGTGGCTCACATCTGTAATCCCAGCACTTTGGGAGGCTGAGGTAGGAGGATCGCTTAAGCCCAGGAAAGCAAGGTTGCAGTGAGCTGTGACTGTGTCTTTGGATTCCAGCCTGAGTGACAGAGTGAGATCCTTTCTCTAAAAAAAAAAAAAAAAGAACTGTGAAGGATCTGAGGTTTTACTCTACATTCAAGCTAACAATGAGTCAACCATACCATCATAGATGCTGGTAGAAGACGCAAGAGTCCTGGGTCAGAGACAAAGAACTTTACTACTGATAGCAATAGCAATATCTAGAATATCGGAATTTTCTTGTGCTGGTTCCTCAAGCCACAATTCCCACAGGGCAACATGAACAAGGCCAGGTGGCACCTGTAAACATAGTGGGATATGTTAAAAGAAAGGAACCCTAAGTGTAGAGAAACCAAATATTTTATACTGGACAGTAGGCATGCCTGCCTTTCACTCTGGAGGGAGGCACTATCTCTATTTCTATATCCAAGGCTGTTTGCTGCACAAGCTCATTCTTGAAACGATGGTCCAGAATAAAGGCAGTCATTTGCCTTTATGAGATGTGAAAAACACAACAGACCCATGGAAAACTGTCTCCCAACAAGACCATCTTCCTGCTGCCAGCTATTGCTTTTGGCAAGGATGGTCATGGAGATCAGGGCTTTTCCACAGCAGCATTCCAGACTCTGATCACTAGCTTCATGGTGCTAAAGGAAATTATAGAAACTCAAATGCCTAATCCCAGGGCAGAGCTATGACAGTGATTTTGAGGTCAACTGTTCCTGTGACAGCCTCCTGACTCCCCTCTTTCTTGATTGTGGCAGGCGAGTCAGGTGTTTTTGAGTCAGGTCTGCTGACCCATCTGGAGTGGGTCCTCTTTCCTACATGCACAAATATAAGTAGAAACTAAACCTTATCATTGTCTGAAGCTCCATTGCTTTCCACTATGAACTGCTGCTGATGATGATAGTGATGATGGGATAGCAAAAGAGAAACAAGAGTGAAGAAAGGAGGAGTAAAGCAGGAAGAGAAGAAGTAGGAAGGAGAAGAAAAATCATTATTTTTCTCATTCTTTCTCCATGAAAATCTAACATGTTCTCCAAAGAGAAAGGTCTCTCTGAGTCCCAATCTATTGCAGCCATTGAAGAGAGAAGCATATATCTTCATTACTGGGACCCCAGCATCCCTAGTTGAGTTCTTGTCTTTTGTTTGATTTACTTTTTCCTCTTATTTCACAAGGGAGTTTCTTAGCTCTTCTTACGTGGGCTGGGCACATCCTTGGCTAGATCAGGAGGAAGCCTGATCTCAGTGGAATGTTCCACATAGCAAAGCTGTTCTCAAACCTGCCACAGCATCTCACTGGGATGGAAAGGAAAGAAAAGGTTTAGGTCTTTACCCTAATGCATGGTTTCAGGGTTCTTCCTGGAGTAAGGGCTCTGGCTGTCTGGACCACTCCCAATGGCTTTTGTTCAGTGTGTCTGGGACCCTCCACCCTGTTCTGCCCCCTCATAATGAACCAAAATGTCCATCCCCAGTCCTGTGTGGCAACTTCTGAAATTGCATCTCTCAGAACTGCCTTCTGAGTTCTCCACCCCTCTGGGCTGCACTGTGCTGTGCTATGCTTGAATTCTACTCAGGGTCTGGCACAGGACTTTGCCCTTCCCATGCAATGCAAGTGGCTGGGCTCTGGGGCTTGCATGAAATTGCCCATATGAAATGTGCATATGATGGTAGCCAACATCCAGTGGGCACTTCCTGTGTGACAGACACAGTGCTAAATGCTCTTATAACTCATTTCCATCTCCCAACAATTCTATGAAGCCAGAACTACTGTGCTCCATATTTTATAGTTGTGTTGACTGAGGTTCAGAGAAGTTAAGCAGCTGGCCCAAGTTCACAGCCAGGGTTTCTCCAGAGACCCATCTCTTACCAACCACGTTATCCTGCTCAAAGCAGGAACTCAAAGATGTGTTCAATGAATGAGAGGAAGAGTGGCAGAAATCGCTGATTTCTCCCATTATCCACTCTTCCCTTCATCTTAGCAATAATCACATGGCATCCCAGAGTCCAGCTGAGCCTGTGCCCACCTGGCTGGCTACTTCTCTCTGCCTGAGTTGCCACATCCACAAAACAGTAGTGGATATGGACTCCCAATTAAGTAGATTACTAACCAAAAACTGCCTCAAACTATAATATATGACAGAAAAGCATACTTTAAATTCCTAACTTGTAATTCATTTTATTGATTGTGAGAATAAAATAGTACATATGTGTGGCATGTAAGTGTTAAATTCTGGTCATTTGATTGAATTAAACCAAATGCCATTCTATATGGCTGTCTTGACAAAGAATTGAGAAACTCCAAAGGAAGCTCCCTTCTTCAGACTCTGTCATAAAATAGAATGACAACATATTTTAGCAATAAAATGAGCTACTGGTTTAAGAATATAAAATCTGTATTTTATTGGTCAAATATTATAGCTTGGGACAGGTTTTGCTTGGTAATCTACTTGACTTGGTTTGTAAATATTTTCAAAATTCCCTCTCATAAACCGATTGCCACCAAAAAAATATTCACAGGATAGGCATCCGTTTCTACTGTCATCTTCTCAAAGTGTTTGTATTAGACAAGTCAACAGGCCACACCCTCCCTCTGAAGCCAGCTGGACAAAGCTACTTCCCACAGAACTCAGCCTGAGAGCACTCAGTGTGGTACAAATCTTTGCACCCATCACAGAAACAAGAAATCAGAAAAAGATACTGGAAAGTTCAATGGATAATCTTAGAACCTGCCCCATTAATGATGCCCTAGATTAAGAGTGGGGGCGAATAGGGCAGCATCTGCCCCTATACAAGGCCACTTGCATTATAAATGGAGTCACTGCCAGAGTGTAATCATGGAAAGTGAAGTTCCTGGCAGGGTCAGGGGACTTGTTCAAGGGGTCCCAAGACAGGGCAGTAAGTTGGAGGGACCTCCCAGGCTGTTTCTAATGTACACTTTGATCTTCCACAAGAAGGGAAAGCTCAGGGAAGTGCTGGTGTCTGCTCTGCAAGCCAGACAGAGCAGAAATCATCTTCATGCTGCCCCAGGATAAAGCCAGGCAAAGTGTCCCATGTGTTATTCCTCATTTAATTGCTGGAGAACTAAAAAAAAGAGATTCAGGGATTCAGTTTATTCATTCACTCTGCATTGTTAGCTGGAAACAAGATTTCTCTCTGAGGCCTAGAGCCCACTTGGAGCAGATCCTCTGATATGCAATCATCCGTGGATTCCAGCTGTTTTATTTTTTTTCTTCATATAAGTCTTGCTGCACTGCAGACCTTAGCCCGGTACTCCAAAATAACATAGAGTGCTATGCAGTTACTATTACTCAAGTAATGATGACAGATGCAACTTTCTGAGAATCACCAGGGTTCTTACAAATGAGGAACACTCGCCAAATGACGAAGACATGAGCCTTTGGAAGCACACGTGACTGAGAGACAACATGGCCCCAGAACCCACACTGGTTCATCAGCCTCTGTGCCAACAACCAGGGGTAGGGATGCTCAGCTCCCTGCCAGGGTTATGGACATCACCAAGAAAATCCCAGAGCAGCCCCTGCAAGAATCAAGGTCTCTTGGCAGTGGCCTTCTCCTGGAGCCCCTTCCTTTCTTCTGAAAAGTAATTAGGAACAGCCGGCATCAGTCACCATGGCTCTGAGAAATTGCCCACCCAAGTACTTTGCTGAACAAAATGGGAGCTTGGCTGGGTTAGCTGAGGATGGGATGGAGGGTCACAGAATCCCCAGGACTTTTAAAACCGATCTGCTCTGCTCTGCTTTGTGACATATCACGGAACTCCTGCCTTGAGCAAGTCCTCGGTTCCTCCCCTCCCAGTGCCTTGTCTTTGCTTTCTTGGGTGGTTTTGAGCCAAAGCTTTCAGAGAACGGAAGGTTGGGGGAGGGGACGGGGCCTGGGTTTGCTCTGGTAAAATGGGGAGAGAGGAGAGCATGGAGGGAACCGAGAGCCACAGGACAGCGCCACTGCTCGGTTTATTGCTGTGTGCTGCCACCTGGCTGATCCCGGGCTGCAGGCTCCTGCCGCAGAGAAAGGAAAGGAAGGGAAAGGCAGAGAAAGGAAAGACTTGGAAGCTTACACTGGGAGGTCTCAGAATCCAGTGCCCTGATGGGAATCCCGCCTTCAGCCACAGACCATGCACCCAGCCTCCTGACCCAAGAGTCACTGTCACCCATAAAGGCCAAACAGGAACTGATTCTAAAGGCCAGTCTTAAAGGCAGGGTGTCCTTCATCAACAGAAAACTGCCTTCGGTGAGACTGCGCTGTCTGCCTCTAACCCACCATGCTTTCTTCTTTAAATCTACAAACTCATCCTACTGAAATCCTTAGTAAGATGTTCCACACTCAGGTTCAAGGTCCCCGAGTAGGAGAACACCCTCATCCCTACAGAAATCATCTTTGGTTTTCAGTAATGTCAAGGTAGAAGAGAAAAGGAAAAGGGTTGGGGTGAATACATTAGGCTGGAAAACCCACACCCAGAGAAGGCCTCGCCGAGGTTACTATGTCCTGTCACCCAGGAGGGAAAACGTACAGCTCGTGTTTACTGAGGCCACGCTCTGTCTTGGACAGTGTCCCATAAGGAATAAACAGTGGTCCCTGGAGTGAGAGGTGGAAGGAGGCAGTGGCTGTACCCCAAGCTGAGCACGTGACTCAGGAGAAACCTCCCTGGAGGGGAGCATGCGTTGGCTGTCAGGGTGGTGCCGGCAACAGACTGGTCTGTGTGAGGCAACCCACAAAGGACACCCAAAAGACCATAGAGGGAGGTATTTTACAGTAAGGCCAGAGGTCCTGCACACGTCACATGGAAACTCTAGGTTATCGATATTAACTGCCTTCGCCTACAGCCATTGACCCGAAAACCTGGTTACCCCCATTCAGGTTTCACGTGCATCATCTCTAATCCTTTCAGGAGAGGCGGTGAAGTAGCGTTCCAGTTTTACTATAAGAAAACTAAATCGCTGAGCGCTTATGAAATTTTGTGATTCTCATCACAATGTAACTATGATCGTCCAATAGTTGCAAATAAAGAACAGCTCCTTTATTGGTAACATTGAATGTTTATTAAATACATACAATGTGCCAAGTGCTGTGATAAAGATTGGTGACACCAGGGATAAATAAATCTTTATCCCTGCCCTTAAGGGTTGTGATGTAATTTGGAAGAAACAAGATGAAATCCCAGCAGTTATGACATAATTACATTGAATCCTTCATTTGGCTTGATTCTTATTATCTGGCTGGATCAGGGGTTCGGAACCATATTAGTTATGATTAGGTCCATGTAGTGGAAAATTCAAATAATAATTAAAAAGCTAAATATTGACCTTTTGTTCACGTAAAATAGGTACGTAGCTCCTTGATTTTCCAGGGATCCTGGTTCTTCCCTTTTCTCTGCTCTGCTATTTCCAGCACAGAGTTTCTATCTTCAAGGTCATCTAATGACCCAAGATGGATGTTAAAAATGCAACATGTGTGCTCCAAGGGGAAAGGGAGAGGAGAAGAGCAAAAAGAGTGTCTGCCAGCTGATGATGGTCTCCCTGAACTGTCTCCCCACCTCCATGCTTTCTGCTTCCAACTCACTGGCCAACCATTTGTTGAAAGGAAGACTCACACACCTGGTGCACACTTTTGCCCTAAGTAAAAGTGGAGTTCTATTGGTGATGGAGGGGAGAACAGATATTGAGTAGACTACTAGCAACTTCTTCCATTGGTAATAAAGAAAATTAAATAGAGAAGCAGAAAATTGCCTATTCTCTAAAAATTAGAGATCTAGGAATGTAAAGGATCTCCCCAAACCTTTTTGAGCTGCCATTTTAGCAATGGCCTGGGGTTAGCAATGGCGAACCACATAAACCAACCTTAGAAATTATTAATATAAAAGAGCTCCAGGATTGGAACATTTCAACTATGTTTCTTAGCCATCTCTAGAGTATAGCTCATCTTTTTGGAAGGTTTTTTTGCACATTTCTGTTGTAGAGTTTCAGGTGAACAGCAAAACCACATTTAAAACATTTGAACCTCTCAGTTGCTGGCTGCCTATAAACATGGCCACAATTCTCCTAAGCGATATGGTCTGCTAGGGCCACATTATGCCAGTAAAAAATTTCAGTTCTTCCCAGGCAGCATGGAACTTGACTCTTGCAGTGCCTCTCTGTGAACTTCCAGGTTTATGGTCCCAACTTAAAAATTGCTCCTCTTTCCCCTGATAGGAGGTCCCTAGAATAGTCAAATTCATAGAGATAAGAAGTAGAATGGTAGGCCGGGCGCTGTGGCTCACGCCTGTAATCCTAGCTCTTGGGAGGCCGAGGCGGGCGGATTGCTCAAGGTCAGGAGTTCAAAACCAGCCTGAGCAAGAGCGAGACCCCGTCTCTACTATAAATAGAAAGAAATTAATTGGCCAACTGATATATATATATAAAAAATTAGCCGGGCATGGTGGCGCATGCCTGTAGTCCCAGCTACTCGGGAGGCTGAGGCAGTAGGATTGCTTGAGCCCAGGAGTTTGAGGTTGCTGTGAGCTAGGCTGACGCCATGGCACTCACTCTAGCCTGGGCAACAAAGCGAGACTCTGTCTCAAAAAAAAAAAAAAAAAAAAAAAAGAAGTAGAATGGTGATTACCAGGGGCTAGGAGGAGAGGAGAAAGGGGGAGTTGTAGTTTAACAGGTACAGAATTTCAGTTTTGCAAGATGAGTAAGTTCTGGAGATTTGTCCCACAACAAGACAACACCACTGCTCTGCATGCTTTAAAATGGTTATGATGGCAAATTCCATATTATGTGTTTCTTACCACAATTTAAAATTTTGCTTACCATTTTTTTAACTAGAAGGAAATATTTTTTAAAAAATGGTTCCCCCTTCCCAGCACCCTCTATTCCCCCCCTACCACCACCAAAATAAAACCTGACTTAGCAGTCCAGAGGAAGAAAGAGATAAATAAAAGGCACATGACCTGAGCCAAACTGCGCTCCCTGCCCTCCCTTGGCTTAATGCTGACAAGCAACCCCTCCCAGGTGAGTCTTTTAATAATAACCCCACGGAAGTGATGCTGTTTTCTACAGGGCCACAGTCCTCAAAGCAGCCTGTGACCAGCCATCTTCCCAGGGCCACATTGGCTTCTGTTCTCCCTCCAGTGCTGCGCACGTCATGCAGAACCCCAGCTTGCATTCAGAACACTTGGGGTCATTCACGTAGCCACTTACTGACCTTGTGGTCCTGCACAAGTCCCTCTCTATGCGAGAGTCTCAGTTTCTTCATCTCTGGCTGGGATGACATTCTGAAACACCCTGTCAATGTCAGCTGTCTCCTGGTGACCTGGGTGTAGGCAGCCGGAGAAAACACAAGACATTTGAATTTCAGATAAACACCAAATAATTGTTTAATATAGGTGTGTTCTATACATTCATACAACATTTGGGAAAAAATTATATTAACATTTTTCTGTTGTGTATACGAAATTAAAATTTTAACTGGAGGCCGGGCGCGGTGGCTCACGCCTGTAATCCTAGCACTCTGGGAGGCCGAGGCGGGTGGATTGCTCGAGGTCAGAAGTTCAAAACCAGCCTGAGCAAGAGCGAGACCCCGTCTCTACTATAAATAGAAAGAAATTAATTGGCCAACTAATATATATAGAAAAAAAAAAATTAGCCGGACATGGTGGCGCATGCCTGTAGTCCCAGCTACTTGGGAGGCTGAGGCAGGAGGATCCCTTGAGCCCAGGAGTTTGAGGTTGCTGTGAGCTAGGCTGACGCCATGGCACTCACTCTAGCCTGGGCAACAAAGCGAGACTCTGTCTCAAAAAAAAAAAAAAATTTTTAACTGGGTAGCCTACATGTTATTTGTTGAACCTAGCAGCCCTGCCTGTGTGGATTTCCCTGGTATAGCTCCTGGTTTTCCTTTTTCTTCTGTCTTGCTCACTTCTCTTTCTACCTCTGGCTGTCTTCTTTGTCTTGCAGGCTGTCCTCCTTCCACCTGCCTCCTTAAATATGGGAGTTCCCCAGGGATACATCCACAATCCTCTTCTTTTTTCTCTGCACCCCCTCTTTGTCCTCATTTTTCCTAAGACTAAAGCTATCATTTTTGTATACATAAATTCCAGATGTCTCTCTCAATCTCCAATCTCTCCACTCATCCCTAGATTCACATCTTCACCTACCTGTAGGATGGCAGCAGAACGCTCTGAACATGAAGGATTAAAGTGCAACTCATCTAAAATATGACTTAATGTTGCACCCCCAACAGGTGAAAGTCGGTCCTACTCTTGAGTTCCCTGTCTCTGCCTTTGAGATCATCACCCACTCATTTCCCCAAACAAGCAGCCATGTGGTCGCCAGTGTGTTTGCTCCCTCTCTCTTTCATGTAGTCACATGCCAGCACACAAACACACACACACACACACACACACACACACACACACACACACTAATTGGTCCTACCCATTACCCTTCAAGTTCTCCCCAGTATTTCCTTGTTCTGGTCCTGCCCCACCCCAGTCCAGGTAGTCATCATCCATTGCCCGAACTAATACAATCTTCTCCTTACTTATTTCCCTACCATTGTTCATCCAATAGTTTGATAAATATTCATTAGCAAGCCGTCTCTGTTGGACCCTGCTCTGGCCTCTCTCTGTCCCTACCAATAGAACTTCCTGCTGCTTCCGGTTATATTTCTCAAGTTCAAGTCCAACTCTGCTCCTCTGCTTGCTTAAAAATCTCAGAACAGGATCAAGTCCAAAGCAGTTAGCATGGCCCTTTGTGATTGGGTCTCCACTTCCCATCCATACCCAGGTCTGGGCACCACACTCACCCACCTCCCTCCCTGGCTCCCAGCTCCTTTCAGCATTGCCTGGCACACCAGGTGCTCCCCCTGCCCCCTGCTCAACTGAGTAGCTTGTTCTCTCCCAAGGGAGTTGTCTGAGTCACTACTGGTCTGGTCAGGGGAGCAGACCTTCTCTTCACAATGAGAATTCCCACTCCACTGCCTTCAGCTAGAAAAAGCAAACATGGTCACTGGTCGTTCCAGAGCAGATACCACATCTCATCCTTTTCTAACCAACCCCTCTCTTATATACCATGTAAAGACCTTGATGACAAACCCTAACCTTGAGATATTGGGTTCATCCAACTCCTGCAGAGCCAGACACTGGAACTGCCTTGCATGGGACCATCTATGAAGGAGCTTGAGAACCTCCCACGGAGGGCTGGAGACCAACATGTTGGCTTGCCCATCTGCCATTCACTCAACAAACACGCCCAGCTCCTGTAATGATCGGGGCACGGAGTAGGGCTGCCGAGCGGGCTGGGGGAGATTCAGACAGCCCCTGCCCTCCGGGGTTTGACCGGTCACGTGCTCCATGCCGTGCTTCTAGGTGTCTAGGTGTGTTAAGCAGCCATGCCAAGAAGTCCTCCTAGCCACCCCACCTCCTGACTCAGATCCCTTTCATTCCTTTTCTTCATTCAGCAAATATACACTGAGCTCCTCCTACATGTGCCGGGGGCTTTCTGAGTTGGGGCACAGCAATGTAGGAGACAAACAAAATCCCTGGTCCCCCTGGACATATATTTCAGGCGTGGGGGATAGAAAATCAAATGAGCAAAGACACGTAAAGTCAGAATGTGCTTATAAAGTAAGGAGAAACAGAGATGATATTTTAAGCAAGGACTTTGGTTTCCCTGAGAAGGAAACTGACATTTGAAGAAAAACAGGAACTAGGTAAGGGAACCACGACCGCCACCGCTGCCTCATTTGTGCGGTTTTTGCTGCAAATATCTTAGAGCTACGATTCAAGGAGAGAAAAAAAAAAAAAAAACCAGTGTATTCTCTCTACCCATAAGGAGAGGAGGCAGAATGAAAGGAGAAGAAAAGCCCGGAACAAGAGAAATTATTCCGTGTTGAACTGTCCCTGATGGACACTTGAAAACCAGCTCGGGGCAGAGCTGGCCGCGCCGAGGGGCTCCCCGGCCCCTCTCTCGGGCTGTCAGGCTAATCCCGCCACCTCCTCCCGCCCCGCCCCGCCCTGGGGGCGCTTGCTCGGGCGAGTAAGTTCAGACCCCGCAGAAGCGAGTCCTGGGGGGCGCTTTGCGCGGAGAACAGCGGGGCCGCAGGAGAGACCCGGGGCCGCAGCGGTCCCCGGAAACCGGGCTGCGGGCAGAGGCCGCGGGTCCAGAGGGCCGGGCTGGCGGGGTCCGGAGGGCCGGGCTGGCGGGGTCCGGAGGGCCGGGCTGGCGGGGTCCGGAGGGCCGGGCTGGCGGGGTCCGGAGGGCCGGGCTGGCGGGGTCCGGAGGGCCGGGCTGGCGGGGCGCGGGCGGCGCTGGCCCCCTGCGGCCGGCTAGCCGGAGCGGCGTCCCGGGTGCGCGCCGGGCTCCTCCCTGGCGCGGGCACGCTGGGGCGCCCGGCCCGCCGCGCTGGGAGCCCCTTCCCCGCCGCGGCCCGCGGGCTCCGAGACGGCAGGCCGGGCGCGCGTCCGACCCAGGCCGCCCGAGAACGCCGCCGCGGATGCTGTTTTGCTTGGGCCGGGTCTCTCCCGCGCCGAGTCGCACAACAAACCATTTAAACATCTCGGCACAAAACCCGGTCCATTGTGGGGCCGCACATTAAAAAGTGTTATTCGCTTTGAAGTTTTTGTCTAATGGCTCTAAACTGAAAGAAAATGTTTTCCTATTACTTAATTCAATCATAGCGAAGAGACTTGGTAAAAAGCCCACGGATTTTGCCCCAAAGTGTGACAGAGTTCTCTTTGTGTTTGCTTATCCTCCGCTGTCACACACTTTAATTCGCCTCTCTTTATCTGGCATTCAAAACTTTCTTCAATGACATTCAATAAGGTCCAGAGGCTGGAGGCAGAGGGGGGAAAAAAACTGGTTATTCCTCCCCCCAGCCACCCCCCCCCATATTCTTTCCCAGTAGCTTTGGCCTTGCTCGCATTCAGGGGCTCTTAACCCCTTCCTCCCTGCGCGCGCCGCGGCTCCCGGCCGAGCTCGACTCTGGCCCCTCGAGGGCTCCGCTCCCGGGCGCAGCGCCCGCCCCTTGCAGCCCGCGGGCCCCGCCCGCGCCCGCCTCCCCAGCCCGCCTCGGCCCAGCGGGGAGCCCTTCTCCGGGCCCGGGGCCCGCTCCGGCTCGCTCTCAGCCGCCCAGCCCAGCCCAAATTTCCCAGAGAGCAATTAGAACGGGAATTAGGCTGCATTGATGCGTCCCGGCTGGTTTGCGGGCACCACCCTTGAGCCGGAGCCTTGGAGCGGAGACCGCGGCGTAGGGGGCAGCCGTGCCCTCCGCCCCATGCCAGGCAACCAGTGGCACATCGGACCCTTACCCCTGCCAGATGGCATGCCCTCCACGCGGGTTGTTTCCCGCACTGCCCCTCTCCCTTTTATGGAAGCAGGGGTTTTTCCTTCCAAGACAAATTCTCTTCGCTTTTTAATCAGTTATAATTTGTTGCTGTTGTCATTGCAAAGATGTCATCGGTGATGAAAACCCATGCAAAGGCATAGGGTTTCGGTAGCCTTCTTCCTGTGCACTGCCTCTCTGCCCCCTCGCTTCCCCCTCCGTTTTTCACAATTCCATTCAGGGCTCTAAGCAGGTGATGGCAGCTATTTGGTTCCAATAAAATCGAAAGCAAACGTCTCCCGTGAAAAGTCGCGGGCTGTAAATTCGAAATATTTATGCTAATTTCCCATTGTATGGAAAAAGCTCCTGAGCGAAACAGCTTTGAGCCCGAGGATGATTTAAAAAGCCGAGGCTGTGTACCCAGCGCCGGGCGTTTGAAGTTGTTTAACCATTGTGTGACCAGAAAGAAGAGAGTGACGCGGCAGGAGGAAGAAGCCTGGCCTTGGGGACCGCGGAGCCGGGTCAGGGCTAGCAAAAGCAGCGGGGAATACGACTGCCCTGCGCGCCGCCGGCTCTGCCCGAAGGCGGTGGTTTCTGAGCGCGCCACCCGAGCGTGCGCCCGGGCGGAGGGCGCCTGCAAGACCCGCGCGGGCGGAGACGTCCACGCTCGCCACAATTAAGCGGGTGCGAGACCTCGATCTGCATCGTCTAGGCTTCCGTTCCCCATTCCCTGTCCCTGTCTTTGACTCTGAGCGACTACTTTTCTCTATTTTACACGCAGGGCCCTGCCATCCGAAGGGAAGGGCTGGGGGGCCGGCATCTGCGGAACAAAGACTGGGCGTTGCAGGCAGTGCCGAAGTTAAGACTATCTGGGAAACTTAAGAGAACTCAGAGGGGCCGCGGAGGGGCTAGTGCTGGATGAGGAACAGTGAACCCCTGTCCTCCCTCCCCACATCGCCTCCCTGGCGCACGAACCCGGGGCCGCCGGCTTCTGCCTCAGGGAGAGGAGAGGGATTCCACAGGTGGATCGGAGGCCGGCTGCGGGGACGCTCGCAGGGGCACAGAGCTGAGCTGGCAGAACTGAGTGGAGGCAGCGTGCTTTTGGGGGCAGGGAGGTAATAGAAAGAAGGGGACCAGGACCAAGGGCGCAGAAGAGATGGGGGTGTGCGCCCGTGGGGATCTGTCTGTAGAGGCGAGGCAGCGGGGGTGCAAAATCAATGAGATAAACGGCCCGATCGCCATGGCAAAGCCAAAGGGGAGTAAGGAATAAAGAGAAAGAAAAGAATATTAAATCGCGGGAGAATGAGAAAATAAACCCGCAAAAGGGAGAGGAGGGGGCGAGGGCGCCTGTTACGGCGTGGGTGGGGTTGACAAGAATAGAGTACATTATGCAGTTCATTTAGTTAACAAGTGAAATAATGAGGAAGCGTGCAGAGTGAATGCCAAGAGAAAAGGCACAAAAACCCTATTGAGAGGCCCCGGCCGCTCCTGGCGTAGCCCATCACATGGCAATAGTCCTATTTAAGCGGCGCCGCCGGCGCCTTTCAGCACCACTAGCGCTGGCCAGCACCCCGCGCTCTTTGGGCGGCGCCCGCGGCTACTGCTGCGTCGATTTCAGCCCCGGCCCGGCCGCGCCTCCAGCCCCCGGGCACAGCCAGCTGCGGGCGGCCGAGGCCGGAGAAAGCGCCTGGAGAGCCCGGAGGTCCGGCGGGCGCAGGGGGCGGGCTGGCTGCCGGGCGGCCGCGCGCCGGGGCCATGCCGCGCTCCTTCCTGGTGGACTCGCTAGTGCTGCGGGAGGCGGGCGAGAAGAAGGCGCCCGAGGGCAGCCCGCCGCCGCTTTTCCCCTACGCGGTGCCCCCGCCGCACGCGCTGCATGGTCTGTCGCCCGGCGCCTGCCACGCGCGCAAGGCCGGGCTGCTGTGCGTATGCCCGCTCTGCGTCACCGCCTCGCAGCTGCACGGGCCCCCCGGGCCGCCCGCTCTGCCTCTGCTCAAGGCGTCCTTCCCGCCCTTCGGCTCGCAGTACTGCCATGCGCCCTTGGGCCGCCAGCACTCTGCCGTGTCGCCCGGGGTCGCTCACGGTCCGGCCGCCGCCGCTGCGCTCTACCAGACCTCCTACCCACTGCCGGACCCCAGGCAGTTCCACTGCATCTCCGTGGGTAAGCGGGGCCGCTGCGCAGGGGGACAAGGCAGAGGTGATCAGAGGCAGGTTGGCGTGCCAGGAAAGGGGGAAGAGGGACCCGAGCGTTCTGGAGGTTGAGAGGGTCATATCGGGGACCTGAGGGGGGCGCACAGACTGGTGCGCAGATAAAGGGCCAGGACGCGACGCCTGGAGGTGAGGACAAAGGTCCAGGTCCTGGAGGGGGGTCCAGGGCGCTCCATAAA
The DNA here is from genome assembly GCF_040939455.1 of Microcebus murinus. Lineage (NCBI taxonomy): Eukaryota > Metazoa > Chordata > Mammalia > Primates > Cheirogaleidae > Microcebus > Microcebus murinus. The sequence goes on along the minus strand of NC_134116.1, from coordinate 76,227,027 downwards.
GAGGGTCTAGGGCTACGTGACTCCGGGAGAACCCGGATCCTGCAGCTGGGTAAACAGGCGCTCGAAATGGCGCTGCTGCGGGTGGTGTTCTGAGAGAGGGGGTGGGTGGGAGACCAAAGTTGAGGGGGAATGAGCGGGGGAATGAGCCCACCGCGCAAAGGTCTGACCGCTTCCCTCTCTGCTCCGCCACCCCCTCTAGACAGCAGCTCGAACCAGCTGCCCAGCAGCAAGAGGATGCGCACGGCGTTCACCAGCACGCAGCTGCTAGAGCTGGAGCGCGAGTTCGCCTCCAACATGTACTTGTCCCGTCTACGCCGCATCGAGATCGCGACCTACCTGAATTTGTCTGAGAAGCAGGTGAAGATCTGGTTTCAGAATCGTCGGGTGAAGCACAAGAAGGAGGGCAAGGGCGGCAACCACCGCAGCAGCGGGGGTGCCGGTGCTGGCGGGGGCGCACCGCAGGGCTGCAAGTGCGCGTCGCTCTCCTCAGCCAAGTGCTCCGAGGATGACGACGAATTGCCCATGTCTCCGTCCTCCTCGGGGAAGGACGACCGAGATCTCACGGTCACTCCCTAGACGTGCGTCTCTCTCTAGGTCGCTCACCCCAAGACCTCCCTGCGCCTCAAAGACTGGCCCTGGGACGCAGCACTGGTTCCCAGGCACCCGCTGCCAAACGACCGCCCCGCACGGATTTGGCACGGCTTTACGGAGGCCCCGGGCCCTGGGCAGGGGTGAGAGCTTGGCAGAGACCTGCCAGTGGTATCCCTGCCCCAGCGCTCGCGCATCCAAAGCGAACTCCAAACTGTGACCCTGCACGCGCTTGAGTTCTCCTGGACAGAGCAGCCGGCGGCCCCGGGCACGCCCGCCTGGCGCAGCGCCTCGCTGGCCGCCCGCGCCTCCTCGCCCGCCCTCTCCGGGCTGGCTCAGGCTTCCTTGCTTCCTCTAGTCTTCTCTGCCCCAGGTTGAGTTCTGCCTTTCACCCAGATGCCCGTTCACTTCTCTCTTTTTAAAATGTCTTTCTCTCTTCCTCCCCACCTCTTTCCTTGGTCCTTTATCCACAGCTCTCGCTCCCCCCCCCCACATACATTTATGAACTTTGTTTTCCCCTTGCCTTGCCCTCCTCGGGGAGCCTCCTCATTCAGTCAGTCCGTTTGTCCCTTGGTCAGGCCTTGCTGCCCTCAGTCCCCGCAGTTCCTCTCCCATAGGAGAAATGCCCGTGGTGTACGTATTGGGGAAGCCGATTCACTCGGTTTCCGCCCAGCTCTGCACTCCCCCAACATAGCCCCCGGCCCTGCGCCTCTGGCAACCCTTCTTCTCCCGGGCCCCACCCCACTCCGGCACCACCCCGCCTAGCTGTGTAATTGTACCGTCTCTGTAATACCAGAAGATATTTATTTATTTATTTATGTACAAAATTTTAAATAAACTTTTTTTTCTTAGAAATGCGGGTGGCTCTGTATTAGACCGGCGCGGGCCTTGATTGGGCCTCCCTGCTGGGTCGGGTTGGGGAAGGGAGTGCGGCGTCGAGCTGGCTCCTCACTTTACAGCTCAGCCAACCCCTGTCCGCGCCTGCAGCCCGCGGAGACCTGGCTTTCCACGCCAACCCTGTGCGCTCCCGCTCTCGAATCCTCGGCTCCAGCCTGGCCCACACGCGCCCTGGCGCGCAGAGAGGGGAGCTGGAGGGGAAGGAGGGAGATTTCCCCGGCTGCGCCTCGGTCCGACCCCCGCAGAGCCTCCTATAGCGCCTGGGGTCCACGCCCAGGCCCTAAATGTTCCATTATCTCTGCCGTCAGCCCAGAGGACAGGAACCACCACTCCCTGGCGAGCGCACGAAATCCGTCCTTCGCTGCGCTCGGATTGACAACGATTCATTAGGGGAAAATACAGTCTTTGGGATGATGCGGCCTCTTCTCGAAAGGCCTCCGCGCATTGCTTTGAGACAAATTCCGTCTGCGGCATCCTTGGTCGCAAACCATTCCAGGCGAGGAATTTGAGGACCCTGGAGCGATCCCGCCACAGGGAGTTCCAGCTTGGGGTTCCGTGGAGCCGGATCCCATGGCTCTGGGACCTCGTGGTGTCACCAGTTCTCATTACAATCCTACATTCCCCTTCGACTTAGAATCCACACCCCAGCCCAGCCCCAGTGGGGCTTTTTATGTGCTATGATAGACGAGGAGAAAAAGGAGGTGCATGGGGTTCTGCCAAGGCCAAGAGCGCAGAGCCACGGGAGGGGGAGTATTTCTGGGGTCGGGAATCAGACGCAGGAAACAGCAGATCGGGGTTCTCACAGTCCAGGGGAAACTCAGTATTCTGCGTCCTGGAAACCCCGGCCATCTCTTTTCCTACCAGAAACCCAACCCCTACCCAACGCACCCTGGGGAGCGACAAACTCCCGGTATCTGAGCAAAGCAAACAAACGCGCCTCTTTCAGCAAGAAAGATGTTCCATTTGGGGTTGCTCAACATTTGTGGGGCTCATTTCTAAAACCTTCTATCTTTTCCTTCAAATCGGGCTGAGTGCGGGGGAATCTCTCCAGTTCCCCTAGAACAGGGGTGGGCCCGATCTGGCTCCCCACGGAGAAGCCCTTTCTCGTTCCTCCTGGAGCAGGAAGCTGGAGTTTTGCGGGAGACCGATGAGAGGCTTCATCAGTTTGAACCTCAGTCTCTCGGGAACCAGTTCTCCGCCATCCCCGGAGGCGGCATTGTACCAATGTAAATGAAGTGAAGAAGGTGCTTCTGGGCACACTGTGAATAGAATCCCAATTAGTGTTTTATCTGTGCAGATTCTGATGCTTTCTCAGTTTTGCTTTAGGGCCGTTCTGTCAGTGTAGTTGCGCTTCCTTTAGCTCCAGGGACACCTGCCAGTCTGCCTTTGGCTGGGATTTGGGGGCTGGTGGCAGCATGACCCCCAGGGGACCGGTTCATGGGAGGTCGGAAGGGCTTGCTCACTGGCAGCTCGGTCCCCTGGATTAAGGAGGGGGTGGTCTTGTGCGCGTGGGACAGGTTCTCACCGGCGCTGGATGGCACATCCCTCGACCAGAAAAGCAGTTTCAGGCCTGCCAGGGAGCTGATTTGGGGGGTGGGGAGGTGGAAACGGGGCTAGGAGATACGTGAAGAGGCTGAATATCCCCTCCCCACGCCCTGCGTCTCATCCCCACCCCGCATCCTTCAGTTTTGCCACCCTACCTAGGGGTCCCTCCTGTTCCCAGCTGCTCACAGAGTCTGCAGATCCACAGCTGCGCGCCAGGTCCGCGCGGGCCCTGTGCTCCCGTGAACGTGAGCTTCCCGCTCTCCGCCTCCCTGCCCCGCTTCCAGAAGACCCGGCTTTCTGCTTTCTGGCGGCTGGCTTAGCGAGCAGTAGGCGCAAGATGCAGCCTCCTTGTGGCGGTCCCAGCCGTTGCCGAGGTCGTGACGCGAGCGCAGCGCCGGGGAGTGTGGAGGCGGCTGCGGCGACGGGGGCTCTCACAGTCCCGCAGCCGCCGGGAAGGGCGGCGACCCTCCCTGGAGTCCCCACTCACTTCCGCTCAAACACTCCTCACCCTGCAGTCTCTGCCCTGAATGCAGAAATAGTCCGGGCGTTGGGTAGTGCCAGCCTGGAGGCCTTGGCCGGCAGTCAAAGCCTCTCCTCCGCAGCCGGGCTGGAGGCTAGCACACTAGGGCGCGATTGCGGCTGGCCAGGAGCTGCTGGCCTCATCCATCATCTGGGGAGACACAATCCAGCCTTTAAGCCCCTCTATTCTGAGCTGGAATTTGGGGTTTGCAAGGCAAATTGTGAAATTAGAAGCAAACTGGGTTATCAGGATGAAATTTCCTGGAAATTATCATTTAACGTGACTAACCTAAATACAGACGCCTGAGTTTATTTCAGGGACAGCCTTTCTTTTCTCTGTGCAGTCTAGCAGCTAGGAGTTTGGGCCCTAGATTCCAAGTGCCTGGGGTTGCAATCCATTTCCATCATTTACTTACAAGCTGGGAATCTTGAGAAATTCACTGGTCCTTCCTAAACTTCAATTTCTTCATCTGTAAATGGGGATTCTGTTCATAGTTCCTCTGCGGGGTTGCTGTGCAATATTAATGGATAGAATTCACATAAAATGCTAAGCGCAATGTTTGCCATGAGTCAGTGAATGTTAGCTAATTTTGTAGTTGCTGCTGTAATTGTCCCTTGTAGTGTCTATAACTGTGCCTGGGGCAATGTTGGCGAGGAATTATTTACTGGATGCTGACAAGACTGTTCACACACAGACTTAGGTCGAATCCACCACTGAATAGGGGAAAGAACCCATGCAAGTGCAAGTATTTCCTGCACTCCCTGGAGATAGTAGATCAGAGAATAAGGAGTGCCACCCAGGTGCTAGAATCACATAAGGATCCTCTTTCCACCTTTGTTTAGACCAGTTTCTCAACCTGGACACTATTGACATTTTGGGCTGGATAATTCTCTGTTGTGGAGAGCTGTCCTGTGCATTTCATCTGGCCTCTACCCACTAGATGATAGTAGTGCCCTCTCCCACTTGTGACAGCCAAAAGTGTCTCTAGACATTTGCCAAAAGTCCTGGGGGCGGGGGAGAGGGATCACTTCAGGTTGAAAAGAACTGATTTAGATCAATATCATTTCTGTTGAAGTTTACTATGGTGGCCAGGATTTGGTGGCCTAGCTCTGAGCACACCTTCCCTCCTGCCTTTCCTTCAGTTATCCCTGCAGTGGACATGTGCACCTTCTACATCCTATTGAATATCTGAACCGTCTACATCCAGGGAACCAGACTATGCACTCCAGGGTGGTGTGAGAGGAGGAAGGAGAAAGAGAAAGTGAGGAGGGTGGTGAGGGGAGACAGCAGAGACAAAGGCCTTTCCGGCATGGTGGGGTGCAGGGTCCGGTCCGGTCCGTATGGGCCCTGGCATGTAGGTTGAAAGGGTGCATCAGCCAGAGGTTTGCTGGCTGGGCAGAGTTTACAGGGTTTCTAGGGCCTTTCCAATAATATTCTGTCCATGCGTTTCATGTCATGGCCCTGTAGATAGTTGAGCTTCCTCTTCTGTCCATGGGTACGCACAAGGCCAATATTTGGGTGGAAAAATTTTAGGAACCCAGGGTGGCATTTCTCCAAATCTCTCTCTGTCACACACATGGACAAACATTCACCACCTCCGTTGTGGTCCTTCCTGGAGCACGTGCCTTTACCTGTTTTGTTAATGTCTGAAAGTCATTAGCTAGACATCAATTCCTTTTGATTAAAGCCTCTCATATTTGATTCAAATACAAGTACACCTGAAAACAGTAACCGCTGAGCACTGACAGTCATTCACTTTTCCTGACAGAAGGCTCCAGAAGGGCTAAGGTGTAGAAGGGCCCTGAGGACAGAGCATGAGGTACGTAGAAGAGATGCAGTGGCAAGAATAGGGTTGGGGGGAGGGTTCCAGAAGTCCCATTGGCACCAATCAGTGTTGCCTGAGGCCATCTGTCCCCCAACCCTGAATTTGGGGGGCAGGTGAGTGACTGTGTTTACTAGACACCTTCAGAATCCGACTTCACCCACAAAGTGAGGAATAAGCCAACCCCAACGAGGCAATAACCTCATGAGTCCAGCCTTTCCCAAACCTTGCATATGGCTGCCAACGCTCGAGTTCCTAATACTATAGGGGTGCGTGTGTACATGAGCGTGTAGCAGAGGCTGAAACAAAAGGAAAATGATTAAAGAGTTGGTGAGTCTAAGAGGAGAACCAGATAATCCTGAAGTTGAATACCCTGCTTTAGTGATCAAGCTGTCACTACGAAGCCAAGCCCTGGTGCCAGGAGGCTCCTTTGAAACCAACAAGGAAATCCAAGGCCCTGAACCTGACACCTCCCAGCCTGGCATCTGGGCTCCTACCTGGGAGTGGCATTCCCAGCTCCAGGCAGGAGCACCCCCCCCCATGGTCTGTTGGGGAGGCATTTGATCTGGCCTGCCTTTTAAGCAGCTGTGGGTAGGCAGTGTGACATTCAGGAGTCCTACCCTGTGTCACCACAGTCTGGGACATTTATCAGAGTGGGCTTTAGGCTGTCAGCCCCCGGGAGGCTGGGTCAGCCCAGGGACCACCTGCATCAGCTCACTGTTCACAGAGAGGTGCCAGAAAGAAGCAGATGTCTGTTTCCTGGATTCCACGGTGATATGAATTTCTAGAATGCCGCTGTAATGGGCTAAATTGAGTATCCAAAATCCATGTATTGAATTTTTATGTAATCTAAGTACCTCAGAATGTAACTATAGCTAGAGGTAGGGCCTTTAAAGAGGCTATTAAGGGAAAATGAGGTCCTATGGGAGAGTCCTAATTCAATGCGACTGATGTCTTAATAAAAAGAAATTAGGACACAGATACACATGGAAAAAGCCATGTGAAGACAGAGAGAAGGTGGCCATATACAAACCAAGGAGAGAGGCCTCAGCAGAAACCAAATCTGCTGACACCTGGATTTTGGACTTGCGGCCTCCAGAAATGGGAGACATAAATACCTGCTGTCGAAGCCTCCAGTCTGGGGTGTTTTGCCATGGCAGCCCGAGCAAGCGGACACAGGTCCTGACCTGAGCACTCTCCACACCTTGCCAAGCTCCTGTGAGAACATGCAAGATTGTAAAGGAAAGAGTATTGGGCCGTAGTCGAGAACCTGACATCCAGCCCCAATTACGCCACTAACTAATTCTGTGACTTCAGACAAACTGTATAACCTTCCTGGATCCATTTCCCCTTCTCCAAAGTCAAGGGGTATACCAGCCATTTAGGGTGTTTTTTTTTTTTTTCTATTTTTGTTTTTCTATGACCAGTATCCATTCCCCCTCCTGTTTATAGCATCTAGATTTTGTTTGGTCAAATGTAAATTAAGGTCAGTTCTGAAAGAACCGTCTCTACACAATCCAGTGGAGACTAGATATTTACTGCTCACGTCCCTGGCAGCCCAGGCCTGAACACAGGACCTAGGCCTGACCAACTGGACATTTCCCCTACAAGTCTGTATCTAGTGGGGAGTAACACAGAGGTCCCTGTCAGTTAGAGAGAGTTTCCTATGGCTGTGACATTTAGAGTCTCCATCCAATGGCAAATGACATGTGACAGTGGTAGAAAGGATTGTCCAGGGTGGGAACCCTAGAGGTGGCCTCTCCATGGACCATCCACAGGTGAGGCCTTGGCTGTATCTTCCCCCACTTCCTGCCTGGTTTCAAGCCATTTCTAGCTTTCCCGTTGATTCTATGAATTATCAGATGGCCTTCTCTTCAATACTTCCCTTCAATACCTTTTCTGCTTAAGTAGCCAGAATTCATTTCTGTTGCTGGCAACCAAGCACTCTGACTGATATAATATTCCACATCATATATGAGCTATTTAGAACCTGCACAGGATTGTGAACAGACCTGAGATAAATGTGACAGTTCTGTCCCTGGAACTGGGTACCAGTTCTGACCAGGTGATCAGTGTTACTTAGAATCCTCTGAACCGGGGCTCTTGTAACCACTTTGGTACGGCGCTCACCGGCCGCGAAACCTCGCCCACAGCCGGCACTCACAGTCCGCACGGTAGTGTGTGCTGTGCATTGACGACAAGTCCCTTTTGCTCTTGTGTGATGAGGAAAGCTTTAAAGCACTGAAAGCTTGTTTTACTTTACAGGCAGCTGTACTTGTCACGTAAATCAGAATAGGTAACATATACATATATGTTTTCATTACGTTATTTTTAAATGTTCACAATTTTATTTTGATAAATGAAAAATTAGAAAAGTCAATTCAAAATTATATACTAAAGTCGACGCTCAGCTGTGTGCCTTCATATCACGGCTGTTGGCTAAAGGCCACGCTCGGCTGTGTGCGTTCATCTGTGGCTATCGACTCTAGTCAACGCTCGTACCGACGTGGTTAAGCAGTTGCCCATGCATTCCCTTGGACACACTGGACATTTAGACTTGGTACTATGGTTTGAATGTATTTCCCCTCTAAACTTGTGTTAAAACTTAATCCTTGATGTAACAGTACTGGGAGATGGGAACTTTAAGAAGTGATTGAGTTCATGGATTCATTCATTTATGGGTTGATGGATTAATGGGTTAATAGATTAATGGGTTATCATAGGAGTGGGTTTGTTATAAAAAGGCCAAATTGGCTGTCTCTCTCTTGAAAGCCACATCATCATGCCATGCCCTGTGCAGTCTCAGGACTCTGCAGAGTCCTCCCCAGCAAGAAGGCCCTCAGCAGATGCTGGTGCCATGCTCTTAGACGTCCCATCCTCCAGAAGTGAAAGAAATAAATTTCTTTTCTTTACAGATTACCAATTCTCAGGTATTTAGTTACAGCAACAGTAAACAGACTAAGACACTTGGGTTGATGGTTTCAGAATTCATCATCCAGGGGTGATGCATGGTTCACAGTGGAAGCATGAGCTGATCTCACCTGGAGCAGCACTGGGCTTCCTGGGGGCAGCAGGAATGGTGCTTCCTCCCACTTTGTACACTGCCCGGGGAGCCACGCCCAGGCCATGCACTTTTGCACGGACATTCCTGGATCTGCTCACGCTGTGCTGCTTTGCTCTTACCAGGGAAGAGACGCTTCCTGAATTTCTTTAAGACTCTCTGTGGTAGTTAAGAATGTCCTAGAGGTTCCCAATAATTCTTCAAATCACAAGCCTTTTTATTGTAAGTGTCAGAAACTACTTTAAGGCCAGGCACTGTGGCTCATACTGTAAACCCAGCACTTTGGGAGGCCAAGGAGGGAGAATCACTTGAAGCCAGGAGTTCAAGACCAGCTTGGACAACATATCGAGATCTCGTCTCTACAAAAAAATTTTTTTAAATTAGCTGAGGATGATGGCATTCACCTGTAGTCCCAGCTATTCAGGAGGCTGAGGCAGGAGGATCACTTGAAGCCCAGGAGTAAAAAATAAAATAAAGAAGATACTTTAAACTAAAAGGCATCATTGATTCACAGAACCAGATACACTCAGGAGTGGAGCTGGCCTTGGGAGCTGCAGGGATGTGCTGAGTTGTCTGGGCCTCTCTCCTTATTCCTTGGCTTTCCTTTCTTCTCTGTGTTGTCCTTATTCTTCCGTACCGTGAACAAGGTAGGAGTGCAAGGGTTAAAGGGTAGGGAAACAAGGTCAGGAGGGCAATAACCAGCTTACATCCTCCCAGCCAAACAGGCCCCACAAAAGAGCCAGAGTATCCTCTCTCTCATGCTCTCTCTCACACCGAGCTCTATAACGATGGCACGTGGCCGTGGCAATAACCCGTGAGCATGGCAGGCATTGTCCAGGGTGGTCACGCCAAAGGTGTCCATTCTAACTGCAGATTGGCACTGCCGGGGTTCTATGACAATCCCATGGCTGTGGTCAGGGGGTGCACTCTGGGGGAACTTGGATTGGAGGCCCCACCAGAACACAGGAAATGTAGCTGGGGCTTGCTGGAAGGAGAAAGGATGCTAAACGGACAAAAGTGCAGATGTCCACTCTGAGCACCAATTTCTGCTTCATGCTGTAGTGCAGTGATTCTCAAAGTGTGGACCGTGGGTCCTCAGGCTTCCCTCAGGGGGTCCAAGAGGCCAAAGCTATTTTCATAATAATAGCACTAAGACATTACCTGCCTTTTTCATGGTGTTGACATTTGCACTGATGGTACAAAAGGGGACAGTGGGCAAAACTGCGGGGGCCTTCGACAAGCCAGGCAGGGGCAATGAGCTGCACTAGCATCACGGTGCTCTTGGTCCCCCAACTCCTACAGTAAAAAGAAATCCAGTTGCACATAAGAATGTTCTTGATGAGATAGAAGTTAAAATGATAATTTTATTAAAGCTCTTTAATATTCTTTTTAATATTCTATGTGACAAAATGGTAAGTTTTCATCTGCTGCAAACCAAAGTATGTAAAACAGTAATAGTTGCCTCAGAAAAAAAAAAAAAGGCACTCACATGATTGTCTACATGGCAAGGTGAACTAGTTGTTTTTTTCATGGAAAATCATTTTACTTGAAAGGACTGGCAGACAAATTGATTGTTCAGATATGGGTATTTAGTAGACATTTTCTTGAAAACAAATGAAGTGGGCCTGTTACTTTAAGAAAAACAACTGACAATATTTGTTGTGAATTATAAAATTTGAGGTTTCAATCAAAAATTGGAGTCCTGGAACACATGTATTGATCACTGTGAACTTGACAGCTTCTTAATACTTAAAGACATATGATAAGATCAGTGGTAACATTACCAAATGTGATTTTTAAATATTATATAATGAAATGCGCCAACATATAGATAATTTTCATTAACTTGGTGAACCAGAATTTGCAGATGACCAAGATATGATGCTACAAAATTATGCACAGGTAAAAAGGATCCATTCAGATTTCAAGGTAGACTAGCAGAGTTTCAGGTAACAGAGTACAAAATTTTTTTTATATGATGTGATTCCAGGTTTCACATTATAACTAACATTTAAGAATTTCAGGTTTTGATATAGAACCAAAAAAAAAAATTCACAATCATATGAAAAGGCTATTAAAATACCCCTCCATTTTTTTAAACTACTTATCTGTATGAGACTGATTTTCTTCATATATTTCAAGGAAAACAACACTCACAAAAAATTGAATGCAGAAGGAGCTAGGAGAATTTAGTTGTCTTCTATTAAGCCAGACATTATTCCATAAATTTGTGCAAATAAAAGAATATATATATTAAAAAGAAAAAAAAAAGCTAAATGGAAAAACCAGCACCACATGTTTTCACCAGCAAATTGGTATTAACAGACCGACACCTAAGTGGACATATAGGAGTAACATTTATCGGGTGTCGGGAGGGTGGGAGGGGGGAGAAGGGGAGGGTTACATACAACCACAACAAGTAAGATGTGCAACGTTTGGGGGACGGACATGCTTGAAGCTCTTACTTGAGGCCGGAGGGGGGCATGGGCAATATAAGTAACCTTAACACTTGTACCCCCATAATAGACTAAAATTAAAAAAAAAAAGACAAAAAAAAAAAAAAAAAGAAATTACCAACCCAAAAAAAAAAGAAAAAAAAAGCTAGACATTAAAGAGATTTGTAAAAATATAAACCAATACCACTATTATCACAGAGTTTTTTTGTTTTAGACATTACCATTATTTTTCTATAAATATATTATTTATGTTAAAAGGTAATGGGTTTATAATTATTGTTTAAAATAAATTAGTAAATATTTTCAAATATTGTGCTATAATTTCAAATATAGTTAAGTTTTAATAGAGTTAGCCCATGAAACCAAAAATTCTTTGGAATCTTCAATACTTTTTAATAGTGTAAAAGGGGTCTCAAGACCAAAGCTCGCAGGGGCTAATGTAGAGTTCTAATAGCAAGAGTGGCCAGCACTACCAGGTACCTATTAACCCTCTAAATCCTCGTCATAGCCCTATGAGGCAGGAATTATTGTAATCCCCATCCCACAGTTGGAGAAACTGAGGCACAAGGGGATTGAATGACTCCCAAAGGCCATGCTGTTGTGTTCCTAACTTGTTCAAAATGCTGCCTCTTTCCTACCAACCAGTGTATGAGGCTGCTCATTCTTGTCCACTCAAGGTACCCAGCTCGCGTGTCTATCACCTGTGCCATTATGCCAATGCCCCTTTATTAACGGCATCTCACGGGCCACAGTGCAGGGGCATTCCAGCTGCCGTCCCTCTGGTGACCCTAGTTCAGCCTGATGTGCACATGGAGCTCTTTGTGTGGCCCTAACGACCACTAATCTATCTGCGGCCATATGGTTTCTCCTCGCAACCTTGGCCTAATATACCCAGTGTAATATTACACATGGCTGAATAACTGAAATCCCATTTCCCTGGAGTACCTTTTAATTAAAATGTTAATTGGGGCACACATAAGTTAACTCCGCTTCAGCTCAGAAAGAAGGGTTTAAACTCTAAAAGGATTTTGGAATTCTTTCACCAACTTAAGGCATTTTGGGGATACGGTTGGTATGAAAGATGCTTCAGAAAATGAAGTTGTCATGTATTGTATGTGTAAATAAACCTTTCAGCTCACTGGCGGGATCCAAGCGCAGTAGGGCTAGAAAGGCATTCTGGGTATTGGCATGCAAATGAGCGTGTCAACAGCGGTTAGAGTGTACCTTGGGGTGGTAAACAAGCTGATTGTCATGGGAAATGTAGTGGGCCCTGCTCTGTTTGGAACTGTTTTGCAAATCCCTTGTTTGGTTAGATTTCTGAAAGTTGAGTTTGTGAACTCAATAATACAGCTTAATACCAAACTCCCGGTCCTTGGATGCCTGGCAGGGCTGTGCACACCATAAAGGCCGTCCAGGCAGGCATGGCCAATTAGGTCTGGAATGCATGGGGCACAAACACAGGCTGGAGTAAGATGTCGCCACAATTAGAAAGGGATGCCGCCGGGTGTGTGGATCTACTGTTCCCACCGTGGGTCTGCCCACACCAGGTGGCCGCTCCCTGCCTGGGCAAAGGCTGACTCTTTGCCCTCCTCCCCCAGCCTGGCTGACTCCTATTCAGCCTCCTCTGGGAAGCCTTCCCCACCTGTCCAGGTGGAAGTGGCCTGGCACGTGGTGGGCACTTGGTAAATACTGTGTGTGTGCAGAGACTCTTCTTCTTACCTGGCAGAAGATGAAATCAGTGAAAAGACTGAATCCTGACGTTTTCTGAGCACGAGTTCTGTCTTCCCTCTCCACCCTGCCTATGGACCCTGTCCCTGCGACCCCTACACCAGCCAGGCTTCCCACAGGCGTCTGCTCCCTGAGCTTCCCCAGGTGTCAGTTCTCTATAGCTCCACTGCCCGTCCCTTCCAGAGACACCTGCCCTTTGTCCTCCAAACCAACACCAATGCCTCTTGCAAACCCGCCCTCAAAAACCCCACTTCTCTGAAGAGCCCACTGTCTGGGAAGCCAGCCCTGAAGTTTCCTTCTACAGAAAAGGAGATCAGCTTCCCAACAGCCAAGTGTCTGTCCCCCCATCCCCTTTGAGAAGGAGCAGTTTGAGCTGGGTGACCACAGCGAGAAGGACACCACCCGGTCTGCCTGCCAGGTAACCTTCCTGTTGCCCCTGGGGAGTTGGCCGCAGGCTACAAGGGGGACCCACTTCCCAGCCTAGGACCTTGCCCTGGTGGAGAAGTGACCTGAACAGATGAGGGAACAGGGTTGTGGTGTGACATTGATGACATGCTCCCTGGGCATGCTGTGGTACGCTGGGGGACAGAAGTTTGGTCATGGAGCAGAAAATGTTGTACGTAGTCTTATTCAAAAATAATGTAGGTCTGTGTTGGGGTCTGCCTTCTCCTCTCTCTGTTTCCTATTGTAGTTTTGGGTCAAATCATGGCACACTTGCATAACCCACTGTTGTGGGCGAATTGCACCCCCTCCAAATTCGTAAGTCGAAACCCCGACCGCCAGTACCTCAAATGTGAGTGCATTTGGAGACAGAACCTTTTAAAGAGGTGATTAAGTTAAAATGAAGCCATTAGTGGGGACCCCACTCCAAGCCGACAGGCGTCCCTATGAGAAGAGGAGATTAGGACACAAAGAGACACCAGGGGTGTGCACACACACACAGAGAGGCCGGGTGGGGACCCAGCAAGAGGGTGGCCATCTGCAAGGCAAGGGAGAGACCTCAGGAGACCAACCCTACCGGCGCCTTGCTCTGGGACTTCCGGACTCCAGAACCCAGAGACAGTAACTTGCTGTAGTTTCATATCCAGAGTGTGGTATCTTTTGCTATGGTGCCCGAGCAAACTATACACCCACGGTGTGTTCCCGTCTGGTCTTTGTGCAGAGAGACCTCCTGCCCCTGGAGTCTGCTCCGCTGCCAGGTGTGGGAGCTCCGCCTAGCATCAAAGGACAGCAAGCTGCCCCCTGCGGCTGTGGCCATGCCAGACCCGGCTGTTCCAGGCACGCCCAGGCCTGGCCAGGCACAGTGAGGTGGGCAGTCCTGGCAGCCCCTGAGCCCGCAACCCTCTCCCAAGCATCCCAGCTGGCTCCGACCCTCCCTCCCTGTTCCTGCGTGCATTGCTCCTTCAACATACATTCTTCTATGTATCAGGTGACGGTGAGCAAAACAATCTGACTTATAAAGCTCATATTCAAGAGAAGCAGAAAGACTGTAAGCAAATCACCACACCCCAGAGAAAAAGCGACAATCGGATGAGGAGAGCAGGAGGGAGAAACCGTAGCAGGCTTGCAAGGGACCTGAGATTTTAAGGATGAGAAGGAGTTAGAAGGCACGGATGAGGTGTGGAAGGAAGTCATGGAAGAGCAGCTTGTGCAAAGGCCCTGTGGTGAGCGGGCACAAGCCCTCTCCAGGCAGTGAAAGAAGAACCAGGGACAGGGGTGCAAAGAGCGGGCGGTTCCTGGAGAGGCGAGAGTGGGGAGGAGCTGCTGAGCCTGGCTGGTGGGATCAAGGATTGTGGGTTTTGTTTTAAAAGCGATGGAACTCATTAAAGACTTTTAAGCAGAGGGTGGGCAGGATCAGATCTGTGTTTCGAAGGACTGGCGGTGGCTGCAGAGTGGAAAATGGGTGTGAGGGAGCAAGGACGGGCAGGGGGGACCGGCTCCCTCAGCAGGCAGCACACGGCCACCTGGCACTTGTCTGAAGAGATGCTGCAGGTACACACCTGGCTGGAGAGCTCATTCCTGACCCATGTGGTCTGGGCAAAGGTCCCCTCACCCTGCAGAGAAAGTTCCCCCTCATCCGCCTGCTGCAGAGCCAGGACCTGCCGCAGATCTACTCTTTCCTTAAAAGCCCCAGACCCTGATAAAATGCAAGCATTTCTACAGGGCGACACCTTAGCCTGAGCAGCGTTCATGGATGAGTGACCAGAAATGCGCTCGCTGGACAAGCCCCTGTGGGAGGGCAGTTTCTTAGAACTGAGACTCCCCCATGAAGTTTTTGCTAGCGAGATGCAGGTGGGCTGGGCTGCGGGAGGCAGAGTGCCTCAGTTTCCCCTGAGGGGTCCAGAGAGCTCAGGAGCGCTGGGAGCGTGGAAGGTGGACACAGAGAAGGCGAGAGGGGTCAAAGGAGAGCTTTAGTGCTGTGAGCGCCTATCATTACTTGATTTGTTTTCCACATGAGCGTCAGTTCAGAGAGGCTAAGCAACGTGCCTCAGGCCACACAGCCTGGAGGAGCATAGTCAGGACCCAGACCTTCTGAACGTGGTGCTGCATTCCCCCTCAGTGACAGGCCTGGCAGCCAGCTCCGAAGAATCCAAGCAATGGCCCCTGCGGTCCCGGGTTGATGGACTGTGAGGACCACCCCAAATACCATCCCATCTGTAAGTGACTGGCACAGAGTAGAAATGCAAGAAATATTGAATGAATGAATGAATGAATGAATGAATGAATGAGTCATCCTATGGGCAAGTGCTTTGTAAACAATAAGGCCCTGGACCTTTAGGGGGTGTTAATAGCTTCAGTCCCCCTTAATCGAAAAAGTGCTCTGGAGCCAAGTCCCTGTCAAAAGGCCCACGGTACTTCAGAGGCCGTACCCCAGCCCTGAAGCCCTCGTAATCCACATTCGTTCGCCAGCACCGGGCGCTCAGCCCCTTCCCTGCACTGGGCCAGGGTCTCAGGACACTGCGGGGAACAGAACAGACGGGGTCACTGCTTTCACACCAGCGGGGACCAGAGACCTCCCAAAGCAAGTAAAGCACATAAATGAATCAAGTAACCACAGACGGCCACAGGGCGGATGGGAAGGAAGGAAATGGGTGTTTTTAGAGCACAGTGGCCCCCGCCTTACCCAAGGGGGGCACGTTCCAAGACCCCCCAGTGGATGCCTGAAACCACCGATAGCACCGAACCCTGCAGATTCTGTTTTTCCCACACATGCATACCTATGACAAAGTTTAATCTAGAAAGCAGGCATGGTAAGAGATTAACAACAATAACTGATAATAAAATAGAACAGTTATAACAATATCCTGTGATAAAGGTTATCTCTGTCTCTCAAAATATCATATCGTACTATACCCACCCTTCTTGTGATCTGTCGATGTCATTGCCAAGGCAGCTACTAAGTGACTGTTAGAATAAAAACCATTCACTGGATAGCTCTTGATGGGAGAAAGAAATCATCTGATTCATGTTTTTAAAAGACTGCCCGGGCTGCTCCGAGGAGAACAGGAAGTGGGCCAAGCCGGGGACAAGCAGGGAGGCTGGTCAGGGCCTGACGAGGGCGGCTGGGGCCAAGCCCAGGGCAGCTTGGACAGGGTGGTGACACCCTGGGGTGACACAGGTGTGCTTCCAGGCTGACGTCGCCACTTGCTGACGTGCCCGGTGTCGGGACGGGAGCAGAGTGCTGCACGACTTGTAGGCTTCCGGCCTGAGCCAGTGGATGAATGGTCCCGCCCTCTTCTACCCCCAGGGAGAAGGTCACTCCCGTCTGGGCCACGTTACGTCGAAGACGCCCACCTTCTGAGTGGAGACGCTGACCAGGCGGTGGACACACGCACTCGCAGTTCCATTGGCAGAAATGAAAGGAAATAAGAACAAAGAGGGAGGTAGCATCCCTGACGAGAGGAAGCCAGTAGGAGAAGGAGGCTTTTCCAATTCACTTATATTCCTAAAAAATATTCCTGAGCACTTGTGCATGGCAGGCGCTGCCTAAGGTGCCAGGACTCAGCAGGAAGCAGGAGAGGCAGAGCCTTGTCCTCCTCAAGCTCTTACGCTCCAGGAGAGACAGCCACAGGACGTATAAACGCTGTACCTGCACCCGGGAGCCAAGGCGAGGCAGAGCGCCGGGGTGTAGACTCCCCACGGTGGTCCAAGCAGGCCTTGGAGGTAAGCCTGAAGGACGGGAAGGCCGTGGCCGTGGGGAGGAGCACATGCAAAGAGCGTGGGGCCTCCCAGGCAGAACGGAGGCCAGTGCCGGGAGGACGGTGGGCCAGTGCCATCCCAGGTGTCGGCAGGGCCTGGTGGCCACCAGAGGGTAGAAGTCACGCCTGCAGGACAGGAGGCTAATGGAGTTTTCAGCAGGGGTCAGACACTCGGGATCATGCTCTGGGCCGAGGGCTCGGGCTGCAGGGTGGGGAATGGGTGGTGGCAGGGCACGTGCCTGGGGGCAGAGTCTAGAGATTGTCACAGGGATCCATCAGTGAGACCCTGGGGCTCTGGAAGCCTGACTGTGGGGTGGTGAGATGGATTCAGACGTATTTTGGAAGCTGAGCTGGTCCACTGACGGTGGGCCGTAGGGAATGTGAGAAATGTCAGAAAGGCAGGCCGGACAGAGCGGAGAAGAGGACAAGGAGGTGAGCAGGAGCACTGTGATGTGAGGAGCACGGGGAGTGAGGAGGAGGGAGGATGAGCGTGTGGAGTTTGCAGTCTAGACGGAGCAGGGTCTGTCGACATTGGCACTAGCAACATGTGGGGCCGATCCCCGTGGCAGGGGCTGTCCTGTGCACACTGTAGGACACTTGGCAGCACCCCTGGCCTCCGCCCACTGGGTGCCAGGAGCACCCCCACCACACAGGCATAACCACCAAAAACGTCTCCAGACACTGCACAGTTTAAGTGTCCCTTGTGGGGAGAAAAGTCACCTCCAGTAAAGGACCGCCTCATTGGAGAAGATGCGTGGGCAGCAGAGGCCAGACCACCCAAGGGCTCTGAGTGTGGGCTCCGGAGTGAGACCCCCAGGGCACAACACACACTCCGCCACTGGCTAGCTGGGTGACCTTCTTTATCTGTAAAACAGGGAATGCAATGTCACCTTGTTCAGAACGTTACAGGGATCGTTAAAAGAACATGGGAAAATGTGTAGAATAACACCTGGCACGTTGTGAACAGTGAACAAGACATTATTTTACAAAGTGCCAAAGCGGGGGCTGAACGGGGAGCGCGCACGGACATGCTTGCACGTGCACACACGCGGGCGGGAGGAGTCTCAGCCCCGTGTCAGCTCAGGGCCGGCCTCGCTTGAGCCCAAGAGGGTGCTGAGGACGAGCTCTGGGGAGACAGGATGGAGGTGTTCTAGGACGAGCAAACAGTATCTGCAAATGTCCAGAGAAGAGGTTGACACTTTCAGGAAATGACAACTAGCCCAGAATGAAGGAGGCCACAGAGTGCGCTGGCGGCCCAGGGTGCGGTGGTCGGGGTGCGGGAAGCATGAAAACCCAAGGCCAGAGCGCTGAGAACGGATGCCACCAGGGGAAGCCGGGTGTGACCCGAGGTCGATGAGAAGCCACAGAGGGGGTCAGGTGACACAAGGAGCCTCCATGAGGACGTCGCTCCCAGTGTTCCCTGCCTTGCAGGTTCCCTGTCCCTGTCTTTGCTGGCCCTCCTCCAGGTACCTCTTTCCCGGTCCTGGACTCTGCCCTTCCTTCCTTTTCACTCAGCCCTCGGCTGTCCGTGCCACCGCATGCCAAGGACTCCCAAAGTGAGAGTCATTCATCCATCCATCCATCCGTTCATTCATTCAACAAATCTCTACCGCATTGTCCCTGGTGCTGGGGCTCCCACGGGAGCAAGACGGACAGGAGCCCTGCCCCCCTGGGAATGCATGTCCTGGCCGGGGAGACAGAAGTCATCTGCTGTTTAGTTACTACGGGCAGTGACGAGCACTACGGGGGGATCACAGACCCCTCGGGCAGAAAGGAAGAGCTCTGTGCGCAGGACGAGGTGCGGTTTTAAACAAAGTGGTCCAGGGGGGCTGAGAAGGTGGATCTGAGGGAAGGAGAGGAGAATGCAGGGACGGGAGGGTGTAGCCATGGTTCCCGTGGGAGCTCGACCCTCCCTGAGCCTGGGAACCCACAGCAGGCTTCCCGCCATGCCCATCCGCCTGCCGTGCGGGCCAGAGAGTGGAGTCGGCCCTCCAGCCCAGCCCACCCCGTGGCCAGCGCCCCTTCCGCCTCCTAAACTCACTGGATCCTCTCCCCTCCTGCCCTCTGCAGGGCCCGGCCCTCTCCTCCCTGCTCTCCCAGGACAGCCCTGAACATATGTGACACCCAGACTGTGCCTTGCTTAACACCCTTCCCAGCTTTTATGGTAGCTATACTCCTGTGGCCTCCCAGTCGGCCTGTCCGCCCCCTTGACTGGGGCCCAGCGCTCCCTCACCCCTTCTTGTCCTCCCTCCCTCACTCCAGCCATGCCTGCTGGTCTCTTTCTTTCCCACCTCAGGGGCCTTGCCCATGTTGTTCCCTCTGCCTGTCACACCCTTCCCGTCTTTCCTCCCGGTCACTTTTCTGATCTCAGCTGAAACGTCGCCTCCTTCCAAAGGCCTCTGCCAATCGCCCACCCAAACAGCTCCTTCTCTCCCCTTTCTCTGTCTCTACCTTATGTTCTTTCTGTCCTTTGCCCAAGGTTACTTTGACATTTGCATGTGGCCTGCACCACCACTGGACTGCAGTTTGGGGACGGCAGGTCTGCCTCGTGCAGGAGGCACACGTGGTGCCTGGCCCAGGGCCCGCCGCGGGTAGGAGCGGGCGCCTGGACACAGGAGTGGGGGGCGCGCTGGGAAGCAGCGGCAGCCGTCCAGCTGCGCCACGTGGGCTGTGGGCACGTGAAGAAGTGGGTGCACTCCGAGACCCATTCTGGAGGACAAACGGTCAGGGCCTGGTGTTTGTCTGGAACTGCCCCAAGAACCACTCAGACGTGTCCATGCGATGTTAGGACCAGCCTGAGCCTTCCTGGGCATTCTCACGTGACCCAGTTCCTCCTGCCCACCCCCATCTCCCCCCTGCCCCCAGCCACACCCAAGTATTTCTTCTTCAGAGGACTTTGCTGTTGGGAAGCACCTTGGAGCTCGTCTCCTCTCCCAGCCTGGCCGTTTCCCACCGGGGAGGCAGGACCCAGGGAGGCGAGATGCTCTGGCGAGGTCTCCTGCCCCCGAGCTCGCAGGAGTGGGCTGCAGCCTCAGTTCTTCACCCACAACCCCCACACCCACCGCCTCTTCTCACAGACGGCTTCGTCCACAGCCCAGATCACCTGCCCCACGGGCCAGCCACATCTCAACCAGTTGGGACAGGGACAATACAGGGTGGCCACTCCCAGGCGAGAGGAGCATCCAAACTGTGACTGCACAGGGAAGCCCGGGGGGCCAGCGCTGGGCTTCGCCAGCCCTAAGTGAGGGCAGGGAAGACTCTGAGAGGAGAAGTCAGAGGGCTGGGCAGAGGGGTGGGGACTTCCCTACCTGTCTGTGAGACCCAAGCAGCCTCACACTTGTCATCTCTGTGCAGACCCCAGCACGGAAGCCTGTGGTAGGCACTGAGCAGCAGGAGCCAGAGTTGTGAAGCCATCACTCACTCGCTCACTCATTCACTCTTCATTCATTCATTCATTCATTCATTCATTCATTGATTCAGAAAACATTGCTCAGAGCGTTGCATAAGGCAGGTGTTCTCTGAGATGCGGGAGAGTCACCTGTGAGCGAGACGCTGGGAGGGAGTGACAGGAGACACGTCCTCTGGAGCAGACAGACACGTCGACAGACCTAATGTGCTGGGGGGCTCCTGTGACCCCGAGGAAGCTGGACAAGGAGAATGCGGGGGAAACTTCGTGCTGGAAGGAGAGGCAGGGGGGAAAGAGAGGAGACCGTCATGGGGCTATAGATTCTTTTTCTCTCATGAGATCTAGAAGGGATCCCTGCATTTCCTTCCCGGTGGCCATTCAGTCAACAAATATTTACTGAGCACATGACATCTGCCAGGAGCCGTGCTAGACACAGGAGGGCCCAGCAGTTCCCGATTCCCACCCTGCACCCTGGCCTCCTGGGCCAGCTACTGCCCACTTACCGCCCGAGGCCTCCCCTGTGCAGAGGGTGCCGTCAGAAAGGCTGCAGAGGATGAAATAACACAAAGAGAATGCCACTGCTGCCATCGCGGAGTCTGTAAGCCAAGGAACGAAAGGAACTTTAGAAAAGCAGGCAGGCATGTTAAGGCCCTGGGCAGACCCCCATGGCACCCAAAGTTACCGTTTATCTGTGATTGCTCTTGCAGGAGGTTCATCAAGAAACTTGAGTCAAGTCGATTTGCTTGTGTTAGTCAAGACTCTGAGCTATAGCTGGCGGAAGCCCAAGACAAACTGACCCGAGCACCAACATGAGTTTAACAACTTCAGGCACAGCTGCATCCAGCTGCTCGAATGATGACCTAAGACTCCTGCCTCTCTTAGCTTGTTTTTCTCTGAGTTAAGGGGGAGGTAATTTAACCCGGATTTGCCTAACTTCCAAACATGCTTTTGTTGCAATTCCAGAGTTTGCGACTCACGCCGCAGCCATTCTCAGGCCCCGAATGTGCAGGATACTGGGTCCTGCCCTAGACCCCAGGGACATGGTGAGCAAGACAAAATGCCTGGCCTCACGGAGCTTATAATTGGTCAGACTGTCTACAATTGCTACAAAGGTAGACCCCCGGCTTTCTGTGCTTATTTCTCACTAGCACAACAACTCTAGCTTGGGGGGAAAATTATCCTCAGCAAAGATGCACTTTATTGGTTTGGCTTTATGACATGTTCCCCCAAGCTGATGGAGGTGGCAGGGAGGTGGCAGGGAGAGGCAATACTGTCATTGGCCAGCCCCAGGCCAGAGACCCCTGTCAGCATCCAGGAGACCAAGAGTGGGGGAGGGGTGAGTCCTCAAATAAAAATCAGTGTGATAGAACCAGATATCACTTGAAGAAGGGAAAAACGATGCCAAACGACAGACACGGTGTCTGGCATCAGCCTAGATGAGAAGAACGCAAAGTTGTATGGTCAACATGAAATACAGGAGAAGACAGGGAAAGTCCCAGGGAAGGGGTGAGATGCGGCAATCAGTGAGGTAGGCCACGGGGAAGAAGTCCAGGGACATCAGTTCACAGTTTTCCAAGAAGACCAGGGCCTTTAGGTCACTATGTGTGGAATATCCAGTCGCAAATTCTGGAACTGCAACAAAAGCATGATTTGGGAAGTCAGGCAAATCCGGGTTCAATTCCCTCCTCCTTAATAGCTGTATGGTTTCCCTAGGCAAGCACTTCGCGTCTATGAGACTATGAGTGGGTTTCTTCAGCTGTGAAGGGGGGTGAGTCACACCCATGTCACAAGGCTGTTGTGAAAGTTAAATTGGAAAACATCCTAAGCACCTGGTACGGTGCAGCTATTCCAAGGGAAGAAGAGCAGGAGACGAGCCGGCACCCAGCTCAGCCCTGAACCGCTTGGCAGTGGACAGAAGGGCGGTTTGTATGTTTCCCTTTATGGAGTTCTGTCCCAGGGTGGACAGGACCTCTTGGAAGAGCAGTCCCTAGAATGGCCTCTCAGGACCACATCCCCACTGCAGCCGGGGGCTCGCCCACCGTCCCTGCAGCGGGGTCGGAGACTGGCTGTGGCAAGCTGCATCCATTTCAGCCTCTTCCTCGGAGAGAGAAGCTCCAGCTGCTCTTTTGGGGGTGGGACGTTTCCCTGAGCCCAGATGGGACGGGCAGCAGTGGAGTATCTGGCCTCCCACCACCTGGGCAAAGCCGCGCCTTGGTTTGGGACCTTTGTGGTCCCCTGTACCCCGGGAACCTCCACATTCAGGGAGCCAAAGGCCAGGCCCATACCCACCTGAGACAGCATCACGGAGGAAGCAGGTGCAGAGAATCTTGCTCCATCTTCGCCTGACGTTGCTCTTTAACTGCTAGGGTTTCGAAAGAGTGGGCATGAGCCAGTGAGAAGAGCCCC